>NC_090447.1:413050229-414504396 GCF_031143425.1 Pleurodeles waltl
CTTGGACATATTCCCAACATCATTGGTGCCATTGATGGGACACATGTGGCTTTGGTACCCCCCAGCAGGAGTGAACAGGTGTACAGGAACTGAAAAAGTTATCATTCCATGAATGTCCAGTTGGTCTGTTTGGCTGACCAGTACATCTCCCATGTAAATGCCAAGTTCCCTGGGTCAGTGCATGACGCGTACATCATGCGAAATAGCAGCATCCCTTATGTGATGGAACAACTACAGAGACACCGTGTGTGGCTAATTGGTGACTCTGGTTACCCCAACCTGTCATGGCTATTGACCCCAGTGAGGAATCCCAGGACCAGGGCAGAGGAACGCTACAATGAGGCCCATGGGCGGACTAGGAGGGTGATCGAACGCACCTTCGGCCTCCTGAAGGCCAGGTTTAGGTGCCTGCATATGACAGGTGGGTCCCTAATGTACTCACCAAAGAAGGTGTGCCAGTTCATCGTGGCCTGCTGTATGCTTCACAACCTGGCTTTGCGATGCCAGGTGCCTTTCCTGCAGGAGGATGGTCCAGATGGTGGTGTTGTGGCAGCTGTGGAGCCTGTGGAGAGTGAAGAGGAGGAAGACGACCAGGACGACACAGACAACAGGGACACAGTGATACAGCAGTATTTTCAATAACACACAGGTAAGAATCAACACCGGCATTTTACATTGACTTACAGTCTCCTGCCTCTCTACTGTCTGAGTTTCCCCCCCAGTGTATGTTAACTGAGTTGTGACTTTCCCTTCCAATTTCAGAGATGTGGGCCCCACTGCGTGACCTCTGCTTTGTTTGCCCATGGACTACAGCTGTGTGACAGTGGTATGTTGTCATCACAATGTAACTAGACATTTTGGCACGGTTATGTCTAATACATTTGTTCAAAATACAGGCAGACTCCAGATTATTTTTGTGCAATAAGTGTTTTGATTAAAGTGCTCAATTTAGGGACATGGTTGAAAATCAGTGATGGGTGATGGTGGAGGAATGTCCATGGCAGAGTCCAGATTTTCAGTCTCACAGGTGCATTGTCCATATGCCTGTGGACAATGTGGGACAGTGGGGTGACATCAGGGGGTATCCTTTCCTGGCGGGGGGTCTTGGCATCCTACTCTGTCTTCTTCCTAGATCTCAGGCCCCGCTTGCGGGTGGTTCTCCTTCTGCAGGGGGTGGGGTTCTGGTGGCCTGTTGTTCTTGTGTTGGGGCCTCCTGTCCACTAGCACTGGCAGAGGTGGTAGCCTGTTCTTGGTCCATGCTAGTGACAGGGGCCCTTTGTGGTGCCACATGGTCCCGCAATGTGGTGACAATCTGGTTGAGAGCGACGACGATGGTCCCCATTGTGGAACTAATGCTTCCCTGAACCCCATAAACTGTTCCTCCTGCAGTACCTGGATCTCCTGGAACCTGGCCAGTACCGTTGCCATCGTCTCCTGGGAGTGGTGGTATGCTCCCATGATGGAGGAGAGGGCCTCGTGGAGAGTGAGTTCCCTGGGCCTGCCCCCCTCTGTCGCACAGCAGCCCTCCCAGTTCCCCTGTGTTCCTGGGCCTCCGTCCCCTGGACCGTGTGCCGACTACCACTGCCCCCAGGTCCCTGTTGTTGTTGGGGTGGTGGGTTAACCTGGGTGCCCTGTAGTGGTGGACACACCGCTGATTGACGTGTCCTGGAGACAGAGGCATCGGCCCTATGGGTGGTAGCTGTGCTAGTGTTCCCAGAGGGGGGTAGGTCTGCTGTGGCCTGTGGCTGTGTGAGGGGAACCGACTGTCCCGAGGTCCCCGATGGGCCGGGCTGGTCATCTGGGTCCAGGGAGACAGAGCTGCTGTCATCACTGGGGGCCTCTTCTGGGGGTGGGATGGACATTTCTGGACCCTCCTGGGCGGTGTGGTGGTGTTCGGGTCCTGCAGGGGTATAAGAGTATGATTATTGCTTCTGTGTGTGCCATATCGTGCAATGGGTGGGTGCCCGTGTACCCCAGTGCTGGCATTCCCTTGTGGGGCTGTTGTGACCGTGGCTTGTGGGGGAGATGGGTATGTGCAGTGGGCATGCTTTGGTGATGGGTGTCCATGCTTTGTGGACGCATGCAGGGCTAGGTGTTGGGATGGGTGGGTTGTGATGGTGAGCCATTTGCAAGGAGTAGGTGTGATGGGGGTGGGGGTATGAGTTGGCATGCAGGTGGGGTGGGGGGGATGAAGTAGTGAAGATGAGACTTACAAGAGTCCATTCCTCCAGCTACTCCTGCGAGGCCCTCAGGATGCAGGATGTTCAAGACTTGCTCCTCCCATGCTGTAAATTCTGGGGGTTGAGGTGGGGGTCCGCCGCCAGTCTTCTGCACCGCGATGTTGTGCCTTGATACCATGGAACGCACCTTCCCCCGTAGGTCGTTCCACCGCTTCCTGATGTCGTCCTGATTTCGTGGATGCTGTCCCACAGCGTTGACCCTCACCACTATTCTTTGCCATAGCTCCATCTTCCTGGCAATGCTGGTGTGCTGTACCTGTGTCCCGAAGAGCTGGGGCTCTACCCAAACTATTTACTCCACCATGACCTGAGTTCAGCGTTTTGAAACCTAGGGTGTCTTTGGGGTGCTATGGGGTGGTGTGGATGAGGTGTGGGGTGGTGTATGTGTTGATGAGTGTGGTGAGTGTGGTGGTGTGTGGTGTTTTGTGTGTGGATATTGTGTGGGTGATGGTGTAGTGTGCCTCTTTGTGATGGTGTTCTCTATTCTGTGCTGTCTCTGATTTGTGGTCGTAGGGGTTTGTGGGTGATGTGGGTGTGTGTTTTATATTATATTGTGTGTGTAGGAGTGTTGTGTGTATGTGTCTCAGGTGTGTGTATTTCAAATTGTCCAATGTGGTTGTGTTTTGTAAAGGTGTGTGTATTTTGAGCGCGGCGGTGTGTACCGCCAATGGAATACCGCGGTTGAAAGACTGCCGCGTGGATTCGTGGGTCGGAATGGCATGGGCGTATTTCTGTTGGCGTGACGGTGGAGGTTTGGTCATCGCCAGTTTTTCGCTGGCCGTTGGTGTTGCGGACTTTTGTGGATGTCGGGTTTTTGGCGGTTTGCCATTTGCGGGTCAGAATGACCGTGGCGGTTTACCGCGACCGCGGCGGTGTTATGGCGGTAAGCACCTTTTACCGCCGAGGTTGGAATGACCCCCTTAATGCCTGGGTCAGGGCAGACGTTAAAATGAAGGAAACCAATCACTAGTTAAGGAGAACACACCGGGTGTGCCTTGGCCGTCCCACAAGATGACCGCCACACTGTGAGGCTCTGCCTGCAGGGGACCAAGAACATGGCATTACTCCTGTTCTGCAGCCTCCAAACCTGCCTTCACCACCTTAGACGATGTCAGGAGGCCTGGGGAGGCTACCGGTTAGTGCTTCTCTTCACACCTGCGCTGGAATAGCGAGTCTGTCTCCAGTTCCATTTTGGGGCCTGGTTAGCACGCTCAGGTCGCGCAGGCCTTGGCTGCTCCAGCTGGCTTTGTGGTCGCGAGCCTCGAGAGCTGGAAGTGCGGGGAGTGGCTCCCCACTGCCGTATCTGCCTCGCCCCCGTGATCAGGGCTCTGAGGCGTTGAGAGGATCCTGGTTGCCCCGGTGCTGGCGCTGCACTGCTGGGTGCCAGCGGGGCCTTTTGGTGGCTGGTCTGGGCTGCCGACTCCTGCTGGGCTGCGGCTCTGTGCTGGTGCGGGGGCTTCTCCCCCCCTCCTACTGTAGATGGTTACCCGTCTTTGTGGCTACATCTGCTTGGTGCCGGGGCCTGGGACCTACAGTGGACCCCTGGTCTTTTGGATTGCGGTGTCGCACTCTTGTCCCTGCGGGGGCCCATTTGGCGACTGGGTCGGGCTACGGGCTCCTGCGGGATGCTGAATCACTGCTATTGGGGGCACCCCTCATTTTTCTTCTGTGTGCCAGCTCCTTGGGGTATCCATTGACCCCTTTCCCGCCGGAGGTCCCGTGTGAGACATATAGAGGAGGTGCTACTTTTATTTTTATTTTCTACATGCCCAACTTGTTTCTTTCTGGCTGCAACCTTTTCGGCCCCCATGGGGCCCTAATGCTGCTGCCCTGTGGGGCTGTTGGCGGTGCTGAGTGGTCGGGGGCGTTGCGCTCCTAAGGATTGCTGCTTTCTGCTTTGGAGCTGGCTGATCTTTATATCTGTGTTTGGTTATGTGGTGCCTGCTGCTGGTCTGGATTTGGATCCCGCCGCTCCCTCTCCTTTCCCGTGCCTCATTTTGAGGAGGGTGGCCTGCAGGAGAGGTCTCCTGGCTGAGCACATTGTTTTTTTGATGCCCTCTGCTGGATGGTAACCTGCTGGTGAGGTGTGGTGGTGGCCCGCTGGTGGCCTGTCTGCTCGGCGGCGCAAGAGATGGGGAAGGCTGAACAAAAGCAAGCTAAGCTCTCATTTGAAGGCGGGAAAAAGAAAAGCGGCTCTGCCAGCCAGCTGATGGACGACCCGATGCCTGAGGAGGAGCCTTCTTTGTCCTCTGTGAAGGCTATGTTTTTGGACCTGAATCACAGCCTGGCCGGTATCAACGCTAAACTTGATCATTTGACGGAGCAGATGGATCGCTTAAAAGAAAGAGGCGACGGTCATGACTCACGTTTTGAACATCTGGAGTCCCGCACCTTGGATCGGGAGGATGGTCAGTGTGGTGATGGTGAGCAGCTGCTACACATGGAAGGTGTGCTGGAGGTGATTCAGAATAAGAATGAGGATCTTGAGCCCCGGTCCCGTCATAATAACATTCGCATACTGGGTCTCCTGGAGTCGATGGTTATGGGGCTCATGGAGGAGTATGTTGAGACCATGCTCTCTGCGCTCTTCCCGGGCGAGCTTTCTCGGGTGCTGGTGGTGGAGAGGGCCCACGGATCTTTGGGACCGCGGCCTCCTCTGGGAGCCCCTGCGTGCCCTATGATTGTGCGCCTAATGAATTACAGGGATAGGGACACTGTCCCTCATCTGGTCAGGGAGCGCAGGCCTGTGATGTACAATGGTGTGGAACTGAACATTTTCCCTGACTATACCCCTGGGGCGCAGGTGGTTCGCAAGGCCTTTCTGCAGTTAAGCGTGCACTTAGCGAGACTGATGCAAAATACTTCCTCATTTACCCGGCTAAGCTGCGGGTCCAACTTAGGGGCAAGCTACATTTCTTTACTGACCTGAAGCTGGCTGCAAAATTTGCTAAATCTAACCCTAAGAAGGTGCAGTTGGGGAGCCAGTGGGCCACTGGGGTGAAGATGGCTCGCTGAGTGATATTGACTAAATTTACTCCTGTTCTGCCCAGGTCCTGTGCCCGTTTCTGGGGTCGTGTGCTCTGTTTATTATTGGTGGTGGATGGGGCGGGAGGTTCTGCTGTATGTTCCTTTATTTGTTGGTCGCCCAGACCTTTCATCCTGCTTGGGATGGGTTCAGATGGCCTTGTTGGTGCCCCACTGAATGAGTCCATTTACACTGTTTTCTATCTTGTTTGGGGGAAAAACATTGGGGGATGGGAGGTGATATAGCTCTGACCCATTTGGGGGGTCAGCGTGGGTGGGGGCAGGGACTGTTTTATGCTTGGTCTTCTCTCTTTGCTTCTTCTATTCTGGGCTTCGGCCTACTCTTGCTAGACATGGTAACCTTGTTTGTGGTGCTGGGGGGCAATGTGTGTTTGTATAAGGCATTGATGTGGCGGAAGGAAATGTGACGCCTGTGCGGTGTCTCACCTGGAATGTTCGTGGGTTGAATGACGGGCGCAAAATGCGGTTAGCATCTGCCTATATGCAGTGGCATGCGGTGAATATCTGCATGCTACAGGAGACTCACCTGGTGGAGGCCACTAAGCACAGGCTGAGGGCTGGTTGGATTGGCGAATGGCATGCTGCGTTGTATTCACGCTATGCAAGAGGTGTGGCAATTCTGATCAGAAAAGGTCTTTCATGGAGTACTGAGAGGGTGCTGGTAGATCCCAATGGCCGCTATGTTATGCTGAGGGGTATGCTGCTTGATTGACCGTGCAGGCTGGTTGCGGTATATGGCCCCAACACGGATGACCTGGAATTCTTTTGGGAAAGTGGGGCGACTTGCTGACTCACTTGGTCCTGGGTCCCTGATATGGAGTGGCAACTTTAATGTGGTGTTGGACTTTGAGGTAGATCGTGAGAGCCGGGCTCAGCCCCAACATGTGGCGGCTGCTAGAGCTCTGATGCGGGTGATGGAGGAGGGTGTCTTGGGGGATTCGCGGAGGAGCGCACATGAGATTGACAAGAAGGGCACGTGCATCAATTATGTACATGGTAGTTGGTCCCGCCTAGACAGATGGCTCGGCACCAGGAATGGGGAGCTCTGGACGATAGCCATTGAGCACAAGGCCCTTACTTTGTCGGATCACTCGCCGGTCCTGTTGGAGTTGGCGGTTACGGGTGGGCCATGCAGTGCCTTCCTGTGGCATCTCCCCCATGGCGTGCTCCGGGATTGGGTATTCAGGGATGAGGTCTGTGACGCTATACTTTGTTATTTCTCTGAGAATCGGGGGTAGGTAGCCTCTGCCAGCACTGTGTGGGAGGACTTAAAGGTAGTGATCCACCAGCTTTGTCTCTCTAAGCAGCACGGTGTGCTGAAGGTGTTAAGGCACAAGTTGGCTGACCTGGAGGCCCAGACTGTGGATCTTGAAAAGCGTTTAGCTTTGAATTGGTTGGAGGATCTTTTGTCAGCCTTGCTTGAGAAAGTGACACAATTTGAGGAGGCTGCCCTGCGTGAGGTATGCTTCTTGGGGAAGCACGCGGCAGTGAGGCGATATGGTGAGGGTGATAGAGCTGGCCGTACTTTGGCTGCTATGCTCCGCAAGCCAAGGGCGGTTAAAGATATTGTGAAGCTAAATTACGGGTCTCGGGCTCGTCGCACTGATAAGGACGCGATTATGCATACTCTCACTGACTTCTAGTCCGCTCTGTATGCTGTACCCCCGGGGATGAACCTGGAGGCTGCGGCTGACTATTTCGAGAACATAAGCCTTCTGTGGTTGGAGAATGCACATAGGCAGTATTGAGATGCTCCCTTCTCGGTGGACGATGTTGTCAAGGCTATACCCAGCCTCCCTGGAGATAAAGCACCGGGGCTGGATGGTCTTACGCCTGCCTTTTATAAGGAATATGCTGACATATTAGCTCCTCATCTCTTAGAGGTTTATGCAGAAGATCTAGAGACCAAGATCATTCTGCTCTCGCTGTGTGAGGCTCTCCTGGTGACAATTTCGAAGCCCGGTAAAGATCCGTGCTATTGTGATTCTTATAGACCTCTTTCAATTATCAATATTGATAATAAGATCCTGGCGAAGCTTATTGCTACTCGTCTGTAGCCTCTGCTCCCCTTCTTGGTGCTGCTGGATCAATCGGGCTTTGTGCCGCGGCACTCCACCCTATATAACCTTTGAATTTTCTTTGCGATCTTAAGTGTGATTCGACCTGACGATAGTGCGGCAGCGGTGTTTCTAGATGCTGCTAAGGCCTTTGACTATCTGGCATGGCATTATGGCCCTCATTCTGACCCTGGCGGTCGGTGATAAAGCGGCGGCCAACCCGCCAACAGGCCGGCGGTCCAAAATATGCAATTCTGACCCTGGCGGGAACCGCCAACACAGCCCGCCGCATTAACACTCCGCCCGCCACGGCGGAACAAACAAACAGCGCGGCGGTCCCCGCCAACAGCCAGGCGGCAGACAATGTACCGCCCACCCTATCACGACCCACCAATCCGCCACCTTTTCCGGGGCGGGAGCACCGCCGATAAAAACACGGCGGAAACAGACTACGAACGGGAAAACGCTCACCTCCACATACTCCACGCGAGATTCCGGCAGTATGGAACCCGAGTTGCAGGTCATCCCCGCACTCCTATACCTGCTCCTGTACCAGGAGCACGCCCGGCGGCGCGGAAGACATCGGTGAGTACTGCACCTACGACACAGGGGAGGGAAAAGATTACCAGCACACACCGACCCACCCACACCCACTACAACACACACATCAACGCATTCCCACAGATCACTGTCACAACCCACAAACCCCCCCCTCCGAAATAATGCAAAGACCAAAAGAAGAGATCTTAAACGGGCAGATATATTGAAAAATGGACAGCAGTAATCCCAATAAATAAATAAACTATGTACAAAATATATACATCTACTAAATGTAGTCCAACCACTGTCCGTGGACCACAGGGGTCCTGAGCAAAGGGGCAAGGCCCAGTCCCACGACAAGAACTCCACGGAGAGAACACTGCAGGGGCATCAGAAAGAAAAAAGGACAGGCACCTCAGGGGGAAGGGAAGGGGGGCACCTCAGCCACTTGAGTACACGACGCCAGATCCACGAGGGGACTCCATGACCACTGGCCCATCCTGGGGAGAGCAAAGCCACAGTCCATACAGTCCATACAGTGGGTGGCCTGCCCACTGGGCCATCCTGGGGAGAGCAAAGCCACAGTCCAAACAGTCCATACAGTGGGTGGCCTGCCCACTGGGCCATCCTGGGGAGAGCAAAGCCACAGTCCATACAGTGGGTGGCCTGCCCACTGGGCCATCCTGGGGAGTGCAAAGCCACAGTCCATACAGTCCATACAGTGGGTGGCCTGCCCACTGGGCCATCCTGGGGAGAGCAAAGCCACAGTCCAAACAGTCCATACAGTGGGTGGCCTGCCCACTGGGCCATCCTGGGGAGAGCAAAGCCACAGTCCAAACAGTCCATACAGTGGGTGGCCTGCCCACTGGGCCATCCTGGGGAGAGCAAAGCCACAGTCCATACAGTCCATACAGTGGGTGGCCTGCCCTCTGGGCCATCCTGGGTCCATACAGTCCATAACAGACTCCACTGCCACTGGAGGAGGCATGTTGGCCAGAGGACATCCTGCAGCCCTGCCCGAGACAGATCCTGCCCTGCCACGTCTGCCAAAGGGCCAGCGGTTCCTGCCTGGAAGGGCCCAGTTCAGCGGTTCTTGCCTTGAAGGGCCCAGTTCAGCGGTTCTTGAGACGGCGGTCCCCAGCGGAGCGGTGCTGGAGACGGCGGGGCCCAGTTCAGCGGTTCTTGCCTTGAAGGGCCCAGTTCAGCGGTCCCTGCCTTGAAGGGCCCAGTTCAGCGGTCCTTGCCTTGAAGGGCCCAGTTCAGCGGTCCTTGCCTTGAAGGGCCCAGTTCAGCGGTTCTTGAGAGGGCGGTCCCCAGCGGAGCGGTGCTGGAGACGGCGGGGCCCAGTTCAGCGGTTCTTGAGATGGCGGCCCCCAGCGGAGCGGTGCTGGAGACGGCGGGGCCCAGTTCAGTGGTTCTTGAGACGGCGGTCCCCAGCGGAGCGGTGCTGGAGACGGGGGGGTCCAGTTCAGCGGTTCTTGAGACGGCGGTACCCAGCGGAGCGGTGCTGGAGACGGCGGGCCCAGTTCAGCGGTTCTTGCCTTGAAGGGCCCAGTTCAGCGGTTCTTGAGACGGCGGTCCCCAGCGGAGCGGTGCTGGAGACGGCGGGGCCCAGTTCAGCGGTACTTGCCTTGAAGGGCCCAGTTCAGCGGTTCTTGAGACGGCGGTCCCCAGCGGAGCGGTGCTGGAGACGGCGGCCATTCTATGGCCAACTGCTCATTGCCTGGTGGTGCCCTCCTGGGCAGCGGGGATGGTGCTCCTTCAATGCCCACCTGGGCTGTGGGTGGTGGGGCCCTCCTGGCCAGCTGGGCTGGGTCCTCCCTGGGCAGCGGCTATGGGGGTGGTGGGGTCTCCCGGGGCAGCTGTGCCGGTTCCTCCCTGGGCAGCGGCTATGGGGGTTGCGGGCTCCTCCTGGGCAGCTGTGACGGGTCCTCCATGGGCAGCAGGCCTGCTGCCTGACTTCTCCGCCTTGCTGCCCTTGCCCTCCTTAGTCGGGAGTCTGTGGCCCTTTCCTCCCTTTGGAGCTGTGGCTGTTGACGGTGGCTGGCTAGTGTCCTGGGGGGATATAGAACCCGGGCTCCGGCGGCGGCCCTTCCGCCTTCTGCTTCTCTTCCCAGGGGGTGGGCTGGCTGTCCCCTTGCTGCTGGGCGAAGATCCAGACCTGCGGGCTGGTGGGCTCCAATACCCCTGCACCCTTGTCAAGGGGGCTGCAGGGCTGGTGGTGGCTGAGGTGCTCTTCTTACCCCGACGAGAAGGAGGGGGGGGGCTCAGGGTCAGGAAAGAAGGTAGCAGTAGAGAGATAGATTTTCCAGGGACAATGGATAGTGGTAGGTACAGTGGGAATGGGAGTGGAGGGAGAGGATGTGGTTGTAGGCGAGACAAGTTTGCTGTCTTTGGGTGCAGGTGCAGGAGCGGGAGGCTGTCGTGAGGTGGATGGCTGTTGGGTGGGTGGGTGGCTGCGTTTGTGTGGTGTGGAAGAGGGGGTGACCGACACAGTGGGAGAGGACACAGGGGACGTGTAAATGGCAGTGGGGGTGGTGACTGCACGTGTGCGGACTGGACTGGAGGGTGTGCTGGTGATGGAAACACTGGCTGATGGTGAGGTGAATGAAGGTGTGAGTGTAGACGTCACAGGGAGGGAGGAGGGAGACGAGGAGGTGGGGGTCACAGAGGTGGTAGTGACTGTTGGCATGTCTGCATCGGAATGTTGCTTGTGTGAATGTCTGCGTGATCTGTGGTGCTTATGTTTGGATGAGCTGCTCTTGGGTGTTGAGGTGTGTGCAGGCTGGTCTGATGGTGTGGGTGGGACAGGCAGAGGAACAGGAGACTGGGAGGAGGGAGTTAGTAGAGGGAGGCAGGAGACAGGGACAATGGCTGCCGTCAGTGCTGAGGCCAGAGCCTGGAACGATCGCTGATGGGCAGCCTGACCCGAATGAATGCCCTCCAGGTACGTATTGCTGCGATGAACCTCCCTCTCCACCCCCTGGATGGCATTCAAAAGGGTAGTCTGCCCAACAATGAGCGTTCGGAGGAGGTCAATGACCTCCTCACTGAGGGCAGCGGGGGTAACAGGGGCAGGGCCTGAGGTGCCTGGGGCGAAGGAGATGCCCGGCTTCCTGGCAGAGCGGGCACGGGGCGAACGCTGAGGGGCTGCTGGGAGGGCGGAGATGGTGCGCTGGGTGGCGGCTGTACCTGTAATGGCGGGGTGCACGGATGGTGCCACCCCCGCAAGGGAGCTCCCTTCCGAGGACGTGTCCGTGTCGCTGCAGGGTCCAGTCGTCCCCGTTGTGGAGCTCCCCTCGCCCTCCGTCTCACTGGTCCAGTCAGACTCTGTGGCATGGCCCTCCTGGGCCATGTGAGATGCAGCTCCCTCCTGCCCCGATGCCACTTCTCCTCCGCCTGATGATGCTGATGCACACAAGCACAGAAAGACAAACAAAAAGGGGGGGGAGAGAGAAATAAAGAGATTTTGAGTACATGGATCACCAGTACAGTTAGTGGACATGACAGACACAGATGCCCCCTGCACTAAGTTGCGCACTTGGGGTCCCCTACGCATTCCGTGGAACATGCCCTACACGCCTAGAGTTGACAACTGCACCCATGGATGACACGGCCCAGGGATGGCTGTACTGGCACACTACTGAGGGTGGTGGCTGGGGACACAGGGGCTTACGGGGGTGCCCAGCCTACAGATATCGCCCTGGCCTAGGGGGACCCACAGCCCTCCTCCCCCACCCAGACACCTCCACTGCGCGACAACAGAGTAGATTATGCTTGTACTCACCCCCTTGTGTCTGCTGTGCTGCCCTCACGCGCCCATCCAAATCAGGGTAGGCCACCGCCAGGATCCGGAACATCAGGGGGGTCAGTTGACGGCAGGCACCCCGCCTACGTTGGGAGGCCATCCCCAGCAGAGACTCGGCGGTCTTCTTGGTCCCGCGGCGGATGTCCTCCCACCTCTTGCGGCAGTGGGTGCCCTGTCGATGGTGGACCCCCAGGGTCCGGACTTCCTTGGCGATGGCACGCCAAATCCCGATCTTCTCATGGGCGCGGACCTATGTGACACGTACAGGGAGGGAGAAATACCACGTTCAAGTTTGTCTGCATTTTCGTTGCCAGTGGCCCAACGCCCCCCATCCCCGCCAGGCCCCCCGCCAGGCCCCCCGCCAGGCCCAACATGCCCCCCATCCCCGCCAGGCCCCCCGCCATGCCCCCCGCCAGGCCCAACATGCCCCCCATCCCCGCCAGGCCCCCCGCCATGCCCCCGCCAGGCCCAACATGCCCCCCATCCCCGCCAGGCCCCCCGCCATGCCCCCCGCCAGGCCCAACATGCCCCCCATCCCCGCCAGGCCCCCCGACATGCCCCCGCCAGGCCCAACATGCCCCCCATCCCCGCCAGGCCCCCCGCATGCCCCCCGCCAGGCCCAACATGCCCCCCATCCCCGCCAGGCCCCCCGCCATGCCCCCCGCCAGGCCCAACATGCCCCCCATCCCCGCCAGGCCCCCCGCCATGCCCCCCGCCAGGCCCAACATGCCCCCCATCCCAGCCAGGCCCCCCGCCATGCCCCCCGCCAGGCCCAACATGCCCCCCATCCCCGCCAGGCCCCCCGCCAGGCCCCCAAGCCAGCCAGTGGCCTCAAATCCATATTGAATTAAACTCACTTGTTGGTCTGGAGGACCGTAGAGTAGCGCATACTGGGGGAGGACCCCATCCACAAGTTTCTCCAACTCTTCTCCAGTGAAGGCAGGGGCCCTTTCCCCAGGCGCAGCAGCCATTGTCCCTTCCAGACCGAGGTCACAGCAACACTTGCAGTATAGGTCCTCTCCTGTGAAAGTTCAAGTCGCAAGTGAATAAGTAGATAGAAAATGGCGGTCACGTCCGCGGCGGTGCGTACCGCGGCGGTGCGTACCGCCACCGCCGGCGCCCTTCGCCATTGGCTCCTGAAACCCATAGGCTTCAATGTTAACCAATGCTGCTTCGCGCCGCGGTCTTCGACCGCCGACCGCCGCGGTGTGCCACGCCAGCGCATTGACCTCACATCCCATTGTCACACTTCACAGGTCAGGCAGCCGCCATTTCGAGGGTCCACATGGCTCAATTTCAACTGCGTCACACAGGCCTAGGCCTTGCATAGCCACTCAGACACGCCATTCACTGCATAGAGAATCGTTTACTGTGCAAGCTGTGAGTACGTACCTGTGGGTTGCTTGACTGTGTGCTCCATGTTGTCCTTCCTAGGCACCGTCCGCTGGGTTTGGCGAGGAGACGGATGAATCCTCCCGTGTACAGGCCGCTGGTGGACCTGTCGACAATGGAAGCACGCCACATTATCCTGACCTACCGGCTTGACCGTGCCACTATACATGAACTGTGTGCCCAGCTGGAGCCCGACCTGATGTCCCCCATCCGCCAACCCACAGGGATTCCCCCTCTGGTGCAGGTCCTGTCAGTACTCCACTTCTTGGCAAGTGGGTCATTTCAGACAACAGTGGGAATTGCTTCTGGGATGTCTCAGCCCATATTTTCGAAGGTGTTATCCAGAGTGTTGTCGGCCCTGATGAAATATATGAGGAGCTACATCCTTTTCCCTGAGGTGGGCGAATTGGCTGCAGTAAAGGGTGATTTCTATGCCCTTGGACATATTCCCAACGTCATTGGTGCCATTGATGGGACCCATGTGGCTCTGGTTCCCCCAAGAGACAGGGAGCAGGTGTACAGGAACAGAAAAAGTTACCATTCCATGAACATCCAGGTGGTGTGTTTGGCTGACCAGTACATCTCGCATGTAAATGCCAAATTCCCAGGGTCAGTGCATGACGCCTACATCCTAAGGAATAGCAGCATCCCTTACGTGATGGAACAGCTAGAGAGACACCGTGTATGGCTATTGGGGGACTCTGGGTACCCCAACCTGTCGTGGCTACTGACCCCAGTAAGGAATCCCCGGACCAGGGCAGAGGAACGGTACAATGAGGCCCATGGGCGTACTAGGAGGGTGATCGAACGCACCTTCGGCCTCCTAAAGGCCAGGTTTCGGTGCCTGCATATGCCAGGTGGATCCCTAATGTACTCACCTAAGAAGGTGTGTCACATCATTGTGGCCTGCTGCATGCTTCACAACCTGGCTTTGCGCCGCCAGGTGCCTTTCCTGCAGGAGGATGGTCGAGACGGTGGTGTTGTGGCAGCTGTGGAACCTGTGGAGAGTGACGAGGAGGAAGACGACGGGGCTGAAACAGACAACAGGGACAGAATCATTGAACAGTACTTCCAATAGGACACAGGTAACAATTCAAACATAATTTAGTAAATGTGAACTACTCTCCTGCATCTCTGCTGCCTGTCTATTTGCCCCAGTGTATGATGACTGAGTTGTGGCTTTTCCCTCCCTATTTCAGATCTGGGGTCCCCACTACGAGTCCTGTGCTTCGTTTCCCCATGGACTACAGCTTTGTGGCAGCTGTTTGTTGACTTCACTATGTACAAGGACATATTTGCACTGTCATTTCAATTACAATATTTTGAAATCACAGCCAGACTCCAGATAGTTTTGTGCAAAATAGGTGTTTATTTCAGTGCTCAAAATGGGATGGGTGGTTTCAAGTGGGTGGGGGCTATGGTGAAGGAATGTCCATGGCAGAGTCCAGAGTAACAGTCACACAGGTGCATTGTCCATAGGCCTGTGGAGAGATGGAGCATGGGCAGTTCAAGGATGGACAGGGTGACAATGTGGGACAGTGGGATGACATCAGGTGGTATCCTTTGCTGGCGGGGGTCTTGACATCCTACTCTGTCTTCTTGCGAGATCTCAGGGCCCTCTTGCGGGGTGGTTCTTCTCCTGCAGGAGGTGGGGGTCTGGTGGGCTGCTGTTGTGCGGGGGCCTCCTGTCCACTAGCGCCGGCGGAGGTGGTTGGCTGTTCTTGGTCCAGGCTAGTGGCAGGGGCCCTTTGTTGTTGTTGAGTGTCCGTCCTGGTGTTGATGAGTTCCTGCAGCAGCCCTACCATGGTAACCAGGGTGGAGGTGAGGGCTCTGATGTCCTCCCTGTACCCCCGATAGTGTTCCTCCTGCAGTACCTGGATCTCCTGGAACCGGGCCAGTACCGTCGCCATCGTCTCCTGGGAGCGGTTGTATGCTCCCATGATGATGGTGAGGGCCTCGTGGAGAGTGGGTTCCCTGGGCCCGTCCCCCCCCTGTCGCACAGCTGCCCTCCGAGTTGCCCTGTTTCCCTGGGCCTCTGCCCCCTGGCTGGTGTGCCCACTACCACTGCCCCCAGGTCCCTGTTGTTGTTGGGGTGGTGGGTTATCCTGGGTGCCCTGTAGTGGTAGACACACCGCAGATTGACGCGCCCTGGAGACAGAGGCATGGGCCCGCTGGGTGGGAGCTGTGCTGGTGTTCCCAGAGGGGTTTGGGTCTGTAGTGGCCTGTGCCTGTGTGAGGGGAACCGACTGTCCAGAGGTCCCCGATGGTCCGGGCTGGTCATCAGTGTCCAGGTCGACAGAGCTGCTGTCATCGCTGACGGCCTCTTGGGTGGGGGGTGTGGAGAATTCTGGGCCCTCCGTGGCGGTGTGTTGACGGTCGGGTCCTGCAGGGGTATAGAGGTATGGTTATAGTTTCAATGTGTGGCATATGGGTGTATCTGTGGGTTCCCGTGTCCCCAAGTGCTGGCATTCGTGTGTGGGGGCTTTGGTGAGGGTGGCTTGTGGGGGGGATGTGTATATGCATTGGGCATGCTTTGGTGATGGGTGTCCATGATTAGTGGACGCATGCAGGCCTAGGTTTTGGGATGTGTGGGTTGTGATGGTGAGACATTGGCAGGGAACAGGTGTGCTGGGGGTGGGGGTGAGGATGGTGGTGGGGGTGAGGATGGTGGTGGGGGTGAGGGTGGGGGTGAGGATGGGGGTGAGGGTGGGGTTCGAGGATGGGGGTGAGGGTTGGGGTATGATTTGGCATGCAGGTGGGGGGGAAGCAGTAGTGAAGCTTAAACTTACCAGAATCCATTCCTCCGCCGACTCCTGCGAGGCCGTCAGGATGCAGGATGTTCAAGACTTCCTCCTCCCATGTTGTAAATTGTGGGGGTTGAGGTGGGGGTCCTCCGCCAGTCTTCTGCACGGCGATGTTGTGCCTGGATACCATGGAACGCACCTTCCCCCGTAGCTCGTTCCATCGCTTCCTGATGTCTTCCCGATTTCTGGGGTGCTGTCCCACAGCGTTGACCCTGTCGACAATCCTCTGCCATAGCTCCGTCCTCCGGGCAATGCTGGTGTATTGGATCTGTGTGCCGAAGAGCTGGGGCTCTACCCGAACGATTTCCTCCACCATGACCCTGAGTTCTTCGTCTGAGAAGCGGGGGTGTCTTTGGGGTGCCATGGAGTGGTGTGTATGATGGGTGGGGTGGAGTATGTGTAGTTAAGTGTGTTGAGTGTGGTGGTGTGTGTTGTTTTGTGTGTGGATATTGTGTGGGTGATGGTGTAGTGTGCCTCTGTGTGATGGTATTCTGTGATCGCTGATGTGTCTCTCAGTGCTTCTTTTAGGATTTTGGTCGAAGGGGTTTGTGGGTGATGTGGGTGTGTGTTTTATATTGTATTGTGTGTGTGGGAGTGGTGTGTGTATGTGTATCAGGTGTGTGGAATTCAAATCGGCCAATGTGGCTGAGTTTTGTTCGTTTGTGTGTATTCTGACCGCGGCGGTGTGTACCGCCAATGGAAAACCGCGTTTGAAAGACCGCCGCGTGGATTCGTGGGTCGTAATGGCATGGGTGTATTTCTGTTGGCGTGACGGTGGAGGTTTGGTCACCTCCACTTTTCCGCCGACCGCTGGTCTGGCGGTCTTTTGTGGCTGTCGGATTTTCGGAGGTTTGGCTGCTGCGGGTCAGAATGACCGTGGCGGGTTACCGCGACCGCGGCGGAATTATGGAGGATTTCTGACCGGCGGTAGGCGCCTTTTACCGCCGAGGTCAGAATGACCACCTATATGTTTGCGCTGCTTGCTCCAGTGGGGCTGAGCTTTCGGTTTATTCAGCTGATCCGTATGCTGTACTTGCGGCCGTCCACCAGGTTGAGGGTCAATGGTTTCATTTGTGACCCAAACATGATTGCTAGATGCTCTCGTCAGGGGTGCACGCTTTCTCAGTTACTTTTTGCCATTGCGATGGAGCCACTCGCAACTCGCTTACATCAGCATCATA
The DNA here is from genome assembly GCF_031143425.1 of Pleurodeles waltl. NCBI lineage: Eukaryota > Metazoa > Chordata > Amphibia > Caudata > Salamandridae > Pleurodeles > Pleurodeles waltl. The sequence continues at coordinate 413,067,297 of NC_090447.1, forward strand.
ATCATAGAGGACTGGCATTCCGACAGCACCCAATATTGGTCTCCATGTATGCGGAGGATGCTGCCCTGTATGTTTGCGACCCACAGCTGATTCTCAATGTTTTACTTGATGAGATAGTGGGCTTTGGTCAGATGTTCGGGATCACTATCAACTGGTCCAAATCGGTGGTACTACCCCTCTCAGGGGTCTCAGCAAAGTTCCCCTCTAGAAATCCCCTTTGCTGGGCGGACAGGCCAATGCGATGTCTAGGTATATGGCTCATTAGAGATGTGGAAACGCTATGGACAGCTAATTATGGTAAGCCATTATGTGGCTGGAAGAAAAGATAGATGGGTGGCGTTCGCTGCCGCTTTTGTTGACGGGGCGCATTGCTATAGCAAAGATGGTTATTCTGCCAAAGTTTCTATACCTTTTTATTAATTTGCCTCTGGTTCTTACCGCTAGTTTTTCTAAACGGTTTCGCTCCACCCTTGTAACTTTGGCCTGGGACAGCCGGTGACCTAGACTTTCCTGGGAACAATTGATGCTTCCGTTTGACAGGGTTGGGCTGGCGGCCCCTGATCTTGCATTATACTACCAGTGCGCTCAGGCACATTTTGCGCATCTTTGGCTCCACCCTATTCATTACGTACCCCACTTGGTGCCTGAGAGCAATGCCGTGTGGCCTGATAGGCTACCCAGGCTGTTGGTTGGGCCCCAAGGCCCAAACCACGTGGGGCTGACACTGTGGCGTGCACGGCAAGAGCCTGGATGGCGCTGCTGAAGCATGCAGCTAGGGGTGAGATCTTTGCCTCTTCCATACTGATCTTGGACATTGATGACACGCAGTTGACGGAGGATGCACGGGTTCGTGAGTTCAGTTGTGAGGCTGGATTGCTTACCATAGGGTCTTGGTTCCCTGAGGAGCGATTTATTACACCGGAAGCTGTGCTTGGTGACACACGCGATACGGCGCTACATCGACTATTCTTTCTTAGAATCCTCGCTATGCCGCGCTTTACCCTTGCTTCCCAGAAAGGCCTGCACGTTGCAGAGTGCTGGAGCTAATGTACCAGGTACAGTCCCCGCGCAGGCTTATAACTAAGTTGAATGTATGTATGCAGCTCAAAGTGAGTGGAACAGAGGCTATGGCCAAAGCCCATTGGGAGGTGGACTTGGGTGAGCCCATTTCAGATGAAGAGTGGCGATGCTATTGCGTGCACATGCGAGAGCTGTCCCCCAATTACAGACTGTGCCTAATTCATTTTAATTTTCTGCATCGATTATATTATACGCATCTTCGGCTGAAGAAAATGGGCCTCCGGACTGAGGCGTATTGCGAGGGATGCATGACCCCTGCTGCAGACTTCATGCATCTAGCATAGAGCTGCCCGTTGCTGTGCGCGTACTGGTCAGAGGTGCTACGGGCGTTTGAGGTGATGACTGAGACCAAGCTACCGCAGACCCCCAGGCTCGCCCTCCTGGGGTGGGTTGAGTGACTCCCCTCCTACAGGAGGCTGATTGGACTGCTGCTGGCTAAGCGTAGGGTGGTGATATGCTGAGGGGGCGGAGGACTCCCCATTGTTCAAAATGGTTGCAGGACGCTTCGTACTGTCAGGACCAATTAATGATTTACTCAGACTTGATGCCAGAGGGATCTCAGCCAGCTTGCGAGATGATGCAGAGGACAGCAACAACTACATCAATCACCACTACTACAACGGGTCCCACAAAGGCAACGCAGAAGGCAGGAGACGGTCTTCAGAACCAGGATAGGGTCTTCGGGACCAGGACAACCCTCCTTGTCCTCAGCGATCAGGACATCATTAGGACCTACTGACTGAACTGGCAAGACATACTACACCTGCTGCATCACATTGAGACACAAATCACAGCTACCCTGCAGACCCCACACAGCATACCACCTGTGACAAAGCTTCTAGCTGTCCTGCACATGCTGGAAAGTGACTCATTGCAAACAACGGGTGCCCTGGTTGCTGGTGATTCACAGCCGTCGTTCTCTGCATTCCTGCCAAAGGTGTTAGATGTTATTATCTCCCTGACACCCCACCACTTCTCCAACACCCAGCAAATGCAGCAGGAGAACAAAAAGGAGTTCTATCAAATCCATGGCTTCCCACATGTGCTCGGTTTAGTTGACTGCACTCATGTCCAGTTCGTACCTCCTGCAGCAACAATGCACTTATACTGGAATCACAAGCAATCACATTCCATTAATGTGCAGGCCATAGTGGACCACTGGGGACCATTCATTAAGATTTTGGCCAGGTTTCCTGGGAGCGTCCATGATGCCTTCATATTTTGGCACAGCAGAATCAATGAACAATCCCAGGATGGACAATATGGAAATGGCCTACTTGTAGGTAAGTCAACAAACCTAGAAATATACACACAACACACCCACCCTGTAGGACACACAAGACATACAGCACTGCATTAACACATGGCCAGGATTACACAGATGTGCAGGTAACAACACACATGTATCATGCTGCAGTACAGCACAATCAGTGCACAACACAAACCCATATACCCACATGTACGTAACACACCCACAACTTGACAGGCAGACCATGTGAAGGACAGGTGCAGACATGTACCCTTTGCTAACAGAAGAACTACACTGACCAATACAAGTACCCAAAGGTTGCCTATTACGTACACTTCACACACAGTACACCAAACAGAGAATAGCACCACCATGTCAAGGGCATACACCATGCCCATGTCATGTAAGTTCCATACAGGCACAGATCCCTCAAGGCATGCCGTGCAAATCATTGCCAGAACAAACATCAAATATTAGACAACTTCTGCCTATACATACTACGTCTCATTCACACATACCTGACTCACCAGTACACCTCAACGACACCCCTGGTTCTCTGAGGAGGAGCTCAGGATCCTGGTGGAGGAAATCATCTGGGTAGAGCCACAGCTATTCGGATCACAGGTGCAGCACACCTCCATTGCAAGGAAGATGGAGCTATGGCGGAGAATTGTCGACAGGGTCAACGCAGTGGGACAGCATCCAAGAACACGGGAGGACATCAGGAAGAGGTGGAATGACCTACGGGGAAGGTGCATTCCGTGGTCTCCAGACACCAGATTGCAGTACAGAGGACTGGCGGTGGACCCCCACCTCCTCTCCCATAACTAACAACATGGGAGGAGCAAGTCTTAGCAATACTGCATCCTGAGGGCCTCGCAGGAGTAGCAGGAAGACTGGAATCTTGTAAGGCAAATCTTTGCTACTTTATCCCCCACCCTACCTGCATGCCATCACATACCCCACCCTTACCTTCACACCCATCACCCCAACAACCCACAGATATCCCACCAACACAACCCACATATCCCAAAAAGAAGCCCTGCATGTAACACCAATACATGGACACCCATCACCAAAGCATGTCCAGTACAGATACCCACACAGACCCCCAATCAACTATCACACAAGGACCAAGCCAAGAATGCAAACACTGAAGTACAGGGTCACTTACCCATTGCACACAATGGCACACATTGATGCAATAATCATGCTTTTACACCCCTACAGAACCCCAACCCAACGTCACCGGACAGGAGGTGCCAGACATATCCAGTCCCCCCACAGAAGAGACCCACAGTGATGACAGCAGCTCTGCACAACTGGATCAAGATGACCATCCCGGCCCATCAGGGACCTCGGGACAGTCGGTTCCCCTGACACAGTCACAAGCCACCACAGAGCCTCCCCCCTCAGGAAACAGCTGCACAGCACCTACCCAGCGGGCCCATCCCTCTGTCCCCGGGACACGTCAATCAGCAGGTTGTCTACTACTACAGGTAACCCAGGCAACCCCACTAACACAGGACGATCAGGGACCTGGGGGCAGTGGCAGTGGGCAAACGGTTCAGGGGACAGAGGCACAGGACAACAGGGAAGCAGGGAGGACTGCTGTGCGACAAGGGGAGGACAGGCCCGGGGCACCCACTCTCCATGAGGCACTCTCCAACATCATGGGAGCTTACCATCATTCCCAGGAGACGATGGCAACGGTACTGGCCAAGTTTCAGGAGACCCAGCGGCTGCAGGAAGAACACTACCTGGGGATCAGGGAGGACGTGAAGTCCATTAACAACACCCTGGTCACCATTGCAGGGGTGCTGGCAGACCGTGTCAACACCAGGAGGTACACAGAGGCATAACAAGGGGCCCCTGACACTAGCCTGGATGATGAACAGCCCTCCACCTCTGCCGGGCATAGTGGACAGGAGGCTCCGCCACAGGAACACAACACCAGCACCCCACCCCCTGCAGATGGAGGACCACCCCGCAAATGGTCCCTGAGATCCAGCAACAAGACAGAGAACATTGCCAAGACCCCCGCCAGGAAATGAGACCCCCCTGAATGTCACCTTTCTGTCCCACTTTGTCACCCTGTACATCCTTAAACTGACATTGCTCCACTTCCTATGCCCCTTTGGACAATGCACCTGTGACTCTGCCATGGACATTCCTCCACTATCACCCCAGCCCATTTCACAACCCCGTCACTTATTAGCACAGAAATAAACACACTTCAGTCACAAAACAATCTGGAGTCAGTCTGTGCTTTCACAAATGTGTAATTGCAATAACCATGGAATATAGCAATGTCAATTTACTTGTGTACATACCCAGGCCAGGAGGAAATATAGCAGAGGGCCCAAAGTGGGACCCACATCTGTGAAATGGAAAGGCAAAGTGACAAGTCATGATCCATACACTGAGTGAAAATGACAGACTTATGCTAGCTCCAACAATAGTTTGAGATGTGGGAGGCAGTGACATCTTCTTACCTGTGTCTCACTGGATGTATTGCATGATTATTTTGTTTCGGTTGTCGATATCCTCTTCTTCTGCCTCCTCTTTTTCACTGTCCACAGACTCCACAGCTGCCACAAGACCACCAGATGGCCCGTCCTCCTGCAGAAAAGGCACCTGCCGTCACGAAGCCAGGTTGTGCAACATACAGCAGGCCACGATGATCTGGCACACCTTCTTTGGTGAGTAGTATAGTGAACCACCTGTCAGATGGAGGCACCGGAATCTGGCCTTCAGGAGGCCGAAGGTGGGTTCTATCATCCTCCTAGTTCACCCATGTGCCTTATTGTAGCGTTCCTCTGCCCTTGTCCTAGGATTCCTCACTGGGGTCAGTAGCCATGACAGGTTGGGGTAACCAGAGTCACCTGCAAATATCAAGGGCAACTGTTAGACACACACTAACCCTTAGGGACAACCCCATACCCAGACACCTATTCACACTGAATTGGGTCCTTGGCCTCACCTATTAGCCACACACAGTGCCTCTGGAGTTGCCCCATCACATAAGGGATGCTGCTATTCCTCAAAATGTAAGCATCCTGCACTAAGCAAGGAAACTTGGAATTCACATGGGAGATGTACTGGTCTGCCAAACACACTATCTGCACATTCATCAAATGGTAGCTCTTCCAGTTTCTGTACACCTGTTCACTCCTGCGTGGGGGTACTAATGCTACATGTGTCCCATCAATGGCACCAATGATGTTGGGGATATGTCCTAGGGCATAGAAGTCACCTTTCACTGTGGGCAAATCCTCCACCTGATGGAAAACAATGTAGCTGCGCATGTGTTTCAGCAGGCCAGACAACACTCTGGACAACACGTTAGAGAACATTGGCTGGGACATCCCTGATGCAAGGAGACTGTTGTTTGAAAGGAACCACTTGCCAGAAAATGGAGTACTGACAGGACCTGCACTAGAGGGGGTATCCCTGTGGGATGGCGGATAGCTGACATCAGGCCTGGTTCCAACTGGGCACACAGTTCCTGGATTGTTGCACAATCAAGTCTTTATGTGACTTTGATGTGTCTCTCTTCCATTGTCGACAGGTCCACCAGGGGTCTGTACACCGGAGGATGCCGCCATCTCACCACCTGCCCCAGCCGACGTGCCCTATGGAAGAGAACAGCGAGCAGAGAGTCAGCCAACACTGAGTTATCACAAAATGTAATTTGCAGAAATTTATTAATCCGCAATGTGCTTGTAACTGTATGTATTACAGGCCTAGATAGGTGTGACGCAATTATTATTAATGCCAGGTGGCCCCCTGAAATGGTGGCTGCCTGCTCTGTAAGGTGGGACAAGGGGATATGAGGTAACTGCGCTGGCGTTGTACACCGTTTCGGTGGGCGGTCAAAGACCGCTGCGCAATTCAGCATTGGCTAACATTGGGCCCTATGGGTCCGAGGAGCCAATTACAATGTAGGCTTCGGTGACGGTACGCACCGCCGCGGACGTGAGCGCCATTTTCAGTCTGTTCACTCACTTGATACCTGACCTTCAACAGGAGAGGACCTACACTGCAAGTGTTGCTGTGACCTGTGTCTGGAAGCGACAATGGCTCATGTGTCTGGGGAAAGGGTTCCTGCCTTCATTCCGGAGGAGTTGGAGAAACTAGTGGATGGGGTCCTCCCCCAGTACACGCAACTGTACGGTCCTCCAGACGAACAGGTGAGTGCACTGTGAGCATGCTGAATGGGCAATGCCTGCTTTGAGTGGTGTGGCTGGAAGATACATGGGGTGGGGGCTGAGGTCTACATGTGCGGATGGTGAGTGTATGTGCGTCAGGGCATGGGTGGGAACTGGTGGGCAATGAGTATGACGGTCCGGCTGGGTGAGTAATGTCCTTTCCCCCTGTACCATTCCTCTAGGTCAGCACCCACCAGAACAAGGCTATTTGGTGTGCCATCGCCAAGGACGTCCGGACCCTGGGGGTCTACCACAGACGGAGCACCCACTGCTGGAAAAGATGGGAGGTCCTGTGCCGCTGGAGCAAGAAGACAGCGGAGGCACAGCTGGGGATGGCCTCCCAATGTGGGAGGGGTGCCTGTCGCACCATGACCCCCCTGATGTTCCAGATCCTGGTGGTGGCCTATCTGGAGTTGGATGGGCACTTGACGGCATCACAGCAGCCACAAGGGGGTGAGTACACTCTCATTCAGCTGACTCCGCGCGCATTACAAGGTGTCTGGGTGGGAGAGGTGGCCAGTGGGTTCGCCTAGGCCAGGGCGATCTTGGTAGGCAAGGTCCCTTGTAAAGCAGGCTATTTGGCACCCAAACCCCACCAGTGGTAAGAGCCATCTACACCTAGTCAAGCTCCTGTGACTTCCAGGTGTGCAGCAATTGGGCTTAGGCCTCGTACCCCATGGGCATGTGAAAAATCTAGGAACTATAAGTGCATGGTGTAGTGCAGAGGGCTGCTCACTGTCTGTTGTGTCTACCAACGGTAGTGGTGTTGCATGCACTGAACATGTCTTTCTTCTGTCTCCCCCCCCTTTTGTTTTGTCTCCCTGTTCTTGTGTGCAATATCATCATCAGGCAGAGGAGCATTGGCACCGGAGCAGGAGGGAGTTGCATCCCACTTGGCCCTGAAAGTTAAAGCAACGGAGTCTGAAGCCACCAGTGGGACAGAGGGCGAGGGAGCTCCACGGTGGGGACAGGAGCAGAGACCAGCGACAGCGACTCCTCCTTTGATGGGAGCTCCCTTGCAGTGGCGGGCCCCTCTGTGCCCACCACATCAACAGGTACAGCGGCCACCCCCCCTACCAGCACCGCCCTCCCAGCAGCCTCTCAGCGTCTGTCCCGTGCCCGCTCACCCAGGAGGGTGGGCATCTCCTCGCCGCAGGCCCTCAGGCCCTGCCCCAGTCAGCCATGCTGCCCTCGGTGAGGAGGCTATTGACCTCCTGAGATCCCTCACTGTTGGGCAGTCTACCATTCTGAATGCCATCCAGGGTGTTGAGAGGCATTTGCAACAAACAAATGCATACCTGGAGGGCATTCATTCTGGCCAGGCAGCCCAACAGAGAGCATTTCAGGCTCTGGCCTCAGCACTGATGGCAGCCATTGTCCCTGCGTCCAGCCTCCCCCCTCCAAACTCCTCCACCCAGACCCAATCCCCTGTACCTCTGCCTATCCCAAGCACACCATCAGACCAGCATGCACACACATCAACACACAAGAGTGGTTCGGGCAAACATAAGCACCACACATCCCACAGGCACTCACACAAGCAACATTCCCATGCACACATACCAACATCCACTTCCTCCACTGTGTCCCCCCCCTCCACGTCTCCCTCCTCCCTCTCAGTCTTGTCTCCACTCACACCTGCATGCACTACATCCTCAGCCACAACCTCCATCACCAGCATGCCAATCACCACACACTGCTCATGTGCAATCACCACCCCACTACCATTCACACATCCCCAGTGTCCTCTACCAGTGTGTCTGTGAGCCCTCCTCCCAAAGTACACAAACGCAGGCACACACCCACCCAACAGCCATCCACCTCACAACAGCCTCCAGCCCATGCACCTTCACCAAAACTCAGCAGAGGTACACCTCCTACAACCACTACCTCTTCCTCCACTCCCAAACCCACTCCATCTTCCCGTCCCAGGGTGTCAAATCAACTCTTCCTGGCTAACATTGACCTCTTCCCTACACCTCCCCTCCCACCCTTCCCCTAGGGACAGGCTTTCCAGGTCCCAGCCCAGCACCTCAGCCACCATATCCCCAGGCACAGTGGTGCCAGCAACTGCGGGGTCATGGAGTACGCCAACCATCAGGGTTGCCAGTGTACCACGTAGTGAGGGCAAGGACATTCTGCCACCTGCCAAGGTGAAAAGGGTGCCCACATCCCAGAGGGAGAAGCCGAAGCCACCAGCCACAAAGGGGTCAGCGAAAACGAAAGGGGATAATGGCAAGACAACTGCGCCACGATCCAAGGTTGGGAAGGGCAAAAGACAGAAGGGCAGGTCAGGAGAGGGCATGGTGGCACAGACTGATGGACCAGTGTCACACCTTCTGTCCACGTCCACGCCAACCTGTATCCCAGCGAACACCGCCACCTGTACCGCCACCTGCACCACCTCTGGCACGTCTACAGCCGCTGCCACAGTCCCCAGCCCCTTCCCCGGTGGGCAGCCGTCCGAGGCTACAGGAGACATCCTGCTTTCTCCCTCAGCAGGTGCTGACACATGCCCCGCCGCCAGCCCCGCCACCACAGACCCCGCCGCCAGCACCGCCACCACAGACACCGCTGCCAGAACCGCCACCACAGACACCGCCTCAAGCACCGCCACAAGCACTGCCAGCGGCCCCGCAACGTCCTCGGACAGTGGCACCACCGCTGTCATGATTACCATCCCCAGTGGTCAGCCGTCCGAGGCTGGTGGTGAGTTTCAGGACCCTGGGGAGCTTCCATGAAGCATTGCTGTCATCACTGTTGGCACCTGCAGGTGGAATGCGAAGCCGCAGCAGTGTGGGGTATGTCGCTGCCTCCATGGCGTATCATGCTACCTGTACTTCACCAATGTTGTGCCACGCACACCCAGGTGAGTGAATTGTACCGGCCACACTGCACGTGAAGCACTCTGGGCACCAAGCCCCCTCCAGAACCGGTGGAGAGATACATCCACTACCTCAGTCCTTGGCAGGATGAAGCACTCTGGGCACCAGGCCCCCTCCAGAACCAGTGGAGAATCACATCAACTACCTCAGTCCTTGGCAGGATGAAGCACTCTGGGCACCAGGCCCCCTTCAGAACCAGTGGAGACGGTTATCCACTTGAGAGACTGTGGCTTTGCACTCCCCAGGATAAAGCAGTGGGCAAACCACCCACTGGAGAGACTTGAGAGACTGTGGCTTTTCACTCCCCAGGATAAAGCAGTGGGCAAACCACCCACTGGAGAGACTTGAGAGACTGTGGCTTTGCACTCCCCAGGATAAAGCAGTGGGCAAACCACCCACTGGAGAGACTTGAGAGACTGTGGCTTTGCACTCCCCAGGATAAAGCAGTGGGCAAAGCACCCACTGGAGAGACTTGAGAGACTGTGGCTTTGCCCTCCCCAGGATACAGCAATGGGCATGGAGCGCCCTCGTGCAGCAGTGGCGTTGTGTGTTCATCTGGCTGAGGTGCCCCCTCCCCCTGAGGGGCCTTCGATCTGATGCCCCTGCAGTGTTCTCTCCGTTTCCAGTCAGGTATCTAGTGTGGGCTTCGCCCATGCATTTTGGACCCAGTGGTCCACGGACAATGATTGGTGCACTACTCGGACTTGTGTAGTTGGTGTACATAATTGTATTTACTGGATTTTGAACTTTGATGATGAGATTTCATACGATTACATTTGTTCAAATCATTTCCTTTTGTCCTTGCGTTCTTCCAGGGGGTGGGGGGGGGGGGTGTATGTGTAATGTTGCTGCATGTATTTGTGTGTATGGTGTTGTGGGTGAGGGTGGGGTGTTGCCTGTTGCATGTGTCACTCTCTTTTCCCTCCCCCCTCTCCTGTGTTGTAGGTGCAGTACTCACCTTGGTCATCGCCGCTGTCTGTAGTGCTCCTGATAGAAGAGAAGGAAGACCAGCATCAGCAGTATCTGCAATTCGGGCTCTTTGGCGTCCTGGTTCCTCCTGGGTTGTGGAGAGGGGAGTGTTTTCCCTTCTCTGTACTGTTTCCGCTGTGTTTTTGTTCGCATTGGTTCCACCCCGGAAAAGGTGGTGGATAGGCCTTTTGTGATACTGTGGGCAGTACATTGTCTTCCACCTGTCTGTTGGCGGTTACGGCCACGGTGTTTGTTTCTACCGCCGTGGCGGTCGGAGTGTTAAAGTGGCTGTCTATGTTGGCAGTTTCTGCCATGGTCATGATTCCATTTATTTTTCCGCCGGACTGTTTGCGGTATTACCGCCACTTTAACACCGACGGCCAGGGTTGTAATGAGGGCCCATGTCTGTACCAGATACAATAAGTGACCCACCATGGGGCAGAGCCTGTAGGAGAAAACAGGACATCACTGAACTCACATGCAGTGTGCCAAGGGAGACATTTGTTAAGTAGATGAGCTCCATCCCATAGCCTGCACTGTGCATGTGTTGACAGTATAAATGCTGATTCATGTGTTAGAAGATAGGAGAGACACTGGTAGTTATCTTGATCATCCTGTAACAATGGGATACATACCCTTGGACACCTCATGGCTACCACAAACATTAGCTGCCACTCTAGATCATCAAGGGACCTATGTAAAAGCCCACAGTGCCATTGGCATGGCCTGCACTGTATGTACAACTTGGCAGATGACCATTTCATAATGACTTGAAGCCACATTGTAAATCGGCAACCCTCCCATGCTGTATGTATTGTGGAAGCGGTGTGCAATGTATGTCGCTGCAGGTCTGTCACCACAAGATACATAGCATGATGGTGCTGACTCAGATGTATATGTTACCTAAAACCTGAGGCAGTGCCAACAACAAACACCAGGGGTGCTATTTGTAGGTTGCAATAAGGAAGTAGACTGTGCTTTGAACCCAGATGATTGTGCCACCAACGCATGCTGCATACTGCTGCACACACAGAAAGAACCAATTGGCCATCAAAACAGCATAAGTATAGGGCTGTGTCCCTTCCTGCACAGATACATCCACCTCCACAAGGCAGCTAGCCAAGTACCCTGGTGCAAGGTAGGTAGTGTAGGTGCACGGCTGCATGTGAACAACTGGTGAAGGAGACAACAAAGGGTTGCCAGTAACATGTCACACATGGGGTATTCCAGCATAGTCCAAATGCTGCAGGACAGTGCAGCTAATTTTGGAGACATGTTGTGCATTGTCACTTACCAATTTTAAAGGCCCTAAGTGTTGCACATCATCTACAATGACACATGTCAAAATGGATGTGATGTCCAGGCTCTGTAGTGCTACCATGTTGACACCACATCTAACCCCATTGTGTTGTGAGGATGTGTCATGTCCTTTATAGTTATAGCACACTGTTACAAAGGTGCATCACACCGCATGGTACATACCTTAGGACCATCAGTTTGGAATCCAAATCATATGTCCCAGGTCCTTGAGCCAAATAAAAGATTGTCATGTCCAACAACCCAGTGCTGAGGAGACATTACAAAAGGATAGGAACTCACAGCATACCACAAAGACATATGAGTCACAACTAACACAAAATATCAACTGCCATACTACATGACAAACCTGTTGCAAGCCTTAACAACAACTCACTCATTTAATCTTTTGCAGCGAATCAGGGTTATGGCGTACAGCTATGGATAATTACCCCATTTCCCAACCGAAGCACAGCAGCTGAGCTTGCATATAATGAAGGACACCGGAGGACACAGACTATTGTTGAGAGGACATTTGGAACCTTGAAGTCCAGATTCAGGTGCCTTGACATCACAGGAGGCAGCCTCCTATATGCCCCATACATCGTCTGCAAGATCATAATGACATGTGCTATCCTGCACAACATATGTGTGCAGATGAATGTCCCCTTATATGAGCAGGTTTATGACCTGCCTGAGGAGGAGGAGGATGGCAGAGAAGAAAATGACAGGGAACAGCACTACACAGCTGCTGGGATGCGCAGCAGACTGCACATCATTGAGAACTTCTTCACTTAATAATCATTTAACTCACCATGCACATTTTGTCAATAAACTCCTCACTTATTCACACAATCTGGCTTTGGTCTCTTCAATCTCCACAACATGTACCTCAGGATTGTGAGTATAACCTCAGGGAGCATGTTACAAACACTAATCTGAACAGTATTGTAGCAACATCACATGTGATGCATAAGATTGAACTGCTACCATCACACACATCACAAATAGCCTCATGACTTGAATATGACAACTGAAGTACACAATTTATGGACCACAACATATGAATCACATTCACATTGCCAAATTGTACAACAATAGCTAATCGCACACACCTACAACATGTTCAAATAGGAGGCAGACAAGGGCCCCACAATGAGGCAGTGGAGGTCAAAATATGGTGAGCTGTAATGTTTGAACAGACCACTGGCAGAACTGAGTGTATTTGTTTCAATGGCTGCATGGTGCATGTGTGACAAGGGGGGGACATCATTGGTGACAATGGTCATCATGATTAACCCAGGAATGACAAGCAATGGAAAAAGTTAGGCCTGCACAGTACATCCATGGAAATCAGTCCTGCCACTGCCATGAGGCCCAATCCTGACACAGGGTACACACTTTGCACGGACAAGTCTGTGGAATGCACATCAGACTGGATGAGAACAAATACAGGTAGGGCTGCAGGTCCACCACACAAAAACAAGAACCATTGCTAAATGTGATGAGTTTAATCTGACTTTTCTGTTCAAAACATGATATGGGTGGAATGTAGGCAGAGTGTGTTAAACACAGTATGTACCACATATGTACACATGTCAGACATATGTATAGTCCACACACAAGACACTATAAACTCAAGATCAACATATGTAGACAGTTGTCAGGTAACATTTCCTAGATAGCATTCATTAGCCATCATCAACAATGCCCAAGCTGTGTATGTTGTCTAACATGTTATGATCTGTAAGACAACTACACCCAAAACATAAGTAAATACAATTCACAATCACATACCATAGCTGTTGCATAGTACTGACTTCCATACATATGTGGATACACTGTTGTCACACATACATACAAATGCATGACGTGCAAATATTTGCATGCTGTCGATTCTGTAACACTCACATCGGTGTAACAGACCAATCACACCTAAATCACATTGCTGCATGGACTACCACATGTGGTCATACACAAAAAGCCACAATGCAGCCCAGCCCATTCCATTTGTATGTTGATACAGGGTGCATCCATAGACAATAGAACAAAATCACGCAATCAGGAAGAGTAAAAACAATTGACGCAAATGCATCGAAAACATCCACAAATGCAAATTATATGGCCCATGGACTCTTAGCATGAATTCCACCTTCGCACTCATCTCAATCCTGATTTCCGTTAATTCGACGCATAAAGGTAATGCACCAAAATAAAAGATGCACGTAGCTCATGCTTCTGAAATACTCACGCAAATATCACATGCGTCAAATGAATACACGAAAAACAGAAAACGTAATGCAGGGGGACAGGAAGTGATGTAATAGGAAATCTTGTTTACAGGCATGGTACAGTTGGTGTACTTTCACTTTCTCTTTACAGTCTGTGCCTCTTTTGACTATGTGGTTGTGTCCTGGAGTTAATGGTGTGTGTGTTCTTGCTCTGTGTAGTATCTTGTGGTGTCCCTCCTGTTGTGTTTTCTGTATTTTTGACTGCACTTTGTCCCAGTGTTTGTAAATTTGTGTGTTTTTTGTATCTATCATTGTACTTGTACTGTGGGGTGTCTGTCCGGGATGGTTGTTAAGGTGGGTTAGTTAGTATTATTTTTTTGGGCCTTATGTTTCCTTTATTTTCATTTTGTTTATATTCATTATTGTTGTCAACCTGTACCAGATAGATGTGTCTGGTATGGGGAAGTTGACATGATGGGGGAGGAGGAGCTGGGAGGCTTTGTGTGGCTAGTAGCCCACTACCTACCATTAATATTGGAGATGGGGGAACCTGTGATCCAGGGCTACCGGATGGAGGCGAGGCAGCTGCAGTGGGGTAAGGTGCTCCACCACCTGAAGAGGCAGTTCTGCAGCAGCCACAATGAGCACCAGCTGAAGCATCGCTGGGCAGATCTGGTGGCTCGGGAGCAGGATCTGCTTGACCATCTTGGTGTGGTGATTGGTGGCCCTGTTGGTAAGTCTCCCATTGGCATACTATTTACTGCTCACCGCTCTTGAATGACAGTAGCAGATGTGTTGAGGTGCTGCATGCAATGTTTGAGGACAGGTTACATGCAACCAGAATGAAGTGTCACCGCACTAGTCTTGACATGGAGTTCACATGTCCTACCATTTTACAAATGCAGGTCAGATGTTCAGTGAGTCATGCACAACCATCACTAAGTCACACATTTCAGGGGCCATGGCAAAACCTGTGCCCCAGTATAGTGTCATATATGATAAGCCAAGACACTGCCAGCATACCATATTTAACTGGATTGTGACAACAAAGTAGGGGAATCTATGTGTAGTGCTACACTGTCATCATGTCACACACATGATCCATGCCATTATGGGCCTGATTCTAACTTTGGAGGACGGTGTTAAACCGGCCCAAAAGTGGCGGATATACCACCTACCGTATTACGAGTCCATTATATCCTATGGAACTCGTAATACGGTAGGTGGTATATCCGCCACTTTTGGGACGGTTTAACACCGTCCTCCAAAGTTAGAATCAGGCCCTATGTTAGCAAAGGGGGCATATCCGCCTTAGGAGGCACTGGCAATGGCCCATTTGATACCATCAGACAACTTTGCCACATCAGTCATGGATTTCTCAAGGCATGATCATTGCAGTCTAAAAATTGAGCCACATGTCTATCACAAAGTGCCTCTGTGTGCCTTGCAGGACAAGCCAGAATACCTGATTCAGTTGTCTTGCAGAGCACCAGGGTAGTGCCCAGCTCCCCCTCATACCATGGAGTTTCTTCTTCCATAGATTGCCCACATATGGTTGTTGGAGGGTGTAGCACTACATGAGTCTCAGGCCCAGCATAAGTGTGCAGATGTGTGGCTCTCAGTCACCTGAGTGTCAGTGTCATTGTGAGTTTGCAGTGGTGTGACTGTTGCACTGTCTTCAAC
This sequence comes from Pleurodeles waltl, assembly GCF_031143425.1. NCBI lineage: Eukaryota > Metazoa > Chordata > Amphibia > Caudata > Salamandridae > Pleurodeles > Pleurodeles waltl. Next base: position 413,082,901 of record NC_090447.1, read on the forward strand.
TAGGATAACTTGCTCACTCCTCTAAAATAGTGCACATTGTAATATGATGTCCACTATTAGTGACAGTGATATGACACTAAGCATAGTTTTCCATCCACATCTTACAGGGGGACCTGCCCCTTGCACCATTGGCGAAGTGGCAAGATTTGAGGACCCAGATGTATCCAGTAAGTGTGATAATGTCTGTCCGGTGCAGTGACTGAGGCTTTTGTGTTAGTGTGTGAGTGAGTCATGTGTGTTGCACACAATGCTAGAAGGGATGAGCTGTCAAATGATCAGATATCAAAGTAGGCTGGATGGTGACATTATGTCCCATTTAAGGGTTCCCATGCATGAGCAGAGAGTCATATCTTGTGAGGCTTGCGGTGCTCAATGGGCAGCATTGTGTAAACAAAGTGATGACAAGCCACCTGTAGGCCCATATGTGACTAAGAAGTGCACCGCTGTGAGAATATTGGCACTGGGAGACACCGTCATTCTCACAACACAGTGATGCACCATTTTGAACACAAATTGTTGCATCCCTGTATTATAATGTACATGTAGGACTGGGTTGGCAATTTTACCCCAGCACGGTGCCCCATATTTTTTACTCCATTTACATGACACTTAGGTGGAATGTTATTGGCGTGCATGCAGGTCAAGGCCAGACGTGTGCTGGCATTGATATGGGTGTGTAAGGAATAGTATTGGCAGATCAGGTATTGATGGGTGTCTACACCTAGACACATGAATTTAGATGTGAAAGACCTATGGATACCAGCTTCCTAGATGGTTGCCCTCCTAACATATGGTCCACTCCCTGACTCCATGTATGAGTGGGCATGCCTTGGTTTACGACCTGGACAGTTGAAATGATAGATTGCATGGCCATCCCCCCTGAGACACAGGGGGAGAAGAACAACAAATTTGTAGGTAGATGTGATCCTCACAGTGTAGGTGATAGTCATTTTTATTAGGCGTGCATGTGTACCTATTAACACTGACCCATTATGGTTACCAACTGCATCCCATAATCCCAATAACATATTCAAGTTACTGGTGATGTATGGTTGAAAATTGACACTGATGATGAGGAATAGTGGCCCTGATCTATTTGAAATTGACGCTGCCTTTGCATTGAGGCACAAAATCAATGCACGCCTAATTTGGTTTGGTTCCTAATGTTGTTGTGCATCACCTTCGTGTCAATGAAATGATACTAAGGCAGTGTTGCCATTTTATTCAACTGGGCCATTGTTTTATCTGGACTGTGAGTTGAAGTGCAGGTGCAATTAGATGTAGAGTGTAAGCTAATAATCTGTACATACTCCACACAATGCTGACACTGATGGTTGTCTGTCTCAATTTAACAGCTAACAACATGAACAATGAGGAACTGCGGGCATTTCAGAAGAGGGCTGTACGCTATAGGCACATCCTGGCAGTGAAATTTGGGTTCCGGAGGATGGCATGTCGCTATCGCAGGGAGCAATCTACTGGGGAATGGCGGACATTCACCCAAGGGGGACCCACACTGGCCACACAGAGAGGACGAAGCACCACAGTTGTGAAGGGGCGCTGATGCCACCATCACAAGAGCCCCAGCTGCTACTCCCTCAACCTATGTACCACAACCCACAGCACCTGATGCCATGAACGCAATAAAGGATCTACAGAGGGATGAGACACTGGTCCTCAGAAAGTTGGACATTCTTGAGAAGGAGGTGGAGAAAAACACCAAGAGACTGAAGGTCATCAAATGGAAAAACAAGAGGGGCAATCGGTAATTAGCTTAATGACTGTCACCCACAGTTCAGTCCCCTCCCACCTCATTTGTTTTGATGTTTTATAGTGGGTTTTAGGGGGTTGGGGTCAGGTTAGATTAGGTTAGTAGTTTAGTTAGGATAAGTAGGTTTGGGGGGTGGGTTTTCTACTTTTTACATGTTACTTTGTGGGTGATTGGGTGGGGGGTAATGTTGGGGCATTTATGTGTTGTATAAAAATAAAAAAATGAAACAAATATAAAAGATTTAAAAAAAAATATATATATATATATATATTTGTTCACATATAGGTAGTATATGTGTTACTTAGTATATGTTGTTTTGTATGTGTCTTGTGATATAAGCAGGGTGGCGGGCAGTGTATGGAGTGTGTTGTTAAATGTGTTAGGTAAGTTTAGCATAGTGTAGTTAGGGTCAGATGTTAGTTATGTATAGTTATGCTAGGGTAGGTTACGTAAGGATAGGTGTTCTTCATTCTTTTTAGTTTACTTTAATTCTTATTAAAAATCTTTGGGTACTCCCTTACTTCATGTGTCATATGCTTGGGTCTCAGGGTCTTCCCATGAGTTTACAGTGAAAACTGTATGTTGGCCTAGGGGTCCAGTCCTGCCTCCAGATCCCTCTCTTGACATGTTCATCACCTTCTTACAACTGAAATGTCACACTGGCAGCTACGGCACATCTACTTGTCTATGCATCAGCCATCCAGTGTACCCACCACTCAAGGTGACTATGTTAACCATGTATTGGACAGGTAGGTGTGGTAATTCAGCTGTCATTGTTTGGGTCCTATGTCGAAATGTTGGGCACTATGGGACATCTGACAACTGCCTACATTTCATATCTATACTGCTAAACTGACCAGTAGCAATTACAGATGAGGTTAAGTACCTCTGTTTCACATGAATGTGTTCTACAGGTACTCGTAGCTAACAATATTGTCAGAGAACTGTTTCACAGCCATATGTAGTGGGTGAAGCATACACTTGCTCAATATTTTTGACATACTCAGTGAATTGCTTGTAGTGGATGAGACCAGTTCATCATGTAGGTACCTTGTGTGAAGATATGTGCTCCCATATTACTGCACTCTTGTACTGACACTCTGTGACTAAGGACTTGTTACACACATCACAATTCGTAAGTGTAGTAGATGTGTGACAATACACAAAGACATGCTGGTTGTGTAGGTGGTGTTTATTTACAACTGTTGTAGTGCACTATTTACAATGTCCAGGTCTGTGACCCCTTTGGTGAAATCCATACAATTGTGACACAACACAAGTCCAGGGTTAATTGACATGTCATGGGACAAGCTTGGGTAAAGTGTTTTTCAGTGCAGGATGAAATAAATTGCCAATTGAGAAGTGAGAGACAATTGCAGTCCATAGCAGAAAGGTCAACAGTGTGTCAATGAAGAGTGCTTATCTGCATCTCTGCTAACACTGGCATGATGTCAAGCATAGAACAAAGGAAAACACTGCCCATGTGGCATGGGCTGGTGCTACCGGGAATTCCTACGGGTGAAGATGATCTGTTCCACATCTTCATCTTCTGATGGTAGTGAGGAGGTTGAGGGGGGCACACACACTTCAGTGGTTGGAGATGTGCTCTCCCAATTCCAGGCAGCTGCAATCTGTTAAACTTCATAAGGCATCACAGCAGCAAGGAGGAACTGTTGATTTTTTAGTATAGCAGCAACATCCCTGTGATAGGCAGCCATGTCTGCCCTGAGGGAGACCATTTCCCAGTGCATGGAGTCCATCTTGTTCTCAAGCACGCTGATGCCAGTTTGGGAGGGCAGTTGTTGTGGCCTTTCCCTCATGGCAGCAGCTATGTCCCTCAGACACTGCTGGACTCCATGCATTGGGGAGTGTGTGCCTCGGTTTGCTGCAGTCTGTCCAGTAGCCATAGCCACGCACATGCGCATACCCTCTAGGCTAGCTACAGTTTGCATCTCCACCGCACCTCCTTGACCAGCTCCTGCTGGACTCCTACCACTGTCCTCTCAAAGCTATTCCCTGGGTCCTCGGAGTCCTCAGCTGTGTCAGTGCGGGCAGGTCATACTATTGTGTTGTTAAGTGGGGCCTGAAGGATGGCTGCTACATCAATTCTACTCCTTGCAACTGGAGGTGTTGTCTGGGTGTTTACAAGGACTTCTTGGAGGGTCTCTTGGCTGATGGTTGCCAGCTGGTCATCCAGGTCATCGAGGTACTCCAGGAAAGGCAGATCCACAGAAGAGCCATCATCCTCTGCAATTAGATGGTGTAACATCAGTCTATCTGTGTTGTGGCAATTGTTATGTCACATCACTGACTTGTTATTTGAGGCTTATTGTCATCATAGGGCCAGATTTATGAAAAAGTGTTGCAGTGCTGCGCTGCATCACTTTAGAAACACAGGGATGCGCCGTATTTAAGTGAATACGGTGCACCCCTGTGTTGTCCCCTGCACTGGTGCTAAATTCAGCTGTCAGCGCCAACGCAGGTATCCTTGCACCATCAGGCAAGGATGTCTGCGTTGAGGGGTGTGATTGTTTATGTGCAGGAAGGTGTTCCTTCCTGCACATAAACAATCACTAATGGCACTTTGGCACTTCTGTGTGAGCTATAGAACGCAGCACACACAGAAGTGCCAAAGCGTCATTTTCAAATGATTGTTTATGTGCCAGGAAGGGACACCTTCATGCACATAAACAATAATTTCTGGCATGTTTCACTTTCTATGTGCATTGCAGAATGCTGCACGCATAGAAAAAGAAAAAAATGAGGAGGAATAAAAGTATTCCTCCTCATTGCACCCTGCTAATGCCACCCCTGGGGGTGGCATTAGATTTTGGCACTGCCTCAGGTTTACTAAATTTCATAAATCTGAGGCAAAGTCAAACTTTAATGGGTGTTGCTGTGGCACACCCACAGCAACACCAATTGCACGCCCCTTCCAGGCACAGTGCAGTGAGGGAAGGGGCCGGTATTTACAAGGTGACGTTAAGCCACAAAAAGTGGCTTAACGCCACCTTGTAAATACGACACAGTGCTTAGCGCCAGAGGAGCATCACTAAAAATGACACTCATGTGGCACTGGGGGCCTATAAATACACCCCTTAGTTCCAAAACATTGTTACTATACATCATGGCTGCAGTCTTCAGCCCTATGCCCCACCTGTGTGTCACATGAAGGGAAGATCAGTTGGTGAAATTGGCTGTGTCATATCTTCTTGTTGTGATGCCTATCCTTTTTGTTGCTTGTCAACCCTCCCTGTGCATCCATTTGCACGGTGAAGCCTTGCGATGGGTGTTTCTGTGCTCATGCCACAGCACCACACATGGCAATTTTAACCTGTCACAGTCTTACATGTTTCACATACACCCATGAGTGCTGAGACCTTGCACCACCCTAGGGATGGCATTGCCAGGACACTATGCTCTTGTTACCATTGATGCCGCCTCATGTTGATGTGTATGTGTGCTACATTGCATGGCACTCATGTACCTAGCAGAGTTCAATTTCATCTTCTGTCTGTGCAGGTGTGTTTGCCTTCATACACACCTAAGCCCTCCCCCTTAATGCAGCCCTCCTTGCACTATGATACATGAGTGCAGCATGCTGGCAGTGCAGCTAATTTGACACAAATACAGAGTTAGACCCAGGGATGGCCATCCTGGGTATTACATTTCTGCTGTGCGCATGATTCTGTATGTGACAGTGCCTGATGGTAAATGAGTCTATGGAGATAGCCAGTTAGGAGGAGATGTACTTAGGTCAGGGCCTAAAGCTAGTTTGAGGTGATTCTGCAGGCAGTCATACTGGGGGTACCCTGACTGCATGATGGAGTGGTGGCTGCCTCATGTGGATGTGTTGTCAATGTGCGGTGTGGTGGTGCTATTGGCGCATGTCTGGGTACTGTTGGGACACATGCAGTGACTTGTGTGCTGTGAGATGCAGCACACATGCATTTGGACAATTAGGCAAGGCAGTTGCAAGGTGTTACTGCAAGGGACACCACCATGACGTTACCCCAGAAATGGTATTGACTGACTACCTAGTCTCAGAGGTCTTGGCCGTGTTGTTAGGATTGCTATGACTATATACAAGGGGTGTTGTGATGACACAACCAGAGGCACAGTGATTATACATGCTATCCATCCCATGTGCTGCACATGTAAATGTAGGTATTTAGGCATGGTGTTCAACATATGTCCAGGTTGTGTATGTGTTATGGTGCATGGCACTACCAAGGCGTAGGTACATGTGTGGCTTACGTCAGCATGGTGCAACTTGCTTAATGTGCATTGTGTCCCTCTCTGCTCCTTTGACATGCTTTGTGTGAGACCTATGTGCCTCCCCCTTCTTGCACTTGACATTTTAGCATACATTTCCCCCATGCAACTTACCCTGCATTTGTGGTGTTTCCTGGTAGTCTGAGCTGTCCTGCGATTCCTGTGACAATTTCCTCTGCGATGACCGCTGCAACTATCGCCTCCATTTTGTCCAAGTCCTCTTGTGGTGCTGGACTCCCACCTCCAGTTTGCAGTGCTGCCTTTCAGATCCTTGCCACTTTTTCCTTTGTCCTTTGTGTGCAGTCATGCCAGCGTTTCTTGCACTCAGTTACAGTTCTCCTGAGCTCTGCCACACTGTTCATCTTATCCACCATCTGCAGCCAAATAGTCTCTCTCCTTCCAATTGGCAATTTTGAGGTGGCGAACAGTTGATTTTGATGCTCTGTCAGCTCTGTCACCAGTATTTCATGGTCCTCTGCACGGAAACAACACTTTCTCTTTTTCTTCTCCCTCCCATGGGTCTTATCGGTGTACTCCTGCCTGGTTCCTGGTTGAATGGGGTCTCCCTGGGGTCTCTCGTGGCTTCCTGGGTCCATTTGGCCTCTCCTTTGCACAGTTTTTTCCGTTAGCATCTGCCTTTCATGCTATTGCGGGCAAAAATGGTGCATTTCCATTTGGCAGTGTATTGACATGTCGGAAAAACGGATTAGATTCATTTTTCCTCTGTTAACGTCATTTTGCCTTACGACAAGGCGCAATGGCTAACGTCGGGAAAAATGACTCTAACCTATTTTTAGCGCCACCCAGCGTCATAGTATAAATATGATGCCCGAGTGGCTTTAAAAAATAGCACTAGTCAGCGTTAAAAACCTTTTTCAAGCTAGGTTTCCCATAAACAACATGTAATATAAAAACATGTCCAGTATTACCATCTTAGGTTTCTCGTGACTTTTATAAACTACTCGGCAATCAGTCTTGTGGTTTCTCATGTCACCAGAACCCATTAAGCAATATTCGACAATTGTATACAGCTGCTGATTATGTATTCTACCTTTTTATGTGTGTTTCTATGTAATAAGGGTGTTTAGAGGACACTTTTACGAGAGCCATCCACATCAATAGGTCAGCAAAGAGACTAACACCTGTCTTATGCCCTCCTTTGTAAAAAAACAAATGTTATACAGTATGTATGCGAGAAAAAATCACACATAGGGGGTGATTCTAAGTCTGGCGGGCGGCGGAGGCCGCCTGCCAGACTTCCCCCTCCAAAATACCGCTCCGCGGTCGGAAGACCACTGAGGGTATTCTGGGTTTTGCACTGGGCTGGCGGGCGACCGCCAAAAGGCCGCCCGCCAGCCCAGTGCAAAACTACCTTCCCACGAGGACGCCGGCTCCGAATGGAGCCGGCGGAGTGGGAAGGTGCGACGGGTGCAGTGGCACCCGTCACAAATTTCACTGTCTGCAATGCAGACAGTGAAATTCTTTGTGGGGCCCTCTTACGGGGGCCCTTGCAGTGCCCATGCCGTTGGCATGGGCACTGCAGGGGCCCCCAGGGGCCCCACGACAACCCATACTGCCATCCTGTTCCTGGCGGGCGAACCGCCAGGAACAGGATGGCGGTATGGGCTGTCAGAATCCCCATGGCGGCGCAGCGAGCTGCGCCGCCATGGAGGATTCAAATGGGCAGCGGAAAACCGGCGGGAGACCGCCGGTTTTCCACTTCTGACCGCGGTCAAACCGCTGCGGTCAGAATGCCCAGCGGGGCACCGCCAGCCTGTTGGCGGTGCCCCCGTCATTTTAGTCCTGGCGGTCTTGGACCGCCAGGGTTAGAATGACCCCCATAGTGTTCATAATGATGATCTGCTACTGACACAAGCATTGGCATGAATAAAACTCAAAACTAATAGAATCTAATAGATGAACTTCTCTAACGTATGGTATTGTGCAACTGCCCTTTACCCAGAACCTCTTGGGCCACGTAGGGTTTTTTAGCTACCCAAAGGCAATATTGTCCATATTTCTTTTTTTACCCTTTGACTTATGTTTGTCAGAATTCCAACAAATTTGAAGGTTGTTAGATTAAATTGAATGCCGCAGAGTTTAGTCCTTTGAGTTTAGAAGAACACGAACATGCATACATATATCCACAATTCGGTATGTTTCTTTTTATTATTGCAATCCATGGCACTGAAGCATATTGCAGAAAACGAATTCATATCTACACCTCTGATCGCAAAACAAAATAACGCAAACAATTCAAATTGCACAGCCTCACAGTAGTGCAGAACTTTATATGTTTGCTGTTCTCACATATAAAATCCTCCTCCGTTCCCTAATCACAGAGCCAAATGTCAGTTGTACATGGGAAATTCATATAACCTATTAAAGAGATATGCCTGAGACAAAGCAAATAAACTGATTAGTTCCAAAATCACAGTTAGAAATGTTAGTTTTTAAATGGAAAATCATATTCACTATTATTTTTTTGGCTCAGATAGACACATGATTTGTGTCGATTTATTTTTAGAATTAATTGAGAAAAATGCGAACATAGAATTCTAGTGGTGATGCATTGGTGCTTAAAGCACAAGAATTGTAACTTGATTGCATTAGCACACGTGTTGGAGGTATCCCTTAATTTGTTTGACGTTCATATACTTAAAAAGTAACTACATAAAAGTCCTTCAATCTAACATTTAATTAGTGTCATATAGTATCATATTTGGATTTTTTTCTGTGAAATTCTTTTCTAAAATAAATTGCATTACAACTTACAATAAACGTACAATAATCTGTGCTCTGAAAGAGAAAGGCCCACTAGCTTGATCTTTTGTACATTTAATATAAATAGCAGCAATTCAGCTGTCTAATGGTGACAGGAACAAGTAATAGTTTCAGGTGCCACTTTTTTACAATTGCACATTGTCACTTGTATCCCTGCAGGGCAAAGCGTTCATCTTTGAAAAGATTTAGTGGCTGAAAGCATTGAGTGCTGTTGACATAAATAGGCATATCTGGTAAATTCATTTAGGGGCATATTTAAGGAAAGTGGCGCTGCACCTAGTGCAGCGCCACTTTCCTTGCGCCTCTTAGCGCCCCGCCTACTGCCCCCGAGATAGGGCGCACCATGGCGCAGGTTAGCGGGCAATTGTGTCATTTTTATTGACACTATTGATGTACTCTGCAGGAGTAGCGCCAAAATATTGGTGCTACTCCTGCAGAGTACATAGAGGCCCATTATAAATAGTGGAAGCCACCTTAACACCTGGTCTGAGCAGGTGTTAAAAGTGCCGTAAAAATTGATGCAAGGAAATCTGTTAGATTTTCTTGCACCATTTTTTTACCCCCTCTAATGGGGGGACACCCCCCTTGCATACATTATACCTGGCGCAGGCATGATGTAGAATAAAGTGTTACAAAGTCGCACAATGCATTCATTGCGCCACTTTGTAATTATGGCCTAAGTATTTTGGCAATGTTGGGCCACACTAGAGTAAAAGCTAATGTGGCGCAAGGTGGCACTAGGGGCTTATAAATATGCCTCTTCATTTTTCTTTGGTTCATTAGCCTGATAAATGGAAGGGTTGACACCATTTGTCAGGGAGCAAGAGTTAATACAACTTCTCAAACAGAAGAACATTATTTCCTTGTTTCAAAATGTTGAGTTTACCCTGAGGGATACAGAATGATATACCTTTGCCAAAGTTATATGTAATAATGTGAATCCTCCTGCTCTATGCTTAAAATTGCAGATTGGTATACCTTTCGCTCATACGGATGTAAGTGAAAAATTCCTTCATGAAAAACGCCAACCTTTCTAAGGATGATGGCATTCTCATTTTGTTGTACGTTTTAATAAATTGAAGGGTGCTTGGTCTTGTGGTCGAAAAGATGACAAATAACTACAACATAAAAACAATTGCTACTTTATTTTCCCACAAATCCTGTAAACTAAAGTCAGTTATTATTATTTCACTGCCTGTGACCAATTTGAAACCTGTCAATGAATAAGTATTGTTGGCATTTAACCTCTGAGGTGTGCTAAAGGTTTCTCCAACAAAAAAATACTGTTCCTAAAAAGAAAGGATTTAGGCCCTCATTATGACTGCGGCGGTCTTATGCCAAGAATGCCACAGCCGCGGCTGCTGGAACATTACCAGTGCTGGTGGTCTTCTGACTGCCGTATAATGACTGCCACTGGATATCTGCACCGTTAACAGTTGGATATCCAGTGGCATTCATCACCGTGGTCAGCGGTGCTTAGGCAGTTCCACTGCCAGCACCGCCACGGCAGGAAAAGACCACCCACGGAATTACAACCAGTAATTATGTGTGGCAGTCTTTTGGTGGCGTGGCGGCGCTGGTGGTGAGAGCGCTGGTCCCGTTCTCTAACGGAGGAGCACCTCATCGGACAAGGTAGGTGCTGTCCACAAGGTGAGGGGGGTTGTTTGAGGGTGTGTATGCATGTCTTGATTGGGGGGAGTGTTTTTGCGTATGTGTGTGCCTGCGTGTAAATGTGGCGATGATGATGCTTGTGTATATGCATGTGGATGGGGGGTGGGAGTGGTGTGCATGGGTGAATGTGTAAGGGGTAAGGGGGTGTGAGTGAGTGTGTGCAGGTGTGTGTATGTATGGATGTGTGTGCGTGCAGTGAGGTACAATTGGGGATGGGGTGTTGTTGTGTGAGGATGAGTGAGGGTGAAGGGATTGTGTGTATGCATCTATTAATGTAGTTGAAGAGAGGGGGTGGGGGATGATGAGTGTATGCATGTGTGTGTGATATGTATGGGTATGTATGCGTGTCAATGAGGGTGAATGTTGCGAGTGCGTGTGTGAGTGGGGGCGTGTCTGTGTGTGATTGTGTACATGTGAGTGCATGCGTGTGTGGGGAGGTGTTAGGAGGGGTATCCTGGCGACAGGATCAAAAGCTCCTGAACCATGATACCTTTCCACCAGTATTTTCATGGCAATGAGACTGCCAGGAAAATGCTGGCAGTGTCCTAAGTCAGAATGACCTTGGCGGTCATCCGACTCCGCTGAGCTGCAGGTCAAAACCTCCAGCCCAGTGGGCCATGGTAAAGTGGCAGGACGGGCGGGCACATGGCAGTTTAGCAGTGACCAAACCGCTGCAGTCATTTTATGGCAGTCTGCACTGCCGGTCCCACAGCAGTGAGACTGCCACAGCGGCCCTGGCAGTCCATGGACTGCTAGGGTCATAATGAGGGCCTTAGTGCCAGATGGACTAAGAACTGGTCACAAAGTACTGGTTGCAATATTTGACCAGTATTGTGGAGACAAGTGTGGTAATTTTCGAAACCACCTACGTAGCATAGATCCTTACACAAATTGCAGATTTCTAGTTGGACGCATTTGACCTACCTCATAAATATTAGTGAGTTAGGTTGCAAGTTGTGACCATTCTCTGATAAGGGGCATTTGTGACCATAAAAATGCTTTGTATGTCTTTTGATAAATTTCCACCTAAAGTGTAGTTTTGATTAGGGATTATCTTAACTAAAGCACCTTTATTTTTGTAAATAATTGTAGAAAATTTTATTTTTGCTAGTTCTAATACAAATAATTGGAATTAATGTTTTTCAAGTTCTGTGCTTGAAAATCAATGTTCTTAAATGTGCTCATCTAATCTCAACAAAATAAGGGACTAACACATCACTGCATACACTACCCATGACACAACAATGAAAAGAGAGTGGGGAAAAGGTGGAATCATTAGCTAAATCTATTTTGAGGCTGATGTAAAAATGCAGTGTCTATTTTAACTATTCTAAAGCAGTTTGTAATTTTAAAATACATCTAATTAAACATATTAGCTTGGCTTTCAAAGAGTTTTGCTCATTGGTAATTTTTAAATATTTGACTTAGTTGTAAACATTGATGAGGATGCCTTTAGCCCCCAAAAACATTTTCTGAATTCTTTTAGCATTTCTTAAAAAAATTCTATGTGAGGAAAATATTGTTGACATATTTAAATATGTTATAATTGCTGAAGAAACTGATTTTAATTTATTTGAATTATTTGCAGCAAACATAAAATGATCTTCAAGATTGTTAGCTATAAATATTCAAACAATTAAAGTTTTTTATTTGCTTTGAAGTTGCAATATGGTAATTATATAAAGTTTTATTTGTAACTGATTACAAAATATGTTTCCATTTTCAAGCAATTGTAGTTGAAAATATTGCCTTTTTAGTTACATGATAATACATATGTAACAGGGTATTGTTTGATCTGGAACGTTCATGTAAAAACAGGACTTCTTGTATAGTTATAGTTTTTAGGCTCTTTCAAAAAAAGAAATGTTCATTTCTGAGGGGAGATTTACACTTAAGAGTGTCCACAGCCTCAAAAGATGTGGTGCAGTCTCTTGCAACCCAATTTACAACTATAATGTCACAATGAGAAAGATGCTGGCTGTTTGTGGAACTCTCTGCCACATCAAGCAAAGATCGTCTGATAAAAAGTTAAAAGCAAATTATTAGAATGTATTATTAATGTATATGCATTTTAAAGTAAAACATAAATGTAAATTAAATAAAAATAATTATTAATAGCCTAGACCTTAACTTTGTAATAAACAATATAGTAATTAACATGTAGAAATACATTTATAAATTATCATTCTTCACAAAAAAAGCATTTATACAATATTTTAAAATTAATCTATAATACACATAGTTAAAAGTTATGTTTTTAATTTGTTAAAAATATATTCTTAATGATTAGGTCAGCCTCAGCTTGCTGATTTGTCCCACTGAAGTTTTCTGCTTTGTCACAATGAAGTTTTCTTCAGCAAAATCTCTGTGCGCTAATGTAGAGGACTTCATAAGGAGTTATGCATGGAGATCTTTATGCGCACAAACGTCAGGCTTCATCAATGAATGATGTTCATATTATGCCTCTGGCGATGGCTGCAAGTGGGGCCATGTATATGTTGAAGAGTGTTGGGTTCAGGGAGTATCCCTGAGGAATTCCGGAGCTGCCTTCTGTAGGTTTGGATGTGTAGGGTGGGAGCCTGACTCTCTGCATTCTCCCAGAGATGAAGGAGTGGATCCATTGCAGGTTTTTGTTTTACGGATTCCTGCATTGTGGAGTCTAGTGCATAAGGTGCTGTGGGAGACTGTGTCGAAGGCTGTTGAGAGGTAGAGTAGTAGAAGTACTGCGGTGCAGTCTAAGAGTGTGCAGATGTCATCAGTGGCTGCAAGAAGAGCTGTCTTCATGCTGAGGTTGCTGTGGAACCCAGGCTGGGAGGTGTCAGTGAGTTGTTGTTCTCGATGAATTGCCGCAGCAGGGAGTTGATGGCCTTTTCCAGTACTTTGGCCTTGAATGGTAGCAGCAAGATGGGCTGGAAATTATTTAGCTCAGATGGGTCAGCTGAGGGTTTCTTAAGGAGGGGGTGTACTTCTTCATGTTTCCAGTCTTCAGGGAAGGTGGCTGTGTTGATGGAGCAGTTCATCATCTTGCAAAGCTCGGGGGCAATGGATGTGCTGGCTCTGATGTAGATGTGGTTGGGGTAGGATTCTGTGGGAGCTCAGGAGTGAGTGCTGTTCATGATGCTTTCTGTTTCCTCTTTGGTGAGAGTGGACCAGCTGTGGATGGTTTCGCTGGGTTCTGGGGGCGGGGCGGTTGTAGGTTCTGATGCTGGGCTGGTTTTCCGTTAGGAAGCTGTCATAAATGTCCTTGATCTTGCGGTGGAAGAAGGTGTGAGTCTGTCGTAGGTGCTGAGAGGTCTTGTGACAGGGGGATGCTGGTGGCTTTGGAGGGAGGATTGGTGAATTTGTTGATAACCATGTAAAATGCATGCCGAGTGCATTTTTTTCATGTTCTTTAGGGTCAGTGGTGGATGGCGGTGGCGGCTCTGAATGAGGTGAGATCTTTGCTGATTTGGCTGTTTCTCCATTTCTTCTCTAGGAGTCTGCAGGTATGCTTGGAATCTTGAAGTTCAGTGGTGAACCAGCTGGCTTTCTTTGGGATGCGCTTGGCCGATGCTCAAAGAAGGAGGGGCTAGCATGTCGACACATTTGGTGATCTAGGAGTTAAGATTGCATGCTGTGGTGTTGGCGTTGTCGGAAGGAGGAGGGGGTCATATGGCGAGTGTTGTGATGAGTTGCTCGTCTGTGATTTCATTAAATTTCCTTTAGGGGGCCTTGGGGGCATGGATGCAGCTGCTGGGTGCTGAGATGGTGAAGTGTAGGCAGTGGTGGTCTGTCCAGTCCGGGGCAGAGTTGGTCTTGAAAGTAATTAGGTTGCTTGAGGTAAAGATAGCGTTCAGTGTGTGTCCTGAGGTGTACATGGGAGCGGTGATCAGTTGCCTGAGGCCGAGGGTGGTGAGGTTGTTGAGTAGGGAGGTGGTGTTTTGGTTGTTGCGGTCCTCAAGGTGAAAATTTAGGTTGCCGAGGCGGAGGTAGTTGGAGGACACCAAGGACTGGGGGGGTGATGTCTACAATGGTGTTGATGAATACTGGGCGGGGACCAGGCGGTCTGTAGATCAGGGCATGGATTAGAAAGTGGATGTGTTCCATTGTGGTGCAGTGTTCCTCTATGTTGGCCGTGATGCGTAGTGAGGACTTGTGTACAATGGCAAGTCCTCTGTCCTGGCGGGAAAGCTGGTCCTTCCTTAGAATGCTGTAGCCATCCGGAAGAGCGATAGCGATGTTTGGTCCGAAGGTGGGGTTGGTCCAGGTCTCAGTAAGGAAAACGATGTCTGGTTTGGCGGTGTCGATCAGATCCCAGAGTTCAGTGGCGTGCTTATGGAGGGAGCGTATATTCAGAAGGAGGCAGTTGATGAGGTTGTAGGGGGTCTTGGGGTTTTCAGGTGTGGGGTGTTTCTTTTGCTTGATGTGGATGAAACTGAAGTTGCAGTTCCGGCAGGGGAAAGGTCCATGATTCTCCTTTTGGGATGGTGTGCAGCAGTCACTAATACATTTGGTTTTGAAGGGTCTGGGCATCGTTATGGAGGGTAGTCTGGGGACGGCTAGTCGGAGATCCAGGGTTCTTGGCGCTGGGTGCTGTCCAGGCACCAATAGGCACAGATGGGCTTGCCTTTGGTGCACCAGCTGCACAGCCATGCTGCAGTCACCACTAAGAAGGGGAGGGAGGTGGGGGGATCGGTCAGCTGGGAGGTGAAAGGTCAGGAAAGGTGCTTCACAGGGGGGAATGGGGCAGGGCTGCAGGGACAACATCAGCACGGGCTGAGCGAAGGGAGAAGAGCCAGAGAAAAAAGAAAAGAAGTAAAAAAGAGAAAAGGAGTAAAAAGGAGAGAAAGTGAGAGAGCAGAGATACTTACTTGTAGATGGCCACTGGGCCACCAGCGATGAGGTGCAGGTAGGAGCCTGCAGCAGTTGGAGGAGGGCTTCGAACTGAGAGCAGGCTCTCAGTTTGATCCTGGAGGCAGAGGAGCAGCAGCTGTGGCAGCAGCAGGAGGAGCTAGGGAGGAATACAGACGCTGATCAAAGGTCTTGCAGCTTGCCCTTCCACTGGCTCCCAGTCACAAGAGAATCACCTTCAAACTCCTCGCCCACACTCACAAACACCGGACCAGAATACTTCAACAGACGACTCTCCTACACCCCGACCAAACATCTCCGCTCCACCAACCTCACCCTTGCAACCATCACACGCATCCGCAACTGGCGGTAGATCATTCTCTCACCTCGCTGCCAAAACGTGGAACACTCCTCCCACACACCTCCACCAGACCAAAGACCTCCTTACCTTCAGGAAACTTCTCAAGACCTGGCTGTTCGGGCAGTAGCAGCACCTCCTCTCCCTTCTCTCCCTCCCCTCCTCAGCGCCTTGAGACCCTCATGGGTGAGTAGTGCGCTTTACAAATTCCTGATTGATTGATTGATTAATTGACTCATCGATAACCACTTTTTCTCCATAAAAGTCAGAAGATAAGCTTTGTACCCAGATCAACCTGATCCCTGTCTCTGACCTGCCCTCCTTACCTTTTGACTTTGACCCGGGATAGGAAGTCCACATAACCTTGGCCACGGCTTTGTGCTTTTCGGCACTATTCTACTTTACTTTAAATTCAGATATCTGGTTGTACTTATTGGACTTTTGTTATTTTGTTGAAACATTGTCCATTCTTCTAATTTGATTTGGGATTTGTCTTCTGGTTTTACTTTATTGCTGTTTTGAGCACTGCATGAATGCATTGCACAGTGCCTCTAAATTAAACCTGACTGCTTTCTGCCAAGCTACCAAAGGGTTAAGCAGAGGTTCTTTTAATATCATTAGTAGTTCACATGGCAAGCACAGTGATTATAACCGCAGGTTGGTTCTCACCCACCCACAACTAATACTCTAATTTCTTACAGCTAATAAAATGTATGCCTACATGTGCCTAGATCTCTGCCACTTGGGCCGCAAATCTGCACATATAACATAGGAGAGGCTGAGTGGAGATCTCCACCAGTGGGTTTGTGAATTACATGTTGTAAGATGAGCAGTGGTTCTACTCAAGAACCTCTTTATATACTCCGGAATGTCTTTTGTGAATCCAGCTAAAAATGTATAAAAAATTTTCAAATTTTAAAGTGAAATAATTGGTTTACAAATTAGCTTTTGATAATAACTGGTAGTAAAAAAAAACATTGAACTTTTCTAGAATTTTCCTAAAAGTTTGAATTAATTTATAATAATGTTCACAAGGTGAATAAATGCAATGTAAAAGCATCACAGTAAGGATCTTGCATTTAAGCAACAAAAAGCCTACAACCATTAAGAAGAATGACTGTACAGCCCAATTGCTGGTACTTTTGCTCACATGTAAACTGCTCAGTATATATTATTTGTGCCTCTTATAAAGGCTGACTAATGACAATAGGGGGCACAGTGACTTTGCTGGGCAGCTAATGAACCAATGGCTACCCTAAATATTGTAGGCCTTATGCTGAACATTCTTCATTGCATTTCTTCTTCACAAGAATAAAGGTGAGTGAAGAGTATGATGGTTACTCATTCTATTGCATCTAGGTCCTAATCAATATTTCACTCATTGCCTTGACCCCCAAAATACATCCATGCAAACTTTGAGATCTTGTGTTCAATTTTCCACTATAATTATGTTCAATGTGATCTTTTTATTTTTACCTAATTTAATAGATTGTTATAGTATGCAGTTAGCACAGGCTACAAGCAAAAACATTGATTCAGAGCACCTATACAACGAACAGCCATTTGGAGAAAAACTGTTGCTATGAAATTCAGCAATCCAGTGACTGTAGGTTTTGACATCCATTGAGTGGTGAATCATAAAGAACTCACTATTTTCAAGATTCAATGTAAAAGGCTGGAGGACATCCAGCTGTTAATGTGTGACAAGCAATTTTTCAGAGTGCTTACATTTTGGATGGAGGAAATCTTTGAGTAAATTGGGTGATATTTGCATCCTGATCGATACTGATTCATTATTCCATCAGGATTCTCAGAAGTTCATTATACAGATTGAACAACAAAAGTATCAGTCCTGAACCCTAGTGGACACCACATGCAATTGGGGCAAGGACCAAAGTGTGAATTCCCAATCCAACCAGTTATTTGAAGTTAGTAAAGAAAGAGACAAACCAACCAAGTACCAGACCAACAATTTCGGATTCACTTATGACAGTTGATTATGCCAAAGGACATCGAAAAATCCAGAAGAATAAGAAGGCAGATGCCCCCATCCAGTATGCAGTGAATGCCATCTAGAATTTAGGGCTGATGGATACAATGCAGCATGGAAACCTTATTGAATGGGTGAAAACAAAACATGTGGACTATGATTTTTTCAATGCTATTGCCGCACATTTCTTCGTCACCTTAGTAGACAGGTTACCTCTTCACAAATGTAGCAGAGTAGGGTATCCTCCAAATCCTCAGTCTGCCTGTTCTAGCTAGTCAGGAGTAACATAAACTTTCCTATATTGGTTCCCACTGCCTCCACCATTGGAAATCTTACTCCAATGCAGGTCTCATTAAAGTAAAACAATGTTAGACTGAGCATACTAATGGGATATTTACTCTCTGTCATGACCACGTAAACCCCAGTAAACCTCGACAGAAGGAAAAAAGAAAAATGACCCTGACACTGGGAAATTAGTCCCAAGGTTGGAGGGTATTAGTTTGGTTTTACAAAAACATATGCCTGATTTATTAGTTTGTCTTTGTAAAACAAAAAAATTCCCTGAAAGGCATCGACCACATAAAAACCCTGCAGCGCCTTCAAAGAAACCCCTGAAATGGTGGTTCCTCTGATGGCACAGATGCGTATGCTGGGCAGGCAGTGATCTCTGTCAGGGTGGCATATGTCCTATGTCTCCCTCACCGAAAATGAGCAGCCTGCTTAACTTTAAATCACGCCTCAGTTCTTAGATTGGAAGTTAGAGCATAGCAGCTTATGTAGTGGTAGATCTAAAGTAGTAATAGTTTTCTAAATTTGCATCATCTTCTTTAAATCTTTGTTTACATTTAGCAGCCATCCTACAAGGTAGCTACCATAAAACAACATCTGCCACCCAAGTGGAAGATCTTCACCCAGCATTCAGCAACTTCGCACAACCATGCCCAGTATTATGAGTCAGATGTATTGCTACTCCAGGCTTGTGCCCCATCCCATCCTCCCCAGCCTCAACCCGTTTCCCCTGGTACAACTACTTGTTCACCTCCAAGAGCCACTTTTTCCCCTTGTCTCTCCCTTAGTGTTAGTAACTGTGGCCAGGGGACAGCCACTGTTAATCCCAGTTGTGCTAACATTCAGGGTTTGGAGCTGCTCCACATTTAGCATTCTGACCACCCATTAAGGTCTGCAGCTTACTTATTCAGCTTGTCAACTCTTCCTCTGCCCTTTCATTCATTCACACTCTTGTCAAACTCACTATTTCTGCCAGTGCCCATTGAGTCATATCTCTGCTTCATTTGGAGGCCGTGTGGCCAGGCTCAGAAAGCCACTGTATCACTATTTGGTGGTTTGCCAGTAAGATGGACAGGGTAGCAATTTTGTGCTGCATGTTTCTGTTAGGTTGAAGTCTAAACTTAGCAAGCAATGCTCTATTGTTATTGCTAGCTTAAGGCGGGTCACCCTTTTAAGCTACAACGCTATCTGCCCTTCAATATTGTGACAGTTACCTGTAAGTACACATCATATGCAGGAACGTGGTCCGACGTTCCTTGTAGTGCAGCATGACGATGGGTCTGGTCGAGTAAATTCTCTGCAGTCAAGCAGGCACCAGGTATAGGTGAAGGAGAAAGCTAAAATATGTAAATTTAAACCATGCATTGCTCCCAATCTCTGGTGCATGTGCGCAGGTTGTCACCCAATCCGCATCTGTTGAGGTGATTGGCAAGTCATCCCAAGTCTACTTGACATGCAGCTGGGTGAAGGGTCTATTATTCATTAGTGCTGTGTAAAGCCTGATTCCAGCCTCCTCATATCTCCTTCCTCTCAGAGGATTCTCCCTAACCATTTGCACCTAAATAACAAACTGTAACAATTATCCCTCTCCAATCCAGAAAGTCATGTGTGAATGCTATAAATTTGACATTAGTGTATAAGTTGCCCAATTTGTGGCGTTCCCCCTCTTCCCACTTCACTAAAATCATGGTCTTCTGTATGCTTTGGAATGATTGTAGCCCTCAGGGATCTACTAAAGGGCAGACCTTCCTGCACTCTCTTGATCACCAGCTCCCAGGCCACCTAGCATATCAACCTAGTGGTGTTCAGGGGCTGATGTACTCCTCTCATCAGTCGAATCAGCAGGCGCTTTCCTGTTTTACCTCCCCATAAATGTGATTTCCCGATTTTGGGCTCTCATCGCACCACTTTGCTGCATGCTGCATGGTGCTTTAATATAATTAAGTTCCTGGTCCGGTAATCTCAGATCCCACCTCCTCCCTGCCCATTTTCAGGACTGCCAAACACTCTCTACTCCTTTTCCATGCTCACACCAAAATGACCAGCAGGCTACCTATCTCCCATAGACAGACCATCCAATTCTATATACGGAATTCTGTAACTTATATAAGCAGGGTGAAAGCAGGATTATTTTTGCTAATGTCACTTTGCCCATTACGGAGAGTGGGTGACTTAGCCAGAAGCACATAGATGTCCTAGACCTATGTAAGGGTCTGCCCAGATGGCTTGCATAATGAGATGTTCCTGAGGGGGTCATCCACATCCCCAGGTTTTTAATTGTTGAACCTTTCCTTCAGACACCCAGGCCTGGCAATTCAGATTGCTTTATTCCCCCTAGCTCCGCCCCACCAGGGGGGTATATCCATGTACACAGACACCACATGCACCCCACCTCCAACCATATTTTCCATGGCCTCATTTCTCTTTGTATCCAGATCGCAAAAGGTTCCATTGCATAGTGAGCAGCCGGGGCAACAAGAGACATTCCTGCCTTGTCCCCCCTCTCGACCTTTCAACTATGAGAAGTCCAGCTACTAGAGAAGTCCAACTACCAGAGCAGATCTCGGTGGCAGAGTCTCTGTACAGAAGCCCCACCCATCACCCAAAATTCTGTCCAGAGAACATTCTTCTGAGGACAGTAAACATGTATTCTCACTCAAGAGAGTCAAACACTTATTCAATGTTGAGCACCACTAGGGTGTACTCTTTCCGAAACCTCTCTACTGATGCCATGATGTGTCCTAGTTGCTCATATTTATGAGCCTGCTTTGATCCAGGATGAAGCCACACTGATCCTTTTGAATCAGAGCCCCCACATTAGGCAGCAGCCTGTTAGCCAATATCTTGAAGATTATTTTCATATTCACGCTCAGCATGGATCGGCACCATGACAATGGCAGTCTTCCTTAGGGAATCAGTAAGAATCATTCCCCTTCACTTCCTGACATACTTACAGCAATGAATCCACGAGTATCTCCCTATACTCTTGATAACATTCAGAGGGAAATTATCTCTTCCAGATACCTCCTCCCTAGTAAGTACTTGATCTTGGGTGTCGCTGTCTGCCTAGGGGAGCTACAGGAGCCCTAGAAGGTCTAAGGTCTAGGAATTCCTTGATTCGCGACAGATTAGGTGGTCCCTGCTGTTCATAGAGGTGGGCTAGATATTCTTCTGGAATGTTGGATATTTTAGACTGCGTTATTTTTGTTGTCCTGTCTGGCCTGGCCAAGATCACCATTA
Source organism: Pleurodeles waltl (assembly GCF_031143425.1). NCBI lineage: Eukaryota > Metazoa > Chordata > Amphibia > Caudata > Salamandridae > Pleurodeles > Pleurodeles waltl. Next base: position 413,104,108 of record NC_090447.1, read on the forward strand.
GAGAGCTGTGTATGTCCCACTTAAGCAGCCAGGCAAGTGCCCTCTCTGACATGCCCTCTACGCATCCTAACAATTGTCTATAGTCCCTACATTATATTTGATTACTTATGATTTATTTACTACTTGCATTTCTTTGTGTAATATTTGACTTTTGGTTTTCCTTTGATACATTTGTTTCATGCATAGATGAATCATTTTGATTTCTATATAGGGACCCACTGATTTTTTATGTTTATATGCATTAACTAGTTTCTTCCTTGTACTTCAGATTTGCTGATTATTGTATTGGCATGATCACATGGGCTCTCCGCTATTTCCGTTGGGGCCCATCCTTTAATTTGAGAAGGGTAAGAAACTCAGCCTTGGTGTGATTTAGAAGTGATAATTCACAGGTCACACGAGCACCACTAGGGATTTTCAGTAGTGTTTAACCTGGCTTGTTCTTTTCTGCACTGTATGATACTGAATTTTGGTGTTCATGCTGATTTTTTTCTTTATTTTCAGGTTCGTATTTTACAAACTTATACTTATTACACCTATGAGAATTAGGTATGATTAAATTTAGGTCCTGATGAATCACACCTAGATCTCTTGAGACTTATTTTTAGTAAGAAACATGCTGACCTTTTTCTATTTAGGCAGTGTCGGGATATCCAACTCTGCCTTACATATAGTTGATCCCTAGATTATAGGGCTCACCAATAATTGACTCTATTTTTGAATAGGGTAAGACTGAAATGTTTCTTTCTTCCTCTTATATTTTTGTTTCTATTCTTGACAGAGGCACATATCTTCATTAAACATTTCACTACATGGTCCTTCTAGCCAATTTTAACAGTTTCTATACACCAGTCCCAAATTATTGCATTCACTCTCTGCATCTTTCTACAAAAGATCTCTGGCAAAGATCCCCCACTAGAGGCCCGTCAGACATTGCAGTGCCGGTCTGACGAGGAGAAAAGCCCAATGATGAAGCATGTCACCTATTGGTGAGTGAGGGTATCTGTTCCTGATTCAGGTTATTCACAGAAACCGCAGCTTGTATTTCATCTCAACATACTCTACTACTCTTGCCTCCTCCCAGGCTCACCTTGAGATCTTATTAATTTCCCAAACCTTATTATCAGTGCAGTCCTCATAGTGGCACCATAATTCCATGTCCCCTTAGTCCAGAGCGATCTTTGGGTTCTCTAGGTTCCAGCTTATGATTACTCCATGGTGAGTTCAGTGTTCCAGTGGGCTCCTTACCAAGTGCTCTACTTTGATTCATAATGTTGAGTGTGCCATCTGCACAGACCACCTCTCGCTTCCTGGAGCAGCAACATCTTTCCATTCCACTATAACATGCAGCCTGTGTTAGTGGTAGTTTCATTGATATCAGCCTTCCTTTCCAGTCATGGACACTGCCATGATAGGTCCAGCCATTCCCAGGCATCTGCTGGGACAGTGAATAAATGTAATCTGCCTTCATCTAGCACTTTGAGGATGGCTGGGAAGAGCAGAATATACTTCAGGTTCACAGATTTCAGTTTCTGTTTCACTGCAGCAAACGTATTACATTGGTGTTGCACCTTTTACCTATGGTCAGGAAAGATGTGGATAGTGCTGTTTTCATATTGAAGGTCTCTGCTAACACTTGGTATCTTCAAGATCACATCCTGGTGTCTGTAATTTAAGATGTTTGCAAGGATTGCCTGTGAGGGGCACCCAGGAGCAGTACTAAGGCCAGCACCCTGTGTGCTCTCTCTATCACAAATACTTGGGAGAGGTCTGCTGGCCGCATCACATCACATATTCACTACTCAAGAAACAGTTAAGCAGTAGTCCCCTCTACTTACTTTGGAAATCCTATGAAGCACAGATTGATCCAGTAGGACTGGCCCTCGAGGTCTTCAAGATTGTCTTCTAAGCACAAGGTGCGAACCAAAGCAGTGCACACCGTCATTCGCAGGTCAGCCACCTGAGATTTTGGGCCAGGCCTAGAAAAACTTTCCCTTTAGCTATGGTACTGTGTCAGATGTGAAGGCATTGTGTGAACTGGCTGATCTTCCATTGTGGAGGCTTCCCTTATTCATGTGTAATGGAGGAGGTGGACACTGTTGATAGGATCACTGGATTTGTATTTGAAGTTCTGTAGTTTTTTACATCTGGAGGGATGTTGTTGTGTTTGAGTTAGAGACATCTGACCTTGTGAGAAAACTTGAATTTAAAGCTATATGGTTGGCAAAGTAGAAAAATATGACTGAATTCAGTCTAAAAAATCTGAATGCTTATTCAATGGTCACTGGTGAAACCTTTACTGTTGTAGTGTTAAATTGTTTAAATGGTTGTATTATTAAATAATTTCCTTTAGCAATTAAGGTCTTTTGCTTGCTGTCTGAATTCCTATGCATTTCACAAAGAGTTATGCCATGACATGAGGCAGTACACAAAATGGGGAATCTACTGTGTCTCAAAGACCATTTAGTTTACCTCTGTTTGTGAATAGCTGAGAGTAGTTTTAGTGGAAAGCTCATCTATTTCCCACTATGCCTATACTTTCTCCCACTGCAATCTTTATAGATAGTTTCTAAAACCTGCATGTAAATTTAATCGTTTTCACAATTCTTGGAGAATATTGGATTATTTTATCAGCCTACATTCCTTCTTGTGTTTAATGCTATTTTGGCTCCAAAATCAATGCTGGGAGAATTGTGTGTTACACAATTGCATCTGTTGTAAGACTATCCTTATTTCTTGCATTATTTTCCCTATAAGAGCCGTCTTTGCTAAGGGCAGCAGTCCCTGCGAATAGATTCTTGTTGTAGTGTTCTACTTTTAATCCCAGCCCATTTTCAAACATACCACAATTATTATGTGTACCCCTTCACCCTGTGATATGCAAAATATGGATGTGTTCTTGTGGATTTACATTTTCTTGCTTTTATGGGGACAGAATGAACTTCTTAGTAAATTCCTCTGTTATGCCCCTTTTCATAAGGTCATATTAATTGATGGGTTGTCTGGAAACTATTTTAAAGAAAATTCAGAATAAATTAGGTTGGGAGTAGATACACTCAGTTAAATGAAAAGCTTTAATATTCCCTCAATTATTTTTCAACAAGAAATATTTGTTAGACCTTCCATATGAGGGTAACATAATGTACAACATCATAGTAGCATTTGTCTCCATTACTACACCATGATTTTGCACAAATACACTGTTAAATTCATTTTTTGATTGGGATATTTACTTAAAAAAGGGAGACTCTCGTTCCTAAAAATATTTGACATGTAGACACAACTCGCACACCCCTCTCAGTAAAGCCAGACAGGCCAGATGACACAAAGCATCCAAATGGTTCACGGAAGATCTAAAAGTAGCTACACTTGAACTTCGCTGCAGTGTGTGTAAATGGCTAAACTGCTATTTGCCTGATAAAAAGAAGCATCCAAAAAACACCTCAAAGAATATACAGTATTAATTATGAAAGCTAAATCCACTTTTTTCACAAACAAAATCCTAAATTCCATGAATACATCAAAATAGATCTTCAGAATTGTTTCTGAACTCTCAAACCTGGTCAAGGTCACCCTACCCATCTCACCGACTTAGGACATATGCGATGCACTTAACTCATTCTTTATTGCCTACAGGAAATGTGGTCTTCGGTTGGCAGTCAGGTTACCCCCCAAGCTAGGACCCTCTAAGTCACCACAATCCAAATTATCCTGTGCCCACCCTCTGGTAGATTGGCACTGAGCAATCAGGCTTAACTTAGAAGGCAATGCATAATTATTTGTGCAATAAATTATGCAATAACACAGTATAAACACCACAAAAATACACCACACAGGTTTAGAAAAATATAGAATATTTATCTGGATAAAAAAAAGTCTAAACGATGAAGATTTGATAAGTACACATTGAACTATCACTTTTGAGATCAATAAAAAGAGTCTTAATTTGTTAAAAGCAATAAGGCCCATATTGATACTTTTTCAGTGCCGCATTTGCATCTTTCTTTGACTCAAAAGTGACGGAAAATTACAAAATACGATTGTATTTTGTAGGTTTGCACCATTTTTGCATAAAAAAGCGGCACAAATGCGGCGCTACAAAAGTATAAATATGGGCCTAAGTGTCTCTTGCAATCACAAAGTACCTGGTTTGCATCTAGATTATCCGCAAGGAACCACAGAGGAAGAGATGCGTGGAAAACAGGGAGGTGTGCATCAGTTTCTCCTGGCACACTCAGACGAAGCTTCGATATTTTTCACACAATCAAGGCAGGCGTTGATTTCCGCTGCGCAGACTTGGATCCTCGTTGGGTTGCGGGGTATTTAGATGTCCCAGGGATGATGCAGAGAAATCCTGGGCGTGCAGGACGAAGTCACAGGAGCTGCATCGATCCGGTGGGTGATGCTGGGAAATTTCTGGCGCAAAGCAAGCGCTGTGCCGATTCCTATTGCAGGAAGTCGGGCTGCGTCACTCTGGCTCAGATATGTGTTGATCCAGTGGCCTGTGCGTTGAAGTTCTGGTCGCAACACTGGCGCTGCGTTGATCTCCACTCAGGGAGCATGGCTGTGTCATTCCGGTTCGGCATGCAGTGATTTCCTCAACGCGATGCAGGCTGTGTGTTGAAATTTCAACACTCAAGGCATTCTTGGCAGGGATGAAGTCTTTTTGAGCCTGAGACTTCAGAAAACAGGAGGCAAGCTCAATCCAAGCCCTTGGAGAGCACTTCAAAGCAGAGCCAGAGGGCAACAAGCAGTCAGGTGACTCCTTTGGATAGCCAGGCAGCTTCTATTGGCAGGTTGCAGGTTCTGGTTCACAGTTTCTTCCCCAGTGGCATCTTGTCCAGAAGTGTTTGAGTTGGTAGGGTCAGAGGCCCTGTTTAAAAACCCAAATGTGCCTCTAAAATGGGGGAGACTTCAAAAAGTGGCTTAGAAGTGAACAAGGTTGCCTTTCAGTTCCATCCTGTCTGCCAGGGTCCCATTAGGGGGTGTCACAGTCCATTGTGTGAGGGCAGGCCACTGTCCTTTGACATGTAAGTGTCAGGCCCTCCACCGTCCCATCCCAGGAAGACCCATTCAGTATGTCGATGTCTGCAGGTGTGACTTAGCATCCTGTGTTTGGGGATGTCTGAGTAAAACGCATAAGGGAGCTGTCAACTAACCCAGCCAGACGTGGATTGTAAGGCACAGAAGGATCTAAGAGCAGAGAAAGGCTCACTTTCTAAAAGTGGTATTTCTAAAATAGTAATATTAAATCCAACTTTACCAGCCAGCAGGATTTTGTATTACCATTCTGGCCATACTAACTATGGTCTTGCTACCCTTTCAGATCAGAATGTACCACTCAACCAATAAATGCGGGTAGCCCTAATGTTAGCCTATGAAAGGAGCAGGCCTCACAGCAGTGTAAAATGATTTTAGGAGTTTTACACTACCAGGACATATAAACTACACAGGTACATGTCCTGCCTTTTACCTACACAACACCCTGCCCAAAGGGTTACCTAGGGCCTACCCTAGGGGTGACGTATATGTAGGAAAAGGGGAGTTTAAGGCTTGGCAAGAACTTTTAAATGCCAAGTCGAATTTGGCAGTGAAACTGCATACACAGGCCTTGCAATGGCAGGCCTGAGACATGGTTAGGGGGCTGCTTGTGTGGGTGGCAGATTCAGTGCTGCATTTAATCTCCCGGCCCTGGACACATATAGTGCACTTTACTAGGGACTTATAAGTAAATTAAATAAACCAATTGGGTATGAGCAAATGTCACCATTTTTTAAGGGAGAGAGCATATGCACTTTAGCACTGGTTAGCAGTGGTGAAGTGTGCAGTCTTAAACCCAGCAAAAACAGTGTCCAAAGAGTAAAGGGAGGCAGGCAAAATGCTAGGGGTGACCACCCTAAGGCTGTAAGGTCTAACATTGGCAAAATCAAGATCAATAAAGACAGCATTCTTCCAAGTTCATATTCTAATGTATCATCCCCAGAAGACAGGAATCCTGTCATCCTTTCCACCTTGCCCGCCATCAGCAAGGATTGCCTAGTGACTTGCTGAATAGAGTGAAATCAGGTTCTCCAATGGACACCTGTCCCCCAAGAGTCCCAAAGACAGTATTCTCCCATTTTCCTGATCCACCTATCACACTCCTCAATATGTTTCATAGACAAGGCACAGTACCTAGCTCATTCAAAGAGGCCATAGTGGTCCCTTTTCAAAAGAAAGCCGGCAAAGAACCACTTGAATTGAAAAATGAACATTCCATTTCCCTATTACCCTATCTGGTGACAGTAGCAGTAGCCCATATTGCTCAGAACCACTGCTCTTTCTTAGAGGAGTCCAATGGCCTGACCCCTATTAGACAGGCTTCTGTCCTGCTCATTCCACTGAAGTAGTCATTCTTTCTGCGGTTGATGACATGCATGAAGAATGTGATGAAAGCCATACCCAGGAACTGGTCCTTCTTGACCTATCACCGGCTTAGTGGATCATGTCGAGACCACAGATTTGCAAGGTACAGCCCTCAACTGGATCATTTCCTTCTTAAAAGCCCACTCACAATCTGTCTGTCTGACTCCTTTCAAGTCATCTAAAATCCATCTAGATTGCTGAGTACCTCAGAGAACCTCCCCCTTGCCATATCTGTTCAATTTATATATACGCCCTCTGGTCCACACTCTCAAAAAAAATGTATGTCAAAATCTATAATTACTCTGATGACATGCAGCTACTCTTCAACATTGACAGTTCCCCTCAATCAAAGAAGAAATTCCAAGATACGATGCTATTCATCTGTGGCTGGATGAACAGCAACCCCCTCAAATTAAACTCAAATAAGACTGAGATTATTACCACATGAACTAAGCATGAGTTCTGGAATACATCATTCTGGCCTGCATGATGAGTGCCCCTCCCGCCCCCAAGAAATCAGTAAAAGGTCTTGGGTTTCTCATCGATGTGGAACTATCTATGAAACCTCAACTTGGAGCAGTATTCTCCTTCTGCTTTTTCTTACTTCATAGAATCAGAAAAGTAGCTAAATTCCTCACCACTGAGGCCCTTATTGAAGTTATAATTGCCTTACTCATCTCCAGAATAGACTATTCCAACTCCCTCCATGTGGGCCTCCAAAAATGTCTCTATTGTAGGCTCCAGTTCAAACAGAGGCTTTGTCACATCACTCCATTGATGAAAAAGCTCTCTGGCTTCTGGTAGAAAAAGGAACCATCTTTTAAAGCAGATCCATTATCTAAAAATCTCTCAATGGAAAAAGCCCAGTCTTCATCACAGCCCAAATCCAAAAGTACACCCTCAAACGAACCTTAATATCCATTCACAAGCACTACCTGACAACACAGAAATTCAAAAGGAAGAGAATGGGCAGTTACAGATCCTCTGTAATTGCCCCCTGCATCTGGAACAGAACCACTCCCAGCTACATGAAAACTGGACAACTACTAAAACATGGCTTTTTAGAAAGGCTTACGACTGAAGCACCCCCAACAGCTAGAGAAGGCCCTGTTAACATAGCGTGAAGAAACCATCGGTGAACGTATGATCTACAAATATCAGTAACGTAACCTTTGGAATAGGTGGTTTGCACCTGTAAATGAGCATACTCACAGAAGAAGTTTCAAAATGAGTAAAACTAAGCTTTTGAATGGGGAGTCGGTGTTCCAGGCCAGGTATTCTCTAGCGAAATATGCACACCCACAAACATACACATTTGTGGGTATTCACAAACTATTTTTAACAACTTCTCACCATGTCAAATGTTGGAGATGTAATACTGCCAAGGTCAGGAATAAACCCCTTCCCATAATATGAAGAAAAGAGCAAGTGCATTTGCACCAGCATTGCAGATTTTCTCATCAGAGCATACACTGTAATGGGCCAGTTTAAAGAGCCACGTAAGGGTAGGTAAAAGAGTTCATAAAAGAGTACTCCTGTAGTACTACTTCCCCTACACATAAATGCTTTGTGAATAAACCCTTTTTATTTGCATCATGAAACGGTTCACAAGTGTTTTTTTAAGCTTAAAGAGATTTGTTTTAAAAATGAGTAAATCAACACCAGTCAGAGGTTTTAAACCTCCTGGTCCACATTTACTAATGTCTTCAAGAATAAGACACTGCCATGTTATGATATTTACTTTTCATCCAAATCTCCACCATAAACTGATCCAATATGAAAAGCTATTAATGAAAAAATAGAGGATAGCACAAATGAAAGATCAGGAATTATGTTACTCTACAGTGAAGAACTGTGCTAGCAATACTGATTTTGATGGACGTTGTAGTTTGTAATGGGGTGTTATTGTATATGTTTCAATTTTGAATACAACTTTGTGTTGCAGTAGAAAGCATGAATGGAGGTCGATTGTGCAGGGTTGAAGGATGGAAGACGGTGGTAGGGGGTGAGTTAGCTATTGTTGCTATGAACAGGGAGGAATGCTACCCGTTATTCCTATCCAGGTGAGGGCAGGTCAAATATTCTGTTTCTACACCATATAAATATGTATCACATTCTTCAAAAGTTGGATTATTATCCTGGGAATCACCCCACAAACTATAAAACATTTCACAATTTTAACGGACGACACACATTTTGAAGTTGTACTTTTACCATTTTGAAACATACCATGTGCTTACCAAAGTTAACCAGGTGTTTAAACAGAATATAAGAACCAATTCATCTGTGCAGTGCTATCAACCATTTTTTCTTGTGTTTCAGAGATAGTAATTCGGTAAGTATGTGCATTACTTTTAGGTGAATGAGAGGGAGGCACAAGTGCAACCCAGTGAGTGGGTGTGACAAAAGCAGACTAAAGTGAATTGTGAAAGCATATGTTGGTAGAATGGCGCAAAAGGGTACAGAAAGACTGTGATGCTTATTGGCGATACGATGTCTGGGAATCAATAAATGTATGATGACGATTGCCAAAGGTATGTCTGTGGGTAGCACATTGGAGACCAAATTGATAGAGGAGGCAAAGAAGGCCAATGTGCCTCTTGCAGTGTGAAACGCGGGTACTGTATTAAACAGCACGCAGATGAGGACAGCAGAGGTCTCTCTCAGCTACAATATGAAAACTTCAACAATATGGGTAAAAGAGCAATGGAGAGAACCAGGAGAGCAGTTTTGAGATTTGAGATACATGGCATGAAAGTGAGCACAGTTGCATGGAGCCACCATTATTGATTTTGTGATCTGCGAAACATGAGGTAGCAATGAATGCAGCATGGGGGCTGCCGAAAGAGTTAACGGTGAAAGCTAATGTGGTTAAGTTACTCAGGATAGTCAAAGGGACAGACAAAGTCCCATATTTATGGGAAAATGACGGAGAGCGACACTGCGCCAAAATTGGCAGTGCTGCGTTCTGTCTTTTTCACAATGCTGGGATGCGCCATATTTAATTGAACACAGCGCACCCCTGTGGTGGCCCCTGCGTTGGTGCCAAACTTTAGCTGCCAGGGCCAACGCAGGCATCCTTGCACCCGCGTGCAAGAATGTCTGCATTGAGAGGTGTGATTGTTTATGTGCGGGAAGGTGTCCCTTCCTGCACATAAATAGTCACTAATGGCAGCACGCATAGCATAAGCAAAAAACGAGGAGGAATAAAAGTATTCCTCCCCATTGTGCCTTACTAATGCCACCCCTGGGGTGGCGTTAGATTTTGGCACTGCCTCAGGTTTACAAAAAAAATTGTAAATCTGAGGCAGCATCCAAATGCAATGGGTGTTGCTGCGGCATGCCCACAGTAACACCGATTGCACGCCCCTCTCGGAAAGGCCCATATTTACAAGGAGGCGTAATGGCACAAAAAGTGGCGTTACACCTCCTTGTAAATATGAAGCAGAGGTTAGTGCCAATGCAGTGTCACGCAAAGTAAAACTCCAGTGGCGCTAGGGCCTCTTAAATATGCCCCAAAGTCTTTGCTATGTATTTCCTGCAGCATACCACACAAGATGCATATGCCCAATCGAATGCACACAGAATATCATAGCTACAGCTATAGGGTCCACACATACAGACACACACACACATATATGAAGTTACCTATGTACAACAAGAGCACACGTAGACTTCTGTAACTCATAAACACATGCATACCTAAAGCTAAATCTTCATGACATTAACTAATTCTGTGTTACGGGCCAATAGTGTCTTGCATGTTGGACGTTTTAAACTCACAATTGTAAAGGATAAGTTACAAGTATCAGAACGCACATTTTATTGGCTCTAAAACCAGAACTGGCCGAATATGGCTCATATGACAATAGCCACTTGACAGCTAAAGTGCGCATTTGTGGATGGAAACGGAAACAAACGCAATTTATTTGTTTTCTATGAGGTTTAACTTTTTTTTTACTTTGTTGAGTTTATGAAATGTAACGTTTTATGTAAACATTTTGCGCACTTAGTGACAGGAAAGTGTGGTCTGGGTTTGGTGCTCTACATTGTAGCAAAGATATATTCTGTAGAACCACTGAAAGAAATACAGTCAGCACGGTAAGTTGTAGTTTATTCTTCCACAACTATGGGCCCTGTGGTCCGGCAGCAATTGTCAATGCTGGAACCCTGACTCCACCACTTAAGTTTCTAATCCCAACATTCCAGACCCCGGCCAGGCCCATTATACTTTCTGTTTTACACAACAAATCAGAACAGAGCAAGTGCATCACTGTAGTAGTGGAACATAACCCCCTGCTCCCATCATAGCAATGGCAAAATAAAGTAGGAAATTAAGAATACATAGATGGTGGAAATGCAATAAATGGGAAATAAGACAACTGTACAACATATACAATGTAATAACAAAACATATCGGGGGTCATTATGACTTCAGCGGATAGTTTACACCATCTGCCGAAGTCCCAACGGTCAGAATGCCACCAGTGCGATCACCTTCCTGTGGGCCCCATTAAGATTTCCCCGCTGGGTCAGCAGGCGGTAAAGGTGTTTCTGCCTGCTGGGTCAGCGGGTAACAGCCTATAACATTGACGCTGGCTCATAATAGAGCCAACGTCAATGCTGTAGTGCGTAGGGTGCACTAGCACCCGTTGTGATGTTCACTGCAAAGCAGATAGTGAACATTGTGACAGAGATGGCCAGGGGGGCCGCTGCACTTCCCATGCCAAGAGCACCCTGCACCCCATCTCCACCAGCTTTTACATGACGGTGCTACCGCCAAGTAAAAGGTGGCGGGGAGGGGGGTCATAATCCCCAAGAAGGTACCGCTTGCAGAACTGCCCTGGCGGATTAGGACCGCCAGAACTGCCAGCCCCTCTTATGAGGGAAACTAGCGGTGCTGGCAATCCGACCGTGGTGCTACCGCCATGAATGTAATGTGGCGGTTCCAACCAAAACCGCAACCCTAGTGGTCTTCAGCCTGCCTGGGGCATGATAAGGCCCATTGTGAAGAACTTGGAAAAACTATTTTTTGAATGGCAAACAATTGGAACACCAGATATACACAGATGGCCACAAAACACAGGTATATTACATTAAAAAGTCTATAAATTGTAAAGATTTTGTCATGGACCTTTGAGAATATGACCAGAACCACAGATTCTGGGTTTTTCTCACTTTCTGTTACTTTCACCAAATTTACTGCGCACATACCCAAACATTGAGTTTGGAATGATGTGCACAAAGAGTTTATTTCAGACTTCTCCATTTTTCTTTTACTACTGAATGATCCTTGAGTTCTTTAATTTGTTCAGAGGAAGAGACACAAAAACCCGTTATGTATTTGACCAAGTTTTTTGGTTCTAACCCAGGCACTCATGTGATGGGAGGTGTCTGTCATCCTTTTCCCACTGCATGGTATTTCTCCTGAATTGCACATCTGACAATGAAAAGCCCTTCCAACTTAGCTATATCAACTTAGCTGCATCCACACATTTCCTTCACATCCACCCCTTTAATTTGAAACCAGTTAACCTCTTTATCATCAAGGTTAAAGGTGATATCCCTGTTCTAACATGGATTGGTTCTCATGGCCCATGACACCAGATTTCTACCCCAAACCACTAATTAATTGCAAGTTGTCCTTGACAATACGGTTCAATAACCCATTGCAACAGGGATGGTAAAGAGAATTTTATTATGTTTTACACCCACTGATTTAAAATATTCTTGCATTTCCCTGGGCACTAATTGGGTGTCATTGTATGTAAGCAATTTCTCAGGGTACCTTTCTCTTAAGAATATCTCTTGAAGAAATTCTGTGATGACACATGAATTAAAATTCTCCACAAACTTCATTTTGGGCTACTTAGAGAGGTAGTCTATGAAAACAATGATGAACCTGGGTACACTCCCCAAAACACTAAAATGTCCAGAAATGCTGAGTGACAATTTATGGCAAGATGAATTATTGCAAGTTGCAGGAATGACAGTACTAGTTGCTGTTACACAACAATTCCTGACAAAATGGCCCACTGCCTTACAAATCCCAGGCCACCAGAAATCCTGTCGTAATCTGCTATTCATGGAACATATGCCCACGTGTCTTGCATGAACTAAGTTCAAGACCTTGTTGCAAGGTCCATTGGGAACCACTAATGAACCATACGAACGAGTTACTTACCTTCGGTAACGACTTTTCTGGTGGATACATTAGCTACCTGAGGATTCCTCACCTAATGAATACTCCCATGGCGCCAGCATTCGACGGAAATCTTCTTACTAGTCTCTGCACGTCGACGAGGACGTCACTCTAGCCCACGCGACGCCGTCTGACGTCATACAGGCAATAAGAGGTCCTCGACGACGTGCGGACGTCAGTACCAATCATTTTTTACGTGCATGAGAACAACCAGGCAATGCAATGAAAGAGCAAGGCAACATCCCATTACATTGTAAAAATACACAACATTGCATGAATAACTGTAAATCTTTTATATATATATATAACTCTCTCTTTTTTAAAATATATATATACACATCAAGTATATACACAAAGATATATACATATATACATATATATAAATATAATATATACAACATCTATTGCACCCTCAAAGACCAAGAGGAGCGTACTCAAGGATTACTTGGTAAGACCAGAAAGGCAACGGGGAGGCGGGTGGTACCGTGAGGAATCCACAGGTAGCTAATGTATCCACCAGAAAAGTCGTTACCGAAGGTAAGTAACTAGTTCTTCTGATGGATACAACTACCTGTGGATTCCTCACCTAATGAATAGAGTCCCAAAGCAGTACCACGCCCGGCGGTGGGTGCCTAAATGGTCAAACCAAGAAATCCTGCAGCACTGACCGTGCAAAATGGCCGTCCCTTCTAACCTCAGAATCCAAACAGTAATGTTTTGCAAAAGTGTGAAGGGACGACCAAGTTGCGGCCTTGCAGATGTCGTCCACAGGAACACCTCTGGCCGAAGTGGCCGACTTAGCTCTGGTGGAATGAGCTCTAATGCCCTCAGGAGGATCCTTCTTTGCCAAAGAGTAACAGATTTTAATGCAAAGAACAACCCACCTGGATAGTGTTCTCTTGTGGACTGCCTTTCCTCTCCTCTTGCCCACGCATCCAATAAACAGCTGATCCTCCAGCCTGAAATCCTTTGTTCTATCAATAAAGAAGCTCAACGCTCTCTTTGGGTCCAGACGGTGCAGTCTTTCTTCCTCTTTGGAAGGATGAGGCGGAGGATAGAACGTGGACAAAGTAATTGCCTGAGCCAAATGGAAGGGTGAAACAACCTTCGGGAGGAAAGCAGCCTTGGTCCTCAACACCACCTTATCCCCATAAAAAGTTGTATAAGGGGGCTTTACTGATAAGGCCTGCAACTCACTCACTCTCCTTGCTGATGTTATAGCTATCAGGAAGACTGTTTTTAAAACCAAATACCTTAAGGGGCAAGAATGCATAGGTTCAAAAGGGGACCCCATAAGGAAAGTCAGGACCAATGACAAATCCCATTGCGGCATAACGAATGGCTTTGGAGGATATTTATTTAGAAGACCTTTCAGGAATCTGATAACAATAGGGGATTTAAATAAAGATGGTTGGTCTGGAAGACATTTGAAGGCTGACAAGGCCGATAAATAACCCTTAATGGTAGCCACTGCACAACCTTTCTGCGCTAGAGACAGAGCAAAAGACAAAACGTCCGATAGATGAGAATGCAAAGGATCAATCTGCCTCTCTCCACACCACGCAACAAATTTAGACCATCTGTTAGCGTAGATAGATTTAGTGGAGTGTTGCCTGGCCGCTAATATAACATCCACTACCTCAGGCGGGAGAGAGAAGGAACTCAGGTTGCCCCGTTCAATCTCCAGGCATGTAGGTGCAGACTCTGGAGGTTGGGGTGTAGAACCTGCCCCTGCGACTGCGAGAGGAGGTCTGCCCTGAAAGGGAGACGGAGCGGAGGGCACATTGAGAGTTGGAGAAGGTCGGAGTACCATACCCTCCTTGGCCAATCCGGAGCTATTAGGATGACTAGAGCCCGGTCCTGGCGAATCTTCCTCAATACTCGAGGAATCAAGGGTATGGGAGGAAACGCGTAAAGCAACTGGCCGCACCAGGTTATTTGAAATGCATCCCCCAACGCTCCCTGCATCGGATACTGGAGGCTGCAGAACAACGGACAATGCGCGTTCTCTCGAGTGGCAAACAGATCTACCCGAGGAAACCCCCACCTCTGGAAGATTAAACGGACTTGATCTGGATGGAGACGCCACTCGTGGTCTGCCGAGAAATGGCGACTGAGACTATCCGCACGCACGTTCAAGACTCCGGCCAGATGGTTTGCTATCAAGCAAATCTGATGGTCCTTTGCCCAGGACCATAGTCGAAGAGCTTCTCTGCAGAGAAGGTACGACCCCACTCCTCCCTGCTTGTTTATGTACCACATCGTGGTAGTATTGTCCGTTAGGACCTGTACCGACTGACCACGAAGGGAAGGGAGGAAGGCCTTGAGAGCCAGACGTACAGCCCGTAACTCTAACAGATTGATGTGAAACATCTGTTCCTCTGGAGACCAAAGGCCTTTGATCTCCAGATCCCCCAGATGAGCTCCCCACCCTAGAGTGGAAGCATCCGTTATGACTGTGGCCACTGGTGGCAACTGCTGGAACGGCTTTCCTTGTGAAAGATTGTTGCTTGCAATCCACCACTTCAAATCCACAGCAGCATCTCTGGAGATCTTGACAGTACCCTCTAGATCCCCTTTGTGTTGAGACCACTGCCTTCGGAGGCACCACTGAAGAGCCCTCATGTGCCAGCGAGCATGCGTGACCAACAGAATGCAGGAGGCAAAAAGACCGAGCAGACGAAGGACCTTGAGGACTGGAATTACCGCTCCATTTTGAAACATTGGAACCAAATCCTGAATATCTTGAATCCGCTGAGGCGGAGGAAAGGCCCGACCCAATGTTGTATCCAGTACTGCCCCTATGAACAGGAGGCGCTGAGAGGGCTCTAGGTGAGATTTGGGCTCGTTCACCGAAAAACCCAGGTCGAACAACAACTGGGTTGTTGACTGCAGATGATGCGACACAAGCTCCGGGGACTTGGCTTTGATCAACCAGTCGTCCAAGTAAGGGAATACTGCTATCCCCTTCCTTCTGAGTTCTGCCGCAACCACCGACATCACCTTCGTGAAGACTCGAGGTGCTGAAGTAAGACCAAACGGAAGGACCGCAAACTGATAGTATTGCGATCCCACCACAAACCGGAGATACTTCCTGTGTGACTTGAGTATCGGGATATGAAAGTAAGCATCCTGCAAGTCGACAGACACCATCCAGTCTTCCTTGTTCAACGCCAAAAGCACCTGTGCTAGGGTCAGCATCTTGAATTTTTCCTGCTTGAGGAACCAATTCAAGATCCTCAGGTCCAGAATTGGTCTCAAACGACCATCCTTCTTGGGAATCAGGAAATACCTTGAGTAACATCCTCGACCCCTTTCCTGCTCTGGGACCAACTCCACCGCGCCCTTGGAAAGGAGGGCTTGTACCTCCTGTTCTAGCAACAGGAGGTGTTCTTCTGAACAATAAGAAGGGCGGGGCGGGATGAGGGGCGGGAACTCCCGAAAGGGAAGGGTGTAGCCTTTTCCCACAATACTGAGAACCCAAGTGTCCATTGTAACAGTCTTCCATTTGGTGAGAAAATGCTGTAATCTATCCCCTACAGGAGAGGAGTGAGTGGGAAATGGTGGAAGCCTAAGGCTGCTTCCCCTGCTGCACCCCGCCAGAGGATGAGGAAGAGGCAGAGTGCTGCTGAGAGGCTCCTCTGGTGCGGACCCTACCTCTTTCCCTGAAAGATCTATAGGGATGGGAAGAGGCAGGTTGCTGATATCTTCCCCGAAAGGAAGAGGAGGAAGAGCCACGCCCAAATCCACGAAACCTCCTGAAAAATCTGGAAGAGGCCGTGGAAGAAGGAGCTTGGAGCCCTAACGACTTAGCCGTGGCCCTGCTTTCCTTAAAACGTTCCAAGGCCGAATCAGCCTTGGCTCCAAACAGTTTGTCCCCATCAAACGGGAGATCCAACAATGTGGACTGTACATCTGCAGAAAAGCCCGAGTTACGGAGCCAGGCCTGTCTCCTTGCCACCACAGTTGTGCCCATTGCTCTGGCTACCGAGTCGGTGGTATCCAGTCCCGTCTGGATAATCTGGGTCGCAGCAGCCTGGGCATTTGAGACAAGATCCAAAAGACCCTGGGGAAGCTCTGTAAACGATGAGGAAATGTCATCCATCAGAGCATGAATATACCTCCCCAGGATACAGGTTGCATTGGTGGCTTTTAACGCCAGACTGCAGGACGAAAAAATCTTCTTCGACTGCGCCTCTAGCTTCTTTGAATCTCTGTCCCCAGGCACCGTCGGGAAAGAACCAGGCGCTGACTTGGATGAACAGGAGGCCTGCACCACCAAGCTCTCCGGCGTAGGGTGCCTAGATAGAAACCCAGGGTCAGTCGGAGCCGCCCGATACCTCCTGGCCACGGCTCTGTGAACTGCTGGGGAAGATACCGGCCTCTTCCACACCTCTAACACCGGATCCAGCAGAGCGTCATTAAATGGCAACAGAGGCTCCGCCGCAGCTGAGGCCGGATGTAGCACCTCTGTTAAAAGGTTTTGTTTAGCCTCCACCACCGGCAAAGGCAGGTCCAAAAAACTAGCTGCCTTCCGTACCACTGCATGAAAGGAAGCAGCCTCCTCAGTATATTCCCCCGGGGACGAAAGATCCCACTCAGGGGAAGTGTCCAGCCCACTGGCCGACTCCAGTCCACGCAGCCCATCACCCGAGTCCTCTAGCTCTCCTTCCTCCAGGGCTCGTTGGTACTCCTGCTCTTCTAATACACGGAGAGCACGTCTCCTGGAATGAAGTCGCTGTTCAATACGCGGAGTCGACAATGCCTCCGCCGAAGTCGAAGATCGGCGCCGATCTTCAGAAGCCACCGACGCCGCGTCCGGCGCCACAGGTAACTTCGGCGCCGACAAAAGAGCAGCTGAAGCAGATGGACCCACCGGAGTCACAGGCCGAAATCCCGACGTCGACGGGATAGAAATCCCCGGGGCCAATCCTTCTGAAGCCACCGGAGCGGCCACCGGCGCCGAGCCCACGTTCCCAAAAGGGAGAAAGGGCATAAAGGGTGCCGGCCGAAGAGGCGCAGGATCACCCAAAGAAAAGGCCAAAGGCCCAGCCGGAGCACCCCCTGGAGCCATCTGTTGGAAGATGGCATACATCGCATTCAAGAATGCGGAACTATCGGCTCCAGGGGTGGGAAAAGCCGGATACTGAGGTGCCTGTCTCGGAGGCGACCCCGACGCCGGCCTCGACGTCTGCGCCGGAGAAAACACCTGAGGCTCCAATACCTCAATCACCGACGCCTGTCCAGGTGAAGTTGGAGACGCCGGAGAGGGCAACGGCGTCGAAGGATGCGGCGTAACCGTGGGACTGATCTCCCATGTCCTTCGGCGCCGATCCGAAGACCTGGAACGAGTCTCCTTCGAATGACGCGAGATTCTCTACGGCGCCGGGAGTCTCGATGACGCCGATGTCTTGGAGAAGAAGACTTCTTGTGATGCTTCTCCTTCGATTTAGCCATAAACAGCTTCGCCTCACGTTCCTTGAGGGCCTTTCGATTCATGTGCTGGCATGAATCACAAGTCGAGACGTCGTGGTCGGAGCTCAAACACCAAAGGCAATCGGAATGAGGATCCGTCACCGACATCTTGCCTCCACACTCACGACAAGGCTTAAATCCAGACTTTCTCTGCGACATTATTACCACAGCGAAAGACTACGCAGCAAAAATACACTGTAACCAAAAAAGTAACAGTTGCTCCCTCGAAGATAACCGTTTCGAATGCACGGAAAAAAGGGAACTGACGTCCGCACGTCGTCGAGGACCCCTTATTGCCTGTATGACGTCAGACGGCGTCGCGTGGGCTAGAGTGACGCCCTCGTCGACGTGCAGAGACTAGTAAGAAGATTTCCGTCGAATGCTGGCGCCATGGGAGTATTCATTAGGTGAGGAATCCACAGGTAGTTGTATCCATCAGAACTGTATATTATACCCTCAACTACTGATAGTCCTTCACCAACTCTTTTTTGGGGAACGATATTGTACAGCAACACTCTAGAATCAGGCCAGTCCAGAGACACCTAATTCATAACTGCTTCCATATTACCATTGTCCACTAGAACATTCCTCAATTCTTCTACAGACAATTCCACTCTCATGACAGCATTCACTGAGATAACAAGCTCAGCACCCTCCATCTCAAGATCATTTTAGCATTTCCACTCAGAATCCTTCTCACTAAAAGGTAATCTGGACAGATAACCTGTGATGATGTTCTCCACACCAGCAACATACTAAAGTGTGTACTGAAACTTCTGAAGTCTGTACAGCTATTAAGTGACTTGGGGGTGGCCCTACCACCACCTTTGGTACTGAATAGATCGATCAAAGGCATGTGATCAGTTCTGAGAGTTAGAACACTAGCACTAATGATTTATAATAACTTCCTTACTCTTGAATCAATCAATCAATCAATCACTGCATTTGTAAAGCGCACTACATACCCGCGAGGGTCTCAAGGCGCTGGGGAGGGGGGCTGCTACTGGTCGAAGAGCCAGGTCTTGAGGAGTCTTCTGAAGGCCAGCAGGTCCTGGGTCTGTCGTAGGATGGTGGGGAGAGTGTTCCAGGTCTTGGCGGCGAGGTAGGAGAAGGATCTGCCGCCAGCAGTGGTTTTTCGGATGCGGGGGACTGTGGCGAGGGCGAGGTTGGCTGAGCGGAGGCTTCGGGTGGGGGTGTGGAAGATGAGTTGGTTGTTAAGGTAGGTGGGTCCGGTGTTGTGCAGTGCTTTGTGTGCGTGGATCAGGAGCTTGAAGGTGATCCTTTTGTTGACGGGGAGCCAGTGCAGGCCTCTCAGGTGGAGTGTGATGTGGCTGCAGCAGGGGACATCGAGGATGAGTCGGGCTGAGGCGTTCTGGATGCGTTGGAGTCGTCTCAGGAGCTTGTTTGTAGTGCCTGAGTAGAGGGCATTCCCGTAGTCGAGTCTGTTGGTGATGAGGGCCTGGGTAACGTTTTTTCTCGTGTCGAGGGGGATCCATTTGAAGATCCTGTGGAGCATACGGAGGGTGTTGAAGCAGGACGCGGAGACGGCGTTGACTTGCCTGATCATGGAGAGAGTGGAGTCGAGGATGACCCCCAGGTTGCGTGCGTGGTCCGTGGGTTCCGGGGCTGTGCCTAGTGATGTGGGCCACCAAGAGTCGTCCCAGGCTGATGGGGTGGGTCCGAGAATGAGGACC
This sequence comes from Pleurodeles waltl, assembly GCF_031143425.1. Lineage (NCBI taxonomy): Eukaryota > Metazoa > Chordata > Amphibia > Caudata > Salamandridae > Pleurodeles > Pleurodeles waltl. The sequence goes on from NC_090447.1 coordinate 413,123,884, forward strand.
TCCATCTTGTCTGAGTTCAGCTTCAGTCTGCTGTCCTTCATCCAGTCGACTACGGCCTTCAATACTCGGTGGAGGTTAGCTTTGGCGGTGTGGGGATCTTCGGTGAGGGATATGATCATCTGGTTGTCGTCGGCGTAGGAGATGATGTTGAGGTTGTGTTGTCATGCCACGTGGGCGAGGGGGGCCATGTAGATATTGAACAGTGTCGGGCTGAGGGAGGATCCCTATGGGACGCCGCAGATGATCTCAGTGGTTTTGGAGCGGAAGGGTGGGAGGCGGACGCTCTGGGTTCTGCCGGAGAGGAAGGATTTGGTCCAGGCCAGGGCCTTCTCTTGGATACCGGCGTCATGGAGGCATGCTAATAGGGTGCGGTGGCAGACCATGTCAAAGGCTGCTGATAGGTCCAGGAGGATGAGGGCGGCTGTTTCTCCTTTGTCCATCAGGGTCCGGATGTCGTCAGTGGCGGCGATGAGGGCGGTCTCAGTGCTGTGGTTACTGCGAAAACCGGATTGGGAAGGGTCCAGGATGTTGTTGACTTCGAGGTAGCGGGTCAGCTGTTTGTTGACAATCTTCTCGGTCACTTTTGCTGAAAAAGGGAGCAGGGAGATGGGACGGAAGTTCTTGAGGTCCTTGGGCTTCTTCAGAAGGGTGTTGATCTCGGCGTGCTTCCAGCTTTCTGGGAAGGTTGCTGTCTCGAAGGAACAGTTGATTGTTTTCCGGAGGTGGGGCGCAATGGCTGCGCTGGCTTTGTTGAAGACGTGGTGAGGGCAGGGGTCCGATGGGGATCTGGAGTGGATGGAGTTCATGCTTTTGATGGTGTCTTCGTCTCTGACGCTGGACCTGACGGTCAGGCGACTGATGCAAGTGGTAGTCACAGGGGTGGTGGACTCGGTGGTGGGTGCGGGGGGGTCGGGTTTGAAGCTGTTGTGGATGTCGGTGATCTTGCGGTGGAAGAAGGTGGCCAGGGAGTCGCACAGGTCTTGAGATGGCGGGATGTCGTTGGTGATGGAGCTGAAGAGCTCTTTGGTGTTGTGTGCGTTGTTTTCTAGGCGGTCCTTGAAGGCGGTCTTCTTGGCTGTCCTGATGAGTTGGTGGTGTCTGCGGGTGGTGCTCTTGAGGGCTGTGTGGTTGTCTGGTGTTCGGTCGTGGAGCCATTTCTTCTCCAGCTTCCGACAGGTGTGCTTGGAGATCAGGAGGTCCTCGGTGAACCAGGCAGCTTTCTTGTTGGTGTGGTTGGTTGTAGAGGTCTTAAGAGGGGTGAGGGTGTTGGCGCAGTCGTTGATCCATTGTGTGAGGTTGGTCGCGGCGGTGTCTGGGTCGGTGGGGTCGGTGGGTGGTCTCAGGGCGAGGGCGGTAGTCAGTTGGTCCACGGTGACCTTGCCCCAGCAGCAGCGTGGTAGCTGTTGGGTGCGGTGGTGTGTGGTGGGTTTTCTGAAGGGGAAGTGGACGCATCTGTGGTCTGGTCCAGTGTGGTTCGGTGGTGTGGTTGAAGGAGACGTGGGGGCTTGCGGAGAAGATGGGGTCGAGCGTGTGTCCAGCAGCGTGAGTAGGTGTCGTTACAAGCTGTTTGAGTCCGAGGTTGTCGATCAGGGCGGTGGAGTTGGCGTTGTTGTTGTTCTCGAGGTGGAAGTTCAGGTCCCCGAGGAGGATGTAGTCCGTAGAAGCAAGGGCGTGGGTGCTGATGAGTTCGGCGATGGTGTCACTGAACTGTGGGCGGGGTCCGGGAGGTCTGTAGATGAGAGTTCCTCTGAGGGTGGTGTAGGGGTCGGTGTGGATCTGGAAGTGCATGTGCTCGGCGGTGGTGAGGGTGTCATCGGTGTTCGTTGAAATTTTGATGGAGTCTTTGTGGATGAAGGCGATTCCTCCTCCTACTCCGTTGGTGCGGTCTCTGCCAGAGAACTTGTAGCCCTGTGGGATGGCTATGGCGATGTCTGGTGCTGAGGTGGCATTCAGCCAGGTCTCCATCAGGAAGGCAACGTCGGGGGCGGTGGAGTCTAGGAGGTCCCAAAGTTCGATGGCTTGCTTGCGAGCGGAGCGGGTGTTGAAGAGGATGCACGGAGGTGGTTGGGTTCTCTGGCTGGTGGTGTGGAGGGTTGGATGCTGGTGAATCTGCAGTTCCGGCAGGTGAAAGGCCCCTGGGTGCGTTTCGGGGTGGCCCGGTAGCAGGGGTGGTCTCGTCTGGTGTTGAGTGCGCGGAGGGTGCTTGCGTCGTAGTGCAGTTTGGCGTTGCGGGGGTGCGGGTTCCAGGGGTTCTGGTGCTGGGTGCGGTCCAGGCGCGGACGGGTGCAGAAGGGCTTGCCTTAGGTGCGCCCGCTGCGCGTGTCCGCTGCGTGCCCGCTTCGCGGCCTCCATATGAGGGCAGAGGGAGGGAGGAGCAGCTGGGAGAGGTGGGAGCGGTGCGGCCAATGGGAGTGAAGGGGGTGGAGCAGCAGGGGCTTCAGCGGTGAGGGAAAAACCCAGGGAAAAAAGGGCAGGAAAAGACGGCTGGAGAGGGACAACAGAGCACAGGGGTACAGAAAGCAAAACACAGGGGCACAGAATGAAAAAACGAAGTGGCACAGAAGCCAAGCGCAGGGGTTCAGGCGTCGATCCGGTGGGTGATGCTGGGAAATTTCTGTTGCACAGCAGGTGCTGTGCCGATTCCTATCGCAGGAAGTCAGGCTGCTTCACTCTGGCTCAGATATGTGTTGATCCAGTGACCTGTGCGTCGAAGTTCTGGTCACAATGCGTTGAGCTCCACTCAGTGAGCATGGCTGTGTCATTCCGGTTTGGCATGCAGTGATTTCCTCAACGCGATGCAGGCTGTGTGTCGAAATTTCAACACTCAAGGCATTCTTTGCAGGGATGAAGTCTTTGTGAGCCTGAGACTTCAGAAAACAGGAGGCAAGCTCAATCCAAGCCCTTGGAGAGCACTTCCAAGCAGAGCCAGAGGGCAACAAGCAGTCAGGTGACTCCTTTGGACAGCCAGACAGCTTCTATTGGCAGGTTGCAGGTTCTGGTTCACAGTTTCTTCCCCAGTGGTATCTTGTCCAGAAGTGTTTGAGTTGGTGGGGTCAGAGGCCCTGTTTAAAAACCCAAATGTGCCTCTAAAATAAGGGAAACTTCAAAAAGTGGCTTAGAAGTGCACAAGGCCGCCTTTCAGTTCCATCCTGTCTGCCTGGGTCAATTAGGGGGTGTGGCAGTCCATTGTGTGAGGGCAGGCCACTGTCCTTTGACATGTAAGTGTCAGGCCCTCCACCGTCCCATCCCAGGAAGACCCATTCAGTATGTCGATGTCTGCAGGTGTGACTTAGCATCCTGTGTTTGGGGTTGTCTGAGTGAAACGCATAAGGGAGCTGTCAACTAACCCAGCCAGAAGTGGACTGTAAGGCACCAAAGGATCTAAGTGCAGAGAAAGGCTCACTTTCTAAAAGTGGTATTTCTAAAATAGTAATATTAAATCCAACTTTACCAGCCAGCAGGATTTTGTATTACCATTCTGGCCATACGAACTATGACCTTGTTACCCTTTCAGATCAGAATCTACCACTCAACCAGTAAATGCGGGTAGCCCTAATGTTAGCCTATGAAAGGAACAGGCCTCACAGCAGTGTAAAATGATTTTAGGAGTTTTACACTACCAGGACATATAAACTACACAGGTACATGTCCTGCCGTTTACCTACACAACACCCTGCCCAAAGGGTTACCTAGGGGATCCCTTAGGGGTGACGTATATGTAGGAAAAGGGAGTTTAAGGCATGGCAAGAACTTTTAAATGCCAAGTCGAATTGGCAGTGAAACTGCATACACAGGCCTTGCAATGGCAGGCCTGAGACATGGTTAGGGGTCTACTTATGTGGATGGCAGAATCAGTGCTGCATTTAATCTCCCTGCCTTGGACACATGTAGTGCACTTTACTAGGGACTTATAAGTAAATTAAATAAACCAATTGGGTATGAGCCAATGTCACCATGTTTTAAGGGAGAGAGCATATGCACTTTAGCACTGGTTAGCAGTGGTGAAGTGTGCAGTCTTAAAACCAGCAAAAACAGTGTCGAAAAAGTAGAGGAAGGCAGGCAAAATGCTAGGGGTGACCACCCTAAGGCTGTCAGGTCTAACATTGGCAAAATCAAGATCAATAAAGACAGCATTCTTCCAAGTTCATATTCTAATGTATCATTCCCAGAAGATAGGAATCCTGTCATCCTTTCCACTTTGCCTGCCATCAGGAAGGATTGCCTAGTGGACTTGCTGAATAGAGTGAAATCAGGTTCTCCAATGGACACCTGTCCCCCAAGAGTCCCAAAGACAGTATTCTCCCATTTTCCTGATCCAGCTATCACACTCCTCAACCTGTCTCATAGACAAGGCACAGTACCTAGCTCATTCAAAGAGGCCATAGTGGTCCCTTTCCAAAAGAAATCCGGAAAAGACCCACTTGAATTGAAAAATTATCATTCCATTTACCCTATCTGGTGGAAGTAGCAGTAGCCCATATTGCTCGAAACCTCTGCTCTTTCTTAGAGGAGTCCAATGGCCTGGCCCCTATCAGACAGGCTTCTGTCCTGCTCATTCCACTGAAGTAGTCATTCTTTCTGTGGTTGATGACATGCATGAAGAATGTGATGAAGAATGTGATGAAAGCCATACCCAGGGACTGGTCCTTCTTGACCTATCACCGGCTTAGTGGATCATGTTGAGACCACAGATTTGCAAGGTACAGCCCTCAACTGGGTCATCTCCTTCTTAAAAGCCCACTCACAAAGGAATTCCAAGATACGATGCTATTCATCTGTGGCTGGATGAACAGCAACCACCTAAAATTAAACTCCAATAAGACTGAGATTAGTACCACATGAACTAAGCATGAGTTCTGGAATATATTATTCTGGCCTGCATGATGAGTACCCCTCCCTCCCCCAAGTAATCAGTAAAAGGTCTTGGGTTTCTCATCGAAGCGGAACTATCTATGAAACCTCAACTTGGAGCAGTATTCTCCTTCTGCTTTTTATTACTTCATAGAATCAGAAAAGTAGCTAAATTCCTCACCACTAAGGCCCTTATTGAAGTTATAATTGCCTTACTCATCTCCAGAATAGACTATTCCAACTCCCTCCATGTGGGCCTCCAAAAATGTCTCTATTGTAGGCTCCAGTTCAAACAGAGGCGTTGTCACATCACTCCATTGATGAAAAAGCTCCACTGGCTTCTGGTAGAAAAAGGAACCATCTTTTAAAGCAGATTCATTATCTAAAAATCTCTCAATGGAATAAGCCCAGTCTTCATCACAGCCCAAATCCAAAAGTACACCCTCAAACGAACCTTATTATCCATTCACAAGCACTACCTGACAATACAGAAATTCAAAAGGAAGAGAATGGGCAGTTACAGATCCTCTGTAATTGCCCCCTGCATCCGGAACAGAACCACTCCCAGCTACATGAAAATTGGACAACTACTAAAACATGGCTTTTTAGAAAGGCTTACGACTGGAGCACCCCCAACAGCTAGAGAAGGCCCTGTTAACATAGCGTGAAGAAACCATCGGTGAACGTATGATCTACAAATATCAGTAACGTAACACCTTTGGAATAGGTGGTTTGCACCTGTAAATGGGCATACTTACAGAAGAAGTTTCAAAGTGAGTAAAACTAAGCTTTTGAATGGGGAGTCGGTGTTCCAGGCCAGGTATTCTCTAGCGAAATATGCACACCCACAAACATACACATTTGTGGGTATTCACAATCTATTTTTAACAACTTCTCACCATGTCAAATGTTGGAGATGTAATACTGCCAAGGTCAGGAATAAACCCCTTCCCATAATATGAAGAAAAGAGCAAGTGCATTTGCACCAGGATTGCAGATTTTCTCATCAGAGCATACACTGTTATGGGCCAGTTTAAAGAGCCACGTAAGGGTAGGTAAAAGAGTTCATAAAAGAGTACTCCTGTAGTACTACTTCCCCTACACATAAATGCTTTGTGAATAAACCCTTTTTATTTGCATCATGAAACGGTTCACAAGTGTTTTCTAAGCTTAAAGAGATTTGTTTTAAAAATGAGTAAATCAACACCAGTCAGAGGTTTTAAACCTCCTGGTCCAGATTTACTAATGTCTTCAAGAAGAAGACACTGCCATGTTATGATATTTACTTTCCATCCAAATCTCCACCATAAACTGATCCAATATGAAAAGCTATTAATGAAAAAATAGAGGATAGCACAGATGAAAGATCAGGAATTATATTACTCTACAGTGAAGAACTGTGCTATCAATACTGATTTTGATGGACATTGTAGTTTGTAATGGGGTGTTATTGTATATGTTTCAATTTTGAATACAACTTTGTGTTGCAGTAGAAAGCATAAATGGAGGTCGATTGTGCAGGGTTGAAGGATGGAAGACGGTGGTAGGGGGTGAGTTAGATATTGTTGCTATGAACAGGGAGGAATGCTACCCGTTATTCCTATCCAGGTGAGGGCAGGTCAAATATTCTGTTTCTACACCATATAAATATGTATCTCATTCTTGAAAAGTTGGATTATTATCCTGGGAATCACCCCACAAACTATAAAACATTTCACAATTTTAACGGACGACACACATTTTGAAGTTGTACTTTTACCATTTTGAAACATACCATGTGCTTACCAAAGTTAACCAGGTGTTTAAACAGAATATAAGAACAAATTCATCTGTGCAGTGCTATCAACCATTTTTTCTTGTGTTTCAGAGATAGTAATTCGGTAAGTATGTGCATTACTTTTAGGTGAATGAGAGGGAGGCACAGTGCAACCCAGTGAGTGGAGGTGACAAAAGCAGACTAAAGTGAATTGTGAAAGCATATGTTGGTAGAATGGCGCAAAAGGGTACAGAAAAACTGTGATGCTTATTGGCGATATGATATCTGGGAATCAATAAATGTATGATGAAGATTGCCAAAGGTATGTCTGTGGGCAGCACATTGGAGACCAAATTGATAGAGGAGGCAAATAAGGCCAATGTGCCTTTTGCAGTGTGAAACGCGGGTGCTGTATTAAACAGCACGCAGATGAGGACATCAGAGGTCTCTCTCAGCTACATTATGAAAACTTCAACAATATGGGGAAAAGAACAATGGAGAGAACCAGGAGAGCAGTTTTGAGATATGAGATACATGGCATGAAAGTGAGCACAGTTGCATGGAGCTACCATTATTGATTTTGTGATCTGCGAAACATGAGGTAGCAATGAATGCAGCATGGGGGCTGCCGAAAGAGTTAACGGTGAAAGCTAATGTGGTTAAGTTACTCAGGATCGTCAAAGGGACAGACAAAGGCCCATATTTATGGGAAAATGACGGAGAGCGACACTGCGCCAAAATTGGCAGTGCTGCGTTCTGTCTTTTTCACAATGCTGGGATGCGCCATATTTAATTGAACACAGCGCACCCCTGTGGTGGCCCCTGCGTTGGTGCCAAACTTTAGCTGCCAGGGCCAACGCAGGCATCCTTGCACCCTCGTGCAAGAATGTCTGCATTGAGAGGTGTGATTGTTTATGTGTGGGAAGGTGTCCCTTCCTGCACATAAATAGTCACTAATGGCAGCACGCATAGCATAATCAAAAAACGAGGAGGAATAAAAGTATTCCTCCCCATTGTGCCTTACTAATGCCACCCCTGGGGTGGCGTTAGATTTTGGCACTGCCTCAGGTTTACAAAAAAAAATTGTAAATCTAAGGCAGCATCCAAATGCAATGGGTGTTGCTGCGGCATGCCCACAGTAACACCCATTGCACGCCCCTCTCGGAGAGGCCCATATTTACAAGGAGGCGTAATAGCACAAAAAGTGGCGTTACACCTCCTTGTAAATATGAAGCAGAGGTTAGTGCCAATGCAGCGTCACGCAAAGTAAAACTCCAGTGGCGCTAGGGCCTCTTAAATATGTCCCAAAGTCTTTGCTATGTATTTCCTGCAGCATACCACACAAGATGCATATGCCCAATCGAATGCACACAGAATATCATAGCTACAGCTATAGGGTCCACACACACAGACACACACACATATATGAAGTTACCTATGTACAACAAGAGCACACGTAGACTTCTGTAACTCATAAACACATGCATACCTAAAGCTAAATCTTCATGACATTAACTAATTCTGTTTTACGGGACAATAGTGTCTTGCATGTTGGACGTTTTAAACTCACAATTGTAAAGGATAAGTTACAAGTATCAGAACGCACATTTTATTGGCTCTAAAACCAGAACTGGCCGAATTTGGTTCATATGACATTAGCCACTTGACAGCTAAAGTGCGCATTTGTGGATGGAAACGGAAACAAACGCAATTTATTTGTTTTCTATGAGGTTTAACTTTTTTTTACTTTGTTGAGTTTATGAAATTTTAAGTTTTATGTAAACATTTTGCGCACTTAGTGACAGGAAAGTGTGGTCTGGGTTTGGTGCTCTACATTGTAGCAAAGATATATTCTGTAGAACCACTGAAAGAAAGACAGTCAGCACGGTAAGTTGTAGTTTATTCTTCCACAACTATGGGCCCTGTGGTCCGGCAGCAATTGTCAATGCTGGAACCCTGACTCCACCACTTAAGTTTCTAATCCCAACATTCCAGACCCCGGCCAGGCCCATTATACTTTCTGTTTTACACAACAAAACAGAACAGAGCAAGTGCATCACTGTAGTAGTGGAACATAACCCCCTGCTCCCATCATAGCAATGGCAAAATAATGTAGGAAATTAAGAATACATAGATGGTGGAAATGCAATAAATGGGAAATAAGACAAATGTACAACATATACAATGTAATAACAAAACATATCGGGGGTCATTATGACTTCAGTGGATAGTTTACACCATCTGCCGAAGTCACAACGGTCAGAATGCCACCAGTGTGATCACCTTCCTGTGGGCCCCATTAAGATTTCCCCGCTGGGTCAGCAGGCGGTAAAGGTGTTTCTGCCTGCTGGGTCAGCGGGTAACAGCCTACAACATTGACGCTGGCTCATAATAGAGCCAACGTCAATGCTGTAGTGCGTAGGGTGCACTAGCACCCGTTGTGATGTTCACTGCAAAGCAGATAGTGAACATTGTGACAGAGCTGGCCAGGGGGGCCGCTGCACTTCCCATGCCAAGAGCACCCTGCACCCCATCTCCACCAGCTTTTACATGGCGGTGCTACCGCCAAGTAAAAGGTGGCGGGGAGGGGGGGTCATAATCCCCAAGAAGGTACCGCTTGCAGCACTGCCCTTGCGGATTAGGACCACCAGAACTGCCAGCCCCTCTTATGAGGGAAACTAGCGGTGCTGGCAATCCGACCGTGGTGCTACCACCATGAATGTAATGTGGCGGTTCCAACCAAAACCGCAACCCTAATGGTCTTCAGCCTGCCTGGGGCATGATAAGGCCCATTGTGAAGAACTTGGAAAAACTATTTTTTGAATGGCAAACAATTGGAACACCAGATATACACAGATGGCCACAAAACACAGGTATATTACATTAAAAAGTCTATAAATTATAAAGATTTTGTCATGGACCTTTGAGAACATGACCAGAACCGCAGATTCTGGGTTTTTCTCACTTTCTGTTACTTTCACCAAATTTACTGCGCACATACCCAAACATTGAGTTTGGAATGATGTGCACAAAGAGTTTATTTCAGACTTCTCCATTTTTCTTTTACTACTGAATGATCCTTGAGTTCTTTAATTTGTTCAGAGGAAGAGACACGAAAACCCGTTATGTATTTGACCAAGTTGTTTGGTTCTAACCCAGGCACTCATGTGATGGGAGGTGTCTGTCACCCTTTTCCCACTGCATGGTATTTCTCCTGAATTGCACATCTGACAATGAAAAGCCCTTCCAACTTAGCTATATCAACTTAGCTGCATCCACACATTTCCTTCACATCCACCCCTTTAATTTGAAACCAGTTAACGTCTTTATCATCAAGGTTCAAGGTGATATCCCTGTTCTGACATGGATTGGTTCTCATGGCCCATGACACCAGATTTCTACACGAAGCCTCTAATTAAATGCAAGTGGTCCTTGACAATACGGTTCAATAACCCATTGCAACAGGGATGGTAAAGAGAATTTTAATATGTTTTAGACCCACTGATTTAAAATATTCTTGCATTTCCCTGGGCACTAATTGGGTGTCATTGTATGTAAGCAATTCCTCAGAGTACCTTCCTCTTAAGAATATCTCTTGAAGAAATTCTGTGATGACACATGAATTAAAATTCTCCACAAAATTTGGGCTACTTAGAGAGGTAGTCTATGAAAACAACGATGAACCTGGGTACACTCCCCAAAACACTAAAATGTCCAGAAATGCTGAGTGACAATTTATGGCAAGATGAATTATTGCAAGTTGCATGAATGACAGTACTAGTTGCTGTTACACACCAATTCCTGACAAAATGGCCCACTGCCTTACAAATCCCAGGCCACCAGAAATCCTGTCTTAATCTGCTATTCATGGAACATATGCCCACGTGTCTTGCATGAACTAAGTTCAATACCTTGTTGCAAGGTCCATTGGGAACCACTAATAAACCATACCTGTATATTATACCCTCAACTACTGATAGTCCTTCACCAACTCCTTTTTGGGGAACGATATTGTACAGCAACACTCTAGAATCAGGCCAGTCCAGAGACACCTAATTCATAACTGCTTCCATATTACCATTGTCCACTAGAACATTCCTCAATTCTTCTACAGACAATTCCACTCTCATGACAGCATTTACTGAGATAACAAGCTCAGCACCCTCCATCTCAAGATCATCTTAGCATTTCCACTCAGAATCCTTCTCACTAAAAGGTAATCTGGACAGATAACCTGTGATGATGTTCTCCACACCAGCAACATACTCAAGTGTGTACTGAAACTTCTGAAGTCTGTACAGCTATTAAGTGACTTGGGGGTGGCCCTACCACCACCTTTGGTACTGAATAGATCAATAAAAAGCGTGTGATCAGTTCTGAGAGTTAGACCACTAGCACTAATGATTTATAATGACTTCCTTACTCTTGAATCAATCAATCAATCAATCACTGCATTTGTAAAGCGTGCTACATACCCACGAGGGTCTCAAGGCGCTGGGGAGGGGGGGTACTACTGGTTGAAGAGCCAGGTCTTGAGAAGTCTTCTGAAGGCCAGCAGGTCCTGGGTCTGTCGTAGGATGGTGGGGAGAGTGTTCCAGGTCTTGGCGGCGAGGTAGGAGAAAGATCTGCCGCCAGCGGTGGTTTTTCGGATGCGGGGGACTGTGGCGAGGGCGAGGTTGGCTGAGCGGAGGCTTCGGGTGGGGGTGTGGAAGATGAGTCGGTTGTTGAGGTAGGTGGGTCCGGTGTTGTGCAGTGCTTTGTGTGCGTGGATCAGGAGCTTGAAGGTGATCCTTTTGTTGACGGGGAGCCAGTGCAGGCCTCTCAGGTGGAGTGTGATGTGGCTGCGGCAGGGGACATCGAGGATGAGTCGGGCTGAGGCGTTCTGGATGCTTTGGAGTCGTCTCAGGAGCTTGTTTGTAGTGCCTGAGTAGAGGGCGTTCCCGTAGTCGAGTCTGTTGGTGATGAGGGCCTGGGTAACGTTTTTTCTCGTGTCGAAGGGGATCCATTTGAAGATCCAGTGGAGCATACGGAGGGTGTTGAAGAAGGACGCGGAGATGGTGTTGACTTGCCTGGTCATGGAGAGAGTGGAGTCGAGGATGACCCCCAGGTTGCGTGCGTGGTCCGTGGGTTCCGGGGCTGTGCCTAGTGATGTGGGCCACCAAGAGTCGTCCCAGGCTGATGGGGTGGGATCGAGAATGAGGACCTCCATCTTGTCTGAGTTCAGCTTCAGTCTGCTGTCCTTCTTCCAGTCGACTACGGCCTTCAATCCTCGGTGGAGGTTAGCTTTGGCGGTGTGGGGATCTTCGGTGAGGGATATGATCAGCTGGGTGTCCTCGGCGTAGGAGATGATGTTGAGTTTGTGTTGTCGTGCGACGTGGGCGAGGGTGGCCATGTAGATATTGAACAGTGTCGGGCTTAGGGAGGATCCCTGTGGGACGCCGCAGATGATCTCAGTGGTTTTGGAGCGGAAGGGTGGGAGGCGGACGCTCTGGGTTCTGCCGGAGAGGAAGGATTTGGTCCAGGCCAGGGCCTTCTCTTGGATACCGGCGTCATGGAGGCGTGCTGATAGGGTGCGGTGACAGACCGTGTCAAAGGCTGCTGATAGGTCCAGGAGGATGAGGGCGGCTGTTTCTCCTTTGTCCATCAGGGTCCGGATGTCGTCAGTGCCGGCGATGAGGGCGGTCTCGGTGCTGTGGTTACTGCGAAAACCGGATTGGGAAGGGTCCAGGATGTTGTTGACTTCGAGGTAGCGGGTCAGCTGTTTGTTGACAATCTTCTCGGTCACTTTTGCCGAGAAAGCGAGCAGGGAGATGGGACGGAAGTTCTTGAGGTCCTTGGGGTCTGCCTTGGGCTTCTTCAGAAGGGCGTTGATCTCGGCGTGCTTCCAGCTTTCTGGGAAGGTTGCTGTCTCGAAGGAACAGTTGATTGTTTTCCGCAAGTGGGGCGCGATGGCTGCGCTGGCTTTGTTGAAGACGTGGTGAGGGCAGGGGTTCGATGGGGATCCGGAGTGGATGGAGTTCATGGTTTTGATGGTGTCTTCGTCTCTGACGCTGGACCTGACGGTCAGGCGACTGGTGCGAGTGGTAGTCGCAGGGGTGGTGGACTCGGTGGTGGGTGCGGGGGGGTCGGGTTTGAAGCTGTCGTGGATGTTGGTGATCTTGCGGTGGAAGAAGGTGGCCAGGGAGTCGCACAGGTCTTGAGATGACGGGATGTCGTTGGTGATGGAGCTGGGGTTGGAGAGTTCTTTCACAATGCTGAAGAGCTCTTTGGTGTTGTGTGCGTTGTTGTCTAGGCGGTCCTTAAAGGCGGTCTTCTTGGCTGTCCTGATGAGTTGGTGGTGTCTGCGGGTGGTGCTCTTGAGGGCTGTGTGGTTGTCTGGTGTTCGGTCGTGGAGCCATTTCTTCTCCAGCTTCCGACAGGTGTGCTTGGAGATCCGGAGGTCCTCGGTGAACCAGGCGGCTTTCTTGTTGGTGTGGTTGGTTGTAGAGGTCTTAAGAGGGGTGAGGGTGTTGGCGCAGTCGTTGATCCACTGTGTGAGGTTGGTCGCGGCGGTGTCTGGGTCGGTGGGTGGTCTCAGGGCGAGGGCGGTAGTCAGTTGGTCCTCGGTGACCTTGCCCCAGCAGCGGCGTGGTAGCTGTTGGGTGCGGTGGTGTGTGGTGGGTTTTCTGAAGGGGAAGTGGACGCATCTGTGGTCGGTCCAGTGTGGTTCGGTGGTGTGGTTGAAGGAGACGTGGGGGCTTGCGGAGAAGATGAGGTCGAGCGTGTGTCCAGCGGCGTGAGTAGGTGTCGTTACAAGCTGTTTGAGTCCGAGGTTGTCGATCAGGGCGGTGGAGTTGGCGTCGTTGTTGTTCTCGAGGTGGAAGTTCATGTCCCTGAGGAGGATGTAGTCCGTAGAAGCAAGGGCGTGGGTGCTGATGCGGTCGGCGATGGTGTCACTGAACTGTGGGCGGGGTCCGGGAGGTCTGTAGATGAGAGTTCCTCTGAGGATGGTGTAGGGGTCGGTGTGGATCTGGAAGTGCATGTGCTCGGCGGTGGTGAGGGTGTCATCGGTGTTCGTTGAAATTTTGATGGAGTCTTTGTGGATGAAGGCGATTCCTCCTCCCACTCCGTTGGTGCGGTCTCTGCGGGAGATCTTGTAGCCCTGTGGGATGGCTATGGTGATGTCTGGTGCTGAGGTGGCGTTCAGCCAGGTCTCCATCAGAAAGGCGACGTCGGGGCGGTGGAGTCTAGGAGGTCCCAGAGTTCGATGGCGTGCTTGCGAGCGGAGCGGGTGTTGAGGAGGATGCAGCGGAGGTTGTTGGGTTCTCTGGCTGGTGGTGTGGAGGGTTGGATGCTGGTGAATCTGCAGTTCCGGCAGGTGAAAGGCCCCTGGGTGCGTTTCGGGGTGGCCCGGTAGCAGGGGTGGTCTCGTCTGGTGTTGAGTGCGTGGAGGGTGCTTGCGTCGTAGTGCAGTCTGGCGTTGCGGGGGGTGCGGGTTCCAGGGGTTCTGGTGCTGGGTGCGGTCCAGGCACGGACGGGTGCAGACGGGCTTGCCTTAGGCACGCCCGCTGCACGTGCCCGCTTCGCGGCCTCCATATGAGGGCAGAGGGAGGGAGGAGCAGCTGGGAGGTGGGAGCGGTGTGGCCAATGGGAGTGAAGGGGTCGGAGCAGCAGGGGCTTCAGCGGCGAGGGAAAAACCCAGGGAAAAAAGGGTGGGAAAAGACGGCTGGAGAGGGACAACAGAGCACAGGGGTACAGAAAGCAAAACACAGGGGCACAGAATGAAAAAACGAAGTGGCACAGAAGCCAAGCGCAGGGGTACTGAAAAAAAGGGAGCGAGTAGTCAGACGGCAAAGCAGCAACGGAGGTTCAACCCACAGGGGGCTGTGTGGCAGATGGGGGGAGTGACCTGCCTGGTGACACTTATTTTTTCTACAAATCCTAATGTCATCCTTAAGGTACAGGTACCTGTTTTGTGCTCAAATTTGATCCCAGCTGGGGATTTCAACATTACTTTTGAGCCCCTTGATGAGGAAAACATCAAACTATTGTTGGAGGAGGATTAAATAGCCGGGGATTGGATGGAGATTGGATGCACGCATGCTGCTCTTCAACTGAAGCCCTCGAACTGGGTGTTAGGGCTTTTAATGGCTGGACAAAATTAGATATCAATGGGGCTCACACCTTTATTAATCAGATTTTTAAGAGTCAAATTGTTTATATTAGTCAATTTGAGAATATCGCCTCTAGTAGATAATATGGTTATTCCGAAAACAGTAGAGAGTAATCATAACCCACCATCTTTTACAATGCACAGCCTTTTTGACAAGCACATGGCTGACCTTCTTCACTCATTAGCACTGGGGACATTGAGCCACGTCCGACATGCGTCATCTCAAATGGTGTCAAGTCTCTGTGAAACAAGTCTGTGACACAGACCTAGCAGCCATAAGTGAGCTTCATAAAAAGTTCTTTGAGCATGTAGCATCCTACTTTTTAATTGCCTTTGCAACCAGCAAGAAGTAGTCCTATAAATGAAATGTATGGTTCAACAGGGAATGCAGGCAACTTAGATGTTCTTTGGCTAAGGCCTTAAATTTAAAATGTATTGCCCAGATATCTGCTGTCAGAAAGGCCTACAAACATAGCATGCATTAAGATAAGAAGGATTGGGATGGCCATAGGTGATGGGACTTAGAGGATCCTGGTTTGTCCAATGATTATTCACGTTTTTGTCTGCTGGTTGCAGAGGGTGGTAAAGCATCAGGTCTTGATCCCTCAAACCATGTCTACCCTTCCAGCATAATTACTGACTTTATGGCACACTATCATGATGATGACGATGGTGATTATGTTTCTACTTACCCTGCGGGAACCATGAAGGATAATGTAGTTTTGAATTTTACCACTCCACTGTTCACCATAGCTGATGTCACTGTTGCCCTGATTACTTTTACGAGAGGCAGGGCTCCTTGCCCTTATAGCTTACTTTTAGATGTCTTTATACATGATATAGACAGTTGGTTTAAATATATACTTACCCTCGTGAATGCTATTGTCATGGGATCTCCCATTCCTGACTCTTGGCAGGATGCCGAGGTACTATCAGTCCACAAAAAGGGTGACAGGAGCCTTCTGTCCAGTTATATACCCATTAGCCTCATTGACTGGATACAAAAAGTTGTTTGCCTTATGGTGCTAATAAAAAGTCAGCATTGGATTCCAGAAAACAACATTTTTAGTTCTCTCAAAGGTGAGTTCTGAGTGAAAATATCTAGCATTGACCAGGTCCTTTGATTTGCTAAAACTTATTTGAAGACTGTATTGGTGGGCAGGGGTAACTTATATGTTGCCTTTGCCAACCTAAAAACTACTTTTAACTTGGTTCCCCATCTTAGGTTGTGGCAGTTTCATAAAGCGATCGGTATGTCACATGATGACCTATCTATACTTATGCGATTGCATGACAAAAATTAACCCGAGTCGTTGGGGAATTCTTGGATTCTGGTGCTGAAATTAGTTTTCTAAGGCAGAATCTTGCTCTCCACCCTGTTTTCTTTGTATCTAAATGATATGGTGCATTTCCTCCCTGAGATTCCTGGTGGTGCTTCCTTTATAGCTAATGCTAAAACCCATGTACTATTATTTGCTAATGATACCTTACTGATCTGAAAAATCCTGAGTAGGCTGCAAAAACTTCTTAACAGGATTGATGCTTTTTGCCAGGATCGTGGTCAATGTAGTCCAAACAAAATTCATGTTTTTTAATCATTGTAAAAAGTTCAAAGGGAGATTAGTACCAAGGGATACGCCTTTAGAGAGGGTTAAATTGTTTAATTATTTGGGTATTAAACTTTTGTCCAGTTTGTCATGATGGCAACACATCAATAAGGCATCCATTTAACACTAGATTACAAGAACACAATATTAGCACATTTGGTGCTAATCTTAAAGAGCTTTGTTCATCTCTTACTAAGCCTATTGCACCTGCTCTTCAAATGTATGAGGCCAAGGCCCTGGGAGCAGCTCTCTACAGTGCTGAGTTATGGGAATATGCGAGCATTACTGTTATGGAGAGATTTGAGAATAAATTACTAAAATCATTAGCTATATCCTATATCACTGGACATGGGTTTAAGAAGATAATCTTGAGAGCAATCCTGCATCCATTATTATTCTAGAGAAGATTTTGGGCCACTCCTGAGTTGGTGCATTATGCAGCAGTCCACGAAGTTATCATCAAAGCAGATAGATTTAATAAAATCCTGTGGTTGACCTACATTAAAAAGCTTTTAATCTCCATAGGCCTAAATGATCTCTGGATGCATCCACCCACAGCCTGAACTCACTCCTTGGAATTTTTGAAGAAACAGTACTGGCTATATATTCTACAAAAGAAGGAACAAAAGGTTTTTGGTGCCACCCTCACTGAGGAATTTCAGGATTTTAGGTCCACCCATGTCATTGAGTGCTATAGGGACCTGATCACTGTTCCGATAGGCAGGAAGTTGTACCATCAATTTAGAGTTGGGTCACTACCTTTGAAGTAATTCACAGCAAAATGGGAGGGGTCAACCTCCACATTCTGCCCTCTCTGTAATAGTCAGAATGAGACTGCTCCCCATGTTCTATTTGTGTGTCCTGTATAAGAACAGATTTACTCTATATGGCAACCCCCATTTGTACACAATTGGATATTCCCAGTGATTGTGTTGTTCTATGGATTCTAAGAGCTCCCTCTGTCTCTTGTTTGCTTGTGCAGTTGCAAAGTATCTGGGATTAATGTGGCAAGAAGAAGAAAGCTCATGCAATATTTTTGATCCTTCAGCTGTGTGGCTATTTCGGCTCATAGATATTCTTTTCATCTTGTTTTGCACTTTCTGCTGTCATCAGATGAGATGAATACAATATGATTTTTATCACATGTCCTTTTAGCTGTTCTATTTGTTGTTGCATTTTATACAATTTATTGTATATTTTTAGGGTTTGAGCCAAAATAAAGATATAAGTGACTTGGCGTGACTCCTTAAGGTAGGTACTATATCCATATCTTTGAATATACTGTTCATTGATCTCTGAAATACAGAGGAAGCAGGTGCTAAACAGAAAGACATGTGGACATAATGATAAGCTCTCTCAGATGTTGCAAAGTATATCAGGTGCCTAGAGTCACAGATCTACCTGGTGGTAGGCAGCAGACATTTCAAGGGAAGTGAATAATGCTACCCCTTTAGCATGGCTAATATCTCATTGAGGTCCCAATTTATGAGGCCCGTGGCTCAGGGCAGTGCAGAAGTGCCTTGCTGGCCTCCCTGCACCACAGGGAAAGAGCAGAAATACATTGTATCTACAAGATGAACGAGTTACTTACCTTCGGTAACGACTTTTCTGGTGGATACATTAGCTACCTGTGGATTCCTCACCTAATGAATACTCCCATGGCGCCAGCATTCGACGGAAATCTTCTTACTAGTCTCTGCACGTCGACGAGGACGTCACTCTAGCCCACGCGACGCCGTCTGACGTCATACAGGCAATAAGAGGTCCTCAACGACGTGCGGACGTCAGTACCAATCATTTTTTACGTGCATGAGAACAACCAGGTAATGCAATGAAAGAGCAAGGCAACATCCCATTATATTGTAAAAATACACAACATTGCATGAATAACTGTAAATCTTTTATATATATATATATAACTCTCTCTTTTTAAAATATATACACACATCAAGTATATACATAAAGATATATACATATATACATATATATAAATATATTATATACAACATCTATTGCACCCTCAAAGACCAAGAGGAGCGCACTCAAGGATTACTTGGTAAGACCAGAAAGGCAACGGGGAGGTGGGTGGGACCGTGAGGAATCCACAGGTAGCTAATGTATCCACCAGAAAAGTCGTTACCGATGGTAAGTAACTCGTTCTTCTGATGGATACAACTACCTGTGGATTCCTCACCTAATGAATAGAGTCCCAAAGCAGTACCACGCCCGGCGGTGGGTGCCTAAATGGTCAAACCAAGAAATCTTGCAGCACTGACCGTGCAAAATGGCCGTCTCTTCTAACCTCAGAATCCAAACAGTAATGTTTTGCAAAAGTGTGAAGGGACGACCAAGTTGCGGCCTTGCAGATGTCGACCACAGGAACACCCCTGGCCAAGGCCGAAGTGGCCGACTTAGCTCTGGTGGAATGAGCTCTAATGCCCTCAGGAGGATCCTTCTTTGCCAAAGAGTAACAGGTTTTAATGCAAAGAACAACCCACCTGGATAGTGTTCTCTTGTGGACTGCCTTTCCTCTCCTCTTGCCCACGTATCCAATAAACAGCTGATCCTCCAGCCTGAAATCCTTTGTTCTATCAATAAAGAAGCTCAACGCTCTCTTTGGGTCCAGACGATGCAGTCTTTCTTCCTCTTTGGAAGGATGAGGCGGAGGATAGAACGTGGACAAAGTAATTGCCTGAGCCAAATGGAAGGGTGAAACAACCTTCGGGAGGAAAGCAGCCTTGGTCCTCAACACCACCTTATCCCCATAAAAAGTTGTATAAGGGGGCTTTACTGATAAGGCCTGCAACTCACTCACTCTCCTTGCTGATGTTATAGCTATCAAGAAGACTGTTTTTAAAACCAAATACCTTAAGGGGCAAGAATGCATAGGTTCAAAAGGGGACCCCATAAGGAAAGTCAGGACCAAGGACAAATCCCATTGCGGCATAACGAATGGCTTTGGAGGATATTTATTTAGAAGACCTTTCAGGAATCTGATAACAATAGGGGATTTAAATATAGATGGTTGGTCTGGAAGACATATGAAGGCTGACAAGGCCGATAAATAACCCTTAATGGTAGCCACTGCACAACCTTTCTGCGCTAGAGACAGAGCAAAAGACAAAACGTCCGATAGATGAGAATGCAAAGGATCAATCTGCCTCTCTCCACACCACGCAACAAATTTAGACCACCTATTAGCGTAGATAGATTTAGTGGAGTGTCGCCTGGCCGCTAATATAACATCCACTAACTCAGGCGGGAGAGAGAAGGAACTCAGGTTGCCCCGTTCAATTTCCAGGCATGTAGGTGCAGACTCTGGAGGTTGGGGTGTAGAACCTGCCCCTGCGACTGCGAGAGGAGGTCTGCCCTGAAAGGGAGACGGAGCGGAGGGCACATTGAGAGTTGGAGAAGGTCGGAGTACCATACCCTCCTTGGCCAATCCGGAGCTATTAGGATGACTAGAGCCCGGTCCTGCCGAATCTTCCTCAATACTCGAGGAATCAAGGGTATGGGAGGAAACGCGTAAAGCAACTGGCCGCACCAGGTTATTTGAAACGCGTCCCCCAACGCTCCCTGCATCGGATACTGGAGGCTGCAGAACAACGGACAATGCGCGTTCTCTCGAGTGGCAAACAGATCTACCCGAGGAAATCCCCACCTCTGGAAGATTAAACGGACTTGATCTGGATGGAGACGCCACTCGTGGTCTGCCGAGAAATGGCGACTGAGACTGTCCGCACGCACGTTCAAGACTCCGGCCAGATGGTTTGCTATCAAGCAAATCTGATGGTCCTTTGCCCAGGACCATAGTCGAAGAGCTTCTCTGCAGAGAAGGTACGACCCCACTCCTCCCTGCTTGTTTATGTACCACATCGTGGTAGTATTGTCCGTTAGGACCTGTACCGACTGACCACGAAGGGAAGGGAGGAAGGCCTTGAGAGCCAGACGTACAGCCCGTAACTCTAACAGATTGATGTGAAACATCTGTTCCTCTGGAGACCAAAGACCTTTGATCTCCAGATCCCCCAGATGAGCTCCCCACCCTAGAGTGGAAGCATCCGTTATGACTGTGGCCACTGGTGGCGACTGCTGGAACGGCTTCCCTTGTGAAAGATTGTTGCTTGCAATCCACCATCTCAAATCCACAGCAGCATCTCTGGAGATCTTGACAGTACCCTCTAGATCCCCTTTGTGTTGAGACCACTGCCTTCGGAGGCACCACTGAAGAGCCCTCATGTGCCAGCGAGCATGCGTGACCAACAGAATGCAGGAGGCAAAAAGACCGAGCAGACGAAGGACCTTGAGAACTGGAACTATTGCTCCATTTTGAAACATTGGAACCAAATCCTGAATATCTTGAATCCGCTGAGGCGGAGGAAAGGCCCGACCCAATGTTGTATCCAGTACTGCCCCTATGAACAGGAGGCGCTGAGAGGGCTCTAGGTGAGATTTGGGCTTGTTCACCGAAAAACCCAGGTCGAACGACAACTGGGTTGTTGACTGCAGATGATGCGACACAAGCTCCGGGGACTTGGCTTTGATCAACCATTCGTCCAAGTAAGGGAATACTGCTATCCCCTTCCTTCTGAGTTCTGCCGCAACCACCGACATCACCTTCGTGAAGACTCGAGGTGCTGAAGTAAGACCAAACGGAAGGACCGCAAACTGATAGTGTTGCGATCCCACCACAAACCGGAGATACTTCCTGTGTGACTTGAGTATCGGGATATGAAAGTAAGCATCCTGCAAGTCGACAGACACCATCCAGTCTTCCTTGTTCAACGCCAAAAGCACCTGTGCTAGGGTCAGCATCTTGAATTTTTCCTGCTTGAGGAACCAATTCAAGATCCTCAGGTCCAGAATTGGTCTCAAACGACCATCCTTCTTGAGAATCAGGAAATACCTTGAGTAACATCCTCGACCCCTTTCCTGCTCTGGGACCAACTCCACCGCGCCCTTGGAAAGGAGGGCTTGTACCTCCTGTTCTAGCAACAGGAGGTGTTCTTCTGAACAATAAGAAGGGCGGGGCGGGATGAGGGGCGGGAACTCCCGAAAGGGAAGGGTGTAGCCTTTTCCCACAATACTGAGAACCCAAGTGTCCGTTGTAACAGTCTTCCATTTGGTGAGAAAATGCTGTAATCTTCCCCCTACAGGAGAGGAGTGAGTGGGAAATGGTGGAAGCCTAAGGCTGCTTCCCCTGCTGCACCCCGCCAGAGGATGAGGAAGAGGCAGAGTGCTGCTGAGAGGCTCCTCTGGTGCGGACCCTACCTCTCCCCCTGAAAGATCTATAGGGATGGGAAGAGGCAGGTTGCTGATATCTTCCCCGAAAGGAAGAGGAGGAAGAGCCACGCCCAAATCCACGAAACCTCCTGAAAAATCTGGAAGAGGCCGTGGAAGAAGGAGCTTGGAGCCCTAACGACTTAGCCGTGGCCCTGCTTTCCTTAAAACGTTCCAAGGCCGAATCAGCCTTGGCTCCAAACAGTTTGTCCCCATCAAACGGGAGATCCAACAATGTGGACTGTACATCTGCAGAAAAGCCCGAGTTACGGAGCCAGGCCTGTCTCCTTGCCACCACAGTTGTGCCCATTGCTCTGGCTAACGAGTCGGTGGTATCCAGTCCCGTCTGGATAATCTGGGTCGCAGCAGCCTGGGCATTTGAGACAAGATCCAAAAGACCCTGGGGAAGCTCTGTAAACGATGAGGAAATGTCATCCATCAGAGCATGAATATACCTCCCCAGGATACAGGTTGCATTGGTGGCTTTTAACGCCAGACTGCAGGACGAAAAAATCTTCTTCGACTGCGCCTCTAGCTTCTTTGAATCTCTGTCCCCAGGCACCGTCGGGAAAGAACCAGGCGCTGACTTGGATGAACAGGAGGCCTGCACCACCAAGCTCTCCGGCGTAGGGTGCCTAGATAGAAACCCAGGGTCAGTCGGAGCCGCCCGATACCTCCTGGCCACGGCTCTGTGAACTGCTGGGGAAGATGCCGGCCTCTTCCACACCTCTATCACCGGATCCAGCAGAGCGTCATTAAATGGCAACAGAGGCTCCGCCGCAGCTGAGGCCGGATGTAGTACCTCTGTTAAAAGGTTTTGTTTAGCCTCCACCACCGGCAAAGGCAGGTCCAAAAAACTAGCTGCCTTCCGTACCACTGCATGAAAGGAAGCAGCCTCCTCAGTATATTCCCCCGGGGACGAAAGATCCCACTCAGGGGAAGTGTCCAGCCCACTGGCCGACTCCAGTCCACGCAGCCCATCACCCGAGTCCTCTAGCTCTCCTTCCTCCAGGGCTCGTTGGTACTCCTGCTCTTCTAATACACGGAGAGCACGTCTCCTGGAATGAAGTCGCTGTTCAATACGCGGAGTCGACAATGCCTCCGCCGAAGTCGAAGATCGGCGCCGATCTTCAGAAGCCACCGACGCCCCGTCCGGCGCCACAGGTAACTTCGGCGCCGACAAAAGAGCAGCTGAAGCAGATGGACCCACCGGAGTCACAGGCCGAAATCCCGACTTCGACGTCGATGGGATGGAAATCCCCGGGGCCAATCCTTCTGAAGCCACCGGAGCGGCCACCGGCGCCGACACTGGCGCCGAGCCCACGTTCCCAAAAGGGAGAAAGGGCATAAAGGGTGCCGGCCGAAGAGGCGCAGGATCACCCAAAGAAAAGGCCAAAGGCCCAGCCGGAGCACCCCCTGGAGCCATCTGTTGGAAGATGGCATACATCGCATTCAAGAATGCGGAACTATCGGCTCCAGGGGTGGGAAAAGCCGGATACTGAGGTGCCTGTCTCGGAGGCGACCCCGACGCCGGCCTCGGCGTCTGCGCCGGAGAAAACACCTGAGGCTCCAATACCTCAATCACCGACGCCTGTCCAGGTGAAGTTGGAGACGCCGGAGAGGGCAACGGCGTCGAAGGATGCGGCGTAACCGTGGGACTGATCTCCCATGTCCTTCGGCGCCGATCCGAAGACCTGGAACGAGTCTCCTTCGAATGACGCCGAGATTCTCTACGGCGCCGGGAGTCTCGATGACGCCGATGTCTTGGAGAAGAAGACTTCTTGTGATGCTTCTCCTTCGATTTAGCCATAAACAGCTTCGCCTCACGTTCCTTGAGGGCCTTTGGATTCATGTGCTGGCATGAATCACAAGTCGAGACGTCGTGGTCGGAGCTCAAACACCAAAGGCAATCGGAATGAGGATCCGTCACCGACATCTTGCCTCCACACTCACGACAAGGCTTAAATCCAGACTTTCTCTGCGACATTATTACCACAGCGAAAGACTACGCAGCAAAAATACACTGTAACCAAAAAAGTAACAGTTGCTCCCTCGAAGATAACCGTTTCGAATGCACGGAAAAAAGGGAACTGACGTCCGCACGTCGTCGAGGACCTCTTATTGCCTGTATGACGTCAGACGGCGTAGCGTGGGCTAGAGTGACGTCCTCGTCGACGTGCAGAGACTAGTAAGAAGATTTCCGTCGAATGCTGGCACCATGGGAGTATTCATTAGGTGAGGAATCCACAGGTAGTTGTATCCATCAGAAACAGTGCATTTCTGTCCTCTCACCCGTGCTGATGCACAAATTGCTGCCTAGCACCAATGCAGCCCCCTCGCATCTTGGTGCAAGGGTGCCTGGATTATGGGGATGATTGTTTTTGTGCAGGAAGGTATACCTTCCTGCACAAAAACTGCAGCACACATATAAAGAGAAAAACGGGGAGATGTTTCTCCCTGTTGTGTCACTCTTATGCCACGCCTGAGGTGGCGTAGGAATCTGAGGCTTTTCCAGATTTATAAATCTGGGAATGCCTCAGATTCCTTTGGGTTCCATGGGTGTTTCGTGGGAACACCCAAAGCAACACCCATGGAACGCCCCTTTCACACAGTGTTATGTGTGAAAGGGGTCCATATATACAAGGACTCAAAAATCTGCACAAGTTGGCTTTGCGTAGCCTTGTAAATATGGGCTGGCATACTATGCCACTGGAGCATTAACAAAATGATTCTCCGGTGGCACACAGTGCCGCTAGGGCCTCATAAATGTGGCCCCAGCCTGGTTGAGCATTAACCCAACTGTCCGGTTCCATAAATCTACACACAGTCTCACAGACTTTTTTCTGATTTGTGCACCAGAACAAAAGGAGCGAGCAACTCTTGCCCCTCAATTTGTTTACTAATCCCCGACTTGCACAATCACTCAAGGTCCAATTCCCGTTCTGCTCCTAAATGAATTGGGGCTTTGCATACTTTGGGCCTGATTCTAACTTTGGAGGACGGTGTTAAACTGTCCCAAAAGTGGCGGATATACCACCTACCGTATTACGAGTCCATTATATCCTATGGAACTCGTAATACGGTAGGTGGTATATCCGCCACTTTTGGGACGGTTTAACACCGTCCTCCAAAGTTAGAATCAGGCCCTTTGTGTACTACAGACCAAGTCCCGTCTTTGAAAATCATATGGTGCTGGAAACCTTTCCATTTCCTCAATTTGTCCATGGCCACTTGTGGTAGCTCGTCCATTTAGTCGTACTCTTTAACTGATAGAGTGAGAGTGGAACTAATATTTTTCTGCCTTGACATGATAATGTCAGGATAATTCGAATCTAATATCATATCAAGATCATCTGGATTGCTCCAACCCAGTAAATTTATTCCATTTCTTACAAAGTAAACCTGTGTAGTAGTGGCACAATTATCAAATTCCGAAAGATACATCCATTTTTCCTACAAATTCTTCTCTTTTCCCACCAAATGCAAATTCATTTATGCATGAGTTTTGAAGTTCCACTCCATTAAGATCAAACAGTTCACATTTGTTAATTAACATGAATGGGGACCCTGCATATCCCACGATCGTGACCTCTTGATGGAGATGACACAGTAAGAAGAGTTCCTATTATTCTCGTTGTTTGTGACTTCTTTGAATACTCAATCCTCATCATACCCAGTAGAGAATAATAGAAGCACAATGTTATCATCATTGTTGGACTTGGTCTTTTGGCAGAGTCATCCCCAGATGTTCTGCCTTCCTCCTCCTACGTTGTCTAAATTTGTTAGCTTTGGGAATTCGCACACTTTACCAGTGCTAAAGTGTTTGTGCTGTCTCATTTAAGCATGATAGAATTGGCTTATACCAAATTGGTATATTTAATTTACTTGTACGTCCTAGTTCAGTGGTATTACATGTGCCCAGAATCTGTGAATCTAATGCTACTAGTGGGCCTGCATAACTGATTGCACCACCTACTTTAGTAGACCATTAAACATCTCTCAGTCCTGCTGTTGCAGCCTGTGTGTGCAGTTTTAAAGTGCAAATTCGATCTGGCAAAATGAATCTTTTGTCAGGACCAAATCTTCCTTTTCAATACACATATGCCACCCCTAAGGTAAGCCCTGGATAGTCAAGAGGACAGGGTGCATGGTATTTAAAACGCTGGATATGTACTTTTAAATGTCCTAGTAGTGTAAAACTCCTAAAGTCCTTTTTTCACTACTGGAAGACCTACCTCTCCCGGATCATTGATATACTGTTGATGTGTACTATACCGAAACACAAAAATATCAGGAATTATATATTGAAAACAAAACTATTGAATTCCAATACTTAACTAGAAAAGCCACAAATATCGAGAACACAAATATTGTTAGAAGAAATATAGGCCCTTATTTATACTTTTTTAGCGCCGCTTTTGCATCATTGTTTGACGCAAAAGCGGCGCAAACTTACAAAATACGACAATATGTTCCAAGTTTGCACCGCTTTTGCGTCAAACAATGATGCAAATGTGGCGCTTAAAAAGTATAAATACGAGCCATAGATTTTAAACTATATCAAAAGCAGAAATATTGGAATGCAGTGCAGGGGACAGAGATGAAATGCTTCAGGAACCATAGAGCTGCGGATAAAGCAGCTGCGTGCTTTCTGAAGCATTTGCACTGAGAGGGAAGCCCTAAGTATTCCCCTGCAGTGCCAGGTAGCCTGTAAGGGCTTTGTTTAAAAAAAAAATTATAAAAGAAAAGTAGGGACCACGAGGGAGCCCTTAAGGGCCCAGATAGCATGTAAAGGGCTTTGTAATAAAAATGTAAATTAACATATATATGTATATATATATATATATATATATATAAATATATATATATATATATATATATGTGTATATATACATATATATATAAAGTAGGAACCACTGGGGAGCCCTTGAGCACATCCCTTGTGGTCCCACATAGCCCATAAAAATATCTCATTCTAAATATTTGAGATATTAAAGACTAAAAAAACCTCTCTCTCTTTCAATCAATTTCTCTCACTCACACACCCACTTAGACACCCGCTCACAGACCCACTCAGACACCCGCTCACAAACCCACTCAGACACTCTCGTACCCACTCATAGACCCACTGACTCCCTCATGCAGCAACTCACAGACCCAAGCACAGAATGAGATACTCACTAAAACACTGATGTATGCACTCTCACTCCCAGACAGACAATCTGACAGCCACTCTCACCCTCACATACACCCTCTCACCCCTATTCTCAAACCCAGAAAAGCTGCGACTAACTCTCTCTGTGCATGGCGAAAGGGCTGTGCACAGCATGGGTTTGGGTGGTTGGGCGTAGTTGGCAATCATGCCATCTTTCATAGCATTGTTGATAATATCAATGTAATATTTGCAGATAATGTTTGATGAAAAAACTGTGCATGGCGGGGGAGCGAGTGATAGTTACCTTAGGGCATGAGTTGTAGTTACTTGAGGTAACTCTAACAATAACTGGTGAATTTCTATGATTTTGCACATTTAAAATGTGAGCCTAACTATAATAACTTCCCTGTAACCTTTGCTACCTACCTCATAATCGTTATTTGTTTCTCTGTATATATGTAAACAATTATTAATCTGCCTTGGACTTAGAGATATTTCAATATTTAATCATTCAACTTTTTTTTTGATGTTTAGCAGTAATAGTGAAGTTTAGTGAATTCTGATTATGGTGTAATTGTTTTTATAGGGGACTACGGGTCACATAATGCACTTGGGTGGTGGTAGGAACATGAACTATAAATAGACACTCATGGGAAGGCTTTTTTGTAAACTGTGATCAAGACCGAGAGGTTGAAATGCGTTGGTGGTGTCTTCTTACACTTTTCTTGAATAGAAGCAATAAAACTCTCCTGGAGTCCATACGAATCAATTGTTTTGCAATTGTTGGTGTTGGAGATATATATGTATATATGTATATATATATATATAAAATCTATGTCTATCGATACAGATATGGATATAGATATAGATAAATAGATAAGTATGACCTAGTGGCGGGCGCCACTACTTAGTTACATAGGACATAGTATCCATGGACAAAGCTGTTTTTTTGTTTTGCTAATAACTTTGAGCCTGTTTGATATATCTTCATGAAATTGTACCCCCATAAAATGGTGGCCTCTTCAGCTGCTGTCTGGAAAGTTGTAGAGTGATCTATGAAGAGGGGGCAGAGAAAAAGGGGGGCCCTAACTTTCCCCATTCATTTTTCCATAGGGGTTTTGAACAGTGATAGCGCCCAAACCACTGGACGAAATTACAGTATTATACTAAATTTGGAAGAAAGGTAGCTCTCGGTCCAGAAAGAGCCCTTTTTGCTATTTGGTGTAAATTAGTTTAGTAGTTTTAGAGAAATTAAAGAAAAATCAGATATGTATACATAGGGACGGGATGGCTTCGCAAACCCTCCCGATCTCATGCTGAGATCTGATTGGCTGTCAACACCTCAACAACGAAGTGCTGGGAGCCATGTTGGGACTCAGCTTCGGCCGAGCTCCAGAAAAAAGTGTAAAAAAAAACAAAAGTGACCAGGGTAGAGTCATCCTGACCTCTTAGCTCTGGTGCTGGGGTCTCAGAGGGACCATCCCCATAGCTAAAAAGCATTTTTTTTTTAAATGTCATTGCAATTTGTGGTGGAACTGCAGATCTAATGAAAATTCAGGAAAAAAAACAAAGAGCCGTGGGCTCCACATTTGCTAATTCTGAAGCCCCTCAATGGTTCAAGTCCCAGGGGCATTCCCATTTTAATGCAGGTGGCATGTTGGCTGCCCCCACTGCCCCAGGGAGCTACCTCCTTCCTGTGGCTATTATCCAAGTAAAGGCAGGGGACCACGCAGAACCCCTGTATCCCTGGGGACCGCTATCTCTGCTGGGATTTCAATTTATACAGTGCAGGTGGGACCTGTGACCCTCCTGCAGCCCTCAGGACTGCCACCCCCATATCTACTATAAAAAAGGGCCAAAGATGGCCCTGGGGACCACCACCCCCCAGGGCAGGCTCCTGCTATGTCCCAGGGGTGCCCACCCCCAGGACAAAGCTGTTTGCTTTTGCTTGGTGGGAGCTTACAGCTCCCACCAAGCAAAAGCAAACAAAGTCTGGTTTCTGCAAGAGGGAGCTACCAAACAGCTCTAACTTGCAGAAAGTGGAGTTTTCATCTGTCTTCCCTTTATGCAAATATGCGTGGAAGGAAGGCTGATTAATACATTGCTCCTGCAAGCAGGGAGCTGCTATTAAACGCAGCTCCATGCTTGTGGGAACATTGCCAGCTCCCACAGGATGTCACGCTCTCTCTCTCTCTCTCTCTTCCATCCCAAATTACGGCACTCATAACATCTTTGATATCATCACTAAAATATCAATGTACTATTTGCAGTAGAATTTTTGAGGAAAAAACTGTGCTTCGCAGGGGCACACGTTATAGTTACTAAAGGGCATGAATTATAGTTACTTGAGATAACTCTAACTATAACAGGTGAATTTCTATGGCCAGGTATGTTTAAATGTGAACCAAACTATAACATCCCTGTAACCTTTGCTTTTTTAAGTGTATATATATTTTTGTAAAATCTATACAATTATATATCATACATTACAACAAAAGCCTAAATTAGGGCCTGATTGCAACTCTAGCGGTCTCAAGACCTCCAGATGGTATGACCACCAGGGCTGTGGCAGTCCGAGCACCACATTATGACCCTGGTAGTCAGTCCGCCAGGTGACTGACATCTCTGTCAGGATCTCAGATCTCAATTAAACCACCATGAAAAGGCTGGTAGAGAACAAGTACAAGGGCCCACAGGGGGGCTCCTGCACGGCCCAAGACATTGTCATGTGCAGTACAGGGGCCCACTCCCCAGCAACATCAGAATGTTGTTCGGCCACCCTGTGTGACGGCATTAAACTCGGCTCCTTAGGTTCTGCTGGTCAGCACAGTGGAAAAATCATAATAGGGCAGGTGGGGAGACCTTCAGGTTCATGGCGGCCTCCTAACCACAGGTCAGGCGGTCAGGTTTTCCAGCCACCAAACTCGTAATCAAGCCCAAGTGTTTATCATAGAAGGACATATCTAATTTAAAATAATTCAAACTCAAACTAAATCAACCAATAAAATAAAAGTATAAACAACTTTAAGAAATAGAAATCACACAAACAATTAAATTAGCAATATTATAAGCACACCAACATAAATAACTAACAACCTAGCATACCCCTTTCTCTTGTTTCCTGTTGTTGGGCCTCATATTTGCTGGATTTTTACAAGCTGCTGACACTGTATAAATCACCTGTCCTCATATGTTTTGAATGCATAGAGGTGCCTCTGTTCAGCAAGTCACATGCTAAATTTGACTCTCTGCGGAGCCTGTCATTACATGTGATTCTGCATGGAGCAGCTTGCTGCTAAAACATTATCTTTGTTTTATCATGCACAAGTGAAATCTAGCATACAATCACTGCTATTTATACTACTCTGTGCTGCATTATTATTGGTATTTTCCTAATTGTATCTACCACTTGGCAAGCTGCCAGCTACATACAGCAAGCCACTTTCCGTTATGATACCATTAATACTGTTTTCTTGAAATTAATGCTTACTGGGCAGTCACCACTAGGTACATGGCACCTTATAAATCTATGCACCTTGCAGATAATATATCATTAAGTGACTTGCTGTCCTTCCTAGTAGCCTGATGAATGGCTAGGAACATGCTGCTCTAGAATACCATGCATGATTTCATAGCTTATGACTCCAAGGTTGTTTTTCCTATATTTTGTATTTTTTCAGATTACTGCTGGCCAGCATTTCAATAGATTTTTCCTATTCTGACTCCTCTCCTTTAGTTGGCATTAAATTTTACCTATACCTCCGTGGTCACTTTATGTTTCTTAAATTTTTTCTACCACATGGACGAAGTTACTAACCAGTTATTAGTGCATCTGAATGTGTATTTTTGTACTTTTTCATAGATTTGGAACTAAAATTTAGTTTTGATATTTTCTCTTTGCTTTATGTCATTTGTGTTCAATGTTTGTCTGTTATGTCCTAGGTCAAAATGAATCATTTGGATTTTCTTTTGTATTTGTACATGTTTAGAATTATATGCATTACTGTGCAACTGAATGTGTGTATTGGATATGTATCAGCCTTGAAAAAGCCATAGGCGGGCCAGCCATAAGGGTGAAACATGAGTCAGTTGTATACCGCACATTAGGATTATAGTCTATTAAAAAACAAAAGGATTTTCGAATATCTATATTTTGACAAAAAAATAATTATGTCTAAGGGCGCAACCTATCGTACTCTCAACAAAATAGAAGTTATTGCATAGCTTTACATATATATAACAAGCGTACAAACTTTTAATTATTGTGTATATTTAGACTATTAAACACCAATGACTTGGTCAGCAAAGTACATTGTCTCTCAGAAAGAGAAGCAGTTACTAAATCAAATGGGCTACATCTACAGCCAAGAAAGTGCATGAACAAAAACTATACATTTTAAATGTACCAAATATTATTCTACTGTATTCTATGGGAGGGTAACAACAAAAGATGATGTTGTAATTCATGTAAGAGAGCACAACCACCCCCTAAATGTGACAGAAATAGGAGTAGGAGAGGTATAACAAGACATAAGAGAGGTAAGCACTAGTTCCCAGGAACCCACAACCAAAATGTACTGACTAAAGTCCCTGAACTCATCACAGGCCAAATACCGTCTATTTCCAAACAAAAGAAAAAAAGACACCAGCGGTACTCTTCCTGTTCCCAGAAGATATCAAGACATAGAAATACTAGAACATTTAACTTTAACAATGATGCATAATAAAAAACCTTTCCTTGTACATGACAACTTAAAAAGGAGAAACAAATCCTGATATTCTTCACAGAAAATAACTTACTAAAACTTAGCCATAACCAAACGTAGATGATGGATGGGACTTTCAAAATGTTTTCCACACTTTTCTCTCCAACATACACCTCACATGGTAAGTTTGAACATACAAATATGCCTGCTACTAAAGAAACAGAGCAGCACTTACTATGACCTCTTAAACTACATTAAACAAAAAAAACTAAAAATGATATCACCCAAAAAATACTCAGAGACTATGAACAAGCCATCATTCAAAATATTTTAAACATTTACCTCCACACAGCCCTACAAGGCTGTTACTATCATTTCAATCAAAGCATATGGCGACACCTCTAAAATCTGCAATAAGGGCCTTGTTACGAGTCTGGCAGTCCAAAGACTGCCAGACTTGTGGTACCAGTTGGACTGCCGCACTCCAGGCAGTCAGACTGCCACATTATGATTCTGGCGGTCCGACTGCCAGGTGACCGCCATGACCGAGGGGAGCATGGTTCCCGAAGGCCTGACAGCAATGGGACTCATAGTCATCCACGGCAGTCCTGAATTAAGTGCAAATCACAAATTTGGTTTCCGCCAGCCTTTCCATGCCAGGGACCCCCCAATGGAAAGGCTTGTGGAAACAGTGCTGGGGCCCATGGGGAGGGCCCAGCACTGTCCATGCCCATGGCATGGTATTCAGCAATTGTTTAAAAAATGTACACTGTTTAAAAAAAATATTAGGTGTGATTTCTTACCATTAATATATATATTTTTTATTTTACTTATATTGTATTGGTCTATATTGAATAAGATGATATTCCAGAAACATTATACAGTATAAACATCTATAACTATAACTTATAAAGGAAAAAATACAATTTTGCATATTATTATTTTTTTACCACAAATGTTACTTTAAAATGTAAACTTTTTAAAAAACTCCCCACCCTTATCCTCTAGTAACCCCTCATACTGCTGTATTATTTATACACATACATTAAACTAAATTTGCCCACTGCAACAATTTCCTAACAAATAATTAATCTTACTAAAACACAAAAAATGCCAAACATATGCAGTAAACACTCTGCAATAAATGACATAAAAATGAATACTTACAAACGGTATTACAACATTTTCTACATCAATATTTTTACAACAATATTAAATCAACACAAAATTTGATATTTTTACCTTTGATATTCTGTTTGATGATATTTCTGTAATCCTGATATTTTTGACACAATATTTTTGCATCACAATTTGTTTCAGATATTTTGTCTAAATGCCCCTCTCCCACAGTATAGCACTGGAGTTTCTTATTATATTTAGTAGGCCGTAACTACTAATTGGGAACAGGTAGACAGGTCAAGTTTGATTTCTAAAGAATTGCAATTAAAAGTCTTCTTTAATAGTAAAGTTAGAACTTTAATCA
Organism: Pleurodeles waltl; assembly: GCF_031143425.1. Classification (NCBI taxonomy): domain Eukaryota; kingdom Metazoa; phylum Chordata; class Amphibia; order Caudata; family Salamandridae; genus Pleurodeles; species Pleurodeles waltl. Next base: position 413,156,874 of record NC_090447.1, read on the forward strand.
CAATCCTGAAACAGTCACTTTCAAAAGGCTGACATCTTCTTTTCCTAACCATTTGGTGCCTGCAGCTGGGTCACAAGATTAGGTGTAGCTTCCAGTTTGTCTTTGTTTATCTGAATAGGGGTTTGAGCTGTCACCCACCATATTTGCACATAACAAAGGCCCTGCCTCAACACTCTCATAAAGGGCTTGTCCCTAGACCATTGTGATCCCAGACAGGCTGGGACAGGACATGGATGAAGGGTAAGCCTAGGGGTGGAAACTTGTAGATGCTGTTCCAATTTCAGAAGGACAACTGGCTATAAATAGTAGCCCCCAAACACCACCTCTTCAGTGCATGTCTGAACATGTGGCTTTTCTGCCAGGAAGACAGGAAACTGCTGAAAGGATTGCCACTCTGCTAGAATGCTACCCTGAAGGACTGAATCTCTGTGCTGACCTGCAGCCTGCTGCCCTCTTGACTGGGTGAAAAGACCTGGACCTGCATCTCTTGACCCCAGAACCCAGACTGACTCCAAGGACTAGTTGGCTGGCCTCCTGGTCTAAAGCCTATGGGACATAACAGGCTTAAAACAAACTTGTACCCGCATGTGGAGTCTGCCATCTATGAGTCTACCATGCCAAGTGGTGCCATCCCAGTCCTGGACCCTTGGAAGTGGGCTTAAGGTGCTCTGCCAGCTTCTATGGATCCAGTTTAACTGACACATTTCCTTTGCTGCGCAACACGATCCTGGGCAAAACTGACTCATTTCCATTGCTGTGTGGATTGGAACCATAGCAAGGACCCTCATCGCCTCCGGAGCCTAAAGTGCCTTTGGAACTGCCACTGTTCGATGCATCCTTGGTGCAGACATTCACATCCCTTATTGACTGGAGCCTTGATGACACCAGACCCATAGCGCAGCCTCGCAGTTCCTCATAACAGACTCATCACCCAATTGCATGATGGATCCTCATTGCTGGGCTGCCACCACAAGCCCTCTATCAGGATGCTTCATGATGATGCAGGATCTTACATCACAGCCTTTCCGCATCTCGGAACCAACACATTGCTTGGGCTGGGTGATGCATATTTAAAGTAAATCCTCACAACGCTTTGCAAAAAAGTAATTTACGGCACTTTGTTCGGCAGGCCTAACTGAGTCCCTGTAGCCGGCCAGTGCTCCATCGTGCTCGGACTAAACTTATGACTGTATCCCAGGTTGATGCGACCAGATATCCACAGTTGAATTTTTTGTGCCTTTTGGCACTATTTTTACTTAAATCTTTAAAGTTGCACATCTCTGGTTGTACTGATTGGATTTTTACAGTTTTGGCCTTGTTATATTTATTACAGAAATATCTATTTTTCTAACTGGTAGTGGCATCTTTTGTGTGTGGTATTTTCACTTTATTACTGTTTGAGATGTTGCACAAATACTTTACACATTGCCTCTAAGTTTAGTCTAACTGCTCTGTGCCAAGCTGCCAGAGGGCAGAGCACATGTTAATTTAGGCTTGCTTTGTGTCTCACTGTGACAATGATTGTGGTTGCTGCTTGACCAGGGCTCACACCCCAGTCAAAGAACAACCCAATTTATTAACATCATCATCATCATCATCAGAGACACAGTCCTCCAGATTTTTGACCATTGAACCAATATGTTGCTTCTGTCCCAGTGAGGATTTACAAACCCATCCAAAATGCTCCTTTATGCCACCTCTGAAACTTGGTTAAGAGCTGCACAGAACTTAGCATTGCCTAAATGAGACTTGCTACCACAAACAAACATGCAAATTCTCTTTTCTTACATATTCTCTTGCTATTGGAGGTCTCCTGTTCAAGCTTTTCACTCTCCGACTTTACAACACATTTATAAGGTTGTTTGGAAATCAGTTTTATTTAACTTCACCTGGAACTCATGTTAATTTCCCTCATGCACAATTCAGAGTACTCACTTTTCACCTAAGTTTAGACTTTTGGTGTTAAATTAGATCCGAAGTCTAGTAAAGTTAGACTTTAGGCGTAAGTTAGATTTTTGGTCTAAGTTTACCTTTGTGATTCGGACCCAATGTCTTTGAAAAAGATGTGTCTGTCACTGACAAGCACTGTATTCCAATAAAAGATATATTGCACATTATCTGACTGAAAACCTCTTGTAATAAGTAAAGTGTTCCTGTCACCCCTGTTGCAGGCACACTAAAGCATGATCACAAAGCAGATGAATGGAACCTTATCCAATGTCGCAAGATAACCACTGAGGCATTGCATAGTGTAACATTGTGCAGGCATTAGAGCTTGTTCAAAACATACCCTGGTGTTTTGCACAGCAATGAGAATAACACAATTGAATAGGAGCAAAATGGCCACCAGGATGATCTCAAGCCTTCCCAAAGTAGAAAGACGGGTGCTAACATCACAAGCATTGCTCATGACACATGTTTTTTACAAACAATGGGGCACATGTGCTGGAAGCACTAATGAGCACACCTCTCCTACACATCCCCTGCTCAGGCCGCAGTGAGGGATGCAGTCCATATTTTGGGTAGCGGGGCTTGCTGTGGCTTTTTCCTTCTGCTGCAGTATATTTTATTGCCCGCAGTGAGGTCGGAGGCCCAGAGTTGGGCGTCGGGCCTCGCCGCATTCAACACGCAGCATGGATGTTCGTGGTGGGGTGTCTGCGCCCCTCCCCCCCACTGCCCTTTAATTACCTGATGCCCTGATCTAGGGCTCTTCCTTTCTTTTTTTTCATTTTTCCTAGTGGGGCCATGTTCTCGTTTTCCCAGCATTCTCATTTTGTTTCCCTGCATGCATCGGTTTCTTTTTCTGCCTTATTCCATAGCTCCTTTCCCAATCTAAGATGACGTTCTTGCTTCTTCCTGCATGTCACTTCCTGTTACATGGTATATAAGGGGTCAGATTCTTGTTCTCTTTGCGTTGCAACACTTCCTTTGGTGGTGATCACGCTCTGGCTGGTTTTCGCTTGATTCAATTTTTTGTTTCTGCTTTTTTAGCTTTTCCTGTTATTCTTTTCCTGGCGTTGGAGTTCTATTTTTTGGTGTGTCCTTCTTTTTCTGTTCCAGGGAGTTCCTGAGATTTTTTCCCCTAGGGGTTTTTCCTCTGGGACTCCTTCTGGAGGGCACAGACTGTTGTGGCGTACCAGTGGCTACCGGAAGGGGTCACCCTTACCTAGGCCAGAGTAGGACCTACAAGAACCAAGGTTGCACTTCAACTCTCTCTTCTGGTAAGAGGAAGGTAGACCGTGACAACACCTTCTAAAAAGCAGCAGCTGGATATGGACACTTGGCACACATGCTCATGGTGCCACTTCAGTGTTGTACTTTGCCCCCATAAACATTACCATAGCTCAGGCATGTGGACAGACAGGATTGCTGAAAAAGAGAGACAACAAGAACAGAACTGTCTGAAAGCAGTGCACTTGCCGAGAGAGGAATGACCAGGAACCAATGGCAAATCATCCCCACTGAAAAGAAGACACTCAGCACAGTGAGTTGGAGTGATCTATTATTCCACAGACAACTGGTCCGTGGTCCAGGCAGAAAGTGTCACTGCTGGAACCCTAGTGCCACCCTGTAGGGATCTAACCCCAACATTCCAGACCCCTTCCTGACTCAATACACTTGCATTCTTTTAATGATTTTTTAAAAAAACAATAAAAACATGGGATAAATTGTTCAACTGACATCAGGGGGCGACCGCTCCGCTATGGCGGAGGAGCGTCACCCCACTGCGAAAAGGCAGCAAAAGACAGGAAAATAAAATGAAAATAAAAGTATTTTATTATCATTTTATTTTTCTCTGGATCGTAGGGTGGGGTGGGGCCAGCATCCTTTGCTTCAGCAGCGAGGAGGAATGCTAGGTGCACTGACTGACATGTACATAAATAATCTACATTGTAAAAGGAAATAATTCTTTGCCAGCCAAGTCAGCCCTCACATGAGTAAAACTTTCATATCCTTTTGGAAAATGAATACATACACATCTTACACTGAGTCAGTCATGTTCTGCTGAGAAACATTACAGCCCTGCCTGCCCCGATCATGACTACTGTGACGACATGCACTTCTTTAAGTTGCAGCACCAAAGAAAATAACTAATACCTTGTTTGCATAATTAAACAGCTAGTTTCCATTCCTATAGCATAATAAATGCATTCCTCTCTTGCTCAAACATTGTCAAATCCAGCAATTCTGCTTAGTACCCTTTTGGCATATGAGAACTGCTGGGCTTCAAACATTGCTATCTGAACATAAAATATTGGGAACTGAATTATCAAATTACAGGCACCTCTAAAAAAACGTTGACTCCAACAAAGGTGTGAATTTTGAAATACCATTTCTAAATGTACATTAGTGATTTGCTGCCATCAATTACTTTTATACTAAATGATAATACGCAGTTATAGTCATGAATGCGTATGAAGCCTAGAAGCATCTCTCTTTTTTCTAACCCTAACATACTGAGACATTCCCTTCAGGATATTTGATGGCGTCAGAAAAGCAGATTCAGTAGTACAGCTGGTATCATGGTGAGATTCACAGTGCTGATCACGTTTCTGGAGGTTAAAATGTGAGGTTCCAGAGAGGGAATATAAACACTCTGGATCTTGGCTATTTTAAAAGGATGACAATGCATTTAGATACTTCATAGATTGTGCTGCATCTCTCAGCATTTGCATTTGAAATATAGAGTAAATAATACAGTTGTATACCTATCATAATCTTTTCATATAACATTTTATTGTGTTTCAGAAACGTATATGTCAGGAGAGAGGGTAAAGCAATGCCACGCTTGGTATTTGAACAGGTTAGTTGAAATCAAGCGCTGTTTTTATTTGCTCAAAGCAATGCATGACAGCTGTGTCATGGTGATCTCTTTTATTTTGAGCTGGGTGGGATTAGGAAGAAAACACATTTCACAAAGTAACAGTAAAGACTGTTTTTTTTATGTGAGAAAGTGAAGGAAAGAAAGTATTTGTTTCTGATTACGAATTCTGTGGACAAGATGACCCAACCACCGAACTTCCCGTAGGGAGACTGCCATCTTACTGGCTACCCCTTGCTGGGCCCATTACGACTTTCCCACTGGGCTGACGGGAGGAAACCAAGGTTTCTGCCTGTCAGCCCAGCGGGAAAGTAGCGGCAGCAATGCTGCCGCCCGCAGGGTGCACCAGCACCCTCGTAATGCTCACTACCTGCACAGCAGACAGCGAACACTGTGAGCATGCTGGACAGGGGGACCAATGCAATGCCCATACCAAGCGCATGGACAGTGCAAGGGCCCCCCTGTGCACCCTTTTTCTGGAGGTTTCACTGCCATGAAAAGGCTGGTGGAGAACCAGGTCGTAATCAGCATGTTGGCGCTGACATCAGAGCCACCCTGGCTGATTCCGACCTTTGCCACCGTCAGCCCATTGGGATCAAAGATCCCGGCGAAGATGACGGTCTGTTGGCGAGGCTGCCCTCTCCCCTCATAATGTGGCAGTTGGACTGCCACACTCATGGCGGTACAACAGCACCACACTCGTAATCAGGCCCTTTGTTTGCTCTAAAATGAAACTTGATAAACTTTCAGACACATTCACAGCACACAATTTCGATAAACATTAGAAAGAACTTCTTCACACAGTGTTTTGAAGGAAATGTGAGAATGGTAGTCAATGTAACATTAATTTGTGATATTGCAGCCTAAATTGTGAGATAAGGCTAACAAAGTCTTCATATTTGCGCACCAAAGTTTAAAATAAATACTTTGATGTGTATGGCAAGAACACCACAATCTAACATCAATTAAAAGAAAAAAACATGGCATACTCTGGTATGGAGCCTCTAGAGTGCAAACATCCAAATTAATAATGGGTTGTTTGATACAGACACAAAACTTTGTGATAGAGATAAATTATGAGAGCACTTTTTCAAAATCTCCAGAGCCTGCAACAGCTGCAACACATGTAGTAATGTAAAAAAGATCTGCCTTTAAGCTTGGCCACCCAGGATTGCTTACCTTTGTCTGGACCATAACTTTTTCTGCTGTTAGGACTCTCTGCACTGTAACAATGAATTCATTTCCACAGTACCTGTGCTCAGGCCCTGAAATGGTATTGGTAAAATTGGTTTCATTCCAATGCCCACCTATTAAATATAATAATAGACACAAGGGAACCAGTGGGTGAAAGCCTTCAGGTTGCACGATCGGACGGTAGGAGCTGGGTAGCACCTACAGTGGAAGGACCAGTGGACCATTGGGTTATATGCTCTGACAGGAGCGAACCCAAAGACTGGCACTGTGAGGCCCTTTGTGACCAGTAAAATGCTTTGTACATCTTGCCCCTGGTCCCCTTCAGCCCCACAACCAAGGTCCAGATGTCCATGGAGACTACTTAGGGGTTCAGGACTCACCCAGGTTAGGTCTAATTGTGATTTCAAGATTGTGGGAGACTGTTATGTCCCTGTGCCTCTGAACAAGAGGCCAGCAAACTAGCCCTTGGAGTCACTTTTGGCAGTCCTGGGTGCAGTTGTAGATACAAGGCTCAACAGCAGGGCTGGCCACTAAGAGTTCAAGGCAGGATCCAGGCTGCAGAACAGTCCTTTCCAGGTACAGCAGCAGTCTGGCAGAGTGCACAGCAGGTCACAGCAGCAGGCCTTCCTCCTGGAGTCCGTCTGCAGGTCCAGCAGTGAACTGAAGTGTGGGTCTGAGTGCCCTATATTTTTACGCTGGTGTCCTGCTCCTAAAAGGTCGAAGAAGTTTCTGGAAAGGATTTTGACGTTCTGATAGTTTCCTGTCTCCCTGGTCCCAAGCTGACTGCAGTGAGAATACATGGTCGTTAGGCCTATTGACAGGGCACAGTCTATTCAAGTGTAAGTGGGGCTGTGCTTAGCTCTGCCCCCAAGCAAGCCAGCTTATGGCCCATTAGGGCCCATCAAGTAATAACTAAGCTCCATTGTGTTTGCCTATCTAGAGGGAAAGCACAAAGCCCAGATGTCACCCACACCAGATGTGTATTGGAGACAGTGTGCAGGCACACAGGGCTAAGAGCAGGAAAATGCCAGCTTTCTAAAAGTGGCATTTTCAAAATTGTAACAATAAATCTGACTTTACCACGAAAGAGGATCTATCATTCCAGTTCTAAAGGTACCAAACGTGACACATCCATTCCTTCCTAATTAGTAATTACAGCCTACTAAATGTAATAGGGACATACCACTTATCCTAGAAGAGGGGTAGACCTCACACTAGCGAAAAAACAATTTTCCTCAGTACCAGGACGTGTACAACTTAAAAGTACATATCCAGCCTTTCATTCACACAGCACGATGCCCTTTGGGCTGCCTATGGCCTACCTTAGGGAGGCATTTCTAATTAAAGGCTTGGCAAGAAGTTTTAAAAGGCAAGTCAACATGGCAGTGTAATATTCCTTTTAGGCTGCAATGGCAGGCCTGGAACATGTTTTAAAGTGCTATTAAATGGGTATCACAATCAGTGTTGCAGGCCCACTAGTTGTATTCAATTTAAGGGCTCTGCATACGTATAGGGCACTTTATTAGGGACTTATAAGTAAATTAACTATGCCAATCAGGTATATGCCAAACAAACCATGTTTTAGGGAAAGAGCAAATGCACTGTGGCACTACTCAACAGTGATAAAGTGCTCAGAGTCCTAAAGCCAACAAAACAAATTTAGCAAAAAGGGAGGAAAAAGGACAGAAGGCTTGGGGTGACCCTGCAAAGCAGCCATTTCCAACAGTCTGTCAAGCAGGATTGGACAGTGTGGTGTAACGGGATAAGGATGTGCAAGTCAAGGAAGCAAGTGCACCAGCAACAGCATGGGTAATACATCTAGATGAAGTGGCTGCAAGGTGCACACATCAAATGGACACATGGTCAATCTAATGTAAAGGAATGTAGCACAATTGAGCACCCTCCATGTGTGGACAAACACAACTCTGGCTTCCACACATGAAACAAATGTACAATCCATATAGGAGGGACAATTCTAACATCTTACATGCTGACATTTGGCCAACTCAAGATGAAATACTTACCATAGCAAACATAGCACAATGCACTTGGATTAACAAACATATATCCATACAGCGAAAGTCTATCCTTGTCTACCCTTGCCCTGGGTGACCCCAGCACTGCCTACAAAGTCAGATTTTGTTAAAAACAGCAAATGGGTTGGCAAATAGGGTGAATGAAGCACAACCAGAGGCATACAATGATATGCCTTCCAGACAACAGTTTGGCAAGGCCAGATATGGGGTAAAAGATCTGTGGCACAATACACATTGTTTACAAGATCCTCAAATGACTCGGACAGGATGCATGCACAGCTCATGCTGCCATGCACAGACAAGTTATCAAACATTTATAACCATCATAAACAAAATGTCATTGTATGGCAGTAAAGTTTCCTTGCCTATTTATGTGCATCCAAAACAAGGAGGATCTAGGGCCTCAACAAACATCACATAACACAGTGTGGATGACCACAGCATATAGTACTAATCTCCAATACCTGCACCACATACATCCCATTGATGCCACACAACCTGCAACAACAGGCACACAGGGGCACATTGTAGCCTGTGAGGAGTGTATGGATGGTGTTGAACAGAATCAATTGTGCCTATGAGGTACTTACCTGCTACTAACCATACAGAGGAAAGACCTTATTCACAAGCCTCTCCTGCTCCTCTGGAAAAAAGGCAAGGGCCCTTTCATCTGCTGGATATGAAATGATTGCTTCCAGAGGCAGCACATAGCAGCTGAAGTGGTAGATGGTGTGGCTGGCAGCAGTGTCAGGAGTGAAGTGACTGATTTTGCAAAACACAGCATACACCTACGGAGCATCACTGCTCATGAACACAGCTATTGGCCTGCGACCACCGCAGGCAACAATGTTAGCTTATGGCTGTGTCCACAGTTGTTGGTACCACCCACCTCATTGAAGACTTCCGCTGGCAGACGCGGGTGATTTTTGATGTCCAGTAGAGTAGGTGAGGCATCTGCCATTTTGGCAGTTTAAATACTGTAAATAGTCCTGGTAAATGCGTCACTACAACAATATAGGTGAAGGATCAAAATAAACATCCTAAATCCGTCTTGTTGTGTAGGTCTGACTATACAACCAGCAACCACCAGTGTGGTGTGTTGCAGAGCACAGGTGGCATATGACAGCCGAGCACGGTCTACCATTGCTGCAACAAACTTCTGTCTACCGTCCATTGCCAGACCTTCAGACAATGGAAGTACACCACATCCTCAGGTTCTACCATATGAATAGGCAAACAATAATGGATTTATGCCCTCTGTTAGAGTTGATGCCAGCTCACAGTAATCCATACTGCCTACCACTAATTGCTCAAGTCGTGGCAGTATTGCACTTCCTGGCCAGAGGGTCATTCCAACATAAAGTGGCACTATCTCTTGGTATTTCCCAACCTATGTTCAGCCTGATTTTGAGAAATTTCCTCTCAGCAATGTTAAAAAACATTGACAGCTATATCAAGTTCCCCCAACTTAAGGATTTAGCCAATGTGAATGTTGACATCTATGGTTTTACCCACCTCCCACAGGTGGTGGGAGCCATTGATGGCACACATGTTGCCTTAGTGCCATCGCAGATCCCTGAACAAGTCTATCACAACAGAAAAAACTTCCATTCCATTATTGTGCAAGTTGTGTGTTTGATGGATCTCTACATGTCTGTGCCAGTTTTCTTGGATCAGCCCATGATTCCTTTATAATGAGGAACAGCACCATACCCAGCTGATCTCACAACTGCAATCAGAGAGGGCCTGGCTGGTTGGTAAGTCACATATCTCCTAATTATGTGTGAACTATGCCAGGTGCTACAAACATGAAGTCAGCGACTCATTGTTGCACTTATGTCCCATTCCTTAACAGGAGACTCGGCTTATCCAAACTGTCCTCGGTTATTGACACCACTGAGGAATCCATATACGCCAGGGAAGGCCACTTCAATGAGGCTCATGGCAGAACACGGTAGGCAGTGGAGCGGGCTTTTGGGCTCCTGAAGGCCAGATTTCACTGTCTGGACAGGAATGGGGGAGCCCTCCTCTACTCACCCTGAAAAGTGTGTCAGATCACTGTGGCATGCTGCTTCTCCACAAAATCACACTGCAGAGAGATACCCTGTACATCCCAGAGGATGAGGAGCCTGCAGTGCCTCCGGATGAGAATCCTGAAATGCCAACTGAAGATGCCAGTGATGAAGAGGAATGAGCTGACTTGTGAGAAGATCTCATCCACAGCTACTTCTTATGAGTGTAAGTATGTCATGTTGCAAAAATCAGCCAAAGACTGATTGATGAGATAACTTTTGGCACATCCCCACCTTGATGATGTTGCAATGTTTGTGTCAGGTTTTTTGCAATGTACTTTGTTTTCCAGATGCTGCTATTTGACTACGCACACATGTTGGGGGGCGAATGGTTGCCTGTGTTGTAGAAGCAACAGCGCTGGGAGGTGATGCTGTGGGCACAGTGAGACTCACTGATGCCATCTAACCAAGTTGCCCAGATGTGCCAGGACCTTCCTTCACGTCCACAAGTCCAGGAGTGTTGTCATCACTGAGGGGTTCATCCAGGGGGGGTAATGGTAATCTTTTCTGTGGCCTTCCTGTGACAAGTGGCAGATCCACCTGTTGATGAAAAATATATATTGTTACTGGTTGAATTGTGACATCTACCTCCAAAGGTTTTGTGTTACAGTAAGCAGAGACCTTAGACTTAGTTAAGTTGTAGGTAGTCCAATTATGCCACGTTACTATGGTATTGGGCGATTTGATGACATGTGAAGCATGCCAAAGCTATTTGACTCAAGCTGCTGATAAGATGTGCAGATCAGTTGCACTTGGTAAGATGGCCTGAAATGACATCTTACCACCAGTGCAGCCAACACAGTGGAGAGGCAACATATGGCTTTGGTCATTTGGAGGCCTAGTTGAGTGGAATGCAGGAAAACCAAGTAATTTGTTGTTATCCTGACTGGAGTCATCATGTGCACAGTGCTGTGTCAATATGTCAGCTGCCAATACAAATCTAGTGATGCAGTTTGAGGCCTTAGGAATATTTGTGGTACACACTGGGTGAGGTGTCATTCCTGTCCTCAATAGTTTCATCTCAGGTCATGATAGAGCTAGGTAGAGAGACACATCTCTGAGTTGTACATGATCTGTATCTTCGTCACTCCCAAGTGAGTAAACTTCAGTACAAAGGTATTTGGACAAGTGCACACTGTGCTGGTGGTTTGAGTAACTGGAACAGGGCCCTATGGGAGTTGCAGTCAGATCACTCCCTCTAATTCCCAACACTTGACAAATGGCATAGTCCAGGTGAGTACACTTCAACTGAGAGTGAAGACACAGGGGTAATTGGACCAGTGTACACTGGGCTGGTATTTGGAATTACAGAAACAGGCCTCCTGGGAGTTGCAGTCAGGTCACTCCCTGTACCTCCCAACACTTGACAAATGGTATAATCCCAGGTGCGTAAACCTAACTTGAGAATTCATAAACAGGTATATATTCGGGCAAGGGACCACTAGGGGGTGGTTGTAGTTCGAGACACAGGCAGCTGCAGTCATGTCACTTTCTCTACTGCACACACTATAGACATGGTATCATCCCAGGTGGCTACACCTCATGTGGGAGTTCACTAACAGATGTACTGGAGCAAGTGACCACTGGGCTGGTGGGTTGAGTTAGATAAACAGGGCCTTCCGGCAGTTGCAATCATATCACTACCTCTACTACACATACTATCCAAATGGTATCCTCCCAGGTGAGTACACCTCATGTGGGAGTTCACTAATAGATGTACTGGGGTAACTAACCACTGGGCTGGTGGTTGGAGTTAGAGAAGCAGGGCATCCTTGCGGTTGCAATCAGGTCACTCTCTCTACCACACACGCTATACAAATGGTATCCTCCCAGGTAAGTGCACCTTACGTGGGCTTTCTTTAACAGATGTATTGGGACAAGTGACCACTGGGCTGGTGTTTGGAGTTAGAGAAACAGGGCCTCTTGGGAGTTATAGTCACATCACTCTCACTTCTGCACACACTATACAAATGATATCCTCCCAGGTGAGTACACTTTATGTGGAAGTTCACTAGCAGATGCATTGGGCCAAGTGACCACTGGCCTGGTGTTTGAGTTAGATTAACAAGGCCTCCTGGGATTTTTAGTCAGGCCACTTCCTCTACTCTCCAACACTTGGCAAATATTGGCTATTAAATATCTTAATGCAGGGTTCATTTTGGTTTAAACATACATATAAAATTTGGGACATACTATGAATCCTGGAATGTGTTTTTGGTATTGTGAGATTTACAGTCACCATTTGGATATATGCCATTTGATGGGCCTTGGTTGCTGTGATGTTGGGTCCAATAATACTCATTGACAGTGTTGCAACTCAGATACTTTGGGTAATGAATTTTGTTGAGATGCATGAACAAGACAGTGGCAAAAGTTGAGCTGTGAGCATGCATGACATTGTAGTTTTGTGACAGTTTTTGTGTTGTAACTTACCAGACTCCACTCCCCCAGGCATTCCCATCTGGTCCTCAGGATGCAGGATGGCCAAGACCTTCTCCACCCAAGGAAAGAGTCCTTATGGGCTACTGTGATGGCCACCACCAGTCCTCTTGTCCTCCAGCTGGTGGCGGGAGACAAGGGAACGGACTTTGCCCCTGACTTCATTCCACCTCTTCCTAATGTCCTCCTTTGTGCGCAGGGTGGTGCCCACAGCATTCACTCCGTTGACTATCCTGTCCCAAATTTCCGTTTTCCTACTGAGAGGAGTGTGCTGGACTTGGGCTCCAAACAATTGTGGCTCTACTGTTATGATTTCATCCACCATGACTCTCAACTCATCTTTTGAGAAAAGGTGATTTTTGGAATGTGACGTGGCAGACAAAGACATGGGCGACAGGGATTTACTTACCAGGGGACGTTCAATAGGAAGTGAATTGATAGGATGTTCTATGAGATGGTGGAAAAAAGGGTGCTTAATCTTTGAAAAAATCGATAAATATTGGTTGTGGTTCTTTGGCTCAATGTGAAAATTCAAATGATTGTGGTCTCTGAACGGGTGTGTTTTATAGTGTGATTTACAGGTGTGTCCACTGGACTAATGTTTGTCGGCTGTGTTATTTTTAAATTCATCTAATGTGCACTTCTCTGTTACTTTACTGGACGTGTACCGGGGTGGTCGACTGCCATTGTCTGACTGCCACGAGGAACTTGGGGTGAATATGTGTTTGTAATAGGCTAAGTGGTGCAGATGGTGCTGGAGGTCGGACCGCATTATACAAGCTCCCACGCTACAGGCAGTCTGCCTTTTTTGCTTGGTGGGTTGCGGTCCTGCCTGATTGCATCATAACACGATGATCTGGGAACAGCCGGCACAACAGCATTGTGGGACTGCCAACATGGCAGTCTGGTGGTCCGACCGCCAAACTCGTAATCAGGCTCTAAATATTTAAACAGTTATATCTCTGACTCCCCTCAACTGATCTTAATGATTTTGGTGTCTGTTGCTAGTTAAAATGATTTTTGGTAGTCTAATGTGCTTTGGACATTTCATTTTGTTGTTGTGTCTTGACTTTCAAATTTTTGGTACAAAATTTAGCTTAACACACTATTCTCTGCAGAATCATCTGCTAGTTGTTCCATGACCCCCAGGAGTTAAGCAGAGTTTCTCTGAAACTTGTGTTGAGACCTAACAAGGTGTACCTACTAGGACAGTAAGGGTTTTCCCTTTTCAAATCAATAACTCACTTCTAATAATACAAATTCATCAATAAAGAGTTTAGACTTAGGTAGCGATGGCAAATGTTCAGACGTCATGAAGAAGTGCTTAAAATAATGGAGAATCTACCACTGGTTTCCTCCACAATGTTATCCCCATGATGAAGAAAAATTCAACAGTTGATTCTCTTTTGGATTTAGTGCATACAGGCTGTGATACATTATTAATTTGATAGCTTGTTAATATTGTGCAAACAGCACAGTAACTCACTACACTTTTACTCAAAATGAATGATTTTTCTGACATTGCTGTCTGCTACTCCACCTTAGCCTTTCTTCAGCCTGAATCAGAAAAGCACATTAAACGTACATGGGGGTCAGCTACATAATACCCTTCAGAAACCCTACCTGATTCATACAAAAGTGTTTAATTTCCAGTGCCAAACACCTCAATCCTGCATGAGGCCTGGGGCTGTGGAAACTTCTCTCCCCCTAAACCAACAAAGGCTGGGAAAATATGGAATCAAAGGCAGTCAACGGCAGAGTTTTCAATTTCACCTTCCCTGGACAGTGATTATGTAGCTTCAGAATGTGAAGTTTTCATCCAGCTCCTACTAACCCTGTCTGCCCTTAGTCTTTTACTTTTTTCTTAAGCCCCTTCCTTTGCCTGTCATCTCAGTCTTTCCAGCCTTTTCCATCCAGGTATGAGGCTGCACTATTGCTTGGAAGATGGAGAACTCTGAAGAGCCACGGGCATGGATAGTGCCACATGGCAGGTGTAAGGTTTTTCAGCTCCTTCTTCCCATCACTAGCTGCTGCTGTTAGATTGTGGACCTGCAAGCTAAGCCAGAACCTTGGAGGAGACCCTTGGAACTGTGGATTCAATGACTGCTGAACGATAATGACTGCCTTTACCTTTAATTTAAGTAGTGTGAAAGAAGAAGGCCTGATGCTGCTTACTCGTTTTACACTCAAATAGTATTTATTATGTAAGAGAGCTCTTTCAAGAAGTCAATACGAATGTGTCAAAGCTGCTTTTTACTGAGCAGCTGCCAGGTTTGGAGAAGGACATCACCTAATATATGCTCTCAAAGTAATAATCCTAAATCTCAAATTTTCTTTGAATGATTTTCTTACAGATAGCTCACTTGTAATGTTTAAAAAAGTATTGAATTCTTTCCTGGAGGGCTTTGCTGACTCTCTGACTAGGTGTTAACTGGGAACGTTGCCTTCTATGCAGTGTTATCTACACATGGAGTTTATGTAGGTTCCCCATAGATTGAGAGCCCCCAAAAGTGTTTGATTTATCTATGATTAAGGGCCTCATTCTGAGTCGGTGGCCTTTTGGTAAGACCCCAACACAACCCACAATCCTTTACAAACCAAACACCATTCAGATACTCGAAGAACCAAAAAATATAGATTTTGCTCTTTTACACTATAAGCATTCATACACATCTCACTCAGCAGACACCCCACATCAGCACAACTTTTATAATATACACATCACAAGCACACATAGGGGGTCATTCTGACCTCAGCGGTAAAAGGCGCCTACCGCGGGTCAGAAATCCTCCATAATTCCGCCGCGGTCGCGGTAATCCGCCACGGTCATTCTGACCCGCAGCAGCCAAACCTCCGAAAATCCGACAGCCACAACAGACCGCCAGACCAGCGGTCGGCGGAAAAGTGGAGGTGACCAAACCTCCACCGTCACGCCAACAGAAATACGCCCATGCCATTACGACCCACGAATCCACGCGGCGGTCTTTCAACCGGGGTTTTCCATTGGCGGTACACCCCGCTGCGGTCAGAATACACACAAACGAACAAAACTCAGCCACATTGGACGATTTGAATTCCACACACCTGATACACATACACACACCACTCCCACACACACAATACAATATAAAACACACACCCACATCACCCACAAACCCCTTCGACCAAAATCCAAAAAGAAGCACTGAGAGACACAGCAGCGATCACAGAACACCATCACACAGAGGCACACTACACCATCACCCACACAATATCCACACACAAAACAACACACACCACCACACTCAACACACTTAACTACACATACTCCACCCCACACATCATACACACCACTCCATGGCACCCCAAAGACACCCCCGCTTCTCAGACGAAGAACTCAGGGTCATGGTGGAGGAAATCGTTCGGGTAGAGCCCCAGCTCTTCGGCACACAGGTCCAATACACCAGCATTGCCCGGAGGACGGAGCTATGGTAGAGGATTGTCGACAGGGTCAACGCTGTGGGACAGCACCCCAGAAATCGGGAAGACATCAGGAAGCGATGGAACGACCTACGAGGGAAGGTGCGTTCCATGGTATCCAGGCACAACATCGCCGTGCAGAAGACTGGTGGAGGACCCCCACCTCAACCCCCACAATTTACAACATGGGAGGAGGAAGTCTTGAACATCCTGCATCCTGACGGCCTCGCAGGAGTCGGCGGAGGAATGGATTCTGGTAAGTTGAAGCTTCAACACTGCTTCCCCCCCACCTGCATGCCAAATCATACCCCAACCCTCACCCCCATCCTCGAACCCCACCCTCACCCCCACCCCCATCCTCACCCCCACCCTCACCCCCACCACGATCCTCACCCCCACCCCCAGCACACCTATTCCCTGCCAATGTCTCACCATCACAACCCACACATCCCAAAACCTAGGCCTGCATGCGTCCACTAAGCATGGACACCCATCACCAAAGCATGCCCAATGCATATACACATCCCCCCCACAAGCCACCCTCACCAAAGCCCCCACACACGAATGCCAGCACTTGGGGACACCGGAACCCACAGATACACCCATATGGTACACATTGAAACTATAACCATACCTCTATACCCCTGCAGGACCCGACCGCCAACACACCGCCACGGAGGGCCCAGAATTCTCCACACCCCCCACCCAAGAGGCCGTCAGCGATGACAGCAGCTCTGTCGACCTGGACACTGATGACCAGCCCGGACCATCGGGGACCTCTGGACAGTCGGTTCCCCTCAGACAGCCACAGGCCACTACAGACCCAAACCCCTCTGGGAACACCAGCACAGCTCCCACCCAGCAGGCCCATGCCTCTGTCTCCAGGGCGCGTCAATCTGCGGTGTGTCTACCACTACAGGGCACCCAGGATAACCCACCACCCCAACAACAACAGGGACCTGGGGGCAGTGGTAGTGGGCACACCGGCCAGGGAGCAGAGGCCCAGGGAAACAGGGAAACTCGGAGGGCAGCTGTGCGACAGGGGGGGGACGGGCCCAGGGAACCCACTCTCCACGAGGCCCTCACCACCATCATGGGAGCATACAACCGCTCCCAGGAGACGATGGCGACGGTACTGGCCAGGTTCCAGGAGATCCAGGTACTGCAGGAGGAACACTATCGGGGGTACAGGGAGGACATCAGAGCCCTCACCTCCACCCTGGTTACCATGGTAGGGCTGCTGCAGGAACTCATCAACACCAGGACGGACACTCAACAACAACAAAGGGCCCCTGCCACTAGCCTGGACCAAGAACAGCCAACCACCTCCGCCGGCGCTAGTGGACAGGAGGCCCCCGCACAACAGCAGCCCACCAGACCCCCACCTCCTGGAGGAGAAGAACCACCCCGCAAGAGGGCCCTGAGATCTCGCAAGAAGACAGAGTAGGATGTCAAGACCCCCGCCAGCAAAGGATACCACCTGATGTCATCCCACTGTCCCACATTGTCACCCTGTCCATCCTTGAACTGCCCATGCTCCATCTCTCCACAGGCCTATGGACAATGCACCTGTGTGACTGTTACTCTGGACTCTGCCATGGACATTCCTTCACCATAGCCCCCACCCACTTGAAACCACCCATCCCATTTTGAGCACTGAAATAAACACCTATTTTGCACATAACTATCTGGAGTCTGGCTGTGATTTCAAAATATTGTAATTGACATGACAGTGCAAATATGTCCTTGTACATAGTGAAGTCAACAAACAGCTGCCACAAAGCTGTAGTCCATGGGGAAATGAAGCACAGGACTCGTAGTGGGGACCCCAGATCTGAAATAGGGAGGGAAATGCCACAACTCAGTCATCATACACTGGGGCAAATAGACAGGCAGCAGAGATGCAGGAGAGTAGTTTACATTTACTAAATTATGTTTGAATTTTTACCTGTGTCCTATTGGAAGTACTGTTCAATGATTCTGTCCCTGTTGTCTGTTTCATCCCCGTCGTCTTCCTCCTCTTCACTCTCCACAGGTTCCACAGCTGCCACAACACCACCGTCTCGACCATCCTCCTGCAGGAAAGGCACCTGGCGGCGCAAAGCCAGGTTGTGAAGCATGCAGCAGGCCACGATGATGTGACACACCTTCTTAGGTGAGTACATTAGGGATCCACCTGTCATATGCAGGCACCGAAACCTGGACTTTAGGAGGCCGAAGGTGCGTTCGATCACCCTCCTAGTACGCCCATGGGCCTCATTGTACTGTTCCTCTGCCCTGGTCCGGGGATTCCTTACTGGGGTCAGTAGCCACGACAGGTTGGGGTACCCAGAGTCCCCCAATAGCCATACACGGTGTCTCTCTAGCTGTTCCATCACGTAAGGGATGCTGCTATTCCTTAGGATGTAGGCGTCATGCACTGACCCAGGGAATTTGGCATTGACATGCGAGATGTACTGGTCAGCCAAACACACCACCTGGATGTTCATGGAATGGTAACTTTTTCTGTTCCTGTACACCTGCTCCCTGTCTCTTGGGGGAACCAAAGCCACATGGGTCCCATCAATGGCACCAATGACGTTGGGAATATGTCCAAGGGCATAGAAATCACCCTTCACTGTAGCCAATTCGCCCACCTCAGGGAAAAGGATGTAGCTCCTCATGTATTTCATCAGGGCAGACAACACTCTGGATAACACCTTCGAAAACATGGGCTGCGACATCCCAGAAGCAATTCCCACTGTTGTCTGAAATGACCCACTTGCCAAGAAATGGAGTACTGACAGGACCTGCACCAGAGGGGGAATCCCTGTGGGTTGGCGGATGGGGGACATCAGGTCGGGCTCCAGCTGGGCACACAGTTCATGTATAGTGGCACGGTCAAGCCGGTAGGTCAGGATAATGTGGCGTGCTTCCATTGTCGACAGGTCCACCAGCGGCCTGTACACGGGAGGATTCATCCGTCTCCTCGCCAAACCCAGCGGACGGTGCCTAGGAAGGACAACATGGAGCACACAGTCAAGCAACCCACAGGTACGTACTCACAGCTTGCACAGTAAACGATTCTCTATGCAGTGAATGGCGTGTCTGAGTGGCTATGCAAGGCCTAGGCCTGTGTGACGCAGTTGAAATTGAGCCATGTGGACCCTCGAAATGGCGGCTGCCTGACCTGTGAAGTGTGACAATGGGATGAGAGGTCAATGCGCTGGCGTGGCACACCGCGGCGGTCGGCGGTCGAAGACCGCGGCGCGAAGCCGCATTGGTTAACATGGAAGCCTATGGGTTTCAGGAGCCAATGGCGAAGGGCGCCGGCGGTGGCGGTACGCACCGCCGCGGTACGCACCGCCGCGGGCGTGACCGCCATTTTCTATCTACTTATTCACTCGCGACTTGAACTTTCACAGGAGAGGACCTATACTGCAAGTGTTGCTGTGACCTCGGTCTGGAAGGGACAATGGCTGCTGCGCCTGGGGAAAGGGCCCCTGCCTTCACTGGAGAAGAGTTGGAGAAACTTGTGGATGGGGTCCTCCCCCAGTATGCGCTACTCTACGGTCCTCCAGACCAACAAGTGAGTTTAATTCAATATGGATTTGGGGCCACTGGCTGGCTTGGGGGCCTGGCGGGGATGGGGGGCATGTTGGGCCTGGCGGGGGGCCTGGCGGGGATGGGGGGCATGTTGGGCCTGGCGGGGGGCCTGGCGGGGGGCCTGGCGGGGGGCATGGCGGGGATGGGGGGCATGTTGGGCCTGGCGGGGGGCATGGCGGGGGGCCTGGTGGGGATGGGGGGCATGTTGGGCCTGGCGGGGGGCATGGCGGGGGGCCTGGCGGGGATGGGGGGCATGTTGGGCCTGGCGGGGGGCCTGGCGGGGGGCATGGCGGGGATGGGGGGCATGTTGGGCCTGGCAGGGGGCATGCCGGGGGCCCTGCGGGGATGGGGGGCATGTTGGGCCTGGCGGGGGGCATGGCGGGGGGCCTGGCGGGGATGGGGGGCGTTGGGCCACTGGCAACGAAAATGCAGACAAACTTGAACGTGGTATTTCTCCCTCCCTGTACGTGTCACATAGGTCCGCGCCCATGAGAAGATCGGGATTTGGCGTGCCATCGCCAAGGAAGTCCGGACCCTCGGGGTCCACCATCGACGGGGCACCCAATGCCGCAAGAGGTGGGAGGACATCCGCCGCGGGACCAAGAAGACCGCCGAGTCTCTGCTGGGGATGGCCTCCCAACGTAGGCGGGGTGCCTGCCGTCAACTGACCCCCCTGATGTTCCGGATCCTGGCGGTGGCCTACCCTGATTTGGATGGGCGCGTGAGGGCAGCACAGCAGACACAAGGGGGTGAGTACAAGCATAATCTACTCTGTTGTCGCGCAGTGGAGGTGTCTGGGTGGGGGAGGAGGGCTGTGGGTCCCCCTAGGCCAGGGCGATATCTGTAGGCTGGGCACCCCCGTAAGCCCCTGTGTCCCCAGCCACCACCCTCAGTAGTGTGTCAGTACAGCCATCCCTGGGCCGTGTCATCCATGGGTGCAGTTGTCAACTCTAGGCGTGTAGGGCATGTTCCACGGAATGCGTAGCGGACCCCAAGTGCGCAACTTAGTGCAAGGGGCATCTGTGTCTGTCATGTCCGCTAACTGTACCGGTGATCCATGTACTCAAAACCTCTTTATTTCTCTCTCCCCCCCCCCCTTTTTGTTTGTCTTTCTGTGCTTGTGTGCATCAGCATCATCAGGCGGAGGAGAAGTGGCATCGGGGCAGGAGGGAGCTGCATCTCACATGGCCCAGGAGGGCCATGCCACAGAGTCTGACTGGACCAGTGAGACGGAGGGCGAGGGGAGCTCCACAACGGGGACGACTGGACCCTGCAGCGACACGGACACGTCCTCGGAAGGGAGCGCCCTTGCGGGGGGGCAACATCCGTGCCCCCCGCCATTACAGGTACAGCCGCCACCCAGCGCACCATCTCCGCCCTCCCAGCAGCCCCTCAGCGTTCGCCCCGTGCCCGCTCTCCCAGGAAGCCGGGCATCTCCTTCGCCCCAGGCACCTCAGGCCCTGCCCCTGTTACCCCCGCTGCCCTCAGTGAGGAGGTCATTGACCTCCTCCGAACGCTCATTGTTGGGCAGACTACCCTTTTGAATGCCATCCAGAGGGTGGAGAGGGAGGTTCATCGCAGCAATGCGTACCTGGAGGGCATTCATTCGGGTCAGGCTGCCCATCAACGATCGTTCCAGGCTCTGGCCTCAGCACTGACGGCAGCCATTGTCCCTGTCTCCTGCCTCCCTCTACTAACTCCCTCCTCCCAGTCTCCTGTTCCTCTGCCTGTCCCACCCACACCATCAGACCAGCCTGCACACACCTCAACACCCAAGAGCAGCTCATCCAAACATAAGCACCACAGATCACGCAGACATTCACACAAGCAACATTCCGATGCAGACATGCCAACAGTCACTACCACCTCTGTGACCCCCACCTCCTCGTCTCCCTCCTCCCTCCCTGTGACGTCTACACTCACACCTTCATTCACCTCACCATCAGCCAGTGTTTCCATCACCAGCACACCCTCCAGTACAGTCCGCACACGTGCAGTCACCACCCCCACTGCCATTTACACGTCCCCTGGGTCCTCTCCCACTGTGTCTGTCACCCCCTCTTCCACACCACACAAACGCAGACACCCACCCACCCAACAGCCATCCACCTCACGACAGCCTCCCGCTCCTGCACCTGCACCCAAAGACAGCAAACTTGTTTCGCCTACAACCACATCCACTCCCTCCACTCCCATACCCACTGTACCTACCACTCTCCATTGTCCCAAGAAAATCTATCTCTCTACTGCTACCTTCTTTCCTGACCCTGAGCCCCCCCCTCCTTCTCGTCGGGGTAAGAAGAGCACCTCAGCCACCACCAGCCCTGCAGCCCCCTTGACAAGGGTGCAGGGGTATTGGAGCCCACCAGCCCGCAGGTCTGGATCTTCGCCCAGCAGCAAGGGGACAGCCAGCCCACCCCCTGGGAAGAGGAGCAGAAGGCGGAAGGGCCGCCGCAGGAGCCCGGGTTCTATATCCCCCCAGGACACTAGCCAGCCACCGTCAACAGCCACAGCTCCAAAGGGAGGAAAGGGCCACAGACTCCCGACTAAGGAGGGCAAGGGCAGCAAGGCGGAGAAGTCAGGCAGCAGGCCTGCTGCCCATGGAGGACCCGTCACAGCTGCCCAGGAGGAGCCCACAACCCCCATAGCCGCTGCCCAGGGAGGAACCGGCACAGCTGCCCAGGGAGAGCCCACCACCCCCATAGCCGCTGCCCAGGGAGGACCCAGCCCAGCTGGCCAGGAGGGCCCCACCACCCACAGCCCAGGTGGGCATTGAAGGAGCACCATCCCCGCTGCCCAGGAGGGCACCACCAGGCAATGAGCAGTTGGCCATAGAATGGCCGCCGTCTCCAGCACCGCTCCGCTGGGGACCGCCGTCTCAAGAACCGCTGAACTGGGCCCTTCAAGGCAAGAACCGCTGAACTGGGCCCTTCAAGGCAAGAACCGCTGAACTGGGCCCTTCAAGGCAAGAACCGCTGAACTGGGCCCTTCAAGGCAAGAACCGCTGAACTGGGCCCCGCCGTCTCCAGCACCGCTCCGCTGGGGACCGCCGTCTCAAGAACCGCTGAACTGGGCCCCGTCGTCTCCAGCACCGCTCCGCTGGGGACCGCCGTCTCAAAAACCGCTGAACTGGGCCCTTCAAGGCAAGAACCGCTGAACTGGGCCCTTCAAGGCAAGAACCGCTGAACTGGGCCCTTCAAGGCAAGAACCGCTGAACTGGGCCCTTCAAGGCAAGAACCGCTGAACTGGGCCCCGCCGTCTCCAGCACCGCTCCGCTGGGGACCGCCGTCTCAAGAACCGCTGAACTGGGCCCGCCGTCTCCAGCACCGCTCCGCTGGGGACCGCCGTCTCAAGAACCGCTGAACTGGGCCCTTCAAGGCAAGAACCGCTGAACTGGGCCCTTCAAGGCAAGAAACGCTGAA
The DNA here is from genome assembly GCF_031143425.1 of Pleurodeles waltl. NCBI lineage: Eukaryota > Metazoa > Chordata > Amphibia > Caudata > Salamandridae > Pleurodeles > Pleurodeles waltl. The sequence continues at coordinate 413,179,903 of NC_090447.1, forward strand.
CTGGGCCCCGCCGTCTCCAGCACCGCTCCGCTGGGGACCGCCGTCTCAAGAACCGCTGAACTGGGCCCCGCCGTCTCCAGCACTGCTCCGCTGGGGACCGCCGTCTCAAGAACCGCTGAACTGGGCCCTTCAAGGCAAGAACCGCTGAACTGGGCCCTTCAAGGCAAGAACCGCTGAACTGGGCCCTTCAAGGCAAGAACCGCTGAACTGGGCCCTTCAAGGCAAGAACCGCTGAACTGGGCCCCGCCGTCTCCAGCACCGCTCCGCTGGGGACCGCCGTCTCAAGAACCGCTGAACTGGGCCCCGCCGTCTCCAGCACCGCTCCGCTGGGGACCGCCGTCTCAAGAACCGCTGAACTGGGCCCTTCAAGGCAAGAACCGCTGAACTGGGCCCTTCAAGGCAAGAACCGCTGAACTGGGCCCTTCAAGGCAAGAACCGCTGAACTGGGCCCCGCCGTCTCCAGCACCGCTCCGCTGGGGACCGCCGTCTCAAGAACCGCTGAACTGGGCCCTTCAAGGCAAGAACCGCTGAACTGGGCCCTTCAAGGCAAGAACCGCTGAACTGGGCCCTTCAAGGCAAGAACCGCTGGCCCTTTGGCAGACGTGGCAGGGCAGGATCTGTCTCAGGCAGGGCTGCAGGATGTCCTCTGGCCAACATGCCTCCTCCAGTGGCAGTGGAGTCTGTTATGGACTGTTTGGACTGTGGCTTTGCACTCCCCAGGATGGCCCAGTGGGCAGGCCACCCACTGTATGGACTGTTTGGACTGTGGCTTTGCACTCCCCAGGATGGCCCAGTGGGCAGGCCACCCACTGTATGGACTGTATGGACTGTGGCTTTGCACTCCCCAGGATGGCCCAGTGGGCAGGCCACCCACTGTATGGACTGTTTGGACTGTGGCTTTGCACTCCCCATATGGCCCAGTGGGCAGGCCACCCACTGTATGGACTGTATGGACTGTGGCTTTGCACTCCCCAGGATGGCCCAGTGGGCAGGCCACCCACTGTATGGACTGTATGGACTGTGGCTTTGCACTCCCCAGGATGGCCCAGTGGGCAGGCCACCCACTGTATGGACTGTGGCTTTGCACTCCCCAGGATGGCCCAGTGGGCAGGCCACCCACTGTATGGACTGTATGGACTGTGGCTTTGCACTCCCCAGGATGGCCCAGTGGGCAGGCCACCCACTGTATGGACTGTGTGGACTGTGGCTTTGCACTCCCCAGGATGGCCCAGTGGGCAGGCCACCCACTGTATGGACTGTATGGACTGTGGCTTTGCTCTCCCCAGGATGGGCCAGTGGTCATGGAGTCCCCTCGTGGATCTGGCGTCGTGTACTCAAGTGGCTGAGGTGCCCCCCCTTCCCTTCCCCCTGAGGTGCCTGTCCTTTTTTCTTTCTGATGCCCCTGCAGTGTTCTCTCCGTGGAGTTCTTGTTGTGGACTGGGCCTTGCCCCTTTGCTCAGGACCCCTGTGGTCCACGGACAGTGGTTGGACTACATATAGTAGATGTATATATTTTGTACATAGTTTATTTATTTATTTGGATTACTGCTGTCCATTTTTCAATATATCTGCCCGTTTAAGATCTCTTCTTTTGGTCTTTGCATTATTTCGGAGGGGGGGGTTTGTGGGTTGTGACAGTGATCTGTGGGAATGCATTGATGTGTGTGTTGTAGTGGGTGTGGATGGGTGGGTGTGTGCCGGTAATCTTTTCCCTCCCCTGTGTCGTAGGTGCAGTACTCACCGATGTCTTCCGCGCCGCCGGGCTTGCTCCTGGTACGGGAGTAGGTATAGGAGTGCGGGGATGACCTGTAACTCGGGTTCCATACTGCCGGAATCTCGCGTGGAGTGCGTAGAGGTGAGCGTTTTCCCGTTCGTAGTCTGTTTCCGCCGTGTTTTTATCGGCGGTGCTCCCGCCCCGGAAAAGGTGGCGGATTGGTGGGTCGTGATAGTGTGGGCGGTACATTGTCTGCCGCCTGGCTGTTGGCGGTGACCGCCGCGCTGTTTGTTTGTTCCGCCGTGGCGGTCGGAGTGTTAATGCAGCGGGCTGTGTTGGCAGTTCCCGCCAGGGTCAGAATTGCATATTTTGGACCGCCGGCCTGTTGGCGGGTTGGCCGCCGCTTTATCACCGACCGCCAGGGTCAGAATGAGGGCCATAATCTTCAACGCCAGTCTCCAATTCACATTGCAGCATCCACACATCACCAATTACCCAACACTGCACCCTTACACTCACAACACCCCCACACACCGTCTACACAACCACTACCATGTACCCATAAAACACCCACGTTTCACTGATGACGAGTTGAGGGTCATGGTGGATGAAATTGTCAGGGTAGAGCCACACCTGTTTGGAGCACAGGTCAAACAACCATCTATTGTCAGGAAAATGGAGTTGTGGCAAAGGATGGTTGACAGGGTCAATTCTGTAGGCAGTCATCCATGCACAAGGGACGACATCAGTAAGAGGTGGGACAACATACGGGGAAAGGTGTGTTACATGGTATCCAGGCACCAGATAGCCATGTAGGAGCGTGGAGGTTGGCCCCAACCTCCTCCCCAATACTTCACAACATAGAAGGAGAAGGTCTTGGACATACTGCATCCTGAGGTCCTGACAGGGATACCTCGGGGACAGGAGTATGGTAAGTACCCACAACATTCATGTCACATAATTGACTAGTCCTGCATGCTTCCTCACCACCCAAATCCCCCCATCTTAACTATTTTAGACACTACACCTCTCACCTAATCACCTAAAGCCCCCTCTGGCAATCCACCTCTGCACTCAGCCCAACTGTCCTTACAGCCCTTGGAAATGGCACATTAACTCCCAGAATGCACTAACCCATCATTGTGAAAACCTAGATTGTGCACATTACATCACATGTTATGCATGTACAACTAAAGTACTAGCTACATCATCTAGAATGTTCTAGTGAGGACCAGTACATGGCAATGACAGCAATTCAATGGAACAGTCACAATAGCAACCAAAGTTTAACACAGCTATAGCTGAGTGACCATTCCCACTGGCCACAGATCAAATATCCCAAACCAGAAATAGATAGACCTGGTTTGGAAAGTAAGATGGCAGAGTCGATGCACATGCACAACATCTAGTTACAGGACAATTTCCCCTACATACTCACATACTGTGTTCCCATTAGGACACAATGGTGCATTGTGCAGCTTTAATGTGTGACATGTAGCAAGCCTGACTATTCACCAGGTAATAGTGCTGAATAGTCATAACATATATCAGACATAATCAGAATGCATTTGCACGAAATTCGGTACCCAATTAGTATAACAGCTCTGAACAGGGAGTAAGAGAAACAAGTCACAGAGTAATATGTACATCTAAGGTATGATATGCTGCATCTGTCAATGTCATTGCAGGGAATCATGTTAAGACAATGTCTGCATCTCACAAAAAAACAACCAAACACACATTGTAACATGATCTCTGTGTCTCACTCCCTCCACAGGTAACCTTGCCATTGTCACCATGGAGAGGATGCATGAGACTGTCAGTCCCTTTCTGGATGAAGGGCCCAGTGAAGATAGCACCCTTAGATGTCAGGACACTGACGAACAACCGGGCCCATCTGGGACAACTGGTCAGTCAATGACTCTCAGCCTCACCCTGCCCACATCAACTCCTTCAAATACTGTAGCATCTGCATAACAGTCAACCATTCACCCCAAACCTGTGTCCAAAGGACTGTTTAATCTATTGTTTGCCCCACAGTATAGGGACCTGAGTCTAATCTTGATACCCCTGACAATGATGGACCTCCAACCACTGTGGAAGGGCACACTGTGCCAGGGGCACAGGCACATGGGGTTAGAGTGCATGTGAGGGATGCTGCGGGCCAGAGGATGGTGCCTCAAAGAGACACGACTGACTAGGAAACCATCTCCCACGTCTTGAGAGCTTAACAAAGTTCCCAAGACACAATGGGTCAAATCATCTCCATGTTGGGGGAAAATCAAAATCTGCAGAGGGGACATCACAAGGAAGTCATACAGCAGTGGCAGACACAAAATGCCCACGGGGTGCTGAGGTACATCAATACCACCATGATTAGTTTTAATACCAACCTGATTAGTTTCTCCACACAACATCAGGACCCTTTCACTAGAAATGTTACATCTGTCCCTTCTACATCTACGGCAGCTAGTGGAATAGAGGGCCTGCCAGGGGTAGGACATACCTCAGATATCCCACCCTCTGTAGCTTAAAAACCCACTGCAAATGTGGACGCCCACCCAGACATCCAGGAGGAACAGATGCCAAGACCAAACCCACAGCCAGGAAGTGAACCTCTTCTGATTTGTCACTCTAGTGTGCAACACAAACACCCTGTTGACTGTTCAGAAACCTACCTCCATTTTCCAATGGTACAAGGATACTAGACTTGTGTAACCAACCAATGTAGCAGCTGCCCTGATGAATACATCAACCATGACTTCACTCATCTCTTGTTTTCATTTGTACACTTTAATTGCAACCACCAGTATTTAGATATGCACAATACATCACAATTAAACACTGCTACTGGGTATTTGTCCTTTATAATACATTTACAATAGTCATGCTTGCCAAATGTGGTCTGGTCATGCGACCCTGTATCGAACAGCCAGTGCAATATTCATCAGACGAAGGTTCCCTCAGCAGGAGACACATCACAACATAAGTGTCAGAGGGCAGATATCAGAGAGGTTGAAATCCAGGTCAACACAACTGTATTGTCAGTAAACCAATCTGCAGAAACAGCATGTCAGAGAGTACCATCAGGATGTAAGGCATGGTGTCATACGATGCCCATACACAGATTATAGAAGACAGACCCATGGTAATGTACCTACAAAGCATGGGTACACATATAGGCCCTATATATCACCAGGTAGAGGCTTTTCACATACCCATACCATAGCTACAATATCACATAACCCATGTAACACACAAAAAACATGACAGAGGAGCCTAGTACTTAAAACATACACTAATATAGCCCCCATACCTGTAGGATTGTCACTCACCTATGTCAGTATATAGTTACATTCACCTTGGACAGCAAAGTTAGAACACACTCATGTCAATCACAAAGTACTCTACCCATTGTGAAGCAAGAGGCCATGTTCAAACCTTCACACATGTGCCACTAACTTCAACTGACACATTACACACCATTTTACATCCTTCTCAACTCCACAGGTAAAAGAAAAGGACTAAGCATTTACCACCCCACCTATATGAAGGATAAACTGTCAAGGTACCCCCCCACTGAAACTAATCTCATTTTACCAGGTATCTGTCAGGTACACCTCTCATGTATCTCAGCAATAACCATTGGCTAGTGACACTGAGGGGCATATTTATACTCTGTTTGCGCCAGAATTGCATCGTTTTTTTTTTACGCAAAGCTAACTCCATATTTATACTTTGGCGTTGGACCCGTCTAGCGCCAAAGATCTTGGAGTTTGCGCCATTTTTTAGCGTGGACACCTACCTTGCGTTAATGATATGCAAGGTAGGCGTTCCCGTCTAAAAAATGACTCCAAGGCATGTGCGCCTTATTTAAACTCCCGTGCAAAAATGACGCATGGGAGTGGGCGGGTCAAAAAAAATGACGTCCAGCCGCTTTTGCGTCATTTTTTAACGCCTGGTCAGGGCAGACGTTAAGGGACCTGTGGGCTCGGAAGGAGCCCAGAGGTGCCCTACCATGCCCCCAGGGACACCCCCTGCCACCCTTGGCCACCCCAGGAGGACACCCAAGGATGGAGGGACCCATCCCAGGGAACTTAAGGTAAGTTCAGGTAAGTATATTTTTTTGGGTTTTTTTTTATGGCATAGGGGGGCCTGATTTGTGCCCCCCTACATGCCACTATGCCCAATGACCATGCCCAGGGGACATAAGTCCCCTGGGCATGGCCATTGGGCAAGGGGGCATGACTCCTGTCTTTGCTAAGACAGGAGTCATGTCAATGGAGGGTGGGAGTCAAACAAAATGGCGCTAATCGGGTTGAGGCAGATTTTTTGCCTCAGACCGACTTGCCCCATTTTTTGACGCCCAAGCTCCATTTTCCCCTACGCCGGCGCTGCCTGGTGTGTGTCATTTTTTTGACGCACACCAGTCAGCTCCGCCGGCTAACGTCATTCCATAAATAAAGCGCCCGCATGGCAGTTGTGCGTCAAAAAGTATAAATATGGCCCTGAATACCTCAAGTGTAGGTTGCAGAGCCAAAGAGAATACAGCTAAATCAGTGAGTGGAAGGAAAAGAGGATAGGAGATTGTATGACAGATATCTCTAATCTTAGAAGTCTTTACCAGGAGTGTATGTTAGCATCTGCAGTTACACTACATGAAAAAGCAGACGTTTCGGTCCTGTACACATTACAATTTATCTGTCTGCATCCACAACTAAAACATAGGCATTGGAGCTCATTATACTCCCACTTATGGAGCAAGAAAGGAGGAGTAATGGCAGCCATCTACTATAAGATGTGTACGTTCATCACAACAAAAGGTCCTTTTCACATACCTACATGCCAGTTGAAGTACTGATTGATGAGCTCCGCCTGAGAGTCATGTGGTCTTTCTTTCTCTGGCTCTTCATCAATTGCCACATCATAATTTCCAGCTACTGGTCCAGCTTGCTTCCCCCTCATCTGCTATCAATGGTATCTGACGTCTTAGGGCTATATTGTGGAGCATGCAGCAGGCAATGATTATTTGGCATACCTTGTGAGGCTCCACCAGATAGGTCGAGGGACCTAAGGGCCAGATGTACGTACCTTTTTTCTTGTCACAAGTTTGCGGCAAGAAAAAAGCATTTTCGTATGTAAAGACCCTATTTTGCCTTTATAAAAATGTTTCTGAAGGTACCTCCTAGCACTCCTACTTTGCCAATCCGGATGGATTTAAATCTTCACTCCATTGCGCATATTGCTGCTTTAAGGCCATTAACATACTGGATCCGAATCTGGTCATCAGATACCTTCATTCGGTATCGAGCCTGGCTGAGCGAACTGATGAGTGTTAGTACTTTAAATGAAGTCAGGTGGTGCACTTACGTCTAAAAAACTCTTATCAACCTTGGGTTGGGAAATTATTGGACAGACCTTTCCTTCCTCCCAAAAAATGCTATTCAGGTTGTGAAGGATGCCTATTGGCTAAATGTACAAACAGCCAAATTAGCAGGGGTCCCTATTTCGGGCATGAATAATGATTTTTTACTAATTAAATGTCACTATGAGGTTGAGCATTATATGGATGCTATTTTATCCCCTTGTGAACGTGCACTTTATATTAGATTCAGATTAGGGTCTCTTCCTTTATGTATTTTAACTCATAGATGGTCCAAGTCTAATAGCAATTCTAAATTATGTCCAATGGGCCGTGGAACTGTAGAATGTGTTGCTCGTGTTCTTTTTCAATGCCCAGCGTATATTAACCAGAGGGCTCACTGGATTTTGCCACTATGCAAAGCTATGGGTCTTAGAAATCGCTTATTAGCTCTTAGGATTTGTAAATCAGACCCAAATGTGATAGTGGCATGTTCTTTAGTAAAGTATTTTGCAGCCATTTGGCACCTTAGACCAAAAATTCTAAATTGATAGATACAGTGTTGCCTATTTCTTGTATGGGGAATTGTATCATAACAGCTCATGCTCTCATACATAATTCATGAATAAGTGCAATTAATTAGATGATGTATTGTTGTTCAGTATTTTAGGTACAATTGTACATACATTTTATATATATTGCATTTTACTGTTTTGACAGGAGGATACTATTTTATATATTATTTTTGTTTTTTAAATGTTTTTGTACTGTGCTTTTATGCTATAACTTTACCGAAGTAAAGCAGAATTGAATTGAATTGACCCTATTTTGCAATTCAGTAATCTATTTACCGAATCGCAAAATAGATTTGTTAGTCATAATTAGGAGTCACAGTGCGATGTAGGATTGTTTTGGGACCGTGAACGCAGTCACAAAACAATCGCAGTTCCCATTCGCAAACCGGAAGGGACCTCTTCCCCTTTGTGAATGGTAGCAAAAATATTTTTTCAGAGCAGGCAGTGGTCCAAGGTACTGCCAAGGCCCCAGACACACAAGAGGTTGGAGACTGCATTGTGTGAGGACAGGCACAGCCCTTTGAGGTGTAAGTGACCACTCTTCCTCTCAGCCCATCAGGATATGCAGACTACATCCCAGCTCGCTTTGTGTCACTGTCTGGAGGAGAGGTGCAAACAGCCCAACTGTCAAACTGACCCAGATAGGGAATCCACAAACAAGCAGAGTCAAAGAATGGTTTAAGCACGAAAATGCCTACTTTCTAAAAGTAGCATTTTCAAACTAATAGTCTAAAAACCAACTTCCCTAAAAGATGTGTTTTTAAATTGTGAGTTCAGAGACCCCAAACTTCAGATATCTATCTGCTCTCAAAGGGAATCTGCACTTTGATCATATTTAAAGGTGTGCAACCCATGTTAACCTATGAGAGAGATAGGCCTTACAATAGTGAAAAATGAATTTGACAGTATTTCACTGAGAGGACATGTAAAACACATAAGTACATGTCCCAAATTTAACATACACTGCACCCTGTCCATGGGGCTACCTAGGGCCCACCTTAGGGGTTCCTCATATGTATGAAAAGGAAAGGGTTAGGCCTAGCAAGTGGGTACGCTCTCCAAGTCGAATTGGCAGTCTAAAACTGCACTCACAGACACTGCAGTGGCAGGTCTGCGCCATGTTTACAGGGCTACTAATGTGGATGGCACAACCAATGCTGTGGGCCCAGTAGTAGCATTTGATTTACAGGCCCTGGGCACCTCTAGTGAACTTGACTAGGGGCTTACTAGTAAATAAAATATGCCAATCATGGATAAGCCAATGTACACATACAATTTATACAGGGAACACTTACACTTTAGCACTGGTCAGCAGTGGTAAAGCGTCCAGAGCAAATAAAAACAGCAAAAACAGAGCCCAGTGCACAGAAGCAACCTGGGACATAGATGCAAAAAGTTAGGGGAGACCATGCCAATGATGCCAAGCTTAACACATGTGTACAACATGTGAACATGTCCTTTCAGGGAGATATGTGTGTAGTCTGGACTTAGCTACTGGAATTCACGTCACGAATGATGTGAGTGATGTTGGTGTACTCGTGTTGTACTTTCTACAATCTGTATGTCAGGTGGAATGTAATGTGCCCTATTAGGAATTAGTAGACTGTCCTTTGTTTAGTTGTTGTAACTATGCTCAAAGTGATTGTCAATGGATGTCTCATGTGTGCTAGGTAGGCCACTGTAGCTGTACATGCATTTCAGGCGTTATACGGATTATCTGTGAATAGTGACTGTAGTTATTCCTCTAAGATCTAGTACATGTAGTGACAAAGCTGTTCTCCAGATGTGGAACGTAAAAATGTAATGGCAACTGTATAGAACCGCCACATGTTGTGTCTTCATCAGAGATAGTTGCCATTGTATCATATATGTACAGAGGGATCAGCGAGGCATGTGATTGGAATGGTAGGTGCTGTGTGGTTTGTGAAGAGGCTTGTCTTTACTTGTATGGAACATGACTTATGGTGATGGACTGGTCAGGTGTAGATTCGGAATATGCAAGATATGGTGCTATCATCCAACTGCATTTTCTAAAGGTGATAAGATAATGGAGAATTATGACCTGGATTAGAATGATATATCAGCTTTGGCCAGGGCATGATGAGCATGAGGAGCATGTTGACATAGATTTACAGGTGATTTGATGGGATGCTCTGGTTGTGCTACCTTACGTGGATTATAATGTCGGGGAGAGAGATGTCAAATGGGGTAGATAGAAGTAACATTTTTTGACATGATGTAGGATCTGTGCGTTTCAACATGGGACTACCTTGCCATGAGATGTTTACCTACAGTTGTGCATGTTCTAATGTGTGTATGTGAAGAATGTGATGACCCTCTCTCTTTTTCCCTGTCTATCTCTCTCTCCCTCTCTCTCTGTTTGTGTGCATCAGCAGACAAAGGAGACGTGGCACAGGTGAGTGGGGATACTGCTGGCCATGGGATTCAGAATGCTGGTGCCACCTACAACGAGGCACCCTGTGGCCCCAAGGGTGAGGGGAGTGCCACGGGGGAGACTGGATCCAGCACATCATCTACAGAATCCTCCTGCAGTGGACATTCTCTGGTGGTGACGCACCATCTTTGTCCATCACCCCCCTTTCAACTACCGCCCTCCCTGTAGATCCCCACCTGGTTGTCCGAGCCCGCTCACCCTAGAGGGTGGGTGTCTCCTTTGCTGCAGGCACCTCTGCTCCTGTCAGCCCTGCTGCCCTCAGTGAGGAGGATGTTGACCTCCTGAAGTTGATCTCTGTGGGTCAGTTGACCATTGCCAATGCCATTCAGGGACTGGCAACTCAGATACAACAGAATAATGCATTCCTGGAGGGCATTCACTGTGCATTGGCTGGCCTACAGAGATCTTTTCCATTCACCCTTTGTCTTTCTAACCCTCTCCACCTTCCTCTTCAAAATCCCAAACCTCTCTACACTAACCCAGCCACAGCACACAAATAGACCGGGGTGCATCCACCTCAACATCCGAGGGTAGTGCAGACAAACACAGGCACACAAAACCCACTACAGGCATGCACACAAGTAACATACACCTGCAGACACATCAACAGTCACTATCTGCCCTGACAACCCCACCACCCCAGCATCACATACACAACACCTGACACACCTGCAATCACCACACCAACATTCACTGATACAGCCACACCACATAGCCTGCCCACAATCAGCACAATAGCCGACCCTCAGACATCCACCCAAGTCACCACATTTGCAGACACCACAACCACAAACACGCCTACATGCAGCACATCTACCATGCCTGCAGTTACCACCTAACAGACACTCACCCATCCACAACAGCATCTCTCAGCACCTCCAGCCCCCCTCCTCCCAAGACACATAAACGCCCACACTCACCAACCAAATAGACACCCAGCACTCACAAGCATACCTTGCACACACATGCACCCAAGACATCCACCAAAACACCTCAGACAACCACTCCCTCTCCCTCCACACCCAAACCCTTTTGCCATCACTGTCCCCTTGCATCAAAGAAAGCTTTCCTCTCAGAGTTAAACCTTTTTCCTACTCCTCTCCCATCCTGTGTGACCCCAAAACACTCTGAGTCCCTCCCCAAGTTCAGCGCTTCCACCTCCTGCACCTCCTCTTCCCTTACTGCAAGTACCCATGCCCCTCCCCCTGCCAAGAAGTCTCCGCTCCCAAGGGTTTCTAACCTTCCCCTATGCCTTGACCTAAGCCCCCTTCCCAAACACAACCCTAAAGATCCCCCTCCCAACCCTAAGCTCAACCCCCCCATCCCCCTCAATCCCTGAGGAGCCTGCCACCCCCTTGATGCCCCTACCTGTGGAGGTTACATGGCAGTCAGGAGTCAAGTTAGGCAGATACAAGTGCCATTTATGTAACTTGCAGTTATGAGATTTGGACTGGCCTATTGTCTTTATCTTAGTATATATTGATGTTTATACATCTTTTTTAATATTTATATGTCTATCACGGCCAACCTGTTGTTGGTTCGAAGGTTACATCTTTGTCCTGCTATTGTTTTCTTAAGGCAGTTTTGGTCTTGGCTGATTTTGTTTGTGTGTCAGTAAGTTTTGTGTTTGTGTGGTTGTGCTACCAGTTGTGTCTGGGCAGCATGTGTGGTTGTGTGTATCGCATTTGTCTCCCAGTGATGGATGTGTATTTTGTGATGGGCATGTGTATGTTGGGGATCTGTTGTTGTGTTGGTATTGTGAGGTGTTTGTGTAGACATGTTATTTGCAGTGTTGCGTGCCTTTGTGTGGTTGTACTGTGTGCATCAGTGTGTGTGGAGATTGGTATGTCAGATCCATTGTCATGTGTGTTTGTAGGGCATGACATATGTCTTATTGTTTGGAAGTGTGATTGTGTGTGTTTGTTCTCTGGTATTGGTACGTTGTGTTGTATGCATGATTTGTAAAGTGGTGGTGTGTATTCTGGGTGCTTGAACATAACTTGGTGATGTTGCGGTTGTAGTGCAGTTTGTTTTGTCTTTTAGTGGTGTGTGCTGATGTGTGTTCCTGTGCCGGTGCTGTGTATCTGGGAGTTGATGTGTGTTTCAAAGGTATGAGTGTGTGTGTGTTTGTGTGTGTTAGCCGTAATGTGAGTACTATGTATGTGAGTGTGGGTATGTTGCTGTGTGAGTAAGCGTGTCGGTGTGAGGTTACGTGTGTGTGTCGCACTCACCTCCCCTTCCCAAATGGTATGTTGTGTGCGCATAGGTTCTTTGACAATTTACAACAGTAACAGGTAAGTATGCTTACTCACGGTTGCTGCCATCATCGATGCTGGTTCTGATTTTGTTGGTCGAGCAGGAGCAGTGGGAAGACATGTAGTTCTGGTTCCATGGCACCTCCAGGCATGTATAGGGTCGTGAAGGTGAGTGTCTCCTTTAATACTGTTGGTTTCCGCCAGGGTTTCTGTGGTGGTGTAACCATGGCAGAAAGCTTTGCGGTGTGCAGCCTCGTAATATGTCAGATGAAAACATAGGCACTCATTATGACCCTGGCGGTGAGTGATAAAGTGGCGGTAATACTGGCAACAGGCTGGTGGTACTTACCACCAAATTATGACTATGGCGGTGATAACTCCCATAGACAGCTAATGTACCACACCAACCACCAGGGCGGAAACAACACTCACCATGGCAGTAGCCGTCAACAGCCAGCAGGAAGACAAAGTACCGTCCACCATATTTCGACACATCAATTTACCACTTTTTCCAGGGCGGTACCAACGCCATCAAAAGCCTGGCAGAAATGCATCACAGAAGAGAAAGGACTCACCATTGGAGACATGGGCAAGAACAACGCAGCTATGGAACCCGAACTGCAAGTCTTTCCAATGCTCTTCTACGTCATTCTCCACCTGGAAAGTAACGCGGACGAAGACGATGATGGTGAGTACAGCCGCCTAGCACACAAGGGAGGGAGGGAGGAAAACGAGAGTGACACACGCACACAACACACACCCAACCCACACACCATACACACATCCAGCTGTACACGAAAAACAATGGAACACGATACACAGCAGAATAAGTCAAGGACTACAAGAATGCACTAAGGAGAATGTATTGATCTCAACAGCTAATAAATAATCTAATTGTACGTGAAACAGATATGTGCAAATGTACACAAAGGACAACTGCCCAGTCCAATGTACTAAAGGCCCACATGGCCACAGGGCAGAGTCCAAGGCCCAACTCAAATCCTGACTTCATCCGGATAGAACTCTGCAGGTGCATCAGTTTGCAAGTGGGCAGGCACCTCAGTGGGATGAAGGGTGGGGGGCACCTCAGCCGAATACATGAAAAAGTCCACTGGTTCTGGAGGGGGCTCCATGCCCATGTCTCTGTCCTGGGGAGTGCAAGGCCACAGTCTCTCAAGTGGGTGACTTTCCCACTGGTTATGGAATGGGCTCCATGCCCATTTCTCTTTCCTGGGGAGTGCAAGGCCACACTCTCTCAGGTGGGTGACTTTCCCACTGGTTCTGGAGGGGGTTCCATGCCCATTTACCTATGCTGGGGAGTGCAAGGCCACGGTCTCTCAGGTGGGTGATTTTACCACTGCTTCTGAAGGGGGCTCCATGCCCACTTCTCTGTCCTGGGGAGTGCAAGCCACGGTCTCTCAGGTGGGTGACTTTCCCACTGGTTCTGGAGGGGGCTCCATGCTCATTTACCTATGCTGGGGAGTGCAAGGCCACAGTCTCTGAAATGGGGAACATGCTTACTTCTGGTTCTGGAGGGGGCCCTTGTACAGCAGCTGCTGGAGGGTGGCCTACATGGCTTCCACTGGTGGTGATGGTTGCACTGTGGTGGCAGATGGAGATGCCTCTTAGGTAGCCTCTGCTGTTGGTGAGGGCTGCACTGTGGTGGCAGAGGGTGGTGTCTCCTGGGCAGCCTCTGCTGGTGGCGATGGCTGCACTGTGGTGGCAAGTGGAGGTGCATCCTGGGAAGCCTCTGCTAGTGGCAATGGCTGCACTGTGGTGCCAGATGGAGGTGCCTCCTGGGGAGACTTGCTAGTCGTGAGGAATGCACTTCCTCAGCTGGTGGTAGGGGCCCCGTGACCACTGGTGGTGGTGGAGGTGTCAACCTGACAGCCACCGCTGGGGACGAGGGCTTATTTCCCTTTATGGCATGAGGCGTGGAATCCTTTCCCTTCCTGGCAGGGGTTGAGGGCTTCTTCCCCTTCATGGCAGGTTGTACGTGTTCCTTAGCCTTCCAGGCAGGAGTCGAGGGCTTCTTCCCCTTCAAAGCAGGAGGTGCAGGCTCCTTCCCCTTCATGGCAGGAGGTGTGGGATCCTTCCCCTTATTGGCTGGTGGAGTGGGATCATTCACTGACTTGCCACCACGACTAGGTGGTGCCACCAAGGTCCGCGTGGACTGTTTGGCTGGGATGCTGAGCTGGGTCATTGGTACCCTGCTCTTATGGGCAGGATGGGGGGGAGGGAAGAGGTCAGGTTGGGCAAGGGAAAGCTTCTTAGGGACGGTGGAGCAGGAGGAGGGATGGGAGTGGAGGTTGAGGGAGTGGTTGTAGGAGGTGTATGTCTGCTAGATTTGGGTGCAGGTGTATGGGCAGTATGCTGATGTGAGGTGGATGGCTGTTGGGTGTGTGAGTTCTTGCATTTGTGTCCTTTAGGAGGGGCGGACAGATAAGGTGGGAGAGGACACAGGGGAAGCTTGCATGGATGTTGAGGAGGTGTCTGCTAGTGAGGTGTGTGTGCTGCTTAGTGAGGTTTTGCTGGTGGTGGGTGTTGATGCAGTGCATGCACGTGTGAGTGTGGACGTGACTGTGAGGGAGGTGTCGGAGGAGGAAGAGGGGATACAGTGGAGGCAGTGGATGTGGATGTGGTTGTGTCTGCAACTGTCTGGTGTTTGCGTGAGTGCTTGTGGAATGAAGTGTGGTACCTGTGTTTGCCTGTGCCACTCTTGGGTGTTGTCTTGTGTGCATGCTCATCTATATGTGTGCATGGGATGGGTTTGGGTAGAGGAGACCGGGACTGGGAAGTGGTAGTTGGAGAGGGTTCGGTAGAAAGTGGGACAATGGCTGCCATCAGAGAGGAGAGTAGAGCCTGTATCAGGCTCTGTTGGGCCAGCAATCCACCATGGATGACCTCCAGGAATGCATTGCATTGCTGCATCTGGGATGCCAGCCCCTGGATGGCATTCATGATGGTTGACTGTGCTACAGAGATGGATCTCAGGGTTTCAAAAGCCTCCTCACTCAGGGCAGCAGGGCTCACTGGGGCAGGGCCTGAGGTGCCTGGGGCAAGGGAGATGCCCACCCTTCTGGGTGAGCGGGCACGGGAAACTTGCTGAGGGGCTACTAGGAGTGCGCTGCTGGTACAGGGGGTGGCAACAGTACCTGCAAGTGGGGTGGTCACAGAGGTGTCTGCCAGCACCAGGGAGCTTCCATCGGAGGAGGTATCTGAGTCTGTGTTGTCACCCCCTGTCTCCACCTTGGGGCGCCCCTTGCGCTCCATTCCGCTGGTTCCCTCGGCGTCTGTGGACTCTGCCTCCAGGGCCCTGTGGGATGCAGCTCCCTCTGTCGCCGTGCCCCTGCTCCTCTGCCAGATGATGCTAATGCACACATGGACAGGATGGCAGAAGAAAAAAGGGGGGGCGAGGGAAAAAGGACAGACTGGGTCAATTACTGCACCAACACCACATTGGGCATACACAGCAACGTCACATACAGGGATCAGGCTTCAGCACTATGCATTGCACTGCCAGTGATTTGGCTAGATGCCACCGCAAGATGAGGGCCACCCACCGCCAACTGCACCCCTCCTGGTACCCACAAAGCCCTGACTGAAATGGAATGCTAACAAGCTAGGTTATCGGCATCTGGCGTTACCCTAGAGTTGACTCACGCTGCAATTTCTGGCCTGGCCTTAGCGGCACCCACTAACTCACATCCACCACCCAGATCCCACCCCACCTGCCAAATGTTTTAATAATGTCCACTGTACTCACCGCCTTGTGGCTGCTGTGATTCCCTCAAGTGCCCATCACGCTCTGGGAAGGCCACCGCCAGTATGCGGGCCATCAGGGGGATCAGGTTCCAACAGGCACCCCTTCCTCGTTGGGAGGCCATCCCCAGCTGGGCCTCAGTGGTCTTCCGTGCCCAGCGTCTCAGGTCCTCCCATCGATTCCGACAGTGGGTGCTCTGCCTGCCGTAGACTCCCAGGGTCCGCACGTCCTTGGCGATGGCACACCATAATCCCTTCTTTTGATGGATGCTGACCTGCAGAGGTAATACAGACAGGAGAACACCCTTAACCAAACAATCCAGCCTGTCACACATATGGCCCACCAATCCCGTTTTCAACATCATTGGCACACACATCGCCCGTCACACACAATGTACACCACCACAAGACACTTCTCCCACCCTCAATGACACGGTGCTTGCACACACATCTCCATGCATCCGTCCCACATGCATCGTGCCCAAGGTGTACTCACTTGTTGGTCTGGAGGCCCATACAGCAGTCTGTACTGGGGTAGGACACCATCCACCAGTCATTCCAACTCCTCTGAAGTGAAGGCAGGGGCCATTTCCCCAGTAACACAGGCCATGGTAGGTTCCAGACACAGGTCACAGCAGCACACGCAGTGTAGGCGTTCTCCTGTTGAAGGTCAGGAAACAAGTGAGGAATCAGCTATAACCGTCACCACCGGCGCAGATCCCCATTGGCCACTGTACTCTATAGAGTCCCATATTATCCAATAAGGAATTGCACGCAGTGCAAGACTGCTTTCTGCCACGATCCCCAATGTCAGCAGAATTACCTCACTTCCACTTGTCCTACTTACAGGACAGGCGGTCGCCATTTCATGGGGGAGGACAATGGTCATATCAACATTATCTGCGTCACAGATTAGATTAGCACATACCTCGCCATTCCCACTGTCCCATAACATAAATGCACTATGTACACTGAAGTTGTGGTTCCATTGCTCAAATTGTGACAGCCTACTCACTCTTGTGTCCATTAGAGACCTACTGCTGCAGATGAATAGGAGGTGGAGACATATCCCTATGTACAGACCCCTTGTGGACTTGGCTACACTGGAGGACAGGCACATTATCCTCACCTATAGACTGGACAGGGCCACAATAACTGAGCTGTGTGCCCAATCAGAGCCAGACCTGATATCTGCTAGCCATCATCCGACTGGGTTTCTCCTCTTGTGCAAGTGCTATCAGTTCTCCATTTCCTGGCAACTGATTCTTTCCAAGTGACAGTGGGCTTGTAGCAGGAATGTCACAGCCAATGTTCTCAATCGTGCTGGCAAGAGTCTTGTCTGCCCTGATAAAACAAATGAGCAGCTACATTTCTTTTCCCAGATGGAAGATTTGGCCACTGTGAAGGCCGGATTCTATACAATGGGACATATCCCCAATATTATTGGGGTGATTGGCGGGACACATATTGCATTTGTCCCCCCGCCAGAGTGAACAGGTGTTCAGGAATCGTAAGAGTTTCCACTCATTGAATGTGCAGATGGTGTGCCTGGCGGACCAGTACATCGCACACGTCAATGCTAAGTATCCTGGGTCAGTGCATGATGCCTTTGTTCTGAGGAACAGCAGCATCCCAAATGTGATGGGCCAACTACAGAGGCACAGGGTGTGGCTAATAGGTGAGCCTTGATCCCCACCCACTGTATGTTAGTGTATGCCTTCAGGTGTCATCCCTATAGCATTGTGTGAGGCTAAATGTTACAACATTTGTAGGTGACTCTGGCTACCCAAACCTATCATGGCTGCTGACCCCTGTGAGGAATGCAAGGACGGGGCAGAGGAACGTTATAATGAGGCACATGGGCGAACCAGAAGGATCATCGAGAGGACCTTCAGCCTCCTGAAGGCCAGGTTCAAGTGCCTCCATTTGACAGGTGGATCCCTGTGCCACTCACCCAGGAAGGTCTGCCAGATAGTAGTGGCATGTTACATGTTGCACAACCTGGCCCTTAGATGGCATGTACCCTGCATGAGGAAGAGACTGGAGATACCCCTGTGGCAGCAGTAGACCTTGAGGAAAGTGAGGATGAAGAGGCTGAGGATGAGGACAACAGAACATCAGTTATCCGTCAATACTTCCAATGACACACAGGTGAGGCAGTGCAACCTGCCATTCCTATGACTATTGGTGTATTCTGTGTGGCTGTATCATGATGGCATTAACTTCCTTTGCATCTTAACTTACTGTCATCTATGGCTTGTCATTTTACAGATGTTTGTGCCATAACAACTGTGTACTGATGTGCTGACTATTTCTACGCTCTCATAGTGTTCAAATCATTTGCACAAGATGTGACTTTTTCCATAAATGCACATTTTCAAAACATAAAATACTAGTAGTCAAGTTGTGTTCAAGGGTGTTTATTGTAGTGCTATGAAATTGAGAGAAAAGTGCAATGGAATGGGGTGATGATGGAGGAAGGTCCAGGGTATTGTTCCAGTCTGTTTGTAGCGCAGGTCCTGTGTCCAAGGGACCATAGGAAGGGGAGCAAAGGCAGTTCAAAGTGGACAAGGTGACAGGGTGGGACACAAGGGAGACAATCAGGAGAGTCTAATTTTCTTGCAGTGGTCTTGGCAAGTGTCTCTGGCTTCTGTCTGGTTCGCACGGAACGTTTGCAGGGTGGTTCACCTTCTGCAGGAGGAGGGATGCTAGTGGCCTGTGGGTCCTGTGGCGGGTCTCCTGTCCACTAGCAGCAGCAGAGGTGGAGGGCTGGTCAATGAACCAGCTAGTGGTAGTGGCCCGCTGCTGTGCTGTTGCCTTCCTCATGATGTTGGCCATGTCTGCCAGCACCCCTACTATGGAGATGAGTGTGGGGTTAATGGCCTGCAAGCCCTCCGTGATCCCCTGATACTGTCTTTCCTGCAGCCGCCTGTTCTCCTGCACGTTGTCAAGGATCTGGCCCATAGTGTCCTGGGAATGTTGGTAGGCTCCGAGGATATTGGAGAGTGCCTTCTGGAGAGTCGGTTCCCTGGTCCTGTCCTCCCCTGGCGCACAGCGGTCCTCTCAGTGTCCCGGTTGGCCTGTGCCTCTGTCCCCTGAACAGTGTGTCCACTGCCACTGACCCCAGGTACCTGATTGTCTTGGGTATGAGGTGTGGCCTGGGGTCCCTGTACAGGTGGGCACACTGCTGATTGACGTGTCCTGGGGACAGAGGTATGGGTATGCTGAGTGGGTGCTGTGGTGTTAGATACTGATAGGGGAGGCTCTGTGGTGGACTGTGAGTGGTCTTTGGTGACCGGCTGTCCAGTGGTCCCTGATGGGCCAGGTTGTTGGTCCAGATCCTGAAGTCCAGAGTTACTGTCATCACTGGGGGCATCTTCTGTTGGAGGACAGGTTTGTCGTGACACCTCCTCTCCGCTGATATTGGCTGGGGCCCCTGTGGGGATGTATGTGATGTATTATGCTTCACGTCTGTGACATATTGTACATCCCTGGCTTCCCCTCTATCATTGCTGTTGCCCTGTCACCTTTTGCTTGTGTATGGTGATGTATTGTGTGATTGATAGTTTCCCTATGCTGTGCATGCTTTTGTGATGGGTGTCCATGCAGGGCTGGGAGGGCTGTCCATGCATTGGTATGGCATGCGGGGCTTGGCATTGTGGTTAGTCATATGTGTAGGTGCAGTGTGTGGGGTGGAGATGAGTGATGGGAGTGAGGGTGAGGGTGTGAGATGGCATGTAGGTGTGGGGGATGATGAGTAGTAAATGTTGACTTACCAGTGTCCAGTCCTCCAGCCACTCCAGCGAATCCCTCAGGATGCAGTAATGCCAAGACTTGCTCCTCCCATGCTGTGAGCTGTGGGGAAGGAGGTGGGGATCCACCGCCAGTCCTCTGTATGGCGAGCTGGTGACTTGCTGCTATGGAACATACCTTTCCCCGTAGGTCGTTCCACCTCTTCCTGATGTCACCCCTTGTTCTTGGGTGCTATCCCATGGCGTTCACCCTGTTCATGATTCTCTGCAATAGCTCCATCTCCCTTGCAATGGATATCTGCTGTACCTGTGCTCCAAACAGCTGTGGCTCTACCCTGAAAATGTCCTCCACCATGACCGTTAACTCCTCATCAGTGAAACGGGGTGCCTTTGTGGGGACATGGGTGTTGTGTGGTAGGTGTGGGTGAGAGTGTGTTGAGTAATATGGTGGGGTGTGTGATGTGGGGTGTGTGAGGGATGTATGGGTGTAAGTGGTGTGTGTGACTAGTTGTCTCTGTGCTGTTCGTGTCAATCTCCTGGCAGTAATTGTTGTTTGTAAAGGGTTGTGGGTTCTGTGGGTGTGTGTTTTATAATGCTGTAGGTGGGTGAGTGTGGTGTGTGTATGAGTGTCAGGTGTGTGTTTTTAGTATTGGCCAATGTAGTGTTGTTTTGTCTGTAGGTATCCATTCTGAGCTGTTGAATGCAATTGAATGTCCGCCGTGGTGATTTGTGGGTCATAACGTGGTGGGCATTGTTTTGTTGGCATAACGGTATGGGTGTTGGGAACGCCACTTTATCACTGACCTTTGGGCTGGCGGATCTGTGTATGTGGCTATATGTGTATGTGGCTGTACTCTGTCGGATTGGTGTATGTGTATGTCATAATATGGCAAATGGATATTTGCCACTGCGGTGGTATGTTGGTGGCCGTCACCGCGGCGGTAAGAGGGATTTAATGCCAATGTCATAATGAGGGCCATAGTCTCCACCGGCCTCAAGGTGGCTACCGTCAACCATGGCGGCCTGACCGCAGTGGTGTCCCTCCATTTAGAAATTTAAGAACCATATCTAGATTTATTTTTGACTCACCTCAAACAATAGGGGGGTAGGGAAAAATATATGCATATTTTGCTATGTTCCTCAATTATTATAAACATCTGAAAATGTTTTTAAGGATGTGACAACATTTTGTTTATATGGACGGTCTTTGTATTTTTTCAACATATTTGAAATAACTATTCCAAACTTATTTTTAGAAAGATTATATATGAAAAAATGAAAAGTCAAAACTAAGTTCATAAAATTGGAAACTTTATCAATTTTCAGAATTTAAAAGTTTGAAGACCTGTGATAAATGCATACTGGGGCAATAATCTTTATCTGTTTCAATGAAAATGAAAGGCTGTGATTGCTAGTCTTTTGAGAGCGATGACTAACTAGAGGGGTGTTAAACTCAATTCTTAATTCATAGAAGGTCATACATGAGATGACTGCACACTCTACAGGGCTGACATTCGGCTATGCCCTAACTATATAGATTTGGTGGCAGTAACAGTGAGAACAGGGGACAAGTCAAGAATGACCTTAATGTGCAAGAACACAGTATTCCACTCCCCATTTTCACTGACCACATTGAAAAGAATATTCCATCCCAAATCGTGGATCTAAAATACAACCCACCAGGATCAGGCCTGATGAGGAAGCATGCCACATAAGATAAGTCCTCATCACTTTGAAGAGCAATATGACTAGCATATCAACTCTGCAACAGAAGAATCAAGTTGGACATAACCTGCTGGAGGGTCAAGCATCTTCCGAACTACCATTGTTGTTATAGCAGTTTGTAATGGGAGGACTGTAGTATGGGCCCTTCACAAATCCCCTCTCACTCCCCCTGGTAATCAAAAGGCTACAAGGCTGCTTCTTAGCCCAGCTGCTATGTTTTTAAAATCCAACCTGTAGGTCAGGTAAAGCGACATTGCATCCCACATTTGGCATATGACATTTATGTCACATCTCCAAGTTTAGCATATATTGTCAAAGACATCCTATTCAACAAGTCTGTGGCAGCCATAAACATAACTACCCTCATCAACTTACTAACTTTAGGAAACTTTCTCTTTCTGGAAAAGATGCCCTACACAAAACCATTCATCGCATAAACAACTTTAAACAAGAAGATCTAGTCCTGCACTGGCCAATCTCCAGTGGATGATGCCTGTGAAACTGATTGAAAGATCTGCCTTTATTCAGATCTCCTATTTCATAAGAGGGAATAACCTACTGACTTTCAAGTAGTCATGTGCTGTTCAAGTGCACCCAATCCACCCTGAAATCCCTCTGAGGTGATGTGAAAATGACCTCGGGCTCAAATGTTATGGCTGTGCTACAAGTCTTCATGGATTTATTTGCTACTTTCACCACAGTGTACTACCAGACTCTACAACTGAGGTTAGAAGTACTGGGCATATGGCATAGCACTCTATTTTGGATGTTCTCCTATTTAAAGCCTGTCCAAAATGATATTGCTGTCACATTAATGTTAGCTTCTTTCACCTTCAACTCAGGCGTACTCTAAGATTATCCATCAACCCACTCCTGTTCAGCGATGAAATCACCGTCTATAGGATCTCTTCAAGGCTTTCAACCTAACCTGCTGAAATAACGGTTGTGAATCATAGATCCTGCTAAAACCGACAAGTTGAAATTTCCTCCCGCAGCTTTAGTGGGATGAAGGTCCTGAGAAAGAAGAAGTTACTTCTCAGCTTGAAGAGTTGTTTTAGATTAAATGGAGCAGAACAGTTCTTGTGGATTTGCACGCCGAACTGTAGCAATCAACTGTGCAATAAAAGACTTGGATAGAGTCATGTGAACTATTACAGTAGATTTGGGTAATTTTCAGTAAGGTAGGGCTGCTATTGGAAGTTGAAAAAAAATGTTAGATTTATGAAACAACTTCCACCATAGATAACTAGATTTGGCTGGTTCCATCACTTTTTCACTATCAGAAAGAGCCGAAGACCTATGTCTTCAATCAACTGCCTCTTCCATGTTGTTGACACAACACCTTATCCTCTTAATGTAAAGCTTCCTGATGCTTTGAAATTATGGTCAAATATACATGCAGCCATATTGCAGAAGGTTATCTGTCTCATAAGGATTTTTTTTTTAGTAACTGTTCCTCCTTGTCTGCACCTCCAGGAGGGGAAGGCTTAAGGACATATCCAAAATGTTTGCTGAATCCCTTTCTTTCCATCCACCCCATCACTTCCCTTTTCTAGCTCTCTGATGAAGCTAAGAAGTGTGAGAGCTATAAAAATGTTAATACGTTACGAAGATACGTCACAATTTCTTATCACGTCAAGCTCACAAATGAACCTTTCTAAACAGCTTTTTAGGAGGATCATTCTAATCACCAAACTGTCCAGTAAAGTTACAGATTGGTTATACAGTTCATTCATTCCAAAGCTTTGGCCACGGCTAGCACTTTTTATTGTTGTCTCCCCGGTAATGCTACACCAATGTGATAGGCTGTCCACAATGTTCTAAATGTTGACAAAATAGGGAAAATTAGAAAAAATATTATTTGAATCCTTGGATGAAAGGTTTTAATTGACCCTATCAAAATCATTTTGAAGTAAGCATGGAATTTTGGGCACAGGGCATCACATCACGGTCAGCCAAAGTGTAACATATATAGCCTGGGATACCTTCTTCAGCTTTACTGATTGCCTTGGTATACCTGTTTTTTTTATTTGCATCTATTACCTCTTTTATAACTTATGTTTTTTTACATCTCTCACCACTTTATGTTGTCTGTCCTTTAGGCAACGGTCTATTAAATGGGCTGGGCCCTTCGAGTCATCTAATCAAGTAGCAGAAAAGCATGAAATATAAATTGACGTGCCTCTCAACCTGCCTCTTCATTGTTAGATGTGGTGTTACCCAAGGCCTTTTACTGTCCAAATGTGTACACATTATAACCTTGCTTGCAAGGGCTTTCAGATAGCACTCTGCCTCCACTAGTCTCCTTTGTGTCATTCCCCTCTTTTGTGTCATTCACCTGTTTCTTCCACTCACAACGGCAAAAAGCATGGGACAGTGGGTCAGCCTATTTCACAGTGAATTACACCATTCTGCTCTTACACAAGAAACACCTACGCACACAAAGTACTTCCTCACAGTGCCAGGTACTACAATGGCAAGATTCTTTTGAGACCAAACAGTTTTGCTTTTCTGCAGTGTTTGTTCTTATGTATTGGCACTGGCTTAGCAGTTCTCCGAACAATAACGTTTTACTAAAATCATAGCAAAGCAAGAATTGGAAGAGCAAAAAATATTGGCAGCCAGCCCCGGACGTTTAATCTTTGTCCAATACGTGTCTTATCTAAGATGGAGAAAGGCAATGGGAAGTTGCAGGTTAAGCACCTGCATGGCACACCTTTAAAAGTCTCCAGAGTCGTTTATGTTGTGTTTGTTACAGCAGTCTTCTTATACCTGTTGCAAAGAATTATTATCTTGTTGCAAGCCCTTGCAATGCCCCGTTAAAACTTTCAAAACTATCTAATGCAGATAAAGTCTTAGTGAGAACTTAATACATTCACACGTATTTTCTCGGTACATTTGGAAAACCTTTTTTTTTACTAAATATATAAATGTGGTATTAACACTGTTAGTATATCTGTTTTTTAAAACTGTAAAATTAAAAAAAAGAAACAATGAGAGACAAAACAATAATATCTCACTGTGCCTATAAACGTTTTAGTGCATCTGCAGTAGACAGCTTTCTCCCTGCAGGCAGCTCAAACCTTCATCCATAGTGACCATTTCCGGGATTACAGCTCTGCAAAATAGAAATTCTGGCAGATGTCTTGAACTAGCAATTTTATGGGAACCTGCCATCCAATAGCCTAAAGCAACAGTCATAGCGGTATAAACCAACAAAGTTCCAGATGATGAACACAAATAGCGACATCGAAACATCTGCATTTTCTTCACATTTCGCAAAAATTTATATAATGTTCCATTGACCTTGTAGCGCATAATTTGAAGGTCACATGTTCAAATCTCACTGCTGGCAGATCAGACTTTCATTGTTTTAAAATCAATTAAACTAGCACTGTTGAATGGGTAGCAGTATGACCATGGTTTGTTTTGCAGCGATACTACATAGTGAAATCGCAGCAACAAATGCTGTCAGGCATTTTACCCAGCCCATGCAACTGTATTGAAATCTGAGCGCTATCAAGGGTGAGTATTCTGATGTTCCTCACTAATTGGATCTCTAGGTGTTTCATCCTGCTGAAGGTATTTATTAATGCATCTAATAATTATCAGATGCATTGGTGGCTGCCAGTGAACGGGGGTGGCAGGACGGAGTGGATGGGGGATAAAAAATAAAGAATTTAAAAAAATCACTTACCTTTCTTCCGGAGACGCGTTCGCTTCTCCTCCATGGTCTTCCCGGCAGCACACAGGCTCCCAGCCAATCATGATGCTGATGTCACCAGCATGACAGCACCATCATGAGTGGTGTGAGCGCCCTGCATTGGCGCTCACACAGGGAGTGGAAGCCTGTGCACTTGCACTGTGACTGTGGAGAAATGAAAAGTGTGCATGTCTGTTTGGCCAGCCAAACAAACATGCGCATTTATTGTACACTCCACTTCTCCCTGCAGTCTCCTCCTAACCCGGCACCCAGGAAAAATAAAATAACGCCTTGTTATTAGCATTTTATTTTTACTTCCCCTTCTGCCTAAAAGCAGCGGTGTGACTCTCATCCGCCACCGCTGATCAGATGCCTTAAATACCTAACTTCAACCCGTGCGTAAGCAGGGGTTTACTCACGGAACAGAATTTAACAAGCAACTCGTAGTCAGGCCCTTAGTGCATTGAACTAAATACATGTAAATACACTCACAGTACAAAATATTGAAATGCAGAAAAAAACACAATAAACTGGCAGGGTAACATAATAGTGTGTAAAAACATGGCCCCTAACGTTATACTGTTTACAATCACAAAAAGATTGTGAACCTCAGCTTAATCCAGTAGTGAGGGATCACATATGGCAATGAAGAACTGGCACTGCCTCAGAGCTGCACCTCTCCCTTGCACTAACCTCTCATCGTTCATGTCGGGAATGTTTGAAGCCCCATCTACCTCCTACCCCACCATCTGCCTCTTGTCCAGTGGTATGGGGCCTGTCACACTCAATCTGCCTTCTGATGCACGCTACCACATCCTCAGCTAATGCTTTCCCCGCTCCACTGTCCCGCACCATGCATCATCTTATGTGTCCATATGCACTGCCCTTACCACATGAGGACCAGTGGTAGATTCAGAGCTGTAGGCGAACTTTCAAATAATTATCTCTTGCTCCAGGGCACTCCCCCACCAGAGTTTGCTAAAGCAGGACATTGCCATCTAGAGGCTGAGACAGTTCACAACGCATGACTCTGACTCAAGAGGCCTTTCAGATATTTATCCAGCACACAGGCTAACGATGGTTGCTTCTTAGCCTAGCTCCAACAACTGACAAGTGTACATTATAAGGCGCCCATAGTTCTGCAATAGAATGTCCCTTCATATCTGTTAGCACTTTAACAAATTCCAATCTGCCTTACATCACAGTATTACAGAAGTGGGCTTGTAGCCTATAGTATATCTCAGTGACTCAAGTGGAGTTGACAAACTTTGCCCCCTTCTTTTTGAAGGGAAGGTTCACATCGTCCCCCACCCTTGATTATAGTCCTGTCTGATTAGTAGATGGGTGTTCCCTTCTCTACTAAGCTGACTAAATGTAAGACCATATGTTTCTCTCTCCGGTCCAGATTAGGTGCTTTCTATAAAGGAAGGATCTGTTATTCTAAACCATTTCTACATCTCACAGACGGTGGCCTCACGAAGCAGTTGCTATATTGTTCTGCTTCTTTACTTACCTTCTATTCTGCTATTGTATTTACTGAGTGGGCATTGTATTATTGACTTTTATTTAGCAAGTACTTTATTTACTGCTATGCTTACACACTAAATACTTTGAATGCATTTTGATTATCCTGATATGTTATGGATGTTCATGAACACAGAAAACATATCTGGATTGATCGACATAACCCATGAAAAATATCTATCTATCTGTTCAGTGGGATCATCTTTTAACTAAACACTGGTCCCTACTGCATTTCTAAACAAGCCATTAGTATACTTTGCTTTAAAATATCAAATAAGTCTAGAGCTAAATCTCCACAAAGTACTAAGTTTATAGGTCATGTATTTTTATTTTATTCTTTTTTGTAAGTGTTACAGATGCAACGGATTATACAACCACTCCGTAGAAATTATTTTACTAAAATAAGAAGTGTGCTGGTGAATCTGTTTTCATGTGTGGCGGATTTATGTCCTTCACCACAACGTCTGTTTCAACTCTGATGTATTAGAATTTGCTATTATGACGGCACCGATTACTCCACCTCAGTGGCTGCCCGTGCTATGAAAAAAGCCAATTTTTGAAGGACGTTAATTGATTCTTTTATTTGTCATTTCGGCTCTTATTGATGCTGTCTAGACAATGCTACTACTCAAAAGCAATTGTGTAGTACCCGAATTTAGCAGTCAGCAACTGATATGCCATGAGT
This sequence comes from Pleurodeles waltl, assembly GCF_031143425.1. Lineage (NCBI taxonomy): Eukaryota > Metazoa > Chordata > Amphibia > Caudata > Salamandridae > Pleurodeles > Pleurodeles waltl. Next base: position 413,207,415 of record NC_090447.1, read on the forward strand.
TTATCTTTCCAAAGGGTCCTTCCCAGAGCACAAGTCCTAAAAAAGAAGTGGGGGGCTAACCAAGTGGGACAGTAGGCAATTGACATCATGGGGCATGACATTGTGGCATGTGATATCGCACGTGCATCATAGGAAGTGGCCTCACAACCCAAAACTTCACTGGAAGTAACATCACAAGAAATTACGAGATCTGAAGACCTCACACATATGTTTAGCTGGTGTATCATGAGTACATTTGAGCACATTACAATATTTAACAAATTAGATTTCGTGCCAGGATTGTGCCAAAAAAGTAATTCAACCCCACCACAAAATCTGGGTCTCAGTTTATACATTTATTTTTTAAACCTCTGCCACAAAGAAATTGGCAACAAGGAGAAATGTGGTAGTACATCTATTCTACTTAATTGGTTGCAAAGTCTGTATTATGAAATTTCTTATGGGGGCTACGGCACCTGCTGCAGAAATATTTAGTGCCAACAAAATCTCGGGAAAGAACAAAAATGCTAACATAACTCTGGAGTTTAACATATTTGTTGGAGAGATCTGTGTTTTGTCTCGTCCCAGTTTTTAATCAAAGTATCATAGCATAGGGCATGACATCATGGCATGTGATATCGCACGTGGCATCATAGGAAGTGGCCTCACAACCTAAAACTTCACTGGAAGTAACATCACAAGAAATGACATGAGATCTTAAGACCTCACACATATGTTTAGCTGGTGTGTCATGAGTACATTTGAGCACATTACAATATTTAACAAATGATATTTTGTGCCGGGATTGTGCCAAAAAAGTAATTCAACCCCACCACAAAATCTGGGCCTCAGTTTATACATTTATTTTTTAAACCTCTGCCAGAAAGAAATTGGCAACAAGGAGAAAGGTGGTAGTACATCTATTCTGCTTAAGCTTAATTGGTTGCAAAGTCTGTATTATGAAATTTCTTATGGGGGCTAAGGCACCTGCTGCAGAAATGTTTAGTGGCAACAAAATCTCAGGAAAGAACAAAAATGCTAAAATAACTCTGGAGGTTAAGATATTTGTTGGAGAGATCTGTGTTTTGTCTTATTCCAGTTTTTAATCAAAGTAGCATACCATGGGGCATGACATCATGGCATGTGATATCGCACGTGGCATCATAGGAAGTGACCTCACAACCTAAAACTTCACTGGAGGTAATATCACAAGAAAGTCCATGAGATCTTAAGACCTCACACATAAGTTTAGCTGGTGTATCATGAGTACATTTGAGCACATTACAATATTTAACAAATTAGATTTTGTGCTGGGATTGTGCTAAAAAAGTAATTCAACCTCACCACAAAATCTGAGCCTCAGATTATACATTTATTTTTTAAACCTCTGCCACAAAGAAATTGGCAACAAGGAGAAATGTGGTAGTAAATCTATTCTGCTTAATTGGTTGAAAAGCCTGTATTATGAAATGTCTTATGGGGGCTAAGGCACCTGCTGCAGAAATGTTTAGTGCCAACAAAATCTCAGGAAGGAACAAAAATGCTAAGATAACTCTAGAGGTTAACATTTTGTTGGAGAGATTTGTGTTTTGTCTAGTTCAATTTTTCAATCAAAGTTGCATAGAGGGATTATATGTCTCCTGCAAAGCACTTTATGTAACATGCAGATGCCAGAGTTTTATTTTATATAAATGGGTAAGTGAGTTACTGCTTGTAACACAGAGATACTTTTGTTAGTTACAGTTCATAAATTGTAATCCTTCTAATATAGCACAGTGAGCTACGAAGGGCATGTGGCTCCTACAGCTTGTAACCCTCACTGTCTTATGAAACACATCCTACACATTGATTTACACAGACATGACTTTTTGACACTGTATAATGTGTACGTGTGATGTTCAGCGCGCTGACACCCTGCAATGAAATGAGTGGCACTGTAGCCCCTAACACGACCGGCCAAACTGACATGTGCACTTAGAGCACTCCTCCACTCCTCCCCCCCTTCCCATGGACCAGCCCGCCCCACCCTGCACATGTTATTTAAAATATGTTTTTATTTTTCAGCTGCTGGCTCTTAGAGAAAGTTCGTTTTAATGACCAAAGTCTTAAGAATATACACCAGGTAGAAATGTTACCTATAAAAGAGGAAGCTGTAAACCTAGAAAACATAAGTAGTGTTTGGAGGAAAATTAACCCCTCTTGAGAAGCAAACGAGATGGTTTCACTTGTGCTAGTACATTGCTTAATTGACCATCATTCTACCAGAGCTGCGGAAGCTAATGTTTAATTTTGCCTGGTACTGTTGACTCTCCTGCATATTGTTTGGGTACCAACATGCCAGAGTGCTGGCATCTGTGCAAACCAATAGAAGTCAGATGCACTTGTGGAGGTAGCTCTTTGAAGCAGAGAATCTCGTGATGAGGCCAGTAAAACTGTACAAATTAATGCAATCATGCCTCTGGCGCAAAGATGTGACTGATAGAATGCCTGTGTGAATTGTGCCTTTTGATATGCAAATTTGAAATAAAATGAATCCAGTTGTATTGCTGATAACATGTGCTATTGTTTTGCTGCTCATTTCCACAATTGCCTGCAGAGATCAAAAGATAGAATCTTAAATATTCCCATGGCCCTTCTCTTTTCAAGACTCTGTGGAAATATAAGCTCACAACTATTCTCTTCCAGGACGTCAAGTCAACATTTGCTCATTGTCCAGGCCCTAATGTGGCATTTGTCTGGTGAAGTGAAAGTTTACTTGTGCTTTTAAGTGGAACAGAAAGAGCCAAAGATAAGCAGAACCAGTTCTCCTCCATGATCCAATGATATTAGAACAAGCTTTAGGTTAAAATACAGGACGTAAAGTATGAGGTGGCACAAAGATTTAGCTTGTCTTTTGTCTGAAAATCTTCACTCCCTCTTGTAATCTGTCGACTCCAGCCATGAGCGATTGGAGTAATGCAGGAAGAAAGACCATGGTATTCCAAAAAATAAATGAGGTGACCACTCAGAACTGGAAATCCCATTTTACTCATTAGATTGAATGCAAAAGAGTTTGTAAATACCAGGGTGCCAACAGCAAGATCCTGTTCTGGTTGGATCAGAATCTGGGATTGACTTGTTTTAAATTAACACACCCTCTGGTGGCTGTAAATAGCATGAATGACATGAGTAACCTAAAATGTAACTCAGGCAAACCATGGACATACTGTCTTTCAGTGGTGACAATCTCTTTAATTTTTCCTTCTTTCGATTTTATGCTAAGGGTTGTCTCACCTAGGTGCACGGCTGGGTTAAAGAATTGCTCTTTACTAGAAGTGGGTGGCAAACTCTGCTCCTCTGGCGGAGTTCTCTGAGTTTTTCCTACTCCATGTTCCACTTGGAGCGCAAAGTTCGGCAAAAAACTCCACCTATCATCGGCAGAATGAAATCTACTGGCGTGCTCGCACTCACCCCTACTGATCACCCAAATATCGGCATCAGGAGCAGGCCAGATCCAAGTCTGTGTTTATCATTAGGGACATAAGAGACAAGCAAACTATGGGCCACAGTAACATATAGGAGTTAGATAGCTCAAGGGGTTGCACACATGCTAGTGCGGTCTGTATACCATTTGCAAGCATTCTTAAGTCACAGCATGGGAAATCCACCTTTTATTCTTCCTGGGACGAAAAATGAGTATCAAATAGGAGAGCAATACATGCACCTACTACTTCAGTAAGAAGAGCTAACCCTTTTAGTGAAGAGTGCAACACGTTCTTGATTTTGAATATGAATGTTATCTTATCGGTACTCACGATTATAAGAAACAACCACAATTCTCTGCATTATTATCGTAACAGAGAAAGCACAAAGCCCGGTCGCGCCTAGTGTGACTGGAGGTCACGGCTCGTAACATTGTATGATTTCACTTTTTGTGTCTCTGGGGGATATATAGTACTGTTAACGTTCAGTTACCCGCATCCAATATGCCCACTTAGATAACGTACCTTCCTTTGCGAGCTCAAAGGCGGAGCCAGCATTCCATGGTCCTCTGACTTTAGGGGGCATTGTTAACGTGAACCCTGCAGCCGTCTTGAAATGTCACCTCACAAGTTTCTATTCGGTGCACCTGAAAGGCGAAAATTTTCAGGATAATATCCACATATAAAATGTGTTTCACTCAATACTTATAACTATTCTACTATAGTAAGCTTTTATGCTTGCAATACAATAATTTGTTAAAATTAGAATCTATCAATCAGCACTGAGATAAGTGAAATATTAATTGCTTATCAAGGAAGCCTTGTAATTAGCAGAACCAATTCCCTTTGCACTGTGGATGACACGTTTCACGTATCAAAGTTCGCGTCATACTGTGTTTCCCGGAGACACCTTTATAGATGGACGTGTGAGACATCCGAAAACAAAAAGGGGTCAGGACGTGCTGTCTCAGCTATTTTATGGTTCATATGGTGAGCCCTAGGTTAGCTTGGCCTCTGGCTGTGTGTTGCCCTTCAAAACATAGGTACAATGGAACCACAGAGAGGGACATCTCTGCCGGTCGCATCAGGCCTCCTCTGCCTCCCGCGGGTGGTGTTGCCTGCATACGAGTCATAGGTGAGGCCCTTTAACTGCTGTATTGCCTGGGTGTTAAATTAACTCACTTCCAGACCTTATAAGCCTCAGTTAAGTTGATTGAGACACCTATGAAATGTATGTTCAGAACTACTTCCTTACTGACGGAATTTGATTTTCCTCAAGTCGATTTGCAATGGAATTCAGTAGCTTGATGTATCATATGAATTTTTTCAGACACAAACAGCCACATAAGGGTGGCTGAGTACACTCTGTCTGCACGTGTAAATTGGCGGAATTCCACGGAGTTTTCAGTGACTGTGCGGAATTCTGCAGAGTGAAACTCGTGAGCTCCACCCAGCCCTAGTCTTTGCACTGAGCAATGGACTGCAGACAGTACAGTGTTTACAGTTTCCCGTCATAAATATAACTCAGGTCCACGTACAAAAGCTTTATTACACATCTGCATACATACAATTGGAGTAAAAAATTAACTACTTGTTTAGAGTTTGGAGGACAGGGTACTCTACCATAAACATGGCAAAGTACTCTCTTCACAAACTGATGGCTAGCACCCTTTATTTAGAGTCAGGCACACTGACATATTTCCACTGGTAGAGCCCTAGATGGCTCTTCTGGCAGACACCTGAGATCGAGAGCCAACATGTATCAGGCCATTTTTCTCAGGACCTCGGTCTCTCCTACCCATGTAGGGTAGACATATTGATGTACTTTTTTGCTGTTTGGGGTTACCAAGAAAAGCCTGGCAGCCCTGAACAAAAAAGTAAAAAGTGACCTGCCTCCATGGGAGAAAATTCCCAGAATGTTATGGCCTTTGGTTTTCTGACATTCAAAAACAAACTCACATTTGTTGAGGTTATTTTTGAAAAACCAAAAACTTTGCTGAGCAGCCATATGAAACATGACAGCATCTCAGAAAAGCCTCCAAGGCTGCACCCCCAGAAGCAAATACATATCCATCAGTCTGGCAATGATCTATACATATGGTGGGGATCATTCACCAAGCTGGTGCACTGAGCAAATTCACAAAGGAATTTGTGACAGTCTACATAGAATTAACGTGAATGCACAATTTGCTTTGTGACTTAAGCAGGCACCAGGGTTGATAGCTCAGATCTATTTATATCTCTCATTCACAAGGACTGGTAGAGGTGCTCCTGATGCTTATCCTCCTCCCTTATCTACACCCTAAGACTGGTTAAGTCCAGACTGTAGGCAGGACTCCTATATAGGAAGTTTCTATATGTGTAGGAGACAAATATCTCTCTGATTTACTTTGCATACCAGCTAACAGTATTGGAATCCAGGAGTGCCGGATTAAAGTTTTTAATGTGTACCCCTGGTAACGGGCAGGAATAACATCAATGGAATTCAATGTACAGACCATTTAAAGCCTATTGAGAGAAATGCACTTATATTTAGGAATAGTTTCATCCTGGCATAAGCAAGCCCTTGTCGCTCCTCCACCCAGTTGGCTTATGGGGATTTGTGAATATTCAAGTAGCGGGGCATAACCGTTGCTTTGGTATTCCAGGGGGCCTACAAAGCATACACTGTGCTAGTTTCAAGCTCCTATTTACAAATAGGTTTGTCTGTGAATCTAGAACCTACATGCAAAGAAAATCAATAAGCCTCCCAGAAATGTGCATATTTTATGAACCGCGGACTTACCATGAAGCTACTAAGGTATGCACAACTCTTGGGGCTTGGGGGTCCACACTTTTTTTGGAAATCTAAAACATGTCGCCTCGAAACTTGCTTGTTCTGAAAATGTTTTAAATTGTAACAATAGGGTACCAGGAAACCTGAAAAAATCACCCATGTTTTTTTATTGATGTTAATGTGAAGTAATATTATAATGAGGATTTTCCTGTAACTTGCGATCTATGAAGAAATTGCTTCAATACAAAGAACACTTCATAAATAAATGCATAATACAATACATCCTTGAAACAAAAAACACCCTGACCTAAAGAAGAGATGAATTAAAGAACTGAATTGATGATACACGAAAACACATTTTTCCAAGACATACAAGCTGAACAGCAGGAAGCAATAAAACGTGAATCAATAGTGCCTATTTTTATAAACATACACAGCAATTTCAGCAAAGAAAGCGGCTCACTGTAGTGACTCGCCTGCCTTTCTTCATTCGATTTCTTTCTGCTCCCTTTTACCATTATGCTCTTGAAAAGAAAAGGTAAATGTGGTTTATAAACACAAAGACCTTTTTACAAAGATGATTTACATTAACATTATTCTTTCCCCATCCAAACAGCGCCAAGTATGCTTGGCCTCAGCATAAAGCTTTTCTCGACTCCTCATGCTCCCTTCATGACCCATTCAAGAATGAGTTTTAAACACATTTTCCTTCACTATATCCTTCATAGTTCTTGTAATTTTGGAAATATATCACCATCCTCTATAAATGACAGTGGTAAAAATACCTTTTGACACACAAGATAAAAAAAAAGTGTTCCATTTTAAGAGTGAATACTTGCTATATCTATGCCTCGAATTGATTGTAGTGCATCTTGGTCTAGATGTACAAATATTAGGAATACCGATTTCCTAATGGCAATTCTCTCCGAATCGTAATTAGGAAATCAGTATTCTTAATGTATGAAACTCTTTTGAGTTTCATTAGCAGTTCCTAGTGGGTCGCAAATAGAACTACCTTACGCATATTAATGAGGTAGGTTGCAATTTGCGACCAATCAGAAATTGCAGCTATAACATGGATGATGGCCTGCTGAGGTCAGCAGAACACCATGGCTGTGAATGCTTTTTAATAAAGCAATTTGTTTTTTTTCAATGCAGCCCGTTTTTAAAAAAACGAAAACAGGCTGCATTTAAGTATAAAAAAATAAAACTTTGCAGTTTTATTATTTAAGAGTAGGCAGTGGTCCGTGAAACCACAGCCTGCTCTTAAAAATATAATTATTTATATACTCAAAGAGGAAGGAGTCCCTTAGGGACCCCTCCCCCTTTGCGAATGGGTTACCATCAGTTTTAAACCAGTGGTAAAACATTACTGATTCAGTATTTGGAAGGGACACCCTAAACATGTGCCTTCCACATACTGAATATCAAATAGCAAGTTACTGCATCACATTTTGCATTTTGTACATTAGAAAAGGCATTTTTCTGGCCCTAAACGGACAGATTCTGTGAATTGGGCCATTTGTGACTGGAAAAATGCTTTGTACATCTGGCTCCTTATCTCCTCTTCTCCTCACAGTGTAGCCCGTTAAAAATAATCTATGTTCCCACTTAACTGGCCTATGTATCCTCACCTTTCACACCACTTGTCAGCCATTATCACTGCTCTTATCAGCCACTTTGTCCTTTGCTGATATCCACCTCCAATTCACAAACCCTAACACACACATCAGTCCCATTCCTCTCTCCCCACCAGTACTGTCCTATGAATTGTCTTCCATCTAACACACAAATGTAATGAAAAACAAACCCTTAACTCACCAAATTTAATCTGAAACAAACCCTTATCTCTCCAAAGCACCAACTACCTATGTAATAAACCTTTATGGTTTATGGAATGCTTGCTCAGTCTAAAACAAAACAAACTTCACAACTAACCCATCTGATTCACTTTTCACTCCTTGGCATTAGTGTACTCCACAAAACGTATAACCAATCAACCAATCAATTGGTAGATTTGTCTAGTGTTTCTTGCCACCTGTGAGGGTAACCATGCACTGGTAGGGTCCTGTTGATTAGCTAAATAGCCAGGTATTCAGGGACTTTTGAAATTCTGAAAGAGATCGAGAGGTCTGGAGATGAAAGGGTAGCTTTTTTCATGTCTTCGCTGCTAGGTAGGAGGAGCGTCTACCTTTGCATTTCCTTTTGAGAAAGGAAAGAAGAGCTGAGATGTCTGGTGGGCTGATTGAAGTTAAGGCAGTGGTTCAAGTAGGCAGGTCCACAATTGTGTAGGGCCTGGTATGCATGGGTCAGGCGCTTCAACTGGCATATTTTCTGTCCAGGGAGCCAGTGGAGTTCCCTGACATAGGGGGTGATGTGGGTTCATCTAGAGAGATCCAGGATGAGTCTGGCTGCGCCATTCAGAATGGTCTGTAATTGTCAGATGTGAGCTGCGATCCGTGCCTAGAGAGCGTTGCCATAATCCAGTCAGCCAGTCAGCTGGAGATGAGGACCTGATGGTCTATTTCTGTGGTGACAATGTTTTTTTGCTTTACAGGCCAAACAAGTGGTAAACTTAATAGCTTGGGATTCCGGTGAAGGTGTTTAAATTGATACTATTTTAAATTCTGGAACTGGCAATGCTTCCTTCTTCTGTACTGGTGTTCATATTCCTTCACATTCCTCCTTCACATCCTACAAACGTGGGAGCCTTTCTTTCCCATTGCCTATACACAGAGGTTGCTCTCTTCATTAGTTCATTTTAATTCCTATGTATCAAATCATTTCCCAATAGATACATAATGGGTAACAAGGTTAGATGTACCAGGCCCTTTGTTACTCAAAGAAAGCAACAAACTTTTAACTCTGCACTTCATTAATTGTAGATCAGATAATGTTTCCGAATCCTGTTTGTACTGAATTTTCTATGCCTACATCTGTTTCTATAAGGACCAACACACCCTTCTAATGACATTCTAGGAGATATAATTATGAATCAAAGAACCAAGGAGAAACAGTGCTCATCAGCATCAATCTGGACTATAGATTAGACTCCTAAAGTTGTTTATTAGAAGTTTTGACCATACAGGGGGTGTGCTGCTCTACTCCCCGAAGTTGTGTGCAAGAATATGGTAGCCTGTTGTGTCTCACACAACATTGTAGTATATCATGGTTTAAACATACCTCTGAACCCTCACCTAGGTCTGAATCCAGGAACTGCGCCATTGTACAAAACCGAGGGCAGGGTAAGCAGGTGTGTGACCAGCTAGTTGACACTTTCTTCTTTAGAGCCAATAGTTGTGTTATGTACCTTATATGCTTGCACAGGATGTTGTCGATGATTGGTGGACATTTAACACTCTATCCATCAAACCCATCCTGAGACTTCTCTGTAAGCCATACATGTGGTTTCTCAACAACAGATGTTTTCAAGAGTCAAAAGTCCCTGTTACAGATTTTGAGCCCATGTCAGTGTAAAGTGTTGACAAATTTATAACTGACTCCATTGCCTAAGGGGAGTACATATCAGTTCATTTCTGTGATCTTCCTGGACAATGGGTACCTAAAACATTCTACACACCAAGGACTACATTCTTGAGCCTCCTGTGCTACAGTAGCATCACTTTTTGTGACACAATAGTGGCACAGACCTTGCAACCATGTCAGTTTGGGTGGCTTTCAATGGCCTCATAGAGATGGAGTCCAACAAGGCAGAGCAAACTTCTGAATTGTCTTACTCTGCACATGGGATGTGTTCCATGTTCCCACCCAAATCCCATGTTTTTTTTATGCTTAACAAAATTTACAAGACCGTGTATACCTTGGGATGAAATGAAACCTTTTGCCGCCCCAGGAGAAGAACAACTAGGAGAAATCTCATTTTTCCTCCTCTTATTTTTTTCCCTCATTCTAATTGTGCTGCATTGTGCAGCACACATAGATAGCGGAAAAGCTCTCCCAGGAGTGCTTTTCTGCAGGAAGGTGCATCTTACTTCACAAAAAAAATAAATCCTGGATGTAACGCAGACACTTTTGCACCATGGTGCATGGGTTCCTGGGTCCCACTCGGCAGTCCATTGTCTACCAGTGCTGATGGGGGAACAGAAATGTGCTGCATGCTATAAATAAGGTTCATTACTGACATTTTACCATGACGCAGGCCAGCGCCGCAAGAGAACCATCTGCGCAGATCTATGCCAAACCCCCAAATATATGCCACCGAAGTGTCACAATGAATGGTGCCTATGCATAGAATCCTTTACGTTTGTCACTGTGTACTTTAATGAAAAGTCAGTATTGTAACTGAAAATTTCATGAGTAAATGTCAACCTCAGAGTTTTTGAAATACATACACTTCAAAGACGTACACCTTCCCTATTGTTTAGAGGAGGTTGGCTGTGTGTCAAACTGTACAATGCAGAATGGCCCTAATACACATGTGACCTTGGGGTGTCTGGCCTGTGTCATGAGGTTTGAGGCATATTTACTAAAAGGGAGTGCAGTGATGCGCATAAAGTCAAGTTGCTGACGTCCACTGTGTAATTCTGAAATGTCAGGGAAGGGCCATATCAAAACATATGGCACATTCCTGTCCTATACTTCTCAGCTGCTGCAAAATGAGGTGCCCAGTGCCAATGCAGGTACCCCTGCAATGTAGTACAAGAGTGCCTTTGTTGCGTGAGCAATTTTATTTGTGCAGGAATAGACACCTTCCTGCACATAAACAAACCTGGGAGATTTCAGCCTCTTCCTATTTGTGCTTCTTGGGACAAATAGTGACTTGGCTTCTTATTGTGCCTCACCTGGGGAGGCATATGGCTATTGTGCCCTGCCTAGGCTACATAGCCTTCCAAATTTTGAGCTGTGTCCACATCATTTTGTGTTGCTTCGACATAACCACAGAAAGCCAGCAAAGAGTAGTATAATTCAGCCATGCTTGCAGAGTACCGCTACATCTGATGTAGGAGGTTACCCTAAGCCACTCAAGTTAGTTTAGTTTTCCTTCTTATCTCTGACATAGAGTTTCACTTCATACATTTTCAACTTTGCATGGTGTTCATGTTCTGCAATGCAATCATACATATGCATAAAATATGTTGGAAAGCTTAATTCAGATGTAGGGTTGTTGTTGTCTATGTGGCGAGGAAGGCACAGGAAAACCTCAAAAGGCTGCATGTGATGATAGGTACTGTCCTTCCCGTGTTTATTTGTTTATTTTTTCAATGTTGGTTTAGCCTTATTTTCTAGCTTAAGTGCAGTTTATCTGCCCCAAGTGTGGAGTCTCCGCCCTGAAGGTGTGCATTCTGCAGTATGGCCGAAACCCAACATTATCATACAGGATATTGCATACATGAAATAACTACCACGAAGTTCATAACAGGAAGCTCATGGAAGCCATTTTACTGTCATTCTGAGCCATCCTCACCTGAAATATGAACCTCTGTCATCTTGCTGCTCAGTTTACCTGAGATGTCCCCCAACATGGGTGAGCGGTTTGATGACAAGGCACCCCCTTTCAGCGACTTCAAATTAAACATCTTAGCAGAGTGGGTGCTTGATAAGTATCCTCAGCTTTAAGAAGACCAAGAACAATAGCTGAGTATTGCAGTGTGCAACCGATTTTGGGAGGACATCTCAGCACGCTGGAGTGCAGTGGGTGTTTACCATTGGCGGGTCAAAATTTGTGCTAGGAGGACCTGCAATGTTGGGCCAGAATCAAGGCCCAGGAACTCTTGGGCCTGTCCTCCCAGCCACATGTACATAGGCCCGCCTCAGTAAACTGTACAGGAGGGTCCTGAGAACAGCCTTGCTGACCCTCCATGCTCATATAGAGGAGCTTGAGCAGCAGAGACCTAGTAAGAGTGTTGACTGCTTTATGTGTCTGGCAGAATGATGTGAGTACTGAAAGACATGTTGCTTCATGTTTATTTGTCAGCCTTCACACTCTCTGCAAAATGGTTGCAGTATTTATGAGGTCAAGAACTCCTTAGAGCAATTTGAAGGATGCTTTATGAGGGCATTCTGGGACTTGTAGTGTAGTAAACACAACTTGGGAACATTTCACTTCTAGGCGCTTTTTAAGACTGAATGCAGTAACAAAATCAGAACTAGTCTCCAGTCGACCTCATAACTGTTGTATCCAATGGGGAAGGAAGGCCTTGCACAATGTTTAGTGTTGGTATGTGAGGGCTATGGGAGTTGGATACTTTCTCATGTATGTCAATTTGTATATACATTTATTGACATATTTTGTGTTAATGAAGTAAGGGCTGCCTTTGTGATACTTGTCTTAAGCTAAATGATACACATGTAAAAGAGGACATACAAACATATTCAATGCAGTGGCATGGATGTAATTTCTATTTTCAAGGTCCAAGTCCTAACTATGCACATGTACCTGACAGTATACCACATACCTGGAGCTGTTTTGACATGCTAAATGAGGCACTTGCCATGTACACTGTCCAATGTTGCCTATAGATAATCCAGTATCTTGACTCACATCTTTGACAAGGTCAATTTCAGGGCTTGTTTGTATCCTTACACAATAATTTGAAAATATGTACTTCTCCCATATGCTACACAACAGGTGACATTTGATAGTACACTTGTGACTGCCGAGACTGCACATTACAGGATAATTCTAGTTTCACTTTCAGCTGTGGTTAACTCCATTCTGACTGTGTCCTATCCCCACTTCTGAAATTTTACACTGGAAATGAACTATGCTTCAATGTCCTGAAACTCACATCACATCAATGCTGAATGTGAGTGTTGGTGAATATTGAGGAGGATGCAAAGCAACCTTAAGACAGATGCTATTGTGCATCTAATACAAGGACATAAGGGTGATAAAACACATACTTTTGGCCTCCGTTAACATCACATTGCCTAGTGAGAACAAAGTTGGCACTTATTTCATGTTGCATTGAGCTTCTTGGTGATTTGTACACCGACTACATATTTGTTTGCCTTCTATTTTCAGTGGACCCAGCTGGCCAAAGGACATCTACCCAGCACCCAGGCAGGAGATTGCAACCTCAGCTTGTAGCAGGGTATAATCTCTCAATATCACCAGTAAGGAGGGAGAAAAAGAACAGAGCAGGAGAAGTGCTCCCATTCGGACAGACAATACAACCATAACACCATGAGCCCGGAGTGGAATTTGCAGACATTGAGGGGGCATTGAGAGGCACATCACCAGTGCGGGTGGGGAATGTGGGTCTCCTCCAGGCCCAGAAGACCGGGATTTCAATGTAGTACCCCCAGGGCAGGCACCATTGCCATCAGAGCCTGCCACTGACACCTCCCTAACTCCAGTGGCACCACTGCCACTACTCCACCTCCATGTGCCTGCCCAAGAGAGCTGAGGGAGGCACCTGCCCATGACACCCCACATATCTCTTGTTCAACCCAGACTCCTCCATATACAGTGATTTCTCAGGCTGTCCCACAGGAACTGGTACTGGCATCTGAGGTTGAATGGAATGTGTCCTCTCATATCCTACAGAAGATCAGAGATGAACTCTGGGCCATATTTATACTTTTTGACGCAAAACTGCGCCAACGCAGTTTTGCGTCAAAAAAAATTGTGCCGTCTAACGTCATTTGGAAGCGCCATGCGGGCGTCAAATTTATACTTTGACGTACGGCGGCGCAGCCAACAGGTGGGAGTCATTATTTCGTGACGCACACAGCGTCGGTCTGTCGTAAAGGAAACCAACGTAAATGCGACGCACATCACTGTGGGTCGATTTACGACAGCGCAATCGTGAAAACGCCGTTTTTTTTCACGCTATTGCGTTACATTTTTGCGCGAAAACTGCCCTTTCAGGAGAGGAGACCCAAAATGGATCCTAGATGCCCCAACAGACCCCAGGAGGATGAGAGCAGACCAGGAACCAGCCAGGAGGAAGCATACAGGAACCAGGACATTTTTTAAAAAAAAAGAAAGTGTCGCTTCAGTGCAGAGGAGCAGGAAATCCTGGTGAAAGAGGTGACGGAACACCAGCACCAACTTTTCATCTCCTCAAAATTGCCACTCAGTAGGAGAGAGGCCATCTGGAAACAAATTGTGGACAAAATTAACAGTGTGGCTGAAGAACGCCGGACAGTCACCGAGTGTAAGAAACGCTGGCATGACTGCAAACGTAGGACCAAAGAGAAAATGGCCAGGAACAGGAAGGCAGCAATACAGACTGGAGGGGGGAGTCCAGCACAACAGGAGGCCCTGGACTACATGGAGGAGATGGTCGCAGCCGTCATCCCGGAGGAGATCGTCACAGGGATTCAAGGACTGGACAGCGCAGACTACCACGACACAACGCACATGCAGGGTAAGTCGCATGGGGAATTCAAATGCAATAATGAGGATTGTAAGCAGGGGGGTGATACCTACTACTCAATGCATGTAAGTCAGCACATATATGAAGGGGCATGGGGAAAGGGGCACGGCAGGGGGGCATGCCCAGTACTGACCGAAGCTGGGGCACGACAAAATACAGCAACAACAACAGTCCCACGGGGACATCCTGTAATTACAACAAGAGAGCCAAGGGAAAGCAGTGACAGGTGGGAAGGACACTACCTCAAATCCACATCCAGGAACTTGTCTTGCAAAATCTATTCCCCATCAACTAGGTCCCTACCTGTAATGCTGTAGCAAATACAACAACTGCAACTTAACTGCCACCACAGTTGACAATAACACCTCTCATCTCTGTGCAGCTATAGTACCAAATGGCAGGAACCCCACCCTGGAACATACATACCTAAAATAGGGGGTGAGGATGACATCTGCAATTACTCCTAGAAATAAGACAAAGGTACCAGTACACTCAAATGCCGAATGTCCATAACTGACACATACATAACCCTAAGTAAACAGCAATAGGAGCCACACAGCACTAACGACACACACATGCTGCATACGTCAGGGTCCCTCACGTGCCTGGCTAACAAGGCTACATCACTAATGTCATACTGCTCAGACAACAACATTGAGGAGGGGACACAGGCAACTGGTCACTGAGGCACATCTGCATAGTCTTACAAAAAAATAGGACATTCATACGATAAACAGGCCAATCCAGTAAGACACACATTATACCCCATCATATACAAACATCAACAATGTTTACATCCATACCACATCCTAACATTGACATGCATAGGTAAAGCCACGTAACATGTACAGTTCATGCAATGTGAATAAAAAGTGTATGGGGCAGGGCCTGAGAGGCAAGTGTGCTGGCAGGGCAGTCACAACACCCACAGTCAGTCAAAGTGTAGTGTGGCAAGTGAAACGTATACTTTGCGCATTAGCCTCAGGCTGGAGGCCTTTGTGCATCTTACCCTGAATGTACTAATACTCATTTGCTCACATCTAAGAGCCTCAAAGCACTTTGCACTAAATGATTCTCATTGCCCTTCCTATCAGTTAATGTAGCAAATAGTCAGTCCTAGGGTGTTGTTAATTAGTCAAATCACCCTGTTTTGCCTACTTCTGCACTGGAGTTCGCCAGAACATATTCACTCTGTGCCCCAGTCAAGGATACCGTCTGGTACGTTGCTGATAGATGTGGTAGGGTTGAAGGTTTGGCATTCCTGCATAGGGAAACCTTGTCATCACCATGACATATGTCTTTTAAATTCACTTCCTCGTCCCAAGACACGCATGGGGGAGTTTCCAAACAGAAATTCACAACTAGATGCTGCCTGCCTTTCTGCTGATGCACAACCAGATCCCAGCCCATTCCTCTGATATGAGGGATGATGTCTCCCCTGTGATTCAGACAGGCAAGCTCCAAACTTAACATGCTGTGCTATACATAGAACAAGCAGAGGGAGAGTAGAAACTGTTAGGCACCATGATAGTTGTGTACTAATGTATTAGTCTCCTGCGGACTATTTCAATTCTAACAGTGTGTATTGTTTGGGTTATTGGGGCTCACACCTAAATTCCTACAAGTCAGTTGTACAATGAAACTTCATATCAAACAAATACTGTCTTTGTCATTTGTGTATGGGAACATACCGGAAAAGATAGAAATGTGTAGGACCTGAGTGACCACCACTTCCCTGCGAAGTTCCAAAGATGTCATGCGCTCGGATGTCTAAACATTCCTTTGATGTGGGAGACCAGAGGCACTGCTAGTTAGTCTGAGCTAAATTCAATATCTGGGTGACAGAGTTATATACAAGTGGGTCAAACTTAGTCCCCCACACCATTAGCTATCCTGCTGCCTAGAAAGCCAAGAATCACATGTAGGATAATGAGAGCCCACCCAACAAAATGTCCCTCCATAACAATAGTGAAACACCGAGTGAGGAGTAGGACAAAAAAACGCCTATTTCTAAATAATTACAAAGCAACACCTAGAGGCGACCTGGCAGACATGTCTGAAAGATCCATATCATACATGTGACACACAGGTGGGCCATAGGCCTACAACAATGCCCTATGACGGACAGCAGATACCAAGACAAACACAGAGTACAAAGTTAAGGCATCCAAAGGCTTGTATCTTAAAGCAAAATTGTCACAACACAGACACACTAATTGTACCCTGTTTCATTGCAGAGGAACACGGATCTCCTGCCGATCTGCCTGTCCATGAGTTCCCTGATGACATGGATGACGAGACCATCAACCTTCCACAAGAGACCCTTGACATGGTCCTTGAAAGCCTCCAAACCCCACCTTCAGTCACAAGGAGGAGCACAGAAGAAGCAGCCACCACAGTAGAACCACCCGCCACCCCAATTGTAAGACCTGCCAGCTCCAACACAGCTGAGGACTCTGACGACACTGGCACCAGCTTCGAAAGAACTGTTGTTGGGGTCCAGCGGGAGCTGGCCAAGGAGGTGCGGGTGGGGATGCAAACTATGGCAGCCAGCCTTGAGGGGGTGCGTTCGTGCATGTTGTCAACTGCTGATCAGGCAGCTGCAATGCAAGCCAGAACATCGCTCTTGGAGGAACTTTTAAAAACACAGAAGGAAATCTGCACAGCTGTCATCCAGTTGACACAACAACTCCAACTGCAAGCCAGTCAACGTGTGCACGAATGCAACATAGAACCCCTCAGGGCCGACCTGGCTGCCTACCATCGGGATGTGGCTGCCATTCTGAAAAACCAGCAGGCCCTCCTTGCTGCAGTACTGCCCTTCATTACTCGACAGGGATCAGCCCCCGGGATGTCTGCCTCCATGTCTTCTAACACTGAGGTGTGTGTTGCCCCTTCACAACCAACAACAACAAGGATACACCAGGCAACACACACATCAGAAGAAGAAGACATGGAACAGATAACATTCACACGCAAGAGTACCCGGAAGCCCTAGTCCCTGCACCATGGCCTACTCTGACCAAGGTCCTACGTTTTGACACATGCCAGTCTCACTACAACTACCCTCAATGACTGTTCGGCAATCCACTGTATGACTTGTCCCCATTGGCAGTGAATGTTTCTCTCCTACCATTTGGCAATTCATGTTCCTCTGCACCGTCTGTGACCTCACCCCAGCATGTCAGGAGCATCATCCACACCCCGTCTGTAGGATCACCATGTAAGAATGCACCAGAACGGACTCAGCTAACTTTGTGAATGGACATTTTGCATTACACCACCTACAAATAAATATCACTTGCACACCTATTGTGTCTCTGTGTCATTTCACACTTCAACTGTGCAGTAGATAACTCCAAAGTGGCTGTGTGGCAACCATGTCGATTCTCTATACTACTGTCCTGATTTCATGTATACTGAAACATCTGTGCAGTGGCCAGGATTGCATCATAGCTTTACTATACTGAGGAAAATAACTGATGAAGGGACTAAGCACACACAATCATGCTGTGTTGGACAGAATGATGCACCATCTACAGCTATTCTAGACAACTAATGGTGGCTGAGAAATGTAGGCACCATGCGATACTAAAATTGGAAATTATGCTGTAAAATGAAAGGAATGATAAACAAATTACACTGCATCAATCACCCTTACGGCGTATACTTCCATGAAGGTAAGTCATGCGGAATCAGTACACACATGATGTAGGTCAGCAATGACAGCAACAAGACAAGAGTGTGAACAAATCCTCATCTACAAAGCTCTCCCTGAACTTCACAATGCTGTCCGACCTATCTATTTACCTACAATAACAAGTCGGGAAGCACCCTTTGTGAAGTAGGATACATACCAACCCCAAACCTTGATGATCAATGCACACTACCAATGTTGGCTCTCTCACATGGTGGATACTTACCAAGTTAGCACACGGGTAGCTGGCATGTTAAACCTCATTAGCCTGGGGATAGCGAGCATGGAACACAAATGTCATACTAAAACTTTCTGCTACACTGATGTCAAGGCTATGAAAAGGTAGCAACTAACGCATCAGGTAAAGGCTTAACAAATTTTTTATTTCAAAGTAGTAATAAAAGAGGCAACTAAGGGAAAGGTAAACCTACACTAATCTAACCTGACTACTACTAACCCACAACTGTCCCTAACTAACCTAAGCTAAACTTACTCTACACATGTAACGAAACGATCTAAACATCAACCCCCCACCCACCATTAAGAGACAAGACACATGCAGGACAACACTTACTAACCTACACACATACTATACTATCCTAAACAAACATATATATATATATATTTTTTTTTTGATATTTTTTTTTTTTTTAAATTAAACAGGAATCCCAACATTGCCCCCCACCCACCCACCCACACAAAAATATTAGATAGAAAGAATAAGGACCCCCCACCCTCTTACCTAACACTAACTAAGCTAATTTCCTATACTTATCCTATAACTAACCCCCCAAACCCAACTAACGGTATGAAAAAGGAAAGAGGTGAGAGGGGAGGGGTAAAAGTTCAGGAGGGCAAAATGACTACAGATTTGCCCTCTGTAGTGTGCGCCGGATGGAGCACACCTACTTCTTCACCTCATTCATGTCCTCCGCAAGGTTGTCAACCTTGCGGATCAACCTGTCCAATTTTCTGGACAATGCCTGGAAGGCTGCAGGGTCAATAGGAGG
Source organism: Pleurodeles waltl (assembly GCF_031143425.1). Taxonomy (NCBI): domain Eukaryota; kingdom Metazoa; phylum Chordata; class Amphibia; order Caudata; family Salamandridae; genus Pleurodeles; species Pleurodeles waltl. The sequence continues at coordinate 413,226,683 of NC_090447.1, forward strand.
GTCAGTGCTGGTCTGGGTGCCGGTGGAGGTGGAGGTTGTTGCTGGAGTGGAGTGGCCACGGGACAGCCCTGCTCCCAACACACGGCTGGGTCCAGGTCTGGATGAAGATGCCTGGTCCGTTGCTGTGTCCCCTTGGGCAGACCTGGTGGATGTAGTGGCGGTGGTTGTTGGTGGCACCGTTGGGGGAGCCTGTGGTGTGGCATACCACGCCCCGGAGGCCCGATCCGAATTATATCTGCGGGCCATCCTCTGATACCCACACTGCACCTGCAGGATGTGCCTGTACCTCATTGCATGGCGCTCGAAATGGTTGCGCTCTGCAGCACTCAGGTTTGCAGCTGTGAAGAGAAAAGGGAAATATTGAGCATTGAATTTACAGTGGCTTGAATACCACCATGGGTCATTTGTCCATTACTAGAAATTTATTTTTTGCAGCAATTGTTACAACATAGTTCACGGAAAGGCTCAGAGGAAGTACATGTGAATCCTGCATACCTAAGGGCATATCACACCTAGCATATACATGTCTCTACATGATGGATGACATCACCCTAAACTACTCAACTAAATCATACCTAAGGCATGAGACACTATGGCACCAGCTCTTCCGCATACTGACTTCACTACATATGTCATTCTATGTGATAACAATCACACTCCTCACTCAATGGCATTTGGAATTAGTTGTGTGCTAAGATTGAACCCCTGGCCCAGAATCATATGTCCACACTAGGGGTCAGATGTAGGAGTCTTGAAATAACAACTAGCAATTATGCAAAGCAGAACGGTGTCTCTGACACCGTCTGCGAGTCGCTATGGGGTCCCGAAAACCCACCTCATGAACATCAATGATGTGGGTTCCAAGTTGCCCCACCGTAGCGACTATGGGAACTCACGGGGATGGAGGCCTGCTGGGACCAGCAGAAATCCATAGACGTGACTGCTTTTAAATGAGGCAAGTAATTTTTCCCCAAGTGTAGGCCGTTTACCTGAAAGGAAAATGAGCTGCAATTAGTTTAAAAACACAACAATTCAACTTGGAAATTTTCACTGTAATTATTGGTCCCTTAGACCACTGGCTGTTTCGTGCAGGATTATTTTGGTCCACTCACAAAGGTGAAGGTTTACAATGAGGACCCCTTCCAGTCAGCAAGTTGGTTACCATCCACTTCAAGTGGATGATAACAGCTACTCACTTTGCAACCACGTACTCGGTTGCAAATGGGATTGCCTACCACTGTGATTTGCAAGTAGGTCTGGTAAACCCCTTTATCATTTCCATTTTGAAAAGCATTTTCCTAATATGTACATGACCACCAAATACATTTTGGAATAGGAAACAGACGTTTGCAAATCACAAACATATATTGATGCCATTTGCAACGTGTAGACATTTTTCTCACTCTGGCCCTAGGTACTAACTCAAGTCACAAAAGGTGTTAAGTACATGTAACATACTGGTTGCTACAGTCCTAGGTACCCTGTTTCACAGTAACATCCCAGTCTTTGTGGGTGGTGTGGGAAGAACAACCAACAATCCCATGTTCAATGCACACCCAGGAGTGTACAGAAAGTTCAACAAGTATGTGCCTTCACACACAACACCTATGAAGGGCTAGCAACACGTTGTAGTCAGCCCAACCTTGTCACATCCCAGGTCCACACATGTCAAAATGATATGACTTAGCCCAACATAACATACTATTAGTGAGGCATGTTTAACAACACACACAGAGGAGGTAGAACACCCATTCACATGATTCAACTGAACACCTAGGCCATTGCACTCAAGTCACATACACTTCGAGTTCACCTTGTGGAAGTACATGGCCCCGGAAGATCCGACCTACAGTGTAAACAGTCCATCCTCAACTAGGAAGAAACACTGGTCATCAAAGCCATGTGCCTAAGCTATCTGGGAGACTGTCAGTCTGATATGCAGACTCAGTTGATGGCAAGTCCCTGACCAAGTCTAACATTGACCAGTGTATTCCAAATGAGTCATACCATTCCCAATTGCCGCCCTAATTGAATGGGCTACAACCCCTCAATCTGAGAGATGACTAGGTATTGCTTTACAGAAACATTATTCAAATTTGATATCACACTAAAACAACAAAGCCAATGAACGGCCAGCACATCAAATCATGAATTCTCTTGAACACACAGTAATCCATCATTCTTCATTACCAAACAATGTAAATAGCACTCAGGCGACACTCACTGTAGGTATCGGGGTCGTCAAAATGGGCCACCTCTCCCACGGTGTACGGGGCTGGTCCACCTGTAAAGCATGAAACAAAGATTATACTCAGACTGGGTGAACGGACAAATAATTTCTGTTACAATGACACTGTGTGAATATGACATGGTAATGATAGACTTTCACACATGCTCATCCTGCATGGATGACTTTGTATTCAACATTATCATTGGATGAGTCTCCTGCTCCAGTGTCACACCCTACTACACTCATGCAGTGGCCAGGACAGTCATGTGTCGTTCAAGTTAATCCTCCATTAGTATGCCCCAACAATAATGTTAACCATACATCTCAGCATGTGCATCCCAGAGAGACATACCAAAACTGGTTCCATGAGGACTGCATGACCACTCACAATCAAACAGGCTATGTGGACAGGTTCAACACACAGCAACCAGACACACATGTGACATATGTGTGAACAACATGACTAACTTCATGTGACGTGAAGGCAACACACATGTATAGCATCATCATGTGTTTCCAATTTTCTGTCTAGCTATGGCGTCTGCATATGTAGGTATGTTGTTTCTACATGACGTACTCACTGGCCATTATGACCAGTGGAGTACAAATAGAGCAGTTCACGTGTTGCTTTTCTGACACAAATGCAACACTACATTACATGCAGCTACAGGCATCTGGTATGTGTTGCAAAAATGATCCATCGGACTGGTAGCATAGGTCTTCATACACATTCTGCAACAAATACACATTAGGACACATATGTATACCTTTGTAGCGCAGCATTTGCAACATTTTGTGATGCAGAGAGGGGGCGACTTAGCAAAATACAAATAGATGTTGGATTTTAATGCTGTTATTGCGTGTACATGTGTTGCAAAATATGGGGATTTATGTGTATAACCATGGGCCTAGGTTTCCCTAGCATTACACACAGTCAGCTACTTATTTTGCAGATTGGCTAACAATCATCACATGTTCACACACAGATTTCTATCATTCCCATTTAATTGATTTTTACTCACCAACATGGCCACCAATCCGGAGTCCCAGGTGGTCCAGCAGGTCCTGTTCCCTGGTGATCAGATCTGCCCAGCGGTGCTTGAGTTGGTGTACATTTCTCTGACTCCCGTAGACCCGGACCAGGTGATGGCGCACCTTCTCCCACCGGATTTTCCTCGCCTCCGTGTGATACCCCTGTATCACACGGCCCCCAGCTTCCAGCATTAGTGGGAGGAAATGGCTTACTAGCCATATGAACCCCCCCAATTCGTCTTCACCCATCCTGGACAGGCGAGGCCTACCTGACATATTGAGAGGACTAATAATGGACAAAATAAATATGAAAGTAAAAGTGGGAAATGGGGAAAGGTAGAGGGGTGAAAGAAAAAGAAGAAGGAGAAAAATAGCCCAACTAACCCCCCAAACTATGCTACCCACAACAGACTCCTACTGACAATACAAACTATCACAGGTATAGGCAAAATAACACTAAACAGACTGAGACAATGTTATACAACAATAATAGATTGACACTAAGACAAAATACAAGGCACACAGGACACAAAAGCAGTAAAACACAGGACAACACCTTTCACACAACCACACAGTCTAGATAAATCTGAGACTGCAAAATGAAAGTGAAAGTTAACTCCCAGTACAGATTTTGTAAACAGGATATCCTATTACATCACTTCCTGCAGAAAATGGCCGCCGTTTTTATTTTCCCGTTATGCGTCATATTTTCACGCATACACAGTTGTGCGTCATTTTTTGTTGACGCATTACAGTGCACATGATGCGGAGTGAAAAAATATGATATGAATATTAATAATTTATAATGTACATGAGATGACCAACATATTGTCCATGTAGCGTCAATTTTACCACGCCTACAGCATGGGCGTCATTGTTTTTACACGTACAGTGGTGCACATGATGCGGAGTGAAAAAATATGATATGAATATTAATAATTTATAATGTACATGAGATGACCAACATATTGTCCATGTAGCGTCAATTTTACCACGCATACAGCATGGGCGTCATTTTTTTTACACGTACAGTGGTGCACATGATGCGGAGTGAAAAAATATGATATGAATATTAATAATTTATAATGTACATGAGATGCCCAACATATTGTCCATGTAGCGTCAATTTTACCACGCATACAGCATGGGCGTCATTTTTTTTACACGTACAGTAGTGCACATGATGCAGAGTCAAAAATATTGATGATGTAAATTATACTTTGAAGGCGAAATATTAAGACAATTTTGGATACATTTGTATTTGACTCTGCATTGTGTGCACTCATGTACGTGAACAAATTATGACGGCCATGCTGTATGCGTAGAATATGGAGCAAATTTATCCTTATGTCTTCATGTTTTTAGCTTTGGAAAGGTGATTTGTCATGGTCAAACGGTGCGATGTGATACACATTTGTGTTTGTATATGACACATGTCCGTTGTTTTATGTATAGAAGGCATTCACACTGTAATGTTTGGGATACGTTAACTAATGTATTGACCATATTTGACGACATATTTGGTGTAATTGCTGATGGCTATTTTGAAATGATGGATGGGATACCATTATGTATTCCGTCTCCAAAATGTGTCCACAGTTATGATGGTGATGCTTTTATCTGTAGTCCTAACAGGGAGTGGGAGAGTCACTTTCAGTTTTTATGGGGCTGAGCATGTCCCATTATGATTTTGTGTTTCAGATTTGTGTTGGACTTGTGACATGGAGGCCACACATGTGCCTTATGCATGTGTTTAGTTCACAAGTACATGATTCTTGTATGTTTTGGGGGCGGTAGAGGTGGACTTAGGCCCCCAGCACCCTAGGATTTGACCATCCAGAATTGCTACTGTATCCATGGAGTATATTTATTATATCATGGCAAACCTGCAGCAGCGGGCTAATGTAAGGCCATATGGTATGAATGACTATTGACCATTCATTGATCTCATTAGCCCATTTGACGTTTGCAGTAATGATGAATTGGAGCTAACTTGCATACCATTTTCCTATGACTATGTTTGCAAGACTCTCAGCGTTCCCGATGTGATAATGAGAAGAATATTTTGGTTGTCTGTGTCCCTTTCTGCATAATCTGGTTTAGTGTCATGTTACAATCTTCCTGCTAGGTTCAAACTGGGACACAACTGTGATGGTCTACTTTCAAATATTAGATTGATTGTATGACATATGTGTACATGTGTGTGGGAATGTGGCTCCACTATCACCTGTCTGGGTGTATGTTGTCACTGTAACTTCAAGGTCTCCTCCTGAGTTAGTGGCAGCTGATGTTGTAGCTATTGTGTATTGCTCATATCACACACTTGAGAGTAGCCATTGATGACATGGTCACGTACACATGGATGGTCCCACCCAGTCTCTGAACACGTGTAATGTGACTTTCAAATGATCTCCAATTTTGGGCTGGATGAGAGACTGTTTCAGTTGTTTGGATCCGGCATGTGTAATTGTCACATTTGTACTCTTGTTGGGCTCTGTGTATGGTAATGTATCATGTCACATCCTACCCTCTGTGCATACAGTTGTGATGTTTATTTTTGGTGTGATGAATTTTAATGGCACTCTTGATCAATGAGACGACATTCATCTTCAGCTATTTCAAACTAAAGGTGGTCAGAAATGAATAGGCCAAAGCATGATGTGGTGTTTGTTATCTGTGTTTATTTACAAGTGTGGAATACAAGTGATTATAATAACTTAAGTAAAAATATTGTTCACAAGCTGTTGGCGCCTACGCACTCCTTCTGCCGTGTTAGGTTGTTCCCCCTCCTGTTGCAGGCAAGCATCCTCCTCATCATCATCCTCAGGCATGTCTGGGTCCGGTTCAAGGAGGGGAATGTTCCTTTTTACACAAATATTGTGTAATATGTCACAAGTGAGTATGATCTTACAGACCATCTCTGGGGAGTATAGTAGGCTACCGCCAGTAATGTCAAGGCAGCGGAACCTTGACTTTAGGGTCCCAAAGGTCCGCTCCACAATGCTGAGTGTCCTCTTGTGGGCGTCATTGTATGCCCGCTCAGCAGCAGTATTTGGGTTCCCATATGGTGTCATTATCCAAGGCTGGATGCCATACCCCTGATCAGCTGAAAGAGAAACACAGAATGGTATCAATTAGATGTAGGAGGCACTGTTGTACGTATCTTTGATGGAAGTAGTTGTGTTGTGTTGTCTGTGACTATTTTGTGTACTAATGTGACAACCTATGGTTGTTGGTGGAAACTTTGGCATTGTTTTTTTTCCTTGGCTGAGCAAGTGTTTGTTGGCTAACTGTTTGTCAGCAGGATGTATTGGTTTCTCAAGTACAGTGTGCCCTCCCTTGCATTGTGACTTGTGACACAGGTGTCCGTGTGTCCTCACTGGGGGTGTGATGATAGTTCCATGCAGAGTTGAAACATGAAAGTGTATTAGAAACGTTCAATTGAACATACCCAGGCCATCCCATCCCTTCAAACTTATGCATTGTATTAGTGTACAGGTTATTGTGAGACTTCCAATTTGCAAGGTGACATTTAGGTAACCACAGTCACTAAGCTGTAGAGTAAATTCCAATGTGTGAAAGGTTCAATGGTGACTTGTGAAACATGGCTAGTGATGTGAGTACCTCAGTGTGTTCCTGTCTAGGTGTTGCTATTGTGGTGTATGGGTTGTTTATCCTAGAGGGTTTCTGTGCAGTGAGTATATAAGTAGATTTTTGTCCTTACCAACAAGTAGTCCATTGCCATACCGTCCATCCTGGAAGTGTTGGTTGATGGTGCAGTGACGGAAGATGAATGCGTCATGTACACTCCCAGGATATTTAGCCACAATGTTGCTGATCAGTCCTTGGTGATCGACTATGGCCTGCACGTTGATGGAATGTGTGTGCTTCCTGTTGCGGTAGAGGTGTTCACTCGCAGCAGGTGGCACAAGGCGTACGTGTGTGCAGTCGATTGCACCAAGGACGTGCGGAAAGCCACTGATGGCGTAGAACCCCAGTTTAGTTTCCTGCTGCTTCTGCACTGTGTTAGGGAAGCAGATGTGGCGGGGTGTCAGTCCAATGATGGCATCCAGTACTTTAGGCAGGAATGCGGAGAAAGATGGTTGTGAGATTCCACCAACCAGGGCACCAGTTGTCTGAAAGGAGCCACTTGCCAGCATGTGAAGTACGGCAAGCAGCTTTGTTTCTGTTGGGATAGTACGTGGAGTCACTAAAGTGGGGGCCAATTGCTGTTCAATATTTGTCAGCAGCTGCTGAATGGCCTGCCAGTTCAACCGGTACCTCTGGATGATGTCTCGTTCCCTGAGGCCATGCAGGGTTGTTCTTGGGCGGAATATCCTCTCCTGCCTTCTGCGCTGTCTTTGGGGTCCCTGCTGTTGTTGTTGTGGCTGCTGTTGTTGCTGCTGGGCTCTGCGTCTACGTGCACGCTGAAGAAAAAGCACCTCCATGTCTCCCTGTTGCTACTCTGCTGCTCTGCTGCTCTGTTGTTTGTTCTGTGTGTTCTGATTAAGTACAGGTGTGTTTGCCCCATTTTAACGCCTGCCCTGACCCAGGCGTTAAAATTTCACGATATTCGTGCTTTGCGTGATTTTTTTGCGCCGCCTGCCGCGCGGGAGTGATTTTTGCCCGGAAGCATTGGACGGGAACGCCTACCCTGCATGTCATTAACGCGGGCGGGGTGGCGCTTCCAAAAACTGGCGCACATAGCGCCATTTTCCTGGTGCGCCGGATCGGGCGTCAGGGTTTAAATATGGGGCAACGTTTGCGCTGAAAGTGCGTCAAAATTTTTGACGCACATTTGGCGCAAACGGAGTATAAATATGCCCCTCTGTGTGTTCCAAGAGACACAATCCTGAAACATGTTTAACCTCAGTGCCTCCATCACTTCCTTGGGATAGCCCTTCTGTCAGTGTTGGCCTATCATCAGCCCCCACCCCACTGTTGTTGTGTCTCCCAATTTGTCATCCTATTCTGTTTCCCCTGCTAACCTTCATACCTCTCACGTTGCCCGCTCCCATGGGGTGTCTGGGCCTGCACCGGCCAGTCAAAAGCAGTCCATGGGAGCATCAGATTTGGAGATCACTGTGAAGGATGACAGCGAAGATGGCTGGTGACTGGACATTGTTTTGACAGCAGACTAATTTTGTATACCCCTTGTACGTAGACTTGTTCTCCTGATGCTTCCTGATGTGTTATATTTACTCTGCCCATATTTATTTATTTTGGGCCATCTCCCCTTGCCCAATCTGTTATAAGATTCTATTTGATTTCCTTTTTCCCTTTCAAATGAACTGTTTTATTTTTCTGATAACATTTAAGAAGGCTACTTCTCTGTGTTGTGTGTTTCATTACATTTGCAGTATTCAAACTATTGAAGTTACATTGTCATGTGTTTAATTATGCTTTCAAAATTATTCCTTTGTACATGTATGGTTCTACAAATATACATGTCTTATACATATTTATCAACACATATATGGCCTACAACCAGATTAACCTTCTGACTATCATCGTTTACTCAACTCTGTTGGAACATGGAAGATATATTTTATTTACAAAGTGAGGTGAAGACATATATTACATTGATCTAGGGGTATTTAGCGGGGGCCTTCATGTGGCCCTCCTGACCTTTATATGCAGCCTCCTGGCCAGTGGCAGCACTGGGCAGCAGTTGAATCAACACAGCACTGACATCAACCAGGTTTCACATTAACAAGCAAACACATATTTGAAGGTTACTGATAACTGAGTAAAAGGAAGGAAGATACTAGGGTGTCTGGCCCCAACTACCTTTGGAAACCCCTTCATTTTTAGGTGCATCACGCATCATAAGTCTAAGTATGTGATGTTGTCTCTTTCTAGGATTTCAAGGTTCACCTGTATGTAATTGTGGAGATACAGGGTGCAAAGTGAAAATCAGCAGTTGTCCAGGATCACACATTTTGGAAAAGTGGATAAACTGGGATGATCTGCACCTTCACTTGTTTCACATTGCCCAGGTCCACCACCAGATTAATATGCTATACTTCCTCTACACCCACCTTACCAGCCACAACCCCCTGCCCAAATGCAAATCTGCTGGCATCAGTGCAGCCTTTATCATCAATTACCATTAATTTTGGGAGCGTGGATTTTGTTGACACGCATCAACATGATGGTCTTTTAAATCTGTTGTTTCTACTTCTGTTCATCAGAGACAATATGAGCAAATAGGTATGCACTATGCTCACTTAAAGTACAATTTGAGTCATCCTTTCATTTGGCAACATATTATGAAGTGGTATACTGTTATGAGCCATATGTGAGGATATGGAAATGAGGGGCAACAGTGATAGTCGCCCCACACCACATGCATTTGACATTTAGTCCACTTTTTCTGGAGCATGAACATTTGGCAAAGTCATTGTTATTTATACTTATCAGGGTCCTGCATCAGCCCAGTTTGTGGTGCCTGACCAGATGTCACATCCATACATGTAGCAGAGATCACTGTGGGTCATAGTATTTTGGACAACATCACAGGGCCTAAAATGATATGAGTGTACTTATTTTACATTCTAGTTGACACATGTGATGTGCAACATGACCTAATTCAGTTCAAAGGTTTTGGACTGTTGATGGATTCAATGTAATATATCTATCATTTGTCTGCTCACAGAGTAAGAGTTTGGACCATATCCATGCCATATTTGTATACCAGTTTGTGCTAGTGGTATAGGTTGATGTGCCCCATGACGGTACGTCCCTGCTGGTGGAGGGACCTCTGCTACAGTGGGTGACTGTACTCTGGCTGTATGTGGCAATAAACTGGAAACGTCATCAGACATAACCAAAACATGTTGAATATGTGCAACTTGTCACATATTTACATACTTGCATCTAAATTCCAACAATAAGGATGAGTGAATGAGGCACATCATATATTGCCATTTACCATTGTCACCCGCAACGATGTGCCACTGTTTTAGATTGAGGAATCGGAAGTGGCCATTTCTTTCACAAAGAATCCTGGGAATTGTAGTGTGATGGTCTAAATGAGACACATATCATCTGACTCACCATGCAAGTTACACATTTTTTAACAAAAACATAGTCACATCTGTAGTGTATCACATATAATATTTAGTGTCACTGATAGATTCACCACATATTGCCTGGCACCACATTGAGGCCATCACTCACAGACAGCCCATGGAGGAGGTGGGGGTGTATAGAGGTGAGGCAAAACCTCTCAAGTGGGGTGAAGTGAAGGCAGGCTCCAGTTGGTTCAGCAGGGAGAGCTCTGGCCACCTCTAGCCACCTCTAGCCTGATGTACTTCTCCTTCACCTGGTTCTCCTCATCCTGCCATTTCTTCTTGAGGTCCGTGGCTGTACAGACATCCTCCCCAATGCTGTGACTGCCATAGCCAAATGCTGCAATAGGGCTGCCTTCTGTGTGGCACTGATGTAGGAGTGGAGACCATGCAGCCTTTTGTAGTGCCTCACTATAAACTTGAATGTCATGCTGATCTCCTCCTCAGTATAATTGTAATTCCTCCTCAAAATCAGCATGTTTTCAATAATTCCAAGCACAGAGCAGACAGGCTTGGTGTTGGTGTGGAAAGACCAGAACCTTGAATATGTGTGCTTTTATGTGATGTGTAGTGCAGGGTTGCAGGTGGTGTTAATAGTCTGCAGGTGTGTGAGATTTCAGTCACTCCACCAGAGTGCAGAGATTCCACCCCGAGTGTGGAGTTTTTGCCCAGAGTGCATCAAATTCACCTCGTGTGTGGAGAATCTGCCCTGAGTGTGGACGTAAAGATACTTTTGCAAATGCCCTTTATGAATTACCAAAGTTGTAAACTTAGACTTTTGGTCTATATCTAGACCAAAAGTCTAAATTTACTTCTGTGAATCGGGATCACTAAATCTACTCTTCCCTAAAATACCCTTCCCTAAATCCACTTACTGTGAAGATATGTTGATAAGAGACCTTCTGGAGTAGATATACAGACAGATAAAGAATACTGACATCTTTATTTTGACAAACAACGACTGACTAGAATAGCTGTGTACCAGTATACAAGTAATAATGATCAATCTAATAATTCCTAGAGGTGGGTATTTCTTCTGCCACAAGGTTTGGCTAATGTACCTTACCATGACTGAATGCACAATGTTCTGCATGTAAAAGATGATCTTCTCATGAGGAGCTACTTCAGTTCACCCCAGGCAACAGTTGGATAGATAAACTTTCCAGAAATCACTTCAGATGCATTTAGTATTAAGAAAATATTTTTTATACATTTCTAACACCGATAAACTAATATAACAATTTAGTAATGATTTAATACATTTATGAAATTATTTATTAATGTTCAAAAAGAATATAAATATCTTCACTGAATTCACCTAAACTACCAATTCTAATTGTAAATCTAAACTTAATTGGTCATCTTTGAAAGATATCAATCACCAAAAATTGTGAATTGTATTATTTAAGAACTCGTATACTGCTAACACGTAAATGCTCTTGAAAACCTCATGGCCCTCGTTATGACATTGACGGTCGGTGGTAATGTGGTGGAAAGTACTGCCACCATATTATGACATTGGTGGTTTGGCAGAAGCTAAACCGCCAATGTACCACACCGACCGCCACGGTGGTAACAGCTGCCGGGCTGACGATATTAATCTCAAGCCCGGCGGCCATCACTGTACAGCGTGCAGGATAATGACCCTGCCTATTGCCAAGGTTTTCGTGGCTTCCTTACTGCCATAAAAACCATGGCGGTAGGCACTATCAGTGACAGGGAATCCATTCCCTGTCACTGATAGAGGTCATCCCCACACCCAACCCCCTCCCCAGAGTCCCCCCACCCCTCCTTCCTCTCCAAACTACCCCCTACATTCAGGCCCCCTTCACAGACGCACACACACATACACACACCAAATCCCACATTCATCCACGCATGCATGCATCCATACCCACACACATCTGCACACACTTTCATAGATACACGCAGACATGCATTCACACAACACAACATACATGCACTCACACCTCCATACATGCACACACATTCAACACACAACACACACCCGCATACACGCACGCACGCACAAACATACACACACACCTCCACACACACACAAAGCACCCCCATCCTTCTCCCCTGTCGGAGCACCCACTTACTTGTGTTTAGGGGGTCCTCCGGCAAGAGATGGAACGGGGTGCTGCTGCCAGCAGCAGTGTCCGCCAGGCTGTATTATTGGCCCTAATACAGCCAGCGGCAGTCTACTGGTGTGGTGCTGCTGCTGGCAGAAGGGCCACCTTACTGCCATCCACCGGCATGGCCACAGCCAGATTTCCGCCATCCTTCTGGCGGAAATCTGGCTGTGGTTATAATCCGGCGGAAAGCTGGTAGCTGCAGAGATGATCTTTTGGCAGCCGTCGCCGCGGTGGTAGGTGATTTTTACAGCCAGTGTCATAATGAGGGCCATAGTTATATAAATATCCTAGTTTTAACCATGCATTAAGAAATGCTAGATATTCTGTGAAAATAGTACAGTACATTTCCTTATAGAGTATAGTGTCAAAATACCCTGGGTCTAATATCCTCTGACAAAATATTTTGAGGTGAATATCACTTACAAAAATGCTGCTCTCTGAAGTTAATAAAAGAAGGTCTACACTCAAATACACTCAAATAGACAATACTTTTGAAAGTGATATTTATAACTCTTAGAACTGGGGTCTTTGGTTGGCAGTCAGATTACCCCTTGTCCAAGTAAGGACCCTCACTCTAGTCAGGGTAAAGTAGAATTACACTCACTTAACCACTGCTCAGCCCCTTGGTAGCTTGGCACGAGCAGGCAGGCTTAACTCAGAGATAATGTGTTAAGTTATTGTACCGACACACACAGTAATGCAGTGAACCACTACAAAATGACACAACACAGGTTTAGAAAAATAGTAAATATTTTATCTAATTAAACAAGACCAAATACAATAAGAATCCACAATAAACCATTAAGAATATGATCTTAGCACTTAAAAACACAAAAATAGTGCCTAGAGGCACAAAGGTTGAAATTTTAAGTTTAGCTGCATTGTTATATAGTTGTTTCCTACAATGTGACGCCAGTGGTGCCGTTTACAGAGTCATACGGACCCACAGGTACACTACCTTACTAAAACAAGTAGAAAACAGGCCAGTGCACGAAGTCGGGGAGCGAGGTGTCGCTGGATCCGATGCAGTGTCGGTTCCGGTGCTATGGGGCAGAGGAGCAGAGTGGTGGAGGTGAGGCATCATCGGTTGCGAGGTGTCAGTCCCTTGGTCCGTCCGGCAGAGACGAAGTCCGGTGAAGTCACAATGCTGCGGGGCGACCTCACAGGGTTGCCCTCATGTCATCTGGTCACAGGCGCTGCGACAGAGTTGGGTGTCACGAACGTCTGTGCTACGACACTCCGATCTCAGTGAAGTCATGGGGAATTAGCAGCTGAGGCGATGCGAGGCCTGTGGAGTTGTTGAGGTCGTCGTGTTTCTGCGAGGTCCACAGCTTCAGGTGCTGGTGTCTTCACGGTTTCCATGCAGAGGCATCCTTAGCAAAGTTGCACAGCGTCGTCCAGCGTTGTTTCACAGGATTTCACCAAAAGCTATCTTCCAGGGGCACAGGAACTGGAATGGCACCCTCTGGCAAGCTAGAGTCAATAGCACATAGACTCAAAACTGGATGGTGGAGACATTGCTGTCCCTGACGCTTCAAAACAGAAGGCAAGCTCTACTCCAAGCCCTGGGAGATACCTCTCAAGCAGGAAAGTTCAGTCTTTGTCCCCTTTCACAGGAAGAAGCAGCAACTACAGGATAGCCCAACAAAGCACATTCACACGCAGGGGCAGCACATCTCCTCAGCTATTCAGCTCTTCTCCTTGGCAGAGGTTCCTCTTGATTCTAGAACTGATCTAAAGTCTGGGGTTTTGGGTCCACTACTTGTACCCCTTCCTGCCTTTGAAGGAGGCAAACTTCAGAGGAAAGTCTCTGTTTTTCACAAGATCCTACCTTGCCCATGCCAGGCCCCAGACACACACCAGGGGGTTGGAGACTGCATTGTGTGAGGGCAGGCACAGACCTTTCAGGTGTGAGTGACCACTCCTCCCTCTACTCTAGCACAGATAGTTCATCAGGATATGCAGGCTACACCCCAGCACCCTTTTGTGTCACTGTCCAGAGGAGATGCACAAAGAGCCCAACTGTCAAACTGACCCAGACAGGAAATCCACAAACAGGTAGAGTCACAGAATGGTTTAAGCAGGAAAAAGCCTTCTTTCTAAAAGTGGCATTTTCAAACACACAATCTAAAAGCCAACTTCACTAAAATATGTATTTTTAAATTGTTATTTCAGAGACCCCAAACTCCATAATTCTATCTGCTCTCAAAGGGAATCTGCACTTTAGTAATATTTAAAGGGAGCACCCATGTTAACTTATGAGAGAGATATGCCTTGCACAGCCGAAAGAGAATTTGGCAGTATTTCACTGTTAGAACATGTAAAACACATCAGTACATGTCCCACTTTTAACATACACTGCACCCTGCTCATGGGGCTACCTAGGGCCTAACATAGCGGTGCCTTACATGTATAAAAAGGGAAGGTTAAGGCCTGGCAAGTGGGTACACTTGCCAAATCGAACTGGCAGTTTAAAACTGCACCCAGAGACACTGCAGTGGCAGGTCTGAGCCATGTCTACAGGGCTACTCCTATGTGTGACACAACAAGTGCTGCAGGCCCACTAGTGACATTTAATTTACAGGCCCTGGGCACCTCTAGTGAAGTTTGCTAGGTACGTATTAGTAAATCGAATATGCCAATCATGGAAAAGCCAATACACACAATTTCACATAGGGAACACTTGCATCATAGCACAGGTCAGCAGTGGTAAAGTGCCCAGAGTTACAAAAACAGCAAAAACAGAGTCCAGCACACAGAAACAACCGGGAAGTAGAAGCAAAAAGTTATGGGAGACCACGCCAAGGATACCAGGTCCAACAAGGACACAATATTTATTTCAGACAGAGTTTTTGTCAATGTTATTCTGACATACTTTTTTTCTGTACTAACAATGAAAGATGCTTAAAGTGGCAAGAAATGGGCTCCCGTCCTATGCTTAATGCAATGCCTTATTGTTGGACCTGGCTTTTTTGACAGGGTCATCCCCAAACTTTTTGCCTCCTTCCTCCTATTTTTTCTGACCTGTTGTTGTTGGCCTTTGACCTCTGGGCACTTTACCACTGCTAACCAGTGCTAAAGTGCATGTGCTCTCTGTGTAAATTGTACTATTGATTGGTTTATCCATGATTGGCTATTTAATTTACTTATAAGTCCCTAGTAGAGTGCACTATATGTGCCTAGGGCCTGTAGATTAAATGCTACCAGTGGGCCTGCAGCACTGGTTGTGCCACCCACTTCAGTAGCCCCTTAACCTTGTCTCAGGCCTGCCATTGCTAGGCCTGTGTGTGCAGTTTCACTGCCACTTCGACTTGGCATTTAAAAGTACTTGCCAAGCCTAGAACTCCCCTTTTTCTACATATAAGTCACCCCTAATGTGTGCCCTAGGTAAGCCCTAGAGCAGGGTGCTGTGTGGGTAAAAGGCAGGACATGTACCTGTGTAGTTATATGTCCTGGTAGTGTAAAACTCTTAAATTCGTTTTTACACTTCTGTGAGGCCTGCTCCCTTCATAGGCTAACATTGGGGCTGCCCTCATACACTGTTGAAGTGGCAGCTGCTGATCTGAAAGGAGCAGGAAGGTCATATTTAGTATGGCCAGAATGGTAATACAAAATCCTGCTGACTGGTGAAGTCGGATTTAATATTACTATTCTAGAAATGCCACTTTTAGAAAGTGAGCATTTCCTTGCACTTAAATCTTTCTGTGCCCTTCAATCCACGTCTGGCTAGGTTTAGTTGACAGCTCCTTGTGCATTCACTCAGACACACCCCAAACACAGGGCACTCAGCCTCACTTGCATACATCTGCATTTTGAATGGGTCTTCCCGGGCTGGGAGGGTGGAGGGCTTGCCCTCACACAAAGGACTGCCACACCCCCTACTGGGACCCTGGCAGACAGGATTGAACTGAAAGGGAACCTGGTGCATTTCTTAGACACTCTTTGAAGTCACCCCCACTTCAAAGGCACAACTTAGTATAAAACAGGGCCTCTGCCGTACCTCATCAGACACTTGCTGGAGAAGAAACCTGAACCAGAAACTACATCCTGCCAAGAAGAACTGCCTGGCTGCTCAAAGGACTCACCTGTCTGCTTTCTCCAAAGGACTGCTGCCTTGCTGTTGGCCTGCTGCCTTGCTGAACTCTTGTCTGGCTGAAAAAATTCTCTCCAAGGGCTTAGATAGAGCTTGCCTCCTGTTCTCTGAAGTCTCAGGACCAAAAAGACTTCTCTTTTTCACTAGGACGCTTCGTGCGCCCAAATTTTCGACGCACAGCTTGTTCCGCGGTGAGAAAAACACCGCACACCGATGCTGATCGACTCGACGCACGGCCTCGCAAGGACAACGCCGCCCGACCTCCAGAGGAGAAATCGATGCGACGCCTGCCGTGAGAGCGAAACTTTGACGCACAGCCCCGCGGAACGACGCACAGCCGGAAAACAAGCAGGAGAATCCACGCACAGACCCAGGACATCTGGTAATCCCGCGATCCACAGAAAGAGACTGTCCACGCGCCGGAAAATGACGCACGACTTCCCCGCGTGAAAAATAACGGCGCAAGTCCGTGTGTGCTGGGGAGAAATCGACGCACACACCATTTTTCCACGTATCTCTTCTTCTGCGGCCCTTTGCGGAGATTTTCCACTCCAAAGCAGGTACTTTGTGCTTGAAAGAGACTTTGTTTGCTTTTTAAAGACTTAAGACACTGTATATCACTTTTCAGTGATATCTTTACAAATTCATATGGCATCTTTGATCGTTTTGACCTGCAAATACCCAAATAAATATTATATATTTTTCTAAACACTGTGTGGTGTATTTTTGTGGTGCTATATTATGGTATTGTATGATTTATTGCACAAATGCTTTACACATTGCCTTCTAAGTTAAGCCTGACTGCTCGTGCCAAGCTACCAGAGGGTGGGCACAGGCTAATTTTGGATTGTGTGTGACTTACCCTGACTAGAGTGAGGGTTCTTGCTTGGACAGAGGGTAACCTGACTGCCAACCAAAAACCCATTTCTAACACTTATCATGGAGACTACAATAGGTGAAAGATTGAAGCTGCTTTTTTCCCTGTAAAATGACATGTTAGGCACTGTGATCAGCTTATGAAGACTTGCTCTGGAAATATTTACTCTGAGCACAAATCCCCACCCATGGCTGTTGTGCTACAAAAGAAACAAGGCTGTTTTAAAAAAAAAAATCCTTTTTGAAAAACCTTTGTGAGAGCTAGCTGTGGGTCCCTGGACTATTGCCTGATGTACCGTTTTTGACGCCTGGATTTCAAAAGGGGAAGAATTCTAAAATCAAGTTGCTTCCTCTTTATGAATCAGATACCATCTAATGTGGGAGTCAGTATCTAATGATCAATAATTAAGTCAGAAATTGTAGTGGAAATCCATTCTACCTATAGTATTGATTCACAATTTGAAAGGAACAATCAAAACATACCCCTTCCAAATTGGAAATCAGTAATCCTTTCTAAGTCAATTTTGCAATTTGGAAAATCCTTTTCTGAATCACAAAATGAGTTCAGTGAATGAGAAAAAGGGTTTTATCAGTCACAAAACCTGGAATTTCAGGGCCTCGTGTATAAAGAATACATTCAGTGAAAGTGATCGCAATTTGCACATCAACTTTCACCGAATGCATTAGTATTTTGTGAACCAACCTATGTACTAATAGGTAATTTCACAAAATATTGAATTGCAGTAGGTCGCCATTTGATTATTAATGAGGAATGTCACAAATTTCAAATCAGTTGCATACCACAGGCATGAGGGTCTGCTGGACTTGCAGACAACTATATCTGTAATTGCTTTTGAATAAAGCAATCATTTTGTTTATTGCAGCCTGTTTTCCTTAAAGGAAAATGGGATGTGTTAAAAAAATCTCAAACATTTGAAAAACATTTTTTGAAGTCTAGGCAGTGGGCCATTGGACTACTGCCTAATCTTAAAAAAAAAAAAATCAACATTCACAAAGGGGAAGAGGTACCAAATCAGAAGGTTTTCGAATGCTGAAACCCTTTGTACATGAGACCCCAAGTGATATGCAGGATGTTCAACTGCTAAATCAATTGCTAAATTTTTTCATCACACTGCGAGCTCATCTTTAGCAGGTGTGATCTTACTGTCAGGTGCAAAAAGATGAATATTTTTTAACAAAAGTTAAGATATGTATTTTAATTATGAGTACTGGAAAATATTCACATCAATCATAGTCACAATATTATTGAATTGTGCTATGAATCTTCTGTATACAATACTGTACTTTAAAGGTCTACTACTCAATATTCTAGAGGTCATGGTTCTTAAGAAGTAGCAATCAGCTGAAATACATTCTTCGCATTCAAATTTCAGCCTTCTGCAAGTATTCAGAACTCCCACTGTTTAACATAAAAGATTAAGGGCCAGATGTACAAAGAAAGTTTGTATTTCTTAATGGTCCAAATCCCTTTTGTGGGCCATTAAGAAATACAAAATGGACTTTTCTTATGTACAAAGCCCTTTAAGTAATCATAAATTGAGATTTCTACTCTGTAGAAATCACAATTAGTGATTCCAAGAAAAGGAAATCACAAATAGAGATTTCCTATCTGCAATTCCTATTCTGATGTACTGTGCGTTTCCTAAATGCGACTTGGGCATTTAGGACATGCAATTACCATCAAATCTAAGTTAATGATAACCAGGTACAATTGTAAAAAGGTGTCCCAAAGAGCTCTTTTTTATTTACAATAGAGCACAAAGATATCCCCTGGGCCTCTGTGTGCTCTACAGGTGCACCCCTATTTTCGGAGTGCACCAAGGGGGCCCTTTTGCCTATTGCTATCCTTGGTTTTGCATTTCCTAAATAGCAATTTCGTAATAAGAAATTGCTATTTGGGAAATGAAAAACTGCCTCATTGACTCAAATGCAATGGGATTTCTTAATAGCGATTTCCATATAGTGATCCCTACTTTGTAGGAATTACTATTAGGAAATCTGTATCTTTGTACATTGCATTTTGCATTTCTTAAATACCGATTTCTATGAAGTTGTTATTTAAGAAATGCAAAATTGCATTTACCTACATCTGGCCCAAGAAGCAGTGAAAGCATGCAAAAATTGTTAGTTTTTAAATACACTTTAATTCTCATTTCCATTGAAAGCAATCTGTCTGTTCGTCATGACCAAAACTTAAAGAGTGAGGCTGACAGGAAACAATGTTCCAACACTCACTCCTAGAACATTAGGCTGTGTTTGCAAATAGCTGTTGGTATTTAGATGTTCCTGAATGGAGTATCTGCCTAGACAAGGTCCTTTGGTAACTTCCCTCAGACACTAAGGAAACGTTATCAAAAGCATCTGTGCTTCACTTTACAGCTCAACAACACAGATGTCATGTGCTTTTTCATACTGTTTTCCCCTTTTACTGATGGATACAGGCATGTTGTTCCAGATCCTAAGTGCACAGACCTTTCCCATCTGTGCACCAGGTGCCTGGAGCAATATCCCCATATCCATCAGGACCACCCCTATATTGCTCTAATTTAGGAAAATGTAGGCCTGAGACCTCTTTGAGAAGTACTTAAGTGGGTGGCACAATCACTGCTGCAGACCCACTAGTAGCATTTAATTTACAGACTCTGCCACAGGTAGTGCCACCGTACTAGGGACTTTTAAGTAAATCAGATATGTCAATTGGGTATAAGGCAATCCGACGAGCTTTTAAAGAAAGAGCAGAAGCACTTTGACACTGGTTAGCCGTGGTAAAGTGCACAGAGTCCTAAAGTCGACAAAAAGTCCACAAAACATAAAGGTAGAAGGCAAAAGATTATGGGGAGAACCACACCAAGGATGTCAGGTCTCACAGTACCAATGTGAATAACAATGGCATTTGAACTGGAAATAGGACTGAGGAAGTTTAAGAAAGTAAGTTAATAAACCTGCCCTAAGATCACCTTATGCTATTGTCAGAAAGCATGAGAAACAGCTCTATTAGCAAAGCCAAGACGTCTGGTCTCGGCAAGAGGGTGTAGTGGTTCATTTTTACATTTTCTATTG
Source organism: Pleurodeles waltl (assembly GCF_031143425.1). Taxonomy (NCBI): domain Eukaryota; kingdom Metazoa; phylum Chordata; class Amphibia; order Caudata; family Salamandridae; genus Pleurodeles; species Pleurodeles waltl. The sequence continues at coordinate 413,247,206 of NC_090447.1, forward strand.
CAAGAATATGTCAAAAAATAAACAGAAAAAAGAAAACAAGCCTTGACCTAAATGCGATAACCACATATTTTCAGTACCTTTTTTAAAGTTAAAAAACCCTTGCATGTAAATATACCACACAAACTTTCTAGCAGGTATATGTGCTTAAAACAGGTATAGAATTCGTTTTTAGTTTTGATGCATATAACAATAAAATGTTTTTTTGGGCATACGAAAAATGTTTTTCTTTGCATTACTGTAACCTGAAGATATAGTGTAAGCATATATGAGTGACTAAAAAGACAAAAATAAAGCATTGTCAATGAAAAGTATTGATCCACCGGTTCTGGCAATACAGTGCACTTTTTTTAGGTGAATGTTAACATGTGAGCAGGAAAAATGTCACTATCACTGCAGGAGGGCCAATGGAAAAATGGGCTAGCTGGGTACGTAGAAGCAAAATGTTAATAGCATTTAAACAGAACATGGATGAGGAGAGCTCACTAAAACCCCTCTAAGTCTGTATTTTTATTTATGATTTGGCTTTGTTTCATAAGGGTGGGGACAACGCTAAACATCTCTGTTTCCACAAAAAGAGAGAAAGAAATGCTGTAGCACACAAGTAGCTGACTGTGGCACATGGGGGCTCGATATTTGATACTGTCTTCGATCCCTATCATATTTGGGCAATTACTTTATTTACCAATATTTCATATTGTAACCATGTGTGATGTTAGTACATCAACTCCAACCACTAGGCACCTGACACCTCTGAGTCGAATGACTGTGTTTCCCCCATGGTTATAGCTGGCATAATATCACATTTGTAGAACAAACTATGTTATCACTGAATGATATTTTCGAAAATGTGTACAGCCAAGCAATTAAAAACCACGAATCTAAACGTATAGCTACACTGCGATAAATACACAATGGAAATAAAACAAATAATGTACCCATGAATGATAATCGAGGCTATACACGGATTTGTATGCCGAGGTGTGACTTGAAAAGAAGACTGATTTGGACAACAATTGCACAGTAAGAATGGTTGATGCAAATTAAAATGAAATCAATGTATCCATTTTAAATAATATTACAAAAATGTCTATAAACTGTCCCTAACACAGATGAAATGTTCAGCCTTAGGCACGTTCTGCTGAAAAGACTAATAAAATCACAACCAGCAGCGTGGGGTGTTATTTCTATTTAGTCAGCTGCAGAATGCCCCTCTAGAATAGCTGTGATTACACAGATTTGAGTAATCAAACATCAACATTCAGCTACCATATGTAATAAAAACAAAATGATGGAACCAGAAGGAAGACACATTGTAAACAAGTGAACAGATGCTGGTGTACATAGTAGAGCGAGGTTATGGTTTGGTAGGCTGTAACAATTAGCAGTTTCTATTCGAGGCGGTAATGATTATCAGTTTCTACTGGAGATCCGTCATATGTACTTTGTTCAAAACTAAACTTTTCTCAAAAGGAAGAAATTGATCTGTGAAAAACTGAGTTTGCAGAAATGTAGATCTGCTACAATATTTTGAAAAGCTGGTGGACACTTATGAGACTATTAATTCAAAGAATTTGTTTCCCTCAATTTTCATCACCCTCTTAAATAGGAAAATCTTTTAAAGACCTGGATTTTTGCAGGAGTGGCCCCGATCTTTAGGGCGGAGGGGCCACGCCGCCCCCACCTTTTGCCCCTCATGAAGAGTGCCGGTCAGTCTGAACAAAGGTCAGCCTGACAGACACTCTTAATGCCAGGTCAGGCAGCCAGGAGCAGACATGCCAATTTGCGCAGACTCCTGGCTGTCTGAGCTGAACTTTGCTGGGCTGAAGAGGTACAGCTCCTGTGGGCATGACTTCCTCGGCTCAGCAAAGGTGCCTTGAGGGCCTCCCCCGGGTGACGAGGGAAGTGTCACCCATTGACTTCGATCTGGGCACTTCAGGTTTAAGCCCTAAAGCACCCAGGGTGAGTGTCAATCAGTGACACCTCGTCACAGAGTGGGGTGGGGTAAGCAGTCTCACTGACCCCATCCCACTCTGTGACGAAGTTGGGACTGCTGGCATCCCTGAGGGAAGGCAGCAGTCCCAACCCTCTTGGGGCCTCCGAGGCTGAAGGCAAGTATGTGTGTTTGTGATCTTTTTTTAATGAATGTTTGGTGTGTGCGTGCCTGCTTGAATGATGATGAGTGTTGTTAATGGATGTGCGTGCGTGTGTGTGTGAAAGAATGAGTGTGAGTGTGCTTCCCGCCTGCCCCCCTCCCTCCGAAAACTGTAGTCCGCCACTGGATTTTTGTAAAAAGAATTAGTGGCAACTGGTTTTGTGTTACATAGATGCTTACGTGAGAGAACCATGTTATCTGTCTTGTGTCCTTTTTACACTACTTCTGCTGCTCTAACTGGATCAGTGATGGGATTCGGTCATGTTATTTACCTTTCGTTAGTGTCTAAAATTCTCGTTGTTGCAAGATGATGTGCTCTCATTTTGAATTAATAGGACAGCGGTCTTCATCTGTGTGTATTAATACCAATAAAACAGTTTAAAGGAATACATGAAAGAAATGTCCGATGGCAGACCCTGACATGCTACTTAACCCACGTGATGAATGTCGTTTCGAAATGACTAACTTAAAAGTAGGATTTTGGGTGATAGGTTGAGTGATTGTGGACCAATTGTAATCCAGCTAAACGACAAGTCATATTACTGTTGAAATTAATTTGACCTAAAAATGTAAGTTTTCAAACAATTGCATATCACTGCACAATTCAAAAGATCCTTCAACCTGGAAAATAAGGGCGGATTCCATGTTTTTTTGGCAATATGCACTTATCTATGCAAACAGAAATATTTGAATAATTGAAAATATATGGATATGATATAGAGAGATTATGTTAATTTAATATATAATGAGTGGTGGATGGTACATGGGTTGCATGATGAGGAATTCTCATTGGAAGAAGGAATATGTATTTTTTTTAATGATATTAACCAAATAAGGATTCATCAGGGACCTACAGCATGATCCCCAGCATCAAAAACAATGTTAATATGAGAACTAAGTAAAAAGAAAACAGACATTCGGTCGTGCATCAGTAATCCTACATTTAATCTGTTTAAAGATTCACAGCAGTAGTACATCACTTATAGTCCTCTAGTTTGTAAAATTACATTACATTTCCCACCATTTAGGAAACTTGCATGCGTAACTGAAGGACAAATAGTCATTACTATATGTACTTTTTCTCTATGGGAAAAACATTTTTCCTCAACATGCATATAGTTCCGTTAGAAACAGGAATATTTTACTCCTTTTGCAACCTCAGAAGACACTTTTGGCCAGATTTAAGAAAAGTGGAGCTACACCCAGTGCAGCGCCATTTTTCTTGCACCCCTTAGCGCCCCCTAATGGCACCATGTGTGTGCCGTATCTATGATATGGCACACCATGCCGGTAGTTAGGGAGCTAGAGTCAAAAGTTTTGACACTTCTTCAGAGCTTTGCAGGATTAGCTTAAAAAATGTTGACGCTAATCCTGCAAAGCCCATTGAGGCCCATTGTAAATCATGGTGTGCCTCCCTTTAATGCCTGTTCTGAGGGGAACGCCCCCTTTGCATACATTATGCCTGGCACAGTCATAATGTGGGACAAAGGGTTACAAAGTGGCACAAGGTAAATTTGGCGCAACGATTTTGGCCTGGTTGAGCGACATTAGCGTAGAAGAATTACCCTAATGTGGGTCAAGGAGGAGCTAGCGGCTCTTAAACATGCCCCTTAGGCCCTTTTGTACTAAGGCATTTCACCGTAAACACACAATTCGTAAAACCCTTTAGTACATACTTCTGCTTTCAACATAATACAAATTGCTGTTTCTTCAGGTAGGCAAACTATTATTGCAGGTAAATGAATACCCACAAAATTGCAAATTGATGGGTTTTGACCAGCTATAACACAACCCAAAGCACTTGCATCTTTATCGTTCAATCACGGCATTTCTAAGTGCATCTTTCATCAGAAGTTTGTCAGTCCTGATTCTGATAATCAGGTTGCAGAAAGTTCTGTTTTTCAACACTTCAATTCATCTTAGATGCACAAACCCATTTGTGAATCATGCTCAATACAATGATTATTTCTAACAAAAATACTACACTACATTTTAAGGGCAATGTGTACATTTATATACCACTTCAACAAAGAAAAGGAATGATTAAGTTAAGGTAGATGCATGGTGAGCAGACTGTATATCATGCAGCACATCGGCTATGATGGGAAATTAAAGATTGATCAGCCATGCTAGCAAATACAATTTTATTCAAATAATAATCATAGACATTGATTACCACGAAAACACTACTACATCTAGTGTTATATAAAGTGAAGATCTGATTCTCTAAAGAAAGATCCTAATGTGGTGTGAGCAGATATAAGTACATACTTATATTAACACAGAGTAACAATGGTGGTCATTACGACTTCAGCAGTCTTTTTCCTAGACCACCGAAGCCACTGCCACCAATATTCCGAAGACTGCCATATTTAGACTTAGGTATGATTTCTGCCCCCATACAGGTGGAAATCCAACACTGTCCAACAAGACTCCACCCGCCGTATTACGATACGTGATACGGCATGGCAGAGTCCTGTCACCAGTGTGGTGCCGGTGGTGGAAAACGCCAGGACCCATCCCCTCCCAGACGACCTCCTCGCCGGAAAAGGTAAGTTCATTGTCTGAAGGACAAGGGTTGTGTGAATGTGAGTGGTGTCTGCGTGTGTGTGCATGAATGCGGGGAGAGGGGGAGCGTGTGTGTGTGTCAGAGTGTGAGTATATGTCTATGAATGTGGGAGGAAGGGGGTGTCTGTGTGTGTGTGTGTATGAATGCACGGGCAAGAGGGTGAATGTCTGAGAGAGTGCATGCAAGTGAATGTGTATGTCTGAGTGCGTGCATGCGAGTGAATGGGTGTATCTGAGTGAGTGGGTGGGAGTGTGTGGGGGTGTATGTAAGTGAATGCTTTGGTGAGTGGGGGTGCGTGTATGTAAGTGTGTGTTCATGTGAGGGGATGTCTGCCAGCAACAGAAATAGAGATTCCTGTTGCCAGGTGCATGACTGCCAGAATTTTCATGACAGTACGACTGCCACGAAAATGCTGGCGGTCTACAGAGTCATAATACCGATGTCAGTATTGCGGCTACCGCCTGGCCGGAGGTGCTGACTTCTGGCCCGGAGGTCCGACCGCCCTGGTGATACAGGCGCCATTTCGACAGTTTGGCTTTGTAATATGGCAGTATGGCAGTCAGGGGACCGCCCAAAGCATAATGACCACCAATGTCACTACAATTTGTAAGCTATGAATACTGGAACAACACAGTGTAAGAAAAATAAGCGTGTGTTGGGTTTATTTATAAACCTTTGAGGGATGGGTGTTTTACCTTGTGAGGGTGCCTCATAGTTGAATGAATTTTGGCTAACGTGTATCCAAAGCGCCATTTTTTTTCCTTATTAGTACATCCTATTTGTGAAATTAAGAAAAATAAGCAGCAGGTGCCCATGACAGGGTTAATGTGCTATGTTTCCTTAATTTCTGAAATCTCAAAATGTGTTGCTAGAATGATTTTAAAGGTAAACCTGAGATAAAGTGGATATGTAGAGCCCACATCAGTCCTACGGCATTTAGTGACCGCAGACGATACCTGCCAATTTATTTTGAAATATGGCTCAGGTAAATCTCGATGTGAGAATGTGTTACCTCTTTAAAAAGATAGTGGGATTTTCTGCTGTTTTAGGGAAGTAGTTTAAACACTCTGGGCCATACGTACAAAATTGCAATTTTGTATTACTTAAATAGCAACTTCATAGAAATTGCTAGTTAAAAAATGCAAAATGCTATGTACAGAGATACCGATTTTCTAGTAGCGATTCATACAAAGTAGGAATCCCTATTAGGAATTCGGTATTAAGAAATCCCATTGCATTTTAGTCAATGGCCCAGTTTTGCATTTCCTAAATAGCGATAACTTCTTAAGAAATCGCTATTTAGGAAATGCAAAACCAGGGATGGCAAAGGGCAAAAGGCCCCCCTTGGTTCACACCAAAAAAAGGGGTGCTCCTTTAGAATACACATATGACTAAGGGGCATGTGTGTGCTCCATTGCCAATTGAAAAAAGCACTTTGGGGTGCTTTTTTTTAAATTGCACCTAGTTACCACCGACTTCAGGTCTGTGGTGATTGCATCTCCTCAATGCTAAGTCACATTGAGGAAATGCTTTGTACACCAAAATAGGAATCGCAAATAGGGAATACTTATTTGTGATTTCCTATTCTGGCAATAGCAAATTGCGATTTCTACAAAGTAGAAATCACAATTTGAGATTCCTTAAGGGCCTTTGTACATAAGAAAAGGCCGTTTTGCATTTCCTAACGGTCAGAAATACCGATTCGGACTGTTGAGAAATGCAAAATGGCTTTGTACATCTGACACCCTATCATGTACAGAGGCAATTTGCATTGCAATGAAATTGGCCATTCAGTGTCCTTCAATAGGACACCTAGGACTAGGAAGTAGTTCAGATTTGCACAAATGCGCTGCCTGCCTACAACCTGGAAGCCAGGCACCAAGCCCAGGGCTAAGATGAGACGAACGAGTTACTTACCTTCGGCAACGACTTTTCTGGTGGATACATTAGCTACCTGTGGATTCCTCACCTAATGAATACTCCCATGGCGCCAGCATTCGACGGAAATCTTCTTACTAGTCTCTGCACGTCGACGAGGACGTCACTCTAGCCCACGCGACGCCGTCTGACGTCATACAGGCAATAAGAGGTCCTCGACGACGTGCCGACGTCAGTACCAATCATTTTTTACGTGCATGAGAACAACCAGGCAATGCAATGAAAGAGCAAGGCAACATCCCATTACATTGTAAAAATACACAACATTGCATGAATAACTGTAAATCTTTTATATATATATATAACTCTCTCTTTTTAAAATAAATATATACACATCAAGTATATACACAAAGATATATACATATATACATATATATAAATATAATATATACAACATCTATTGCACCCTCAAAGACCAAGAGGAGCGTACTCAAGGATTACTTGGTAAGACCAGAAAGGCAACGGGGAGGCGGGTGGGACTGTAAGGAATCCACAGGTAGCTAATGTATCCACCAGAAAAGTCGTTACCGAAGGTAAGTAACTCGTTCTTCTGATGGATACAACTACCTGTGGATTCCTCACCTAATGAATAGAGTCCCAAAGCAGTACCACGCCCGGCGGTGGGTGCCTAAATGGTCAAACCAAGAAATCCTGCAGCACTGACCGTGCAAAATGGCCATCCCTGCTAACCTCAGAATCCAAACAGTAATGTTTTGCAAAAGTGTGAAGGGACGACCAAGTTGCGGCCTTGCAGATGTCGACCACAGGAACACCTCTGGCCAAGGCCGAAGTGGCTGACTTAGCTCTGGTGGAATGAGCTCTAATGCCCTCAGGAGGATCCTTCTTTGCCAAAGAGTAACAGATTTTAATGCAAAGAACAACCCACCTGGATAGTGTTCTCTTGTGGACTGCCTTTCCTCTCCTCTTGCCCACGTATCCAATAAACAGCTGATCCTCCAGCCTGAAATCCTTTGTTCTATCAATAAAGAAGCTCAACGCCCTCTTTGGGTCCAGACGGTGCAGTCTTTCTTCCTCTTTGGAAGGATGAGGCGGAGGATAGAACGTGGACAAAGTAATTGCCTGAGCCAAATGGAAAGGTGAAACAACCTTCGGGAGGAAAGCAGCCTTGGTCCTCAACACCACCTTATCCCCATAAAAAGTTGTATAAGGGGGCTTTACTGATAAGGCCTGCAACTCACTCACTCTCCTTGCTGATGTTATAGCTATCAGGAAGACTGTTTTTAAAACCAAATACCTTAAGGGGCAAGAATGCATAGGTTCAAAAGGGGACCCCATAAGGAAAGTCAGGACCAATGACAAATCCCATTGCGGCATAACGAATGGCTTTGGAGGATATTTATTTAGAAGACCTTTCAAGAATCTGATAACAATAGGGGATTTAAATAAAGATGTTTGGTCTGGAAGACATATGAAGGCTGACAAGGCCGATAAATAACCCTTAATGGTAGCCACTGCACAACCTTTCTGCGCTAGAGACAGAGCAAAAGACAAAACGTCCGATAGATGAGCATGCAAAGGATCAATCTGCCTCTCTCCACACCACGCAACAAATTTAGACCATCTATTAGCATAGATAGATTTAGTGGAGTGTCGCCTAGCCGCTAATATAACATCCACTACCTCAGGCGGGAGAGAGAAGGAACTCAGGTTGCCCCGTTCAATCTCCAGGCATGTAGGTGCAGACTCTGGAGGTTGGGGTGTAGAACCTGCCCCTGCGACTGCGAGAGGAGGTCTGCCCTGAAAGGGAGACGGAGCGGAGGGCACATTGAGAGTTGGAGAAGGTCGGAGTACCATACCCTCCTTGGCCAATCCGGAGCTATTAGGATGACTAGAGCCCGGTCCTGGCGAATCTTCCTCAATACTCGAGGAATCAAGGGTATGGGAGGAAACGCGTAAAGCAACTGGCCGCACCAGGTTATTTGAAACGCGTCCCCCAACGCTCCCTGCATCGGATACTGGAGGCTGCAGAATAACGGACAATGCGCATTCTCTCGAGTGGCAAACAGATCTACCCGAGGAAACCCCCACCTCTGGAAGATTAAACGGATGGAGACGCCACTCGTGGTCTGCCGAGAATTGGCGACTGAGACTGTCCGCACGCACGTTCAAGACTCCGGACAGATGGTTTGCTATCAAGCAAATCTGATGGTCCTTTGCCCAGGACCATAGTCGAAGAGCTTCTCTGCAGAGAAGGTACGACCCGACTCCTCCCTGCTTGTTTATGTACCACATCGTGGTAGTATTGTCCGTTAGGACCTGTACCGACTGACCACGAAGGGAAGGGAGGAAGGCCTTGTGAGCCAGACGTACAGCCCGTAACTCTAACAGATTGATGTGAAACATCTGTTCCTCTGGAGACCAAAGACCTTTGATCTCCAGATCCCCCAGATGAGCTCCCCACCCTAGAGTGGAAGCATCCGTTATGACTGTGGCCACTGGTGGCGACTGCTGGAACGGCTTTCCTTGTGAAAGATTGTTGCTTGCAATCCACCACTTCAAATCCACAGCAGCATCTCTGGAGATCTTGACAGTACCCTCTAGATCCCCTTTGTGTTGAGACCACTGCCTTCGGAGGCACCACTGAAGAGCCCTCATGTGCCAGCGAGCATGCGTGACCAACAGAATGCAGGAGGCAAACAGACCGAGCAGACGAAGGACCTTGAGGACTGGAACTACCGCTCCATTTCGAAACATTGGAACCAAATCCTGAATATCTTGAATCCGCTGAGGCGGAGGAAAGGCCCGACCCAATGTTGTATCCAGTACTGCCCCTATGAACAGGAGGCGCTGAGAGGGCTCTAGGTGAGATTTGGGCTCGTTCACCGAAAAACCCAGGTCGAACAACAACTGGGTTGTTGACTGCAGATGATGCGACACAAGCTCCGGGGACTTGGCTTTGATCAACCAGTCGTCCAAGTAAGGGAATACTGCTATCCCCTTCCTTCTGAGTTCTGCCGCAACCACCGACATCACCTTCGTGAAGACTCGAGGTGCTGAAGTAAGACCAAACGGAAGGACCGCAAACTGATAGTGCTGCGATCCCACCACAAACCGGAGATACTTCCTGTGTGACTTGAGTATCGGGATATGAAAGTAAGCATCCTGCAAGTCGACAGACACCATCCAGTCTTCCTTGTTCAACGCCAAAAGCACCTGTGCTAGGGTCAGCATCTTGAACTTTTCCTGCTTGAGGAACCAATTCAAGATCCTCAGGTCCAGGATTGGTCTCAAACGACCATCCTTCTTGGGAATCAGGAAATACCTTGAGTAACATCCTCGACCCCTTTCCTGCTCTGGGACCAACTCCATCGCGCCCTTTGAAAGGAGGGCTTGTACCTCCTGTTCTAGCAACAGGAGGTGTTCTTCTGAACAATAAGAAGAGCGGGCGGGATGAGGGGCGGGAACTCCCGAAAGGGAAGGGTGTAGCCTTTTCCCACAATACTGAGAACCCAAGTGTCCGTTGTAACCGTCTTCCATTTGGTGAGAAAATGCTGTAATCTTCCCCCTACAGGAGAGGAGTGAGTGGGAAATGGTGGAAGCCTAAGGCTGCTTCCCCTGCTGCACCCCGCCAGAGGATGAGGAAGAGGCAGAGTGCTGCTGAGAGGCTCCTCTGGTGCGGACCCTACCTCTCCCCCTAAAAGATCTATAGGGATGGGAAGAGGCAGGTTGCTGATATCTTCCCCGAAAGGAAGAGGAGGAAGAGCCACGCCCAAATCCACGAAACCTCCTGAAAAATCTGGAAGAGGCCGTGGAAGAAGGAGCTTGGAGCCCTAACGACTTAGCCGTGGCCCTGCTCTCCTTAAAACGTTCCAAGGCCGAATCAGCCTTGGCTCCAAACAGTTTGTCCCCATCAAACGGGAGATCCAACAATGTGGACTGTACATCAGCAGAAAAGCCCGAGTTACGGAGCCAGGCCTGTCTCCTTGCCACCACAGTTGTGCCCATTGCTCTGGCTACCGAGTCGGTCGTATCCAGTCCCGTCTGGATAATCTGGGTCGCAGCAGCCTGGGCATTTGAAACAACATCCAAAAGACCCTGGGGAAGCTCTGTAAATGATGAGGAAATTTCATCCATCAGAGCATGAATATACCTCCCCAGGATACAGGTTGCGTTGGTGGCCTTCAACGCCAGACTGCAGGACGAAAAAATCTTCTTGGACTGCGCCTCTAGTTTCTTTAAATCTCTGTCCCCAGGCACCGTCGGGAAAGAACCAGGCGCTGACTTGGATGAACAGGAGGCCTGAACCACCAAGCTCTCCGGCGTAGGGTGCCTAGACAGAAAACCAGGGTCAGTCGGAGCCGCCCGATACCTCCTGGCCACGGCTCTGTGAACTGCTGGGGAAGATGCCGGCCTCTTCCACACCTCTAACACCGGATCCAGCAGAGCGTCATTAAATGGCAAAAGAGGCTCCGCCGCAGCTGAGGCCGGATGTAGCACCTCTGTTAGAAGGTTTTGTTTAGCCTCCACCACCGGCAAAGGCAGGTCCAAAAAACTAGCTGCCTTCCGTACCACTGCATGAAAGGAAGCAGCCTCCTCAGTGTATTCTCCCGGGGAGGAAAGATCCCACTCAGGGGAAGTGTCCAGCCCACTGGCCGACTCCAGACCACGCAGCCCATCACCCGAGTCCTCTAGCTCTCCTTCCTCCAGGGCTCGTTGGTACTCCTGCTCCTCTAATACACGGAGAGCACGTCTCCTCGAATGAAGCCGTTGTTCAATACGCGGAGTCGACAATGCCTCCGCCGAAGTCGAAGATCGGCGCCGATCTTCAGAAGCCACCGACGCCGCGTCCAGCGCCACAGGTAACTTCGGCGCCGACGAAAGAGCAGTCGAAGCAGATGGACCCACCGGAGTCACAGGCCGAAATCCCGACGTCGACGGGATGGAAATCCCCGGGGCCAATCCCTCTGAAGCCACCGGAGCGGCCACCGGCGCCGACACTGGCGCCGAGCCCACGTTCCTAAAAGGGAGAAAGGGCATAAAGGGTGCCGGCCGAAGAGGCGCAGGATCACCCAATGAAAAGGCCAAAGGCCCAGCCGGAGCACCCCCTGGAGCCATCTGTTGGAAGATGGCATACATCGCATTCAAGAATGCGGAACTATCGGCTCCAGGGGTGGGAAAAGCCGGATACTGGGGTGCCTGTCTCGGAGGCGACCCCGACGCCGGCCTCGACGTCTGCAACGCCGGAGAAAACACCTGAGGCTCCAATACCTCCATCACCGACGCCTGTCCAGGTGAAGTTGGAGACGCCGGAGAGGGCAACGGCGTCGAAGGATGCGGCGTAACCGTGGGACTGATCTCCCATGTCCCTCGGCGCCGATCCGAAGACCTGGAACGAGTCTCCTTCGAATGACGCCGAGATTCTCTACGGCGCCGGGAGTCTCGATGACGCCGATGTCTTGGAGAAGAAGACTTCTTGTGATGCTTCTCCTTCGATTTCGCCATAAACAGCTTCGCCTCACGTTCCTTCAGGGCCTTTGGATTCATGTGCTGGCATGAATCACAAGTCGAGACGTCGTGGTCGGAGCTCAAACACCAAAGGCAATCGGAATGAGGATCCGTCACCGACATCTTGCCTCCACACTCACGACAAAGCTTGAATCCAGACTTTCTCTGCAACATTATTACCACAGCGAAAGACTACGCAGCAAAAATACACTGTAACCACAAAAGTAACAGTTGCTCCCTCGAAGATAACTGTTTCGAATGCACGGAAAAAAGGGAACTGACGTCGGCACGTCGTCGAGGACCTCTTATTGCCTGTATGACGTCAGACGGCGTCGCGTGGGCTAGAGTGACGTCCTCGTCGACGTGCAGAGACTAGTAAGAAGATTTCCGTCGAATGCTGGCGCCATGGGAGTATTCATTAGGTGAGGAATCCACAGGTAGTTGTATCCATCAGAAATACCCATGCAACAACGTGCAAGTCTCTCAAGGTCCGAGCCACATCTGCTGGCAAGCCTCTCAGCCCAGGAGATGCAGCAGAACAGATGCACTGCAACAATTCACTCCCGGTGACACGACTGCCAAGCTGCCACGCTGGCCGGACAGCTACAGCGAACAAACTGATCATCCAAGCCCGCCAGGACCACTACCACTCTTCTTCCACTTCATCCTGATGCAGGACAGGAAAAAGAACAGGCGGAATGCTGGGTAAGTGCTACCTATGTAGCCTCCAGTAGGCGGGGTAGGGGCACTTACTAGCATTCCTCTGTTCTTTTTGTTCTGTACTTGAGATAGTGGATATCTCACTAGTGATGAAGGGGACAGTGGAACCTGGTGGTAATGATTAGGGATAACGTTTTTAGACTCATTATGCTCAGTAGCAAGCAAAGGGTGGCAAGTAACAGCAAACCTCATTTTCTGATTTTGATTTTGTAATGTGTCAACACTGAGATCCCTGTGAACAAATGCCCAATGAGAGGCACATTGGAAACCCACATCAAGGAAAGCATACATCAGTCCAAGTGCACCAATGTTTCTTCCTGCTGATATCTATTGCTGTACCACACATGGTTTTAACTGCCTCACACAGGCAGCTGTAGTTAGGGAAATGCTTACTCTCGGCCTAAAGCAGGAAGTAACCATTTAGATCTTTTGTCTTACAATGGCTCAAAATATGAGTGTTATAAGTTGCAAAGCTGAGGCTTTCAAGGAAGTTTTGTGAGCTGAATAGGTTAACACTGGAATGGAACAGGTACTCAGTGTATTTAGTCATTGTAAAAAGTAATATTTTAAATGCATTTACTTCACTGCTTCTGAATTCGAATGTTCACTCAACTTTAAGTAGAAATAGCATAAACCACAAGTGATTTTTATTTCTCTTTGAGAATCAACTTCCAAGAGCAAAGCGATGGCGTGGGCCCTATGTGTCTTCCTTGAGCTCTGCTTTCCCAGCAAATGAAACACCCCTGGAAATGAGGCAACACCTATAGCAAGCTCTTCTGTGTTCATTTCAAGTGAGTCTGTTATTATATGCTCCACAGTACGGAAAACATACAATGGTTTAAAATACTGTACCCGTGATTTTTAAAGAGCAGTGGAAAACAGTCTTATATATTTAAGTGCATCGGACCGCTGAAAACAGCAGTGACATCAGTCTTAATATGTCCACTTTCTTGCGCACCAATCTAAAGAACAGGAGTTTGCAACCTAAATTAGGATGAGGCATAAATACCAAGTATGGTGAGATTCCTTAAGTGTACTTTACTTTGCAGAACTGTACAAGAGCCTTTTTATGGCTAAAATATGATAGATCAGTTCCAAAAGATAATTCTTTTGCTCTCAACAGGATCAGCCTTTTAGCAATTAACCTTGGCTGCCCATGTACTCTTTTCTCAGATTTAATTAAAACTAGGTACTTTGAGCACATTCCAACCAATCTAGCTGGCGTTTTTTGGGCAAGTAATAATTTACATTTGCACCAACCTAGAGAACAGGAGTTTGCAACCTAAATTAGGATGAGGAATAAATACCAAGTATGGTGAGATTCCTTAAGTGTACTTTACTTTGCAGAACTGTGCAAGAGCCTTTTTATGGCTAAAATATGATAGATCAGTTCCAAAAGATAATTCTTTTGCTCTCAACAGGATCAGCCTTTTAGTAATTAACCTTGGCTGCCCATGTACTCTTTTCTCAAATTTAATTAAAACTAGGTACTTTGAGCACATTCCAACCAATCTCTAGCTGGCGTTTTTTGGGCAAGTAATAATTTACATTTGCATTAATCACAGAAGCAGTCTGTTGCGAGAAACTTAAACTCGGGGTTCGATAAAGGTGAATAAATAATTGTGACCACTAAAGTTAGGAAAGCAAGCGAGCATTGGCCAGGTTCGAGGTGCTGTGCTCCAAAAAAGTCTGTGCTTGGAATGTTTAAGATCTCGTCAAGCGCATAAATTTCAAATGTTTGCAAATCATCAGGGGATCTAAAACAACGCCGAGCAGATGTATAGAGAAAAAAGAACAATCTTGGCAAAACATGCCTTTAAGAACTGCAAAATTGTAGATCCACCATGTTTACTGTTATCGCAACACAGATCAGCAAACACTGACCGGTCCCTTAAAATGCGTGTTAAAAAACATCTAGCATAAGTGGCAATGTCGAATTCAGCGCCCAAATGCGTTTAAGAGTGTACCTCCTCTAATTTCGATGTACAAATATGCCATGAAAATTGAATTAGTTCCTTATTTAGCAGCATAAATTTAGTTTTAGATGTCTTGATCATTCACTTGTTTATCTTACAATAATTAGACATTAGACATGTGGCTGCATTTGCAACACTATTGGGATGCGGTACAATATTACCAAATCAGGGGTTTAAAGTAGTGAATTCAATGTTGCACTATATATAGTAGGTGGATTAAAGTAACATTATTTAGTGAGGATGGCAGGTTGTGAGTAAACAGAGAAAAAAGGAGTGGTGCAACCATACGCCCCTGTTTACGGCCCTTATATTTTCTTACCCTAGCTCGAACCTAGGGCCTACATTAGCTCGTACCCATCTCTTGGTATATCACACTATTAACAGATTGACTTCGATCTGGGCACTTCAGGTTTAAGCCCTAAAGCACCCAGGGTGAATGTCAATCAGTGACACCTCGTCACAGAGATCAAAAGCTGGCCTAAAATAAACAAAACATATGTAAATCACAGTGACAAAACATTTAACGAACGATGTAGTTCAATGTAAAGATGTGGTGGAAGGTGAGCTGCCCTGGGTTGAACTCTGCTTGCTTCTAGGAATTATTTGTTGCCCAGTCCTGGACACCCTACAACAATATGTGGGCAAATATTCTAGAAAAAGATCCAAGCAGTGAAATAAGCCAACAATTGCTGTGATCTTGTAAACCTTTTGCAGCTGAAACTGGTAATCTACAGTCCTTAACTTTCACCCATGTCTAAAATGTTGCAATGCCCTTCTAAGTTTGCTGCTCTTGAACCTATATACCTGATCAAACCTATAAGTGGTATTTTCAATTCGACCCATCATCTGATTTAGAGACAGTGAAATGAAGATAGCTTTAATCAGGTTCTCATATTCCCTAAGATCAAAATCACACCCCAATCTTATCTTTTCGAACTCAGTTATTAAGTTTTTCAGGTACAAACCTCACCCCAGTTCTGGATCACTCCATCTTGGGTAATAAATAACGCAATACAAAGAATTGGTGAAATGTTACAATTAATGCCAGCTAGTGTGCTTTGACGTGATGCTGCCTAAAAATAGAATTGACATCATTATAATTAAATGCTTACTGCACAGCCAATCTCAAACACTGAAGTACTTTGTAAGCTTATAGTCAATGGGGTGTTTTAATGACTGAGCCCTCTTGTCTGTCGTGTGAAGAATACACCCATCATAAGCAGTACTGTGGGGACACAGATCTTGATATTGCCCATTACACTTGCCTAACCAATCAAAAATTCTGGTATTGAAATCACCTCCATACTTACTAAAATGTCTGTATTGGTTATGCAAAAATCCAGAATCAGATCATAAATATATCAAAACTAAGGTCTGATAATCACTTTTAGCATTCTAACAAATGTTAACAAAAGCAATTTTTAATATGGTTTTGAAATCTGAAAACTCACAGACAAAGCTAAAAAAGAATGATTACATGTTGAAATCATTGTGCTTTTGCGTTTAAACTTTTTATGAAGAAAAACCAAGCACGCTCACCAAATAGGAATGGCTGGTTTTAATTGGCTTTCATAATTCATCATTATAAAGTATGTCATACTCCAGGCCTCCTGAATCATACTAGTATTGCATGACAATAATACATTTAGACTAACATTGCTAAGCCATCTGTTGAAGCCAAAGGCATTATAATTGAGGGCTTGACGAGCTAATGATCCAGTTGGGACTCATGGTCATCAGGCTTTATTAAGCTAACTAAAGCAGGCTATGAGATCTAACTCCGAACTTTTAGGTGCCATTTGATGGCCCAATACGGTCTTGTGATTCCGCTATTTTTGTTAGATCGCAACTTTAGTTTTATACAGGCTCTTGATATCATGCTTGCATACATGTGAGAGTGCTCTTTCTGATTTTTGGGGAAAACTCAGATACTCAATTTTCTTGAATTTTGGTTAGCTGACCCTTAAATTGCTGTTAAGACCTTTCAGATCCATGGCTGCATACATCAGAGGACCACAGGATGACCTTGCGTGTCGGAAGAGCTCTTGTGGCAGATTTACCAGTTTACTGATGGAAGGGGCATAGAATTGAAAGATGATATAGGAATGTTTTTTACTATTCAACACAAACCCATCTCATATAATGTTTTAATGGTTAGACTGTTTTAATGCTGATATCATTTAAAAAAGTAGGAGCAAAGCATTACCATGTAAAGCTATTCACCCAAAGCCATTGTTAATGTAAGGAAAACAAACGTTGGTACTGTCTATAGTTTCAGCAAGATACTGTTCTATAGAGAGTATTAGAAGGAGCTTTATTTTACTTGCACTAGTATAGGATACAGGTATGAGAAACTTAAAGTTAATACGCACATGAAATGGATTCAAGAAATATTTAAGAAGTGGGATAAAGGTCTAGGCATCAAAAGTGTGAGTAAAATGTAGTCAGAATTTTATTATGAGCTGTTCCGGGCGTAAATTGTCAAATAATGAAATTACTTGAAAGATTATTTCTCTATTATGTCCTGTAGGGCCTTAATAAATTCAATCCAAGTGCTCCTGCTACCTAGTTCAGATGTCAGAATGATACTTTTTGGAATTGGTGCCCTGTGATGGGCTTGGGTACAAAACCTATATGGTAATGTAATGAAATCCATAGTCATATTAGTATCCAACTTAAATGTGAGATTGTTTTGGATCCAACACTTATTTTATTGGTCTTCTCATTGCATCTACAATTTTTGGATAAATTGAAAGATTTATTTTTATAGCTATAGCTATTACCCACTCACGAACATTACTGTTGGCCATATCTTCCCCCCTTGGGGGCAGATCGGCCTATTTTTGGAAGGCCCATCTTCCCCCTAGGGGGGCAGAAGGCCCACCAGAGAACAGGAAAGATTTGTTTTCCAAAATAAGAGGGTGGGGGGGTATGGCCACACCCCCACCACAAATAAATGGGACCAAAGTTATTCTGCCCACTAGTGGGAAGATGGGCCAATTACCCCTGATCCACACCCCGCGAGGGGGCAGAAGGTTTACTAGATGCCAGGGAATTAAAAAAAAAAAAAAAAATAGTGGGGTGGTGGTTACCAACCAGTATGGGCCTGGTTATGCCCCACCCCAAATGAAGGGGGTAACAGTCTTTCAGCTCTCCCCTGCACACTAAAACATCATATCCCATGGCAAGCAAGAGGACAATTTATTATTTTGGGTTTTGGTTTTACATTTGGGCCATGAGAGCTTGGCTAACTCTCAAAATCGTCCCACTTGGAATGGTGAGGGCTGTACTTTTTGAACTTTGGGACGCTGCCATGTAGAAAAATCCACAAGACCTAGACACATCTGAAAACTAACCACCAGGGTGATTCCAGGGTGGTGTGCTTCACATGCACCCGGAGCATTTTCTTACCCACAATGCCCTGCAAACCTCCAACTTTGCTGCAAATCACACATTTTTCCCACATTTTTGTGATGGAACCTTCCGGAATCTGCAGGAATTCACAACATTCCTACCACCCAGCATTGTCTAATCTCTACCGATAAATATTCTGCTGCACTTGTCAGCCTAAAAATGTTTTTTTTTTCAAACTCCTCTTTTTGACCCGCTTTGGTTCCCCCTCAATTTTGACATGTTTTTGTCTCTTCCCTGTCACAGGCACTTGGCCCGTGTTAGAAATGGGGTCTTTGGTTGGCAGTCAGCTTACCATCTGTCCAAGCAAGGAACCTCACTCTAGTCAGGGTAAAAGAGAATGACCCTCAGCTAACCCCTGCTTACCCACTTGGTAGCTTGGCACGAGCAGTAGGCTTAACTTCAGAGTGCTAGGTGTAAAGTATTTGTACCAACACACACAGTAACTTAATGAAAACACTACAAAATTACACAACACATGTTTAGAAAAATAGAGAATATTTATATAAACAAAACAAGACCAAAAAGACAAAAATCCACAATACACAAGTCAAGTTATCAATTAAAAAGCAAAAAGAGTCTTCATGTAGTTTTAAACAAACACTAACACTGTTAGCGTGAAAATGTACCTTGGGTGCGTCAAAAAATATCCCTGCACGGGCGAGTGTCTGTCAAAAAAGGCTTGCGTTGCATCGATTTCACTCACGAACGAGACCTTGTGTTGTTTCTCCTTTCGTCAGGTCGGGGTGCGTCATTTCTTCTCTATGCAGGAGATCGATGCGTCGATCCGGTCAGCACTCTCGGTTCCGGTAGGCATTGTGTTGTTTTTACATGCCCAGTGGTGTTTGCGTCGGAAATCCAGCCGCATGATGATTCGAAAACCAGGCAGCGCGGGTTGCGATCTCACCAGCCTCCGTCAGCGATGCTGCGCGTCGTTTCTCCAGCTCGGTGCGTTGATTCTTCGGTCGTGTTACAGGTGAGCATCGATTTTCAGCCACTAAGCCGGTGGTGCGTCGATTTCCCAGCTGCAGATTAGAGTTGTGTCGATCTTTTCCCTGCACGGCGTTCTGTGCGTGGATTTCTTCTGCTTAGGCTGCCAGCTTCTCCTTTCAGGGTCCCAGGAACTGGATAGGCACAAATTGGCAGTGTTGTAGTCTCTCCAGAGACTCCAGGTGCTGGCAGAGAGAAGTCATTGCTGTCCCTGAGACTTCAAACAACAGGAGGCAAGATCTAAGTCAAGCCCTTGGAGATCTTCACAAGATGGAAGGCACACAAAGTCCAGTCTTTGCCCTCTTACTCTGGCAGAAGCAGCAACTGCAGGATAGCTCCAAAAGCACAGTCACAGGCAGGGCAGCTCTTCTTTCTCAGCTCTTCAGCTCTTCTCCAGGCAGAGGTTCCTCTTGGTTTCCAGAAGTGTTCTAAAGTGTGTGATTTGGGTGCCCTTCTTATACCCAATTTCTCCTTTAAAGTAGGCCTACTTCAAAGCAAAGTATTTCTTGATTGTGAAATCCTGCCTTGCCCAGGCCAGTCCCCAGACACTCACCAGGGGTTGGATACTGCATTGTGTGAGGGAAGGCACAGCCCTTTCAGATGTGAGTGACCACTCCTCCCCTCCCTCCTAACACAGATGGCTCCTCAGGAAATGCAGACTACACAGCAGCCCCCTTTGTGTCACTGCCTAGTGTGAGGTGCAACCAGCCCACCTGTCAAACTGACTCAGACAGGGAATCCACAAACAGGCAGAGTCACAGGATAGGCTTAAGCAAGAAAATGCTCTCTTTCTAAAAGTGGCATTTTCAAACACACAATCTTAAAATCAACTTTACTAAAAGAAGTATTTTTAAATTGTGAGCTCAGAGACCCCAAACTCCACATGTCTATCCACTCCCAAAGGGAATCTACACTTTAATCAGATATAAAGGTAGCCCCCATGTTAACTTATGAGAGGGACAGGCCTGGCAACAGTGAAAAAATAATTTAGCAATATTTCACTGTCAGGACATATAAAACACCTTACTATGGTGGTCATTCTGACCTCGGCGGTAAAAGGCGCCTACCGCCGGTCAGAAATCCTCCATAATCCCACTGCGGTCGCGGAAACCCGCCACGGTCATTCTGACCCGCAGAAGGCAAACCTCCGAAAATCCGACAGCCACAACAGACCGCCAGACCAGCGGTCGGCGGAAAAGTGGAGGTGACAAAACCTCCACCGTCACGCCAACAGAAATACGCCCATGCCATTACGACCCACGAATCCACGCGGCGGTCTTTCAAACGCGGTATTCCATTGGCGGGACACACCGCCGCGGTCAGAATACACACAAACAAACAAAACTCAGCCACATTGGCCGATTTGAATACCACACACCTGATACACATACACACACCACTCCCACACACACAATACAATATAAAACACACACCCACATCACCCACAAACCCCTACGACCGAAAATTCTGAAAGAAGGCCAGAGCGAGACACCACCATCCACAAACTAGCAGCCACAGCCACTCAACACCATCACCCACACACTATCCACACACAAAACAACACACACCACCACACTCAACACACTTAACTACACATACTCCACCCCACACATCATACACACCACCCCATGGCACCCCAAAGACAGCCCCGCTTCTCAGACGAAGAACTCAGGGTCATGGTGGAGGAAATCGTTCGGGTAGAGCCCCAGCTGTTCGGCACACAGGTCCAATACTCCAGCATTGCCCGGAGGACGGAGCTATGGCAGAGGATTGTCGACAGGGTCAACGCTGTGGGACAGCACCCCAGAAATCGGGAAGACATCAGGAAGCGATGGAACGACCTACGGGGGAAGGTGCGTTCCATGGTATCCAGGCACAACATCGCCGTGCAGAAGACTGGCGGAGGACCCCCACCTCAACCCCCACAATTTACAACATGGGAGGAGGAAGTCTTGAACATCCTGCATCCTGACGGCCTCGCAGGAGTCGGCGGAGGAATGGATACTGGTAAGTTGAAGCTTCACTACTGCTTCCCCCCCACCTGCATGCCAAATCATACCCCAACCCTCACCCCCATCCTCGAACCCCACCCTCACCCCCACCACCATCCTCACCCCCACCCTCACCCCCACCACCATCCTCACACCCACCACCATCCTCACCCCCACCCCCAGCACACCTATTCCCTGCCAATGTCTCACCATCACAACCCACACATCCAAAAACCTAGGCCTGCATGCGTCCACTAAGCATGGACACCCATCACCAAAGCATGCCCAATGCATATACACATCCCCCCCACAAGCCACCCTCACCAAAGCCCCCACACACGAATGCCAGCACTTGGGGACACGGGAACCCACAGATACACCCATATGCCACACATTGAAACTATAACCATACCTCTATACCCCTGCAGGACCCGACCGTCAACACACCGCCGCGGAGGGCCCAGAATTCTCCACACCCCCCACCCAAGAGGCCGTCAGCGATGACAGCAGCTCTGTCGACCTGGACACCGATGACCAGCCCGGACCATCGGGGACCTCTGGACAGTCGGTTCCCCTCACACAGGCCCAGGCCACTACAGACCCAAACCCCTCTGGGAACACCAGCACAGCTCCCACCCAGCGGGCCCATGCCTCTGTCTCCAGGGCGCGTCAATCTGCGGTGTGTCTACCACTACAGGGCACCCAGGATAACCCACCACCCCAACAACAACAGGGACCTGGGGGCAGTGGTAGTGGGCACACCGGCCAGGGGGCAGAGGCCCAGGGAAACAGGGCAACTCGGAGGGCAGCTGTGCGACAGGGGGGGGACGGGCCCAGGGAACCCACTCTCCACGAGGCCCTCACCACCATCATGGGAGCATACAACCGCTCCCAGGAGACGATGGCGACGGTACTGGCCCGGTTCCAGGAGATCCAGGTACTGCAGGAGGAACACTATCGGGGGTACAGGGAGGACATCAGAGCCCTCACCTCCACCCTGGTTACCATGGTAGGGCTGCTGCAGGACCTCATCAACACCAGGACGGACACTCAACAACACCCAAGGGCCCCTGCCACTAGCCTGGACCAAGAACAGCCAACCACCTCCGCCGGCGCTAGTGGACAGGAGGCCCCCGCACAGCAGCAGCCCACCAGACCCCCACCTCCTGCAGGAGAAGAACCACCCCGCAAGAGGGCCCTGAGATCTCGCAAGAAGACAGAGTAGGATGTCAAGACCCCCGCCAGCAAAGGATACCAACTGATGTCATCCCACTGTCCCACATTGTCACCCTGTCCATCCTTGAACTGCCCATGCTCCATCTCTCCACAGGCCTCTGGACAATGCACCTGTGTGACTGTTACTCTGGACTCTGCCATGGACATTCCTTCACCATAGCCCCCACCCACTTGAAACCACCCATCCCATTTTGAGCACTTAAATAAACACCTATTTTGCACAAAACTATCTGGAGTCTGGCTGTGATTTCAAAATATTGTAATTGACATGACAGTGCAAATATGTCCTTGTACATAGTGAAGTCAACAAACAGCTGCCACAAAGCTGTAGTCCATGGGGAAACGAAGCACAGGACTCGTAGTGGGGACCCCAGATCTGAAATAGGGAGGGAAAAGCCACAACTCAGTCATCATACACTGGGGCAAATAGACAGGCAGCAGAGATGCAGGAGAGTAGTTCACATTTACTAAATTATCTTTGAATTGTTACCTGTGTCCTATTGGAAGTACTGTTCAATGATTCTGTCCCTGTTGTCTGTTTCAGCCCCGTCGTCTTCCTCCTCGTCACTCTCCTCAGGTTCCACCGCTGCCACAACACCACCGTCTCGACCATCCTCCTGCAGGAAAGGCACCTGGCGGCGCAAAGCCAGGTTGTGAAGCATGCAGCAGGCCACGATGATGTGACACACCTTCTTAGGTGAGTACATTAGGGATCCACCTGTCATATGCAGGCACCGAAACCTGGCCTTTAGGAGGCCAAAGGTGCGTTCGATCACCCTCCTAGTACGCCCATGGGCCTCATTGTACCGTTCCTCTGCCCTGGTCCGGGGATTCCTTACTGGGGTCAGTAGCCACGACAGGTTGGGGTACCCAGAGTCCCCCAATAGCCATACACGGTGTCTCTCTAGCTGTTCCATCACGTAAGGGATGCTGCTATTCCTCAGGATGTAGGCGTCATGCACTGACCCTGGGAATTTGGCATTTACATGCGAGATGTACTGGTCAGCCAAACACACCACCTGGATGTTCATTGAATGGTAACTTTTTCTGTTCCTGTACACCTGCTCCCTGTCTCTTGGGGGAACCAAAGCCACATGGGTCCCATCAATGGCACCAATGACGTTGGGAATATGTCCAAGGGTGTAGAAATCACCCTTCACTGCAGCCAATTCGCCCACCTCAGGGAAAATGATGTAGCTCCTCACGTATTTCATCAGGGCAGACAAAACTCTGGATAACACCTTCGAAAACATGGGCTGAGACATCCCAGAAGCAATTCCCACTGTTGTCTGAAATGACCCACTTGCCAAGAAATGGAGTACTGACAGGACCTGCACCAGAGGGGGAATCCCTGTGGGTTGGCGGATGGGGGACATCAGGTCGGGCTCCAGCTGGGCACACAGTTCATGTATAGTGGCACGGTTAAGACGGTAGGTCAGGATAATGTGGCGTTCTTCCATTGTCGACAGGTCCACCAGCGGTCGGTACACGGGAGGATTCATCCGTCTCCTCGCCAAACCCAGCGGACGGTGCCTAGGAAGGACAACATGGAGCACACAGTCAAGCAACCCACAGGTACGTACTCACAGCTAGCACAGTAAACGATTCTCTATGCAGTGAATGGCGTGTCTGAGTGGCTATGCAAGGCCTAGGCCTGTGTGACGCAGTTGAAATTGAGCCATGTGGACCCTCGAAATGGCGGCTGCCTGACCTGTGAAGTGTGACAATGGGATGTGAGGTCAATGCGCTGGCGTGGCACACCGCGGCGTGCGGCGGGCGAAGACCGCGGCGCGAAGCCGCATTGGTTAACATTGAAGCCTATGGGTTTCAGGAGCCAATGGCGAAGGGCGCCTGCGGTGGCGGTACGCACCGCCGCGGACGTGACCGCCATTTTCTATCTACTTATCCACTTGCGACTTGAACTTTCACAGGAGAGGACCTATACTGCAAGTGTTGCTGTGACCTCGGTCAGGAAGGGACAATGGCTGCTGCGCCTGGGGAAAGGGCCCCTACCTTCACTGGAGAGGAGTTGGAGAAACTTGTGGATGGGGTCCTCCCCCAGTATGCGCTACTCTACGGTCCTCCAGACCAACAAGTGAGTTTAATTCAATCTGGATTTGGGGCCACTGGCTGGCTTGGGGGCCTGGCGGGGGCCTGGCGGGGATGCGGGGGCATGTTGGGGCTGGCGGGGGGCCTGGCGGGGATGGGGGGGCATGTTGGGGCTGGCGGGGGGCCTGGCGGGGATGGGGGGGAATGTTGGGCCTGGTGGGGGGCATGGCGGGGGGCCTGGCGGGGATGGGGGGGCATGTTGGGGCTGGCGGGGGGCCTGGCGGGGATGGGGGGGCATGTTGGGCCTGGTGGGGGGCATGGCGGGGGGCCTGGCGGGGATGGGGGGCGTTGGGCCTGGCTTGGGGGCCTGGCGGGGGGCCTGGCGGGGATGGGGGGGCATGTTGGGGCATGGCGGGGGCCTGGCGGGGATGGGGGGCGTTGGGCCACTGGCAACGAAAATGCAGACAAACTTGAACGTGGTATTTCTCCCTCCCTGTACGTGTCACATAGGTCCGCGCCCATGAGAAGATCGGGATTTGGCGTGCCATCGCCAAGGAAGTCCGGACCCTGGGGGTCCACCATCGACGGGGCACCCACTGCCGCAAGAGGTGGGAGGACATCCGCCGCGGGACCAAGAAGACCGCCGAGTCTCTGCTGGGGATGGCCTCCCAACGTAGGCGGGGTGCCTGCCGTCAACTGACCCCCCTGATGTTCTGGATCCTGGCGGTGGCCTACCCTGATTTGGATGGGCGCGTGAGGGCAGCACAGCAGACACAAGGGGGTGAGTACAAGCATTATCTACTCTGTTGTCGCGCAGTGGAGGTGTCTGGGTGGGGGAGGAGGGCTGTGGGTCCCCCTAGGCCAGGGCGATATCTGTAGGCTGGGCACCCCCGTAAGCCCCTGTGTCCCCAGCCACCACCCTCAGTAGTTTGTCAGTACAGCCATCCCTGGGCCGTGTCATCCATGGGTGCAGTTGTGAACTCTAGGCGTGTAGGGCATGTTCCACGGAATGCGTAGCGGACCCCAAGTGCGCAACTTAGTGCAGGGGGCATCTGTGTCTGTCATGTCCGCTAACTGTACCGGAGATCCATGTACTCAATATCCCTTTATTTCTCTCTCCCCCCCCCTTTTTGTTTGTCTTTCTGTGCTTGTGTGCATCAGCATCATCAGGCGGAGGAGAAGTGGCATCGGGGCAGGAGGGAGCTGCATCTCACATGGCCCAGGAGGGCCATGCCACAGAGTCAGACTGGACCAGTGAGACGGAGGGCGAGGGGAGCTCCACAACGGGGACGACTGGACCCTGCAGCGACACGGACACGTCCTCGGAAGGGAGCTCCCTTGCGGGGGTGGCACCATCCGTGCCCCCCGCCATTACAGGTACAGCCGCCACCCAGCGCACCATCTCCGCCCTCCCAGCAGCCCCTCAGCGTTCGCCCCGTGCCCGCTCTGCCAGGAAGCCGGGCATCTCCTTCGCCCCAGGCACCTCAGGCCCTGCCCCTGTTACCCCCGCTGCCCTCAGTGAGGAGGTCATTGACCTCCTCCGAACGCTCATTGTTGGGCAGACTACCCTTTTGAATGCCATCCAGGGGGTGGAGAGGGAGGTTCATCGCAGCAATGCGTACCTGGAGGGCATTCATTCGGGTCAGGCTGCCCATCAGCGATCGTTCCAGGCTCTGGCCTCAGCACTGACGGCAGCCATTGTCCCTGTCTCCTGCCTCCCTCTACTAACTCCCTCCTCCCAGTCTCCTGTTCCTCTGCCTGTCCCACCCACACCATCAGACCAGCCTGCACACACCTCAACACCCAAGAGAAGCTCATCCAAACATAAGCACCACAGATCACGCAGACATTCACACACGCAACATTCCGATGCAGACATGCCAACAGTCACTACCACCTCTGTGACCCCCACCTCCTCGTCTCCCTCCTCCCTCCCTGTGACGTCTACACTCACACCTCCATTCACCTCACCATCAGCCAGTGTTTCCATCACCAGCACACCCTCCACTCCAGTCCGCACACGTGCAGTCACCACCCCCACTGCCATTTACACGTCCCCTGTGTCCTCTCCCACTGTGTCTGTCACCCCCTCTTCCACACCACACAAACGCAGCCACCCACCCACCCAACAGCCATCCACCTCACGACAGCCTATCCCTCCTGCACCTGCACCCAAAGACAGCAAACGTGACTCACCTACAACCACATCCTCTCCCTCCACTCCCATTCCCACTGTACCTACCACTCTCCATTGTCCCAAGAAACTCTTCCTCGCCACTGCTAACTTCTTTCCTGACCCTAAGCCCCCCCCTCCTTCTCGTCGGGGTAAGAAGAGCACCTCAGCCACCACCAGCCCTGCAGCCCCCTTGACAAGGGTGCAGGGGTATTGGAGCCCACCAGCCAACATGTCTGGATCTTCGCCCAGCAGCAAGGGGACAGCCAGCCCACCCCCTGGGAAGAGGAGCAGAAGGCGGAAGGGGCGCCGCAGGAGCCCGGCTTCTACATCCCCCCCGGACACCACCCAGAGACAGTCACCAGCCACAGCTCCAAAGGGAGGAAAGGGCCACAGACTCCCGACTAAGGAGGGCAAGGGCAGCAAGTCGGAGAGGTCAGGCTGCAGGCCTGCTGCCCAGGAGGAGCCCACCACCCCCATAGCCGCTGCCCAGGGAGGACCCAGCCCAGCTGGCCAGGAGGGCCCCACCACCCACAGCCCAGGTGGGCATTGAAGGAGCACCATCCCCGCTGCCCAGGAGGGCACCACCAGGCAATGAGCAGTTGGCCATAGACCGGCCGCCGTCTCAAGCCCCGCTGAACTGGGCCCGCCGTCTCAAGCACCGCTGAACTGGGCCCCGCCGTCTCAAGAACCGCTGAACTGGGCCCCGCCGTCTCAAGCACCGCTCCGCTGGGCCCTGCCATCTCAAGCACCGCTGAACTGGGCCCCGCCGTCTCCAGCACCGCTCCGCTGGGCCCCGCCGTCTCAAGCACCGCTGAACTGGGCCCCGCCGTCTCAAGCACCGCTCCGCTGGGCCCCGCCGTCTCAAGCACCGCTGAACTGGGCCCCGCCGTCTCAAGCACCGCTCCGCTGGGCCCCGCCGTCTCAAGCACCGCTGAACTGGGCCCCGCCGTCTCCAGCACCGCTCCGCTGGGCCCCGCCGTCTCAAGCACTGCTGAACTGGGCCCCGCCGTCTCAAGCACCGCTGAACTGGGCCCCGCCGTCTCAAGAACCGCTGAACTGGGCCCGCCGTCTCAAGCACCGCTCCGCTGGGCCCCGCCGTCTCAAGAACCGCTGAACTGGGCCCCACCATCTCAAGCACCGCTCCGCTGGGCCCCGCCGTCTCAAGCACCGCTGAACTGGGCCCCGCCGTCTCCAGCACCGCTCCGCTGGGCCCCGCCGTCTCAAGCACCGCTGAACTGGGCCCCGCCGTCTCAAGAACCGCTGAACTGGGCCCCGCCGTCTCAAGCACCGCTCCGCTGGGCCCCGCCGTCTCAAGCACCGATGAACTGGGCCCCGCCGTCTCCAGCACCGCTCCGCTGGGCCCCGCCGTCTCAAGCACCGCTGAACTGGGCCCCGCCGTCTCAAGAACCGCTGAACTGGGCCCCGCCGTCTCAAGCACCGCTCCGCTGGGCCCCGCCGTCTCAAGCACCGCTGAACTGGGCCCCGCCGTCTCCAGCACCGCTCCGCTGGGCCCCGCCGTCTCAAGCACCGCTGAACTGGGCCCCGCCGTCTCAAGAACCGCTGAACTGGGCCCCGCCGTCTCAAGCACCGCTCCGCTGGGCCCCGCCGTCTCAAGCACCGCTGAACTGGGCCCTTCAAGGCAAGACCCGCTGAACTGGGCCCTTCAAGGCAAGAAGCGCTGAACTGGGCCCTTCAAGGCAAGAAGCGCTGAACTGGGCCCTTCCAGGCAAGAACCGCTGGCCCTTTGGCAGACGTGGCAGGTCAGGATCTGTCTCGGGCAGGGCTGCAGGATGTCCTCTGGCCAACATGCCTCCTCCAGTGGCAGTGGGGTCTGTAATGGACTGTTTGGACTGTGGCTTTGCTCTCCCCAGGATGGCCCAGTGGGCAGTCCACCCACTGTATGGACTGTATGGACTGTGGCTTTGCACTCCCCAGGATGGCCCAGTGGGCAGGCCACCCACTGTATGGACTGTATGGACTGTGGCTTTGCACTCCCCAGGATGGCCCAGTGGGCAGGCCACCCACTGTATGGACTGTATGGACTGTGGCTTTGCACTCCCCAGGATGGCCCAGTGGGCAGGCCACCCACTGTATGGACTGTGGCTTTGCACTCCCCAGGATGGGCCAGTGGTCATGGAGTCCCCTCGTGGATCTGGCGTCGTGTACTCAAGTGGCTGAGGTGCCCCCCCTTCCCTTCCCCCTGAGGTGCCTGTCCTATTTTCTTTCTGATGCCCCTGCAGTGTTCTCTCCGTGGAGTTCTTGTCGTGGGACTGGGCCTTGCCCCTTTGCACAGGACCCCTGTGGTCCACGGACAGTGGTTGGACTACATTTAGTAGCTGTATGTATTTTGTACATAGTTTATTTATTTATTGGGATTACTGGTGTCCATATTTCAATATATCTGCCCGTTTATGATCTCTTCTTTTGGTCTTTGCATTATTTCGGAGGGGGGGGTTTGTGGGTTGTGACAGTGATCTGTGGGAATGCATTGATGTGTGTGTTGTAGTGGGTATGGGTGGGTGGGTGTGTGCCGGTAATCTTTTCCCTCCCCTGTGTCGTAGGTGCAGTACTCACCGATGTCTTCCGCGCCGCCGGGCGTGCTCCTGGTACAGGAGCAGGTATAGGAGTGCGGGGATGACCTGCAACTCGGGTTCCATACTGCCGGAATCTCGCGTGGAGTGCGTAGAGGTGAGCGTTTTCCCGTTCGTAGTCTGTTTCCGCCGTGTTTTTATCGGCGGTGCTCCCGCCCCGGAAAAGGTGGCGGATTGGTGGGTCGTGATAGGGTGGGCGGTACATTGTCTGCCGCCTGGCTGTTGGCGGGGACCGCCGCGCTGTTTGTTTGTTCCGCCGTGGCGGTCGGAGTGTTAATGCGGCGGGCTGTGTTGGCGGTTCCCGCCAGGGTCAGAATTGCATATTTTGGACCGCCGGCCTGTTGGCGTCTTGGCCGCCGCATTATCACCGACCGCCAGGGTCAGAATGAGGGCCTATATGTCCTACCTTTACCATACACTGCACCCTGACCTTGGGGCTACCTAGGGCCTACCTTAGGCATGTCTGACATGTAAGAAAAGGGAAGGTTTAGGCCTGGCAAGTGGGTACACTTGCCAAGTTGAATTTACAGTTAAAACTGCACACACAGACACTGCAGTGGCAGGTGTGAGAAATGATTACAGAGCTACTTATGTGGGTGGCACAACCAGTGCTGCAGGCCCACTAGTAGCATTTGATTTACAGGCCCTGGGCACCTCTAGTGCACTGTACTAGGGACTTACTAATAAATCAAAAATGCCAATCATGGATAAACCAATTAACCATACACCACCCTAAGAGGAACCCTCATCTACAGACCACCAGGACCCCACCACCCATTCTGTCACGCCATAGCTGATATTATCAGCTTCCACGCCCTCACCTCCACAGACTACATACTCCTTGGTGACCTTAACTTTCACCTGGAAAGCACCCACGACTGCAACTCCACTGCCCTGCTGGACAACCTCGCGAACCTCGGCCTCAAGCAACTGGTCACCTCACCCACCCACTCAGCGGTACACACGCTAAATGCCATCTTCACCTTCAGCAGCCACATCACCTTCACTCACACCACAGAACTCCACTGGACTGACCACCACTGTGTCCACTTCTCCTTCAGGAAACTCACCACCAACAGCACCCTACACCCTACCGCAAGTGGAACATGATCTCCAAAGAACACCAGACCTCTAACCTCGCACAAGCTCCACCTCCCATCATCAACAACCCCAACACCGCCGCCCTCAACCTCACTCGATGGCTAGAAACTTGCGCAGACACCCTCACCCCTTTGAAAACAAACAACAACACCCGCACCATAAAGACCATCCCCTGGTTCACCACAGAACTTCAGTCTTCCAAATGAGAATGCCAAAAAATTGAGAAAGCCTGGAGCCAGGAACCCTCAATGAGCAACTTCTCCATCCTCAAAACAGCCATGCGCAAACACCACCAACTCATCCGGACCACCAAACGGTCCTTCTACAAAGAACGCATATACAACAACACGCACAACAGCAAGGAACTTTTTGCCATCAGCAAAGAACTCACCAAACCTAAATCCTGCACCATCGACCCTCCACACTCTAAAGACCTCTGCAACTCCCTCTCCAACTACTTCCACCGCAAAATCGCAGACATACACGACAGCTTCACATCGTCAGCATCCACCATCACCACCACCGATACAACCACTACACCCTGCCACACCAACCCACTGAACACCTGGACCCCCACCAACAATGAAGAAATCGGCAAAACCATGAGCTCCATCCACTCAGGTTCCCCAAATGACCCTTGCCCCCACCACATCTTCAACAAGGCCAGCCAAATCATCGCTCCCCAACTCCGGGCTGTCATCAACAGTTCCTTCGACACTGCAACCTTCCCAAATATTTGGAAGCACGCCGAAGTCAACGCTCTTCTCAAAAAACCCAAAGCAGACCCGGAAGACCTCACAAACTACCGACCAATTTCTCTTCTCCCCTTCCCCGCAAAGGTCGTGGAGAAGATTTTAAACGTACAACTGTCTCGCTTCTTAGAAGACAACAACATACTCAATGTCTCCCAGTCTGGATTCCGCAAGAACCACAGCACCGAGACCGCCCTCATCACCTGCACAGACGACATTAGGACCAGACTGGGCAAGGGCGAGACCGTCGCCCTCATCCTCCTAGACTTCTCTGCAGCTTTTAATACTGTATGCCACCAAACCCTCCGCGCACACCTTTTCGATTCCGGAATCCGCCACAAAGCCTGGACTGGCTCACCTCCTTCCTCTCCGAAAGAACCCAAAGAGTTCGCCTCCCTCCTTTCTGGTCTACAGCCACCAAGATCATCTGTGGGGTCCCCCAAGGATCCTCCCTCAGCCCCACCCTCTTCAACATCTACATGACTCCTCTCGCCAACATCCTCCGCCCCCACGGCATCACCATAATTTCATACGCTGATGACACCAAGCTCATCATCTCCCTCACAAGGAACACAGCTACCGCCAAGATTAACTTGCACGCCGGACTCCTCGACATCGCCAACTGGATGACAGCAAGCCACCTCAAATTGAACTCAGACAAAACAGAGATCATCATCTTCGGGCCCAACAAGTCAGCATGGAACGACTCTTGGTGGTCCACCACCCTTGGACCACCCCCAACACCCACTGCCCACGCACGCAACCTTGGCATCATACTGGACTTGTCTCTCTCCATGACCCAGCAAATCAACGCCATATCATCCTCCTGCTTCAACACCCTTTGAATGCTATGCAAGACTTTCAAATGGATTCCTTAAGAAACAAGAAGAACAGTCAGCCACGCCCTTATAAGGAGTAGACTGGACTATGGCAACGCCCTCTATGCAGGGACCACAGCCAAGCTTCAAAGAAAACTACAGCTAATCCAGAACGCAGCCGCACGTCTCATCCTCAACCTCCCCTACCATGAACACATATCCACCCACCTCAGGTACCTACACTGGTTGCCCATCAGTAAAAGGATCATTTTCAAAATCCTTGTCTACGCTCACAAAGCCCTCCACGACACTGGACCGACCTACCTCAACGAACGAGTCAACTTCCACATACCAACTCGACAGCTCTGCTCCGCCGACCTCGCTACAGTACCCCGCATCCAACGCACCACCTCTGACGGCAGATCCTTCTCCCACCTTGCCGCCAAAACCTGGAACTCCCTCCCCACCAACCTACGCAAGACCCAGGACCTCCTAACCTTCAGAAAGCACCTAAAAAACATGGCTTTTTGAGCAGTAAATGCCCACCCTCCCAGAGCCTTGAAACCCTACCAGGTGAGTATTATTTATACAGAGAGCATATGGACTTTAGCACTGGTTAGCACTGGTTAGCAGTGGTAAAGTGCTCAGAGTTCAAAAGCCAACAGCAACAGGTCAGAAAAAAATAGGAGGCCGGAGGCAAAAAGATTGGGGATGACCCTGCATAAACTCAAAAGTCTAACAACCCACCTACACAAGTGAGGTATCATTTTTACCAGGAGACTGAGGGGAACGTTGCGTGGTAGGAAATTTGTACCAGTGCTGTGATCCCACACAGAAATGTGGGAAAATATTATTTTTTAGCTAAATTTGAGGTATGCTGAGGATTCTGGGTAAGAAAACATTGGGGGATCCACGCAGGTAACACCTCCCTGGACTCCCTCGTGTGCCTAGTTTTCAGGAATGTCTGGGTTTGGTAGGTTTCCCTAGATGGCTGCTGAGCTCAGGACCAAAAACGCAGCCCCCCCCACAAAAACAGGTAGTTTAGCATTTGATAATTTTAATGTGCCCAGACAGTGTTTTGAGGCATTTTCTTTCACGGGCACTAGGCCTACCCACACAAGTGAGGTACCATTTGTATCAGGAGACTCGGGGGAATGCTGGGTGGAAGGAAATATGTGGCTCCTCTCAGATTCCAGAACTTTCTGTCACCGAAATATGAGGAAAAAGGGTTTTTTTGGCCAAAGTTTGAGGTTTGCAAAGGATTCTGGGTAACAGAACCTGGTGAAAGCCCCACAAGCCACCCCATCTTGGATTCCCTCAGGTGTCTAGTTAAAAAAAAAGGCACAGGTTTGGTAGGTTTCCTTAGGTACCGGCTGAGCTAGTGGCCGAAATCCACAGCTAGGCATTTTCCAAAAAACAGCTCTTTTTTCTTTGGGAAAATGTGATGTGTCCACGTTGTGTTTTGGGGCATTTCCTGTTGCAGGCGCTAGACCTACCCACACAAGTGAGGTACCATTTTTATCAGGAGACTCGGGGGAACGCTGGGTGGAAGGACATTTGTGGCTCCTCTCAGATTCCAGAACTTTCTGTCACCGAAATGTGAGGAAAAAGTGTTTTTTGGCCAAATTTTGAGGTTTGCAAAGGATTCTGGGTAATAGAACCTGGCGAGAGCCCCACAAGTCACCCCATCTGGGATTCCCATAGGTGACTATTTTTAAAAAACAGCAGGTTTGGTAGGTTTCCCTAGGTGCCGGCTGAGCTAGAGGCCAAAATCTACAGGTAGGCACTTGGAAAAAAAACACAGATTTCAATGTAAAAATGTGATGTGTCCATGTTGCGTTTCTTGTCGTGAGCTTCAGGCCTACCCACGCAAGTGAGGTACCATTTTTATTGGGAGACTTGGGGGAACACAGAATAGCAAAACAAGTGTTATTGCCCCTTGTCTTTCTCTACATTTTTTCCTTCCAAATGTAAGACAGTGTAGAAAAAAGACGTCTATTTGAGAAATGCCCTGTAATTCACATGCTAGTATGGGCACCCCGGAATTCAGAGATGTGCAAATAATCACTGCTTCTCCACACCTTATCTTGTGCACATTTTGGAAATACAAATGTTTTCTTGATACCTATTTTTCACTCTTTATATTTCAGCAAATGAATTGCTGCATACCCGGTATAGATGAAAACTCATTGCAAGGTGCAGCTCATTTATTGGCTCTGGGTACCTAGGGTTCTTGATGAACCTACAAGCCCTATATATCTCTGCAAACAGAGGAGTCAAGCAGACATAACAGTACATTGCTTTAAAAAATCTGACATCGCAGGAAAAGTTACAGAGTAAAGCGTGGAGAAAAATGGCTGTTTTTTTCACCTCAATCTTAATATTTTTTTATTTCAGCTGTTATTTTCTGTAAGAAACCCCTTGCTGAATTCAGAATTCTGTCTACTTTTCTGAAATGATTAGCTTTCTGCTGGAATCCAGCATTAATTTCCAACCCATTTCTGTCACTAACTGGAAGGAGGCTTAAAGCACAAAAATAGCAAAAATGGGGTATGTCCCAGTAAAATGGCAAAATTGTGTTGAAAAATTGAGTTTTCTGATTCAAGTCTGTCTGTTCCTGAAAGTTGGGAAGATGGTGATTTTAGCACCGCAAACCCTTTGTTGATGCCATTTTCAGGGGAAAAACCACAAGCCTTCTTCTGCTGCCCTTTTTTCCCATTTTTTTAATTAAAAAAATCAAATTTTCACTGTATTTTGGCTAATTTCTTGGTCTCCTTCAGGGGAACCCACAAAGTCTGGGTACCTCTAGAATCCCTAGGATGTTGGAAAAAAAGGACGCAAATTTGATGTGGGTAGGTTATGTGAACAAAAGGTCATGAGGGCCTAAGCCAGAACTGTCCCAAATAGCCAAAAAAGGCCTGGCACCTCAGGGGAAAAGGCCTGGCAACGAAAGGGTTTATACTTTTAATGGTTGAAGTATGCTAAGAAACATAAATACCCATACAGTTCCATTACTAAGGTCAGAATCTGAATGTTATGCTTTATTTATCTAGATTCAACAATACTTCAAGGAACCACACGGGTGTGGCATTCTAATGTATGCATAGGTTTGTAAACGTTTGCAAAAGTTTAAAAGCATCCATCCTCCCTCAACTTATAGTTATCATACAGTCTTGCAGGAAATCCATATGGCTCAAATGGAACGTATATACAAACTGATCAACTGTTTCATTTTTAAGAAAACACTGACATAATGGAGCACATCAAAAAGAAACAGTGTGGCCAGACCATCATGTTGAACAATTCTTCATACTATTAATAACGTCCAGAATGTCCATGGCTTCAAAATAAATACACTATGGGCCTGATTATGATGGTGTAGACTGTCCGCTGAACTTCCAACAGAGAGGTTTCCGCCATAATGGCTACCTCCCCGCTGGGCCCATTAAGAGTTTCCCGCTAGGTCAGCAGCATGCAGGGTGCTGGACTGGGGGCCTTGCACTGCCCACGCCCCCACTTGGCCCCCCTGCACCCGTTTTCCACCAGCTTTTTCATGGCAGTTCAACCGCCATGAAATGGCTGGCGGAGAATGAGGTCTTGTAGATTAGGGCCGCCACATACCGCCATCTTGGGGAGCTTGCAGTCCCCCCACAGCCCAACTACCAGGGTTGAAATATGGCATTGGACCACCGCATTGGTGGTAGTTCGACTGCCATCCGCGAGTCTGGCGGTCTAGTGACCGCCAGACTGGTATTGAGGGCCTAAGTGTTTTAGTTTTCTTTTTCTTCAACTCAGTATGGATGCTTTGATCACAATCAAAATTAGATCTATTTTGTGTATGACCTCCAATCTTGATGTCTTAGTCAACTATTAATAAAGTGTAGTTCATACATATGCCATTGTCCTTGCACAACTGAAAACCTTACCTGTATATAGCCTTATGTTAATAAGTCCCTTATCTTATAGGCACCCTAGTAAAAATGGCTCTTACAGTAAATGCTTAGCAAAAAGTCTCAGTCACCTTAGGTGCCATGAAGTCATTGACAACTTCTGAAGACCCCATTCGTCCATTCAGTGGTCCACAGGACAGACAGGGTTAGTGAGCCACTGGGCCTCAACTGTGGAGATGGAGGTCATTTCCCAATGGTGCCACTAGGTTTGTTGTTCTATTGCTCTGCAAACACGGCCAAGTACAACTCTTTCTTCACTTGACTTTATAGGTAGTGAGTGCAAGCAGTCAAATGCTACTCCAGAAGGTAGTGTGAGGGACAAAAGTTCAGAATTCATGCGTCAGTCAACAGACACTATGCTGTATTGTACAGCCTAGTGCTCTTTTATGCAAAGGAATTACTTTACACTCACAGCAGAACTAAATACTGCACAATTCAATAGGAAAGTAATACAAGTTTGTAATCTAAGTTGCATTTAACCGTGAAGCCCTAAACCACCCTCCTTACAGTGTCCACTCTATCTGCTAAAGGTGGGATCCCATGACTACAGTCCCCAACACAATAAAGCTTAGACATAGATCATGTGAAGGCTAAGCCTTGTGTTTAACTGCTTGCTATCTTTGCAGCTGTGGCAGTACTGTGGATAAGATTCATGCTGTTGCCATTCTTTCTAGTGGGGCTCACAGCAGTAGCCTCTAGGGACCAATTTTCCCATCAATTTCTTACTACAGTACTTCCAGAAAGAAAATATTTAAGTAAGCACAAATGCACTAGCTACCAAAATCAATGTTGTTTACAACTCCCAAGTTGCAACACAAAAGATTAACTTTGTTTTAATTTTGCTGTATGTAACTGTTTTTTTTGTGGCAAAGTTTTGAAGTGAATACAACCGCATCACAAGCCACACACCAGCACTGAAGCAACAATATATATTTTTTACTTCAGTTGCTGTTGCACCCCACAAGAACAGACACAGGCAGCAATGTGCTTTATGCCAGAATGATAGAAGCTTGAATATTTATGCAAAATGTGACTTTGAATTGCATCATGTTAATAGTGACCTTGCAATAAGAGGGAAAGGAAAAGTGACCTGTACTCACACATGCCAAGAATCCCAAACTTGTGAAAGATCTTACAATAAATGCAACTGAAATATGAGGTAGCAAGCATGCATGGTCCTTGATCATCACCTTAGGACTGGGGTGGTCAGCCTAGGTTCAGGAGAAACAGATCAATTATCAATTATCAAGACTGTCACACAAATTCACACATACTTGAGGTATATGAAAATAGTTAAGGTATCAGGGTCTGATTCACTAAGAGAAACCTACACTTTTGTGTACGTTTTACACATTTTTGCATTCACAAACTGTAATTTACACCCTACATTATACCTTTCCTCTCTCAGCACACATGTAAGCTTCTACAGGCCCGATTCAAGAAGGAACTCTCTGCAGTGCGCTCTGTGGAGATTCCGTCCCAAGTGTGGGTATTCTACCATGAATGCAGATACTTTGCCGTGACTGCCGACACTCCACGCTCATAACCTTACTACACTTTTGTGAATTGAGCCCTGGGCATTTAAGGCAGACCCACAGCCCTGGGCATTTAAGGCAGACCCACAACTCCTCTAACAGAGAATGCAAACTGCAGTTGATATCTGTCCATCTCTGGCATACTTGTTGTCAGGCAGACACCAGCCGACACCAGCCAACACCAGCCTTGGTAGCACAGAGGTAATTTGGGTGATCTGTGGAGCATTCCCTTCCTTCAGGATGAAGAAACTGGGCTTAAATAAAGTGGAGTGGTTTTGATCCCTCTTTTATATAGATTTACTTAGACAGGTGATGTGGAATCTCTATCTAAGGCTTGAGAACAGCTTGAATTGATTCTCTTGCAAATGTAATTTTCAGGTTGCTCCTCAAATACAGATATTTTGTAAGTAGATGGCTTTCACAGCAGGTAGCAATGGCCTTGGCTCCAATCAGGTGTATCTAAAACATGGGCACAATCTAATGTGAGAACTCTGTATCTGACTTCCATTAGCTTTCCTGAGGAAGTACTGGCAGATTAAATGGCAAGCACTGCCTGGGAAATTCCTCTCCTTGAACAGCAGAAGCTGCAGACAATTATCTATCAACTGCCAGCCCTCCGGGTGAACTAATGAGCAGCCCTCATTGAATTTCTAAAGGTAATCCTGTCTATCTACTCCTTCACTTCAGTGTTTATGTCTCCAACTCCAGTGATAGGAATGCAGTCAATATTATTTCACTGTCTGAAGAAGCTGTCCTAATGCTCCGCTTTGTGTCATATAAAACTAGGGGCATCCAAAATGGCTCCCACCGGCTCCACTACACAGACACTCAAACTCATAGACATATAGGTGGTCATTCTGACCCTGGCGGTCTTTGACCGCCAGGGCGGAGGACCGCGGGAGCACCGCCGACAGGCCGGCGGTGCTCCAATGGGGATTCCGACCGCGGCGGTAAAGCCGCGGTCGGACCGGCACCACTGGCGGGGTCCCGCCAGTGTACCGCCGCCCCATTGAATCCTCCGCGGCGGCGCAGCTTGCTGCACCGCCGCGGGGATTCCGACCCCCCCTACCGCCATCCAGATCCCGGCGGTCGGACCGCCGGGATCCGGATGGCGGTAGGGGGGGTCGCGGGGCCCCTGGGGGCCCCTGCAGTGCCCATGCCACTGGCATGGGCATTGCAGGGGCCCCCGTAAGAGGGCCCCTACATGTATTTCACTGTCTGCTGCGCAGACAGTGAAATACGCGACGGGTGCAACTGCACCCGTCGCACAGCTTCCACTCCGCCGGCTCGATTCCGAGCCGGCTTCATCGTGGAAGCCTCTTTCCCGCTGGGCTGGCTGGCGGTCTGAAGGCGACCGCCCGCCAGCCCAGCGGGAAAGTCAGAATTACCGCCGCGGTCTTTCGACCGCGGAACGGTAACCTGACGGCGGGACTTTGGCGGGCGGCCTCCGCCGCCCGCCAAGGTCAGAATGAGGGCCATAGAGTCCTGCTACTCTATGGGGGTCATTACGACCCTGGCGGAACAAGTCCGCCAGGGCCGTGGGACGCGGTGGCACCGCCGACAGGCCGGCGGTGCCCCGCGGGGCATTCTGACCGCGGCGGCTCAGCCGCGGTCAGAGAAGGGAAACCGGCGGTCTCCCGCCGGTTTCCCGCTGCCCCAAAGGAATCCTCCAAGCCGGCGCAGCATGCTGCGCCGGCATGGGGATTCCGACTCCCCCTCCCGCCATCCAGTTCCTGGCGGTTCTCCCGCCGGGAACCGGATGGCGGGAGGGGGAGTCGCGGGGCCCCTGGGGGCCCCTGCCGTGCCCATGCCTATGGCATGGGCACGGCAGGGGCCCCCCTAAGAGGGCCCCTAAAAGTATTTCAGTGTCTGCAAAGCAGACACTGAAATACGCGACGGGTGCAACTGCACCCGTCGCACCTTCCCACTCCGCCGGCTCTATTACGAGCCGGCGTCATCGTGGGAAGGGAGTTTTCCCCTGGGCTGGCGGGCGGTCTTGTGAAGACCGCCCGCCAGCCCAGGGGAAAACTCGGAATACCCTCCTCGGTCTTACGACCGCGGAGCGGTATTTCGGAGGGGGGAAGCCTGGCGGGCGGCCTCCGCCGCCCGCCAGGCTCGGAATGAGGGCCTATATGTGGTATACATTAATTGCACCTACATGTATTTGACATGCACACAGGAGAGGTTCTGGAGATTTGGATAAGAGCGGAATTTTACAGAAGAGTGGTCAGTAGACAGTTGCCTCTCTGACATGGAGAAAAATATCTGGTCACAAAACAAAATATGTTGCCAACGCCACTTTAGGTGCTACAGCCCATGGCATGGGCAGTAGTCTAATCCTCACTATGGGTGCACAAATTGTGCACACCTCAGGTCACAGAAGATGTTATGCACCTCACATGTTACAATGGACAGGCTTAGTCCTCTCTGTATATGATATACTAACAAAATGCCAGGGTCAAATTAAGAGTCAGATTACAACCTGAACATAAAGTTTAGGCAGTGATATACACCTGTTTACCATGCCGGGGCTACTTTCTTCCCAACATGTCTTTATGGATTGACTGTCCATCTTCTATTTCAGCCTTCAGACTTCTCAATAGCATTCATTGCTGTTGTGATTTAATCTATCCATCTTGCTGCTGGTCATCCTCGTTTTCTTTAACCTCGTCTAATCATCACTGTCTATTCCAGCCTGTGCCTTCACATTAGGGCCTTCATTACTGCCACACCGGCAGTGCCACCGCCGCCAGGCCAGCGGTGCAGACCGCCATAGTACGACCATGGTGGTGATCCCACCGCAACACAGCCAAGTCACCACCAGTGCGGGCGGACTGAGGCTGGCAGCAGACCGCCAGGATTTCCAGGGCTGTCTGACTGCCACGAAAAACCTGGCAGAATCTGCCAGTACTAAACGAGACACTCACCTCTAGGTACACAGATGCCTCTGTGGCCACCTCAGAACTCGAACTGGAAGTCTTCCCACTGCTGTATCTTGCCATAGACCTCCAGGACCAGTGATGACGATGAAGACGACATCCATAAGTACCGCCACCTACCACACACTGGAGGGAAGGGCAGTATTACACACCCACACACAATACACACACCCGGCACAGACAGCGATGGCCACACACACATGCAAAGAAATGCCTGTATCAACAAACACATATACAGACACACACGAACACACTAACTACACAAACACATACGCTAAATACACACACCATGGCCAACAGACGAATGCCATTCACACAGCACACTGCCCACACACCACCACCACCACTATAAACACATCCATACACAACACCCCACAATCACACAACGACAACAACATCACAAACGCATTGTCAGAAAGGTACATCGAACAATTCCATCCAATAACACATACTGGCAGCAATACGTAGCAACAACACACAATCATATAAATAGTACAGACATCCAAACAAGGCCTCGGGTGACACGTCATGTCCAACCAACATACAAAGGACATCACAGAAGCATCACTATACACATGGACTCACACACCACTACCAAACAATGCCACACACAACCATAACAACACATCACAACGAGCACACGGCACAAGTCATCGGGCGTTTATGTTTTTTGGAAGAGGGGAAGAGATGCTGGGAGATGGTGTGCAAGATGTGTGAGCGTATGTTGGGGTGGTGGCTGCAAGTATGGTGGATGTGCTGTATGTGGTTGTAAAAGTTGTCTTGGTGAGTGTGGATGTGGTGTGTGGGGTGAATGTGTGTGTGTCTGCTCTTGTGGTGTCTGTGGGTATGAGAGGGCTGGTGGCAGGATCAGGGAAAGTTGATGTAATGATAGCAGGTGTGACTGGTGATGTGTCTGTGATGGAGGAGGTGGTGGGGAGACAGTGTAGGGAGTGGCTGTTGTTGTGTCTGCAGGTGAGTGTTGACTGTGTGCATGCTTGTGGTGTGTCCTGTGGTGCCTGTGTTTGTCTTTTCACATCTTGTCTATTGTAGTGGGTGAATGATGGTTTGTATGTGTGCTCTAGATGGGTGAGGGGTGTTTGGATTGGGCACAGGTAGCTGGAGTGGGGACGGAAGATGAAGGTACACTGGCTGCCATCAAAGAGGAGGCCAGAGCCTGAAACGATCTCTGCAGGCTAGCCAAGGCACTGTGAATGCCTTCCAGGCAGGCATTACTTTGTTGCATCTTGGATGCCAGTCCCTGGATGGCATTCACGATGGTTGACTGCCCCATAGAGATCGACCTCAGGAGATCAATAGCCTCTTCATTGAGGGCAGCAGGGCTGAATGGGGCAGGGGCAGAGGTGCCTGTGGCAAAGGAGATGCCCATCCTCCTGGCTGAGCGGACAATTACAACTGGGTGGGGAGCTACAGGGAAGGCGGTGCTGGTAAGGGTGGTGGTGGACAAGGAAGGTGCTGGGATGGACCCAGATGGGTCTGACACCACCAGGGAGCTTCCATCGGAGGAGGAATCCAAAGATGATGTAGCTCTACGGTCTCGCCCGTGGTGCTCCCTTCGCCCTATGTCCCACTGGTCCCTTCGACATCGGTGGACTCTGCCTCCTGGGTCCCCTGGGCTGCAGCTTCCCCACTCATTGGTGCCCTTTTGCCTTCGTCTGATGATGCCGATGCAGTCAAGGATAGAAGAGGACAGACAGAGAGGGTGGGAGAGAAAGAAAGAGAGGAAAGGGTCAATACCTACCCATCTAGTACACATACCAACAAGTAATCTGCTCTTCCCCTGGCATGGCAAGGAATGGCTATGATACATTGTCCACAAATATTGGTCATGGAGACATAACCTAATATTCAAGCTGTTACCTCCTAATTCCAACAAAATGAGATTGCACACAAAATATAGGACAGGTTGGTGAATGACTCATGATGTACAGAAGTCCATTGACAATGTAATGATTTCACAGTAGAAGTTCCCTACTCACATGACTTATTGCCCAGTATCAGCCCTAGATGATTGGCTATCTAAAGCAGAATCAGGGATAGAGAATTAAGGTTTGGAAATCACTCAACATAGGAGTGTGTCTAAACGTAACTGGACAAGGAGGTATAGCCCCAACATATTACTGATTGCATGGTGTTTAAAAGCTAACTTACACCACTTCTAAACAGTGGAAGTAATAGCCAGGACTATAATCTTATCTAATGTACACACACTTCATTAGCACCTAAGTAATCTAACTGAAATAATAGAATCCCATACAACTAATATTAAACAGTCTGTACTCACCCCCTTGTAGCTGCTGTGCTGCCCTCATGGGCCCATCTATCTCCGGGGAGGCCACCGCCAATATGAAGGCCATTAGTGGGGTCAGGGTCCAACGGGCACTGCTCCTGCATTGGTAGGACGTCCCTAGCTGGGCTTCCACAGCCTTCAGGGCCCAGCATCTCAGGTCCTTCCATCACTTTCTGCAGTGAGTGCTTAGCCGGCTATGGGCCCCCAGGGTGTGCCCTTGCTTGGTGATGGCTCTTCATATCCCCTTTTTCTGATAGGCGCTGACCTACATGGGAGACACAGACAAAAGGAGATATTCATGTAGATTTACAATACACCTACAGCAGTAACCTACACACAGCTTGCCCAGAACATTCTTATACAGAGTCCACAATACACCATTATCATTCATACAACACAACACCAGCAGTCAATCATGCCATGTCAATATTCACACACTTTTGCTATCAAACACCACCCTAGCTGATACGTTTTCCACATTGTACTGACATGTTTATCTAGAGCCCCATACAACTGTCCATACAGGGGTAGGACCCCTTCCACCAGTTTCTCAAGTTCCTCTGGGATGAAGGATAGGGCCCTACCTCCTGCAGGACGTGCCATTGTGGATTATAGAATCAGAACACAGCAGCTCACACAGTGGAGGTCTTGCTTGCTCAAGTGTCAGGAGTCAAGTAAGCTGGGCTATAGAAAATGGCGGCCACGGTCGCCCCGATCCTGACCGTCACTGCCGGTGGTGATCATCATTGCCCCCGGTTTCTCATAGATATCAATGTTAACCAGTGAGGAGTTGCACGGCAATTCCGACCACCTCCCGCCATGACGACTAACGCTGAAGGAATTAGGTCACTTCCATCTGTCCTCTACATGCAGGACAAGCGGCTGCCATTCTACATATTTTTAAGATATCTAAGTCATCCTAGTGCGTCATAGCTTGATGTTAATCACTAGTTGCTTGATGTATGTTATCAGCTCATGTGAACTCACTAGTGAAGTGAGTGTCACCTACCAGTATATCTGATGTATTATCTTTTCAATGTGTGGATGTTTGATGACTGTTTCCGGCTTAGGGATGAGTTTACTATGTCTGACTTCCATCTCTGTACAGACCCTTTGTGAGAAGTATAGCAATGGAATTGACAGCCAGGATGTTGCAGTTTTGTAGTTTGTGAATAACTATTTCCCTGCGTCAGGTTTCAAATACTTTACATGACTTGTACTGTTTTCCACTTCTATGGTGTACTTTAGTAAGACAGTGCAACAGATGTCCTGAAATTTGTTCTGGCCTATGCCTGGATACCCTCCAATGGGGAGATTGAGAAATGCACTGGTCTACCGGCCCCTAGTCGACCTTTTCTACAATGGAAGAAAGACATATTATACAGACGTAATGTCTGAACCCTCAGACCATCAGGGAACTGTATGCCCAGTTGGAGCCGGATCTCCTGACAGCCATATGTAATCCACATGCCATCCAACCAACAGTACAAGTTTTATCTGTCCTGCATTGCCTCACCTCAGGATCTTTTCAGGTGACAGTGGGACTGGCTGCAGGAATGTCACAGCCGATGTTCAGTTTTGTGTTACAGGATGTATTGGATGCCTTAATCATGCAGATAGGTAATGTTAGATATGAGGAATGGTTCTCTTACTCTGAATGTGTGTGACCTACAGACCTACCTTGTAGATATATGGTGACCTCCCCACTGCAACATGATTCCTGCAGATTGCATTATGTCCTGTATGTGTACTAGATGGGCAACATGGGAGACGTCATTGAAGCTTTACCCTATCTTCAGGTCAGATGTGTGGTTTCACTCTGCTTTCTGAAATGACTGTTGGCACCTTTGACATAGGATTATAGTACAGGAAGGATGTCATGACACAGCTGCTGGACATTCCTGCCACATATGTACATCTGTCAGACTTATTGACACCAATACGTGCATTACAATTTATATCATTCACATTAAATGGTACTAGTGACAATGATGACACATAAGCCATTCAAAATGCATTTGCTGAGGAGTGGGGTCATGGGGTTTGAAGGCATCAGAGTAGATGGCCCAGCTGTTGGTTTCACAGGTCCAGTCTCCAAGGGCCAAGGGGAAATTGAGTTTTCTTAGTGGACAGTCAACTGGGTGTCTCAGTGGCACACAAGGGAGAATGTTCAGGAGAGAGATCCCTTCCTGGCAGTGTTT
The DNA here is from genome assembly GCF_031143425.1 of Pleurodeles waltl. Classification (NCBI taxonomy): domain Eukaryota; kingdom Metazoa; phylum Chordata; class Amphibia; order Caudata; family Salamandridae; genus Pleurodeles; species Pleurodeles waltl. The sequence continues at coordinate 413,292,075 of NC_090447.1, forward strand.
TTGATCTTGGACTCAGGTCCTGCAGGATGCCTGGATGGACGACCTTGTTTGCGTGGGGGATCCTCAGCTGCAGGGGCAAGGGTGCTACTAGCCTGTGGGTCCTCTAGCTGGGTCTCCATTGCAGTAGCTGTGGCAGATGTAGATGGCACAGGTGTTAATTGGCTACTGGTAGGGGCCTGCTGGTGGGTGGTAGATGCACGCAGGAGGCTGGTAAGTTCAGTGAGCACCCCACAAATGGAGGCCAAGGTGACATTGTGTGCCTGTCACTGCTGCATGGCTTTCTGGTTGTATTCCCTCTGCAGCCTCTGGTTCTCCTGCAAGGTTGTCAGTATTTGACCCATTCTGTTCTCTGATTGCCGGTATGCTCCCAGGACTCTGGAGGTGGCCTCCTGGCCAGTCGTGTCCCTTTGGTGCCTCATCCCTTGACTCACGAATGCCATCCCACTGCCTCTTGCCCCCTGTGCCTGTAACGCTGGCAAACTGTGCCTACTCCCACTGACATCAGGAACTTCACCACCTTGGATGTTAAGGGTCGACTGAGGTCCCTATACTGTGTGGCACATTATAGATTGATCTGTTCTTGTGATGCTGGTTTGGGGAGGAGGGGTTTCCTGTGCTGTAGTAGCCACAGAGGTTGAGGACTCAGATGTGGGCAGGGTGAGGCTGGTGGTGGTGAACTGACCAGTCATCCCGGATGGGCCAGATGGGGCGTCCCTTTCCAGACATCCAGAGTTGTAGTCCTCAATTGGGCCTAGTTCCAGGGGCTGACTGTCTGTCTCTGGCATCCTCTGCTGGTTGGCAGTAGTAGGGATACCTGTGGATGGAGAGGAAGTGTGTTACATTGTTGAAATGTACTTGTTGTTTACATGGTTGTTTGCAATCATAGCCTTGACATGCTTTCCAGTGATGGCAAGAAAGCTGCTTGACCACTGGCAATGTTTAAGGACTGATGGATAGTGCTGTGGTATGCTTGTAGTATAGAAGGTTGTGGTCATCAATGCTGTCATTGCCATGTATTAGTGAGCACTCAAAGTATCCTGTAGGTTAAGGGGGTGACATGGTTACATGTGCAGGTGTCCTAGTGTGGAGTAGAATTAGCAGTTATACAAGGGTTGGGAAAGTTGCCTTGTGGTAGTTGTGGTACTTGCTACAGTGGGAGATATCCGTGCATTTGTTGAGCCTGTGTGGGATTAGTGGTAGTGGGGAGGTGTGGCATGCAAAGGAGGGTATTAGGTTCAGGGTGAATTGGTGCACAGAAGGGTGCTGTGAGGGCATGTAAGGGTGGTGGGGGTACATGATGTGGAGGAGTACATGGTGTCTGGGGAGTGTTGTTGACTTACCAGAGTCAAGTCCTCCTGGTATTCCAGTCAGGCCCTCTGGGTGCAGGGTGGCCGGGACCATCTCCTCCCATGATGATAACTCTGGGAGAGGAGGTGGGGGGTTCACCTCCAGTCTTGTTGATGGCTATCTGGTGTCTTGCCGCCAAGGACTGGACCTTCCCCCATAGGTTGTTATGCCTCTTCCTGATGTCCTCCCTTGTGTGGATGGTTTCCCACTAAGTACACACTGTTGATGATCCTCTGCCATAACTCAGTTTTCCTGGCTATGAATTTATGCTGGACCTGTGCTACAAACAGTTGTGGTTCCACTCTGATGATTTTGTTTACCATGACCCTCAACTCCTTGCCTGTGAATCGTGGGTGTTTCTGTCATGACATGGTGAACGTGTTGTGGGTGGTGGGGTGTGGAATGTGCCGGGTGCAGAGTGTGTTGTTTGGTGAGGTGGGGTTGTGTGGTTCGGTGTGCTTGTGGGATGTGGTGGTTGTGTGCAGTGGGGATGTGTTGGTTGTGTGCAGGGGTGCAGTTGTGTAGTGTGTGCTGCATGTTAGGTGTGGTGGTGCCTATGGTATCCAGGTGCAGTGTCTTCTATTTGTGCATTCTTCCCTTTCTCTGTGAAAAATTGAGTAACAGTTTCTTTATACTGATTTACGCATGCATGATTGATTGTCTCTGTGTAATGTGTGTGTGATGTATAGTGCTCCGACACCCTACACCAGTATGAGTGGTGCTATAAAACTAATTAAATGCATCTGAGAGTGGTTATGGAGACTTGAGGGTCACTGTTAAAGGGTGATAGTGAGGGAATCCGTGGCAGAGTTAGTCAGTGGAGAGCACCAACAAACATTGTCGCAGGAGGGCACCGCCAGTGCTAAAGTCGGCCCTGATCAGATAGCAGCACCTCAAAAGGTGGTGTACAAAGGTGAAGTTGTCTCTATGGAAGAGGTTCCCTTTGGAGAATATTGTTGGGCAGCCTTGGGGTAGCATACAGTATTTGAGACGGCCACTGCCTGTTCCGCAACACACATCCAAGGCACAAAGAATGCTTTTAAAAAATATTAAACATTTGGGAAAGCAAGGATGGTAGCCTACTGATCCTAGCAGGCCACCATCGCTGCATTCACAACCATTTACAGAGAGCTAGAAATTGTGAGAAGCCAAATTAATATTCATTAAGCAGGTAATTTTGTGAACTCCCACCCTTTCCTCAAAAGGGACAATTTGAGATGCTACCTATTTATACGTAGGTCACAATCCAAATTGCATAGTCATTCACAAACCATTCAGTGTTCCTTCTGGTTTGAAAAATGAACCTTTTTTCATCAGGCCCTTAATTTGCTAATAGTACCATCTGTGACAAGAGTACCTGAATAATCCAGGTGGGCATGATTTATCAGTGAATTAAGACCTCTGGTGTTATCAGCAGGTCAAATCAGTGTTTCACCCTCTCAATACTAATAAATACATTTTTTAGTAGGTGAATCACCTGTCAGTTTCATGCACTAACTAATTGCAAAAAACTACAGTGTTATTTCTCTATAAAAGCAAGAGCTCATTTTTATTGCAGCCTTATCTATTTGGAATATTTGCCATAAAGTCAAGACTTGTTCTCAAATCTTTATTTCGTTTTTTAACTAGGGAATGTGATTGATATGTTTGAGTGGTAAATTGTCGCACAATTTAGAGTTTTTGAAATTGCAAGAAATTCTGCAGCTATCTAGCCCCACTACGCCAGTATGATAGTATTGTCTGACAGGCAGCTTTCATTTAATTAGAAAGCAGCACCCTTACATTAATCTCTTTTAAAAGTGCTGTCATAGTAATAAGCAAACAAAATCCCATTCACAGTATAGCACTCAATCAGGACAAACCAATGAGGATTATACTAGATGGTGACATACTGTTGAATCAGAAAGTTAGTGCCACAAGTGAACCACTGCCTTGCACAAGCGCAGCTTTCCCAAAGGAAGACTTAGGGCCTGATTCAGAGTTTGGTGGAAAGGGTTGCTCCATCATAAACGTGACGGATATTCTCTCTGCTGTACTACAATTCCATTATAATCTATGGAACTTGTAATATGATGGACAGGATATCCGTTTGTGATGAAGTAACCCCTCTGCCAAACTCTAAATCAGACCCTTAGTCCTTTCAAGCAGCTGGAAACTATTTTAAGATAATACAGTAATGACACATACAGCTATTCCCACAATTCCTAAGTACATGAAGGAGAGTTCACCACCAGAGACAGGTACCTCCATTGGCCACAACAGTGCCAATGATATAACTGAACACTTTAAGTCTTTACGCGCAGAAAGCACAGAAATTATTACCCTCTTTACCAGAATCTTATTACATTCCATTCTTGGTCAAAATATGAAAGATATCTTTATATGGAGAGAAAAGAGCAAAAGTAGTTTGTCAGAAAGCATAATAAAATGAAAACAGCCCACAGGAAAGTCCTATACCAACTTTAAATTCATTCAGTAGAACAGGAGCTATGCAATTCTAAAGACTTAAGATAAGTATAGCACCTACAATGACAAAGCACCTTGAGAAATCGGGTTGTTGATTGAGGGGTTGTGAGCCCTTCTCAGGCAATAGCCACAAATATTGTCAGGATGAAGCACAACAGCACTAAATTAACTTGTGCTTAACTGTCTGGTAGCTTGGCACAAACGGATTCAGTCTTAACTTAGAGGCAATGTATAAAGTATTTATGCAGCACTCAAACAGCAATGAAGTGAAAACACAATGCAACATAAAATCCCAAACCTATTTAGAAAATAGAGTAACTTAAAAGAAATAGACATTGGAAGACAAAAAAGGATCAGCTTAGTCTGAGTTATGAATTTTAACATTTTTAAATGAAAAAAGGCACCAAAAAAATCAAAGCACTAACCGTGGACATCTACTTTTACAAGACCAGGGCAAAGTTGAAAACTATGGCTAACCGTGATGGAAAGAAATTCGGATATAGTGGTCTGTGTCTATTCTCTGCTTTCATTTGAACTTTGAAGAAATTTCAAGGTAAAATGTCTGAGAAGGTGAAGTTTGTGGGGCAAAGCAAAGCACCTGGCAGTGTCCAAGGAAGGGGCATCATAGTGGGGGAGCCCCTGGAAGAACCTGTGGTAAAGATTCCTATGTTCGGACATAGGGCCTGATTCTAACTTTGGAGGACGGTGTTAAACCGTCCCAAAAGTGGCGGATATACCACCTACCGTATTACGAGTCCATTATATCCTATGGAACTCGTAATACGGTAGGTGGTATATCCGCCACTTTTGGGACGGTTTAACACCGTCCTCCAAAGTTAGAATCAGGCCCATAGTCTTTTTTGAAAGTTGAGACTATCCAGTGGGACGAAGCTGCAGGCTGCAGCTGAGGAAGGCTCCACAAGGCTGGATATCTTTTCTGCGAGGAGCTACTGAGCAGAATCTGTTGTTGCAGAAAAGAAAGTAGCGGGAGCTGCTGCGAAGTCAGGTTGACCAGCGATGCACCTTGGGTAGATCAACAAGCAGCTAGGTTCTAGTCTCCTCTTGGGTCTCAGAGCACATTTTGGCTGAGGGTTTGGATTTGGGCTATTGGGCACCTTTAGCACCACTTCCAAAGCTGGAAGAGCACTACCTTGAGGGTCAAGACTCACTCTGGCAGGGCACAGGTGCGGGTTCAAAATGGTTGAAGCCTTTTATATCCCCGAGGCTGTGATCACCCTTTGTAGTCAACCTGTAAGTCCAGAGTTCAAGATGAAGTGAATGAAGTGTAGGGCTCAAGATTTAGGGCACAGCTTAGGGTGTACAAAGCAGGATACAGTCAGCAGAGCGGTAATTCTTTATGCAACAAAGCCAACTTTTGAAGTATACAGTAGGACACAGCAGCAGGCATTCACTGAGACTCCTTCCTCAGGGTCAAAAAGTGAATGGAAGTGTGGGTGTTAGGGTCTCCTTTTTATACCTGGTGCCCACTGTGAAGTGGGAGTAGCTTCTGGCGGCTTCCCACCACAGAAGAGTCTGGAAATTCTTGTCTCCCTGCCCTGGTGCCAGCCTGGCTACAAGCACAAAAGGTTAATGAAAAGTTTTTTCTGTGTGTGAGTGAGGCAAGGCCTACTGAAGTGTAACTGGGGTAGCTACCATCTCTGCCCCGCATCCTGCCTGAGATCTTCTATTCAGGCAAACCTAGTCTATTGTGTGGCTGTCTAGGAGAAACATACAAAGGCCAACTGCCACTCACACCTAGTCATGTGAGCCAGCAACAGGCTGTAGGCACCTAATAATTAGGTCACAAAAATGGCAAATTTCTAAAAGAGACATTCTCAGAATTGTGACTTAACATAATTTTGTATGTTTGATGTACCACCCTAAATGGAAGGGGTATGCCCAGATGTGGGTTCTGCCACTGGAACCAAGCCATATCTGGCTGATGAGCCCTTATCAGGGTGAAACTTGTCCTAGGTTGCTTGTGTCCTGCTTCAGTGAAGGCCTGGCCTGACATTTTAGACTGAGGAGAAGGGTTAAGTCTGATTTGTGTATGGCTGGGTCCAAATTCAAGTGACATGTGAGCAATGGGCTGGTGTGCTTTTTCGACCAAATGCCAGTGGTTTGACAAACTGCAAACATTCCTCCCATCACTTTTTGTATTTTTGATGTACCACCCTCAGTGGTAAGGATATGCCCAGATATGGGTTCGGTGCTCACACTGCCACTGGAACCAAGCTATTCCTGGCTGATGAGCTTATCAGAGTGAAACCAGTCCTAGGTTGCTTGTGTTCTGGTTTAGTGAAGACCTGGCCTGGCAGTTCACAGTGGACTGTTCCCATGAGGAGCAGCTCAAAGCTGATTTGCATATGGCTGGGTTCAAACTCAAGTGGCATGGTGAGCAAAAGAATGATGGTCTGGGATGCTTCCCCAAGCAATTGCCAGTGGTTAGACAAATTACAAGCATTCCTCTCATCACTTTTTGTGCTTTTGATGTACCACCCTAGATGGTAAGGGTATGCCCAGATGTGAGTTCAGTGTTCACTCGGCCACTGGAACCAAGCTATATATGGCTGATGAGCCTTTAGCAGAGTGAAACCAATCCTAAGTTGCTTGTGTTCAAGTTCAGTGAAGACCTGGACGGGCAGTTCGGACTGGACTGCTCCCATGAGGAGCAGAGTGAAGACTGATTTCTGGTGAGCATTCCTCCCATCACCTTTTTGTGTTTAAAATCAGGCTTTATCATTAAAAAGAGTTTTAATTACAATTAATTGAACAATGAACAAGACTGTCCTACCTGCTCCCCATCAAAAGTTAGCAGTTATTAAATGTAGTAAGGTAACCCAATGTCATCCTGATAGAGGTAGGCCTCACAGTACTGAAAACTGAATCTGTGAGTTTTTCATATCAGTACATGTAAAACTTGTAACAAAGTACATGCCCAACTTTTTAATTACAATGCACTATTGGTTGTTTAAGGCCTACCTTAGGGATAACCTAACTGTCAGACTTAGTAAAGGGGTATTTCACCAAGTTTAAGACTGATGGCAGGCTGCAATGGTAGGGCTGAGATATGTTTTAAAGTTCTACTTAAGTGGTAGGCACAGTAAGTGCTGCCCGCCCACTAGAAGCATTTAATTTAACAATCTTGGGTAAATGGTATACCATTTTACTAGAGACTTCTAAGTAAATTAAATATTCCAATCAGGTGTAAGCCAATTTTATCATGTTAAAGGAAGTAAGCAAAAGTGCTTTACCACTGTTTAAAAGTGGCAAATTGCACAGAGCCCTAAGCCCCAAAAAACATGAATTCAGAAAAATATGTGGAGTGAATGCAAAATGTTTGGGGTGACCCTGCAGAGAGGGCCAAATCCAACAGTGTCACTCACAGTTATTTGGTTGTCCGAGACTGGGTGAAAGTCACAAGTTCAGGTAAATTGCAATGGAGCTCAGGCCAGGTACAGGGATCGGGTTAGCCCTGCTGAAAAAGTTACCATCTCAAAGTCCTTCATGAAGAGTCCAGTTTGCAGTGGAGGAGGCTGAAAAGTGCAGGGAGAGCTTTGAGGATGGCAATCACTGTAATGTGAAGAGTCAGGTTCACCAGAGCTTCACAATTGTGGTTGGCAAGGGCAGAAAGGTCTATTCAGAAACTGTCCCGTTCATGGTCAAGAAGATCCCAAAACTTCTGGAATTCTCTTTTTCCTCCAGGAAGTGCTCAACTGTTGCGACACTAAGGGTCAAGGACTTCAAGGGCATCAGAAACTCATTCCAGCAGAGGCCAGGAAGGCTCTGGTAGGTCTAGTTGCAGGTCCTGTGCAGCAGGTCAGCGGGCAGTTGCAAGAGGCCTCTGAAGGTTGTTGTGTCTCTGTAGGTAGAGACTTGAGGCCAGGTAACAAGCCCTCTGAGTCACTCGGGTAGCCTGGGATAAGGGGAACAGGCCCAGTCTTCTGAGACAGCAGGACAGGCCTCTTGCAGGAGGGAAGTTATCTCGCAGCAAGGCAGTCCTTCTGTAGTGGTTGTGAGGGTCCTAATTTTATACCTAATGCCCTCTTTGAGTGGAAGAAACTTCTGGAGCTCCCCTCCCCCACAGAATTATCTGGTATGTAATGCCTCCCTGACCTGGTTCCACTCTGTCTGGGAGCGCAATAGGCTAGTGTGAAGTACTTTGTGTGTGAGCTGAGGCAGTGACTTTGAAGTGTATGTGTGGTGGGCTGCAGCCCCATGTCTCCCATCAAGTCAGGATGGCCCATCCTGCCAACACCCAATCCCTCCATTGTGTGGCTGTCTAAGAAGAATGCACAAAGGCCAACTTCCAACTACACTTGGTCATGTGATCCAGAAACAGGCACAGGCACAACATGGTAGGAATGAGAAAATGTCAACTTTCTAAAAGTGGCATTTTCAGAATTGCGATTTAAAATCTGGCTTTACCATTCAAGAGTATTTTAAATTACAATCCCTGAGATGCCAAACATGAGAATTCTAATTGCTCCCAAACAAGCGTTATCACATATTAAATGTAATAAGGTGACCCAATATAATCCAACAGCAGATGTAAGCCTTGCAGTAGTAAAACATGAATTTTAGAGTTTTTCAATACCAGGACATGTAACACCTAAAAGCACATGACATTAGCCACTTTTTTAATACACTGCATCCTGCTTCCTGGGTTGTTTAGAGCCTATCTTAGGGGTTCCGTATGTGTATTAAAAAAAGAAGATTTAGGCCAGCAAAATGTTTATTTTGCCAGGTTGAAATTGCAGTTTGAATCTGCACACATGCTGCAATTGCAACCCTGACACACCTTTAAAAGGCTACTTAGGTAGGATAGCACTGGATAGCAGTTGTAAAGTGTGCAGAGTCCAAAAGGCAACAAAACTGAATTCAGCAAAACAGGAGCGGTGAAGGGAAAAAAAGTATGAGTTGACCCCTCAGAGAGGGCCTGGTCCAACAAGGACTATCATGAGAAAAGCATTACAAAATTGAGTCAAAGGAACTGCTTCTATCTAATTTGGTTTAACAAATGGCATCACTCCCTACCTATCTAAAAAAAAAAGACAACCCTCTGTATACTAATCAAGGTGTGTGCCACTCACTATTTCATGAAGAAGATCTTTCTAATCTTCTGAGGGAAGCCATAACAATAGACTCACCAAAAATGATTGCAAACTATTTTTGCATATATTTATTTTCTGATGGTCATTATCATTATCGCAAACATATGCTTGGGTTACTCATGCAAATTCATATTCATAACAAATACTTAACCCCTACATTTCACAGGTCACTGGACTTAATTTAAAAGGGGATGCTAGGAGGCATCAACATTGGATACAGCTACTGCACCCCAAAGTCTACACAAGATATGTCCTTTGGCTACACCTTCGATATTACTAGTTGAGATGATGAAATGGAGCAGCTGTGGTGCTCGTGTGCATCAGCTCGCTCCCAGCCGTCCTCGCACACAAAGCAGGAAATCCCTCCAGTGCGGACATCAGAGAGATTCCCTGCTACAAAAAACAGCCTTGGGTGGTGGGAAACAGCTTTGCCACCTCCCGACCCTGTTTTTCCTTTTGTGCACTGATGTACTTTTTCTGGAAACAAAAGTGAAATGAGCCAATCAGCTCATTTCACTTTCTCTGCATTGGTGCTCATGGGGGTATCTCAGCCCCCAAGCACTGATCCAGATGGGAGAGGTATTATTGGAAAGGGGAGATTATCTCCCCTTTCACATGGTACTTTTCCCAAGTAGATCCCTGCTTGGAGATTGCTCAGGGAGACAGATCCCCAAGCAGGGATCCACTTCACTAGACACCAGGGAGGGGGAGTGGCCCCTTGGGCAAGGGCTTTTGCTCTCCATATATTTGTTTTGGCAGAAGTCAGTATTCCTTCCCCCTTGTGGGGCAGATAGGGACAATATCCCACAATCTGCCCCCCAGGAGGGGCAGAAAGGCCACTAGGCCCTAGGGATTTTTTTGCTTAGGAATGGGTAGGGGCTGCCCAGAATTGGCATGGCAATGCCCCCAATCCCCTTCCCAGAAATAGGAACAGTCTTTCTGCTCATCTGGTGAAGGTGGAGTTAGTGCCCCATCTGCCTATCGGGGGCAGAAAACCCACTAGACACCAGGGATATTTTTTTAATATGTAGGATGGGGGCTGCCCAAAATGGGCATGCCAATGCCCCCACCCCTCTCAAACACAAATGGACACAGTCTCTAGGCCCTCCTGGGAGGAAGATGGGGGCTATTACCCTCAATCTGCTCCCCCAGGAGGGCAGAAAGCCAACTTGACTCCAGGCACTTTTTTTGTTAGTGTAGGGCTGGGGTCTGCCCAGAATGAGCATGGCAAATGCCACACAGAAAAAAAGAAGTCTACAGTCTTTCTGCCCCACTGGGAGACATATGTGTAATATTGCCCCTGATCTGCCCTCCCGGGGGGGGGGAGGGGGGGCAGTAAGCCCACTAGACACCAGGGAAGATTGTTTTTTTAAAGGGTGTGGGCATGGCTATGTCCCACCCCAAATTAATGGGGAAAAGTCTTCCCCCCCCCCCGGAGGGCAGATGGGTAATTACCACCATGGGCATGGCTATGCGCTTTACCCCAACTGAAGGGGGTACCAGTTTTTCTGCCCGACCTGCAGACTAAAGCATTTCATCCCAAAGGCAAGCATGAATGGGGTTTTGATTTTACATATGGGCCAAGAGCGCTTGGTTAACTCCGGAAATCATATTACTTGCAATAGTGAGCGGCTGCACTTTTCGGACTTTGTTATGCTGCCATCTGGAAAAACCTAGCAGACCCAAACACTTCTGAATGCTAAACATCTGGGGGAGTCGAGTGTGGCGTGCTTCACATGCTCCCTATACCATTTTCGTACCCAAAATGCCCTGCAACCCTCCAACTTTGCCTGAATCCCACATTTTCCCTATATTTCTGTGATGGAAACTTCCAGAATCCGCATTAATCCACAAAATTCCTACCACCCAGCATCCCCACACCTGTACCGATAAAGGTTCTGCCCAACTTGTGTGGGTGATCGAAGCAGAGTCAGCCTAAAAATGATTGTAAATAAAACAGACCTTTTGGAACCACTTTAGCTTCCTATCAATTTCTGCACGTTTTTGGCCTTTCCCTGTTGCAAGCACTTGGCCCACCTACACAAGTATGTAATCATTTTCATGGGGTGAGCCAGGGGAATGCTGGGTGGCAGGAAACATGTGCCAGTCCAGTGATCCCACACAGAAATGTGAGGAAAAATGATTTTTTGGCTAAATTTGAGGTCTGCAGGATATTCTAGATAAGAAAACGTTCTGAGATCCACACAAGGCACACCTCTTTGGACTCCCTCAGGTGTCTAGTTTTCAGAAATGTCTGGGTTTGATAGTTTTCCCTATATGGCCTCTGAGCCCAGGACTAAAAATACTGTTGCCCCCTTTGCAAAAACAGGACTTTTTTTTTTTTATCATTTTGATTTCTCCATAATATGTTCTCCATAATATGTTTTGGACCTTTCCCTGCATTTGTTTTTTGAGTTTCATAATATTTCTTCATAATATGTTTTGGGCCTTTCCCTGCATTTCTTTTTTGAGTTTAATAAGCTTTACTGAACATATTGAGGAAATGCAAATATTAGAATATGCATACAACAGTGAGATGTGACCAAGTATTGAAATCATTAAGATGAAGATGAGAGATAATTGTAAAATACAATGCAGAAAGTATACCATCACAAAGTATAATATATCTCAGAAAATATATAGAAATGAAATTTTGCAACCAACAGCATCTTTTTTTTTTAATAAAGTGGGGAGAGTTTAGAGGGGAAGGACAGTCTTATACTCATGTGTATTGGTGTTGTTGATGCAAAAAGAAAAATGAGGTTTGCTTAAAGGTATGCGGTGAAATGGAGGAAAAAAAAGCATTTTTATCATGAGACTTGGGGTAAGGCTGGGTGGTAGGAAATGTGTGGCTCCCCTCAGATTCCAGAACTTTATATCACAGAAATGTGAGGAAAATGTGATTTTAAACACATTTTGAGATTTGCAAGGGATTCTGGGTAACAGACCCTGGTGAGAGCCACACAAATCACCTCATCCTGGATTTCCCTAGGTGTCTAGTTTTAAAAAATGTACAGGTTTGCTAGGTTTACATGGATGCTGGCTGAGCCCAAAATCCACAGCTAGGCACATTACAAAAGAAGGGTAAGTTTTTAGTGGCGTAATATACTGTGTCCACGTTGCATTTTGTGCAGTTTCCTGTCATGGGTACTAGGTCTACCCTCACAAGTGAGGTACCGATTTTATCGGCTGACTTGGATAGTAGAACAAGTGTTATGACCCATTGTCTTTCTGTGCGTTTCTGCCTTCTAAATGTAAAACAGTGTGTAAGAAAGAAGTCATTCTGAGAAATGCCACTTGAGTCACATGCTATTATGGGTACCCCTAAATTCAGATGTGCAAATACCCACTGCTTCTAATCTCCAGGCCTTGTACCCATTTTGGAAATGCATTGGTTTCCTTGATACCAATTTTTCACTCTTTATATTTTACCAAAAGAATTACTGTATACCCTGCACACAATTAAAAACCATTGCAAGGTGAAGCTCAATTATTGACTCTGGGAACCACAGGTTCTTGGTGAACCTACAAGCCCTATGTATCCCTGCAACCAGAAGCATTCAACGGCCATAACAATATATGGCTTTTGAGAATCTGCCATAGTTGGAGGAAGTTACAGATAAAAACATAGACACAAATGTCTGTTTTTTTCAATTCAATTTCAATACTTATTTTTATTTGAACTATTACTTTATGTAGAAAAAGGTTGAAAGATCTACACAAATAACCCCTTGCTGTATTCAGAGTTTTGTCTACTTTTCAGAAATGTACAGTTTTCCAGGATCCCATATTGGCTTTACACACATTTCTACCACTAACTGGACAGAAGTTGAAAGCACAAAAAATAAGAAAAATGGTCTATTTCCCAGTGAAGTGCCAATATTGTGGTGAAAAATTTAGTTTTCTAATTCAAGCCTGCCTGTTTCTGAAAGCTGGAAAGATGATGATTTTAGCACTGCAAAGCCTTCATTGATGTTGTTTGCAGGGAACAATCCAGACGCTTTTTTCTGCATCACTTTTTTCCCATTTTTTCCCCCCAAAAAAGCACAAACTACCCTAAATAGCTGAAAAAGGTGCTCAGCACTGCGAGGGACATAGCCTACCAGTGAAAGGTTTAAAGGGAAACATGCCTGCCTCCCCTCATCTCACATTTATTGTATTAAAGCCACCAAATCTGGTAGCTTCAGACTGTTTTCTATGGATCCATGCATATTTTAATAAAAGCCTGAAAATACATGTCCCTGAGTCTTCTTTTTTTGAAACAATATGAAATTATAAAATTTGAATGATAGCTTTATTATCATGGAGAGATACACAGAATGAAAGATGACTGAGTTTAAGTGTTCGTTCTAAGTCTGGCAGTGCATCTGTTCAATCTGCAGATCTTAGAAAATCCGGCCCTATGTTTCTTAATATGTCCCAAGTGGAACCAGTGAGTTTTATAACAGAAACTCAATCTGTATACCGTAACTTTCTCTTGCTTCCACTTAACTTGGGTGCATTCAGATTTCAAGATTCTTGGGCCCAGATTTAAGAGGGCCTTTGCCTCCTTGCGCCAAATTAATGCACCATATTTACAAAGTAGCGTAATGCATGCATTGCACCTCTTTGTAACCCTGTGCGCCACATTATGCCTGCGTCAGGCATAATATATGAAAGAGGGGTGTTCCCCAAATTAGGGGGATCACAAAAATGGAGCAGTAGAATCTGAAAGATTCCATTGCGTCATTTATTGTGGCTACTTTTAACGACTGCCCAGAGCAGGCGTTAAAAGGGGGCACACCATTGCTTTCAATGGGCTCCTATGTACTTTGCAGAATTAGCACCAAAATTGTGCTGCTAATGCTACACAGTACATCAATAGCGTAAAATTTTTCGAAGTGATTACCCCTACCCTGCGCCATGGTGTGCCATATCTTAAATACAGTGCACACATGGTGGCGGTAGGGGAGCGCTAAGGGGTGCAAGAAAAGTGGTGCTGCATTGGATGCAGTGCCACTTTTCTTAAATCAGGCCCCTGGTACCATGTGCGGAGATAACTGAAGTCATTCTGCTTATGAGAGATTCAAAATGAGGTTGTACAACAAGTACTTACGGAGGCATTCATTTTTGTGAGGGCCTGTTGTCATGAAGGTTGGGCTGCAAAGCACTTAGGGCCAGATTTAATGGAAAATGATGGTGCACAGTGCTGCAGCAAATTTGGCAGCGTGCGCACCGTCATTTTCAAAACTCAGGGATGGGCCATATTTATTAGAATATGGTGCACCCCTGTGTTTACCCCTGCACCGGTGCTAAATTGGCTGACGTGTGCCAATGCAGCAACCCTTGCACCATAGTGCAAGAGAGGCTGCGATGAGAGGGATATTACTTTTGTACAGGCAGGAACACCTTCCTGCACAAAAACAAGTTTAAATGGGGATTTTCTCTTTCTTGTGTGCTGCAAAAATGCAGCATGAGTAGAACAAGCAAAAAACGAGGTGAAATGAAAGCATTTCTCCTTGTTGCTCCATGTTGGCGCTGCCTCAGGTTTATGAATTCTGAGGCAGCGTCAAAATGCAATGGCTGTTGCTGTGGCACGCCCACAGCAACACCCATTGCATGCCCTACCACACAAAGTGCTGCGTGTGAAGGGGCCGTATTTACAAGCCTCCAGAGCGTCGTGAAAAGTGACGCTAGGGGTTCTTAAATATGCCTCTCAGATGCTTATTTACAAGCCACTTTGCGCTTCGGGACTATCACTTTTAGTGACATTCCTGCAGCGCACTGATAGAGCGGAACGGGGTAACAAATTTACCTGCGTTCGGACGCTCTTTAGGACGATGAATCTTTTGACTAAGTGGGAACTCTCTGTACTCTTATATCGATCAGTCGCATCAAAATCAATAATCAATAACGAACATAAGCAACACCTTGAACAACATAACACTTTACAATTAATCCAGAATACATTTCGGCGAACCCTGACCTTTCAGTCAGGAATAACCACACCAGTTTATTGCAAAGTTAGTGAATTTTATTTCCCTATATTACCAAAGCTAGCACAATGTAAATGTTTCTCAACACCAAATGATAAACATATATGAACATTAATAGCTGTCCATAGCGTCGAAACAAGTGTAATCTATGAAGCATTTGAATCACAAGACATTCGATAATAGCAATGCAAAGCACTAAGACGATAATCTGTAATGAACTAATGGCATAAATTTAGTCAGCATAACAAGATCTCAAAATGCATCGTGCAACATATGGAATCCTCGTCTAACCTCAAATTAGCATCGGCATGTGGGACTTCATGCAAAAACAATTTAGCAACATTAATTTAGAAAACTCCTAACTAGGGCTCTTACCAAAATCAGCAGTTGGTTACCTAAAAGAAACACAATGCAATTTTACAATTTCTTTTCCATATTTACCAATTACGATCAGCATACAAGGAAGTCTTCGTCTCACAGGTACCGTTCTTCGGTCATCATGGGTACCGTTTCTCGATCAGCATAGGACGGGGCAAAGGGGCAGGGGTGGACGGGGCAAATGCCTCACGGCGGCAAGGTAAACTATTACTTCATGCAAAGGGATCAAATCAAAGTTACAGTCTCTAGGGCAAGAATCATTTAAAGAGAAAGAATCAAAGTCTCTCAAAATGGCGTCGCAGCAAAGTGGGCCATAATAGCTACGAAGTCAAAAAGGCAGATATCGAGCTGGTAATGGCTACTTTCTCCTCGTGCACCTGGGTTTTTATAGACAACAGTTCAAGTCCTGTAGGGTCTCCATTGGAGGCTTCATAGGTTAGCTTCAAATTGACCAATCAAAAACGACAGTTCTCAAGCTTTTACTTAAGCATACATTATCCTTGGAGATGGGTACGCAGATCGCAACATTGTTTCCCAATTAGCTTACTCTCAGAGCCTCCATTGTCCGCACCTGCAAGTCGACCTTGAATTAAAGAGAAAAATATGCCAGGCTGGCACTAACTTTAAGATAAGCATGTGAACAGTTTCTGTGGAAAAGTACAGCTTCAAGCAAAAATACACGATTAATAGCACAGTGGAAAAATACGAGCATCTAAACCGTGAGACCAGGCAACTAGGCCCAAAGCCTCTGCTAAAGTAATGTTAAGCTAAAACATTTCAAACAGGCAAATCGTAGCACACGTTTATGATTATGTCGGATTAGTGCAATTCTAATTCACCACGTTATATAAAGCACGCGTATAAATGATGGCAAACTACTCTGAGGGCACATTTTGTCCCCGTACAATCTTTATTAGTTCGGTTAATGTCACACATGATTATTTCAGCACTACGTTTAAGCGTTAATAAATCAAAACCTTCATTTTCTGCTTCATCAATCCCTCCTCTGATGACTACTTGTCATCACACAAATTTAGCCCACAAATTTTATTCCATTAAAATTCTGTCAGTTCTCTTTTCCTTTTAATTCCCCTAGTTTGCGCTTTGTATTCTTCTGCCATTCTTTTCATAATCTTCTCTTCTTTTCTTCTTTTAATTCTCTCCATAATCATTATTATTCCCCTTTTTATTCCCCAAATTCCAAATACACAAATTATTACTATTAATATTCCTTCTATTATTTTCAATAATATTCCATTCCAAATTCCCCCAATCCAATGTCCCACTGAAGCTATTCCCTTTCCAACCTTCTCCCACACTCCTGGTTCTTTCAGTTCTTTCAAATCTGCACTTTCTTTTGTTAGATTAGCAAGCATAGTTTTAATCTTCACACTATTATCCGGTATATAGGTACAGCAGTGACGTGCACCAATCATTTTGCAAACGCCTCCATCCTTTGCTAAAAGAATGTCTAAAGCAAGCCTATTTTGAAGAGTCATAGCTCTTTCCGCTGCAAGCTCAGCATCTATCAGGATTATAGCACCTGAAAACTTTGTCAACATGTTATCCACTATAGTAGACAACTTTCGTATCTTGATGGAATTCAACACAACTCCCAATGAAGGAATCATGGCTCCAAATATATCACCTACCACAGCAGCTGCGGTCTCTCTTTTCTGGATACTATGAGATCCAGATGTCTTTTGAATCATCGATACGTCATCCAGTTGATAAACCTTTGGGAACACTATACCCAAATAACATCTCCCCCACCATCCCTTTGGAAGACGATAATAAGCATTATGCCCACAAATGTAATATACACCTGGAATGACAGGGTCAAGTCCGTCCATCATGAATGTCCATTTGGCCTTAAAAATAAACGTATGTTTGCACTCACTCGCTCCTACAAAAATATTATCATAATAAGATTCACCTCGATATATACAAAATTTCCCTACATGCCAAGCGTCTAAAGCTATTTTCCCTTGTGTCTTTATAGCAGCAAAATCATAATTATCTACTGAAGTCCTCTTATGCAGCTCTTTTTCTAATTTCGCTTTCATTTGAGCCCTTCTATCATCTGTGCGATCTAAAAAGCTTATTTCTACAGCAGAGACTGAGCAAGTAAGGTTCTCCCTATGAGCATGAGCCGTTTCAAAAGGTTGCATTGGCTCGAAAAAGTCCCTCATAATTTTGTAATCCCAATATCTTGCAGTTTCGCTTAGCTGCGCTATTATAGGAACTTAAGCAAAGGTAACATCATAATTCGAGTAAAAATACTGTATGTTAGTTTGACCATAAAACCTAGACATTACTATACTACACGTAATCCCATATGTAAGAGGCATGTGGTGATATGTCACCCCCTCCTTCACTGATGTCGGTATCTGTGTACACACATAACAATCCTTCGCGTCCATAGTCTCAACATACTCTGTTAGTAAGCGATAGAAAACGTTATACGAAAGCTCTTTCTTATCATGCAAGAGCCTCTCATCCAATGCTAGTCTTTTCAATGGGGTTAGTTCCGTGACAGTAACAGGAGCAATAGTAGAAGCCTCGATATTCTCACTTTCACCCTTTCCATGCATTCCAAACACAATTGCCATTTTTATTATTACACATGTAATTACCAAGCCTATACACACATATTTACAATATTTCTTTCTATTGTTCTGCGTCATGATCTGTATAGAATCAGAGAGCTAGAAGCACTTATAAATGAAACTATTTAGCAATTCAGTTACAAAGCTGAACAAGCGCAATGTTCACACCGTCTTCTTCAAAAGGCCAGTCACTTATCGGTTAGCAGCATTTGTCTCAATTCGGTAATAACTCAGTCTTTATCAGTTTAGTAAATGTCTCATCCGGTTTAACAATGTCTCAGCCGGTTGTTTCTTTCACGTTATATTGTAGCGAGCAATATCATTTACTCTTTCAATCGACAGAGTCTATGAAACTTTTCTTTTCTATTGGTATCTCTTCTTCTTCTTCGTTCTCGATGCTTAGAGATACAAACTCATCAGTCCAATCATCATTGACTGCATATGCCCATTCAGGACCGGAATACCTCCTGTTTGGTATCCTTTTTCTTTTCAATTTTGCTTCTCTTTTCGACTCTGCCTCACTGGTACTTTCCTCTTTTGTCAAGTCTTTTTCCTCACTTGACCATTGTTCCACGACAGTCACTTCTTTTCTTTTCTCTTTTACTTTTGGCCTTCCTCCTTCGTTCAAACTTTCTTTACCCTTTTCTTTTATTGGTGAGATACTTAGTCTTCTCTTTGCACCATGTCCATTTGATGGACCTGCGATCTTTTCTGTGGAAGCTTGAACCCTTTCGTTCTGTTCTGCCTTATCCCCTTCTTCCGGGGAATCGATCACGTTCTCCTTTTCTTTTTCTGTGTCGTCTGCTTCTGGGAAAGCCCTCCTCTGATCAGGCTCTCCTGCTTTTTCACCTTTCTCGAGCCCTTCGTCACCGTTACTTTCTTCAGGCTCTGTATCGCTTTCAGCTGCTTCAGGCTCTTTGTCACCTTCAGCTGCTTCAGGCTCTTTGTCACCTGCAGCTTCTTCGTCGCTGTCTGAACTTTCTCCTTGGTCTCCCCCAAGTGAGTTGGTGTCTTCGTTGTCGGAGAATACCTCCTTTTCTACTGCTTCTGCCTGTTCGCTTTCAGTTTGTTTTTGTTCTGTCTCCGCACTCGGCACTGCTTTATCAGGCACTGGTACTTTCAGCGCTTCAACTTCCTCATCTGTGGGACACAACACCTTCTTTGTGTGACTGGCGTGAATCTGTTGGGAACCCCCGCACACTTCACAGCGGTAGTTGTCGTCAGGATCACTTGAAAAGGGCCTTTCCAACGGGGTTCCAGACACGATTTTCTCACGTGCTTCTTTACCACGACCCAGTCACCTGCTTTCAGTGCGTGTCCTGGACCTTGGATCGGTGGCAAGGTGGTCGCTTCCACCTGGTGAGAGAAAGAGCGAACCACGTCAGCCAGTCCTTTGCAGTAGTCTAACACCATATCATCTGTAATATTCAAAAGCATGTTTGCGGGAACTGCAGGAAGTCTCATAGCCCTGCCCATGAGTATTTCATGCGGAGACAATCCAGTTTTCCTATCAGGAGTGTTTCTCATTGACATTAGCGCTAAGGGCAATGCATCAGGCCATTTCAAATTTGTCGATGCACATATTTTTGCCATTCTCGATTTCAGCGTACCATTCATTTGCTCCACCAGTCCTGATGCTTCAGGGCGATAGCTACAGTGTAGCTTTTGCTCAATGTTCAGTGCTTCGCAAAGTAACTTCATCACCTCATTGTTGAAGTGACTTCCCCTATCTGATTCTAAAGAGATCGGGAATCCGAAACGTGGTATCAACTGCCTCAACAATAGCTTGGCAACTGTAAGGCTGTCATTTCTACGTGTAGGGTATGCCTCAATCCAGTGACTAAAAATGCACACAATCACCAACACATATTTCAGACCCCCATGCACAGGCATCTCAATGAAGTCCATCTGCATGCGGCTAAAAGGACCGCTTGCCCTACCAATGTGGCTCGCACTCACAACTGTTCCCTTTCCTGGGTTCATCTGCTGGCAAGTGACACATCGATGGCAAACTGCTTCTGCAGCTTGGCGAAATCTGGGGTTAAACCAATCAGTTTTGAACAATCTTATCATGGTATCTCTCCCTAGGTGAGCTTGCCCATGATAGAACCGCGCAAGCTGTGATAAGAGACTATTTGGCAAAACAAATTTTCCCTCATGTGAAACCCATAACTCATCTTGTCTCTTTATACACTGTGATTTGACCCAGGAATCTCTTTCATCTTCCCTGACATTATTCTGTAGTGCTTTTAGTTCCTCTATTGTATCTACAACCTTCAAGGCAAATGCTTCAGCTGGTTCGAGTTCTGGCTCATTTATCGTATTCCAATCATCCCTTAGTAATATACAGTTCAAGGCACAAAATCTTGCGACTTGATCCGCATATGCATTACCCAAAGACACATAGGCCCTCATTCTGACCCTGGCGGATACAATCCGCCAGGGCCAACGGGGGCGGGAGCACCGCCGACAGGCCGGCGGTGCTCCCTTGGTCATTCTGACCGCGGCGCTTTGGCCGCGGTCAGAACGGGAAAACCGGCGGTCTCCCGCCGGTTTTCCACTGCCCCCAGGAATCCTCCAAGCCGGCGCAGCTTGCTGCGCCGGCTTGGGGATTCCGACTCCCCCTCCCGCCATCCAGTTCCTGGCGGTTCTCCCGCCGGGAAGCGGATGGCGGGAGGGGGAGTCGCGGGGCCCCTGGGGGCCCCTGCAGTGCCCATGCCAATGGCATGGGCACTGCAGGGGCCCCCGTAAGAGGGCCCCTACAAGTATTTCACTGTCTGCTTGGCAGACAGTGAAATACGCGACGGGTGCAACAGCACCCGTCGCACCTTCCCACTCCGCCGGCTCGATTACGAGCCGGCATCCTCGTGGGAAGGGAGTTTTTCCCTGGGCTGGCGGGCGGTCTTTTGGAGACCGCCCGCCAGCCCAGGGAAAAACTCATAATACCCTCCGCGGTCTTTTGACCGCGGAGCGGTATTATGGAGGGCTGAATTCTGGCGGGCGGCCTCCGCCGCCCGCCAGAATCAGAATGAGGGGCATAGTCCTGTCCTTTCGTGTGAGCGCTGCACTTTACCACTGCAACTTCAGCTGGTACTTGAATGGCATGTAATAATTCCCTTATCCTCTCCCCGTTCTTCACTGGGGATCCTGAAGAAGTCAGGAAACCTCTCTGTGACCATAGTTGTCCAAAGTCATGCACAATCCCAAACCCGTATTGACTATCAGTGTAAATGGTGACTTTCATCAATGCAGACAGTTGACATGCTCTTGTAAGGGCTACAAGTTCTGCTACTTGTGCAGAATAGACTCCTTGAAGCCATCCCGCTTCCAAGACCCCTGTTACAGTACATACAGCATATCCTGCTTTCAAAATCCCCATCCCATCCCTTAGACATGAACCATCAACAAAAAGAATTTGGTCATTTACATCAAGCTTAGTATCTTTGATGTCCGGTCGGGGTTTTGTGCAAAATTCAGTCACCTGAAGGCAGTCATGCTCGACGTCTTCAGCGTTCTCAATTTCAGCATTTTCTCCAGGAAGCAAGGTAGCTGGATTCAACGTAGTGCACCTTTTCAGCTGCACATTCGGTGAGCCCAGAATTATCGTTTCATACCTTGTGAGTCTTGCTCCAGTCATGTGTTGCGTTCAGGAGCGGGTCAAAAGTATCTCAACTGAGTTAGGGACCATGACTGTTACTGGGTGTCCCATCACTATTCCTTCACTCTGAGTGAGGCTGATACCAACTGCTGCTACGGCGCGCAAACACCCTGGGAGTGCTGCTGCGACTGGATCCAAAGTAGCTGAAAAATACGCTACTGGTCTGTTCACGCCACCATGGGCTTGGGTCAAGACAGACAAAGAACATGCATCACGTTCATGGCAAAACAATGTGAAAGGCTTCGTGTAGTCAGGCATGCCTAAAGCTGGAGCCCTGCACATGCATTCTTTCAGTTCAACAAAAGCATCCATCTCATCTCCTTTCAGTTCAATTTCATCCAAGGCATCCTTTTGGGTCAATTTCAGTAGGGGCTTTGCTAGAGACGAGAAGTTGGGAATCCACTGGCGACAATATCCCACCATTCCCAAAAACTTCCTCACCTCCTTCCTTGTCTTTGGTGGACTCATTTGGAGTATACTTGTAATCCTTTCCTTCATTATTCTCCGTGACCCTTTCTCTATTTGGTGACCCAAGTATTTCACTTTCTTCTGACAGAACTGTAATTTGGAAGGAGACACCTTATGTCCGTTCCTTCCCAAATGGTTCAACAGAGCAATGGTATCGGCTGTGCAGCCACTTTCTGTCTTTGATGCAACCAGTAAGTCATCAATGTACTGTACTAGAATTGACTCGAATGGCAGTTCTAATGCTTCCAGATCTTTCTTTAGAATCTGATTGAAGATTGACGGTGACTCAGAAAACCCTTGAGGAATTCGACACCAACTATACACTCTGTCTAGGAATTTGAAACAAAAGAGGAATTGGCTGTCCTCATGAAGAGGCACAGAAAAGAATGCCTGTGACAAATCGATGACTGAGAACCATTCAGCATCGCAAGGAACTTGAAACATTATCACAGCTGGATTCGGTACGACAGGGCAGCACTTTATTATGATGTCATTTATTTTCCTCAAATCCTGCACGAGTCGGACCTTTCCACTTGGTTTTATTAGTCCCATTATTGGTGAATTACATGGACTGCTTAACACTTCTTTCAGTACCCCCTGTTTTACAAACTCGTCAAGAGTTGAGCAACTTTCATGAGGGTGTCTTGTGGCATGTGGTATTGTGGGGTCTGGGGAAAGATCGCATTGGGTTTTACCATCACCTTTACTGGTTCCACTCCTTTCATCAATCCCACCTCTTTCCCTGTCATGTCCCACACTTCCTTTCCGACTGTTTCCCGTAATTCTGCTGGGATATCTTCTTCAGTTATCATCGGGAAGAGACAAATCAGAGGATACTCTTCGTCGACTGTTTCCATTTCATCCCCCTCTACACTGTCCTCTTCTTCCCCATCATTGCTCGTTTCTATTGTTATTCCTTCGTTTGAACACATTATCGAACAACCCAATTTACACAATAGGTCCCTTCCTAACAGTGCTATCGGGCTTGAGTTACACACCACAAACTGATGTACCCCTTGATAGTTACCTATGCTGACTGGAACCGGATCTGTTATCGGGTTCGTCAGATGTCTGTTTGCTACTCCCACCACTTGAACTGTCCTCCCTGAGAGAGGCAAATTTGGAACTTCACTGCTCTTAACTGTTGAACGTGTGGCTCCCGTGTCAACCAAGAATGAGACACAATGACCCATTACTCTTCCCTCTACGTACGGACCCCTTTGATCAACTTCCAAGGATGCCGCAAGCACACAATCTCCTTCTTCTCCTGAACTTTCACTCTCCCATACGTTGTTTATTCCACTCTCACTGTGTAATGGGAACTGTTGTACGGTGCCATTTGTACTCATTACCTGACCCGTTACCTGTGGAGGAACCATCACTTGCTGCTGACTCATTGGTGCCAATGGTATTTGCATTTGCTGATTAGGTACCATAGGTAACTGCTGTTGCATCGGCTGCATCTGCGTCATCTGCACACGAGGCATCTGCATCTGCTGCGGCTGCATAGGTTGTAATCCCTGCAATTGATTTACAGTCTGAAAATGTGCGTTTGGACCTCTCATTTTCGGTCCTCTCATTGTCTGAAATGCATTGACATCATTGTTTTGCTGACCAACACCTACACCTGCACCTGCACCTGCACCTACACCTGCACCTTCCTGCACCACCATCGGGCACTCGCGTTTCCAATGACCGACGATCCCGCACACGTGACACGGCATCACCTTCTTCATCGCCTGTACACCCGTCACAACAGTGTTCAAATCCGGACCATTATTCACAAAACCTCCTCTGCCTCTGCCTCTGGCCTGTGGCTGAAACGCCATGTTTCCCTGCAACTGCAACGGCTGTTGTGGTACCTGCTGTTGGAACCCTTGCATTCCTTGCAAACCTTGCAGACCTTGCAAACCTTGCAAACCTGTTTGAGCTGCCTTAAGCTGCATCATCATCACTTTCTCTTTCAGCTTTTTCTGTTTTACCTCAATTTCGTCGCTACAGTATTTCGCATAAGTCAAGACCTCATCGATCGGTTTAGACTGCCAACAAATCAAATGCGACTTTATCATTTGGCTTATCTCTGGCCTCAGCCCTTCCACAAATCTGAAGACAAAGTGGAGCATGTCCTTCGCCTCAATTGTTTCCGTGCCACTGTAATTCTTGAACGCCTTCAACAACCTCTCATAGTAACTGTGAATCGATTCTTTAGTCTCTTGGGCAGTTCGGTCAATCTTCTGCCAATCCACGTTTTTCGCGGGTACCTTCGTTTTCAAATGCTCAATCACCTTATAGTACAAGCTCATCACCAAAGGTGATGGTGCACCTGTCTCCCTGTTTCTCTCTGGTTCACTTGTCGGCCAACCTACAGCTCTTTTGCAATCCTCCCACAAATCTGCCGGAACCACAATCTCAAAGAGAGTATTCAGGTCTTCCCAGAGACATTTTGCAAGCTTCACTAACCTATCAGTCTGCTGATACCATTCAATCGGTTTCTCCCTCAGTTTGGGAAAATCGTCCGTAAAGGACTGAATGTCGCTTCTGTGCCATGGTACATGTACTAATTTTCCTCCTGCTGTTTCCCTCATTGGTAACATTGTTACTGTATCACTACTCTGCGGTCTTTTCTCATTGTGTTCTGTAGCGCTGTCCCTCCTCTTATCCTTCCTCTTTACCCACCTGCTTTCCCATTTATCTAAGCACCTCCACACTTGTGCACTCTGCAGCAATTCTCTAAGGTGGGTCTTCATGCCTGCTGACCTCATGTGTTCAAAATCTGTGGTCCCAAAATCTAACCTGTAGCTCCTGCTCAAGTGCTTCATCTTGTCTATGTCAACCCCGTTTCTGTCAGCTGCTTCCTGCAAGCTCTTATGTATCTTGTTCACTTCCTTCGTAATCCTGGGACATAGATACCTCAGCTCTTCTTCCGTGTAGGACTCTAACCTGTTCACACCCATAGTCCCTTCCACCAATTCCTGTGCTTCCATGTTCAACCTGACCCTATTCATATAGTCTTCTCCTTTCCCACTAGCTGGACTTTGTGTGGAATTCAGACTGTTGAACCACTGGGTCAACTGTTGCGCATTCACCCCCATCATGGTAGCATTCACATCGACTGCCTTCGATGGCTGCGGCAGCTTTTCAGTGTTCGATGTGAGAGGTATTATCAGTGGGGGGCTCGACCTCACCAGTGTTGACTGAGCACATATGGGACTAAACTCCATCAAGGACCCAGACCCAGTTGGCTGAGCCACTATCGGAGTTATCCCTGGAGTGTTTTCTATGCACCTTCTTTCTGTCCCATTCTGCAGCATTGATCCCTGACTGTTCAGACCCGAATTAGGCTGACTATACAGAGGTACCGCTGGACCTACAGTAATGGGTAAGGATATCGCGTCTGGGTTCTGTCCATTCCCCATGTTCTGAGGCATGTTCATTCCCACACCATGGGTCATCATTGCCGGCATGCCCATCTGGCTCCCCGTCATTTGAGCATATGCGTTTCCTCCCTGCATCTGCTTTTGAGGCATCAAAAACTGAGTTGATTCAGCTTGTGCCATTGTTTGGTTGTAACCATTCTGTACTCCCCTTACTGTTGGATCTAAAATCATTCCTGCACTGTTATCACTGTTGTAGTACCCTGGCATCTGCGGCTGAAAATGTTCTGCTGGTTTCAACACGGGCACATCTGGATATATTCTCCTAACCTGCGGTATCTGCGGGGTGAACAATAAACTCGGGTCCTTAGATCTCGATGATGCTCCTGAACTCTGAGTTTCATTGTTCTGTACCGGTGCCGGAGGGGCAGAACTGGTACTTGGACCTTGTCCATTCTCTGCATAAGGCGGTGGACGGTCGTTCAGCAATTGCATTATCAACTCCTCATCCTCTAACTCCTCTTCTCTTCTCAACTTTTCCTCGTCCTCTCTATCCTTGGAACACTTCCTGTCTGTCTTACAGGTAGCTTTCTTCCCTGTCTCTTCTCCTTCCTTAGTAATTGCGGGGAACAATTTTATCCCCTGCAATACATCTGATCTCCACACCTTCTGTGCATTATCCCACCTAGCATCCGCTAGTGTCTTTTCTACCTTCCTCATTCTAGTTTCGAACTTCTTTTGCTGTTGCTGTCTGGCCATCAGTTCCCAAATTGCTAGAGCCTCAAACTGTGCTGGCCTTGGAGGCACCTTCATGTCGTACATCGTGAATCTCAAATTTTCTAAAATCTTTATATTGAATGTCCCGTATATCGGGAATGCTACGCTCCCATGTTTCTCTGTCAACTTGTGCCATTGCTTTAGCCAAAGACACGGAGCTACCCCCTTTTCTTCCATTACAATATAAGCTGGTGTACCCTCAGGCGGCGTCTCTTCTCCTACGCTCGCTTTGATGTAAGACTCCCCCTTCATTGCGCTCCTAAATGCTTTAAGGAATTTCATTTTCTCGTCTTTTATTTCACAAAGTTTATAACCAATATTTGACTTCAATTCCACAAAACTTTAATCAATAGGTAACTTTAATTCCACAAAATTTGTAATCAATAGGTGACTTTAATTCCCGGAATACTCTTCACCTGCCTTTCCCCTTCCAATCGAATCCCACGGACTGCGTCCAATCCGTGCGCGACCCGTCTCACCCACCAACCTATCCCAGCGCGGCTCTTAGTGACGTCACACTCACACACACTGCGGCTGACAAAGCCTCGCGGCTAGTCTTCCTTCACTCACCTCTTTTCGTAACAACTTCTTGCATATATTGCGAGCTACCAAAAATAAAACAGATCTGTCGGTTTACTACAGGAAGGGTAACACAGTCGCTTCAGGACCTTAGGGACTTTTCACCAACCTTGGCCACTATTCGATCTCTTTCACCAGCCTCGGCCGCTATTCGGTCTTTCTCGGTCCCCACATTCGCAAGCAAATCTGACCCGCAGACCTACTCTCAACTTGTCAATGATCTGTTCTAGTGCACTTAGAATCTTGTCAAAGCCCGAAGTCGAAGTTTCTTTCACTCCCTAACACACGTACCCGACTTGTTGACCACGCCCAATCAACCTACTAAACCGCCCAGACCACAACATGGATCAACATACTCCGGAGTCTCTTGACCTCGCAGGGCCCGTCTCAACAACAACAACCACGTGGACCTTTTTATGCACAAAGCGCCACACGCACATGAAGTTCGACGACTTCACTACTTCTACACTCGGAGTCGCACCTCCGCTACCCTTAAAAGAAAACCCTCGCAACCTTTTCACACACCCTGCGGCAATAAGCTGTGCAAGCGCAAAACCCTAACTTCACTCATACCATCACTAATACCGCCAACGCTGTTTCCACACCTCCGTTCTCTCCATTCGCAAGCTCCGAGATCCCGGGAAAGTCGCGGTGGACCTAGCCCATCATCATCCTGTCAATCGTTTTATCCAAGAAAAATCTAATTCAACTTCTCGAATGGCGTCTCAAAATGCGTAACCGTTAATTCGACACCATGTACTTTAGGAGTACAGGGTCCCAAAAGACGTAACCATCCTCTGCTACCATCTACTGATAGAGCGGAACGGGGTAACAAATTTACCTGCGTTCGGACGCTCTTTAGGCCGATGAATCTTTTGACTAAGTGGGAACTCTCTGTACTCTTATATCGATCAGTCGCATCAAAATCAATAATCAATAACGAACATAAGCAACACCTTGAACAACATAACACTTTACAATTAATCCAGAATACATTTCGGCGAACCCTGACCTTTCAGTCAGGAAAAACCACACCAGTTTATTGCAAAGTTAGTGCATTTTATTTCCCTATATTAACAAAGCTAGCACAATGTAAATGTTTCTCAACACCAAATGATAAACATATATGAACATTAATAGCTGTCCATAACGTCGAAACAAGTGTAATCTATGAAGCGTTTGAATCACAAGACATTCGATAATAGCAATGCAAAGCACTAAGACGATAATCTGTAATGAACTAATGGCATACATTTAGTCAGCATAACAAGATCTCAAATTGCATTGTGCAACATATGGAATCCTCGTCTAACCTCAAATTAGCATCGGCATGTGGGACTTCATGCAAAAACAATTTAGCAACATTAATTTAGAAAACTCCTAACTAGGGCTCTTACCAAAATCAGCACTTGGTTACCTAAAAGAAACACAATGCAATTTTACAATTTCTTTTCCATATTTACCAATTACGATCAGCATACAAGGAAGCCTTCGTCTCACAGGTACCGTTCTTCGGTCATCATGGGTACCGTTTCTCGATCAGCATAGGACGGGGCAAAGGGGCAGGGGTGGACGGGGCAAATGCCTCACGGCGGCAAGGTAAACTATTACTTCATGCAAAGGGATCAAATCAAAGTTACAGTCTCTAGGGCAAGAATCATTTAAAGTCTCTTTCTCTCGATTAGAGAAAGAATCAAAGTCTCTCAAAATGGCGTTGCAGCAAAGTGGGCCATAATAGCTACGAAGTCAAAAAGGCAGATATCGAGCTGGTAATGGCTACTTTCTCCTCGTGCACCTGGGTTTTTATAGACAACAGTTCAAGTCCTGTAGGGTCTCCATTGGAGGGTTCATAGGTTAGCTTCAAATTGACCAATCAAAAACGACAGTTCTCAAGCTTTTACTTAAGCATACATTATCCTTGGAGATGGGTACGCAGATCGCAACATTGTTTCCCAATTAGCTTACTCTCAGAGCCTCCATTGTCCGCACCTGCAAGTCGACCTTGAATTAAAGAGAAAAATATGACAGGCTGGCACTAACTTTAAGATAAGCATGTGAACAGTTTCTGTGGAAAAGTACAGCTTCAAGCAAAAATACACGTTTAATAGCACAGTGGAAAAATACGAGCATCTAAACCGTGAGACCAGGCAACTAGGCCCAAAGCCTCTGCTAAAGTAATGTTAAGCTAAAACATTTCAAACAGGCAAATCGTAGCACACGTTTATGATTATGTCGGATTAGTGCAATTCTAATTCACCACGTTATATAAAGCACGCGTATAAATGATGGCAAACTACTCTGAGGGCACATTTTGTCCCCGTACAATCTTTATTAGTTCGGTTAATGTCACACATGATTATTTCAGCACTACGTTTAAGCGTTAATAAATCAAAACCTTCATTTTCTGCTTCATCAGCACACTACAGGGCCATATTTACAAGGCCACATACAGCCATCCTGCATGGCTTTTCATGGCCTTGTAGATATTGACTGAGGCAACACAGCACAAATGGTGCGTTGCCTCACCCTGTGACAGGAAACCATGCCATGGATGTTACAGTGGGTGTTCCCACGTAACACCCATGGCATATGACACATTCCCAGATTTATGAGATTTTATGAAGCTGGGAATGCATTCTGCGGCACACATAGAAAGAGGAAAATGCCTCTCATGATTAGTTTTGTGCAGAAAGGTGTACCTTCATGCACAAAAACAATCATCCCTCCAACACAGACACCCTTGCACATTGATGCAAGGAGTGCCTGCATTGGCGCATGGTAGCCCATTGTGCGCCAACGCAGGGAAAATGACAGGAATGTGTTGTATATCATAGATACAGTACATTCCTGCCCTTTCCTTTTGACACAGGGCAGTGCAAGAAGGCTTCTGGTGCTGCTCTATGCCAAAAACATGTAAATTTGCCCCTCAATATTTCTGCATTATCCTTCATTTTGAGCTGCAACAGATATGAAAATCCACTAGAGAATAATATGTCCGTTTGAGACAAATTGCAGAATGCAGCTCTATTAACATTAATGAGGCTGAATTCTGTTTGTGAGTTCCAACAAACAAGCTGTGAATGTAATGACAGTGGTCTGCAAGGGACAGCAGACCTCCATCCTTGCATTCAAATTTGCAGAGTAACTACTTTACACTTTCACCGCGTGTGCTAGAAATGCACAGGAATGGATTAAAAAAAGAAAATGTACATTCTGTAAATGGCATTGTGCGAGCAAGCAGCAATCTCCTGGACTTCTGTCTTATCACCCAAGTGCTGACAACCCACATTTACTAAGTTTAAACTGCCCCTCTGGGAGATGCTCCTTTCATGTTCCGGCCATCTTCGGAATTACAATGAGTTGCAAAGTGCTCGTTGAGAGAGCCAAATTGACTTTTCTCTTTTGCAATTTACCTTTACTGTACTGCAGCTTCCCTTTTTGCAGTCGCAGAGCCTGTGGTTTTGTGAGTTTCAGGCTTTGTAAACTTAAAAAGACCTTTGTCACTCATGTCCTTAGATTTTGGTCCTGATTTACAGTTTTGTAGATGGGTTACTCCTTCACATATGTGACAGATATCCTGTGCCCTATTATGAGTGCATTATTAATATGGCACTTGTAATAAGGCCGAAGAGATACCTGCCAATTTTGAAAAGGTAACATATCCAGTAAACTCTAAATCAGGTCAGTTTCTTCAAGATTTTGTATATTATTTCTAATTACTTCTCCTGAACAGATAATAGTGCTATGGGTCAATTCCGCATCCAACAACCTCTGTCAGTTTGGCATCAGTAGATGTGAAAATGGAAAATCAACTTTAAAGAAACTTTATAGTCCCACAAACTGAGCCTGCAAGAAGAAATCTGAGCTGCGTAGGTTGGCCATCTTCCCACACAGTCAATTAAGGGGTACATGATTCAGGAGCCCAAACTACTTCTTGCAGACTCATCACGCATGCACCCCACGGTGGTTTACTTCAGCAGGCCGTACACGCCATCAATTAATCACCAAGGTTTACATTATCAACAATCCACAGTTTAGCAGCGGCGTCTCAGAGTGACACAGAACTTGAAGATCCTTGTCAGTCTGCCCAAGCAACAATAGGCGCTATATAAGGCACATCTGCTAACTAAACAGTTCTTTGGATCGACCCAATTTACATTTCTCAAATCTTGTCAGAGAGCAAATCTGGTTCTCGTATCGATTTTCTAATCTTCAAATATTGAGAATCATTAAGGTCATTAACCACTTCCCTAAACAAAGTGTGCGCCTATGAGGTTTTTTTTAATTTATTTTTTTATTTTTTTATTTTACGATATAAAGGAATACAACAAACACACTTGCCAGTTATCATCATTAGTGCGTTACATATAGTATGCTATTAGGTGTCATACAGAAAGGAACATATTACAATAGTCATTATGTCCATATCAATAGAGATTACAAGCCCGTAGATTGGACACTGGGGCTCAGAGGGTCACAACATTCTGCCTTAGTGTGTAGAGAGGGCAGCCGCGGAATAAAACAGGGGTAGCGATCAGGGTCATGCTAGTGTTACAGGCATTTACTCCATGCTGTGAGAGCAGATGAGTGCAATGTATCCCTACCGCCACCCCCCTCCCAGGGATCATTCTCTTAGGGTATCCCCTCCTGATTCCCTGCTCTGATGCTCCCGAGCCCAGCTCACGAACGGATCCCAGATGTCACGGGGCCTGGATGCAGCCGGCATTAACTCCCAGAATGTGGTTAGCTGCGTGTACCCGTAAGTTACATCCACCAGCCAATCCCTCACCGCGGGCACCCTTTGCCTACCCCAGTGGATCGCCACCCGTCGCTTAGCAAACAGTAAAAGTAATGCATGCAACCTGCGAACTGCTGGCGGAGTTTCCCTGACATATCCCAGTAACCCAAGCAGAGGGGAAGGGACGTCCGAGCGGCCCACTATCTGGTTTACCAATACCAATACAAAAACCTGAGACCAATAACCCTTCAACTTCGGGCAGGACCACGCTATATGTAGAAAAGAGGCCGAGGCCGACCCACATCGCCAAAATTCATCCGTCTCCCTAAGCCCCATTCTTTTCAGGCTGATGGGGGTTCTGTAGAACCTATGCAGGTATTTAAAATTTATTAAACGCAGCTTGTAGTTTGGCGAAAGCTCAGTAAGCTGCCCGCAGCAGAACTCCCACTGTTCCTCAGAAATCTCAGGCTGGAGCTCCTCGTTCCAATACAGCATAGATTTAGGCGCCACCCCTGGTGACATGTTTTGCATTTGGTGATAAATACGAGTTACTAGCTTACTTAGCCTCTGTGCGCCTATGAGGTTTAATGCATATTGCTTTTAATCACGAGGGGGCATATTTATATTTTTTGATGCAAAGATGCACTAATGCAGTTTTGCATCAAAACGTTTAGCACCGGCTTGCACCATTCCTAAACGTCAGCAAGGCACCACATTTATGGAATGGCGCAAGCCGGTGCAAAGGGTAGGCTAGCGTTAAAAAAGATGACGTTAGCCATGTGAGGGTGGCGTTATGGATGAAGGGGGTTTTGCACCAAAAATGACGTTAGACTGGTTAGAGTCAAATAAAAAGGCCTCTAACCAGCCTAGCGTCATTTTCGGATGCAAACCCATCCATAGACAGGAGTCATGCCCACCACCCCAATGGCCAGCACAAGGAACCAGTGTTCCCTGGGCATGGCCATTGCAGCATGGGTCATGCAGGGGGCCCCAAGTTGGGCCCCTGATGGCACTTTCATTTAAAAAACAAAAATTCTTACCTATTCTTAACCTTCTTACCTGGGATGGGGTTCCCCATTCTCCGGTGTCCCTCTGGTGTGGGTGGGGGTGTTCCTGGAGTTTGAAGATGGCACCTGTGGACCCATTCCATGGTGTTTAACCATGGAAATGGGTCCACAGGTCCCCTAACGCCTGGTCTGACCCAGGTGTTAAATAATGGTGCAAAGCTTGAGCTTTGCACCATTATTTAGCCCCTCCTCCCATCCATGCGTCATTTTAGCATGGGGGGATAAATATAGCGCTATGGGGTTAGCACCATTTTTAAGATGGGAACGCCTACCTTGCATCTCATTGACGCAAGGTAGGTTCATGCATCTAAAAAATGGTGCAAACTCCAATATTTTGACATTAGAGGTGTCTAACGTCAAAATATAAATATGGAGTTAGTTTTGTGCCGAATTTGCGTAAAAAAATGACGCAAATTTGGCACAAATGGAGTATAGATATGCCCCTAGGTGTCTGTATTGTATCATTTGTTTTCCAGACACATGGATGTTGCATATGGCATATCTCAAGGGTATTTGTGTATGTCTGTCTGTGTTAACATAGCTCTATTCATTCTGGATCTGTAACAGATGCTTTGTGAGAGGGTGGAGTTGTAAATATACGTGAGAGTGATTCAAAAGAAAATGTGCAAATATATGCATTGTCGATTTACTTCTAAAATTTGCAGAGTATTTTGTTCTCTGGGAGTTTCGAAAACATCTCCAGGCTTGTACTTAGAGATGCATAAAATGCGTACATTTCCATTTGTGTTACCACTTTCCCACTTACTCCAGCAGATTGTTTAAGTGATTGAAATGTACATTTGCAATTTTTTTTATAAGAATAATCCTTTTGCTTGAAAATATGGGGGCATGCCATTTCTGTCGCAAACACCTTTTTCCAGCCTGCTTGAGCTCTAAAGTAACGTGCATATTTGGCGTGGCAAGACATTGGGAATTTCTGGGAATACCTGAGGGAGAGTCCAGTCACCAAGTACACCCAGCCATGGAGAGACTTTCTGCGACCCCCTTCATGATCCAGTATGGAAGGTGCACCAGCAGTGACACAAACATTGCTTGTGTCACACAGCCTGTTTCACAGCTGTCTCTACGGGGACCCAACATACCCCATTCAAACCCAAAAGTCAGACTCTGATTTTGTTGCAATTATTTCCTATTTATGTGAATTCGAGGAAGCCAGAGGGACCACGCCACCCATGATGAATGCAAAGCCTGCAACTGTCATATCTATAGCGGCAGCATAGGTTTGAGTTTGTTTGCTCTAATAGTACGTCCAGTAAAATGTTGCTTAATTTTGGCGTTAGTTGTAGATGTGCTTCTTTGGCCTCTTAAGGGGGTAGCTGTGTGAGAGCTCTAAGACAGCCAACCGCTAGATCTGCTGCCCCATTTTCGGTCATGTTTTTTGGTTCAATTCTTTTGAACACTCATTTGATATTATTGGTTGGTGGTCATCAATCATGCCTTCCTCCTCGAGATTAATAAGTGCAAGTTCATTGATGATCAGAGAGTCCTACATTGCCTGAATCGAGTTTGGGGGTTTCTGTAAATCAGATGGACTTACTGAGAATGAGGAGGTTCTGGCTTCTGAAGAACTTGAGATTCCCAATAATTCCTATCAAGCAGTTTTTACTGATCAAATGGGCTAGTGGAGCTCTGTCATTTATCAAAGATAATGTCAGAGTTGGTGGCACAGTGGATTTGTTTGCCATTTGGGCTGAAACGGGCCAGAGGCGGAAAGGCAGAAAAATAAAATGATAATAATAGTACTTTGTTATCATTTTATTTACCCACTTACGGAGGTCGGGGCCAGCAACCCTCACATCAAAAGGGAGGAGTAGTAGTGGTGGTGCACACTGAGAACTCTTCACCCAAGCTGTATTTTACAGCCAGGTGGAGACCAGGCGCAGGCTCCTACTCCCTCCCTGAGTGGCATTTGAGCCTGATCAGGTCAATCCCAGCACTTCTATCATGCTATGTAACATAATGAAAAAAGCACCTGGATTGGGTCAGGAGGGGAGCAGAGAAGCATCGAGGTGGCGGGAGCACCGAGGCAGCATCCGGTAGCCCAGGTAAGTACATTTTTTTTTTTTTTTAAATCGTCCCCGCACCCACCGCTTCGCACGCTTACCCTCCGGCCATCCCTGCCAGCGGTCACCACTGGATCTAAAAAGAAGACCTCTCACCATCCGTCGTTGATTTTTTTGTGTACATTGGTGGACTGACCATTTGTTGCTTCTTTCACGTCCTCTGGTTTCTCTGGAGAGGAGTTTTCCTGATCTGATCATTTTTTGTAAACTTTTTTTTTTTCCTTAAATGGCTTTTATAGCTTTTTTCCAGGGTGAGGATTACTACAAAAATAAAAGGTCTGGTTTGATACCCAATCTACTGTACGATGGTTGCTGAACACTAATTACCAAGGTTACATAAACTTTTTCTATTGCTGAGCTGACTTGCCATGGGTAACTGTGCTCTTTTTAGGCTGTGAGGGCTGTGTCAAAGATAGGTATGAATGTATTCAGGGCAGTTTTTCCAAGTTTTTTCCAAGTACCTCACCTGCAGCAGGCCGCACTGGTGCCACCTTCCCCCAGCCGCTGGCAACTCCTCCCTCCACGTTTGTGCCCCTCCATTAGCACCCATCTGCTCTATAGAATGATGTAAGAGCATCAACTGCACTATGCAGTTATCAGTAGCTGGGTGCCAGTAACTGAGCAGGGGGTCGACACCGGAGGGAAGCAGAACAGTAAGTAAACATGCGTACAGGTGCTTGGCAGCTCAGCTAAGCTGGAGGGTACAACCAGGCATCTCAGCATACAACAGAGAAAGATCAGGCCAAATGATGAGCATCCTGCTCAACCTGCTTGTCCCGCTCTGCCGAGCTCCTGGTCACACGTAGGCTACTGTGCTTCCTCTACGCTCCTCCAAAGTTTCTAATCAGCAGCACGGGAAGCGAAAATGAACAGTCAGTCTCAGTGTTTTTTTGCTGCAGGCAACCGCCAATCTAAAAGTCTGTTGGTCGTATTGCAGTGAGCAGCAAATAGTGAGCAGCATTTTTTGGAGGAGGGGAAAAGTGAGAAATTGGTTTGCACTGGCTCCTAGACCGTCCGTTGCTGTGCAACGCATGGAGGATACGCTGCCGCTGGTGTGTCTGGCACACAAACTCTCCCCTCCAGGCTTCAGATCAACTCACCTTATGTTTGGGAAGGAGGGGCAGGCTGCTGTGGGCTGCAGATGTCTCCATTAGTCATTGCATCTATCCTAAAAAGCTAAGTGCCTGCATCAGCCCTACTACAATCTAAGCTGGTGGCTGAAATCAGAGGGCATGAGATCCGCCAACTGAGCTATAATACTGGCCATAAAAGCATAGTAAAAAGCATAATAATTCGAGAAATATAACCTAATTGTGCATCTTTTGTGGTAAAGACTTTTGCATCTTGTGCAATCAGCAAGTTTCTAAAGTCCGATTAATTGTCAACAAAATATGTCATTAGGTGAAATAAAGAACCACTAGGAATATTTCCAACTGATGCCATTATCTGAACGTCATGAGTTACATATACATTTTAACACATGAATGCTTCATTATGTAAGGTTTGTGGAAGAACTTGACTAAGCAAGGGTACTCTATATGTTCTAAGATTCTGGGCTTTTACTTTTTTTAAAGATCCATAAAGACGTTTTCTAGTGCTACACATAAAATATCAACATTGTGCGGTTTAAAGACCTATTGACTATTGAGAAGGCACAAAGTGTAAAAGAATCAACATTGTTTACAAAAATGTCTTCATCATGTGTAGGTGCTACGTTTATGAATCATTTCCTGTCATTAGATGCTAGATCATAGACGTTTACAGAATAGAACATAGAAAAGAGTGTTATTGGTAACAAGGGTGCAGCAGTTCAATCCATTAAATGCAATGTGTATTACAAATGTCTTCAATTACATTAGACTGATGATCAGTGATTACTGTAATTTAGAAGACGTGTCTTTGAATTTTCTCTTGTTATTCTGGCACTGTTTGCTGTAGAAGCCGCATCAAATCCATGGATATTGATGGCCAGATGAAGCTTGCAGTTTGGGCATATTAATGAGTGTGCATGAGTCATCAGTCGCAGAGTAATTGTAGTTTCTTTTACTTTACTGCAGACTTCTCCCTGAAAAGTAGCTCATGAGTGACTGGTAGCTCTCCAGCTACCTGAAAGTAGCTCTCCTGTGTGCAGCCCAGACTGCTAATTTAGAAGCTTTTATTTGGTTGTATTAAAATATGTTTCCCAAAATTGAAAAGTGTGTATTTGATATTAAATTCTGTGTATTTTCAGGACTCATAAACTGAGATTAGAAGAAAAATAACAGGATTTCTAAAATGTATTCAGAATTGATATTTGAGTGATATATCATGAGTTGTTGGGGTAACTTATTACTACAGCAACTACTACTACCGTCTTACCAGAGCAATCGCAAATATGACTGTTATGTATTAACTGTGAAGAGGTGGTATTGTACAATGAAAACACCTTCTTCACATTACTGCTTGCAACCCTTCCTGATGCACTTAGGGGATCACTGCTGGTGATTTTGCATGAAGGGCCAGTACTGTCATCTTGTCTGATGGGTCACTATTGGAATACTAATAAAATTATTAGCTATGTATGATCTTCATTGAACATATGTAACTCTTGTTACAGAAAAGGTTGGAGACCCGTATAGTACTAAGGGCCAGATGTATCAAGCCTTTTTGCATTCGCAAACGGTGCAAATGCCCGTTTGCGAATTCAAAAATGCCTTTCAGTATTTTTTAAAGGCATTTGCAACGGAAATTTAAGGAATCGCTAAAATAGCGATTCCTTAAATTTGCGAGCCTGTTTAAAGAATGTAACAAGCAATTCCTTAATGCGAATTGGGCATTGAGGAATCGCTATTACCACTAAGTTGAACTTGGTGGTAACCATGTGCAAATAAAAAAAATGCATTACAAATGCCCCTTTGGCATGTGTGCACCTTACATGTCCTCAAAAAACGTATTGGGGTGCAGCAGAGGGGGCCTTAGGCCTCCAGCACCCTGGGTTTTGCATTTCCCAAATTTGCGAATTCCAGGTAGGAATTCGCAATTTGGGAAATGCAAAATATTTGCAAATATGGGCCTTCAGGCCGTTAGGTGCGAATAGAGCCGGTATCGCAATTTGCGATTCAGTAATAGCATTTGTGATTTTTAAGAAATCGCTCTTACCGAATCGCAAATATGATACATTGCATTTTGCGAATCAGAAATAGCGATTTCTTAAAAATCGCTATTTCCGAATCGCAAATGTCTTTTTTGTTACATCTGGCTCAATATGTCTTGAACATTAGCAATACTGTCCTTTTAAATACCTATCGAAAAAAAAAGAAGTCAACAACATGTGGTGTGTGAGAAAGTTAATCCCATAACTGGCTTTGTAACATAAGGTTTGTGAGTAGACGTTAAGAATAGTTCCTTTTTTCAAAGTAAAAAGCAACAGAAATGTGTTTACTGAAATAGGCATCTTTTAACCGAGTATTCTGTAATGAAAGTCCATCAAATCTAAAATGCAGTGAAAAAACTTTGACAATGGAAAATAGCATTACAATTCAAAGAGAAAATGCTTGCAATTGAAATGTTGTGATGCCCTTTCATTGTCACCACGAACGGCTATAATCTGAAGCCCTATTTTTTTTTAAAAAGCTCACCCATACATTCAACCGAGGTGCACACAAAAATGAACATGCTTTTGAAATTTCCACATCAAGATTCATAAAATCAAAGTATTGTTTTTGACACCTTTTGCCCTCGTGGCCATGTTCCAGATTTGATGTCATCTAACCTTTCGTAGAATAAATAAAACTTAAACTGAGACAAAGTATTCAATTTCAGACTATTTCAAGTGCTTTTTTTATCAAGGTTTGCTCATTGTTCCCTAAGGAAACTGTGGTCATCATGTTCCAATGTTACTTCTTTCCATTGTAGTTTTTCTAGGAAGCTTGAGTGAATTATATGTACCCAGCAGAAAATTCGACTGATGTTTATTAATGTTATCTGCAGATTTTCTGAGATATCTGCTGCGTGTGCTAGCAACCACAGGTGTCCGCGCATGTTTGTGGTTCACATTTTTCCTCTTTTTTGAGACCTAATGAAGAAAAACAACTGAGAATAAAATGCAATCACTGTCAATAATTTATTTACGATTAGTTTCTTCTTATTACATAGAAGTGACACCCCAGATTCAATTATTTCAATTGTTATAACAAATTCAGAGCCATAGCTAGGAATTAAGTGGTGGAGCGGAACCCCTAAAAAGCAGCTTCAAATGTCTGTTATGGGAAGGGGAGCAATTCGCCACATTCCATCTTTAAAGAATATGTAGTAAAACATTTGCATCATATAGTGAGATATTAAAGCAATTTTTTTTCACTGGTATTGGAGCAGCATAATTGTAGCTCCAACATATAAATCATTTATACACATTTATGTTACCTGCATTGTCAATCTGTGTTTAACTTAATTAACCTGTGTGAAACACTCGAATAAAATAGCAGCATGTAACCATTTTAATTATTAAGCGTTCACATATGGTTGTATTCTTGTTGTGTCAATACACGAAAACGCCGTATCCAGTAACTATAGTTTATTTAAGTTATAGATACACGCCAACACCTCCAAGACCTCTGTCTGCCACCCCGGTAATCTCCAACTTCCTCCCTTCCAACCCTTCACATTCTATTCCAACCCAATATTCTTTTAATCTATAACATTCTACATAACTCGATATTCCTACAAGTAAAACACATTACATAACACATCTTCCCCCCTTAGAAGAAAATCCAAAAATATATATATAAAGATGAACAACAAAGTTACAAATAAGAAACATCTAATCTACGATATAGTTCTTTAAATGCAATGGTTTCTTAATATTTCTACCCAGTTTGCTTCTATAAGTTCCATTCTTTTCATGGTGATCCAAATAGTTGTCAGAAACTTCCACTTCCTGTGTAGGATCGTCATCCACTTCCCGTGTAGGATTGTCATTCTTAACAAAGGTATCTTCTGACGCAGAATCTGCTCCCATAATGTTTGCCGCTCCAGAAGGGAAGTCATTATAAACAGTTTCTAACCAAGAATAATTCTTTATAGCTTCAGTCGAAGAATTCTCATTCACGTCAGAAAAATCTTTTACTAACTTTGCACAGCGACTCATATGCCATACCCGCCCATCACTTAATTTAGCAGAATTTTTGTATACTTCAAGAACCGTTTTAGGTTGCGAAAACCTTGTATCACCTTTTTTAACTTTACCTGGTAGTTTGACACGAACAACATCCCCTTTTTCCAATCTAATATCCTTAGCACCTTTCTTACAATCAACATAGGTTTTATAAAGATCTTGTGCCTTTAGAATATTTGCCTTAATTTCAGTAGGTGACCATTCCTTCAATCTAGAATTACGTAACCAACCCTGGTTATCTTTCATGAATGGAATTCTTCCTCTCATGACAGTAAAAGGAGTGTGGCCTGTTACAGTCGGGGTGGTTCTGTACATCCAAATCATTTTCTTAACACGTGTTTTCCAATCAATATTCTTATACTTAGCTAACTGCAAAGAATCTTTAATAACTTGATTAAACCTCTCGACTTCTCCATTTCCACTCGGGTGATAAACAGAAACCAACTTGTGTTCAATGCCATTTCTCTCTAAAAATTCCTTAATCTCCTCACTCTTAAATTGAACACCATTATCAGTTATGATTTTCCTAGGTAATCCTTCTCTTTGGAAAAGTTCATCTAAAAATATGAGAACATTCCTCGAACTTGCACTCGAAACAATTTTAATCTCTGGCCACTTTGAGAAGTAATCTACCACTACTATAATGTACCATTTTACATTTTCCTCAATAATGGGTCCCATTATATCCAAGCCCACAACTTACCAAGCCATCTCAGGGCAAGGTACAGGATGTAACATTGGTTTTAGGGTTACCAGAGATTTGTCAGCATTCATGCATAGATCACAACTCCTAACAATCCTCTCGATATTATCATCCATACCAGGCCACCAATAGTTCTCTTTAATTTTCTTCTTAGTCTTGACTATACCTAAATGTCCCTCATGATTTATTTTAATAATGGAGTCCCTTAATTTTTCAGGTGGAACTATTCTGGTACCCCTCCAAACCTTACCATGGTCTACTGATAATTCATCACGCACCTCAAAAAAAATTCTGAGCTCAGCTGAAATCTTTTTTTTTTTCCGGCCAACCTTCATGAATATATTTCTTTAACATGGTTAACATAGAGTCATTTGAGTTTGTTTCATCCCAAACCTCCGAACTAATGGCCGTCCAATCATAATTTCCCGGCCAAGCAACCATGAGCTCTTCGTCATCATTCACCACTTCTTGGAGAGGTAGAGGCAATCTGCTTAAACAATCCGCCACCTTATTCTTAACTCCTGGGACATATACTAATCTGTACTTGAAGTCTAACAATCTTATGGACATCCTAGCTAATCTTGCAGTGGCCTTTATCAATCCCTCAGTAGTTAAAACTTTGATTAGGGGTTTATGGTCACACCTAATTTCAATGTCAAAACCCCAAAGAAAATTCCTGAAATGCTCTAGACCCCAAACAACAGCAAGGGTCTCTCTCTCAATAACAGAATACCTTTCCTCTGTTGGAGAAAGTGCTCTTGAAGCAAATGCTATAGTGACCTCCGCACCATTAACATCTTTCTGGCTTAACACAGCACCAATACCCCTATTAGATGCATCTGTGGTGAGAATTGAAGCCAGATCAGGATCAAATCCTGCCAACGCCTTACCCTCACAAATCTCTTGTTTAATACATTCAAAGTCTTGCTGTAAAGCACTTGTCCATGCAAATTTACACCTTTCCTTCAACAATTGTCTTAAATTAAAAGTTTTCTCTGAAAAGTTTCTAACAAACCTCGCATAAAATTCTGCTAAAACCAGAAAAGATCTTAATTCGTCCTTATTATTAGGAGCTGGGGCACCTCTAATGGCAGACAACAACTCCTTTTTGGGTCTAATCCCACTCATAGTGATTTCATGACCCAAATAGTTCAAATGTTGAACTCCAAATGTACACTTTGAAAATTCAGCTGTTAGACCTTTCTCTCTTAAGATACCTAAAACGCGGTTAACTCTCTTATCATGTTGCATCCTGTTCTTTCCCATGATTAAAATGTCATCTTGGAATACAATCACACCTTCTACATCCTTGATTAGTTTATGCATTAATTTTTGAAAAACTGCTGCAGCTGAAGCCAATCCGAAAGGCATGCGAACATAACGGAAACAACCCTGTGGAGTCATGAACGCAGTTAAATTTTTACTATCCTCATGTAATCTGACCTGATGGTAAGCGGACGATAAATCAATGGAGGTGAACCACTCCATGTTCTTTGTCAAGGCAATCATTTCAGATATCCTTGGCAAAGGAAATCGCTCCACCACAATGTTGTCATTTAAGTACCTCAAGTCGATGCATAAACGAATCTTCCCATTGGCCTTACATACTGCCACCAATGGGGAAATCCAATCAGAGGCATCCACTTCCTCAATTACACCCCTTTGTAAGAGAGACTCCAATTCCTTATTCACTTCATCTCTTATCACCCAAGGAATATTCCGAGATTTGTGAACCCTCGGTACCGCATTGACCTTCAAAACAATTCTATGCGTGAAGGCTTTAAGTGCACCAATTTTTCCAGAAAAGAGTTCTGGAAATTTGTCCCTCAAAGTGATGCTATAATCTCTGTTATCAGTCACTATCTTAACTTGTTCCACACCATTCGGATCTAACACAATGTTCAAAGCTCTTTGATCTAACCAACCTAATACCGATGGGCCCTCTTTAGCAACATATAATTTACCTACAGCTTTCCTTCCCTTGAACTCAAAAACTATCTCTCTAAATCCGATCATAGGGATTGATTCACCAGTGAAACTCTCAGGAGACACATCAGATGTAATTAATGTAGGTCCAAGAACCCTTTCGAATTTATTCTTCCATAGTCTCTTGTTAATAATTGTATACGGGGAACCAGAATCAGCCACTATTAATACATGCACTCCCCCCAAAATAATCTCACAAACTGGTTTGTTTCTTGATTGCACACATAGGTGTGAAACACCAGAATTTTCAGTGTGGTTTACTTCCTCCTGATCTCCTACAACCGGGTGATCAGACTCACTGTTTATTCCTAGGACACACTCATGAGACTTACAGTCTATGCTAGAATCGGAATTGCATTCGAATCAGACATACCGACAACAGCTGCAACCTTCCTACCTTTCCTGCATACCTTGGCAAAATGGCCCTTAATACCGCACTTAGCACATGTCTGGTCACGTGCAGGGCATTTCCTGTAAAATGCTAGATGTTCCTTACTACCACATCGAAAACACTTCCTCTCATTGGACTTTATTTCAGGTTGTTTCCTTAGTGTTTCTTGACTATTCTTTTTAAATTTAACCTTGTTAACTATTTCATTTTGTACCTCTTTTTTCTCAAGAGAAATAGCCCTTGCACATTTATTTGAAATTTCGGCTTTTTTGACTAGGGTCACCACTTCCTCCAAAGGTGACTCGCCATGCACCCACAACCTCTCTTGGATATGTGAATTGTTTACATGCATAATTACCTGATCTCTGATCAGCTCATTGTGTAACCCACCAAACCTACAGGTAAGTGCTAATTTTTTTAACTCAGAAACCTAATCTTCAATAGATTCTGTTTTCTCTTGTCTTCGACTAAAGAAATTATATCTGTCAATAGCAATGCAAACAGAGGTCGAATAATATCTATCTAAGTCTTCTAAGGCATGAGCGAAAACATCAGAGTCTCCAACTTGTTGAACCTTCTTTTCCAGCGAATTGTACACTTTAAGGCCCATGGGACCCAAGCAATGTAATAAAATTTTCTTCTTTTTAACTGGAGATAAGTCTTCGTCATCAATGGTGTCTAAATAATTCAAAAAATATTCCTTCCACTCCAGCCATTTAACATGTTGATCACCTGTAGAGTTCAGGAAAGGCTGTGGAGGAGTGAGGGTAAAAGTTTGTGCAGCACTCATTTTACCCTGAGTAGTACACCAAAGATGGCCGCCGAAAGAACAAAAACAAAAACACCACCAGAAATGCTAGTCTTTCACCAGG
Source organism: Pleurodeles waltl (assembly GCF_031143425.1). NCBI lineage: Eukaryota > Metazoa > Chordata > Amphibia > Caudata > Salamandridae > Pleurodeles > Pleurodeles waltl. Next base: position 413,335,813 of record NC_090447.1, read on the forward strand.
AGTAGAACTTGGCATTTGAACTCTAGATAGAGAGTGCAGAGTGAAAGATTGAAGTGTTGAAGTTGGACAGCCACGAGCAGAAAGTCTCTGTATAACGTACAGCGTAAAATCAGGTAAATAAATATATCAAGTTAATGCAGTATGTATCCAGGGAATGGCAACGGTGAAGCGAGTATGGTTGATACCTTGCGCTCCTTCCAATTCCGTGTGCGCGAGTATTACGTCGATGGAGCAAACTGCGCGCGGCGCCTCGCGCTCTTCTTATAATCCGTGGGCGCGAGGGTTACATCAATGGGTGCGTGCGGCAGTCGCTGCCTCGCGCCCTTCTAAGAATCCGTGGGCACGAGTGAAACCGTTCATGCCTCGCGCCTCTCACGGCCCACCGACAAACAACAAGTAAACATCTTGGAAAAAACAATAAATTCAGGGCTAAGGCGGGCTCGCGAGGGACACCAAAAAACAAATTCAATTCTGGAAATAGGAAGCGGGAAGTGTTGGCATTACTCACTTCATGTAGCTGAAGTAAGGAGTCGAATCATCGTGATTCCTTTGCTGCGTAAGTCCTTTGCTGATAAAATACAGCTCTCGTCGCCAAAATTCTTGTTGTGTCAATACACGAAAACGCCGTATCCAGTAACTATAGTTTATTTAAGTTATAGATACACGCCAACACCTCCAAGACCTCTGTCTGCCACCCCGGTAATCTCCAACTGCCTCCCTTCCAACCCTTCACATTCTATTCCAACCCAACATTCTTTTAATCCATAACATTCTACATAACTCTATATTCCTACAAGTAAAACACATTACATAACAATTAGGTTTATTGATATCTTAATGTAGCCATAATTACTGCAGATTTACATCTCCTTATGATTTCTTAAGTTGCTAAGGGCTGATAATATTGTAATCTGCATTTATTTTGATTTGAAGTTAATTTAGCGTGACATTAGGATTTAACTGAACTTGTTTGCTTAAAACGCTGCCCGCATGCTGTTTTCTCTCCTCTACAGGTGTGTTGTCATGTTTCTTGTTAGCTAGAGAAAAGACTTAGGCCCATATTTATACTTTCTTAGCACCGCATTTGCATCATTTTTTGACGCAAAAGTGGCGCAAATGTACAAAATGCAATTGTGTTCTGTAAGTTTGTGCCAATTTTGTGTCAAAAAATGACGTAAATGCGGCGCTAAAAAAATATAAATATCGGCCTTATTGTTTTGCATTAAATTGATAGTGAGATCAGAGAAAAGAGAGTTATTAGAGGAGGATGACAGTGAAACCTGTGTGCCCAGCATACTAGAAAGATGCAACACTCATGGACAAGCAGATGTGTACCTAATTGAGTGAAGACAGGCATTTAGGGGGATATGCTGACTCCCACAAAATGCAGTTATGGGATTGGCTCCTGATGGTGGGTGTTAGAAATGGGGTTTCTGGTTGGCTAGGGTATGCACCTCCGCCAGGCAGAACCCACCCACTCTAGTCAGGGCAAGGGAGTTACACGTCCAAGATAACCCCTGCTCACCCCCTTGGTAGCTTGGCACGAGCAGTCAGGCTTAACCCGGAGGCAATGTGTAAAGCGTTTACACAACACACACATGTGACGCAATATCCCCACCACAAAGGAAACACAACACCAAAGTATATGAAAATATCCTGTATTGTACACAATGCAATTATTAGAGCAACATCACATAACAGTAGTATCCTGCTACCTTAGCAGTTGTCAGAACGTTACACATTAGTTACTCTGCAAACTAGCAGTAGTCACAAACACCACACAGGTTACTCAATATTCTGCAACATAAGCAGTAGTCAGGAAACCCGTTATTACGCAAAAGCACTTGTCATAAGAATATCATAAAACGCCCATAGTAGGAACATTAGAAAACATATGGCAAGTTAGGGAAACATATTAGCAAGTCATGCCCATAAAAGGAACATTTGCCCATATATGTAAAAGCATCATCACACATCAAAAACAGGTAGGCAATATATCAATCCACTAAAGTCTCTAAAAGGAACTCCTGAGATATATTGTCCCTGTAAATAGTACCTGAGTTGATGAAGACACCTCCAGTGCCTAAAAGACGAACAATGGGGCCCCCGGCGCTCCTCTGCGCAAAATGGGGGCCTCCTGTGAGCATTGGGGACCAGGAGGGGCGGCACACACCCTCTCCGAATTCCTGACGGGCCCCTCTGGGACCGTGATTACTGTGGGCCCCACCGGGCCTCAACCGGCCTCACAAGGGGGGGGCCAAAGCCAGGAAAAATGCTTCCAGGGATGAGGGGGGCGCCACGCACCCCCTCTGAGTTGAAAATTGGCCCCTCCAGGGACCCGCTAACTCTTGGGGTCTCCCCAGGGCTCCACTGACCATCACCAGGGGGGAGACCCCCAAAAAATGCTACTGGCCCATGAGGGGGGCCACGAGAGAGCCCACGGCAGGGGCTAGCCTCCGATGAGGCTGCCGCCTCGCCCGCACGCTCAAGGAGAGCCCTCCGGAACTTGAGCAGGCGAGGGAGAGGCGTCTTCCTCTCCCTCCTGCTCCGATGACGCTCTGGCCCAAGGCTGGGCCTGCCGGTGCCCCAGGGGCACTCCTTGGAGAGATCCCTACCCCGGGGGCACTGCTAGGAGCACGCTTGCTCCGGATTCTCCAGCTTCGGTTTCCTCGTGCCCTGGGGGCACTAGAAGGTGCACGGCACTCGCGCTCCAGAAATGCAGCTTCTCGGGCTGTGGCGGTGATTCGGGCAGCAATTAAAGGGCGCTTTTCAAAGCGCCACGGCCCGATGTAAAGCCCGGGTTGAGGCAGTGACTTCTGGCATAAAAAAAAATCGCGCACTCACAGCACTTTTAAGAATTTAAAGGTGCAGTGCTTTCCCCAAGCGCTAATCTTGGCAGTGTTGAAGCACTCCTTCATGCTTCACAAGGCGACAGGGGTCAGGGGTCAGGGGCCACAGCACCCTGCTCCTGGAGGACAGAGTCCATAGAAAAGGCCCACAGATGGAGGGCCCAACAACAGGCCAGCACAAGGGGGGTGCAGCGTGTGGCAAGTCCTTCTCAGTGACCAAGCAGGTCACAGGTCAGCACAGCAGCAGCAGTCCATGGCGGTTCCTGGTGAGTCCTTCCGGTAGTCTGTGTCCAGTTCCAGGTAAGTTCAGAAAGTCTCCAAATTGTGGGGAAAATTCCCCTGTACTTATAGTCAGTTCTTACAGTGTTTTACAATGGTAGGGAGAGGAGGTTCCAACCAGGTACTACTTGTTCTGGGAGTGCCCCCTCTTCTCCTTCAGCACATGCTCCAAACATCAGTGGGGGGTAAACGACCCTATTGTGCGAGGCCAGGGCACAGCCTTTACAAATGTAGGTGCGCCCCGCCTCTCCCATCTCTCAGCCCAGGAAGACTATTCAGTTTGCAGATGCACCTCTGTGACACCTCCACCCTCCCTGTGTACAGGCTGTCTGAAAAGTATGCACAAAGCCCCAACTGTCACTCTGCCCAGACGTGGATTGGAGTCAAGCTGCAAAACACCAGAGTCATAAGCACAGATAAATGCGCACTTTCAAGAAGTGGCATTTCTGTGATAGTAATAAAAATTACACCTACACCAGTAAGCAGCATTTATTGTTACCATCACAACCATACCAAACATGCCTACGCTACCTCTCATAAATCAGAAAATATACACTTACACATACAGCAGGGCATTTCTAATGCCATCCTATGAGGAGGCAGCACTCACAGCAGTGGGACACCAAATTAGGCTGTTTGTCACTACCAGGACAGGCCACGCAACCTGGCACATGTCCTGCCTTTCTACATACATGGCACCCTGCCCATAGGGCTAGCTAGGGCGTACCTTAGGGTTGACTTACATGTAGTAAAAGGGGAGTTCTGGGCCTGGCAAGTAAATTTAGATGCCAGGCGCCTGTGGCAGAAAACTGCGCACACAGGCCCTGCGCTAGCAGGCCTGAGACAGGTTTGAAAGTCTACTTCAGTGGGTGGCGCAAGCAGTGCTGCAGGCCCACTAGTAGTATTTAATTTACAGGCCCTGGGTATAGAGATACCACTGTACAAGGGACTTATAGGTAAATTAAATATGCCAATTAGGTATAAGCCAATCATACCAACTTTAGATGGGAGAGCACCTGCACTTTAGCACTAGTCAGCAGTGATAAAGTGCTCAGAGTCCTAGAGCCAACAGCGAGAGGTCAGAAAAAAATAGGAGGAAGAAGGCAAAAAGACTGGGGATGACCCTGCAAAAGCAAAAAGTTCAACAGTGAGAATGAGATATCGATGTTCTGGAAGTTTCAGTTGTCATTTTAATTGGTGTGTCATAATTAGAGCAGTCTTTATCCTGACTTTGAGAGAGATCAGATCTCTTTCTATTCTAGGTGGCCTTGAGCGGAAAGCTTCATGCTGAACACTCTTCCATTTTTTTAATTTCTACTGACGATCAAAACCATGCTGACGTGTTTAGTGCTTCCTCTTTAGAAATCCCCTGCTCATTTGCAAGCTTTAAAAAGGTAGGGAATGTTTCTTGATTGAACACCTGGGGGGTCATTCTGACCCTGGCGGCCGGTGACCGCCAGGGTCACCGACCACGGGAGCACCGCCAACAGGCTGGCGGTGCTCCCGAGGGCATTCTGACCGCGGCGGTTCAGCCGCGGCCAGAAAGGGTAAACCGGCGGTCTCCCGCCGGTTTACCACTGCCCTTGTGAATCCTCCATGGCTGCGGAGCGCGCTCCGCAGCCATGGGGATTCTGACACCCCCTACCGCCATCCTGTTCCTGGCGGGTCTCCCGCCAGGAACAGGATGGCGGTAGGGGGTGCCGCGGGGCCCCCGTAAGAGGGCCCCGCAAAGTATTTCAGTGTCTGCTAAGCAGACACTGAAATACGCGACGGGTGCAACTGCACCCGTCGCACCCCTGCAACTACGCCGGCTCAATTCTGAGCCGGCGTCCTCGTTGCAGGGGCATTTCCTCTGGGCCGGCGGGCGCTCTTTTGGAGAGCGCCCGCCGGCCCAGAGGAAATGTCTGAATGGCCACCGCGGTCTTTTGACCGCGGTGCGGTCATTCAGCGGCGGTACCTTGGCGGACGGCCTCCACCATCCGCCAAGGTCAAAATGACCCCCCTGATCTGGTTAACCTGTTTCCTCTATATAGTGACTGTGACAATATTGTGCTTTATCATACAGAATCTTAGACTACTGGAACATTTTAATGTTTTTGGCTCTGGAATCCTTGGGGAAAAAGTGGCTAATGGTGTGTTATTTAGCAATATAGAAAAGCAGAATTCCTGAAAGAAGTTCAGTAAATGTGGCAATGATGCAATTTTTTTGGAAATGATTCCAAAATTATGATGGGGTTTAATACAAAGTAGGAACATTGGTCAAAATTTCTTTGAATGTAGGTACAAGTTTGTAGAATGCTTGAGATAGCCACAGAAGCTCTGAGAAATCAATGACACATTGTACTTGTTATGAATGTTTGCTAAAACACCAATTAAACTGTTTGGGTACTAAAGGCTGCTCTCAAGACACCGGGATTCACACAGTATAGAGATACATTGTACCCACAGACACTTTCCTGAGACCGGGGGATAGGTGTAGATATAGCCTGTGCCCTAACTGGAGGAGATAGCCTATCTCCATCAGGAGGAACTGGCATGGTGAAGCAGCAGCACCACTCACAATTTAGAGCATTAGGAGACAAGAGTACAGCCAAATCCAAGCTCTGTGCTGGTCTCCCGTTCTCTCTCTCTTGCTACTGATCTGCACTGAAATTCTCCTTTGAGTGGGTGAACATTGTAAAGGGCAATTGGAAAATAGGTTTCCCTTGGACAGGTAGCAGGTGTTGGAAATGGCCTTTCTGCAGGGTCACCCCCAAACATTTTGCTTTCCTCCTCCTCTTTTTCTGACCTCATTTTTGCTGGCTTTGGGACTCTGCGCACTTTACCACTGCTTATCAGTGCTAAAGGGCATGTGTTCTCTCCTTAAAACATGGTGACATTGGCTCATACCCAATTTGCTTATTTAATTTACTTGTAAGTCCCTAGTCAAGTGCACTACATGTGCCCAGGGCCTGTAAATTAAATGCCACTAGTGGGCTGCAGCACTGGTTGTACCACCCACATAAGTACTCCCCTAACCATGTCTCCGGCCTGCCACTGCAGTGCCTGTGTGTGCAGTTTCACTGCCATTTCGACTTGGCATTTAAAAGTAATTGCCAAGCCTTATACTCCCCTTTTTCTACATATAAGTCACCCCTAAGGTAGGCCCTAGGTAGCCCATAGGGCAGGGTGCTATGTAGGTAAAAGGCAGGACATGCACATGTGTGTTCTATATGTCCTGGTAGTGTAAAACTCCTAAATTAGTTTTATACTGTTGTGAGGCCTGCTCCTTTCATAGGCTAGCATTGGGGCTACCCTCATATACTGTTTATGTGGTAGATCCAGATCTGAAAGAAGTAGACAGGTCATATTTAGTATGGCCAGAATGGTGATACACAACTCTGCTTAATGGCGAAGTTGGATTTTATATTACTATTTTAGAAATGCTACTTTTAGAGAGTGAGCATTTCTCTACCCTTAAATCCTTCTGTGTCTTCCAATCCACGTCTGGGTAGGTTTAGTTGACAGCTCCCTTGTGCATTCACTCCGACAACCCCAAACACAGCTTGCTCAGTCACACTTGCACACATCTGCATATTGAATGGGTCTTCCTGGGCTGGGAGGGTGGAGGGCCTGACACGCACATGTCAAAGGACAGTAGCCTTCCCTCACACAAAGGACTGCCACACCCCCTACTGGGACCTAGGCAGACAGGATGGAACTGAAAGGGGACCTTGTGCACTTCTAAGCCACTCTTTGAAGTCTCCCCCACTTCAAAGGGACATTTGGGTATTTAAGCACGGTCTCTGACCCTACCGACTTAGACACTTCTTGACAAGACCCTCTTGTCACAGACACTTCCTGTAGAAGAGAACCTGAACCATAGCCTGCAACCTGCCAATATGAACTGCCTGGCTGCCCAAAGGACTCAACTGACTGCTTTCTTTGAAGGACTGCTCCTTGCTGTTGCCCTGCTGCCTTGCTGCTCTCTGGCTGTGCTGTGAAGGGCTCTCCAAGGGCTTGGATAGAGCTTGCCTCCTGTTTCCTGAAGTCTCAGGACCAAAAAAGACTTCATTCCTGCAAGAAGAACTCCCTGTGTAGCGAACCTCGACGCACTGCCTGCCAGAAACGACGCACAGCCTGCATGGCAGTGAAAAATTCACCGCACTCCGAACCGGAATGACGCAGCCTGACTTCGCAATGAGAAGATCGATACAGCGCCAGCGTAGTGACCGGAAATGCGACGCACGGCCCACTGGATCAATGCACAGCCGAGCCGGAACGAAGCAGCCCAACTTCCAGAGAGGAATTCACGCAGCACCTGCCGTGCAGTAGAAATTTCCACGCAACGTCCACCGGATTGACGCAGCCCCTGTGACTTTGTCCTGTCAGCACCGGAAACCCACGCATCGTCCCCAGGGGGTTTGAAAACTTCGCTACCCGAAGAGGATCCAAGACCAAGCACTGGAAATTGACGCAAAGCCTTTCCTGCATGAAAACTAAACAACCCAGGGCCGTGTGCGGCCCGAGAAATTGACACACACCTCCCTGTTTATCACACATCTCCTCCTCTGCGGTTCCTTGCGGAGATTTTGAATGCAAACCAGGTACTTTGTGCTTGCAAGAGACATTTATTGCTTTTAAGAGACTAAAGACACTTTGTATCATTTTTACAGTGATATCTCAACATATACGTATTGCATTTTAATCGTTTTGACCTGCATCTTTTCAGATAAATATTAAATATTTTTCTAGACACTGTGTGGTGTATTTTTGTGGTGTTCGACTGTGTTATTGCATGATTTATTGCGCCAACACTTTACACATTGCCTTTTAAGTTAAGCCTGCCTGCTCAGTGCCAATCTACCAGAGGGTGGGCACAGGGTAATTTGGATTGTGTGTGACTTACCCTGACTAGAGTGAGGGTCCTTGCTTGGACAGGGGGTAACGTGACTGCAAACCAAATACCCCATTTCTAACAGCAGGGAGCAATCTACATGTCAAATTGTATTCTTCCTTTTCACAGATCAAGATGGTCTGGACATCCTAACATGAGCTCCTTAAAAAGGAAATAATTTGTCATTCATGCGTGGCCCTGAACAAGTCTCTAGAAAACTCAGCTAAACCCAACTACCACTTTCGTTGCAGTAAAAGGCATTTCCTGTTCTGTGAAAGAGTGTTGTAGTGGGACACCAGTGTTATATGGAAGGGGTGTGAAATTTGTGTAACTTCCTTTCACATACTTTTATAAAATTTCTGCACAACTACACAAACATATGTGGATTTACCGAGCAATACAAATCTGTCATTTAGCACTATATTTTAGCATGAAATACGTCCTTTCAAAAAATAGTTTTTTGAGCTCTGTTGCTCTTGTGTGTTTGCAGTAAGTCGTGTGATTACATAATTTTTGGACTTTCATGTAATGTGCATAAAGCAAAATTCACAAAATTACACGAGTTACCTTTGCAAAATTTACATTTCATGCAGGCCAAGTGAGTTCCCAGAATCCTTTTCAGAAAATATCTAACATGGCAGCTTGCTTCTTGATGGGGAAAGATAATTTTACAGCTCAGAATTCCACACCCTGCCAACCAGATCAGCCTAGCTCAATTCAAATGCACTTCAACGAGGGGCATTGTGAACCCATGACTTCATCAGCTGAAGCAGGGGTAGGGTTCTTTATGGGCCTCTGTTATCTTCAGCATGGCAGATAAAAGCTTATAATTAACACACAAAAGGAACAAAGAAGGATGGGTTGATTGAAAAGAAGGATGGACTGTAGATGCATGAGTAAGTGAAACTACAGATGCATGAGTGGCTGAAAAGAAGAGGGATGAAAGGATGGATGGATAGTTGGATGAGTGGGTGAAAGGATGGGTGGATGAAAGGATGGATGGATAGGTGAGTGGGTGAAAAGAAGGAGGGGTGGGTTAAAGGATGAGTGTGCAAAAGAAAAGGAAAGTAACTTGAAATTGGAATCAGAGAGGATGGATGGATGGATTAGACGGTGAAAGAATAGCAATCTAAACTGAAATTTGAGAAGATGAAGGGATGGGTGAAAGGATAGTATAGTAAACTGAAACTTGAGAGGATGGATGGATGGGTGGGTGAAAGAATGGCAGAGTAAAAGGGAATCTGAGAAAGTGGATGGATGGATGGATAGATGAAAGTGTGGGTGGTTGAATGGGTAAAAGGATGGATAGATGAGAAGGTGGGTGGATGAAAAGATGACTAAATTAGTAGGTAAGAGGATGGCTAGATGGGTGGACAGACGAATGGCAGAGTAAATCGAAATTTGAGAGGATTGATGGATGGATGACGGCAGAGTAAATGGAAATCTAAAAAGATAGACTGATGGATGGACATCTGGGTGAATAGAAATATGAGGTGATAAATGGATCGGTGGGTGAGAGGATGGCAGAATAAATGGAAATCAGAAAGGATGGGTTGGAGGCCGAAAGGATCTGAAAGGATCTGAGAGGATGGATGAGTGAAAGGATAACAGATTAAATGGGAATCTGAGTGGGTGGCTGGGTGGAAGGATGGTGGAGTAAATTGAAATCTAAGAGGATGAGTGGACAGTTGGCATAGTAAATGTAAATCTAAAATTATGGATGGATAGCAAAGTAAATGGAAATCTGAGAGGATGAATGGATGGACACAAAGATCAATTGAAAAGAAAGTATTTTTCGATTAATTGGTAAGTTGAATGATGGGTGTGTGGATGAAGACATACATAGATGATTGATGTGTGAATGGATAGATAGATGAATAGAATGGTCAAAGATTGAATCATGGGTGAAAGAATGAATGGATGACAGAATAGAAAAGTGGATATCAACGTGTAGATGGAAGGCTGAAAGGATGAACGGATAGTGTTTGAATGGAAAAGAAAAGGGAACTGATCTATGGAAGTTCAAGGTCTCTTGCTTTGCATACTTGGTGCCATCATAGCTTTGGTTCCAAGTGGAGGGCATTTTAATTTTCTGGCTACTTTTCACATTCCAACACCTTTAAATACCATATTGGAAGGGTATCCACAGATCAGGGGACACTGAAAGTCTATCTGGAAGTCCCACGTTAATACAGCAAGGTGAAAGCACAGCTTTACACATTAATTGGCAGGGTAACAAACACATTCCAGCTCCTTCCATCTCTCTGCTTTCAATTGTGTTTAATTGATTTGAAACCTAAAATGTAACAAATTGTCAGCTTGGGTCACTTACTTATGGTAATAGGTCAGCAGCTATTATTTCGAGATAAACACTACTGAGTTCCACAAATATTGGGAAGAAAGTATTGATTACCGTCACATTGCATTCATATACTTAAAAAGAGAAAGCAATAATTTAGACTAGAGAAATATCAAAACTATTCCAAATACCTAAATACCATAAACAAAAATGCAGAAACATGAAATATAGCCACCAAAATCAAACATACTAAATAAAACTAAAAGATTGATTTTCTACCAATAACGTAAGCACCAAATATATGCAATTATCAAAAATCAGTTTCGATGTACTAAAAATACAAATATATAATACTGTAAAAAGTATTTGCATATTGATATAAAAATGTGTTAAATATTTATGGAAGTAACTAAAATAAACAATAAAGCAATGGCAGAAAATATTGACCTTATTGATAATTATCTCAACAAATCTCCCTGCCTAGAAAAGTGAGGGAATAGATTTGTATTCCCTCTCTGCACTCTCCCAGGCAGGGAACCCTGTGGACACTGCAGTTGATAGGGTCTCCGGGACTCTGCAATCAAGCTCTGGGGGATGGGGTGCCCAAAATAGATCTTTGTGGAGGGGAGACTGATGCACGATCCCCTCCAAAAGAAAATGCACTGGATCCAGGTAATAGGGGTCTCCAGGGCCTCTATAAGGCTTGGTGAAGGAAGGTTGCATGCCCCTCCTTACATAAACTACAATCTCCAGGGTACGGGGTCTCTGAGGCCCCTACGAAGCTCAGGGAGTAGAGCAATGCACCCCCTCTCATTTACAAAATACCAGCTTTGTGGTATGGGGTCCCTGAGGCCTCATGAAGACTCGTGCACCCTTCCCAAAAAAAAAACATGGAGTTCCGGCCAAATGGTACCAATCGCGGTGGGGCAATTTTTTTTCAGAATTGAGAGCCAGAGCATTTCCTGATTCAATTTTCTAATGTGACCAGCTGCAAGTAGTTGCAAGCTGTTGCACATTTCATTTAGAGAGCTGCTGCTCGAGTAGATTTGGTGGGGCGCAAGTAGATTTTCTACCCGAGCAGCAGCAAAATAGCTCAATTGGCCCATGATTTTGGCCAGTACATGGTGCCGGTTACACTGATTTTTCAGAGCTGCTTGCACCACTGGTGCTAAATTGCAGTGTCCACAGAGCAACGTGCATATTTTCACCTGTTGGTGGAACTTCGCAGATTCTTCCAAGCTTGTAATATAAGTCTGCAGAATTCAAACTCTGTGACGGCGCCCACCCCTATGAAAAATCTGTTCTCTTTTTTCTTTTCAAGTGATAATATTTTGTTTTAATTCTCGCATCAAGGGCATTTCCTAACTCATCCTATAGATTTTTATGGACAGTTATTAGTAGAGACGGAGTGAAATAGTCGTTTTATCTTAGAAAGGATTGTTGTTGTTTGGTTAATAAGCTTAACTGAGAATCTGACCCAAGATATCCTACACCAGCATGGCTATGATGGATGCATCAAAGACACTGGAGATATGAAATATCTCAGCATATTTCTATAAATGCAAGTTGTTGTTTTCATAGCAAACGGCGTGAATGATGTTGGATGATGATAATTGCTTTCATGTTTCAATAAAAATTTATATTGAAAAATGTATGTGTGCTTTAAAAAAAAAAATTGAGCCATGTATCTTTGGCTTGCGGCCCACCAGACTGCTGGTTCTGCAGTGGCTTTCACCTCCATCACCCTCGCGGAAAACCAGCCACAATATCTAGAGATACCTAAACACATTGTCAGATCCTCTATGATGAAAAGTGCTTCTGCCAAGGGAGAGGAGGCATGTTCAACACAGCTTCATTTAGAGCAGGCTGCCAAATTGATGTGGAGCACTGAAATCACATTTTGCTTGTCAGAAACACATGCACAAAGAGAGGTGTTTCTGAAAGTCAAGAAAACAATTGCCTGGTACACTGTGTTTCTTTGTGCATGTGCTGGCAGGGCAGCTCTAAACCGAGCGGAGCTCTCAATGCATGAAAGGCAGTGTTCTAGTGGTTAATGGGTTATCACTTTGACCAGCAGTGGTTCACTGTCAACAAATCACAGTTTTTCTCCATTTCAATGATTGCAACAATTGCACATGTATTATTTTCCATCCCTCCACTAGTCTCTAAATTGCCCTCAAAGACCTTATCCATAAACCATTATGTCTGACTTAGATTAGACATTGCTCTTCTTGCCACCGTGAAGAGCACATGCAGAAGGGCTACCCAGTTTAGTAGGCCCGAGGCATGTAAGTAGGCATTTCACCTCAGGTGAGTTAAAGAAATCACAGCTCAGACAAGGTAAACCTTCTAGGCCTTTGGGATAGATAAACGAAATGTACCAATATCCTGCCCCTTTGGTTAACAAACAAGAAGATTCTGCAGTATTTCTGTGCAATGTTTTGCGACACTTTAAAGTACAGCAGTCCTCCTTCTGTGAAATTCCATTTATAAGGTGCCAGCAGCATTGCTTCCCCTGTCCTTGAGTAGTAATGTCAAACCGAAGTTCCAAAAATAATTTTCGGGGGCATGTTGTCATGCTAAACCACTATCTCTTCCCCTCGGTTATGGACATATTCCACATTTGCACATGGTTAATGAATTCACTTAGTAATTTGTACTACTAGAATAGTCTTCTTGTTGGTAGGGAGGCATTGCTCTTTTTTACCACCATCATCGCCATTGCCCATGACTGCCTCTTCTTTCACACTTTAGTCAGGCTCACAGAACAAAACACATCCTTAGAAATCCTCTATTTTGTAGGAATAATGGAAGACCCAAAGGGTTTAAAGTGAAAATGAAACCCAGAGGGTGAGCAAAAAATTAGGCATTGGCTGGAAGGAGGAGCAGAACTGGGGAGGCAGCATGAGCAGAGGGAACCAGAGTGCATACAAACTTTGCTATCCAGAAGAGGAGATATTCACTGGCTGGAGAGGTGGCACGGACAGTGGACGATTAGAGGGGAAATAAACACAATAGAAATGCCAGAAAACAATATGCTGACTGGGGTGAGCACCAGAAGAGTAAAGAGATCCCCGTAAATGTTGGGAAATGGTGGAGACAGTATATGTGGTGAGCTAAGGGGAAAGGAGAGCCCAGTGAAAGGATTGCAACTTGTAGTAGATCCAGAGAAGAGAGAACGCTCCTGGAAAAGAAGAAGAGACAAACTTAGAGAGCCAGATTTATCAGTATGAAAAATATGAAGTTAGACAATAAGCCTTTTGGAAGAGAGGGCCTAGTCATAAACTAAAGTTTTGTAATACTTTAAAGAAACAGTTGTTCAAAAGAGGCACATGTTACACCTGCCCATCAAACTGCATTTTAATTTTTAGATTAGATTTTTAAGGATGGCACGTGTAAAGTGAGAACTATGTGAAAACATTATGAGCAAAAGGTTTCAAAACTTCTCATTGTGAAAGCATTGGATCCTTTTTTAACTCAGCAGCATGGGGGCATGTATTAAGTCTGGATTTTTACTTCTGGAATTGAGGTCACTTTTTAGCTTTCAAACCCCTAGTTGACATCTAGAATTGCACAGGAAACATAGCCAGCCATTTCCCAACAGACTTGAATTGCCTCTATATTGAAGTCCATTTTGATGGTCTGGCTTGACAGCAAAGAAGATTATGTGAAAATCAACAGAAGAGGGGCTTCTGGTCCACCCACATTTTGGGAGCCAGGTGTAGATGTTTCATTGGGCAGTAGTTGTGTGCTTCCACATAGCTGTGATCTTTTTATTTACTCAGCTGCATGTGCTTGAACTTTCAGGGGCACGCAGGTCATTGTAATGCTGTTAAAGTGTCTTAGATAACTAGATAATGTATGGCGTTTTTCCTCTGGCAGGAACACAGATGGGAAGAGAGCAATCATTAAAATACATAGATTTTTAGGTTTGGCTTGACACTGCAATTATAAACCAGACCAATTCATTGCCAATGCTTGTCAGTCCTCGAAACACACCACAGCAATGCCAGTTGCTTAGCACTGAGGAGAAATAGCTAGTACATATTTTCAAAGCAGTTACCACCATAAATATTATATCTCATCTATAGAAATGCATAATCTCCTTACAACATTCTGGGTTAGAACACTTTCAAATAATACAGATGCAACTCCAAAGCACTCATTTATTTCGCATTTTTATAAGCAACTGTATCAAATTGCATACAGGTAACATATTACATTTAATAAAATATAAATGACGAAATGCATTTATGAAATGAAAGCTCGAGCTTTCCCGCAGGCAGGAGTCAATTGCCCTGAAATGCTTTTTTGAGGGCATGGGGTATTTTAGGACTGTGTACATGCGCGTCAACTGTTTAAAGCTGTGAAGTAATTTTATTTTATAAGCGTATACGTTTGATGCTGAGCAGAATGTATGCTGATACAACTGGATTCTCTGCTGTTCGGGACATGGCATGCAAAGTACTGAAATCAGCTTTCACAGGTCGCTTAATGAGATTTGTAGTAAACCGCGATACTATTGGACACCATAACAACAATTTGCTGCCAATTTATTGTGCAAAATAAAACGTTAACAATAAATTGGTGAGAAATTGTACTGGAACCATTAGGATTGGCCTCGGTAAATAATTCATGCTAGTGTTCTGCAGCTGTGTGGTAAATAACCGAAGTCTAGTAGACCTTGCAAATAAATTAGATTTACAGTCACAGGAGTCTATGCTGCTACCAATCTGACAGCTCCACCTAAATCGTAATAACGTTTCCTCAGAAGGGACAGGTAGAGCAAAACAAATGATGCAGAACATTCCACACAATCCTGTACAGTGAACACATAACAAATACTGCAATACTGTAAACAATTTAGGAACAACCACTGTGGCCTAAGAACAGGGCACAAAATTATATGCACAGCAAAGATATCTATGGCAATGCCACCTACATAACAGTACAAATGGCCAGCAAACAACAAATCACGAAATGTAATTTGAGGTAGTCTTTTCCTTCGCTTCCCTCCAGTTTTGCATATGTCTTTGTACTGCAAGTCCAGCGAGGCTTTCAAAGGTGCAGTGGGCGGGGGCGGAGGGGGGGGGGGGGGTAAGGGCTTATGACCAGTTTTAAAGGACCATTTTAGGAGGCAAACAGACAGCATTTAGGTCCAGATTTAAGAGGGCCTGGTGCCACCTTGCGCCACATTATCGTCATTTGTTATGACACTGATGTGGCCCGTTAAGGCCAAATTCGCCACTGCATATTTACAAGGTGGTGCAATGCATCCATCGCCCCACTTTATAACCCCTTGCTCCACATTATGCCTGTGCCAGGCATAATATATGCAAGGGGGCATTCTCTCATTAAGGGGAACGGCAAAAAAATGGCAAAGTGGAATCTAAGAGATTCCACTGTGCCATTTTTAGCTGATATTTTTAATGCCTGCAGAGAACAGGCATTAAAAGGGGGATACCATTGTTTTCAATGGGCCCATATGTACTCTGCAGGATTAGCTCCAAAATGTATGACGCTAATCCTGCACAGTACATCAATAGCATTAAACATTTTGATGCTGTTGCCTCTACCCTGCACCATAGTGCACCATATATTAAATACAGCGCACACATGGTGGCGGTAGGGGGGCACTAAGGGGTGCAACAAAAAGTGGCAAATTCAGGCTTTAGTGTCATCTCTTTGGTTTTTAAATATGGAATACACAGTGACAGTAGTTTAGACAATGGAGGTAAATGAAAGGTCTACGTGGTATTTCTGTTACACCTGGGTAATCTTGCATAAATGTGGTGATTTTGTGCTGCGATATTTATTTGAAATTCCTGAAATTATGCTGTTACTCCACATCAGGTAACTCTGTGGCATCCACAAGAGAAATGTGAGCACATGGGAACAACATGAATAATTGGAATACGAGCAGCTGCTGTTTGAAGCGCTTACGTTCTTTTAAAGTATCGTTTTACCACAAAATGCATCCTAATGACCAAATTGAACACAATGACGCATTTCGAGCTAAGATATAGCACCAAATTCTGGTGCACATTTACAAGCCCCTAGCCCTGCACCATATTTACAAGCCAACCCTAGGCCCCTTTTTGTGGCTTAACGCCACCCGGTAAATATGGACCCCTCCGACGCAGTCTTCTGCAGCAGAGAGGCCTATAATCGGTGTTGCTGTGGGTGTTCCACCCATTGCTTTTGACGCTGCCCCAGATTTACAAGAATTCATAAATCTGTCGCAGCACCAAAAAAGAATGCCACCCCAGGGGTGGAGTTTGCATGGCACCACCAGAAGAAATACTTTTATTTCTCCTCATTTTTTGCTTTTTCTATGTGTTCTGCATTCTGCAGCAAACATAGAAAGAGCAAAAGCCCATTAATGATTGTCTATGTGCAGGAAGGGAAACCTTCCTGAACATAAACAATCATTCCTTCAATGCAGGCACCCTTGCACTATGGGTACCTGCATTGGCTCTGGCAGCTAAATTTTGCACCGGCGCTAGGGGAAACACAGGGGTGCACCATATTTGTGTAAATACAGCACATCACTGCATCTCAGAAGTGACGCAGCACTGCCAATTTTGGAGCAGCACCATGCTGTGCCACTTCTCTGTAGATATGCTCCTCTGTTTTTTAATTTTGCATAATTAATCATAAAATCACTATTTGTTTTTAAAATTTTAAGTAGTAAGGCAAAAGCAAATGACATAGATTTTGCTCTGCCCTGGTACTAGATTGAAAGGGAGTTTGCAGCTGTTTTGTTACTGAAGAACATCATCATAGGGGCCTTTTCGGAAGAAAATCTGGAGAGGGTGAAAGGATGGGTGGATGAAAGGATGGATGGATAGGTGGGTGAAAGGAAGGAGGGGTGGGTTAAAGGATGGGTGTGCGAAAGGAAAGCAGCTTGTATATCGGAATCAGAGCGAATGGAGGGATGGATCAGACAATGAAAAAATAGAAATTTGACAAGATGAATGGGTGGGTGAAAGTATAGTATAGTAAACTGAAATTTGAGAGTATGGCTAGTTAGGTGGATGAAAGAATGGCAGAGTAAATTGGAATCTCTGTAAGAGGATGGATGGGTGGTTGGTTGGATGGATGGATGGATGGATGGATTGACATCAGTATGGGTAGATTAGAAGGTGGGTGTATGGAAAGATGAGTAGATTAAACAGGAAGAGGATGGATAAATGGATGGAAGAGTAAATGGAAATATGAGAGGTTGGATGGATGGATGGATGGGTGGATGGCTGATAGCAGAGTAACTAGAAATCTGAAAAGAAGAATGGATGGATGGACATCAGGGTGAATAGAAATATGTGATGATATATGGATCGGTGAGTGAGAGGATGGCAGAGTAAATGGAAATCAGAAAGCATGGAATGGAGGCTGAAAGGAGCTGAGGGGATGGATGGGTGAAAGAATAGCAGAGTACATGGAAATATGAGTGGATGACTGGGTGGGTGAGCGGAAAGATGGTGGAGTAAATTGAAATCTAAGAGGATGAGTGGATGGATGGCATAGTAATGGAAATCTGAGAGGATGAATGGATGGACAAAATGATCAATTGATGGAAGACAGTCTCTTTTGATGAACTGGTAAGTTAAAAGATGGATGTATGGGTGAATGGATGTATGGATGGAGACATGCATAGATGATGATGATGATGAACGGATAGATGGATGAAATGGATGAATGGAATGGTCAAAGATTGAATCATGGGTTTAAGAATGAATGGATGACAGAATTGAAAGGTGAACTGGTGGATATCAACAGGTAGATGGAAGGCTGAAAGGATGAATGGATAGTGTTTGAATGGGAAAAAAAGAGGAACTGTTCTATGGAAGTTCAAGGTCTCTTGCTTTGCATACTTGGTGCCATCAGAGCTTTTGTTCCAAGTGGAGGGCAGTGGCGGCCGGCAGCTCTAGGAGGGAGGGTGGCGGGCGGGGCACACACACACACACTCATTTTTTCACACACAGACACGTACGCACATCCATTAACAACACTCATACCATTCAAACATGCACGCACACACCAAACATTCATTTTAAAACATCACACACACTCATTCTTTCACACACGCATGCACGCACATCCATTAACAACATTCATACCATTCAAACATGCACGCACACACCAAACATAACATTCGAAACATCACACACATACACACACTTACCTTCGGCCTCCAGGTCCCAGGAGGATGGGGTCAGTGAGACTGCTGACCCCACCCCACTCTGTGACGAAGTGTCACTGATTGACACTCACCCTGGGTACTTCAGGGCTTAAATTGAAGCGGCCAGGGAGAGTGTCAATTGGTGACGCTTTCCTCGTCACCCAGGAGAGGGCCTCGAGGCACCTTTGCTGGGCTGAGGAGGTCACGTCCATAGGAGCTGGGATCTCCTCAGCCCAGCAAAGTTCAGCTCAGGCAGCCAGGAGTCTGTGGAAATCGCGCATGTCTGCTCCTGGCTGCCTGACCTGAACATGAAGAGTGTCTGTCAGGCTGACCTTTGTTCAGCCTGACAGACACTCTTCATGGGGGGCAAATGGTGGGGGGGCGTGGCCACCCCGCCATAAAGGACGGGCCGCCACTGGTAAAGGGTATTGTAATTTTCTGGCTACTCATTTGATTCTAACACTTTTTCATACCATATTGGGATTGTATCCACAGAGCAGGGGAAGCGGAAATCCTAGGTGGAAGTTCCCTGTTAATACTGCTATGTGAAAACACAGCTTTAAAAATAAATTTGCAAATAACAAGCACTTAGCAGCTCCTTCCATCTATCTGTTTCAATTGTGTTTAATCCATTTGAAGTCCGAGCTGTAACAAATTGTCAGCTTGGAGCACTTACTTATGCTAGTAGGTCAGCAGCTATTATTTGGTTCCTCCTACAGTTGAATGCCACGATATCGAGGTAAACAATATGGAATTCCACAAATATTATGAGGAAAATATTGGTTAAAATCACATTGAATTCCTATACTTAAAAAGAGAAAGCAA
Source organism: Pleurodeles waltl (assembly GCF_031143425.1). Taxonomy (NCBI): domain Eukaryota; kingdom Metazoa; phylum Chordata; class Amphibia; order Caudata; family Salamandridae; genus Pleurodeles; species Pleurodeles waltl. Next base: position 413,355,123 of record NC_090447.1, read on the forward strand.
TAATTAATACTAGGGAAACATCAAAACTATTCCAAATACCTAAATACCATTAAAATAAATGTAGAAACATGAAATATAGCCACCAGAATCAAAATAAATAAAACTAAAATATTGATGATTAAAATATCGACAACAAAAAGATTGATATTCTAACAATAAACTAAGCACCACATATATACAATTATCAAAAATCTATTTAAATGTGCTAAAAAATATATGTAATACTATAACAATTATACACATCTTGATATAAATATTTATTACTTATTTATAGAAATATCTAAAATAGACAATAAGCAATGACAGGAAATATTAACATTAATAATAATTATATCCCTGCCTGGGAAAGAGAGGGGATACATTTCTATTTCTTCTCTGCACTCTCCCTGGCAAGGAACCGCAGTGTCCCAGTGGACACTGCAGTTCATAGGGTCCCCGGGACTCTGCAATCAAGCTCTGTGGGATGGGGTGCCTGAAGTAGATCTTTGAGGAGGGGGAACTGTACGAAGGTAGCCTCTTTCTAGCCTTGTTACCCCCACCTTTGGTCTGTTTGTGAGTATATGTCAGGGTGTTTTTACTGTCTCACTGGGATCCTGCTAGTCAGGACCCCAGTGCTCATAGTGGAAACCCTATGTTGTCAGTGTGTTTGATATGTGTCACTGGGATCCTGCTAGCCAGGACCCCAGTGCTCATAGGTTTGTGGCCTATATGTGTTCCCTGTGTGGTGCCTAACTGTATCACTGAGGCTCTGCTAACCAGAACCTCAGTGTTTATGCTCTCTCTACTTTTAAAATTGTCACTGCAGGCTAGTGACTAATTTTACCAATTCTCATTGGCACACTGGAACACCCTTATAATTCCCTTGTATATGGAACCTAGGTACCCTATGGGCTGCAGCATTTCTTTTGCCACCCATAGGGAGCTCGCACAGTTCTTACACAGGACTGCCACTGCAGCCTGAGTGAAATAACGTCCACGTTATTTCACAGCCATTTTACACTGCACTTAAGTAACTTATAAGTCACCTATATGTCTAACCCTCACTTGGTGAAGGTTAGGTGCAAAGTTACTTAGCGTGTGGGCCCCCTGGCACTAGCCAAGGTGCCCCCACATTGTTCAGGGCAAATTCCCCGGACTTTGTGAGTGCGGGGACACCATTACACGCGTGCACTACATATAGGTCAATACCTATATGTAGCCTCATCATGGTAACTCCGAACATGGCCATGTAAAATGTCTAGGATCATGGAATTGTCACCCCAATACCATTCTGGTATTGGGGGTGACAATTCCATGCATCCACGGGTCTCCAGCACAGAGCCCGGGTACTGCCAATCTAACTTTCCGGGGTCTCATCTGCAGCTACCGCTGCTGCCAACCCCTCAGACAGGTTTCTGCCCCCCCGGGGCCTGGGTAGCCTGGTCCCAGAAAGGCAGAACAAAGGATTTCCTCTGAGAGAGGGCGTTACACCCTCTCCCTTTGGAAATAGGTGTGAAGGGCCTGGGAGGAGTAGCCTCTCCTGGCCTCTGGAAATGCTTTGAAGGGCACAGATGGTGCCCTCTCTGCATAAGCCAGTCTACACCGGTTCAGGGATCCCCTAGCCCTGCTCCGGTGCGAAACTGGACAAAGGAAAGGGGAGTGACGACTCCCCTGACCAGAACCTCCCAGGGTAGGTGCCCAGAGCTCCTCCAGTGTGTCCCAGACCTCTGCCATCTTGGATGCAGAGGTGTGAGGGCACAATGGACAGCTCTGAGTGGCCAGTGCCAGCAGGTGACGTCAGAGACCCCTCCTGATAGGTGCTTACCTTTCTCAGTAGCCAGTCCTCCTCTGTGGGCTATTTAGGGTCTCTCCTGTGGGCCTCTCACCAGATAGTGAATGCAAGAGCTCACCAGAGTTCCTCTGCACTTCCCTCTTTGACTTCTGCCAAGGATCGACCGCTGACTGCTCCAGGACACCTGCATAACCACAATAAAGTAGCAAGAAGACTACCAGCAACATTGTAGCGCCTCATCCTGACGGCTTTCTCGACTATTTCCTGGTGGTGCATGCTCTGAGGGCTGTCTGCCTTCACCCTGCACTGGAAGCCAAGAAGAAATCTCCCTTGGTTTGACGGAATCTTCCCCCTGCTAACGCAGGCACCAAACTTCTGCATCACCAGTCCTCTGGGTCCCCTCTCATCCTGATGAGCATGGTCCCTGGAACACAGGAGTTGGGTCCAAGTGTCTTTGACAGTCCAGTGGGCCTTCTGTCCAAATTTGGTGGAGGTAAGTCCTTGCCTCCCCATGCCAGACAGTAATCCTGTGTACTGTGTGAACCTCAGCTGCTCGGGCTTCTGTGCACTTTTGAAAGACTTCCTTCATGCACAGCCTAGCCCAGGTTCCCAGTACTCCGTCTTGCATTGCCCAACTCGCTGAGTTGGTCTCCGACGTAGTGGGACCCTCCTTTGTGACTCTGAGTCAACTGCTGTCCTCAGATCTTCTAAGTGCCTGTTCGGGTGCTTCTGTGGGTGCTGCCTGCTTCTGCGGGGGCTCTCTGTATTGCTGAGTGTCCCCTCTGTCTCTTCTTCCAAGGGGCTACCTCCTGGTCCTTCCTGGACCCCAGCAGTACCCAAAATCCTTAACCATAACTCTTGCAGCTAGCAAGGCTTGTTTGTGGTCTTTCTGCATGAAAACAACTCTGCATCCTTCAACACACCGTGGGACATCTTCTGGCCAAAGCAGAAGTTCCTGGCACATTCCGTTTTTGTAGAATCTTTGGCTTCTTCCACCCAGAGGCAGCCCTTTTGCACCTTCATCCAGGGTTTAGTGGGCTCCTGCCCCCCTGGACACTTGCGTGACTCTTGGACTTGGTCCCCTTCCTTTACAGGTCCTCAGGTCCAGGAATCCGTCTTCAGTGTTTTGCAGTCAGTTGTTGTCCTTGCAGAATCCTGTATCTCGACTTTACTGTCTTTCTGGGGTAGTAGGGTAACTTTACTCCTACTTTTCAGGGTCTTGGGGTGGGGTATCCTGGACACCCTTAGTGTTTTCTTACACTCCGAGCAACCCTCTACACAGTACACTAGGCCTGGGGTCCATTTGTGGTTTGCATTCCACTTTTGGAGGATATGGTTTGTGTTGCCCCTAGGCCTATTTCTCCCTATTGCATTCTATTGTGATTCTACATTGTTTGCACTACTTTTCTAACTGTTACGTACCTGATTTTGGTTTGTGTGCATATAATTTGTGTATACTACTTACCTCCTAAGGGAGTATATCCTCTGAGATACTTTTGGCATTTTGTCACTAAACTAAAGTACCTTTATTTTTTTAGTAATTCTGAGTATTGTGTTTTCTTATGATACAGTGCTATATGATATAAGTGGTATGGTAGGAGCTTTGCATGTCTCCTAGTTCAGCCTAAGCTGCTCTGCTATAGCTACCTCTATCAGCCTAAACTGCTAAAACACCTCTAATCTACTAATAAGGGATAACTGGTACCACAAGGTACCCACTATAAGCCAGGCCAGCCTCCTACAGGAACTGAGGGGGAACTGATGCATTAAAGAATGCACTTGATACAGATAATGGGGTCCCCAGGGCCTCCATAAGGCTTGATGGAGGGGGGGTCGCATGCCCTTCATCAAAGAATTACGGGCTCCAGGCTATGGGGTGCTTGAGACCCCTATGAGACACAGCGAGTAAGGCAATGTACCCCCTCCCCATTTACAAAGTTCCAGCTCTGTGGTATGGGGTCCCTGTAGTCTCATGAAGACTCATGCACCCTTCCCAAAAAATAATCATGGTGTTCCAGCTAAATGCCACCAATCGCAGCATGGCAAATTATTTTTCAGAATTGCAAGCAAGAGCATTCCCTGATTCAATTTTCTAATGTGACCAGTTGCAGGCAGTTGCGAGTGGTTGCACATCTAGGGGCATATTTATACTTTTTGGTGCAAAACTGGACTAACGCAGTTTTTCATCAAAACGTTTTGCACCGGCTTGCACCATTCTTGAGCACCAGCCGGGCATCATATTTATGGAATGGTGCAAGCCGGCGCAAAGGTTAGGCTAGCGTAAAAAAAAAGTACGTTAGCCGTGGGTTGGTGGTATGGGAGAAGGGGGTTTTTCACCAAAAAAGGACATTAGGCAGGTTAGAGTAAAAATAAATGACTCTAACCAGCCTAGAGTCATTTTCTGCCGCAAAACCATCCATACCACATAACTCCTGTTTTAGAAAAGATAGGAGTCATGCCCACACTCCAATGGCCAGCACAGAGTACCAGGGTCCCCTGGGCATTGCCATTGCACCCAGTGCCATGTGTGGGGGGGGGGGGGCATTTCAGGGCCCCCAATGGCGCTTTAAAAAATAAATAAAACACTTACCTGTACTTACCTATACTTACCTGGGATGGGGTCACCCATCCTGCCGCAGTCCCTCTGGTGTGGGTAGGGGTGTCCCTGTGGCCTGGGGAGGGCAACTATGGGCTTAGTCCACAGTTTTCCACCATGAAAATAGGCCCACAAGTCCCCTAAAGCATGCCCTGACCCAGGCGTTAAATAGTGGTACAAAGCAAGCTTAGCACCATTATTCGACCCCTCCCCCATGCGTGATTTTACCATGGGGATAAATATGGCGCTAAGGCCATAGTCATTTTTTGCACGGGAATGCCTACCTTGCATCTCATTGACACAAGGTAGGTTTCCATGTCCAGAAAATGACTTTAACTCCATAACTTTGGCGCTAGACGGGTCTAGCACCAAAGTATAAATATGGAATTCATTTTGCGCCGAATTTGCGTAACAAAATGATGCAAATTTGGCGCAAAACAAGTATAAATATGCCCCTCAGAGATCTGCTTCTTGAGTAGATTTGCTGGGGTGCAAGTAGATTTTCTACCCGAGCAGCAGCAAAATAGCTCAATTGGCCCATGATTTTGACCAGTACATGGTGCCGGTTACACTGATTTTTCAGAGCTGCTTGCACCACTGGTGCTAAATTGCAGTGTCCACAGAGCAACGTGCATATTTTCACCTGTTGGTGGAACTTCGCAGATTCTTCAAAGGTTTTAATATAAGTCTGCAGAATTCAAACTCTGTGAGGGCGTCCACCCCTATGAAAAATCTGTTCTCTTTTTTCTTTTCACGTGATATTATTTTGTTTTAATTCTCGCATCAAGGGCATTTCCTAACTCATCCTATAGATTTTTATGGACAGTTATTAGTAGAGACAGAGTGAAATAGTCGTTTTATCTTAGAAAGGATTGTTGTTGTTTGGTTAATAAGCTTAACTGAGAATCTGACCCAAGATATCCTACACCAGCATGGCTATGATGGATGCATCAAAGACACTGGAGATATGAAATATCTCAGCATATTTCTATAAAGGAAACGTTTTCATGGCAAACGGTGTGAATGACCATGTTGGAAGTTTAATTGAAATCATGTTTCAATAAAAACTAATATTGAAATATGAATATGTGTGCTTTAAAAAAAAAAATGAGCCGTGTGTCTTTGGCATGCGGCCCGCCCGAATGATGGTTCTGCAGTGGCTTTCACCTCCATCACCCTCGCGGAAAACCAGCCACAATATCTAGAGATACCTAAACACATTGTCAGATCCTCTATGATGAAAAGTGCTTCTGCCAAGGGAGAGGAGGCATGTTCAACACAGCTTCATTTAGAGCAGGCTGCCAAATTGATGTGGAGCACTGAAATCACATTTTGCTTGTCAGAAACACATGCACAAAGAGAGGTGTTTCTGAAAGTCAAGAAAACAATTGCCTGGTACACTGTGTTTCTTTGTGCATGTGCTGGCAGGGCAGCTCTAAACCGAGCGGAGCTCTCAATGCATGAAAGGCAGTGTTCTAGTGGTTAATGGGTTATCACTTTGACCAGCAGTGGTTCACTGTCAATAAATCACAGTTTTTCTCCATTTCAATGATTGCAACAATTGCACATGTATTATTTTCCATCCCTCCACTAGTCTCTAAATTGCCCTCAAAGACCTTATCCATAAACCATCATGTCTGACTTAGATTAGACATTGCTCTTCTTGCCACCGTGAAGCGCACATGCAGAAGGGCTACCCAGTTTAGTAGGCCCGAGGCATGTAAGTAGGCATTTCACCTCAGGTGAGTTAAAGAAATCACAGCTCAGACAAGGTAAAACTTCTAGGCTTTTGGGATAGATAAACTAAATGCACCAATATCCTGCCCCTTTGCTTAACAAACAAGAGGATTCCGCAGTATTTCTGTGCAATTATATGCAACAGACAGGTGACTTTAAAGTACAGCAGACCTCCTTCTCTGAACTTGCATTTACAATGTGCCAGCATTGCTTCCCCTGCCTTTGAGTAGTAATGTCAAACCGAAGTTGAAAAATGAATTTTCGGGGGCATGCTGTCATGCAAAACTACTATCTCTTCCCCTCGGTTATGGACATATTCCACTTTGCACATGGTTAATTAATTCAGTCAGTAATTTGTACTACTTGAATAGTCTTCTTGTTGGTATTCATCACCACTTCTTCCTACCAGTGGAGACATTATTCACTTTTGCCACCATCATCGCCAATGCCCATGACTGCCTCTTCTTTCACACTTCAGTCAGGCTCACCGAACAAAACACATCCTTACAAATCCTCTACTTTTTAGAAATAATGGCAGAACCAAAGGGTTTAAAGTGAAGATGAAACCCAGAGGGCGAGCACAAATTTAGCCATTGGAGGGAAGAAGGAGCAGAGCAGGGGAGGCAGCATGAGCAGAGGGAACCAGAGTGCATACAAACTTTGTTGTCCAGAAGAGGAGATATTGACTGACTGGAGAGGTAGCACAGGCAGTGGACAATTGGAGGGGAAATAAACACAGAGGAAATGGCAGGTGTTAGAAATGGGGTCTTTGGTTGGCAGTCAGGTTACCCCCTGTCCAAGAAAGGATCCTCACTCTAGTCAGGGACAAGGAGAATCACACTCAGTTAACCTCCGCTCACCCCCTTGGTAGCTTGGCACGAGCAGGGAGGCTTAACTCAGAGACAATGTGTTAAGTATTTTGTACAAACACACACAGCAATACAGTGATCCACTACAAAATGACACAACACAGGTTTAGAAACAGTAATTATTTTATCTAAATAAACAAGACCAAATACAATAAAAATCCACAATATATAGTTAAAAATACGAATTTAGCACTTAAAAGCAAGAAAACAGTGCCTTGAGGCACGAATACTGCAAGTTGGTAATATGCAGCGTCGTGACGGATGGAGTCGTTTCCTACAATGCAATGCCAATAGCGCCTTTTACGGAGTAATTCGACACCCAGGTACAGTACCTTCAGAAAAAAGTAGAAAACAGGCTGGTGCACAGAGTTGGGGAGAGCGGCGTCTCTGGATCCGATGCAGCATCAGTTCTGGTGCCACAGGGCACAAAGACAGTGGTGTCGCACAGCGGAATTGGGTCTTCATTACAGGGCGGTGGAGGTGAAGCAGTATCAGATGCAAAGTTGGTCCCTTGGCTCCGGCAGATGCAAAGTCCGGTGGAGTCACGATGCTGTGGGGCAACCCCAGGTGGTCGCGATGATGTCACAGGGCTGCAGGCGCTGTGATGGCATCAGATTGTCACAGGTGTTAGGTTTATGACACTCCGGTGTCAGCGAAGTCAGGCAGGATTAGCAGCTGCAGCGACACGAGGCCTACAGGGTCGTTGGACTTCTTCAAGGTCCACGGCCTCAAGGCAGGTGGCGTCGCAGTTCCAGGGTAGCAGCGTCAGCTCACAGAGTTGTCGGATTTGTCGTACTCAGGGAGGTCCACGGCCTCTGGGTAAGCGGTGTTGCAGTTTCGGGCAGCGGTGTCCTTCACGAAGTCGCACAGTGTCGTCTGGAATCATTAGAGTGTTTTTTCTCCAGAAATTCACTTTCAGGGGACCAGGAACTAGAATGGCAGCCTCTGGCAAGCTAGAGTCCACAGCAAGTAGGCTCAGGTCTGGTTGGTGAAGCCTTTGCTGTCCCTGAGACATCAAAACAGGAGGTAAGCTCTACTCCAAACCCTTAGAGTCACTTCTCAAGCAGGAATGCAACAAAGTCCCATCTCTGTCCCCTTGCACAGGCCGAAGCAGCAACTGCAGGATAGCCCAACACGGCACAGTCACAGGTCAGGGCTGCACTTCTCCTCAGCTCTTCAGCTTTTCTCCAGGCAGAGGTTCCTCTTGAATCCTTGAAGTAATCTAAAGTCTGGGGTTTTGAGTCCAATAATTATACCCATTTCTGCCTTTGAAGTTGACAAACTTCCAACTAAAGTTTCAAGTGTTTGTGAGGTCATTTCTTCTTCAAACCATGCCCCAGGCACACACGAGGAGATTGGAGACTGCATTGTGTGAGGGCAGGCACAGACCATTCAAGTGTGAGTGACCACTCCTCCCCTCCCTTCCAGCACAGATGACTCATCAGGATATGCGGACTACACCCTAGCCCCCTTTGTGTCACTCTCTAGAGAGAAGTGCAACCAGCCCAACTGTCAAACTGATCCAGACAGGGAATCCACAAACAGGCAGAGTCACAGAATGGTTTAAGCAAGAAATGCCTACTTTCTAAAAGTGGCATATTCAAACACACAATCTAAAAACCAACTTCACTAACAGATGTATTTTTAAATTGTGAACTCGGAAACCCTAAACTACAACCCTCTATCTGCTCCCAAAAGGAATCTGCACTTTGATGACATTTAAAGGCAGCCCCCATGTTAACCTATGAGAGAGATAGGCCTTGCAACATTGAAAACCGAATGTGGCAGTATTACACTGTCAGGACATGTAAACTACATAAGTACATGTCCCACCCTTAACATACACTGCACCCTGCCCATGGGGCTACCTAAGGCCTACCTTAGGGGTGCCATACATGTATAAAAAGGGAAGGTTTAGGCCTGGCAAGTGGGTACACTTGCCAAGACGAATTGGCAGTTTAAAGCTGCAACTACAGACACTGCAGTGGCAGGTCTGAGCCATGTTTACAGGGCTACTAATGTGGGTGGCACAATCAGTGCTGCAGGCCGAATAGTAGCATTTGATTTAGAGGCACCTGTAATGCACTTACGGGCAAATCAAATATGCCAATCAGGAATAAACCAATCAACAATACAATTTACACAGAGAGCATATGCCCTTTAGCACTGTTTAGCAGTGGTAAAGTGCCCAGAGTCCTAAAGCCAACAAAACAGGTCAGAAAAAATAGGAGGAAGGAGACAAAAAGATTGGGGATGACCCTGCAAAAAGGGCCAAGTCCCACACCAGGGAAAAATATGCTGACTGGGGTGAGCACTAGAAGAGAATAAGCACTAAGCAACAACAGAAAAGAAACATATTACCATGCAGGAAGGTAACAGGCAAGCAAAGAGAGCCCGGAAATGTGGGGAAATCGTGAAAACAGTATATGTGGTGAACTAAGGGGAAAGGAGAGCCCAGTGAAAGGATTGCAACTTGTAGCAGATCCTGAGAAGAGAGAACGCTCCTGGAAAAGGAGAAGAGGCAAACTTAGAGAGCCAGATTTAACAGGATGGAAAATATGCAGGTAGACAATAAACTTTTGGAAGGAAGGGCCTAGTAATAAACTAACGTTTTCGTATATTTTAAACAGACAGATGTTCAAAAGATGCACATGTTACACCTGCCCATCAAACTGCACTTTTAGGTTAGATTTTTAAGGGTGGCATGTGCCAAATGAGAACTATGTGGAAAAAGTACGAGCAACAGGTTTCATAACTTTTCATTGTGAAACTGTTGGATCCTTTTTTAACTCAGCAGCATGGTGCATTCATTAAGTCCGGGTTTTTACTTCTGTAATTGTGGTCACTTTTCTCCTTTTACATCCCTAGCTGACACCTCTAATCGCGCACGAAAGACAGACCAGCCATTTCCCAACAGACTTGAATTGCCTCTAGATTGAAGTCCATTTTGATAGTCTGGCTTGACAGCACAGACAGTTATGTGAAATTCACCAGGAGAAGGGTTTTTGCTCCACCCACATCTTAGGAGCCAGGTTTTCATTGGGCAAACATTGTGTGCTTTCACATAGATTTGATCATTTTATTTACTCAGCTGCATGTGTTTGAACTTTCAGGGGCACATACAGGTCATTAATAACTAGATAATGTATGTTTTTCTCTGGCATGACACAGATGAGAAGAGAGCAATCATGAAAATACATGTTTTTTTAGATCTGGCTTGACAGGGCATTTATAAGCCAGACCTGTTTCATTGCCAGTGCTTGTCTGTCCTCGAATCACACCACAGCAATGCCATTTGCTTCGCTCTGAGGATAAATAGCTCGTACAAATTTTCAAAGCAGTTACCACCATATATCTGATATCTCATCTTTAGACATGCATAATCTGCTTACAACATTCAAGGTGAGAACGCTTTCAAATAACACAGATGCAACTCCAAAGCACACATTTATGTGGCCTTTTTATGAGCATCTATATAAAATTGTATATGGTTAACATGTTACATTTAATGCAATATAAATGCCAATGCATTTATGAAATGAAAGCTCCAGCTTTAACGCATGTAGGACTCAATTGCCTTGAAATGCTTTTTTGAGGGAATGAGGTATTTTAGGACTGTGTACATGCGCATCAAATGTCTAAAGCTGTGTGGTAATTTTTTAGACATACACATTTGAAGCTGAGCAGAACGTATGCTGATACAGTTGGATTCTGTGCTGTACGGGACATGGCATGCAAAGTACTGAAATCAGCTTTCACAAATGAGATTTGTGGTAACCAGCGTTACTATTGGACACCATAACAAAAATTTGCTGCCAATTTATTGTGCAAAATAAAACGTAAAAATAAATTGGTGAGAAATTGTACTGTAACCATTATGATTGGCCTCGGAAAATAATGCATGCTAGTGTTCTGCAGCTGTGTGGTAAATAATCGAAGTCTAGTAGACCTTGCAAATAAATGAGATTTATAGTCACAGGAGTCTATGCTTCTGCCAATCTGACAGCTCCACCTAAATCGTAATAACGTTCCTCAGAAGGGATAGGTGGAGCAAAACAAATGATGCAGAACATTCCACACAATCCTGTACAGTGAACGCATAACAAATACTGCAATACTATAAAAAAAATTAGGAACAATCACTGTGGCGTAAGCACAGGGCACAATATTATATACACAGCAAAGATATCTATGGCGATGCCACCTACATAACAGTACAAATGACCAGCTAACAGCAAATCATGGAATGTAATTTGAGGGAGTCTTTTTATTCGCTTGCCTCCTGGTGTGCATATGGTTTTGTACTACATGTCCAGCGGGGGTTTCACAGGTGCAGAGGAGGGAGGTGGGGGGGGCTTATGACCAGTTTTGAAAGGCCATTTTAAAAGGCAAACAGACAGCATTTAGGCCCAGATTTAAGAGGGCCTAGCGCCTCCTTCCGCCACATTAGCGTCATTTTTATGATGCTAATGTGGCCCAATGAGACTAAATTTGCAGCACCATATTTACAAAGTGGGGCAATGCATGCATTGCCCCACTTTGCAACCCCTTGCGCCACAGTATGCCTGTGCCAGGTATAATGTATGCAAGGGTCATTTCCCCATTAGGGGTACAGCAAAAATGGTGCAGTGGAATCTAAGAGATTGCACTGCACCATCTTTAACAGCTATTTTTAACGCCTGCACAGAGCAGGCATTAAAAGGGGGCATACCATTGTTTTCCATGGGCCTTTATGTACCGTGCAGGATTAGCCCCCAGAAAATTGGTGCTAATCCTGCACAGTACATTAATATCATAACAAATGTTGATGCTATTGCCCATACCCTGCACCCTGGTGTACCATATATTAAATACAGCGCACACTTGGTGGCGTAGCGGGGGCGCAACGGGGCGCAAGGAAAGTGGCGCTGCATTGGATGCAGCACCACTTTTTTTTAAACTCAGGTCTTAGTGTCATCTCTTCAGTTTTTAAATATGAAATCCACAGTGACAGTAGTTTAGACAATGGAGGTAAATGATAAGTCCAGGTGACATTTCTGTTACACCTGGGTGATCTTGCATAAATGTGGTGATTTTGTGTTGCGCTTGTTATCCGAAATTCCTGAAATTATTGTTACTCCACATCAGGTAACTCTGCGGCATCAACGAGAGAAATGTGAGCACATGAGAACAACATGAATAATTGGAACACAAGCAGCTGGTGTTGTTTGCAGCATTTATGTTTTTTTAAAAGTATTGTTGTACCGCAAAATGCATCCTCATAACCAAATTGAACATGAGGACACGTTGCGAGCTATGATATAGCACCAAATTCTGGTGCATATTTACAAGCCCCTGGTGCCACGGCAAGCGTCACTTTTAGAGATGCTCCTGTGGCACTATGCCCTGCGCCATATTTACAAGCCAGCGCTGGCTTAACATCACCTTGTAAATATGGACCCCTCCGACACAGTTTTCTGTGGCAGAGGATCGTGCTAAGGGTGTGCAGTGGGTGTTCCACCGCAACACCCATTGCTTTTGACGCTGTTCCAGATTTACCAGAATTTGTAAATCTGTCACAGCGCCAAAAACTAACGCCACCCCAGGGATGGACTTAGCATGGCAGAACGAGGAGAAATACTTTTATTTCTCCTTATTTTTGATTTTTCTATATGTGCTCCATTCTGCAAAAGGCTATTAATGATTGTCTATGTGCAGGAAGGAACACCTTTCTGCACATAAACAATCATTCCCTTCAATGCAGACACCCTTGCACTATTGTGTCAAAACTTTTGACGCTATAGTGGCACTTTGCAGGATTACCACACAAAAAATTATGGCGCTAATCCTGCAAAGTAAATGGAGGCCCACAGATTAATATGTGTGTCATTTTAATGCCTACCTTAGGGAGGCATTAAAAATGGCACAGTGAAATCTTGTAGAAACATGTAGACCATCTCTGGGCAGTATAGGGACCCCTGTTTCTGCCCTTATCTCATTCCTAAACTGTAGGGTTTGCGATAACTAGACACTTTATACTAATAGGGTAAAAATAGACATTATTCTGTTTTGTACCCTCTTTTTTGGTTTTAATCATGACAGAGGCTGTTTTATCTATTTTTTAAATAAATTGTTCCTGCATTTTGTCCTCAAGTCATTTTCAACAGCACTTTTCACCAATCCCACATAACTGCATTCACCCATTGGCTAATATCCTTACAAAAGATCTCCGGCAAAGAGCCTCCTTGAGGGGCCTGTCGGGCATTGCAGTGCCGGACCAACAAGGAGCAAAGCCCGATGATGAAGCATGTCTCTATTTGGTGAGTGAGGGCTTCAGTTCCTGATCTAGGATCTTCTATAGGACCTGTCTGCCTTTCCCATACTGGGACTAACTCTTATTTTGTTTTTATGGAACTATGCATTGATTGTTGTGTGATTTATAAAGGAGTACAATGCATAGGACCATTTTCTTGTTTTCTCTAAAACCTCCCATTATTTAGTCCCTTTTTGATTTTTGTCATTCTCCTGGATAACCTGCCTGCCTAGCTCCCCATACACTTTCCATTTCATGCCACTTTATGCCTTGTCTGCTGGTCTCCTCTTCTCCCTGCTGATCAAACCACCTGGAATTTGTGAAATCTACTAACATCTTATGTATTAAAGAAGTAGAGCCGTCCCCATCCTTCCTATCTGCAATTTCTCCTCCCCAGCCTCCTAGTGATCCTCCCATTCCCTTCCACTCCTGCTATCCCTGAAGCCCCACCCGTCATTGGCTCCCTCCCAGGCAGTAGTGACCCCACCCTTGTGCTCTTCAACTGCCCCCTCCCCTCATTACACTCCCCTCACCTGAACATGAGTCCCCTGTCATGGCACTCCCTGAACTTGCATTTTGAGGTAACAGCAGAAAAAACATAACAATAATTGTGTTGAGCACGGCATCTCTTCAATTAGGCATCATGCTATTTTATGATGTAAACATTTCACATAACCCATAAAAATCACTGCAGGGCCTTTGTCTCTCTCCCTTTTTCTACCCCAGTTTTAATCCAAGGACCAACAACAAAAACTCATTGATAGTCAAGACAAATAATATGGACTGTTGGATTCCATTTCACCTTTCAGGTTTAATGTCATATGTCCTAATATGTCATCTATTTACTGATGCCCTTATCAAGGTTTCTATGAGAGCTATTTTGTGCTCTCTCCCCTGCCCATTCCCCTTTTAATTAACTGTAGGAGTCCTTTGGCCTGATTGACGGATTGAAAATTGTGGACTTGGCACCTTAAAGAACACCTTGAGTTTTGATTGCTGGATGAAGCCGGCTGGTGACCCTTGGCACTTAAAGTCGTCAATCAAGCCTATCAATTCCATATGGCGTGGTGCGACTATGATTGATATATCGGAAAAAATCTGAAAGGTGAAATTATCAGTAATTTTGTAGTTTTTAGCTTTGATGGTATGTGATGGAATTTGCTCTTTGATTCAAAAGTCGGCAAAGTTCACCAGAATGGTGCATGGGCATTTTGTATTTGGAGATCTGGCCGCTGGAACGCAATGTGCCCAAGTGATTGTGAAATCCATGTCCTCTGAAGTTTTATCCGGGAGTACGTACTTATGAACGAGATCTGAGATCACTTTAGTTACTGTAAATCCTGCTTCCTGATCCTCTTGTACTCCTATGAACCTTAGAATACAGCGTCAGGAACTGTTCTCAGCATCATCCAGTTTTAGCTGAAGTTCTTCCAACTCGATTTGCATTCTGGAAATTCTGGTTTTGTGCTTGTGTTTGGAGTCTTCCAGTTCCGCCCCCCTTGCTCAACCTGGGACATGCAAAAGGGGAGAAGTAGGATGCTAGGATTAATTTTTCCCAACTGTTCAATGGGTTTTCTATGGGCATCTTCTTGAGATAATTTCAGCCTCTGAAGCTCCTTTAAGATCTATTTGAGTGTTGACTTGATCAGTGGCGTTGCCTGGGCATATTCAAGTGGCACTTGAGCTGCAGTTCTTCCTTCGGATGAGGCACACTGTACCATTGTTGGTGAAACTTGTGTTGAGTTGATTGTTTAATCTCGGACCTGAGATACTTAGG
The DNA here is from genome assembly GCF_031143425.1 of Pleurodeles waltl. Taxonomy (NCBI): domain Eukaryota; kingdom Metazoa; phylum Chordata; class Amphibia; order Caudata; family Salamandridae; genus Pleurodeles; species Pleurodeles waltl. Next base: position 413,370,165 of record NC_090447.1, read on the forward strand.
TGCCTGACCCATCAGGGGTGCTTTCCAAACTCATGATCGGGTTACCACGCTGGCCTATGGCTTGATCTACTAGTTCTTCTGCCATGCTTTCTCTTGACACTCCTTTAAAGTTGCCCATTATAAACAAAGGATATGCTGGCTTCTCCTTGGAAATGTTGTGCATTGTAGGAATACGAGTTAGGGGGTTCCCAATGCCCCACTGCAACTTAGAATAGTCTTTTGGGAAGGTAACCCCGAATCAATCCAGAGGCACGTCAGACCTGGAGATGTTTTGGCATAAAAGAGCGGGATGGATCTAGATCCTCTTGAGTCATGGGGGAAACTATGGTAGACCTCCCCTGCAGATACATATCTTGCCCCAACTCACCCAGTGAGTTGGATAGCAACGTATCCATACTTGCAGAAGTCCTAAGGTCTTGAGTTGATGCAGGTTGTTTCTGACTCTTAATAGGTTTGGAGGGTTTGACCATGACTCTTGACTTAGTTCCCCTCTCTGTGGAGATGCATTTAATTTCTCTCCAATTCCACCACTTTTTGGGGAATGCAGAAGATGTCACAAGAGAGCCGCAGACCACTTCTTCTGCACCTCTCCATCCTCTCCACCTGTGGAGCAACCTAGCGCACCCCCCCAGAGACTGCTTTTGACCCAGATGCAGTAGCAACGTTAAACTCTGCTGATTAACTAGTTAAGGATTGTTTTGCCATTGCTGCTTGGCGATACTTGATGCCACCTACAACCAGTACTTGAGCTATAGTATAATGCTGAGCTATTCCCCTCGCAATTAGCTCCTTTAAAGATAGGACAGTTTGGTTGATGGGGGCTAAATGGGTGCACAGTGTCTCTTTTAACAGGTGGATCCTCTGATACCGACAAGGTCCCTCAAACAGATTCTGCCCCATTGGGGGAGTCTTAAAATGCTGTTGAAGTAGCTGATACAGTGGGCACTCTGTATACCGGTGTGAACCATGCACCATAAATCATGTACTGTATTCCCCCTCCCTGGCGGTCACTCTCCCACTTGCGTTGGGCACCGAGAGGGGTGCGCTCTTGTCTGTAGAGTTGCTGTCTGCCAGGGGTGCGCTTATAGACATTTGCTGGCAGCGAGAAGTATGTCTCTTTTGGCTATAAGTTATTGCTGGCTACAGGTCTTACTGCTCTGATCACCACTGCGGTGCACCAGACATTCTCCTCTTCCCCGCCTCCTTCAGCGGCCTCTGTCTGCCTGCTACCTGTCACACAGTGTGCACAGCATGTGCCAGTGGGGGGCTCGTCCTGCTGCACCATCTTCTCTATCCCTTGCCACAAGCCCTGTTGGGCCTAACACCCATAAAAATCTACCAAACCCATATATTTCTGAAAGCTGACACCCAGTGGATTCCAGGTTGGCATGACGTGCATAGATCCCAATTTATTTTCCTAGCCAGAATGCCATTCAAGCATCAAACTTTGGATACAATCGTATTTTCCTCACATTTCTGTGAGCAGGGATCCACTAGGGAGATGTAAAATTGGAATAGAGATGATGTCCTCATTCCAGTGGTATCTTGATCAGTGCTTGGGAGCTGAGATATGCTCTTAAGCATCAATAAAAGTGAAAGCAGTTGACACCTAGTGGTGTCAAATGCTCTCACTTTCAATCAGTGTGAAGTCAGCACATATTGTACGCTGCTTCCCTCAATGACCTAAAAAATAATAATTCGGGGGCACGAGGGAAGTTCTTCCTTCACAGCTGGAGATTGTTTGTGAAAAGGCACTAGAAAGATGTCCTCTTCCTTCCGGAGATGAGATATTTATGTCCTCTGTAATGGAGAAGTATGTGGTGGATGTAAACACCTCGTCCACTGCAGAAAGAAGGTCAACAAAAATCAAGAGTATGGTACTTACAGTGACATGTGGCTTGGCATATAATAGCATGATATTCGCCAAAAACTCAGGGCAGGTGCAGTTTGACACACCCATTGGATTCCAAACCTAGGAGTCAGTTTTTATTGGGTGTGGTAAATAGTACCAACCCTTTTAGGTCCCTCTTATTCAGAGCGTAGGTAGATGTAGTCCAGTCTGTCTTTGAAAGACTCTGGATCAGGTTCTTAAAGTTACAGTGACTCAAAGCATTCAATACTACTAGGACAATCAGGACAGGACTCTGCTACATCTCTTTTATTTGGACTGTATTGCACACGTATCTGTCCATTAATTATCTGTTGTATTCTCCTCTTACAAGTTTGATAACAATCAATTGCTTCAAAATTTACTACTTCCTCATTTGTGAAAAGACGAAGATGGCAGTGTTGCAAATATGTACTGGTAGCCTTCATTATGCTAAGTCCTACTACTCCTTGACATGATACTTCATCACTTAGCACTCTCACTTATGAGGCCTTAATTATCATATGTGCCTGTAAACCAGATAGGTAAAATTGCACCCAAATTGCTCATCTTGTGGGGTATAGTAATATTACGGGACCCCTGGAAGTTTTCAGCTCAGGAACTGAGAGTAACCATGTGAATACACCCTTGCTGATTCCTCCCCATATTTCAGACACTGGCCCTCATTATGACTGAAGCAGTCTTTTCCTAAGACCACTGCAGCACCTGCCGCCGGAAAACCGCCAGTGCTGGCGGTATTCCAACTGCCATATTACGACTGTTGCCAGATATCTGCACAGCTGGCAGTCGGATATACAGCGGCATTTACAACGGCAGTTGGCGGCGCTTAGGAGGGTCCACCGCCAACACCGCCACACCAGAAAAAGACCGCCCACAGAATTACAACCTGTAATTCTGTGTGGCAGTCTTCTGGTGGCGGGGCACTGCCAGCAGTGGGAGCGCCGGGACGCATCCCCTCACAGAAGAGCACCTCCTCGGACAAGGTGACTGTCGTCTGCAAGAGGAGGGGGTGGGGGGCGTGAATGGGTTTGTGTGACTGAGTGCATGCGTGCAGGTGCCTTGATGTTTGTATATGTATGTGGTGTGTGTGTGTGTGCGTGTGTGTGCAGTGAGGTATGTTTGGGGGTGGGGGTGAGGTTGTGTGAGGGGGTGGGGGTTGTGTGTGTATATATGTATTTGAAGGAAGAGGTTGGGGGATGGAGAGTGTATGTGTGCATGTGTGGTGTGTATGGGTATGTATGTGTGTCTATGGGGGTGAATGTTGTGATGGCGTGTGTGAGTGGGGGTGTGTCTTTGTGTGATTGTGTGTGTGGTGGGTGCATGCATGCATGTGTGCAGAGTTGTTTGGGGGGTATCCCGGCGACAGGAACGCAAGTTCCTGTCATCGGGATACCTTTCTGCCAGCATTTTCCCTGCGGTGAGACCACCAGGAAAATCACCTCAGTGGTTATTCGACTCCAGCCAGGCTGGAAGTAGAAACCTCCAGCCCAGCGGGCTGCAGTAAAGTGCAGAACAGGCGGGGAAGCGGCGGTTTGGCAGCAGTCAAACTGCTTCAGTCATAATATGGCAGTCTTCACCGCCAGTCCCACTGTGGTGAGCCTGCCACCACAGCCCTGGCGGTCCATGGACCACCAGGGTCCTAATGAGGGCCACCGTTTCACAGGAATACTGAATCTGATTTTCACAGGCGAAAACTGTCCACGAGAAACCCTAAGGGAGCTGTACCACTGCATATATCTTATTGACCCAGTTTCAAACAGACTTAAACATTGCCGAGTCAAACTACCTCGATGTTCTTTAACTTACTGCTTGGACAGTAAACATACAATGTGGTGTCTACTACATGCTCTGAAAAATTGAAATAAAAATAAATAAAAACATGGTGTGCAAAAAAGGGGGACTGGAGAAAAATTGGTGTAAAACTTTAGACAAATGGATGTTGCTTCTGATCACGCATTGTAATATTTTCGAGGTGGATTTCAAATGTTCCTGTTGCTCATTTCTATCAGGCTGAGACTCTCGCATGTTAACATTTGAAAAAACAGGGACATCTTGACTTTGTTACATGTATTGATTCAGGAAACAAGAAGTTCAGATTGTTCTCAGCAAATAAAGCTTTAGTTTCTTTTGACAAAATGTCCCTAAATGAAAACCTGCAATTGAATACTAATTTGATTTAACGGTGGACCGTTCACTCCACTGTCATACCTTAAAGAACATCTGCTATATACTGCATTGAAAGAAATGTGCACATATCCTGCTGTACTTTGAGGTTTAGGCAGGTGACAAACTGCGCAGTCTCTTCACTTGCATGACCTATATTTTTAGACAGTGTTTAGTATCTTAGTTTCATTGCTTTAAATTGATTGACATTAGCTAATTTGGAAGGGAAATGTGAGTCCTATTGTTGGACTGTTCTCCAAATATTTTCTTTGCTGTGGTTGACCCAATGCCCCTTTGGACATTTTTTCCAATATGAACATTTTATTTTTGTTGCATTTCTTGTGTTGTTACCTTTTCAGAACTTCAAATAAATATGTATTCTTATTCTCTATACTTCCACAAGGCATTGGGCATAATGAAGTTAACAAAGATAGCCATAAGGAACTTCTGGAGCATTTTCATCCTTCGCAGGAGTCAATGCTTAATGAGGTTAATGGATCTTTGAACCCAGCATAAGGATATGGAGAACCAAACACCAATTTCTCAACACAAACAAAATTAATTTACACAATATGACCCACATGGCCATACAAGGAAACTGCAGTCAGGGAATAAAGTTAAGGAGTTTTCTTACAAATTTAAGCTCAGAGTCATGTAGATAATTCTTAAGACAAAGTTATAAAGATACAGAATCACCAAGGATTGACCAAGGCGGTGAAATAACTTCAAGCGAACTGACATCCAGAGAACTAGGCACTCAACAAAGACAATGTAGAACAGCAGTAAAATGACCTGATGAATGAAAAAAGAACATTACTCTGGTTTACTAAACATCAAGGCAGTTTAAATCATCAGAGTTCAAATTAGTTGGGCAAGGGGAACCCAACAGATTAGACAAACAAGGACTGATATGTGGGTGCTGAACACATGCGGGCAAAAGACAAAAAGATCAAAAAGGGCAAAAAGAATTCAGAAAAAGATAATCTCGGGCAACAAGTCACTAACTGAGATAGGCAAAAAGTAAGCAAGAAGGGAAAGCATCAGCATATCAGAAACTCGATCAAGATTCTTCTTCTTTGGGTTAGTGGATGTCTTTAAGTCTTAGCAAGGCATTTTAAAGAGGCAGGGGCAGAGCAGGCAGTACTTCTCAGAATCCAAGTGGTTCTGCATGCTTTGAAGAATGGCAGGGAGGGTTCTATTGAATCTGAATCTTAGTTCCGCTGTCCATCAATATTTTAAAGATCACAAGGCAAAATTATTTGTCAGTTTCTTGACCCATCTGATGTTGCAGGGGCAACATCCAACAGAAATCAATCATTTGATTCCAACTCAAAACATCCACATAGATTCCCAGGTCTGTTATGAGAACAGTGTCCATCTGTACACTTCCACGCAAGATTGAAACAAATGTTAATACAGTCATTCCATGATCTAGGATGTTCCACATCCAAGGACATTTTCTCACACTCCCTTTGTGTAAAACAATAGACATGATCAAGCTAGGCTTCTCTTGGGAACAAAATCTGAAAGAAAAGTATATCAACACAATGACTTGACATTTTCTGCAAAATCACGAATACAGGGCCTAGCAGGCCTCACTTAGGATAATGCAAATGAATTAAAATAGCTCATTAATACATTCAATTAAAACACAATTCAATTGCAAACTATAAATCAGACATTATTAAGTCTTTCCTAACATTCGTGTTACAATAACTTACTCTGTTAATACGTTTTAGTCAGTGTGACACAGACCTGCATTTCTCTTATTTTTGCACATATACCTAAAACATTTATGACTGCAAAATCAATATTGTTTTAATACAGACTATTAGTTTAAACTCTTAAATATAACATCATGACATTAATTCTCCAATCGTGTAATTTAATCTTGGTACCACCTATGTTTTGATGAGTAATCCAAACTGAATGCACACTAACATATATTCTCAGTTCATCACTCTTCATTTTAACTATTAGTGATTTGAGTATCATAATTCATAAACTGTCGCATATAGATGATCACTGTGACATGAGGCACATAGTGACATCTCTGTTACTTCAGATCACAGGATGGAACTGTGTTGCAGGGAAGAAAATTTTGGGGGTTTGTAGATTTGCCTCTTAACCAGTGTTCCGAAGGGTGTTTGATTACACCACTCAAAATTACTGTTCTGGGGCAGAAAGAATTGGTCACAGTAGACTTCTCTCCTTGCTTACTATATATTGGTGTGTGTGCTGGCCCCTCATGGTACTGCTAGTCTTCTGGGGTTATGCCTTCTTTCAAATGGTTGCATATATCAGTTGAAACCAGTTTATTAAACAGGTGTCCCATTTATAGAAGTCAACCTCTACAATAATTATACACATTTATCAAACAAAGTTTCTGACAATAGGCACTGCAAGTTGTTTCTTCTGCTGTCCCTGTTGGATATTGGAGTGAAAATTGGCAACTTTAGGGTATAGCTAGAAGCCAAAATCCCCTGCAGACCTGTCAAGGCAGGTGGGAAGAAGCCTCCACTTTGGAGTTGCAGCATAGAGTTAGTTCAGCGTCCTCTCCACGTCAACACTAAGGGCTGATGCAAAGAGGGCTATGTGGTCAATTCAAGAGGTCTTTGTGTTTCAAAAACCTACATTATTTGTGATTGGGGATGTCTATGTCCTAACAGGTATTAGACCTGGCTGCCTTGGCATGGTTTCCCCTGTCTTTTTGCCTCTGTTTCCTGTATTTTTGACTGTGTGCTGGACTTCATTTTTGCTCTGGGCACTTTACCACTGCTGACCAGTGCTAACGTGCAAGTGCTCCCTGTATAAATTGTGAATATGATTGGCTATCACTGATTGCCATCCATGGGATTTACTAGTAAGTCCCTAGTGAAGTGTACTAAGGCCTGTGAATCAAATGCAATTAGTGGGCCTGCAGCACTGATTGTGTCACCCACATATGTAGCTCTGTAAACATGTCTCAGATCTGCTACTGCAGTGTCTTTGTGTGCAGTTGTGCACTGTCAATTCAACCTGGCAAGTGTACTTGCGAGGCCCAAACCTTCCCTTTTACTTCATGTAGGTTACCTCTAAGGTAGGCCCTAGATAGCCCCATGGCCTGGTGCAGTGTATTTAAAAGGTAGGGCATGTACTGGTGTGTTCCTGGTAGTGAAATACTGCCAAATTCGGTTTTCACTATTGCAAGACCTATCTCTCCCATAGGTTAACATGGGGACTATCTTTTAAGTCTAGTTTCTCTTTGGGAGCAGCTGGAGATGAGGAGTTTGGGGTCTTTAAAAATACATCTTTTGGTAGAGTTGGTTTTTGGACTGTGTGTTTGAAAATGCCACTGTCAGAAAGTGGGCATTTTCTTGCTTAACTATCCTATGCCTATGCCTGCCTGTGGCATCCACATCTGGGTCAGACTGACAGTTGGGCTGTTTGTGAATTCCCTCTAGACAGTGACACAAGGCAAAGGTAGCTGGGGTGTGTCCTGCATATCCTGATGGGTCTTCCTGGGCTAGTGGGGGAGGGAGGAGCTGACACCTGCACCTTAAAGGGCTGTGCCTATCTTCACACCCTGCAGTCTCCAGCCCCCTGGAGAATGTCTGAAGCCAGGCCTGGGCAAGGCAGGATCTTGTGAACAACAGAGACTTTCCTTTGAAGTTTGACCAGTACAAAGGCAAAAATTAGTAACAGTAGTTGACCCAAAACCCCAGACTTTTAGAACACTTCTGGATCAAGAGCAACCTCTGCCAAGGAGAAGAGCTGAAGAGTAGGATGAGGACTACTGCCCCTTTGCTGTGTGTGCTTTGATGGGTTGGCCTGCAGTTGCTGCTTCTACCTTAAAGAGGACAAAAACTAGACTTTGTTGTGAATCCTGCTTATGACTTTTCTTCAAGGGCTTGGACTCGGCTCACCTCCTGTTAAGAAGTCTCAGTAACATCAAAGACTTCAACTACCATCCTATGGGGTCAGTTGCTGCGGACACTAACTAACCGAGTGGTGTATATTCCGGTTTCTGGGCCCTTGAGAGTGAAAGCTGGCCTAAAAACAAGAAGAACCAGGTGCACCAACTTAGGGGGTTATTACAACTTTGGAGGAGTTGTTAATCCGTCCCAAAAGTGACGGTAAAGTGACGGATATACCACCAGCCGTATTACGAGTCCATTATATCCTATGGAACTCGTAATACGGCTGGTGGTATATCCGTCACTTTACCGTCACTTTTGGGACGGATTAACACCTCCTCCAAAGTTGTAATAACCCCCTATGGACAACTCCTGGACCGATACCGCTGCATGACTCCGTGACGCTGCCTGCACCCAAAGCTGTAGTCCCTGCTGGAGTGTGACGACTGACACCGCCTGGCCTGATACTGCTGCAGCCCGGCTGACGTCCCGCGACTGAGTGAGTCCTGAGTGCAGTGTCACAGATGTCCGTGACACCCCACTCCACTGCCACGCCTGTAGCCCCATGGCGTGACCCCGGGAGGTTGCCCACCACATCCTGACCTGCTGGATTAATCCACTGCATCGGATTGTCAGGAACTGACATTGAGCAGCAACGCCGCACAGTCTCCCATGCTCTGCAGTAAGGAACAAACGCTGCACCAGATCCAGGAACACCTCACCTCCCCGACTCCGTGCACCTGTTTGTTTCCCCATTACCAAAGGCACTGTACCTGGGGAACTGCAAGACTCCGTAACCGGTGCTGCCTTGCTGACGAGTGACGTCGGATTGTTGGGAACAACTCCATCAATGATGCAGTGATAGCCCAAGTTGGAACTATTGTGATTCTAAGCAACATATTGAGGTTTAATCTTTGAAAATTCATATCTTTGCTTGTGTATGTTGGATTTTTGTCGTTCTGGTCTTGTTTTACTCAGATGAATATTGGCTATGTTTCAAAACTGGTGCAGAGACCCTTTGTGGTGTTTTCACTGTGTTACTGTGTGTGTTTGTGCAAATACTTTACACATTGCCTATGAGATAAGCCTGACTGCTTGAGCCAAGTTACCAAGGGGGTCAGCAGGTGTTATCTGAGTTGTGTATCTCCCTTACACTGACTTGAGTGAGGGTCCCTGCTTGGACAGAGTGAAAACAGACTGCCAACCATAGACCCCATTTCTAAAAACAGAGTACTGTCGATTACGATCAAATCATTAAATTACAAGCAGCTGCACCTTCAAGAGTTTGAAGGTCTCTAAAGTTAAGCCTGAAGACTATTATGTCCATAATAATTTTTGGTTGTTTCCAATTGCAATATATAGCTACAAAAGCCAGTATTTTATTTTCTTATTATAGGTTTGTTCAATTTCAGAACATGCCTTCAATTAGAGAAACTTATGTTACTACTCGCTCATAACAACTTATTAAACGTGAGGCGTAACATCATGGCAGTTGTTCCTCTTTGCTTGGCCTGGGTTCTCTGCCCTTCCCAGCTACTTTGGGCTGCCCACAGGCTTTCATAGCACGGTGAATTGGACAGGGACTTAGGCGGTCATTCTGGGTCGCGAATGACGGAAGCACCGGCAACAGGCTGGCGGTGCTTCCAAGCCCATTCTGACCGCGGCGGTAAAGCTGCGGTCAGAAAACCGGGGCCGGTGGTTTCCCGCCGTTTTTCCCCCGGCTGGGCGAATCCGCCATGGCAGCGCTGCAAGCAGCACTGCCATGGGGATTCTGACCCCCTTACTGCCAGCCTGTTTCTGGCGGTTTTCACCGCCAGGAAGAGGCTGGCGGTAACGGGTGTCCTGGGGCCCCTGGGGGCCCCTGCACTGCCCATGCCACTGGCATGGGCAGTGCAGGGGCCCCCTAACAGGGCCCCATGAAGCTTTTCACTGTCTGCCTAGCAGACAGTGAAAAACGCGCCGGGTGCAACTGCACCCGTCGCACGCCCGCAACACCGCCGGCTTCTGTGTTGCAGGCCTCCTTCCCGCTGGGCCGGCCGGCGCTAACATTGTTAGCGCCCTCTGGCCCAGCGGGAAGGTTGTAATGCCGGCAGCGGTCTTTTGGCAATGGGAAGCATGGCTGGCAGAAGCCTTCATTCATGCTGGTGTATGCGAGGGGTCAGTCATGATCAACGCACCTCTTTTTGCATGAAAGCACAATGGTGCTGGCTCCTTTTTGTCACTCCACCCACTGAAGCTGACAACACACTCTGTCCTTGCCTTCAGAGGCCAGTCTTGCACTGTGGCCTTACTACTACTGCCTGCCTTCAATAAAGCTCAAATGTAGGTCATAAATCTAAAATTGGTGTAGTTACGCATGCCAACATCCACCAGAAACTCAGGGTTTTTAGGTCAACTACTTTAATTTCTCACACTTAAAACTTCACAATTAATTTAATTGGGAAAATAAACATGTCCCTATTTATGCCACAACATTTTCTTCTTAGGCTTTCTAAAATGTTTGCATGTATAGGGGTTTTGAATAAAAGATGTTTGTTACTCCAAGGCCACGTTAATCAATCAGGGAGCAAAATATAATGTGCTTGGCATTTTTTGGACCCATTTTACATACTGAATAGCACACCCATATCTGTGGATTTTAAACGATATTGCAAGTCATTTCAGAGTTTTAATAATTTATAAAGGTAACCGGCCTGCGGACTCGTGCCTCTACATGCTTTTGGAATGTAAAGCTGCGGTACATTATCCCATAACTGAAATAAAGTTTTATTTGTTTTAGTTATAGAAGAACTTGATAACACAAGCGTTTTAATATGATTAGACTTTGAAGAATTCTTCTAAGACAGAATGTCCTTCATCTGGGCTGATGCTCTTAGGCCATGATCTAATTTCGATGCATTTAATTCTAAGTATACAAGCTGATGTCTAGGCTTTTATATGGTCACAGCTGTGGATCTCTCAGGTGTAGCTGGGTCTATGACACTGGCCGCCAGACTGGAGAGCCAAAACCAGCACTGGCAAAAATGCTCAAAGCAACCCTGCTCCCTTCTATTCCTTGCACAGTCTTTCCATCCATCCTCTATCTCTTCTCTCTCTCTCTCGCCTTTCGGATTGCATTATCCTTACTTTCCCCTCATGCCCCTCTCTTTCTGTCTCTCTTGAAGCCTCTATGTGCATCCTGCAATAAATATTTGATAGCTGGGGAAAGGGACAGAGGCACCAGGATCACCCCTTGACTTTCAAAACTAGCCTTCAAGGGCTCCAGCCTACCGGGAAATGCCCATGGGAATAAAAGGCCTACTAGCAGCGTGATCCTCTGGATTAAAGTATTATCTTTTTTCCTTATTCCTCCCCCACAACTTTTAAAGTACCTAGGCCCATTTAATGCAGTGCAGCAAGACAACTTGCTGAACTGCCCTGCATCAAATGGAGAGAACAGGAATGCACTATATTTAATAAGATATGGTGTATCCCGGCTCTCTCCTTGTGTTGGCACACTGAGTGGAACCTAGCACTAATGCAGGTATCCTTGTGCCATGGTGAAAGGGTACCTGCATTACAGGCAGAACTGTTTTTGTGCACAAACTATTTTCCTGCAATAAAAGAATCCTCAAAGACATTTTCTTCTTTCGATGTGTGCTGCAGAAATGGGGGTTAGTAGGGAAAACACAAAATTATTCAATGAGAGTCTATTACAAATTGAAGAACAGTTGAAAAAATATCAAAATACTTCATGGACATCTTAAAAGGACCTTGCAATACAGATGATCAATGGTGCAATGATCATTTACTGTTAGATACCATGACTTCGTTCCAGGTCAACATTTGCATGCTCACATCTGGAACCAAGTCTAGAGAAAAATAGTAAAATATGAAGACCGTACGATAAAATGAGCTTCAGCTACTTTTACATAAGAAAAAGCCATTGTTGAACCACATACCTGTCTGGTATAAAAAACATGCAGTAGGACACGGGTGCCTCTGATGACCAACACTTAATGAAAAGATTTCCGAGGCATGATGTGATTTTCCTTTACTAGCGCTTATGTTGCTAGTTTCCTAGCGCTTAATTTTAATCAGCATGTCTAGCCAGTGGACTATATCTAGTGGGATATGCTGGAAGTAACATGTCTCTCATTTGGTGCAACCGTCAGGGGCCTTAATTTGATTGAAAAGGCTCTGAGTTGGAAATGGGTCTGGATAATTTTCATAAAGTTGTCCCTTGGTTGGGGGGATTCTCCTTGTTCCGCTCTGTCTTGCAAGCCTCACAAAGATGTTTCTTTTGTCCCCCAAAATGGCAAAAGAGTCACAGAAAGGAATTTTTAGAGGAAGGCTAATACCTTGTTATTTCATGGTAATAGTTTTTTATGTACTCGTATAGTGAGTTTCAGTCCTCTTGAAAAAATATGTAGTGGTCTGCACATGGGCTTCACAATTCCGGACAGTCTGATTGATTACATAACAGTTATCTGGGACACCACCATTGGTCAACTTCACTCTCTCCAGTTTCAGGACCTTTCAGCTTTCAGACACGCAGGGCCATTCACAAAGGTAAACTTAGATCTGAAGTCTAAGTCTAGACCTGATGTCCACCTTTAGACCTGAATTCTGAACTTACACTTCAGATCTAAACTTGGACTTCAGGTCTAAAGTTAGACTGCAGATCTAAACTTAGACTTCAAGTCTAAAGTTAGATTACAGCCCACAGGAGGAAAGTACCCCAGCAGAGGAACCAGCTCATACACAGCAGACAGCATCTTTTCCTAGTAAAAGCCACGGTGTTACATAGTGTTCTGAGGTGCGTAAATGTACACACATTTGAATGTATTCATTATTTTGAAACTCCACGCTGTGCCATTTTAAGCCTTATTTTATTCTGTATATAAAAAGTAATATGCAACATAGCATTTCTCAGACAGCCTTCATCCCGATTTCTTGGACCTCACGATTTCAGATATTTTTAAAGATTTATTGCCCTAATACACTGTTTTTGAGCCTGTTGTAATAAACCTCTTTCACTTCAGGGAACAGCTTGTGAACCATGTTCTACATTTCTGCCAGCTTTCATTAACATTCAATATATAATATTCCAGTGAATGCATTAAAGAGAGGCTGCTGTTTGATTGTCAATGTCCATTGGTTAATAAGCTGCACATTCAGCATGCGGTAGGGATTGGCGCATTGCTGTGGAGCCCCGACCTTCTGTACCTGGCACTTTGTCAGAAAATTCACAAAGGCGTTTGAAATTAAACAGAAATGTCTCTGCTCTGTTGTAAGATGAGTGCCAAATGCGCTTTATCTAACAGAGGGTAGAACGTGGAAATCAAGGTTAAAGAGACTAAAAATTAACGACTTTTAAAATCTTTAGTCGCATTTAGGGGCATATTTATACTCCGTTTGCGCCGGAATTGTGTCGTTTTTTTTTACGCAATTTCGACGCAAAACTAACTCCTTATTTATACTTTGGCGTTAGACGCGTCTAGCGCCAAAGTCCATGGAGTTTGCGTAATTTTTTAGCGTGGACACCTACTTTGCGTTAATGAGATGCAAGTAGACGTTCACGTCTAAAAAATCGACTCCGAGGCATGTGCGTCGGATTTATACTCCCAGGCAAAATTCACGCCCGGGAGTGGGCGGGTCAAAAAAAATGACGTACGGCCGCTTTTGCGCCGTTTTTTAGCGCCTGCAAAAGGCAAGCGTTAAGGGACCTGTGGGCTCTGAAGGAGCCCAGAGGTGCCCTCCCATGCCCCCAGGGACACCCCCTGTCACCCTTGCCCACCCGAGGAGGACACCCAAGGCTGGAGGGACCCATCCCAGGGACATTAAGGTAAGTTTAGGTAAGTGTTATTTTTTTTTTTTTTTGTGGCATAGGGGGGCCTGATTTGTGCCCCCCTACATGCCACTATGCCCAATGACCATGCCCAGGGGACAGAAGTCCCCTGGGCATGGCCATTGGGCAAGGGGGCATGACTCCTGTCTTTGCTAAGACAGGAGTCATTTCTATGGGGGTTGGGAGTGAAAAAAAATGGCGCAAATCGGGTTGAGGCGAAAAAATTGCCTCAACCTGACGCCCCATTTCTTGACGCCCAAGCTCCATTTTCCCCTACGCCGCCGCTGCCTGGTGTACGTCGTTTTTTTTAACGCACACCAGACGGCGCCGGCGGCTAACGCCGGCTAACGTCATTCAATAAATACGGCGCCCGCATGGCGCTTCAGAATGGCGTTAGCCGGCGCTAATTTTTTTGACGCAAAACTGCGTTAGCGCAGTTTTGCGTCAAAAAGTATAAATATGGGCCTTAATATTTGTGTGCTGAGCACCCAAATGCCACTCCAATAAATACACATTAGTACAAATAAATTTACACTTTTCGACTTCCACAGCTGATTGTTATGACAAAGTACAACTAATATACACCCAAAGCTACTGAATTAAGTGACAAAGCATGATTAAATTAGGCACCTGCACTGACTTCATTAAAAGGTAGAAAAAGGCAAATTATAATGCACATTTTGTAATCAAAGACAAATAATGCAATACGTTTTGGGGCTCATTTCAATGCCTGTTGTAATATCGGAGGGCCAGTAACAGTAGTAACTAGCCACATCTGAATTACCACATTTGGAGATTTTTCACTAGGACATTTTAGCTAGTGAAATCAACTGAAATTTCTTTGTGAAGCTGTGAGAAAATAGAGAATTGTGTGAGGCATTCCCCTGTGGGGCATGAAACTGTACTTCATAATTTCTAAGGGTACTCTCGGTAATCTCTGGTAAATGCCCCCCATCCCCACACGCATTCTGAAGATGCTGGATCTGATACCGAGGCACTAATAAAGAGGCACACTATGATATTGTTATGTAGCTACATTGACATTTTAATACTCATCATTATTGATTTAAATGAACCTCAGTGTCTCATAAAATGCGGATGTTTTTAAAGAAGATCGTGATACACCTTCAGCAGGAACGGTTGTAGGTGGCATTCCAAACACAGCAATATAATTTTGTGATATTTTTCTATCTACTGCCCAGATTAAAACAGATTCAGGCAGTGTGTAAAATATGTAGCTGTTGCAAACACCTGAAAGCTCATCTGCATGCATTCACAGTTTCCGGTATTGTGTTCAGGATATAGGACTTCTGGAAGCAAACCTTTCCAACAAGAATGAGCTCCACAGAACAGTAAACTATGCATTTAACATATACTTATACAACTAAGAGACTGATTTTAGGAGGGTTAGTGCTGTGGTTCCCAACCTATTGTCCGGGGATCCCTGGAGATCCGCGAAGCCTCGTCAGGCGGTCCGCGACTGCTTAGAAAATGTAAAAATGTTAACAGATTAGGTCCCCAGCTTTCAGTAATGACTCAGTGTGGGTGTCCCCAGATTCCAATAATGATTCAGTGGACTTCCCTGGGTTCCAGTATTGATAAAGTGAGGGTCCACAGAAGTCAAATGGTTGGGAACCACTGGGTTAGCGTTTTCCAACATCTGTCAAAACCCCTGGTTGCTCAAAAGTTGGAATTATGAATCACAAGGTACTTAACATATCTGATAATTAATGGATGCGTTAAATACCTCAACAATTATGAAATTTTGGCAGGTCAAACCTGCCGAAATTAAATAAGGATATGTACACGATTTTTGCAGGACACCAAAATCCGCATGTTATTACAGAAAACTTATGATAGGCCTTATTAAGCACAACCGATAAATAATGTACCCTTGGATATCATCATTAATGAGGTGTGATCAATGACACCTTCACTCGTAATGAGGCAAGATTCAGGATAGCAGAACTTAAAAATGATGTTTGGTGCCCTCTTTAGGTAACTGCAGCTGCAATCTTGTTGTGAACAAGAATTTGTATCAGTGGCGAGAATAATTTTCAAAACTATATACATTCCATCTGCCGAAGCTGAACCCACAAGATTACTTGTTTTTGGAAACCATGCTTTCGTTTACTTTTGAGGGAAGCTGACCACCAGCTAAACAAGCCCCAGTGCCTAGTAGACTTTAAAAAAAAATATATATATTGTTTTTTCAACATAGGACTGTCCTGGCACTCTATGCTAATATCATCACTTAATCCACCACAACATTGTACCTACTGCTCTGAAGGGATATTTGAGATGCATGAGTGTAGTGTCCAGAAATAATCACAAGCATGACTTAAAACTCAGGCATGGTACCGTGCTGTCACAGTTGCGAAATATTCCTTACAATGTGGTGATTACCACACAATGTCTGATTCAGGTTTCCATTACCACACAATGTCTTTACCACACAAGCTTTTACTATGAATATGCCTTTACCTCCCATATGCATGTACCACACATCACTCAAGCCTTTTCAATGAACAAGAAGGTACACATGAGCCCCCTGAACCAAATGAGTGTCCTCCATTTTGGAAAAATGTATGCACCATTAGACCTCCAACTTTGCAAAGGTGTGAAACGAAGGTGTTTTTTGTCTCATTTTTCAAATCCAGAAGTACACATAATTGATGTTCATTTGGACAGTGCACTTTTGACTAAAAAAGCATCAGAAGTAAGTTGAAGAGTGTAAGGCTTATTTAGGATATTGCTAAGCCCATTGTATTTGCTTAGTCCACCGATTGTTGTTTTTTAACTTGTTTTCTTTTCAAGTAGTGCCCATCAGTTCTGTGTCCTGATGAGAGCCCGAAAGTAGTAGTGGGGTTCGAAACAGCTCTGCAGGGCTTTACCCATGGACGCTGTAAAACTGTAAAATACATTTTGGACGCACAGGGAATATGACATTATGAAATAAGTTGCACTCCGGTGTAGTACCCAATTAAACAATTAATCAGCACCCTCTGGTTTTATCCCATTGGTAGGGCAAGTAATTATTATGAAACACAGACCAGCTCCTCATGGGTGTTGAATTCTAGAACTTGGACACACTTATATGTCTTACTATATTTACTGTTTTACCACAGATTGTTTTGCACGTTTGTGTATGTTCATTGGGTTATTCAAAAACAATACTGTTAATGTAATGTCATGTGTTGTGTTTTTGCTCTTCTGTACGGCTTCATCGTATGTAAATAAGAATGAATAGAATATGTATTATGTAACAAATAAATGGTGTTCACACTCATTGAACAAGGTGTTCACATACACAAACACACGTTCTTAAAATTAAAGTCAGAACTGGCAATTTTTTCTTAGGTTTTATACTTTTAGAAAGTGGGCATTTCTCTGTTCTTATAACTCTAGTGCTTTGCAGACTGACTCCAATACTTGTCTAGGGCAGAGTGACAGCTACACTTGGTGCATACTCTCCAGACAGCCATTAATCATGGAGGGTTAGGTGTGACAGAGTTACATCTGCATTCATCTGCATACTGATGGTCTTATTGGGTGGGGAGAGGCAGAGAGCTTTCACACTTTACACTTGAATAGGCTGTGTCCTGCCCTCACACAAAGGGCTTGTTTACCTCCTACTGATGTCTGGAGCCAGAGAAGGGGAGAAGGGAAATTCTTGGAACTAGTCAGATCTGACTGGAAACTTCTCCCACCTTCTAGAAGCTGGGCAGCTGGAGTATAAGTACAAGGGCTTTGACCCCATGATTTGGAGAGCACTTTTGGAACTGGGACTGAACCTTTGCCAAAAGGGTAGATGCTCTGCATAAAGGACTCATCTGAGCTTCTCTCCTGTTGTTGCTATGCTGCCTGGTATCTGCTGGGTGGTACAAAGGACTCACTGGATTGCTTTCCTGCTTGTTGCGCTGCTGCCCACCTGCTCCCTGGCTCTGGACTCAATAGGCAATAGGCATTACTGGAATGCCAGTAGATGCTGCCCTTAATTGCCCTTGTGGTTCTGGCCTGCTGTCCTCTCTCTGCCTGTGCCTCAAGTACTCTCCTCTGATTGGATGGAATCCCAGGGTCATAAAGGATTCCTCCTGAGCACTATTGTGGTCTCCTGAACTCGTTGGCATATATGGGAAGCATGTTTTTACTCCCCAGTGCATGAGGGGATCAGCCCATGCTAAAGTGCTTTTACGTTTCCCCAACGTGTGGCTCTGTCCCGGAATTATCAGCCAGTGTGGGGCCTTGTCTAGTGTGTGGTGAAGCACTTAGCCCCAGGAAAATTCAGCACAGGCCAAAGTGCTCTGTCATTTTCTCCCCAACACATGTGGAGCATAGTTTAAAATTTCCCATAAGTGGCGTGTGGCCAGAGCAGCCAGACTAACCCTGGGATTGTAGTTCCCCTTCCCACAATGCATTGCTTAGCAACCAAGGGGTGTAGGCCAAGCACAAGGGCCACCGTTCAGGCTCCGACCCCAGGAGAAAGCCCTGCAAGGTGCCTGCCTAGCGAGGCCAAAATTGGAGAGGGTTGGCTGTTGGCCTACCTGCAGGCATGCCTAGCAGGAGACCCACTGTGACCTGCAGAGTCTGGGTGCCGCATTGCAGAGGCCCGACAGACACCGAGTTGGATAGCGGAAGGCACAGTGAAGTTTCCACTTGGCCCTGCTGAATACAATGAGTGGGTGGGGCTGGGGTAGAACTCATGAATCTGTCCTGTGCTCCTCCGTTTGTTGGAAGGAGTGCACAAAGCAACCTGTCCCTGTGGGCATTACACCATTTGGTAAACTTCTGAGGAGGACCCAGGAGGATTAAAGAGTCACCTCCTGAGCTGGGACCTCCCACCATTAGCTACCTGTAGTGTGAGCGGAATGGCAGTACAAAGCTATTGAATTCACCCAGACCGGAAAGACCTACTGTAACATTCCTGACAGAAGGGCATGTGTGCTGCCCACTGAAGAAAGATGTAAGGGATCTGTATGAGGCAGATATTGTGATTATCGTACCCCTACTACTAGAAGGACAGGTGGTCATGAGTCGGCACCTGCCCCCAGGGATCTGAGTGTTTTACCACATTTTTCCTTGCCTACTACATCTATGATATATGTTGCTCTGGCCTTAATATAATTGGGGCCACTGGTACTATCCAAATAATGTGATAATGTGTTCCTGGTGACGTGTGAAAATGTACATTTTCCCCAGTAATGGTTTTCTACACTGATGCTGTAGTTTTGTGATTTTTACCTGGTACACTGTCAGAATGAGGAGGGATTATATGATCTTATGGCATAATGGTCTCTGTCTTTTACATTAACTGACCGATGATGTTTTTGTCTAAGTTTCATGCATAGTATACTTTATACTTTTATATAAGAATGAGTGAAGTTTTTTTGTGGCATAACTATTGTGTCACTGCAATGTGTGTGTTGTGCAAATGCTTTACACATTGCCTCTGAGGATAAGCCTGACTGACCGAGTTGTGATTTCTGTCTCACTTATGTGCTGCCCTAGCCAACCAGAAACCCCATTTCTAACTAAAGTTCCAGAGTGATTTATCAAGTGAAGGTAGAGAAAAAGGGGGCTCCCAAATGTTTATTCCCTATGTAATTTATATAGGGATTTTTAAACATGACTACAGCCGTAACCGCTGGACAGAATTACACCAAATTTGGCAGAACCCTACCTCTTGGTGCAGAAAGCACCTTTTTTCTGATTAGGAGTATTTTCAGATGTATTTAAAAAATATAGCTATCTAGGTACACAGATTCTCTATGGAACTGACAGTCCATGTGCTGATATCTGATTGGCTGCCAACACTTCAACCAGGAAGTGTAGGCAGCAATTTTGGGACTTAAACAAGGCCCAAAAATAAAGTTAAAAATAAAAAAAAGGGGACAGGCTAGAAATACCCTGATCCCCTAGGCCTGGTGCTGGAGATTTTTCAATTTGTTCTGCGAAACCACAGAGGATCAGCAGATCCTGGGAAAAATAAAAAAAACAAATGAAGTCTCCAGTGCTTGTTTCTATTTCAGCCCCGGGTGAGGAGGGCATATTTAAATATAAATAATGTGGAGGAGATGCATGTGCCCCCCTCCCCAGCCACCTCTCCTGGGCTTTGTAACATGAAGAAAGAGGAGGGTCGTTATTTGCCTGCCCTAAGTATGCCTTTTAAGGCCCCAGAGACCACTACCTCCATGGGGTTTGACCTGGTAATAAGAGTGGGGCCACACAAACCCCCTCCTGATTTTGAAATTGCCCCAGTGACCACCACCTCCCTGAGGCTGGCACCATGCTAAAGAAAGAAGGGGGGCCATGCAGCCCTCACTACTGGAGCCATTAATTGTCCTGGGGACCACCACCTCCCAGGGTGGGGACCCTATGTCCCAAGGTGCCAACTCTCGGGATATAGTAGTTTTCCTTTACTTGGAGGTAGCTATCACAGCTCCCGCCAAGCACAAGTAAACTGTAAGCCCTCTCCCAGCAAGTGGGAGCAGGAAATCTACTACTGCTTGCTGGGAGTGGACTTTCCATCTGTTTTCCTGCCCACTGTCAAGCGGGCAGGAAAACAGATGAAACAATTGCTCCTGCATGCAGGGAGTAGCATTTCAGGCAGCTCCCTGTGTGCCGGTGCAATGAAACTGTGGGGCACTAGAGACTCCCTCTGCATCTTTAAAAGCACAAATGCAAGTAGGAAGAAACTCAAGGAACAGTCAAATTTCCAGAGTTACACCTGTAGGGTCCCTAAAGGCATTACCTAGTGGTCCTTAACACTGTGTTAACTATGAATGTGCACTGTGCATTTACCCAATGAAGTAGCACGTACTAATTAGCCAATAGAAAGTCCTCCATTTGGGAAGACATTTTGTGCAAAACTGTGGACTCTTCTTTGATAAATAAGCAGGTGAAGATCCATTCTGGCGCCAATGCTCATTTCACCGAAATTAAAACTGAATGGGAAGCACTTACAAATAAACATAGCAGATGCCCTAGATGAAGCTCCGCTTCTGTAAAGGACAAATCCTCCCAGTTTTTTATGGACTTATCTCTGCTATGCCACATTGAAAAAACTCTTGCTGCCAAGCTCCACCTTGCATGGTCAAAGATTGTGTACGACACTGAGCTGGATGCCTATGGGGGTTGCCTGCAGGGCCTGGCCTGCATCCAGACCCTGCTGCCAACCCTTGCCATGCACAGTGAGGTGTGGATTAACTTAAAGTGATTTAATATTACTCAATATAAAACAAAATTAGAAATTCACTGAGAAAACAAAGGTTATAGGGACGTTATAGATAGTAAACAAAATAAAAAAAACTTTTGAAATTCAGTAAAAAGAACAAAGACTATAGGGACGTCATAGTTAGGTTCTGAATTTACAGACACAAAACCATAAAGATTTAGCTGTCATAGAGTTATTTCAAGTAACTATCAGTCGGGTCCTAAGGTAACTACAACTCATGCCCTTGCCTTGCACAATTTTCTCATCAATAACTTTTACTTCAAATAATGCAGTTATATTATCAATGATGTCATAGATGTTAAGATGAATGTAAGGTAAGTAGCAGTGAGGGCTTGAGTTATAGTTACCTTAGGGCACGAGTTATAGTTACTTCAGATAACTGTAACTATAAGCGCTGCATTTTTCTGGTTTTGTTTGTGTAAAATTTAAACTTAACTATATTGTCCTGTGTTGGACATGGCCCTTTTTGCCTCTTTCTCCTATTTTTCCTGACCTGTTTTTGTTGGCTTTTGAACACTGAGCACTTAACCACTGCTAACCAGTGCTAAAGTGCATATGCTCTCTGTGTAAATTGTATTGTTAATTGGTTAATTGGCATATTTGATTTACTAGTAAATCCATAGTAAAGTGCACTAGAGGTGCCCAGGGCCTGTAAATCAAAGGCTTCTATTGAGCCTGCAGCACTGGTTGTGGCACCCATATAAGTAGCCCTGTACTCATGTCTCAGACCTGCCACTGCAGTGTCTGTGTATGCAGTTTTAAACTGTAAATTTGACTTGGTAAGTGTACCTACTTGCCAGGCCTAACCCTTTCCTTTTCCTACATGTAAGACACCCCTAAGGTAGGCCCTAGGTAGCCCCATGGGCAGGGTGCAGTGTATGGTGAAGGTAGGGCATATAATAATGTGTTTTATATGTAATGACAGTGAAATATTGCCAAATTTGTTATTCACTATTGCAAGGCCTATCTCTCTCATAGGTTAACCTGGGGCTGCCTTTAAACATGATTAAAGCGTATATTCCCTTTGGGAGCAGATAGACATGTGGAGTTTGGGACCTCTGAACTCACATTTTAAGAATACATCTTTTAGTACAGTTGATTTTGAGACTGTGTGTTTGAAAATGCCACTTTTAGAAAGTGGGCATTTTCTTGCTTGAACCATTTTTGTGACTCTGCCTGTTTGTGGATTCCCTGTTTGGGTTAGTTTGACAGTTGGGCTGTTTGCACCTCTCTCCAGACAGTGACACAAAGGGGGCTGGGGTGTAGCCTGCATATTCTGATGAGCCATCTGTGCTAGGGGGGAGGAGTTGTCACTTGCACCTGAAAGGACTGTGCCTGCCCTCACGCAATGCAGACTCCAACCCCCTGGTGTGTGTCTGAGGTGTGTGTGAGACTTCCCTTTGAATTAAGCCTACTTAGAAGGCCAACATGGGTATAAGAAGAGCACCCAAACCCACAGACTTTAGACACTTCTTGGGGTAGACACTCTACCTCATAGACACTTCTGGACAAGAAACCTGCTGGTGAAGAATCCCTGAACCAGACCTGCTAAGAGGAACTGCCTGGCTGCCCAAAGGACTCACTGGGACTGCTTTGCAGTTGCCCTGCTGCCTTGCTTCTCCTAAAAACACTTCACTCCTGCAACTGGACTCCTTGTGCAGTGAACATTTGATGCACAGCCTCCTAAAAATGACGTAGAGCCTGCCCCGCGGTGAGAAATTCACTGCACGCGGACCCAGAATGACGCAGCGCGACTTTGCAAGTAGAAGATTGACGCAGCGCCTGCGTTGCAACCGGAACTTTGACGCACGGCCCACCGGATCTACGCACAGCTGACCCAGGACGCTGCCGCCTGACTTCCAGCGAGGAATCGATGCAGCCCTGCCGTGCGGGAGAAAGTTCCACGCAACGCCTACTGATTAGACGCAGCACTTGTGACTTCGCTCCGCAAGGCCAGGATTCCACACACAGGGACACCAGAAAACCCGCAACCCAAAGAGAACCAAGTCTGCATGCCTGAAATCAACGCAAAGCCTTCCCCTGCATGGAAAATAACGACACAAGTACGAAGGGGTGAAACCGAGTTACACCTCCCCGTTTTCCACGCATCGCCTCCTCTGTGGTACCTTGCGGAGATTTTGAACACAAACCAGGTACTTTGTGCTTGCACGAGACCTTTATTGTTTTTAAGAGACATTTATTTGTTTTGCACAGACTTAAGACAATTCATATCACTTTTACAGTGATATCTCAACATCTATTTATTGCATTTTAGTTGTTTTGACCTGCATCTTATCAGATAAATATTATGTATTTTTCGAAACACTGTCTGGTGTATTTTTGTGGTGCTATATGGTGGTATTCTATGATTTATTGCACAAATACTTTACACGTTGCCTTCTAAGTTAAGCCTGACTGCTCAGTGCCAAGCTACCAGAGGGTGGGCACAGGATAATTTTCAAAGACCCCATTTCTGACATCCTGTAACCCAGTGAGTAATCTCCCACAAGCAGCAAACCCCATGCCTGGCATGGCCGAATATAACTGCACCATTTGCAGTAAAATAATTAGTGAGAAAACTGCGCATGGACGGGGCACCAGGCCCTGTGGTCAACCCCCCACAGCCATCCAACCTGGGTAGGGAGCATGCAGACCCCCTCCCTGGGTTGATTTAATCACCAAGGACCTCATCCCCCGTGACCTGCAACCTTATTTAGGGAAAGGGGTGTATGGCCTCCCTCACCAGGCTGTTTTTGGACCCGGGACCCCATCTTCGGAGCCCTGACTTTTTCTTAAGGGGGAGGGGGGCATGCAGCCCCCCTCTTCCTGGGCCAATATTGGCCCTGGGGACCCCATCCCCGGGGGCTTGGCAGGTAACTATCTGGGGAAGGGGACATGCATATATATATATATATATATATATATATATATATATTCACTTAAAAAAAAACCAAAGATTACAGGGACGTTATAGTCAGGCTCAGAATTTAACCGTACCGAACCATAGAAATTCACCAGTTATAGTTAGAGTTACCTCAAGTAACAATAATTTGTGCCCTAATGTAACTATGGCTCGCTCCCTTGTCATGCACAGTTTTTTCCATCAAAGAGTTTACTGCAAATATTACATTGATAATATCAATGGTCTTATGATGTTATGAAAGGTGGCAAGATTGCCGTAATTTTTTTGGATAATTGGCAGTTCATGGTGAAGATGCAAGTTATAGTTAACTAAGGGCACGAGCTATAGCTCAAAAACTACTGGATGGAATTTCACCAAATTTGGCAGGAGGTAGTTCCTGGTCCAGAAAGAGTTTTTTTTTTTTGTTTTGGTGTAATTCCATTCAGTTGTTTTTGAGAAATTAAGGGAAACCATTTTCATGGTTTAGGCTGGGTAGGGGTATTTGGGTGGTAAGGGTATTTTTAGGGGTTAGGGGTGGTAAGGTATTTGGATGGTAAGGATGTTTTAGGTTTTAGGGTGGGTAAGGGTATTTTGATGGTAAGGTTGTTTTGAGGGTTTATGGTGGAAAAGTGCATGTGAGTGATAAGGGTATTTTTTAGGGTTTAGGGCAGTAAGGGCATTTGGGTGGTAAAGGTGTTTAGGGTTTAGGGGTGGGTAAGGGTGTTTGGATGGTAAGGGTGTTATAGTGTTTGGGGTGGGTAAGGGTATTTGGGTGCTAAGGGTGTTTTTAGGGTTCATTGGTGGGTAAGGGTATTTTGGGGTGGTAATGGTGTGTTAGGGTTTAGCGGTGAGCAAGGGTGTTTGGGCGGTAAGGGTGCCTTAGGGTTTAGGATGATATTAGTATTCATGTGGTAAGGGTGTTTTTAGGGTTTCAGGGTGGGAAGGACATTTGGGTGATGGGGCATTTTTAGTGCTTCAGGTGGACAAGGGTATTTCTGTGTTAAGGGTGTTTTTAAGGTTTAGGCATGGGTGAGGGTACTTGGGTAGTAAGTTTTTTTAAGAGTTAGTGTGGGTAATGGTATTTGGGTGGTCAGTGTATTTTGGGGGTGGAGTGGGTAAGGGTATTTGGGTGATCAGGGTATTTTGGGGGTTTTATGGGTGGGTGAGTTTAAAGGTAAGGGGCAATAAGGGAATGGTTCTTGTGGTTGTTAAGGACCTTATGCAGGGACTCCTCTGGCCCATCCACCACCTCAGTCACAGCAGAGTCAAATATATTATAGTAAAAGTGTATCAGTGTTAGAAATGGGGTCTTTGGTTGATAGTCAGGTTACTCCCTGTCCAAGCAAGGACCCTCACTCTAGTCAGGGTAAGCCACACACAATCCAAACTATCCTGTGCCCACCCTCTGGTAGCTTGGCACTGAGCAGTCAGGCTTAACTTAGAAGGCAATGTGTAAAGTATTTGTGCAATAAATCGTGCAATAACACAGTGTTTAGAAAAATATATAATATTTATCTGGTTAGATGCAGGTCAAAACGATTAAGCAGGAATTAAGTGGTAAACAGGGAGGTATGCGTCGATTTTTCTGGTGCACACAGATGATGCATTGTTGAGTTTTCACGCAGGGCAGGCTTTGCGTTGATTTTCGGAACATAGAATGGGATCCTCTTCAGGTTGTGGGGTTTTCGGACACCCCGGGGACGATGCGTTGAAATCCAGCGCTTGCAGGACGAAGTCACAGGGGCTGCGTCAATCTGGTGGGCGTTGCATGGAAATTTCTACCACATGGCAGGCACTGCGTCGATTCCTCTCAGGAAGTCGGGCTGCGTCGTTCTGACTCGGCTTTGCATCGATCCAGCGGGGCGTGCGTCAAATTTCCGGTCACCATGCTGGCGCTTTGTTGATCTTCTCCTTGCGAAGTCAGGCTGCTTTGTTCCGGTTCGGCGTGTGGTGATTTTCTCACTGTGATGCAGGCTGTGCATCAATTTTTCACCGCACAAGGAGTACTTTGCAGAGATGAAGTCTTTTTGGTCCTGAGACTTCCAGGAACAGGAGGCAAGCTCTATCCAAGCCCTTCGGGAGCACTTCTCAGTGGAGCCAGAGAGCAGCAAGGCAGCAGGGTAACAGCAAGGCAGCAGTCCTTCTCAGAAAAGCAGACAGGTGAGTTCTTTTGGGCAGCCAGGCAGTTCTTCTTGGCAGGTTGCAGGTTCTGGTTCAAGGTTTCTTCTCCAGGAAGTGTCTGTGAGGTAAAATGTCTACCCCAGAAGTGTCTGAATTGGTAAAATGAGACCCTGCTTAAATACCCAAATGTCCCTTTGAAGTAGGAGAGACTTCAAAGAGTGGCTTAGAAGTGCACATGGTCGCCTTTCAATTCCATCCTGTCTGCCAGGGTCCCAGTAGGGGGTGTGGCAGTCATTTGGGTGAGGACAGGCTACTGACCTTTGATGTGCAAGTGTCAGGCCCTTCACCCTCCCAGCCCGGGGAGACCCATTCAATATGCAGATGAATGCATATGTGACTGAGCATCCTGTGTTTGGGGTTGTCTGAGTGAATGCACAAGGGAGCTGTCAACTAAACCAGCCAGATGTGATTTGTAAGGCACAGAAGGATTTAAGGGTAGAGAAATGCTCACTTTCTAAAAGTAGCATTTCTAAAATAGTAATATAAAATCCAACTTCACCATGAAGCATGATTTTGTATCACCATTCTGGCCATACTAAATATGACCTGGCTACTCCTTTCAGATCAGGATCTACCACTCAAACAGTATATGAGGGTAGCCCTAATGCTATCCTATGAAAGGAGCAGGTCTCACAGCAGTGTAAAATTAAATAAGGAGTTTTACGCTACCAGGACATATAGAACACACATTGTCATGCCCTGCCTTTTACCTACATAGTCAATTGGGTATGAGCCTCTGTCACCATGTTTTAAGGAGAGAGCATATGCACTTTAGCACTGATTAGCAGTGGTAAAGTGCGCAGAGTCCTAAAGCCAGCAAAAAGGAGGTCGGAAAAAGAGAAGGAGGAAGGCAAAAAATTTGGGGATGACCCTGCAGAAAGGCCATTTCCAACAATGAGTAACAAGTCAAAAGGTCTCTGTGAGGTTATTATGAGGATGTGGTAATATGGGGAGGTAGATACTACACGTGCTCTGGCATCCAACAGTGGGACTGATATAAAAGTAACCAGTCCACCTTTGACCTGACCTGATAATAAGGGAATGGCTAGAACATCATAAGTAATATAGCCTTCTAAATGCAGAGAATTTAAAAGCCAGGTTTCTTGGCAACAGGTTATCTGATGGTGTTCCATCAGCTTTAGCCAGCCTGGGTTCCTTAACTTGGAACGAAGGCCACATTCCATGCAGATGGGTATACTGTTTCCTGGCTGGCAATGGGTATTGCGTTAACCTGACATGGAGAAGACACAGAGGGACTTTCAGATTACAGAATTCCTTCAGGCTTTTGGCACCAAATGGTAGTCAGTCTGTTTGTTCCAAAGATGATAGAGTCTCAGATCTGTTTTGTAGAAGTACACAGCTTTTTGGGGATTGAATAGCTGCTACACTCTTGGTGGGACCGGTGATCTGGCAGGACTGCAGTACTCTATTTTTTTAATCAAGGGAATGAAAGAGTTTTGGGTCGTAGAAAAAACCAAATGGTTGAGCTCTAATGCCCTCTAAAGCATTTGGTATTTTAGAGAGGGAGTATAATAAGGCCCGCACAAGGTCCGGTCTCCTAAAATTTATTATAAGACAATCACCATGTGAGGCCTTTGCCATCGGCCTACCCATGAGACTCTCCTTGTAGTATTATTGTCTTTGGACAGATCTCTAAACCAACCAGAGTACTTTCTCATCCAATGGGTCACTTTGTTGAGAAGGGAAGTAGGAGATTAAGATAGCCAATGCTCAAATTGAGGTATGTTTCCTAGTACAATTATATAGGGAGTGCACTCCAGAAGGATGTGGGGATCAACATCCTATACTTCATTCCCGTTTGAGTTGTACAAAGTATGAGTTCCCCTCTTACCAAAATCCCAATGTTCAGAGGCTGGCTGCTCTCTTTATACTCGTGAATTCAATAGAATTGGCATGGAAGGAAGTGGCAAGTGCTGGGTCAGAGATTCCATTCTTTGTTGCACTGGGGGGATCGGGTTTGGGTGGCTGGGCATTTGCATATGAGGCGATTGAATGTTCAAGCATCCTAAAAGCTTGTTTTTAACAGCCAGGGAAGACATTCTATCATCCAGTTTCTCTTGGGCTGCTTGAATGAGTTTTAATTTCCCTTCTATGGCAGTTAATTTCAATGTGACAGAAAAGCAGATGTGAGATATATCCTTAAAACTATTATCAAGGTGATCCAATCTAGCAGAGCAGTTAAGAATGACCTTTCTGATATCAGGCTCATTCGTGGCAACCATTTGGGCAAGCTTTTTTCCCACACTTCTCTTACCATTTGGCCCTTGTTTCTCCTGGGGTGCTGGAATAGATTTTAAGTTATGGAATTGGTGCCCCTTGTCTACTACTCTTAAGAGATGGACCGTTTGAGTCAAGTATCACTTCGAGCCTCTCAAAAACTTGAGTCTTGGGCAACACATGGATTGGGCATACCAGAAGCCATCACATTTTTCTTAAAAATAAGGAATGCTTGGTCAGAAAGTGTAGTGTCGACTGAGGTCTGGCTAGGGGGAACTTTCTGTCCGGGTTTCAAAGGTCAACTGTAATGGTCTTTGTGCCCACTGAGGTACTTCCAGGGAGACCAAATCTCTTTAGTGTAAAGCCTATACTTGCCTTGACTCAGTCAATCTCTGTTTCAATTGCCCCCATAACCGAGGATAAGCTACTAGTGATAGAATAATAACTGATTCCCCCTTTTTTTGCACATGTAAACAGATGGCTTCCCTTGTGCTCTCCCATCCTCATGCTAGATACCTGTTAGTTGCTTAACAAAGTTAAGGCCAGAGGTCTCCTCTGCATACAAAATTGTGTTGTTGTTTATTCCTGTATGCCTGAACCAAGAGACTAGGACCAGCCCAGACTCCTCCAGCTCTTGGCCTGTCTTGGCCCGTCAGATGCCAGAGAAGTGCCCGCGCTGCGGTGGTGGAAAGTGATTTTCAAGTGATGTGTGCCCCCCCTATGGAGAGCAAGGTGTTGCTGCAGGGACCCCCCCAGCATATATATATATATATATATATATATTTAGTGATATATATATATATATATATATATATATATATATATATATATATATATATATATATACATATTTATATATATATATATATATATATATATATATATATATATATATATATAACTTTGAGATATTATGGAATAGATCACATTCCAGAACATGAAAACATGAAAGAGGTGGGGATAGGACAAGTAGATTGAGACAACTTGAGTCCAAATATATTATTCAGTTAAAAACCAAGACATCTTGGGGATTGAATAATGACGGGGAACTTTTTGTACATTTATAAGGATTTTGAGATTCCAAAATTTGTTGTTATATAGCCCAGAGGAAATTTGCTACATAAAATCAAGTCAAGATCTATACAAATTCATGAATATGGTACTATACCGATATGGGCAAATAATTACTAAATTATTTCAATTAATGATTTATGTTTAATGGAACCTTGTGAATATGGTAAATTAGGTTCTTATAGAGTGATTAAGATACAGAAATAATTGTTTGTAATTGATCTTGAAATTGATAGATAACAAATGAAAATAAGCAAATCCATTCTTGAAGATTTTTTGGAAAATTCAAGCTTTTAAATTCACTTTTAACATTATTATTGCACATTGAATTATATTTTTTTGCTACATATATTGTTTTGAGAAAATATAATAATTTAATTAGTTTTTTAGATTTTGAATATACTACAAGTCCCAGAATGCCTTTCATTGGTAATAGTGATTTGTGGGTATAAAAGTGAACAGAGTGGAAGGACTTATGGACTTTGATGTTTGGTCGAAACGCGTCGTTATGTTCCATTAAATAAATCATTTGAAGGAACAAGCCCTCACGGAGTGCACAGCAGTTTTTCTTTGGCTAAATATTTATATATATATATATATATATATATATACACATATATGCTAAAACAGGGGTTTTACTTACCTGGCATATCCTTACTATTTCCTATTTTGTTGTAAAGGTATGTGGGGTAAAGGGATATTCATTGTAAAGACGTGTGATAAAGGCACACTACTCGCCGTAGAGCCCCTTGTACCTCTCAAGTACAGCATCAGAAGCTGTGAGTCTGCAAAATGTCTGCAGAGTATTTGCATTATAACAATGTTATGTTTTTAAAGTGTGTATCATTTACCTAGAAGGCAGCTCTTTTTAGAGATCAATAACAGCAGGAAGACTAAGCAAGCAGGTTTCAGGTGCTGTCTAAAATACTGGTGCCTTTCTGTATATGATGATTGAATTGGCAAGAGAATTGAAATGACTGAATAAAGTGTAGGGTGTCCTAAAGTTCCCGCTTTCTTCCAGTGACCAGGACACACAACTAAGTAAACAAATAAAACATTAAAACATTCAAAAGCAGCAAATATGCAACAAAACAATTAACTTGAGAGCTTGTGACAGATATACAACTAAGGAACTGCCGTAAAAAATCTACAGCTTTAGAAAGTATCAGAATACTATATGCCTCATTTTAAATTGAACTACATCTAGATGCTTGAGACAACCGGGGGGTATTAATTTCAATTATGTGAAAGATGCCGTAGTAAAGAGACTTACTAACAAATCAGTTACAATTTGAAACCCTCTAAGCAAAGACTCAAACAAAAGCAACATATGTGCGAAAAAATCCCTTCCTTCACCGTTTTACCCACTTTCTAAGATGTAATTACTCTATTCCAAAAGCTGTTTGCCTGCTCAAACATGAACATTGGTTTCTATACCGGAATCTAGAGGTTTATGGTAATGGTGCTCTCTCCTCCCTTACTTCAGAGCCAGTGTGTTACTTAATGGCCTCAGTTTCTGATAGCACCAAAATGGGGTCCACAACCTTATGCTCAATCAGAAGCTCATATAAGAAGGGAGACTCTCCTTTTTATTTTATTGTAGCTTCTGATGGGGCAAAAGGGTGCATGTCTGAGAGGCCCCAAGTCACCTTTATGTGACATGCTGCATTGTATGATGTTAGTGCAGAAGGTAAGGTATGTATTGCCTGTGTGAGGACAGGGTTTAACAGCCCACGTCTGACACATGTGCAATACAGCCGAGGGGGAAGTCCTCCTCTGGTGTAAGGTGATATTGCAGGTTTTACATGTTACCAAATGATCTGTAAGATTGTTTGTTTTCATATAAAGGCTGTAATATGAAATAAGATGAAGAGTGAGGCAGTGATGGTTAGGGGACACCGCCCTTGCACCCTCTATGAATGAGCTGGCCATCTCCAAGGCCCAGTTGCATTTCATGTTAGCTGTGGTGCCTGGAACCATCTGGTGGAATCAGCTTTCTCTCCCTGGAGTGAAGGGTTGGATAGGCCTATAGGGGCTAAGCAGGCAATACCGAATGGGCTGACAGGTCATTGGGTGGGCGGGTTGTTGGATCCGCCCACCCAATGACCTATGGGCCTGTTTTGTGGTCTGCTGGTTCTGGTTTTACTGTTGATCTTCCTGATATTAAAACAAAGATTGAGTGCAGCAAGCTCAAATCAATAGAGACTTCCATGACTTGCAAAACAATTATACAGCACTGCCACAAGTGCCCCAATTTACAAATTTAGGCCAGTTTTTTTAGCTTTCTGATACACAAATGGGGGTCATATTTGTTGGTGCCTTGGCCTATTTTCTGACTATTTTCTGACTGAGGCAGATCCTGCTGGAGAGCCTGGAAGCTGGTTCTCTTTGCTACCAATGGGTCTGCAATTGGCAAAAAAAAAATGGCTTCTCTTTCCTACTGTAGTGAGGAGCTGATAGGACTTTGTGAACAGTCATTCAACCGAAGGAGTTTACCACAGATTTACAAAGTGGCCTCATGTACGTCTCTAACCTGATCAAGTGTCAGCTACACAATTGAAAGCGAGCATCATCCCCACAAATGGGGCTTGTATCTGACCAGGTAAAGAAATCCTCCTGATCCCTAATGGACTTGGACAACACTCTGCATGTTGAGGCCTTCTAGTGAATATTGTATTTAACCATGTGTATAGTGTGAAATAAACCAATAGCTAAAGAACACTTTACTTGAAAACATTGGAATAAAGAAAGATCAAGTAAAAATATAGGGCAAGGTGCAGACTGAGTGCAAAATTGATAGAGTGTTAAAGGACATAACTTGCTTTGGAGGGGTAAGTGGAAAAGATAAGGGTACAGAGAAAATATATTGGCTTGAGAAAGGTTTAAGATAATCAAATAGAACAAGATTTAGAGGAGAAATGAAGAACGATGCCCTAAAAGTCAATTAATTGGTGTGTGGAAGCACATCAGGAGACAGGGCTTAATACTTATGACTCAACAAGCACAAGGGCTCAATATTCCGATCCAGCTTGTGCTAACTTCACTTCAGAGAAGAAAAGGCTAGCAGTGTCAGTGCTTTCGGATGTGAGGCTTCAACTATCTGGGGGACATACTACACAACGGCACCTTGCAAAAAACTACATTTCTCAGCAGTCCTTCAAGTCACCTATTGATTGGACATGGCAATGGCCATCTTGAAATATGGGGTATAACTTCCCTCATGTTTCATAGTCTTCTTGATAGGAAATCGTGTTGCCATTTGCTGCAGCTAGGACCTTGCAATTTAGATTCAGGACTTTGCTTTTCAAAGAACAGTTGCTTCTTTTAGAGTTTGCTGAAGAACCATTTTGTGAATACAGATAGGTAATCTGAAAATCAAAGTGTGTTTAGAAACGAACTTTGAACTGCTTGGAATGTTTGACTTTAAACTCCTGTTGGATCTAGAATACAAAGTTAGCGTTTTCTCACAATTACAGAATGAGGGAAATAGTCAGAAGGTACTTAGGGACTGTTTAACTAGATGTGTCTTCATTTGGTTCCAGAAGGCAAGGAGTAGGGTTAGTTTCCTCTGTGTAGCTAGAAGAGAGTTCCATTCTGAAAACTGCCATCTCAAAGAAGGATTGTTTCCTAGCTATGGCTGTCTTGAATTTGGGTACTCCAAAAGAAGTGAGTCCTTACTTCTCAGACTACTGGGTCCTCCAGAAATTGTGAGCTGATAAGTCAATTTTGAAACCTCAAGATAAGGATGCTTGAACTGGAAAAGGAGAAAAGACGTTTAGGTTTAATGTGCTCACAATTCCGCGGTATATATTTTTTCAACCGTTTGGAGAGTAAAAGAAATTCAGTTTTCTTCAGATGTAAGAGTTAACATTTTCTTTCACTCAAGCTTAAAGTTTGGAGAGGCAATGGCCGAAAATGGCTATATCCTGGATGTTTGATGTTTGTAAGTATTATTGAGGATAATGTGCATATCGGTAAAGCTTGACAAAATACTCCTTCATAACCAATTCAAGCGGTTCGCAATAGATGTTAAAAAATGTGAGAGCTAAAATTCAGCCTCGAGGGACCCCTCCATTCGTTTTTCTTATGTAAGAATCCTGATGGTTGCTGCTCTCTAGTTGACATTTTTAGTAAAATACTTTTTTAGTAATTACATGTTGGATACTTCCACTTCAACAATTAAGTAAATTATTATTTGGACATTTCACTAATTTCGAACCAAATAGTTTAAAAATCGTTATTCCTATAGAAATATTCCCTAATTTTCCTTTAGACATTGTTTGGTGTTTTATTATAAAAACATGTCTCCGAGGACTAGCCACTTTGCTTTACTAAGTTACAAAAGGCTGAGCCAAAGGACACTCATTTGGGAAAGAGGAGTTCATGCATGTGAAATGTGGCAACCAGATGGTGTGGACGCTTGGCCTAGCTCAGAATAAGACTGTTGTCTCTCTCCCCATAGTGTGCCAAATGAATTTCCTACAATGACAATGATAATTTCTGTCTGTCTTGTTAGAAATATATATACATTGGTGCAGCATTTTCTGCCTTTTGTAGGCCAAATTTGTTCATCTAATCCACCTATCTGGTGTATGAAAACTACCTGGCCAAAATTGTCACCTCTTTGTTCCCGATGATAAACCGACGCTAAAATTTCTGAGATTCACAAACCAACTCAAATTGGTATTTGCGTTGGTTTATGTGGCAAAGAAACGCAAAGCAGTGTGAAAACCTGCTCTGCATTACTTTGCGTCAAGGGGGGCGTTACATGGGTTGTACATGGGCGTGCCCATGCTACTACCCATGCTTTATGATGTTAAACCCTATTCTCAAACATCAGTAGAAAGGGTTTAGCACCAAAAATTAACTCAGCAGAAAAGCAGGCATTAAACAGAGATTTTTTATCATTTCTGGATGCTTTTCCGAATTTGCATGTGTGCTGCACTGTACAGCACACATACAAATTAGGAAAAGCATTTCCACTTGTCTAGTCATAGAATTTTGTACAGGAAGGATACCATTCCTGTACAAAAACTATGCTAGACTCACACACACAATCTAGCACAATGGTGCTAAGGTATTTGCGTGGCGCGCAGCAGCTGAAATCAGCACCGGCGCTAAGGAGAGGAGAGGAGAGTGATATTTCTATGTGCATATGGTGAGCTCCTCCTCCCTCCCTGTCTCGCAACGCAGCAACTTTGGGTGCTGCACTGCATTGCCTGTCACCTACCAGAATCTGTTCCTCGGGAGCTTATTTACAAGTCCCCGTGGAGCAGGGCGGCGCAGCAAGTGCCTTGCTGTGACACCCTGTGCCACTGGGAAAGGGCAGAAATGTGCTGAATCTACAACATACACCTTCCTGCACAAAAAAAATCAAGAGTTTTAAAAATGAGGAGAGGTGAAAACGGGGAGAAATAAATATATTTCTCCCCATCGTGTCACTTCTTCACCACTTCAACACCCATGGAACACCCTTTTCACACAGTTTTATGCATGAAGGAGGCCCATATTTACAAGGTTAAGAAAAGCCATGCAAGGTGACTTTGTGTGGCCTTGTATATATGGGATGGCACATTGCACCACCGGAGCGTCAAAAAATATGACGCTCCGGTGGCACAGTGTGCCGCTAGGGGCTTGTAAATATGCCTGTAGGTTTGTGAATACACAAAAGATTGAAATCAAAGGGGCATCTTTACAAGAAAGTGGTGCATCAGCTCTGATGTCCCCTGTACCCCCTAACGTCACCGTGGTGGTGCTGTATTTACTATATAGTGCATTATGATACACTGTAGCACAATACTGTCATGATTTATGGCTGGATTAGCACCACAAATTATGGTGTTACCCCAGCAAACACAGGGAGGCCTAGAGGTTAATATGGGAGCATCTATTTAATGCCTGCCCTGAACAGGCATTAAAAAATGGTGGAAAAAATGGCGCAGTCAAATCTTGTAAATTTCACTGTACTGTTTTTTTGGGCCTTCCTGCATGGGAACGCCACCCCTTGCATACATTATACCTGGCGCAGAAGCAGGGGCAAGCGTTTGCAATGTAGTATTTAAATATGGTGCTCAGTGGGAGCTCCTTAACGCCTTCTTAACGTAAACAAAAATGATGCTAGAGTGGCAAAAGGAGGCGCAAGGGGCTTGTAAATATGCCCCAAAATGTGTACACAGTAGTGTGTCCAAGAGGGTGGTCAGCACAGAGGATGACTCATTTGTCATTCATGACTCTGGGCTCTCCTCGTGCTCTCTTCTCATGTGTTAGGCCTACCTCCCACTGGACCCATACACGGTATGCTTCCACGCACACAGGGGACAAACGTCTGTTGCCCCAGGCAAACAGGAATGGATATAAATCGGTCTCAAAAAGAATTGATAGTAACATCCCTTTCAGCTGTAAATGGCTGACATGGTCCAGCTTTAGGAGAATGCAGATTTAAGCTGTGCATTTTACTCACTGCTATCCTAGCCCTACTCCATCATGCAGGCCTTGTTAGTAACTTGAAACGTGTATATGGGAAATTCTCATTTGCTTATCTATCAGCATTCCTTTCCTCCTTGCAAATGTGCAAAAGTGCTGATCAGAACTCCGATCCGATGGTAAAAAGCACATAAAATCAATACTTAAAAAAATAAAAGTATACCCACTGCCAGAAAGTCGAGTAAGACCCGTGACTCAGATGTTAAAAACTTACGTGGAGCAGTTATTCAAAAAGAAATGTACACGTGGGTAGTTAATGTCAGCCTTGGTAGAGAAGAGATTGTCATTGAGGCATCTTTATAAAATCAATTTAATGACACACCATTATGTCTTGATTGATTCATTTGAGGCAGGATTAAGCCATGGCAAGAACATTTTAATAAGAAATGTTCTCCTTGCTTTTTTTCTAGCATGATAAGCAGAAGAGCAATGCTATAATGACAAAAACATTATCTTGACATCTGTTATGAGCAACAGCCTGTATATTTGTGATTTGTCTAATAATGTCAACCTTGCAATTACGCTGTATTGCCAAAATATGCTTCTTATTGCTAGGTTAGCATACGTGCATGTGAAATGTTATTTGTGTCTTTTTGAGAAATTATTGAAGAGTCACATTCACAGTTTTATGGGAAGAAGCATTAAGCATGCTTATGTGTGGTGGTATTGCTGCGATTGGGCATAGGACGGCTCTATGGATCTTGGGCACATGAGTACCTTATGCGTGTACAAGTGGGCTGCTCTTATCGAAAAGAGCAGGATGTCAGCATGAGAGCACATATTTAGATCCAAGACCACCATTTTTAATTTTGAGGTCTTCACAGTTCCGCAGAGTTCTTACTTTGAGAATACTTCCCAAAGGGGGACAATTCAGGCCCCAGCGGTAATCCTAACAAACACACAAGGCGATCACAAGGCGATCGTCATTTGGCCTCTCTTTTCAGATGACCTTCCTTCACCATACTCTATATTTTCATCAGTGTTTTAAGCAGACATGCTTGTGGGTCTACGATGATCACTGGGGTATTGGCAGAGCACTGACATTCTGTATCATGGGCACAGGGATACTGGTTAGCTAGTTATCTAGTTTAGAGAGATGAGCAGTTACACGTTTATCCATACAACATTCGGAGGCTTATCGCATCAAGTGAGCACTGAGAGAAAAGGCTATGTAAGACAATCTCTGCCACAGTGTTGGGCTGTTGTTTTAAGCAGCTGAAAAGCTTGAGCAGCAATAGTTTACCACCTTAGAAAGTGGTGAATGGTCGCTTGTCGCAAGAACTTTCAAGGCATGTGCTGGTTTTCCTTCGAAATGTAGCCGGATTTTTTTGACATATTTAAAGTAAGGACCTAAAAGAAACAAGAGCCAGATCTAGGAAAGGTTTTGCACGTCTCAAACAGCGAATTTCGCTGTTTACGACGTGCAAAACCCACATCGCGATGCCCAATTCCCATTGTGCGAGTCGGTTACCTGGACCGACTCGCAAAACGGGACTGCGAGTCGCAATAAGAAAGGGGTGTTCCCCTTCCTAATTGCGAGTCGCAGCACGATGCTGCATTGCTTTGCGAACGCGGTCGCAAAGCAATCGCAGTTACCACCAGTGTCACACTGGTGGCATGGAAAACATTTTTTCAGAGCATTTTTTCATTTTGTAATGTAACTCGTTTTCCTTTAAGGAAAACGGGCTGCATTACAAAAAAAAAAAAAAAAACTGCTTTATTTAAAAGCAGTCACAGACATGGTGGTCTGCTGTCTCCAAGGGGAGTCGCAAATTGCGACCTGCCTCATTAATATTAATGAGGTGGGCCTTTGCGACCCCATTGCAAATCGCAGATGGTGTCAGGCACACCATCCTACATCCTGAATTGCGACTCGCAAATTGCGAGTCTCTCTGACTGGCAATTTGAGAGTCGCAATTCAGGATTTTCCTACATCTGGCCCCTAATCTCTCAGAACCAAGGGGGCAAGGTTAGAAATCAAACAAAAACCCCAAGGGTATGTCTAAATAAATTATATAGATAACTACACATATCAATTTTATAAACGAGACTAATCCTGTGCAAAATAACTTCTTTTAGCTCAAATGCTCAATGTAGTTATTTATTTAAAAAAATATGATATTAAATATCGACATAGATATAAAGAAATTTTACATAACATAAAATATTGCTGGAAGACCTAAAAACACACATCAATAAGTCTATTAACAACGTTTCATATCATCAATATTACCAATATACAATTATTAACCAATACGTTATTTGTATTTGCATAGTGTACTGCAGATTGCGAATTTTAAACCAAATATCATGAGGTAAAAAGAAAATAATGGTTCATATCATTTATCATTTCATTTTAGTTCATCAAACATAACCTTGCGTGTTGTTTAAAACACACACTAACACTGTTAACGTGAAAATGTACCTTGGGTGCGTCAAAAATAAATCCGCACGGGTTGGCTAACAGTTGATTTTGGATGTAATATAAAATCTCTATACAGTGAACTTTTTAAGCATGTCACAAAGTCAATAGTATAATTTTATGCACTGAATGAACAGTTGATCAATATTTTTGGAGCATTTTGTCAACACTTTAATGAACTTGCACTCTTTTAACTTGCTTTGTGAGTACTGTGGTGAGAACCCAAGATTAGAAGTCGGGGACATATATACCTTTCAGGTCAGATATTGATGTTTTGTTTGCACTCTTCTGTATGTTTTTTTGTTGAGCCGCAATTTTAGTTACACTGTGACACATCTTACAATATATTCCACACCCACTAAGGCCCTTATTTTGAGTTTCTGCCGCCCGCCAAACTCATGCTGCTGGTAGACCGCCATTGCGTTCAGAACACCACTGGCCCTATTCGGAGTTCACTGCAGGGCCTTAACATTGACGCAGGCTCATAATCGAGTCGCTCCAATGTGGCGGTGCAATGGGTGCAGCAGCACCCGTCGTGCTTTCCGCTGCTCGTAATTCGGGCAGTGGAAAGTGTGATGGGGCTGTCCATGGGGACCCATACACTGCCCATACCAAGTGCATGGGCAGTGCAGGGGCCTCTATGGGGCCCCAAGCACCCCCTTTCTGCCAGCCTTTGCATGGCGGGGCTACCGCCATGCAATGTCTGGTGGAAAGGGGACTCGTAATCCCCAAGGCACTACTGCAGGCAGTGTTGCCCTGACAGATTAAGACCACTGAGACCACCAGGCTGTTGGCTGGGGGCAACCTGGCGGGGTCAGTGGTCCGACCGTAGCATTTCTGCCACGGTCGTAATGTGCCTGTTGGACAGCCATTATGGTGGCGGTCCCACTGCCACCACGGCCTGCCAGTAAATGAGGCCTAAGTGTTTTGCACCAGTCTTGATCATCTGCTGGATGAATGGGATGAATTAAGGAACGTTTTTAGAATTGCAAATGTTAATATGCAAAGGAAATGATGCGAATGGTGCATTATTATACATATATATACACACAAATATATATATATATATATATATAATATCCAAGAAAGAAGTGACTCAAACAGATGATCTCACTAAAGAACAAAAATATATTTCTACTACTTATTATTATTATTATTATTATTATTTCTTTAGTGAGATCATCTGTTTGAGTCACTTCTTTCTTGGATATTACATTTTCTTGTGGCTCTTTGTATCCTTTGGGATCCAGATTTTTGCCCTGGCTGGCTGGCTGTTGTTTTCTTATATATATATCTATACATGTGTATAAATATATATATATATATATGTATATATACACACAAAGGTTAAAGTGATTTTAAAGTTACATGGAGAGCAATCTGCTTTAATGTACAAAACAACTGAAATTCCCAAGTTATCTCAAGTAACTACAACTCTTGTCCCAAGGTAACTTTAACTCACTCCCCACCATGCACAGTGTTTTCATCAATTGTTATTTCAAATGTTGCTGTGATGTTATCAATTACATCATATAAAATGTCATGTTTGATGTAATATGTAGGGTAATTATCCGTGCATTGTGAATGTAGAAGTTATAGTTTCCTTTGGGCATGAGTTTTGTAGATTTAAAATGGCTTGTTTTAACTGTGATGTTCAATAAGCTATGAAGTCACTTTAATCTTGGTTTTCATCACTGAATTTCTAGGGTAGCTGAACGGGAAGCAGCCACCCCCCAGCCATGCACGGCCTTTGACAATGCACAGCCAGGTCCTGCTGTCAAGCCCCAGCAGGCAGCCAACTCCTGTATGTAACCCACCCCCATTGAGTGGCTTGGGGGTTTGCCAAAGGGCCTCGACTCTAAGCAGGCAACCCGACACCACAGTCTTTTGCAACACCAAAATATAAAAAGTGAGCCTTCTGTTTTTTTGTCTTTAGGGGTGAACATAGCAATATATAAAAAGCAGATCTAGCATAGTTCTCCAAAAATCACCAACAATTTTGTTCAAATGTATATTTCAATAATTCACACAATGCAATGTTTATTAAACTTGATCACCAAAACACGTTTAATAAAGTTATTCTAAAAACATGTATACAACTCTCTTTTTTACATAGTTTTTATTATTACATTTGGTTAGAGAGACACATTTTTTCTTAATTAAAACAAACATGTCTTTTAACCTTTTTCATCCCTGAAAAATGCAATAATAAAAACAACCACAAACTGCAGTCATATAACCAGCCCCTAAACGGTGATGCACTCTCAGCTGTAGTGCAAAAGCTTCACTCTGGGCAGTGCTTTAAATGAATATGATAAATTCTTCTGGGTTCATAGATCCAATGATCCAGGAGACTTAGGGCCTGGTTTAGATCGCAGTGGAGGGGTTACTCTATTGCAACAGTGATGGATACCCCATCCATCAAAATCTAAATACCATTGTTTTCTTTGCCATTTAGCTTTTGGTGGACAGGATATCCATCACCGTTATGATGAAGTAACCCCTTCGCTGAGATATAAATCAGGCCCTTACAGTTATTTTTCTTCTAATGTTGTTGTGGGGTGGGGCTGCAGAACTCAAAGCAGGAGCCGGCATTTAAGCTCCACCCTGGTGCCTACTACTATTTTTGTTGGGGACTGCGGGTAGATTTAATTTTTATTTTAAAGTGGAGTGCCCTGGTGCCCACCCTGGGCACTCCTGAGCACATCCCTCAGTGGGGGGTGTGTGGGGACGCCCAGAGCTCCTGCATCCCCACCAACTCCCTTGTCTGCACGCATTCTGGGTGCTGCGCGAGCTGGCATTCCTTCCACCCCGCAAGAGAAGTTTTCATTCTCAATGCATTGGCATTATTATAGCAGATGAAGCCATAGCTTTCATAGCAATTCTTATGAGATCTCAATTGAGATGACTTTTTACAACATGTGTATGAAGCTGCGCCACTTATAGTATTTTCAGGGTAGTATGTGAAGTTATGTGCATTTAGGTGGGCGACTTATGGTAGGATGAAAGTGGTGTGTAAATTATAAACATAATTTAAGAATTTGCAATGTTTGTGTAATTTAAGTATGGTTTGAATGGAAAAAATAAATAAAATTTTCCTAACTATAAGTTATATGTAGCCTTTGTTTTTTTTAAGGAATTTCAATAGTTTTAATGTTTAAAAAAACATGTGTTTCAAGTCGTAGTATTGAGTGTTATTTAGTAAGGTATCATTAATTGGCGTGTCGTACAGTAAAATGAAGGTGATCGTCATACCGTCAAGTGTTGTAGAATGGAGTATGGTATAGTGGAATTGAGTGCAGTGTGGCACAATGTAGTGGGATAGAGTGGGAAGCACTGTATTAAAGTGTTGTAGAATTGAGTTCTATGGAGTACAGTAGTGTGTTGTGCAGTACAGCTGCATGCAAAAGATGCTTGGACAGTGGCGCAGAGCAAGGTGAAGTCTCATATTTGGAGTAGAGTAGAGTAGAGTAGAATTCAGTGAAGTTACATAATGTAGTGTGGGGTGAAGTCTGATACAGTGCATTATTGTGTCATAGAGTAGAGTGGTGTGGAGTGGGTTATGGTGTAGTTGCATTGGGTATAATTGAGTAAACTCTTAAAAATTGGAGTGGTGTCCCATACAGTAGAGTGGAAGGCTGTATCAAAGAGTATTGAGAAGAGTTGTTTAGTGGAATAGAGTGTTGTACCATGAAGTATATGGGCTTAGATTGGACTGTGGAGTTAGACAGTGGAGTGCATGTGGAAAGACTGAAGTATAGTCGTGTACAGTGCCATAAAGTGCAATACACATTTATAGACTGCAGTTCTAAAGAGGGGAGAAGAGTGTTGTACAATGGAGCCATTTTGAGTACAGTGGCATACACTGTAGTGAGATAAATTGGAGTACCATAGAGTTGAATGCTATGTAGTAGAATAGTGTACAGTTCAATACTGCACAATCTATTAGTCTACAGTGGAGAGTGGATTTGCAGAAAGTCAAATGGTGTGCACTGGAAAGCCATACAGAGGAGTGCCATACAATAGAAAAAAATAGAGTATAGTGGAGTACAGTGGAGTGGCACACATCTGACTAGTGCATAGTGCAGTAGTGTACAGTGTAGTGGCATAAAGTGGCGTACCGTAGGCTAGAGAGGTATACAGTGCTGTGTGATAAACTGGAATACCATATAGTGTGAGGGGCATACAAATGAGTGGCATCCAATGGAATAGCATGAAATGGAGCGTCAGAGAGTGGTTTGAAATACATTAGAGTGACGTGCTGTGGCATACAGTAGAGTTGTGTACAGTGGAATATCATAAAGTTGAGCGGTGAATAGCGTACTGCCGTACAGTGTAAATGAGGTATGGATGTTGTTAAAATTTTGAAGGAATAGTGTACAGTGGAATATTGTACAGTCGAGTAGACTAGATTGCATCCAGTATAGTGTGTACAATGGAGTTGCATACAATGGAGTTGAAAATACTGCAGTAGCGAAAAGTGGAGTAGGCTAGGTTTGAATAGCATGTAGTAGAGTGTCGCCGAGTGGAGTGTTGTCCAATGGAATAGCTTAGAATGAAATGGCATTGTGTGTAGCGGTGTACAATGGAGTAGCATCCATGAGAGTGCCATTTAGTGAAAT
The DNA here is from genome assembly GCF_031143425.1 of Pleurodeles waltl. Taxonomy (NCBI): domain Eukaryota; kingdom Metazoa; phylum Chordata; class Amphibia; order Caudata; family Salamandridae; genus Pleurodeles; species Pleurodeles waltl. Next base: position 413,413,095 of record NC_090447.1, read on the forward strand.
AGCGTACAGTGGAGTGTCATAGAGTCGTGTGGCATATAATGGAATAGTATGCAGTGGAGTGGCATAGAGTGGAATGGTATACAGTGAGGTAGCGTGCATTGGAGAACCATACACTGAAAATGCGTAGAGTGGAGTGGCATATAGTAGAATAGAGTACAGTGGAGTGGCACAGAGTGGATTTGTGTAAAGAGGAGTCACATACAGTGGAGTTGCATACCGTGGAGTGGTGTACAATGCAGTGGAGTAGCATAAGGTTGAGTGGCGTATAGTGTGAAATTGTGGAGGAATAGTGCACAGTATAATACCCTACATTCTTGTAGTGTACAGTGAAGTGTAGAAGAGTGGATTGGCAGAAAGTCAAATAGTGTACACAGGTGTGTCGGACATTGGAGTGCCATATACAGGAATAGCGTACAGTGTAGTGGAGTACAGTAGACTGGAATGCAGTGGATTAGCTCACAGTGGAGAAGCATAAAGTGTAGTAGCATACAGTGGTGTGGCATAGACAGGGATGTTGTACAGTGCAGTGTGACACACTGGAATACCATGTAGGGGAGTGCCATACAAAGAAGCTGCATCCAATGGTCTAGTATAGAATGAAGTGTCATAGTGTGGCTTAGCATACAATAGAGTGGAGTATAGTGAAGTGCCATACAATGGAATAGCATAAGGTGCTGTGCGTACAGTGGAGTGGTATACATTGGAATAGCGCATAGCTGAGAAGCATACAGGGGAGTTAGATACAGTGGAGAAGCTTAGACTGGATTGCATCCAGTGTAATGTGTACAGTGAATTTGTGTACAGAGGAGTTGCAAATACTGCAACAGCTTACAATGGAGTGGGGTAGAGTAGAATAACATATAGTGGAGTGTCGCAGAGTAAAGTGTCATCCAAGAGAATACTGTCAAATGGAATGGCATACAGTAGACTGGAGTACAATGAAACAACATGCATTGTAGTTCCATACAATGAGAAAGCATTGAGTCAAGTTCGTAGAGTTGAGTGGCATATAGTAGAATAGCGTACAGTGCAGTACTGTAGAGTGAAGTGCCATATACTGTAGTAGCATACATTGGAGTAACATACAGTGAAATAGTATAGAAAGAAGTGTCGGGAGTAGAGTATCGCATAGTAGAATAATGCACAGTGGAGTGCCGTACAGTACAAGATCATATATTGGAGTCACATACAGTGGAGTTGTGTACATTGGAGTGGTGTACAGAGCAGTGACATTCAGTGGAATAGTGTTTAGTTGAGTAGTCTATAGCATAGTGCTGTAGAGTGTAGTGGGGAACGGATGTAGTTGAAATTTTGGAGCTCATGGTATGCACAGTAATACCAGGCAGCAACTTGTGTTGCATTGCGTTTCTGCACATATACCAAGCACAGGAGGGTGACACATGGTGGCTGTGCATATATTTGTAAATGTTGCATAAGTTCTGTGCTGCCCTTGTGGCACTATGCATAACACAAGCGTAACACAATAGAATCCCAGATTTGTCCCCTAGTGATATATGGTGCCATGGTGAACCGTGCTAAGTATAAAGTGTACTTAGCAATAACAAGGCAGTGTATAACTGGCTAATGTATGCCTTTTCCACTTTAAAAGGTAGACATAATCCTTTTAGTTGAATTATGGGTTGTTGTGGGTTATGGTCTTAAACATAGATAAGAAAGAATTCTTATTGTTGCTCCCAATGTATTACCATTTTTTTAAAGTGGAAATAGGGCTTGAATTTATGTATAATTTCCTACATATTTATTCCCGCTAACACACTAAATTGTAGGTATTACCGTGATGTGTCGACTTTTTTGACATAATTAAAAATGTAAAAAATTCTAAATACTCTGTATTACATATATATATATACATATATATATACACATATATATATATATTCATTTTTAAGGTACCTCTGTACTCCTTAATGGTTTGTTTTTTTAACTATATGGAAACTTATAATTATATCTCCCTACCTATTACACTTAATTTAAGGCTGTAAGTTTAAACACCATCAGAGTTGCCCTATAACAACATGGCTGCCTGGTATTTTTGGAAAGACAATCATTATCAATTCAGATAATGACTTGTCATCACAGTACAACCTTGAAAATACCTCAGCCACAGATATAGATGAAAAATGTCCTTATTTGTTAACTTTTATTTTCTGTTCTTGCCTGCACTACCCCAAAGAAGCATCTACACCCACCACTATGTATGTAATACTGCAAAATGTTCAGAGAAATCCAGAAGGCAGTTTTCACCTAATGGAAAATACAAAAGTCTCTGGACAATGCATTGGATATCAAGCATGTTTTGGAATCCCTTTTTTTCTTTGCACCACCTTCATGAAACACTGCAGAACTTTCAGGACTCCAACAATGAAATGGGAGCTGCAGGTCTGCAAAGTTCAATGGACATTCATCAAACGGATGCCAAGTTATTAAACCCTTCGCTGCCAGGCCTTTTCCCCCTCCTGTGCCAAGCCTATTTTTGGCTATTTGGGGTAGTTTGCGTTTAGGCCCTCATAACTTCCTGTCCACTTAACCTATCCATGCCACAATTGCGTCCTTGTTTTCCAACAACCTAGGGATTCTAAAGGTACCCAGAGTTTGTGGTTCCCCTGGCGCAAACCAAGAAATTAGCCAAAATACACCTAAAATTTCATTTGTTTCAGAAAAATTGGAAAAAAGGGTGTGCAGAACAAGGCATGTGTCTTAATCCCTGAACACAGCCCCAACAAGGGATTTGGAGTGCTAAAATCACCATCTTACCAGCTTTCAGGAACGGGCAGGCTTGAAACAGAAAACTAAATTTTTCAACACAAGTTTTTGCATTACACTGGGACATATGCTATTTTGACAATTTATTGTGCTTTCCACCTCCTTCCAGTTAGTGACAGAAATGGGTGTGAAAACAATGCTAGATCCTGGACAGCTAAATATTTCTGAAAAGTAGATACAATTCTGAATCTAGCAAGGAGTTATTTTGTGTGGATCCTTCAAGGTTTTCCTACAAGAAATAATAGCTAAAATAAAAAAATATTGAAACTGAGGTGAAAAAAGAGCCATTTCTGTCAACGGTTTCTTCTATAACTTTTTCCAGCTATCGCAGATTTTTTAAAGCAGTAAACCGTTATGTCTGCTGGATGCTTCTGGTTGCAGGGATATATAGGGTTTGTAGGTTCATCAAGAACCCTAGGTACCCAGAGCCAATAAATGAGCTGCACCTTGCTATAGGTTTTCATTGTATAACAGGTATTCAGCAATTCATTCGGTGAAATATAAAGAATGTCAGTGTAGGTGGCATTGTGTGCCTGGGTGTGTTAGTATCTGTATTAGTGTGCTCCTGAGTGCACATCTCTGAATTCCGTTTGTCCCCATACTAGCATGTGAATTACAGGGCATTTCTCATATAGACTTCTTTTTTACACACTGTCTTACATTTGGAAGGAAAACATATAGAGAAACACAAGGGGCAATAACACTTGTTCTTCTATTTTGTGTTCCTCCAAGTCTACTGATAAAAATGGTACTTCACTTGTGTGGGTAGGCCTAGAGCCTGCAACAGTAAAAGCAACATGGGCACATCACATTTTTACATTGCAATCTGATGAGTTTTTTGGAAAGTGCCTAGCTGAGGATTTTTGCCTCTAGGTCAGCTGGCACCTTAGGAAACTACGAAACCTGTACATGTTTTTAAAACTAGACACCTAGGTAAATCCAGGAATAGGTGACTTGTGGGGTCTCACCAGGTTCTGTTACCCAGAATCCTTTGCAAACCTCAAACTTTGGCAAAAAAACACTTTCCCCTCACATTTCGGTGCTGCAAAGTTCTAGAATCTGAGGGGAGTCACACACCTCCTTCCACCCAGCATTCCCTTAACTCTTGATAAAAAATGGTACCTCACTTGTGTGGGTAGGCCTAGTGTCTGCCAGAGGAAATGGTCCAAAACACAACATGGACACATCACATTTTCACAAAGAAAACTGATCTGTTTTTTGCAAAGTGCCTAGCTGTGGATATTGGTCTCTAGCTCAGCCAGCACCTAGGGAAACCTGGCAAACCTATACATTTTTTAAAACAAGATACCTAGGGTAATTAAGAATGGGGTGGCTTGTGAGGCTCTCACCAAGTTCTGTTACTCAGAATCTTTTGCAAACCTCAACATCTAGCAAAAACAAAATGTCCTCACACTTTGGTGTCCACTCTCAAAAACATTTATTTTCATGCTAACCCTTTTTGGAGCAGCATTACAGTACAGTCATTACTGGAGAAGTTAAAAATGGCGGAAGTGCTCCACCTCAACCAGATGATGTCCATGTGATCCCTGATGAAGAAGAGGAACATATCATAAAGAGCACACAGTTCCTAAGTATTAAATGAAAAGGTACAGGTTGAACGCCGGCAGTTCTCGCACTCAAAAGAACAAGCCCTCACACATCCGTAGGATGTCATGCTTCAACATAGGGCCTGCTCAACATCAGACCAGTGCTGCAATGTCAGACGGGCCCCCGGTGGGGGCACCTCTGCCGGAACTCTTTAACTACAGTGTGTGCCAAAGGTAAAGGTTAGGAATATTTATAGACCTAACTTGAAGGAAAGCAGAAGAAAACAGAATTAAAATTGGCTCAAATACCTCCTAATTGCTAGTTTTAGTTATTGTTGAAGGCCTAGGTCAAGATTAAAAACACACAAATGTGGAGTGGGTATGGAGTAAGGTTCCCCTACTCACAAAAAAGGGAGAGAGGCACTGTTGAGGAAGCTATTCCCAACAGCTAGTAACTCAGGTCAACATGTTTTGCGCCCTCTTTGCCCCTACTGATCATATGGCACTTCTTCAGGACCAAAAAATAGCATAAATTATTTTGCCGTATTACATACTTCAGTGGGTTGCCAGGGTGTAGAGGTTACTTACATGACACTACATCCTAAATGACCTAAATAAGTGAATCCTCCCCTCCTAGGGAACGAGCTCCTTGGGATCAAGTGGACCTTGAGAATCACAACTTTTGAATAGATTTCCCGAAGCCGGAGACCTACCCAGCATGCGCCGTCCCAGAAGAGGAACAGACATCTACTGGGAAAAAAAGCAAAGTGTGGCAGTTCTACACAAGCCACTCAAAGGAAAAGAAAGTATACACACGAATTGTGCAGCAAACAATTGTCAACTGGCATTTCAAAGAAATATAGTCATGGCTCATCAACCATGTGGAAACACATCAAAGCTATTAGTGAGCATGCATACCTACATATGGTGAGGGAGAGAGATACACTATCAGGGGACGTTACAGGTGTCTCAACCTAAGCACAAACATTGAGAGGGATGGTGACACACTGAGCCAAGTGTCCCAAACTTGTGACACTAAAAATTTGTAGTGTGCCTTATGTCTTTGATGCCATCATAAAACATTGTGGTTAGCTTCTTTTCCCTTGGGTTTTATTGCTGCTGTTGCAGCACACTGTTTTTGCGGAGCAAATCAAGTTTGTTTCATCCAGTTTACATGTTTGCATTATTTGCAAATTGTTCAATTTTTTGATGAAAAATAGCAAAAACAACAGAAAATAACAAAAACATCAAAAAATAAAAAAAACTTCTTTTGAACATTTTTCCAAAAAGGGTTCTTGTTAGAACCAAAGAGCTGACTCTTTCTCTTTATTATTGTAGTGTATGCTTCTGTGACTGTTCTAAGGTGGATGAAAGTATTCTTTAGTATTTCTTAGCATGCTATCGTGTGTATCAATGTGTGCCTGGCTGTGTAAGTGTATACTTAGTTTGTGCGTGGGTGTATCAGTGTATATATGAGTGAGTGCCTGGATGAGTTAGAGGATGTATTAGGGTTTGCCTAGCTTCGTCAGTGTATACATCAGTGTGGGATTGGATTTGTAAGTGTATGCATTAGTGTTTGGCTGGATTTGTTAGTGTATGCATTAGTGTATGCACTGTTTGCCGGCCGGAGAGTGTCCCTGGGTGTGTTAGTGCATATGTCAAAGTGTGTCTGGCTGTATTAGTGTATACATGAGTGTGTGTTTAGGTTTGTTATTGGATGCATCAGTTTTTGAATGCGTGTATTAGTGAATGTATCATTGTGTGCCTGGATGTATTAATGTATGCATCAGTGTGTGCTTGGGTGTGTCAGGTTGTCCATGAGTGCCTGCTTGGGTATGTCAGTGTATGCACCTGTGTGTATTTGGGTGGATAAGTGTATGCATTATAGGATGACTGGGTGTATCTGTGTATATATAATCATGTGTCTGGGTGTCTTATTGTATGCATCAATGTGTCCCTGAGTGCACAGATCAGTGTGTGCCTGGTCGAGTGACTAAATACATGAGTATGTGCCTGGGTATGTTACTATATGCATTAGTGTGTACATGGTTGTCTCAACATATGCATGAGTGTTTGCCTGGGCTTTTCCCTATATATGTCATTGTCTGCCTATGTGTGCTTGTCTATGTATTATAGTGTGCATTGGTATGTGAGTGTATGCAAAAGTATGTGTCTGGCTGTATCAGTGTATGCATCAGCATGTGGCTGGGTGTGTCAGTGTAGGTGGCATTGTGTGCCTGGGTGTGTTAGTATCTGTATTAGTGTGCTCCTGAGTGTCATAGTTTATGTATTAGTGTGTGCCTGGTTATGTGATTGTATGCATCAGTGAGTGCCTGGGTGTGTCCATGTATGTGTCAGTGTGCATTTGAGTGTGTTGGTGTATGCACTAATGTGTGCCTGGGTGTGTAAGTATTTGCATCAGTATGTGTTTAGGTGTGTCAGTGTGTATATATAAGGTTGGCCCTTGGATTGTTAGTGTATGCATGAGTGTCTGCCTTGGTGTAACAGTGTATGCATAAGTGTGTGCCTTGGATATATCAGTGTACACATCAGTGTGTGCCAGGATATATTAGTGTATTCATCAGTGCGTGCTTGGGTGTGTCAGTGAATGTGTCAGTGTGTGCCTGGGTGTGTCAATGTCTGTGTCAGTATGTGTCTGGTATTGATAGTGCATGTATTCCTGTGTGCATCAATAGATGCCTGGGTGTGTTAATGTGTATGTCAATGTGTTTCTAATTGTATCAGTTTATACATGAGTTTGTGTTTGGGTGTGTTATTGTATGCATCACTGTGTGTCTGGATACATTAGTGTATGGATCATTGTGTGTCTGGATAGATTAATGTATGCATCAGCGTGTGCCTAGGTGTATCAGCATATACATGAGTTCCTGCTTGGGTATGTCAGTGTGAGCACCTGTGTGCATTTAGGTGTCTTAGTGTATGCATTACAGGATGACTGGGTGGATCTGTGTATGTATAATTATGTGTTTGGGTGTCAGGGTATGCATCAGTGTGTCCCTGGGTGTGTCAATGTATGGATCAGTGTGTGCCTGGGTGACTCACTGTATACATGAGTATGTGGCTGGGTATGTCACTATATGCATCAGTGTGTAAATGGGTGTCTCAGCATATGCATGAGTATCTGCCTGGTAGTGTCAGTGTTTGTGTCATTGTCTGCCTAGGTGTTCTAGTGTATGTATTAGTGTATGCCGGGGTATGTGAGTGTATGCATGAGTATGTGCCTGGATGTATCAGTGTATCAATATATGCCTAAGTGTGTAACTGTATTCATCAGTGAGTAGCTGGGTGTCTCAGTTTATATATCACTGTGTGCCTGGGTATGCAAGTGTGTACCTGGATGAGTTAATGGATGAATTAGTGTATGCCTAGCTGTGTCAGTGTATACATCAGTGTGTGCTTGGATGTGTTAGTGTATGCATTATTGTGTGTCTTGGTGTATCACTGTATTCTGAAATGTGTGCTTGGGTGTGTCAGTGTATATATCAATATATGCCTGGTTGTGTTAGAAGGGATGTTAATGAGTGTCTAGCTGTATCACTGTACACAAGAGTGTGTGTTTGGGTGTGTTATTGTATGTATCAGTGTGTGCCTGAAGGAATTAGTGTATGGATCATTGTGTGCCTGGATGTAATAATGTATGCATCAATGTGTGCCTAGGTGTATCAGCGTATCCATGAGTATCTGCTTTGGTATGTCAGTGTATGTACCTGTGTGCATTTGAGTGTGTCAGTGTATGTATTGCAGGGTGGCTGGTTGTATCTGTGTGTGTATAACTATGTGTCTGAGTGCCTTAGTGTATGCATCAGTGTGTCCCTGGGTGTGTCAATGTATGGATCAGTGTATGCCTGAGTGTGTGACTGTATACATGAGTATTTTCAGAATATGTCACTATATGCATCAGAGTGTATATATTTATGTATGCCTGTGAATGTGAGTGTATGCAAGAGTATGTATCTGGATGTATCAGTGTACGAATCAGTGTGTGCCTGGGTGTGCCAGTGTATGTGTCAGTGTGTGCTTGGGTTTGTTAGTATCTGCAGCAGTATGCTTCTGGTTGTCATAGTGTACATATAAGTGTGTACCTGTGTATGCGATTGTATGCATGAGTGTGCCTTTGAGTGTCAGTTTGTGCCTGGGTATGTTAGTGTATGCCTGGGTGATTAAGTGTCTGCATCAGTATGTGTCAATATATACATACATGTGGCCCTGACTATGTTAGTGTATGCTTTAGTGTCTGCCTTGGTGTGCCAGTGAATGTGTGAATGTATGCCTTGGTGTATCAGTTTATGCTTCATATGTACGTGGATGTATCAGTGTATTCATCAGTGTGTGCCTGGATGCATCAGTGTATGCATCAGTGTGCGCCTGGGTGTGTCAGTGTAGGTGTCAGTTTGTGCCTGGGTGTGTCAGAGTCTGTGTCAGTATGTGCCTGGTTTTGATGGTGTATGTATTCCTGTGTGTCTGGCTGCATTAATGCCTGTGTCAGTGCATGCCTGATGTGATAGTGTATACAGTATTTTGTCTGTGAACGTGAGAGTATGTAAAATTGTGTTCCTGGGTATCCTAGTGCCTGTATCAGTATGTGCCTGGGTGTGTCAGTCTATTCATCAGTGAGTACTGGCTTTGACAGTGTACATATCACTGTGTGTCTGGGTATGTAAGTGTATGTATCAATGTGTGCCTGGTTATGCAAGTGTATATATGAGTGTGTACCTGGCTGTGTCTGTGTATCTATTAGTGTCTCTGTTGGTGTGTAACTGTATGCATTAGTGTAGGTTCCTGGGTGTTTCAGTGTATGCATAAGTTTGTTCCTCAGTGTGTCAGTGCATGCATAAGTGTATGTCTGGATATGACAGCTTATACATGTGTGTTTGCTTGGAAGTGTCAGTGTATGTGTCAGTGAGTGCCTCCATATATGAGTGTATGAACATGTACCTTGGTGTGTCAGTGAATGTAAACGATTTGCTGCATATAGACTAATCATTGAACAGTAGGGAAAATAATGATGTAGATTGTAGAAAAAGCATAACTGCATGGTGTGCCAATATAACACTATGCATCACACTCACTACAATTAATTACCCAATTGGTTTGGCTATACTTATTGAACTAATGTAATGGAGCATATGCTTAAGGTGACTGTTTTTTAGTAAGAGTGTTATTATACAATTAATATGTATAAAGAATAGTTTATATGGAAAGCATTATAAAGAAATCACCCCTTAGAGACTGTATGATATCATAGAAACAAGTTATCCATCAGCTAGAAGTACAACATTTCAGTGTTCCAATTCTTTAACTTTTTTTTACTTTGTAGCTCTTTCTGTTTGATTATCATGTTTTCACATGACACTGTGTCCATCCAGTTAAACTTTTTAAAAGAAAATTCAATATCCAGAAAGAATGCTAACTTTTTCATAAACGATAATATATTAAGCAGTATTTGTTGCTCCCTAAAATTCTTGTTCGTCCGGGCTTTTTATTTTGTGATGTCTGTTTCTATTTTAGTGCCAAATGTGTTATTTGTTCTTTGAGTAAGTGCTTATCAGTTTTTGGAATCCCTTATATAGACATTACCCTTTGTAGGCTGTATTATGTCTTAAATAATTGCATTAGAAGTAACACAAGTATGCTGTTTCATTTTTCAGTAGTAATCCTCCTAAGAATATTGGTTCACAAAATAGAAGGTGGTAATTTGCTAGTTTATTAGGTAATACCTTGCTTGAAAGTAAGGTTGCTGTCATTAAACTGTCCAGTTGTGTTTTTTAAGTAGATGGTAGAGGGTCCAGATGTAATAGGTAGTCCTTCGTGAAAAATAATAGCTTTACAGGCATATATTTTTCCATCTCCTGCGCATTTCTGTAGCACTAGGACTTTATATTTGCTATTTCTTCTTATATTCGAATTTGATAGAAGGTCTGATTGGCAATTTGTGTGAGTATTTTTCAGTAATGCTTATTTAAACAACTTGTCAAAATTGACAATTTTACAGTCTGATAGAGGTCAGTAGATAAATCATTCTGAATCTATTTGTGCTTTGATGAAAAATAACATTTTTCACAGTCATGCTGTCATGTGTAACTAAGGGCCTGATTTAGTTTTTGGCGGAGGGGATTACTCTGTCACAAATATAACGGGAATTGTCCGCTGTATAACAATTCCATTATAGCCTATGGAACTTGTAATACGGGAGACAGGATATAGATCACGTTTGTGGCGGAGTAACCCTTCTGCCAAACACTAAATCAAGTCCAAAATGGTAATCAAAAGGTGCCATCTCCTCTCCTAACATACCAAACAGTACAATCAAGCACTCTTGTTCATCTTCTAGAGTGTTTTGAGAGAAGTGTACAGATGCAGTGCACAGATCTACAAGATCTTTAATATGAGACGCAGAATATGTTTTTGTTCTATCACCACACCAGTGTTCTAACAAGGCAAAGAGTGCAGACTGCAATCTTTTGTCTTTTTTCTGTTCAATTGCATGAACAAGATGAGGTAAAGATAATAGTGCACTGAGAACACATTGGCACAGCAATTGACTCCAGAGGGGATTGGCAACTGGTAACAATATCATCAGCATTCTTAGTATTATTTCTTCAAAACATCCTTATTCTCTTACTTACACTTTTTTTTCAGGAACCCCACTATGATCCTTCGAAGGCTTTTGCTTTGCGAAGATGCTAGGTTTTTTGTAAATGGGATACCATGCTAAATGAGGAGCATGAGCACTTCTCAAATGGCTGTGCTTTGTGGCATAACTTGAATCAGAATTTACTTTGCTGTCATCAAAGTCGATGAGATACAAACTGGACAAAGTTCTAATCTGTGCTAAGGCTACATATCAAGTACCTTCCTTAAAGACTGTAGTACCAATATTAATGAGTGCTGCATCTACAATTAAACCTTGAGATTTATGACTTGTTTCACATATGCTAGACACACTGGGGACTGCTTCCTCTGAACATGCAAGTCTTTTACAAGCATGAAATGCACAACAGACCTTGGAATCTGTTTTACACCGTCAACTTGAGCACATTTTATCACTAGGTATTAAACGTCTTTCCTGTTAGGAGACATAATGTAATCAACTACCTTACCCATGGCACCATTAAATAATCCTTCCTCAACATGTAAATTACACTGCAAAATTACCCTAAAATTTTTGCAAACCTGTGAACACTTTTCTAATCCTGCAGTTATGAAAGAAAATTCTCTAATTAATCCAACTTTGCTTGTAGTTTATCGCTTAACAGCTCTGTCACCCTCTGGTGTTCTATTTTATCAATTGCTGTAAGTTCCATAATTTCTTCTTTCTCCAGTTTTAATAAATGTTTATTGAAACAGGAGCACTCCTGAAGTGTAGGTATTTAGAACACAATGGATTACCCTTTTTCAATTAAATTGAACATCAGTTGTGCTGCTGACTTCTTCGTAGGAAGTGGGTTCTTTATAAATCAACTTTCTGAGCAATGTTTTCCCTATTTTGTGAGAACTCCTACTATAATATCCTTTAGAACAGTTCCTTATTTCATGTCAGATTCTCAACAATTATTGCTAAGTAGTTCCTTGTATTGAAAGTTTCACCAAATGTTTATGTTCCCAATACTTCCAAAAAGAATTGTAAGTTTCTTCATGTAGAAGTGTTTTGAACACAAGCTGCTCTTTCACTTAGGTAAGCTGTAGTAGAACTCTGAATACAATTAAATACTTTCCTCCAAATAGTATGTTATAGTCTGTCTTCAGAATCTGTTGCATTCTCAAGTGGACAAAGGCTAGTATTAAGTTTGAGACCATGCACACTTCATCAATGATTAAATTTTTCAACTCCTTCAGTACTATGGAAATTTCATGGCAAGCTTCCCCTGATAGCTTTAGGTACTCCAGTTTGTTGTCATGTTCTACAGGTAGCATAAGTAGTTGATGCAAAGTTTTTTCTTTAATGGTAATGTTGTGGGTAGCTAATCCAGTTGGTGCAGTTACTACACACAACAAACTTGAGTCTGCTGTCCTCTTTAGGTAAATAGTAAGAACTTGAATTAAACAGCTTTTCCTAGTGCCAGTTTGACTGCTAACATGTAATAGAATTGGCTTAAATGTCGAACATTTACATGCATTCTTTTCATGGATGAATCAATGCCAAATCTTTCTTTTAACCTCCATATGTATATTTATTTTTGTTCATCATTCAGTGGTCCAACTAACTGCTCCAAATTACCACTTTCTTCTCTTGCTTGTTGCATTGCAGTCTCCACCTCATTCATGACCATCATAGCTTCATTTTTAAATATTGGTTGTCCAAGTGAATCTTGACTTAGAGATCCTGAACTTTGACTGGTTTGTGAACCGTCCTTTCCTATCTCAGCTGCAGTTGTTTCTTCCTGTTCCATTTCATCATTTAACATTTTCATGTAGTTGGGAAAGACTGAACACTCAATGCTGTCTTTTACAGTGTTACAAGAATCTCCATAGCAGTCATAATGCCTGAGTAACTTTGATTCAGGACACCAGAGTTTAAACAGTTGCAGAAGTGCCAAGTAGAAAAACTCTTTTTTCTCAGGAGTATGACAACTAAGTGTTCTGTGGGTTATTAAACTTCCTTCTGTGTGTCGAGCCAAACAACTGTCATAACCAAGTACTGCATATTACCGTTCATCTATGTTTTCTGTTACATTATTTCTATACCTATAGTGTTGCAGATTCTTGTAGAGACATATGTTTTCAAGGTGTGGACTATTTCTTGGATAGTAAGTATCCAACATTTTTGTTTTCAGAAAATCTTTCCTTTCTGAATCAAACCCTGCTGGGTACTGAATTTCCAGGGAAGACTTCAAGAATTTGTTTCACATGCTAGCAAGGCCTAGAATGACCAAAATAATTCACCATGAGTTTGAGTACAAACGGGCTATGCTCAACCTGTCAAAGCATTCGTACAAACTTAATCCTCCATAAGCATTTTCAAGCTGAAGCTGTACAATTTCTTGGTTAGAGACCGTTCTGCAGAAATTTCCTCCTACATCTCCTTCATATCTGTCTTCTCTGATTTTGTAATGTACAAAGTGATGGAGTTGTCTGCAACAAATTGTCTATCCATATTTCCATTCCACAATTACAGAATGAAATGATTAAAGCCACTAATATACTTGGAGGCCTCTGTTCTTCTGAGATTTTAGGTATTTTTGGGTGATTTTCATGTCAGAGTATGTCTGACTGCAGATTAAAAGCTGTTCACTCTTCCTTTGGAAATAAGGAGGCTTAGAAAACCAAAAGAACACCTTGTATAAAACTTCCCTTTACATCTGTATTTTTGATGGCCATACTTGCCTCTTCAGTGTGTTTGAAAGCTGTTGTCTTAGGACGTTATCAACATTGTCTTTTGGGATGGCGCATGTCACATACTGTTCTATGAAAGACAGTACATACAGAGTCATCACTGTTGGTTCCAAATTTCGGCACATTCTTGATTCATAACAGCATGTGAATATGAGGATCACCTCTTGCCTGTGCTCTTTACGCCAAAAGAAAGCTGCAACTTTACCAAGAGGAGGAGTAGGGGGGCGTGGCCTGACCGCCGGGCAAGATGGCCGCCACTTAGTGAGGCTCTGCCTAGCCCGGGGCCGTTTATCCGATAATTTCCACATCCGACGGTGCTGGCGGGAGTGAGCCTGACGCGCCCGGTTCAGAGAATCCCCTGGGCTGCCTTCGGCGGCTCAGGAGCAGCGGAGAGGTCGGAGCAGCGGTAAAAGGATGCGGGTGGGCCTGATGACGGCCGCACTCGCTCGGACAGACAGCGGTGCGGGCGAACAAGAGTGGAAGCCTCGGCGGCTTCTGGGGACCGTGCGTGGAGCTGCGCAGGGTGCAGAGCGGGCGGGCGGACTTGAGGCCCGCGGCTGCTCCCGGAGGTAGGAGATCGGGCGCGGGACCGCGCCAAGGAGCCATTCGGCGACGTGGTCGCGACGCGGCCCCACAACGAGCTTGGCCCTGGTGACGCTGGTGCAGGGGAGGCTCCGACGGGCCTCGAGGCGGTCTCTGGGCCCGGCGGCTTAGACGGGCGAGGAGGAGGCCCGTAAGGAGACTAGCCGTCAAGGTAATACCTCGAAGGGGCCCCCTGGGCTCTTAACTGCACTTGCTTGGTTCTGGAAAGTTGTCTGAACATTCAGGTGGGCCCCTCGGGCCGCCAATTCAGTGATGTGAAGTGAGGCTTGGTGGAGAGCGGTGAAGGCTGTGACCGCGGGGGCCCGAGGAGGGTGTACGCGAGGCGACTCCCGGATGGACAGTGCGGGCTGACTTGGCCTGCGAGGATAGGCTGATGCTCTGGGACACCATTGCTTGACGATCCCTGCTCCTGGTGCAGGAGCCCACGGTGAGCCCCACGCTAACTTGAGAGGTCTCTGAGGTCCGGATCTCCCTTCGCTTGGCTTTACTCACCTGGACCTGGTCGGAGGTGTTGGAGTAGGGTGGAACTATGGGCAAGGCGGATCAACGTCAGGCCAAACTTACCTTCGAAGGGGGGAAAAAAAGAACGCTGCTGCCAGCTCCCAGCCCTGTGAGGAGCTGAACGGAGGGGATAGCCCTGAGGCATCGGTGAAGTCCATGTTTTTAGACCTTAAGGCCAGCCTGGCGGGCATTGACACCAAACTGGATCATGTCACCGAACAACTTGATCACATTAGGGCACGCGTAGACGATCACGACACCAGGCTTGAGGCCTTGGAGTCACGTACGTCTGAGATAGAGGATGCACGCCAGGGTGACAGGGATCGGATCGCACGTATGGATCGAATCCTTGAGGTCACACGTAACAAGAACGAGGACTTGGAATCAAGATTACGCCGCAATAATATTCGAATTGTGGGACTGCCGGAGGCGACCGATATGGGGCGAATGGAAGACTTCATTGAGCAGATGCTGTCTGAGCTGTTCGCCGGTGAGCTCTCTCGGATGCTGGTGGTTGAGAGAGCTCACAGATCTTTGGGACCCCGACCCCCCCCGGGGACTCCCCCACGTCCAATTATTGCACGTCTGTTAAATTACCGTGACCGTGACGCTGTACTCCGCCTGGCAAGGGAGAGACGTCCGTTGCTCTATAAGAACTCCGAAATAAATTTCTTTCCAGACTATACCCTCAGTGTGCAGTCCCAGAGACGTGCTTTTCTGCCGGATATGCGACTGCTATCTCAGGCGGGAGTGAGCTTTGCCCTGTTGTATCCTGCCAGGCTGAGGGTGCGCCATGAGGGTAAGATGCACTACTTCACGGTCTTAAAACAAGCGACCACGTTTGCTCGACAACTGCCGAGGGAGCTGGAACCTGCAGAGCGCCGCGGCCGTGGCTATGACGGCGCTGCCTTAAGTGACAATGACTAACATGCTCCGATCGACCTGACACCCATTGTTGGAATCGCGGGGGTGTGCTGGCTGCTCCTTCCTGGCCCCGTTTGGCTTATTGACTGGCGACTGGCTCACGGCCACTCTAACCCGATGCCACCTGGGTGGAGAGATAATAGGCCGGTCATAGCCCCTGGGAGGAGTCCTGTTATTCACTGTTCTTGCTTTCGAAGTGGGATTTGGGGTCAAGTTGGGTGGGCAATTGGGTGGGTCCGATTGGGGGGCCTGAGTGGGCAGGGGGTGGGGGGCTTCTCACATGTTAGTGGGGTACTGTTTCTTCATTTATGTATGAATGTTCTATTTGTTTCCTTGCGAACTTTATGGCAGGTGGGGATTGGCCTTTGCGTGCAATACTGGCTGACTGTGGATGGGGCCGAGAGGTGAGGAAGTATCTGAGATCAGATGTTTGACTTGGAATGTGCGGGGGCTTAACGACAGTAGGAAAGCTCGACTTGTGGCTGCATATGTTAAGAGACATGCAATTGATGTATGTATGCTTCAGGAGACACACCAGGTGAAGTCCACAACACACAGACTAAAATCCGGGTGGGTAGGTGAGATGCATTGCTCAACATACTCAGGTTACTCCCGCGGAGTCGCAGTCCTTGTACGCAAGGGTCTGCAGTGGCGAACGTAAAAAGTACTGGTGGATCCAAATGGCAGATACGTACTGATGAGTGGTGTGTTACTGGACAAGGCGTGTCGCCTAGTTGCTGTGTATGGGCCGAATGTCCAGGTTTTTTCCTGGAACTGTGGCGCCTGGTGGAGTCGTTGGGGCCGGGTGCGATACTTTGGGGGGGAGATTTTAATGTCGTACTTGATGCCAAGTTGGATAGGGAGAGTAATGCCAGGATGCAACATGTTGCGGCGGCTAAGGCCTTGGAGGCCGTGATGCGTGATGGTGCACTGGTTGACTTATGGCGGCAGCGGCATGGAGTGGCGAGAGAGGGTACATGTCTGAATTATGTGCATGGTAGCTGGTCTCGTATAGACCGCTGGTTGGGCTCCAGGGATATGTTGGCCTGGACTAGAGCGGTTGAACATCTTCCTCGTACGCTGTCAGATCACTCGTCGGTGTGTCTGGAATTGGAGATACCGACTGAACTTGGTAGATCTATTATGTGGCGGCTGCCTGGGGGGCGCTTCGCGATCCGGCCTTCCGTGAGGAACTGCGGGAGGCGATTAAAATGTACTTTGCAGAGAATCAGGGATCCGTTGAGTCCCCAGGAACCCTTTGGGAGGCATTTAAAGTTGTTATCAGAGGGGTTTGTATCTCGAAACAACACGGTATAGTTAAAACCCTGAGACGAGAGTTGGCTGAAATTGAGTCACGGCTTGCTGAGCTGGAAAGACGACTAGAATTTAACTGGTCTAATGAAGTTGTTGCGGAGATCCGCCAAGCGATATCGCTGTATGAGGAGGTTTCTCTCAGGGAAATTTGCTTCCTCGGGAGGGAGGCTCGCGCGCGTCAGTACGGGGAGGGCGAAAGGGCTGGACGTACATTGGCAGCTTTAGTTCGTAAACCTTGGGCAAATGACTATGTCTCTGAGGTCATGGATGGAGGGGGTGAGAGTGTATCGGGATCGGGAGAAATTATGCAGGTGTTTACTGAATTCTACGCTGGGCTCTATGCAGCTCCGACGGAAACTGGTGTGACTGACGCACAGATGCCCTTTGAGGATATTGCGTTAATATGGTTTGACGAGGTGCACAGGAAATACTTAGATGAACCATTTTCAGTGGAGGAGGTGACTGCGGCCATTCGTGGCCTACCTGGAGAGAAGTCTCCTGGATTGGATGGCCTAACCTCTGCGTTCTATAAAGAGTATGTGGATATATTAGCTCCTCGACTATTGGAGGTCTATGCAGAAGCCCTGGAGAGGGGGTCGCTCCCGACCTCGCTCCGGGAGGCACTGATAGTGACAATCCTGAAGCCTGGAAAGGATCCGACTCGGTGCGACTCGTATCGCCCACTTTCCATGATAAATATTGACAACAAAATCCTAACGAAGATGATTGCGGCGAGGCTACAGCCTCTTCTCCCTAGTTTGGTGCTCTCAGATCAGTCGGGTTTTGTCCCGGGAAGGTCTACGGGTCACAACTTGCGCACCTTCTTCGCGGTGGCGGGAACACTAGAAAAAGATGACAATGCGACGGCTGTTTTTCTGGACGCAGCTAAAGCGTTTGACTCCTTAACATGGGACTATATGTTTGCCCTGTTGGGTCGGGTGGGAATTAGTGCGCGCTTCCTCCGCTGGATTAAATTGCTGTATACATTGCCCACTGCTAGATTGCGCCTCAATGGGAATGTATCTGCTCCATTCCCGGTTGCGCGCGGCACTCGCCAGGGTTGCCCGTTGTCTACTCTTCTTTTTGCTGCGGCAATGGAGCCCCTGGCGGCCTGGCTCCGACAGTATTATAACGACAGAGGGTTGCAATCCGGCAGCGACCAATTTTGATATCTCTGTATGCAGATGATATTGCATTATATATACGGAATCCCGACCAGAATCTGGATATACTACTTGACGAGATTGTGCGTTTTGGTACCTTTTCAGGTATTAATATTAATTGGTCTAAGTAAGTGGTGCTGCCTTTGACCCCCAGGGTGCCGCGATATGACTCCCGATATCCTCTGATGTGGGCGGATGGGCCGGTGAGGTACTTGGGTATACAGCTGTGCTGTGACGTGGAGGAGCTGTGGCTGGCTAACTACGGTGCCGCTCTGACGTGGCTGGAGGGGAAGGTAGAGATCTGGCGAACCCTCCCGCTGTCGTTGATAGGACGTATTGCTATTGAAAAGATGGTAGTCCTTCCGAAATGTTTGTACTTATTTGTGAATCTCCCTCTCCCGCATCCGAGAAGTTATCTGAGGCGTATGCACTCAGCACTGATCTGTCTGGTGTGGGCGGGCCGACGCGTGGTATTTCATGGGAGAGGCTGACGCTGCCATTAGAACTAGGGGGGCTCGCTGCGCCGGATATGGAGCTGTATTATCTATGTGCTCAGGCGCACTTTGCGTATTACTGGCTGAATCCTATTCGTTATCTGCCGCACCTGGCGCCCGAGAGCGACTCTGTGTGGCCGGACGACCTGGCGAGAGCATTTGGTGGACGTGTTCCGTCCCGGGTGCGGGGGATTGACACGGTGGCATGTACGATGCGGGCGTGGGGTGTGCTGATGCGGCGATCCGGGGTTTCGGCCCCGTTCGCTCCTTCCCTACCGGTAATGGCGATAGCTGACGAGCAGCTGTACCGTGATGGTGGAGTACGTGGATTTCTCTTAGATGCTGGCCTAACCGAGCTGAGAGATTGGATGATGGATGATCGCTTGCTTGATGTATCTGAGATACTGGCTGGTCGCGAGTGCACGGCGCTTCAGCGTATGTGTGTGATCCGAGTTCGCTCTTTCTTGCGGAACCGCTTATGGAGCTCGGATGAGGCCCCGGTGGAGTTCCGCGCGCTGGAGATTCTCTGCTGTGCGCGGTCGCCTAATAGGCTGGTCACCAAATTATATAACTGCATGCAGGAACAGAGGAATAATCTCCGAGAGCCGTCCAGACTAGCGTGGGAGGCGGACCTGGGAGAGCCCATCTCGGAGGCTCTGTGGCGCGCCTGCTGTGCGCATATGAGAGCGTTGACGCCAATTTACAGGTTCAGATTGCTGCATTTTAAATTTTTGCACAGACTATATTATACCCCAGTGCGGATGTACTCCTTGGGGCTGCGCGAAGATGCGAGCTACGCGCGCTGCCTGGCGCCGGAGGCTAGTTTTTTACACTTGGCGTGGGAATGTGCAGATGTTTACGCTTTCTGGGTGGCAGTTTTCAACGCAATTTCTGGAATGGTCGAAATAGAAATCCCAGCCACTCCTAGAATCGCGCTGCTTGGGTGTGTGGAGGACATCAGGGCAACACACAGACGTTTAGTGGGCATACTATTGCTGTTAGACAAGCGCAGAGTGGCCATGTGCTGGGGCGGGACGAGAGTGCTGCGCCGTTCTGAATGGCTAAGAGATGCAGCTTTCTGTCATGATCAGCTTATAGTCTTCTGGAACCTGATGCCTGAAGGGTCTAGACTCAAAGATATTTGGACCCCACTGAATAATTTCTTAGCGGCCCAAGACGAGTGAGTGATATAACCAAAGAAGCACGGACAGAACACTGACCCCTCTGTACGTTGGCATCTACGTCAGAAAAGGTGAATGGCTGTTGTGGACTGGTTGTATTCCCCACCTGCTCCTTTTTGTTTATATTTGTTGATGTCCCTTATTCAACTGCATGTTATATCTACTGCATCTCTGGCAGAAAACTGCCCCGTGGTAATTCCGTACAGATCATGTCTTCAATCAATAGATGGGAAATTTGCAGAACAAACTGAACTGTAATAATTAATGCGTACCTGTCTGATTTCTCCTGTACGGAATATATGTTAATATCGCAGTGGGGAGCTTTTGCTCTTTAGAATATGATGCTCTGTAGGGACTGCTGTTTTATTTTTATATGTTTGATATGATAAAATCAATCAATAAATAAAAAATTAAAAATCCCACCTAAAAAAAATAAAAAAAAATAAAAATAAAAAAAACTTTACCAAGAGGAGGATTTCTTTTGTTGCACATGAAATCCAGCATGGAAACCTGTGGTTAAAATACATACAAACATTAGCATGATACAAACAGAAAAATTCTCCTGCTGTCTTCAAATTGATGTCCTTAATGTTATAGTTTGGCTCTTTTAAAACCTCAAGTAAATCACCCCATGCATACTCTGCACAAGTAAATGTCACAAACCAAGTAGGTGCACCTACGTTTTGCAATATATATTTAAGTTCTTCATGATGACAATACCAATACTCATTAGTAGCAATTTGGCATGCCATCACATTAATCAAATTGCATTCCATATTTTCCTCCTTATCTTGAAATTTACCAACAAAACCCCCTGTAGAGAGATTTTCTAGATAAACTCCTGTCTTTAGAATGTGGTTTACAGCATAAAATAGTCCTGACAAGTCACTCTCAAATAATAGATAAAATATGTAAAGAATACAATGGTGAACTCTAGGGTATTCTGAAAGGAGTCTAGTTGACCTGTACTCAGCTTTTGGTGTTAGTCCAGTCTGGTCATCATACCAGCCACCTACGCCAGTGGGAAATATGTGTGGGAAACAGCCAGCCTCTAAATGCTTTTCACACACACTCAATGGAGCTTTGTTTGCTTGTTTCATTTGAAAGAAATCAATAGCATCATCAATAGATTGTTTGGAATGAAGTGGGTGGATAGATACTGTATTGCTCATATATTTCTTCTGATTTGTATCTATTTTCAATAAAGCTTTTGTTTAAAAAAAGCTAGTAGTTGCTAAGTCTTTCATTTGTCCATATGAGAACTAAACATGACCACCTGTGTTCTAAATCACATCACTTATTGTATCATTCGTATGACCATGCACTTAAAGATGCCAGCAGGTGCACACAAGTGTTCAGTAGAAACCCAACACACTGTTGCTAAGCAGTTGCTGCACATTTCCTATGGACCACCCACTGTGAATTGCCAATCCTTTCAAGAGCCAAAAACTCTGTTTATTGTCTATTTAACATACTAGATCTGTGACTACAGATTCACAGTCTAGTGTTTTTGTTCCCTTCCCCATGCTCTGTTGCCATGGTAACCTATTTTAAAGCACTCTCTGCTAGCTTCTAAACCAACTGTAGCAAGTGTGATTGAGAGTTTGGAATTATAACCACATCCCAAACATCATTACTTTTTTTGTAATTTTTCCAGAGCCAATCAAACATCTACTTAGTTTTATCACAATATCACTACCCACTTTTTGACACCCACTTTTTGACACCAGCAAATTTAAAACATCCAATCTAATGTTTTTTTAATGTTACCTACTAGCCTCAAGTTTAACTGCTTTTCATTTCAAATCTGCCTCATTTGTCTACAGCCTCTCCTGTGTTATACTCCAGATTCCCTAAAATGCTCACAGTGTGGATAGTGGGTCATAGCTTTGTGGTTTGGGCTAGAGAGAGTGATAGAAAGAGTGGTATTCAGATTTGCCAGAGAGGGTTAAAGTGGCATAATTTGCTGCATTTGGCTGAAAGCACTATGGGTTGCCAACATCCAGACCTCATGATTGTGCACTGTGGTGGCAATGACCTGGGCACAGTTACTGGGATAGGATTGGAAATCCTAATGAAAGATAACTTTGGTAAATTAATATCACTTTTCCCCACACACTGCCTTTGTTTTTTCTAACATTGGCTGAAGGCAGAAGTGGAAGTGGTCAGGTGAATTCTGTCCACAAAGACCAGGAAAACATGTAAATAAAACTGTTTCTGCATTCATCAGAGACCATGACATGGGCTCTATATACCATGCTAATTTACACTCTGATATGTATGGTATATGTAGAAATGATGGAGTTCACTAGACAGAGAAATGCAAAATGGTGTTCCTCCAGAACTTAAAAGACTGTATCCTGTAGTGTAGTTGTTACATACACATCATAAACACAAAAGTTCTTTTCAGAGCCAAACCTTTTATCATAGACATAATTATTCATTTTTTAAATTGCTGATTTTTTTAAATCTCATTCGGATCTGCAGATCCATCATGGATTGAGGCACATGGAAAATCGCAAACCAAAATAGCTCCTCCAATACACATCAGCAACACTAAAGTACATGTTAGCGGTTGTGTAATAGTTTTATGTGAGTGAGTGTGACAGTGTCTGTCTATGTGCGTCAGTGTCTATCTGGGTATGTCTATGGGTGTGAGAGTATCTATCTGAGTATGTGAGTGGGTGTGAGAGTCTCTGTTTGGGTGTCACAGTGGCTGTGATAGTTACTATCTGGGTGTCACAATGGGTATGAGAGTGTCAGGGTATTTGATTGGGTGTGAGAGAGTGTGTCTGTGTGAGTGAGTGGGTGTGAGAGTGTCTGTCTCAATGTCACAGTGAGTGTGACAGTATCTGTCTAAGTGTCACAGTAGGTGTGAGAGAGTCTGTTTTGGTGTGTGAGTGGATGTGAGAGTGTCTTTCTGTTCTGTGTGTCAGAGTGGGTGTGAGAATGTCTCTCTGGGTGTATGAGTGAGTGTGAGAGTTTCTGGGTGTGTAAGTGGGTGTGAGAGTGTTTGGCTGTCACAGTGGATGTGAGAGTGTCTGTCTGGGTGTGAGAGTGGGTATTAGATTCTGTGTGTGGGTGAGAGAGTGGGTGTGAAAGTGTGTCTCTAGGTGTCAGGGACTTTGAGAGTGTATATATGGGTGTATGAGAGAATATCAGACTGTCTGTCTGGGTGTGTGAATGACTGTTAGAGGCTGTGACTGGTCAGTGAATAGGTGTGAGAGTGTCTGCCTGGGTTTATGAGTAGGTTTGAGAGTGTTTCTCTGGGTCTCATAGTAGGTGCAATAAAGTCTGTCTTGGTGTGTGATTGGGTGTGTGTTAGAGTAGGTGTGGGAGTGCCTGTCTGGTTGTTTGAGCGGGTGTGAGAGCATATCTCTGGGTGTCAGAGTGGCTGTAACAGTGTTTGCCTGAGTGTGTGAGTGGGTGTGAGAGTGCCTCTCTGGGTGTCAGAGTGGTTTGAGAGTGTTTATCTGGGTGTGTGAGTGCACATCAGACTGCCTGGGTGTGAAATTATATGCCTGGGTATATCAGTGGGTTTGAGAGTGGTTGTCTGGGTCTCATGGTGGGTGTGAAAATGTCTGTCTGGGTGTGTGAGAGGTTGTGAAATTGTCTCTTTGAGTGTGACAGTGTCTTTATGGCTGTGAGGGTGGGTGTGTGAGTACGCATATATTTTATTTTCATGCCCCACAATATCCATGTACCCATTGAGGATTTACATGGGGGGGGCAGCACTGATGCATATATATATATATATATATATATATATATATATATATATATATATATATATGATGCCTGCTGTCTCCAACCAAGAAACACAGTGCCAGGTTGGCGAGAGCTCAGTGCAGTGTGCTTGGCCGGCCCGAGACGGTTGGCCAAACACACATGCACACTGAGGGGAGTGCACACCAATCCCCTCCATCCCTGTCATCACCTGTGAGCCTGCCTCTTGAAAAATAAAAACAATAATAAACACTGTTTATTATCGTTTTTATTTTTCACTTTCCAGCTGCTGCTGCTGCTGGAGGGGGTGGGGGTGGGGGTGATGCTCCTCCATAGTAGAGGAGCAGCTGCTGACACTCTGCATCCTGTTGCCTATGCTTCAGTTTTAGAGGCCCTTAAATCTCTCTCCATGGAAGGTTTGAAGTGTCTTTAATTAACTTCAGTTTAAGGGATATTTGTCCTAGTGATGTTAAAAGAAGGCTTATCAATTACTTTCAATTCAGCATAAAACATATTTGAGAATGTTGTGCATGGTCTAACCAGAAACAAGAGCATGAGATTCAATATTTTAATTAAAATAATCAGAATCATCTATTTATTTTTATGTAACCCCACACTTAATTGTAAAATTGGTTACAGAGTTTACCAAATATGAGATCTATTGCAGTGTGTCTAAGGGAAATTGCAGGATGTTATCTTTTTTTTTTTTTAGTAATGAAGAAACAATAAAACTTTTGTCTTTCAAGATCGACAACAAATAATCATTAGACTATGCAACGATACAAACATCAGCATTCTTTTCAATTTATTCCTCTTCTACATTAGGGTCATGCTAGCACTTTGGGCACGCTGGCATTTAACTATTGAAAGAAATTCATTTACTAATGAAAATGGCAGGAACTACGGCTGCAAAGCGTGCTCTGAAGGTGACCTAACAGCTGTAAATAAATGTACTCCCGCATTATTGTATGCAGTGATTGCACAATTACGCCAACTGTAGTGACGTGCTGTAGAATTTGCATGTGTCACCTGGAATCTTGTGATATCATCTCCTGCTGATGTCAGAAAATTCCTTGGTGTCGACTGGCTTGAAGTGATGGTTCCTACTCTGTGCCCCTTTTTTCGTCTTCAAGAGATTTTCTTTGCAACAACACTTTACTGAATAAAGCCATTTATTAATCTGATGAACCCGGCGTGTACTCTCTTCAAAGTGGCGACGAGGGAGAGGAATTTTGGAGCAGAAATGCTGTATTTTCTTTGAAACAGCTGCTTCAGATTTTGGCAAGTACTCTTTACTGCTTCAAGCGTTTCTGCTAGGGGGCACAGAGCTGCTGCTGTTTCGGCGGTCATCAATTTTATTAGTACATTTCAGGTGCGTGTCAAGCACCTACCGCGTGAGCAGCAACATTTCTCCTCAGCGCGTGTCAAGCATTTACTGCTTGCATGAGGAACGACAGCGGCACACCATACATTTCTTACTATGCACGCACGAGCCACGCGCATCACGGTTGATTTACAACTCGATCGTGCAGCATTTGTGCGCGTGCACAAGTACGGTCATGGTTGATTACAAGTTCTATGAATTTCATCAAAGGATTTCACACGCATATTTGAATTTAAATAAAAGCGGAAAAGACTCATAGGATCTGAAGGATTTCCCTCATGTCTTATGTTTTCTTGCCTGACTGAGTGCTTTTCCGGATACTACTAACAAGACAGAAGAAGGACTTAGAGTTGTGTTTCCTGCAGTTCGGCCATCTTGCCTTGGGAGGAAGAAGAGGAAGAAATACATTAGATATCTTTTTGTTTTAGTTTTTTTTTTTTTTTTTTAAAAGAAGGAAGACATTTATTTATTTTTGGTTTTCTTTGTTGAAGTAAAAAAAAAAAAAGGAAAAAAAAACAGTGTTTGTGAATTGGAGAACGTTTTACCACCTGCTCCTTTTTTGCAAGATCCGGCGGATCCTCCTTTGGAGTGGAAGTTATGGCTACGTTCTTTTAAAGCCTACTTAGGGGCTATCGATGGACAAAAATTCAGACCTGAAAGAAAAAAAAGTTTGATATATTATTATTTAGGAGTTGAGGGACAAAATATCTTTGATGATTTACCAGCTTATGAAATGGGGGAAGGGGAGGAATTGGACGAATTTGACATGGCTGTTGCACAATTGGACAAACATTTTGTCAAGACTAAAATATTATAGTGCATAGGTACAAATTCTTTACTAGATCACAAAATCCTAAAGAAAGTATTGACACGTTTATCACAGCACTGAAGGTTTTGGCTGCAAAGTGTGAATTTGAGAATTTTATGTCTCAACTAATTAGGGATCAATTAGTAGCAAGATGCTATTCTAAAAGAATTCAGGAAAAATTACTTACGTGTAAAGATCCTTCACTAGATAAAGCTATTGATATAGTGAAAAGCATTGAATGTTCAGTAGAAGATGGTAAATAGCTGGAGTTTTCTTTAGCCAATACAACAATTTCAGGTGCAGTGACAAGTGTACAAAGTAGTGATAACAAGAAGCAAACACAAGAAAAAAAACAAGATAGTTCTTCGATATCTAGAAACACTTCTTCATTTAAACAGGGTCAGAAAACCATTTGTTATAGATGTGGTTCTTCATCTCATGTATCTTCATTCAAGAACTGTCCTGCAACTGGTCAACAGTGTAGGAATTGCAACAAAATTGGTCATTTTCACAAGTTTGTAGAAGTGCACGGATCAACAATGTTCGTTGTGTGCTCAGGGATGATACGGAGAATGTACAGCATAATGATAGTGAATTTGTATTAGTGGTTAAAGATGCTATGTCATCAGATAACAAATTGATTTTGGATCCTGATACTGAGGTATCAATAGAAGGAGTTGCAGTTAAACTGCTAGTAGACACAGGAGCTAATTTTACTATTGTGTCACAGGAAATATTTGATGACTTTTGGGGGGCAAAACCACTATTCAACCCTGATGTTTCTACAGTTGCTTTTGAAGGAAGCAAAATCAATCTAATTGGTTATTTTTGGGCTTCATTGTCTATTGTTAATTAGACTATTCAAGGGAAAGTTTAAGTGGCCAAAAAAGGAATTAATGTTTTGGGTTTGATCCATCAAGCTGAATTCAATTTAGTTATCAAACCAGGACAAGAAAAACCTGTGTCTATTGAGAAAAACAATTCAAGTTGTGTGAAGTCTGTTGCAGACTTTGTAAGTACTTGGCAACAGAAATAAAAAAAAATATTTCAGGACAAATTGGGAAAGATAACTAATTTTACACATACATAAATTATGGAATGTACCTTTCAGTATAAGAACAGATTTGTCCAATTTATTAAAAGACATGTGTGAGCAAGGTATAATTGAGAAAGTAGAAGCAACTTTGTGGTTGTCGCCCATTGTTTTGGCAAAAAAATGTTCAGGAGACTTAAGGATGAGTGCAGACATAAGAAGTTTAAATAAGGAAATTTGGGTGGACAGTTTTCCTTTACCGAGAATTGATAATCTCATCAGAAAGGTTGGTTCATCTAGTTGGTTTACCAAACTGGATTTGAAATCAGCATACCATCAAGTGGAATTGGATGTCGATTCCAGGCATCTGACAGCATTTGTAACTCCTGATGGGACATTTCAGTTTTGCAGGTTGCCTTTTGGTTTAGCCTCGGCTGCGGCAGTTTTTCAGAGACTGATGTCTGACATGTTCAGTAAAAATCCTAATGTGGTCGTTTTTCAGGATGATATTTTGTTTTTTTCTGACACTGAATCTGCACATGATAAAATCTTGGAGGACGTTTTAGGCACATTGGAAGACAGAGGATTCACGTTAAGAGAAGATAAGTATATATTCAAATCTAGGGGAATTGAGTATTTGGGACACATTTTATCAGAACAAGGCATTAAACGAAAACCAGGCCGAAAACCAGGCCTAGCACCTGCTCCAAAAACCAAAGGACAATTATTGTCATTTCTAGGGTTGTGTGAGTTGTATGCAAAATTCTTGAAAGATTTTGCTAAGACTGTTGAGTGTTTCAGGGCTTTGCTTAAGAAGAAAACAGTTTTTCTTTAGTCAGATAGTGCAACAGAGAGTTTGAACAGGTGAAACAAGATTTTATAAAAGCACTTGTTTTGAGACCATTTTCAGAGAGTAAGAAAAGGATTGTTACTGTGGATGCATGTGAATACGGTTTAGGTGCGGTTCTTACACAAGTTTCAAATAATGGTTACGAAAGTACTATTGGGTTTGCCTCAAGAACTTTACGTTTTGTGGAGCGTAAATATTCTGTGATTGAAAAATAACTTTTGGCCTGTGTATGGAGTGTTGAGAAGTTTAAACCATATCTTTGGGGCAGACATTTTATTTTACAAACAGATCATCGCCCCTTGGTAGGCATATTGTCAGGGAGGAAAATTAAACTTTCTACAGCTCGCATTGCCAGGTTATCAGCTAAGCTTTTAGAATTTAATTTTTCTGTTGAGTATATTCCTGGTGGAAAGAACTGTAGAGCAGACTTTGTCTCTCATTCACCCATTGAAGAAGATGATGAACAGGAGTGGGAAACAGAGATTGAAGAATGTTTTATGGCTTATATTACTGAATGTGAGAACATTTTGGATGAGGAGGAATGGATTGAGTCAGTACGGAAAGACAAATTATTGGATGAAGTGATGCGTTTGGTGAAATTGGGTTGGCCCAAAGAGAATTGTTTTTTACCTGAGCTTCTACCTTATTGGAAAGTGTGTGCTGAATTATCCATTAAAGGAGATAAATTGGTGAGGGGTGATAAGCCTATTCCTCCTGAATGTGTTCGAAAAGAATTAATTGCTAGAGCCCATTCTGGTCATTTGGGTGCAACCATCACACAAAGGAAACTGAGATCTGATTTTTGGTGGCCTACAATGGACGAAGAAATAGAAGATTATGTCAGAAGTTGTACAAGATGCTCCATGAGTGACCACGTTTTGGTTACAGAAAGTGGTACGATCTCATGTGTGCCTTCACAAGCTAGGGCTTGGCAGAAATTAGGTCTAGACTTCTTAGGTCCCTATCATGTGTTGCCACCTAACATGAGGTACTTTGTGGTGATTATTGACCATCTCTCGAGATGGGTTGAGGTAGAACCTATAAAGTTTCCAACTACCCAAAGTGTTATCAGTTGTTTAAAAAAAGTCTTAATTCGTGAGGGTTTTCCAGAACAAATTTTAACTGATAATGGTGTTCAGTTTGTTTCGACAGAAATGTTAAAATGTTTGAGCAAATGTGGCATCAAACATATTAGAACACCATTGTACCATCCTCAAAGCAATGGAAGGGTGGAACGGTTTAATCGGGTACTGGTGGATTGTGTCCAAGCTGCATATAGAAGTAACATCTCAGTGGATCAGGCTAATAAAGATCTTGTTTGGTCCTATCGCACTACACCACATGTTGCCACTGGCAAAATTGAACTCATGAGGAGTAGAATTGCAGCTACTGGACTATGTCCTTTTTAGATGGTTAAACTGTTTCATGATGGATGTGATTGGAAAGAAACCTGGCAAATAGCAGAAAATAATTCCAACTTTGTGGGATAAAAAAACTGAGTGGGTCACAAGACAAAAGTGAGAAATGGCATGTAGGAGATTGTGTGAGGGTGAAGAATCCATTGTTAGTGAGAAAAGGTTTGTCCAAGTTTAGGGATTCTCAACAGATTTGGGAAGTACGGAGGAATGCTACAAAGTTGTCCGATGGCAACTGGTGGAGTACTACAAGGTTAGCGTTGGATCCCAGTATGCAAGGCACACAAAAACAATCCATTGATGGTTATCCTGCTGAGAATGAGGAGTGTGTTAGGAAAAGAAGTGTGAGAGTCATAAACCCACAAAATGTAGAGATTATGTCATGACATGATAAACTGTATTATATTCTCTTCAAATATGGTATGTTTTTGAAATGTTATTTTCTCTTATAAGAATTGTTCTAGTTGTATTCTCTTTGTTATTCTTTAAGTTTTTTTTATTATATCACTTTTAAAGGGGGGAAGAAGTATAGTGACGTGCTGTAGAATTTGCATGTGTCACCTGGAATCTTGTGACATCGACTCCTGCTGGTGTCAGAGCATTCCTTGGTGTCCACTGGCTTGAACTGACGGTTTCTACTCTGTGCCCCTTTTTTCCTCTTCAAGAGATTTTCTTTGCAACAACGCTTTACTGAATGAAGCCATTTATTAATCTGATGAACCCGGTGTGTACTCTCTTCACCCACACAATGTGTGAGATTGAGAGGACCAAGGTGTGGTTTTCGCAGTGCTTTTGTAAACACATACAAACGTGTGGGTGCAGATATGCTCCTGCAAAGTGCTGGAGTGAATTGCTTTTAGGGGCAAGACGAGGGGAATGTTGACATGCATGTACGAGGTGCATGAAAGTGATGGAAGAAATACAATTTCCTGTGAAAAAAGAACTGACAAAATATTTGTGAAACTGCACATCAGGCTTCATTTCACCAGTGTGTAGTTTTACCATGGGCACAATTTTGTTTTGGGTAAATGGCAATGTCAGAACATGTTATATGGAGTTCTGTGTAATTTGCCTGGAAAATTGTAACTGATGCACCTTTCCAAATGTAGTACTAGGGCTTTTGTGACCAAGAAAAAAACAACTAAACCTGCACCTGTGCTTAGGAGTACCTAAATTAGTGCAGATTTATGATTTCCTTTTTGACAAAGGTCATATACGTGATAATACATCAAGGATGCTTTCTATTGTTTTTTTTCAACATGTTGGTGCAACCTTCCATAGTGCGTAATGCAAAATAAGTTTTTCCTTGACTCAATTTCCAGAATAATTAGCTAATAGTGCAAACAAACACTATTTTTATTAAAAATATGTAAAAGTGTACATTTAAGTAGCATGTATACTAATAGAACATTTTGTAGTAGGTTATTGTACTTAAATGTTATAAGCCTGCAAGTGAAGTTAGTGTGTGCTGATTTAAGGTATCCTAACGGTCGATGCTATGTCAAGTAAAAATAATGCGTTAATATTGGAGGCCTATTTTTCATGTTGAACCTTTATTTTCCACAAGATTTTCTTTTTTTTGCAGTACATGTCATAACTTTCCAGAATCCTTGTGTTACTTAGTGAATAGCCATTTGTTTAGTATTAGAGAACTGATAGTGAGGTTCTCACCAGGAGGAGAGGCGGCAACAGGGAGGATGACATGTGAAGAACAGTTTGAACCGCAAAATGTAGATGATGTATCTTTTTAAGGAATAATGTCTGTAGACCATTGTACGGACATCAGAAAATATGGAGTTTGTTTATTACCAGGAGTTTACTGAAATCCTATTGGAGGATGAAGAAGACAAATGAAAACACGTTGCCACCTAGAATATTGTGTTTGTATTAGTGCTTGTTTCTAGAGCAAGGCAGGACTTTTACTTTGACCTTTCCTCTTAGAAGGCCTTTTTCCTTTGAGCTTCTCTCACTGGCTGGGATTTCATCTCCGAGTTTCTTATATCCCTCTACATGAGAGGTTGCTTAGCCTATGTCTTTGATGTCTGCTGATTTATAATTGAGAATACCTTCCAGCTTAACATGCAAAGGCTTTGTGCATATGCATTGTTTCTGTCATCAGAACTCTTTATCGAGTATCTGAATTGACACCTGATTCTACCTTATTCCAATTTAATATAGATTAAGAAACTTCCTTTAATGAACACACTTGCTGTATTGTTACAATATTATCAACACTTTTAACCATTATATTTTTCCTAATATGGAAACATTGATTATTGTATTATCACAACATGTAATACTGATACTTGAGAGATTAATACTCATTGAATAAATAATAAAAGGCTACAGATTTGAAAATAGGACACTTTAATTCAGATACAACTTTCTTTTTGTTGACTGTACTAAAATCCTTTTAATGATTTACCACTATGTATTTATTGTAGATGATTGTTCCTTTTTACTTTTCCTTGTCGATGAACAAAGGTCAGTATGAACATTGGCAGGGGTTAGTTAAAGATTACACCCGAAGATTGAGATTTAGAAAACCCTGCTCTGTCAGGCCTTATTTAGAGTTTGGTGGACAGGATACTCCATCAAAACCAAACAGATAAGCCTTCTGTCATATAGCAATGTTTGTGATACAATATCCTGCCTGAGAAACTCTAAATAAGGGCCCATGGTTGGAATGTGGTAGCTGGAAGTGCCATTATCGGGTGGTTTGGTATGTACTGCACAGTACAGTTGCATACTTACAAATTGTACATTTTCACTCTTAACCAAAAAACACATTGTTTAAAATAGTGTCAAGAGAGGGGGTTTGTTATATCTGAAATCCAGCCGACCTGGACTTTTCACACATGTAAGGAGAACATCATTAAACTGTTGTCACAAAGATCATGAAACGGCCAACGTATCTTTTTAAAGTCTATCATACCATCATAAACTAGAGAATAGTGAAAACATAGATTTGCACTGGCAGCATAATGGTAAATGGTGAAATATTATTGTGGACTTTTAAAATATTGGAGAGCACTGTTTAAGATACATCAAGTTCACTGCAAAACTGTAGGCAGGGTAATTAAAATAGAAATGTGTTATGTTTTTTTTTTAACAAAAAGGGTATAACCATGTAGGAGAAGTGAAATAGCTTGGCAAAGCTGAGTGGTCAGTGATGCTGGTCACAGCCTACAAGTGTAATAATTAAAGTGTTTTCATGCAGGAGTGATAAACTAGACCTCTCAGGTGATCTTCCACCTTATATCATGCAAAAGGTATTGTCTTCCTTTCACACTTTCAGTACAAATATGGTTCAGTGTGCTAGACTCACCTCAAACCCCTGTTTTTGTTTCCCCAGGTGACTATGTAGTTATGACTGTATACTTCGATTTAAGCAGAAGAATGGGATACTTCACTATTCAAACCTACATTCCCTGCATATTAACAGTTGTCTTATCCTGGGTGTCATTCTGGATTAAGAAAGATTCTGCACCAGCAAGAACAGCACTGGGTAACGATCTTAAAGTTGATAATTTACAGTGTATTGTATCATGCAGTAGACAATCAGAGGCAAAACGAACATGACCTGTTTACATGTATTGATATATATGCACACATCCATTTGTTACTCTTCTTACACATTCATTGGCTTGATAGGTTGTCCGAGGGATTCACTTTTGTAATACAAGTTGTTGGGCTGGAAAAGTCCTTTGCATGGTGATGGAGGTGCACCCTTGCCCTGTGTGCTCCACTGTTCCAATATCTGGATCTCGAGGGCTGATTTTTGTTGTAATAGGCAAACATGGATAATGCATGTGCTCCATAACATAGCCTGTCTCAACAATTGCAGTCTTTTTGGACTGGGAGAGGTGCCCAAAGCACTACCTTCATGTGGTGAAAGTCTACTGCCTTTACGAGGAATTAAGCATCACAAGTGTGTTTGTGGCAGTCATGTAGTGATCAGTAGGAGTGAACAGGTCCCTTTCACCTGCATCACCAAAATAAGGCCCACATCCTCGCTAATTTAAAGGTCCACTGTTGTTTGCTTAGCTCTCGCTTGGCCTACATTGGTTGGTGTGTAGTGATGTGCAGTGCACATGTGGTGTACATGTGCTAGGTGTATGTGTGTTTGCTAATGGTACAATACAGGGACATTGCCCTTTTGTGCAGGATGTGGATGTCATATGCATGTCCAAAGTGTATGTGTGTTTGTGAATGGTACAATACATGAAGGATGTAATGTTGTGTAGTGTGTGTATGTTATGAGCATATGCTGGGTGTATGTGTGCTTGCTAATGGTACAATGCATTAAGGATGTAATGCTGTGCAATACATGAATGCTGTATGCATGTGCTGAGGATATGTGTGTCTGTGAATGGTACAATATATAGCAGACTTAGAGTTTCATTTGGGTAGACCCATGGCTGCATGGTGAAACACGAGGTAGAGGAATCCCCTCAGACAGTTTTCTGTCTTGTTGCATATCTGTTATCAGAGTGGGGCACATAAACTTCGAAGACTCAGACTCTAAGTCATATTTGGTATCTGGAAATTGAATTTATGAAGGGACGCTTGAGACATTTGTCAAGCAGCCAGAAGGGGCTATGCAAGGAGAAGCTCTGTAAGACATCTGTCTTTGACCAGAGCTAGGGACCAAGGCTCACTAGCCTCCTAGCTGAGTAAGGGGACTTCACCCAGTGAATAAAGACTACATACCCCTGGAGCCAGGAGCACCAGTGACTGCCTGGTTATCAAGAACAGTGTGCCCTATGAGGAAGCAAGGTCTTGTGGGGAATCATGGCATATTAATCCCCTTAGTGAGGAATGAAGAGATGACTACTGCACCATTCGGGTCATTGCCCATGTTCAGAGAAAGTTGGTGACAGTTGGTGACCCTGTATCACGGAGGAGGGCTGCCATGACCTGAGCAATGATCATTGTAGCCTGTTTGGTGTTTGGTGTAGAAACAGGTGCAGGGAGAATCCAGTGACCTAGTTTGCCAGGTGGGGACCATGAATAGATATTGCATGAATAGATTGCTATGCTGACTGGGCTGTTGCCTATGTGCGGTGGAAGGCTGGTGACCCCATATGTGAGAGGGTTGTCAGGAAGGGACCTGCTGTGCTGATTGGGTCAGAGCCCGTGTGCAGTGGAGAGATGGTGGCCATGTATGCCAGAGAGTCCACCGGAACCAAGCAAGAAGTGTGGCCTGGTGAAGATCATCATCGGAGAAAGGCCACTGTGGTTACCCTATCAGTCATGCACTGTAACTGTGGACCAGTGCCAGGATCTTCGCACCCCTCCACCACCAATGGGACTAGCCAAAGAATTTACCCAGCTTGGAGTAGCAATGTGAACTCCTGGCTGCTGCATGACCCTGTGTGAGAAACTTGAGGACTGCCAATCATAGCCCGCCTTGGCTGTATGCAAAAGAACTTACCAGAGACAGCTGCTACAGCTTCAGCACCCCTGGATGAGGTGCACTATGAGACTCTGGTTGCTCTGGTCCTGCTGGTGTAAGTAAGACTGGTTTCAAGCCAGATAGAGCTTCACCTCTGGATCACTTATGACTTTAATAATACAGAGTCAGTGTGGAATTCCTGAGGCTAAGACTACTAGTGGGGCTATTGACTTGGGGATAACAACTACCACTAGTTAGAGGAAAGTGGGACTCAGGGATTCACCTATGAATAGAGCCCCAATCCCAGGGGACTGTGTGTATTGTTTGCGAATGTCATAATTTACTTTATGGAGGTACTTTATGGTGGCAACTGTATATAAAAACGTATTTTATTACAAAAGTTAGCATTTGACTGGCTGCTACAAGTATTTTGAGTTGTGAGCCTGTGTTCACCTCCCACTCTGTGTCTACCTCCCCTGCCCCTCCCTTCCACACCCAAGAAGCCTTGGACTCAACCCACGCTGCTACTGAAAGTCAAGTGCTTAAGGGGTACTTGTCCCAGTTGCTCAGGATTAATAGTAGGTCAGGGACATCAGGAGTAAAAGGTCTCTTCCCCCACAGTTGGGTCCAGTAACCACTGTTTGCTCACGGCCTTTGAATACTGCAATGACAGCGATACTATTGTTAACAGACTAGTTTTTCTTCTTTTCCATTTTCTATGCACCATTCATGTGTGGGAGAAAGGGAAATAGAAGTCTATAACAAAGCTTATATCAGAGTTATTATTTGAAAAATGTTGAAATTCATAAAAGCTTAATAAATATTTTTAAAGGTCATTTTCAATAAGATACGGTGACAGGTCTGTTCATGAACTAAAAGTAAAATTTGGCACATTTGCAAAGGAAGAAATGTTACCTCAATTGTTTTAAGTTAGCCAATGCAGTTTTAGAACAGGTAGAGAAACTCCAATAACATTATTCATCAAGTCTATCTTCCTCTATATGTTTGTGATAAAAGGCTTTCCCTGACTCCAAAACTGAAAATGAACCATTGAGTCAGCGAAGCACAGATGTCCTCCATGACCCACAAATTTGTGATTGAATGGACCCTATTAACAAAACATTTTTGTCTGGTGTGATTTCATGTCCTTAGTGGTAAGTTACAATAAAGCTTGTAGGAAATGTACCTTATTACCCTGTGTGTTCTTTGTTGTTTTTTGCATATTATCATGTCCTGTTTTGTTATTCACTGTAGAGATTTATATAAATGCTGTTATGTTTACAGCTAAAACCAGAACATAACTTTAATGTTTCTGTGGCAACATACAATTTACTACTGTCCAGGGTGGTAAAATAGCGTTGATCCTACTCTTCCACTATTTAAGTCACAAAGCAGGCCAAAATTGTGGCAGAGGCTATGTCTTAAATTAGTGCTCGCTTTATGTGATATTATCTAATCTATTGGAACTATGGTTCATTAACTGAGCAGTGTCCAGCTACTGTGCCCCAATGTATTGTGTTGGAAATAAAATCACCAATGGATCAGAGTAAAAGTAACCCCTACTCTCCTAGTTTGGGTGTTGGGATAGAAATTTGATATTCATTGTTTTCCACAAGGTCTCTTAGTTAATGTAGTGATTTTAAATGCAAACAGTCCAGCTTAGATATAATACTTTCGGTGTTGTACGCCTGTATATGAGTCTATAATTAGGATTTGCACTTAGGTGGCCCACTCCAGTCACACACAGTTTGTTTGTATAATGTTAGACTCAGCATCCTTGGTATGGTCTCCCCTAACTTTTTGCCTCTGCTTCCAAGGTTGTTTCTGTGTGCTGGACTCTGTTTTTTGCTGTTTTGTTTGCTCTGGACACTTTACCACTGCTGACCAATGCTAAAGTATAAGTGTTCCCTGTGTAAATTGTATGTGTAATTGGCTTTCCATGATTGGCATATTTGATTTACTAGCAAGTCCCTAAGAAAGTGCACTAGAGGTGCCTAGGGCCTGCAAATCAAATGCTACTAGTGGGCCTGCAGCCCTTAGTGTGCCACCCACATAGGTAGCCCTGTAAACCTGTCTCAGACCTGCCACTGCAGTGTTCTAAACTGCCAATTCAACTTGGGAAGTGTACCTAGTTGCCATGCCTAAATCTTCCCTTTTTATACATGTAAGGCACCCCTAAGGTAGGCCCTAGGTAGACCCCTGTGCAGGGGGCAGTGTATGTGGGACATGTACTGATGTGTGTTACATGTCCTTGTCCTAACAGTGAAATACTACTAAATTCAGTCTTCACTGGTGCAAGGCCTATCTCTCTCATAGGTTAACATAAAGGCTGCCTTTAAATAACTTTAAAGTGTAGATTCCCTTTGAGAGAAGATACAAATATGGAGTTTAGGGTCTCTTAACTCACATTTTAAAAATACATCTTTTAGTGGAGTCGGTTTTTAGATTGGTAGTTTGAAAATGCCACTTTTAGAAAGTAGGCATTTTCTTTCTTAAACCATTCTGTGACTCTGCCTGTTTGTGGATTGCCTGTGTGGGTCAATTTGACAGTTGGACTGTTTGTGAATCCCCTCTATACAGTGAAACGAAGGGAGCTGAGGTGTAGCCTGCATTTGCTGATGACGATCTGTGCTAGAGTGGAGGGAAGAGTGGTTACTTACACCTGAATGGGCTGTGCCTTCCCTCTCACAATGCATTCTCCAACCCCCTGGTGTGTGTCTGGGTCCTGGCCTGGGCAAGGCAGGATCTCACAAACAAGAAAGACTTTCCTTTGAAGTAGGCCTACTTCAAAGGCAGAAAGGGGTATAGGTATTGGACACAAAACTCCTGAAAATCAGATTTCTTCAAGATTACTTCTGGAACCAAGAGGAAGCGTATTGCCCCTTTGCCTTTTCCTGAAATGGATATCAGGAGGTCAATAGCCTCTTCACTCAGGGCAGCAGTGCTCACTGGGGCAGAGCCTGAGGTGCCTGGGGTGAAGGAAATGCCCACCCTACTGGATGAGCGGGCACGGGCAACTCGCTGAGGGGCTACTGGGAGGGCAGTGCAGGTACAGGGATGGTGGTTGTACGTGCAGCTGGGGTGGTCACAGAGGTGTCAATGGCAGTTCAA
Organism: Pleurodeles waltl; assembly: GCF_031143425.1. Classification (NCBI taxonomy): domain Eukaryota; kingdom Metazoa; phylum Chordata; class Amphibia; order Caudata; family Salamandridae; genus Pleurodeles; species Pleurodeles waltl. Next base: position 413,450,685 of record NC_090447.1, read on the forward strand.
GATGGACAAGGTGACGGATTGGGACACAAGGGGGACAATCAAGAGAGTCTCATTTCCTGGCGGTGGTCTTGTCAAGTGTCTCTGGCTTCTGTCTGGTTCTCAGGGAATGTTAGCGGGGTGGTTCACCTTCTGCAGGGGGATAGGTGCTGGTGGCCTGTTGGTCCTGTGGTGAGGCCTCCTGGCCACTAGCGACAGCAGAAGTGGAGGGCTGTTCAGATGACTGGCTAGTGGCAGGGTCCCGCTGGTGTGCTATTGCCTCCCTCATGATGTTGCCCATGTCTGCCAGCACCCCTGCAATGGAGATCAGGGTGTTGTTAATGGCCTGCAAATGCTCCCTGATCCCCTGATACTGTCCCTCCTGCAGCTGCCTGTTCTCCTGCACGTTGTCTAGGATCTGGCCCATCTTGTCCTGGGAATGTTGGTAGGCTCCCAGGATCTCGGAGAGTGCCTCCTGGAGAGTCGGTTCCCTGCTCCTGTCCTCCCCCTGGTGCACAGCAGTCCTCCCAGTGTCCCCGCTGGCCTGTGCCTCTCTCCCCTGAACGGTGTGCCCACTGCCACTGACCCCAGGTCCCTAATTGTCTTGTGTGTGAGGTGTGGCCTGGGGTCCCTGTACAGGTGGGCACACTGCTGATAAACGTATCCTGGGGACAGACGTGCAGTTACAGTGGGTGGGTGCTGTGGTGTTGGTTTCTGATGGGGGGGCTCTGTGGTGGTCTGTGAGTGTGCTTGGGTGACTGACTGGCTGTCAAGTGGTCCCTTAAGAACCAGGTAAATCATCCTGATCCTGAAGTTCAGAGTAACTGTCATCACTGTGGGGCTCTTCTGTTGGTGGACTGGATAGTGGTGGCACCTCCTCGCCAGTGGCATTACCTGGAGTACTTGTGGGGATGTAAATGATGTATTATGCTTCAGGTGTCTGACATTTGTAGTTCTGTAGCTTTCCCTCTATGGTTGGTGTTGACCTGCCAGCTTTTGCTTGTGTATGTTGGTGTATTTTGGTCATGCTAATTTCCTTATGCTGTGCATGGTTTGGTGATGAGTGTCCATGGAGGCCCGGGGGGGGGGTGTCCATGCATTGGTACAGCATGCATGGCTTGGCATTGGGATTAGTGAGAAGTGACAGTGGATGTGTGGGATGTGGTGGAGTGATGGGAGTGAGGGTGAGGGTGTGTGATGGCATGCAGATATGGGGGGTGATAATTGTTAAAAGTAGAATTACCAGTGTCCAGTCCTCCTCCAACTCCAGTGAGTCTGTCAGGATGCAGTAATGCCAAGACTTGTTCCTCCTATGATGTGAGTTGTGGGGGAGGGGTGGGTGTCCACCGCCAGTCCTCTGTATGGCAAGCTGGTGTCTTGCTGCAATGGAACGTACCTTTCCCCGTAGGTCGTTCCTCCTCTTCCCGAGGCCGTCCCTTGTTCTTGGATGCTGTCCCATGGCGTTGACCCTGTCCACGATTCTCCAGCATAGCTCCATTTTCCTTGCTATTGATATCTGCTGCACCTGTGCTCCAAAGAGCTGTGGCTCTATCCTGACGATTTCCTCCACCATGACCCATAACTCCTCCTCAGTGAAACAGGGGTGCCTTTGTGGTGCCATGGGGGTTGTGTGATGTGTGTTGGTGAGGGTGTGTTAGGTAATATGGTAGGGTGTGTGATGTGAAATGTGTGAGGGGAGTATGGGTGTGATTGGTGTGTGTCTAGTTGTTTCTGTGCTCTTCTTCTTAGTCTCGTGGTGACAATAGTTGTTGGTAAAGGGTTGTGGGTAATGTGGGTGTGTGTTTTATAGTGGTGTGGGTGTGTGGGTGTGGTGTGTGTATGGGTGTGAGGTGTGTGTTTTTTTAATTGTCCAATGTAGTGTTGTTTTGTATGTGGGTGTCCATTGTGAGCGTGGCAGTATGTACTACCAATGGTTTACCGCTGTTAAATGTCTGCTGTGGTGATTTGTGGGTCATAATGTGATGTGGCGTAACGGTGTGGGTTTTGGGACCGCCAGTTTATCACTGACCTTTGGTCTGGCAGATTTGTGTATGTGGCTGTATTTTTTCAGATTGGGGTGTGTGTGTCATAATATGGTGAATGGATATTCGCCAGTGCGGTGGTAAGCTGGCGGCCGTCTGCACAGCCATTTACCACCAATGTCATAATGAGGGCCTTTATCTGCTTTTGAGTACACCTGATGGGCTGGGCCTGATCCCACTTATACCTTGGACAAAGAAGCAGACTTCAACTCCAAGTGGACTCCAGTGGTCAGTTGTCTCACAACTGGTGTAAATTACAGTCACCATAAGCTGTTAAAGGCCTTTTCCCTAAAGTCCCCAGCTGACCAGTACCAATTGGACCTGAACCGGACTATGTTGGTGGCCTCTGCTGGAGTGAACCTTTACTCATAAGTGCTGTTCGTGAGGTGCTGGGGCGCTTGCTGTCAATAGGTGCTCCTCCTAACATCCCTGAAAAACCTAGTACTTTTTTTTTTTACTTAAGACCTCTAGAGGACTGGGACAAACCTGCCTTAGCAATCCAGCAAACGTGTATTGCCACTGAGCTTTTGCAAATCTGATTCATGGGACCTTTACTGTAGAACTGAAGGTAAAAATCTTGACTAGGTGAAGGAGCCAGTATTATCTGGCTGACAAAAGGACTTCCCCACGCAAAAAAATTTAATTTCTCTTGCATGGATTTTTTTCTGCCAATACCAGCGCTTTCAACGGACCTAACCCAAAACCCATCCAAAGTCATGGACCCTTTTCCGTATAGAGTCTGCTGCGTTGCCCCGCCAAAAGATTTTGACTTTCTAAAGAAAGCCAAGTCCCAGGGTAAAAACATCAACCATGTTGAACCTGATCAATGTATCAGAGTCTTGCTCCATCACAGTCAGCCTGACATCCCTCCTAGGGCCTGGTCTAATATGACTTTTAACTACCATTGGCACTTTGCTCTTTTCAATGCTATTTTTTCTTGTAATTATAAGGTTTCAAATCACTGGTTCTGCTTATTGTTTTTTGTTTTGATGTTATTTTGTACATTAAATTATTCTTTATTTTTATAAATTGGAGTCTGATTTTTATTGTGTTTTCTGCTTGATGTTTTAACAGTATTGATACCTTGAAATACTTTAAACATTTTCTTAGGTGAAGCCTGTCTGCTCTGTGCCATAGCTTCCAGGCATCAAGCTCAAGGTTTAATTACTGAAACTTTTCATTGGCCCAAACAAGATAGTGACCATATTATTTGTGGTGAGATACCATCCATTCAATTAATAATTCATTTTTGAATTATTTGATTGCATTTTATTTGCTTAATATAGAATCCTAATAGTGGATGGTTTCTCACACATGGATTATTGGAGATGCCTAAAACGTTCTAAAATAATATGAAAAATAATACCATAGGTAAATTAAAAAGTACATTAGTAACATAAACGCTTATTAGAGGCTCAATTAATAAAGAGTTTGTTATGACTGTGATTGACTCTTCAAGCAGTCGTGGTTTACTCATGGCTTCCTTCTAAACCCAATTCACAAAGGTAAATTAATATATGGCAATCTCCCCACCCATATTTATATGAATGTTGAGGTAAAAGTTATCACCTCTGTGCAACTACTATGCATAGTAGTATGTGTATGCTACACCACTTTTTTGTTTAGAGGGACACCTACAACTCAAAATGCAATTGTAAAGTTACTACTGGTACCTTTCTGAGCATATTTCAAGTACACATGACTCAAATGTTGTTCTATAGACGGTCGTTAGAAGGCCCAACTTACTTTATGAAAAACTACAAATTGGAATGAATGAGGGAACAGGCATCAGCTGGAGAAAAAAGCCCACATCTAACAAACAGTATTTGTAGCACATAAAGAAAGCTCAATGTCCAAGCTCTGACCTACTCTCCTTGTGCAGTGAGATGTTGTGGAACCAGTTGTCACTAACATTTGTGTTGTGTGTAATTGTGTTTTTTTGTGTGTTGTAAAATGTAATGTAATATGATGTGTATTTGAGTGTATGAAGAGCAGTGTTAGATCTGTGAGGCGTCATGATTTTTCAACATATTAACAATTTTTATCTATTTTTTTCTATTTCTGTTTTTTGCTTTTTTATAATGGTGCTTTTCATGTCTGCAATTTGTATATTGATATGTCTATTTTTTACATTTTGTAATATATTCAATATTTGCTTTATGTGATCTGCTTGAGTGTCTCCAATAGTTACAGTTACTTTTTTTGCATTTTTATAATAGCTTTATTTCTATTATTCTTTTTTTAAAATAAGTTTTAGTATAAAATATTCTCATTTGTGTTTTGATCATTTCATTTGTAATAGATCATTTTTCTATATTTGTGCAATGTGACGGATGTATAAATTAATGTGACAATTTTATTCTTTTTAGGTTTTGGGCTTAGAGCTGGTAATGGTATTTCCCGCCTTCATTGATTTGCATGTAACTCCCTACAATACTTATGAGTGGCCATGTGTACAACCTGTTCTTAGGCCTTGCACGAGTAGATTTGAGCCTTTTGGGCTGTTGTTTTACTAGAATAGATGTTTGTGTAATTTTAGTAAACCACAACTGACACGTTTTTGTAGTACTCCTGGCTTATTCCTTACGCACTTCTGAAATTCAGGAGTACTAAAAGTGTAAATCTTTTTGAATCTGGCCATCAGGTATAGGAGTGGTGTGGTGGAAATTAGAGGTGAGCGTAATTTGCTTTATTTCTGTGGTGTAGTTATGCAATTATAAAGCAAAATTATGCAAGATTTAGCTGCATTACTTGAGGAGTATAACCCAAGTTTAGTGCTAATATTTTTAGTGCACAATGCACCCTTATGTCCAAAATGGACCAAAGGATGCATTGTTCACCAAGAAAATAGTACTAAATGCAACAGAACATGGAACTTCAGCAGGCAGCAGCCACTCATGCTCGCTAACTTTGTTGTTCCTATGCTTCTGCGGTAGGATTTTTGTGCGACAATTCTCATAATTATGCAAACTGCATATTGTTTCATGATTTCGCATCAAAAATGTCACCAAAATTACTCTAATTTCTTTGGAGTAATTACAATTTCACACAGGCCTAGTGGAACTCTCCTTAGTAAATTGCATTTAATAGTAAGTGAAGTTGTACCTTTGTGAATTGGGCTCTATATTTTGAAACGTATTTGAAGGTTAAGATATGGTAATTATTTGGACAATTGTTTACAATATTCTCACTAAACACAACATTGAAACATTAACCAAATGGAAGCAAATTATTTGTCACCCCATTGGTCCTTTCCTATATTTTTTATGTTTACTTGATCTACTGTTATGTCCCTCAATGCCAAATGTCCCATAGAAAAACTCAACCTTGACATGATTAGATAATTATAACTTTTATGACTCACTGTTACCATGGTAACAGGAAATTTTCTTCAATGTTTACAGTATATGTTGAAGATTAATATATTAAGAACAATAATCACACCACTTCAATACGCAATATATGACAAACATGGTAGGTAACAAAACTCTGGATGGGATCTAACTGGTAGGCACTATATATGCACTGCATTGAGAAAATTTCCGGAATTTTCCTCTTTGGCATCCCCCTACGTAATTCTCAATGTGAAGGTATTTTACAGTAAATATGGTTGTAATTTTGTAACACAGACATATTTAGAATAAAATACTTGTGACTCTTATTTGAGATAAAGGTGTATATAATAACTTGAGTACAGAACAAATAGATCATTCAAGCAGTATGAAGGATACAATCAAGTAATTGGCTAAACCGCCAAAGGTATTGCAACTTCAAATATAATATTATTCAATACATTATTAACTTTATGAATGTCCTTGAGCTTTACACCAATGACTAAAAGGAGTGCTGTGAAAATGCATTAATATCCAGTTTAAATCAAACATTCAATAAACACAAAATAGTTAAAATATACAAACTGAGTAATATTCTAATTGGATACCACTAGTACCATATGATTAATGAAGAGATATAGCAGAGTCCATGGAGCTTTATCAAATGCCTTATGTTGGAAAATGGGTTATTGGTAGGGCAGGTAGGTACCTACACCTAGCAACAAGCCACTAACCTCCACATAGGTACAGTTAGGTCTCAGTAAATTAATCCCAGCTCAACCCTTGGTAGCTTGGCAACGAGCGTCAAGGCTTAACTTAGGAGACAAAGTGTAAAGCATTCAAATATCACAAAACAGTAATTAAATAAAACACAGGAAACAGTTTAAAAATCCAAAACCAATTTATAAAAATAGTTTATATTTTTATCTTTAAAATGACACAAAAACGATTAAAATCGGTTCAGGGGAACCGGAGATATGAATTTTTAAAGAATTATTATTTTTCTAGCGCTTAGAAACAAAAAGCGCCAATCGGGTCATCTGGTTGCACCTCGACCGGGGCAAAGTCAAACTTTCAGGCCGACCGCGATGGAGCCCTGCTCGGCTACAGGTCGCGGGAGGCCTCGGTTAAAAAGTTACCTTCTGACTTAGTCTTTATTTTGAAGTTTTTCTTCACCGGGACGAACCTGCCAGTTGAATCCGACCTCCTGGAGCCCTTGTCCGGATACGCGATGTGGGTTTCCTCGGTGGAGACTTTTACCTTCGGACTTAGTCGTTTTTTCGAGATGAAAATCCTTCGACCGGGGTAAACCTGGATCTTGGTCCGACGTCCATGGAGCCCTTCTCGGATACGATGGCTGGGAGGTACCGGTCAACTTTTTACCTTCGGACTTAGTCTCTTTTTTGGATGTTTTTCTTTACCGGGACGAACCACGAAGTCAGGCCGGGTCGCGGTTGAGGCAAGCCGGCTAGAATTTCCGCGGCGGGTCGGTCCCTCTCTGGAGCTTTTTTCCAAAAATTCTCAAATCTTTTCCAAACTTCTGGGGCTTCATCCAGATGTTCTTTTAAGGTTCTTTTGGGGTCCACAGCTCACCCCAAGGGTCCAGAAGTTCTGTGATGGTCCTTGGGGGGTGCGGACTTCAACTCCCAGAATGCACCTGGCGCAAACTCCTTTTTGGCCACTGGACAGTGGTCAGCTGGTCGCTTTCTTCAGGAGTTGGTGCAGGGGACTCTGGTTTAGCAATTTTTCACCTGTAGCAAACAGGGAGTCCCTCCTTGAACCAGTTGAAGCCAGGCAAAGTCCTTCTTGTGGTGAAGCCCAAGTGTGCAGCTGGTGCAGTCCTTCTGAGTGCAGGGTCCAGGTGCAGGCCAGGGGTCCAGCAGGACAGTCCTTCTTCTTCTTTAGTTCCTTTCTTGTTGAATTCTGGAGGGGATCTGAGGTGTGGGTGCAGGTCTGCCAGTTTTATCCTTGCTCCTGGGTGAAAAGCAGGGGGGCCCTGGTTCTCCAATCAGGGACAGGGTCGTCCCCCTGTGATGACCACTTCCTGGGAAGTGTGGCAAAAATCCATCCCAGAAGCCAACAGTCTCTAAAAATCCAACATGGATGAATCTGATTTTTGGAGGTTACATCTGGCTGAGCCCACCCACTGGTGTGGCTAAAAATCATAAACACACCCCTCTCCTGCCCTCTCCTAATCTAATCAAGGGGTCACCTAGCTGTCTGGGGTTGCAGGATGTGGGGGTGTTGCTGGGTGCTGCAAATGTCCTTCTCTGCCTTTGAAGACCAGTTTGGCAGCCCTCTCCCTTCCTGCCTCACCATCTGCTGAGGGGAGATTCTCTCCCCCAAGCACATTCCTTTGTGTGAAGCCAGGCCACTTCACACCTAATCAAGGCAGCCTGGCAGAAGCTGCTGCAGGCTGGCCAATCAGAGCACAGCAACAAAAACAATGCAGAGCTGAAATTGGCAACTTTTTAGGTAAAGTCTAAACTTTTTACCTGAACAAGTTATATTAAATCCAACAACTGGAAGTTGTGGGATTTATTACAACAATTAATTTGATACCAAATTCTTGGTATGTAACATTTAAGGAGACTTTAAAATTTAAAATAAAGTCTGCCCATTCTAGCCTATGAAGGCCATTTACTTCAATGAGGGAAAAACGAATTTGGCTGTTTTTACCTCACCAGGGCTTATAAATCTATTTTTATAAAGTCCCTGCTTATAGTTACATGGCACCCAGCCCTAGGGGCACATAGGGCACACCTTAGGGGTGACTTATATGTAAAAATAAGGTAGTTTAAGACTTTGGAAGTACCTTTAATTCCAAAGTCGAATTTGCATATAACTTTAATTTAAAAGCAGCCAGCAAGGCAGGCTTGCTTTTAAAATGACACTGGGCACCTCAGCAATGCACCTAGGTGTGCACCACCTATGCTAGGGACTTATAGGTAGGTTAACTTAGCCACTTATAATTAGCCTAATTTGCATATCCATTTTACACAGAGCACAGGCCCTGGGACTGGTTAGCAGTACCCAGGGCACCTTTAAAGTCAGGAAAACACCAGCAAAAAGTGGAAAATAGGGGCAAAAAGTTATGGGGCCTCTGCAATCAGCCCTGTTTTCTCACACAACCCCCCCCCCCAGCCCACACGCCCAGGAGACTCAGCCCAACCCTGGGAGAGTCTTCCTGGCTTGTTAGGCGAGGAAGACAGTGAAGAAAACTGGCTGTCCCTTTGCAGGGCCTACTCTGCCTTATATCCTCCTGTCAGGGTCACTCCCTATGGGTAGTGAAGCCATCCCAACAGTAAAAGGACCCAACTCAAACTGAAACTTTCCTCTAGGGGGGTCTTCCTCCTTTCTCTCTGCCAACTTGGGTAGTGAGGTGCCCACCTCCCCTACTCCAAACTTTGCTAGGGCAACACCTAGCTTACCCAAAGAGGTCACCCAACACTTGAGCAACCCCACCATGACCAATAGGGTCAGGGGGCCTACTTTGCTATTGGCCCTGGGGTCTGCCTCCCAGGCCAAGTACAGTGCTGCCAGGAAGGCTAGCACCCAGCAGAGGCTACTGACAGCTGTCAATACCCAGTACCACACCCTAAGCTCTCCACTGACAGGTGGCTGAGCTGCTTTAGGGGCATCTTTGGGGTCCTGGCACCCCTCTTGCTGTCTAGAGTGGGGGGCTATCACCTCCTGTGGCAGACACCCTCCTTCCACTCTCCCTTCTGTCAGTGCAGGGGCAACACCTTGCATCTGGACAGCTGCCTGACTACTCAGGACTTCCTTGGGGTCAGGTGAGGCCTCACCAGTGCCAACTCTGGGCTCCCCCCTTACTGGGGCAGAGGGCCCTTGGCTCCCTGGAACTCTCTTTAAGAGTGGCCTACCCTTCCTTTTCTTCTTTCCTTTTCTTGGGGACCCCTGTCTCCTAACTGTAGGGACTGACTCCCAAGGACTTTGGGTTGGGGGGGCGCCCTGGGCAACCACCCCATCTATGACCAGACTCACCTCTGGGAGGTCATTGCCCAGGATACAATCTAGGGGAAGGTCAGCACTGACTACCACCCTAATCCAGTCAAGGATACCCTCCCTCTCTAGGGGCACTATGGCTACAGGTTTGGAGGTGACCTCCCCTGTGGCTATCCTGACTTTCTTTGTCTTTCCTGGGACATACATGTCTGGGGTCACTAACCGGTCACTCACTATAGTGTGACTGGCACAGGTGTCTCTCAGGCCAGTGGTAGGGATCCCATTCACTTGAATGTGGTGGAAGTGCCTACTCCCACCCTCAGGGATCACCAGCTTACCATCTGGTCCTGTCTCCCAGCTAAATGCTAGGAGGACTTCATCATCTGAGGAATCCTCCTCTATGGCTACACTGGACAGCCCAGTGCTAACCACCTTCCTTGGACAGGCTGCATCTCCTCTGAAGTGACCTGTCTGCTGACAGTCAAAGCAAGCCCTACTGTCCAAGAGCTTTTTTAACCCTGGGTCTAACTGTCTCTGCTGGTCAGAGTGGGATTTACTCTCCTCCTTCTTAGGGTTCTGGGGTACAGAGGGAGTCTCTGTGGTGGGCTTCCCACCTCCCTCCTTAGGTTTTTGGGGACCTGTCCCCCCCTTCTTGGAGTCTCCCCCCTGGGACTTGACAACCACCCTGGTTCTCAACCACTCATCAGCTGCCTCCCCTAGCTCTCTAGGGTTGGTCTGCTTAGAGTCCACTAGATGCTGGCGTAACCTTTCTTGGATACAATTGGTCAAGATGTGCTCTCTCATGATCAGATTGTATAACCCCTCATAAGTATCTACTTTGTTACCAATAATCCAGCCCTCTAGTGCCTTTAGTGAAATGTCCACAAAGTCAACCCAAGACTGGGTACTGACCTTCTGGGTGTCCCTGAACTTCATTCTATATTGCTCTGGGGTCAGACCAAACTTCTTGGCTAAGCACCTCTTCATACTAGGGTATAAATCTGCCTCCTCCCCCCTTAAGGTCAGAAGCCTATCCCTCCCTGAGTTGGGGACCAACTCCCACAAAAGGGAACCCCAGTATTGAGGCCTAACCCTTCTCATTTGGAGTGCCCTCTCAAAGGCCCCCAGCCACTTATCTATGTCATCCCCCTCTACATAAGCAGGAACCACCCCCTTGGGTAATTTGGGGCAAACTCCCCCACCCATGGACACCTCAGCTTCTTTATCGCTGCTTCCATCTCTTTTCTCTTTGTATGCCCACTTTTTCTTTTCTAGGGCCAGCTTCTCTGCTTCCAAAGCTATGTATGCTAGCTGGGCCTCCAGCTCTCTTTCTCTGATGGATGGGTTCTCTCCTCCTGAAAGGACCCCCTTCCCACCACTAGCTTTGGATCTGCCCCTAGTGACTGTATTTACTGAGGACCGTTCTTCCTCGTCCTCACTTAGGGTCAGATGCCTTCCCTCCCCTGAGTGGTTAGAGCTAGCATCCTCCCTTCTTTCTCCCTCCTCTGGAGCTTCTTCTGACTCTACCTCTTGGGCCTCAGCCCATGCTGTCAGGGATGTGATCAGGATTTGCTTCCTGAGATCAGTGGTTGCAGGCAACCCTCTTTCAACACACAACCCCCTAAGCTGGACTACTGTCAGTGTGGGTAGGCTAGCCAGATCAAGCTCCATGGTTCCCTAGTTTTGTGTCAACAAAAACTTTTTGCAAAAATTGGAAACAAGAATTTAGAAAAATTAAAAAAATTCAATAATTGAAATTAATCCAAATTAAAAATTAAAAACAATTTTTGCACTAGGACAATTTAAAGGATTTTTAATTTGTTTTACCTAAAACTGTAACGTGATATTGAACACAAGTACAGGATCCCGTCGCTGCTTCCAATTATGTTGGAAAATGGGTTATTGGTAGGGCAGGTAGGTACCTACACCTAGCAACAAGCCACTAACCTCCACATAGGTACAGTTAGGTCTCAGTAAATTAATCCCAGCTCAACCCTTGGTAGCTTGGCAACGAGCGTCAAGGCTTAACTTAGGAGACAAAGTGTAAAGCATTCAAATATCACAAAACAGTAATTAAATAAAACACAGGAAACAGTTTAAAAATCCAAAACCAATTTATAAAAATAGTTTATATTTTTATCTTTAAAATGACACAAAAACGATTAAAATCGGTTCAGGGGAACCGGAGATATGAATTTTTTAAGAATTATTACTTTTCTAGCGCTTAGAAACAAAAAGCGCCAATCGGGTCATCTGGTTGCACCTCGACCGGGGCAAAGTCAAACTTTCAGGCCGACCGCGATGGAGCCCTGCTCGGCTATAGATCGCGGGAGGCCTCGGTTAAAAAGTTACCTTCTGACTTAGGCCCTCATTCTGACCCTGGCGGTCGGTGATAAAGCGGCGGCCAAGCCGCCAACAGGCCGGCGGTCTAAAATATGCAATTCTGACCCTGGCGGGAACCGCCAACACAGCCCGCCAACTTAACACTCCGACCGCCACAGCGGTACAAACAAACAGCGCGGCGGTTCCCGCCAACAGCCCGGCGGCAGACAATGTACCGCCCACCCTATTACGACCCACCAATCTGCCACCTTTTCCGGGGCGGGAGCACCGCCGATAAGAACACGGCGGAAACAGACTACGAACGGGAAAACGCTCACCTCTACGCACTCCACGCGAGATTCCGGCAGTATGGAGCCAGAGTTGCAGGTCATCCCCGCACTCCTATTCCTGCTCATATACCAGGAGCACGCCCGGCGGCGCGGAAGACATCGGTGAGTACTGCACCTACGACACAGGGGAGGGAAAAGATTACCGGCACACACCCACCCACCCACACCCACTACAACACACACATCAATGCATTCCCACAGATCACTGTCACAACCCACAAACCACCCCCCTCCGAAATAATGCAAAGACCAAAAGAAGAGATCATAAACGGGCAGATATATTGAAATATGTACACCAGTAATCCCAATTAATAAATAAACTATGTACAAAATATATACAGCTACTAAATGTAGTCCAACCACTGTCCGTGGATCACAGGGGTCCTGTGCAAAGGGGCAAGGCCCAGTCCCACGACAAGAACTCCACGGAGAGAACACTGCAGGGGCATCAGAAAGAAAATAGGACAGGCACCTCAGGGGGAAGGGAAGGGGGGGCACCTCAGCCACTTGAGTACACGACGCCAGATCCACGAGGGGACTCCATGACCACTGGCCCATCCTGGGGAGAGCAAAGCCACAGTCCAAACAGTCCATACAGTGGGTGGCCTGCCCACTGGGCCATCCTGGGGAGAGCAAAGCCACAGTCCATACAGTCCATACAGTGGGTGGCCTGCCCACTGGGCCATCCTGGGGAGAGCAAAGCCACAGTCCATACAGTCCATACAGTGGGTGGCCTGCCCACTGGGCCATCCTGGGGAGAGCAAAGCCACAGTCCATACAGTCCATACAGTGGGTGGCCTGCCCACTGGGCCATCCTGGGGAGAGCAAAGCCACAGTCCATACAGTCCATACAGTGGGTGGCCTGCCCACTGGGCCATCCTGGGGAGAGCAAAGCCACAGTCCATACAGTCCATACAGTGGGTGGCCTGCCCACTGGGCCATCCTGGGGAGAGCAAAGCCACAGTCCATACAGTCCATAACAGACCCCACTGCCACTGGAGGAGGCAAGTTGGCCAGAGGACATCCTGCAGCCCTGCCCGAGATAGATCCTGCCCTGCCACGTCTGCCAAAGGGCCAGCGGTTCTTGCCCTGAAGGGCCCAGTTCAGCGTTTCTTGAGACGGCGGGGCCCAGTTCAGCGGTTCTTGCCCTGAAGGGCCCAGTTCAGCGGTTCTTGAGACGGCGGGGCCCAGTTCAGCGGTTCTTGCCCTGAAGGGCCCAGTTCAGCGGTTCTTGAGACGGCGGGGCCCAGTTCAGCGGTTCTTGAGACGGCGGGGCCCAGTTCAGCGCTCCTTGCCTTGAAGGGCCCAGTTCAGCGGGTCTTGAGACGGCGGGGCCCAGTTCAGCGGTTCTTGCCCTGAAGGGCCCAGTTCAGTGGTTCTTGAGACGGCGGGGCCCAGTTCAGCGGTTCTTGAGACGGCGGGGCCCAGTTCAGCGGTTCTTGAGACGGCGGACGGTCTATGGCCAACTGCTAATTGCCTGGTGGTGCCCTCCTGGGCAGCGGGGATGGTGCTCCTTCACTGCCCACCTGGGCTGTGGGTGGTGGGGCCCTCCTGGCCAGCTGGGCTGGGTCCTCCCTGGGCAGCGGCTATGGGGGTGGTGGGCTCTCCCGGGGCAGCTGTGCCGGTTCCTCCCGGGGCAGCGGCTATGGGGGTTGTGGGCTCCTCCTGGGCAGCAGGCCTGCTGCCTGACCTCTCTGACTTGCTGCCCTTGCCCTCCTTAGTCGTGGGCCTGTGGCCCTTTCCTCCCTTTGGAGCTGTGGCTGGTGACTGTCTCTGGGTGGTGTCTGGGGGGGATGTAGAAGGCGGGCTCCTGCGGCGACCCTTCCGCCTTCTGCTCCTCTTCCCAGGGGGTGGGCTGGCTGTCCCCTTGCTGCTGGGCGAAGATCCAGACATGCGGGCTGGCGGGCTCCAATACCCCTGCACCCTTGTCAAGGGGGCTGCAGGGCTGGTGGTGGCTGAGGTGCTCTTCTTACCCCGACGAGAAGGAGGGGGGGGCTCAGGGTCAGGAAAGAAGTTAGTAGTGGCGAGGAAGAGCTTCTTGGGACAATGGAGAGTGGTAGGTACAGTGGGAATGGGAGTGGAGGGAGAGGATGTGGTTGTAGGTGAGTCACGTTTGCTGTCTTTGGGTGCAGGTGCAGGAGGGATAGGCTGTCGTGAGGTGGATGGCTGTTGGGTGGGTGGGTGGCTGCGTTTGTGTGTTGTGGAAGAGGGGGTGACAGACACAGTGGGAGAGGACACAGGGGACGTGTAAATGGCAGTGGGGGTGGTGACTGCACGTGTGCGGACTGGAGTGGAGGGTGTGCTGGTGATGGAAACACTGGCTGATGGTGAGGTGAATGGAGGTGTGAGTGTAGACGTCACAGGGAGGGAGGAGGGAGACGAGGAGGTGGGGGTCACAGAGGTGGTAGTGACTGTTGGCATGTCTGCATCGGAATGTTGCGTGTGTGAATGTCTGCGTGATCTGTGGTGCTTATGTTTGGATGAGCTTCTCTTGGGTGTTGAGGTGTGTGCAGGCTGGTCTGATGGTGTGGGTGGGACAGGCAGAGGAACAGGAGACTGGGAGGAGGGAGTTAGTAGAGGCAGGCAGGAGACAGGGACAATGGCTGCCGTCAGTGCTGAGGCCAGAGCCTGGAACGATCGCTGATGGGCAGCCTGACCCGAATGAATGCCCTCCAGGTACGCATTGCTGCGATGAACCTCCCTCTCCACCCCCTGGATGGCATTCAAAAGGGTAGTCTGCCCAACAATGAGCGTTCGGAGGAGGTCAATGACCTCCTCACTGAGGGCAGCGGATGTAACAGGGGCAGGGCCTGAGGTGCCTGGGGCGAAGGAGATGCCCGGCTTCCTGGCAGAGCGGGCACGGGGCGAACGCTGAGGGGCTGCTGGGAGGGCGGAGATGGTGCGCTGGGTGGCGGCTGTACCTGTAATGGCGGGGGGCACGGATGGTGCCACCCCCGCAAGGGAGCCCCCTTCCGAGGACGTGTCCGTGTCGCTGCAGGGTCCAGTCGTCCCCGTCGTGGAGCTCCCCTCGCCCTCCGTCTCACTGGTTCAGTCTGACTCTGTGGCATGGCCCTCCTGGGCCATGTGAGATGCAGCTCCCTCCTGCCCCGATGCCACTTCTCCTCCGCCTGATGATGCTGATGCACACAAGCACAGAAAGACAAACAAAAAGGGGGGGGGAGAGAGAAATAAAGGGATATTGAGTACATGGATCTCCGGCACAGTTAGCGGACATGACAGACACAGATGCCCCCTGCACTAAGTTGCGCACTTGGGGTACGCTACGCATTCCGTGGAACATGCCCTACACGCCTAGAGTTGGCAACTGCACCCATGGATGACACGGCCCAGGGATGACTGTACTGACAAACTACTGAGGGTGGTGGCTGGGGACACAGGGGCTTACGGGGGTGCCCAGCCTACAGATATCGCCCTGGCCTAGGGGGACCCCCAGCCCTCCTCCCCCACCCAGACACCTCCACTGCGCGACAACAGAGTAGATAATGCTTGTACTCACCCCCTTGTGTCTGCTGTGCTGCCCTCACGCGCCCATCCAATTCAGGGTAGGCCACCGCCAGGATCCGGAACATCAGGGGGCTCAGTTGACGGCAGGCACCCCGCCTACGTTGGGAGGCCATCCCCAGCAGAGACTCGGCGGTCTTCTTGGTCCCGCGGCGGATGTCCTCCCACCTCTTGCGGCAGTGGGTGCCCCGTCGATGGTGGACCCCCAGGGCCCG
This sequence comes from Pleurodeles waltl, assembly GCF_031143425.1. Classification (NCBI taxonomy): domain Eukaryota; kingdom Metazoa; phylum Chordata; class Amphibia; order Caudata; family Salamandridae; genus Pleurodeles; species Pleurodeles waltl. The sequence continues at coordinate 413,466,410 of NC_090447.1, forward strand.
GACTTCCTTGGCGATGGCACGCCAAATCCCGATCTTCTCATGGGCGCGGACCTATGTGACACGTACAGGGAGGGAGAAATACCACGTTCAAGTTTCTCAGCATTTTCCTTTCCAGTGGCCCAACGCCCCCCATCCCCGCCAGGCCCCCCGCCATGCCCAACATGCCCCCCATCCCCGCCAGGCCCCCCGCCATGCCCCCGCCATGCCCAACATGCCCCCCATCCCCGCCAGGCCCCCCGCCAGGCCCCCCGCCAGGCTCAACATGCCCCCCATCCCCGCCAGGCCCCCCGCCATGCCCCCAAGCCAGCCAGTGGCCCCAAATCCATATTGAATTAAACTCACTTGTTGGTCTGGAGGACCGTAGAGTAGCGCATACTGGGGGAGGACCCCATCCACAAGTTTCTCCAACTCCTCTCCAGTGAAGGCAGGGGCCCTTTCCCCAGGCGCAGCAGCCATTGTCCCTTCCAGACCGAGGTCACAGCAACACTTGCAGTATAGGTCCTCTCCTGTGAAAGTTCAAGTCGCAAGTGGATAAGTAGATAGAAAATGGCGGTCACGTCCGCGGCGGTGCGTACCGCGGCGGTGCGTCCCGCCACCGCCGGCGCCCTTCGCCATTGGCTCCTGAAACCCATAGGCTTCAATGTTAACCAATGCGGCTTTGCGCCGCGGTCTTCGCCCGCCGCCCGCCGCGGTGTGCCACGCCAGCGCATTGACCTCACATCCCATTGTCACACTTCACAGGTCAGGCAGCCGCCATTTCCAGGGCCCACATGGCTCAATTTCAACTGCGTCACACAGGCCTAGGCCTTGCATAGCCACTCAGACACGCCATTCACTGCATAGAGAATCGTATACTGTGCTAGCTGTGAGTACGTACCTGTGGGTTGCTTGACTGTGTGCTCCATGTTGTCCTTCCTAGGCACCGTCCGCTGGGTTGGGCGAGGAGACGGATGAATCCTCCCGTGTACCGACCGCTGGTGGACCTGTCGACAATGGAAGAACGCCACATTATCCTGACCTACCGTCTTAACCGTGCCACTATCCATGAACTGTGTGCCCAGCTGGAGCCCGACCTGATGTCCCCCATCCGCCAACCCACAGGGATTCCCCCTCTGGTGCAGGTCATGTCAGTACTACATTTCTTGGCAAGTGGGTCATTTCAGACAACCGTGGGAATTGCTTCTGGGATGTCTCAGCCCATGTTTTCGAAGGTGTTATCCAGAGTGTTGTCTGCCCTGATGAAATCCGTGAGGAACTACATCATTTTCCCTGAGGTGGGCGAATTGGCTACAGTGAAGGGTGATTTCTACGCCCTTGGACATATTCCCAACGTAATTGGTGCCATTGATGGGACCCATGTGGCTTTGGTTCCCCCAAGAGACAGGGAGCAGGTGTACAGGAACAGAAAAAATTACCATTCAATGAACATCCAGGTGGTGTGTTTGGCTGACCAGTACATCTCGCATGTAAATGCCAAATTCCCAGGGTCAGTGCATGACGCCTACATCCTCAGGAATAGCAGCATCCCTTACGTGATGGAACAGCTACAGAGACACCGTGTATGGCTAGTGGGGGACTCTGGGTACCCCAACCTGTCGTGGCTACTGACCCCAGTAAGGAATCCCCGGACCAGGGCAGAGGAACGGTACAATGAGGCCCATGGGCGTACTAGGAGGGTGATCGAACGCACCTTTGGCCTCCTAAAGGCCAGGTTTAGGTGCCTGCATATGACAGGTGGATCCCTAATGTACTCACCTAAGAAGGTGTGTCACATCATCGTGGCCTGCTGCATGCTTCACAACCTGGCTTTGCGCCGCCAGGTGCCTTTCCTGCAGGAGGATGGTCGAGACGGTGGTGTTGTGGCAGCGGTGGAACCTGAGGAGAGTGACGAGGAGGAAGACGACGGGGCTGAAACAGACAACAGGGACAGAATCATTGAACAGTACTTCCAATAGGACACAGGTAACATTTCAAAGATAATTTAGTAAAAGTTAACTACTCTCCAGCATCTCTGCTGCCTGTCTATTTGCCCCAGTGTATGATGACTGAGTTTTGGCTTTTCCCTCCCTATTTCAGATCTGGGGTCCCCACTACGAGTCCTGTGCTTCGTTTCCCCATGGACTACAGCTTTGTGGCAGCTGTTTGTTGACTTCACCATGTACAAGGACATATTTGCACTGTCATGTCAATTACAATCTATTGAAATCACAGCCAGACTCCAGATATTTTGGTGCAAAATAGGTGTTTATTTAAGTGCTCAAAATGGGATGGGTGGTTTCAAGTGGGTGGGGGCTATGGTGAAGGAATGTCCATGGCAGAGTCCAGAGTAACAGTCACACAGGTGCATTGTCCAGAGGCCTGTGGAGAGATGGAGCATGGGCAGTTCAAGGATGGACAGGGTGACTATGTGGGACAGTGGGATGACATCAGGTGGTATCCATTGCTGGCGGGGGTCTTGACATCCTACTCTGTCTTCTTGCGAGATCTCAGGGCCCTCTTGCGGGGTGGTTCTTCTCCTGCAGGAGGTGGGGGTCTGGTGGGCTGCTGCTGTGCGGGGGCCTCCTGTCCACTAGCGCCGGCGGAGGTGGTTGGCTGTTCTTGGTCCAGGCTAGTGGCAGGGGCCCTTGGGTGTTGTTCAGTGTCCGCCCTGTTGTTGACGAGGTCCTGCAGCAGCCCTACCATGGTAACCAGGGTGGTGTTGATGGCTCTGATGTCCTCCCTGTACCCCCGATAGTGTTCCTCCTGCAGCACCTGGATCTCCTGGAACCGGGCCAGTACCGTCGCCATCGTCTCCTGGGAGCGGTTGTATGCTCCCATGATGGTGGTGAGGACCTCGTGGAGAGTGGGTTCCCTGGGCCTCTCCTCCCCCCCCTGTCGCACAGCTGCCCTCCGAGTTCCCCTGTTTCCCTGGGCCTCTGCCCCCTGGCCGGTGTGCCCACTACCACTGCCCCCAGGTCCCTGTTGTTGTTGGGGTGATGGGTTATCCTGGGTGCCCTGTAGTGGTAGACACACCGCAGATTGACGCGCCCTGGAGACAGAGGCATGGGCCCGCTGGGTGGGAGCTGTGCTGGTGTTCCCAGAGGGGTTTGGGTCTGTAGTGGCCTGTGCCTGTGTGAGGGGAACCGACTGTCCAGAGGTCCCCGATGGTCCGGGCTGGTCATCGGTGTCCAGGTCGACAGAGCTGCTGTCATCGCTGACGGCCTCTTGGGTGGGGGGAGTGGAGAATTCTGGCCCCTCCGCCGCGGTGTGTTGACGGTCGGGTCCTGCAGGGGTATAGAGGTATGGTTATAGTTTCAATGTGTGGCATATGGGTGTATCTGTGGGTTCTCGTGTCCCCAAGTGCTGGCATTCGTGTGTGGGGGCTTTGGTGAGGGTGGCTTGTGGGGGGGATGTGTATATGCATTGGGCATGCTTTGGTGATGGGTGTCCATGCTTAGTGGACGCATGCAGGCCTAGGTTTTGGGATGTGTGGGTTGTGATGGTGAGACATTGGCGGGGAATAGGTGTGCTGGGGGTGGGGGTGAGGATGGTGGTGGGGGTGAGGATGGTGGTGGGGGTGAGGGTGGGGGTGAGGATGGGGGTGGGGGTGAGGGTGGGGTTCGAGGATGGGGGTGAGGTTTGGGGTCTGATTTGGCATGCAGGTGGGGGGGAAGCAGTATTGAAGCTTCAACTTACCAGTATCCATTCCTCCGCCGACTCCTGCGAGGCCGTCAGGATGCAGGATGTTCAAGACTTCCTCCTCCCATGATGTGAATTGTGGGGGTTGAGGTGGGGGTCCTCCGCCAGTCTTCTGCACGGCGATGTTGTGCCTGGATACCATGGAACGCACCTTCCCCCGTAGGTTGTTCCATCTCTTCCTGATGTCTTCCCGATTTCTGGGGTGCTGTCCCACTGCGTTCACCCTGTCGACAATCCTCTGCCATAGCTCCGTCCTCCGGGCAATGCTGGTGTATTGTATCTGTGTGCCGAACAGCTGGGGCTCTACCCGAACGATTTCCTCCACCATGACCCTGAGTTCTTCGTCTGTGAAGCGGGGTTGTCTTTGGGGTGCCATGGGGTGGTGTGTATGATGTGTGGGGTGGAGTATGTGTATTTAAGTGAGTTGAGTGTGGTGGTGTGTGTTGTTTTGTGTGTGGATAGTGTGTGGGTGATGGTGTTGAGTGGCTGTGGCTGTTATTTTTTGGATGCTGGTGTCTCGCTCTTGCCTTCTTGACGAATTTTTTAGCGTAGGGGTTTGTGGGTGATGTGGGTGTGTGTTTTATATTGTATTGTGTGTGTGGGAGTGGTGTGTGTATGTGTATCAGGTGTGTGGGATTCAAATCGTCCAATGTGGCTGTGTTTTGTTCGTTTTTGTGTATTCTGACCGCGGCGGTGTGTCCCGCCAATGGAATACCGTGTTTGAATGACCGCCGCGTGGATTCGTGGGTCGTAATGGGATGGGCGTATTTCTGTTGGCGTGGCGGTGGAGGTTTGGTCACCTCCACCTTTCCGCCGACCGCTGGTCTGGCGGTCTGTTCTGGCGGTCGGATTTTCGGAGGTTTGCCTTCTGCGGGTCAGAATGACCGTGGCGGGTTTCCGCGACCGCGGCGGGATTATGGAGGATTTCTGACCGGCGGTAGGCGCCTTTTACCGCCGAGGTCAGAATGACCCCCTTAGTCTTTATTTTGAAGTTTTTCTTCACCGGGACGAACCTGCCAGTTGAATCCGACCTCCTGGAGCCCTTGTCCGGATACGCGATGTGGGTTTCCTCGGTGGAGACTTTTACCTTCGGACTTAGTCGTTTTTTCGAGATGAAAATCCTTCGACTGGGGTAAACCTGGATCTTGATCCGACGTCCATGGAGCCCTTCTCGGATACGATGGCTGGGAGGTCCCGGTCAACTTTTTACCTTCGGACTTAGTCTCTTTTTTGGATGTTTTTCTTTACCGGGACGAACCACGAAGTCAGGCCGGGTCGCGGTTGAGGCAAGCCGGCTAGAATTTCCGCGGCGGGTCGGTCCCTTTCTGGAGCTTTTTTCCAAAAATTCTCAAATCTTTTCCAAACTTCTGGGGCTTCACCCAGATGTTCTTTTAAGGTTCTTTTGGGGTCCACAGCTCACCCCAAGGGTCCAGAAGTTCTGTGATGGTCCTTGGGGGGTGCAGACTTCAACTCCCATAATGCACCTGGCGCAAACTCCTTTTTGGCCACTGGACAGTGGTCAGCTGGTCGCTTTCTTCAGGAGTTGGTGCAGGGGACTCTGGTTTAGCAATTTTTCACCTGTAGCAAACAGGGAGTCCCTCCTTGAACCAGTTGAAGCCAGGCAAAGTCCTTCTTGTGGTGAAGCCCAAGTGTGCAGCTGGTGCAGTCCTTCTGAGTGCAGGGTCCAGGTGCAGGCCAGGGGTCCAGCAGGGCAGTCCTTCTTTTTCTTTAGTTCCTTTCTTGTTGAATTCTGGAGGGGATCTGAGGTGTGGGTGCAGGTCTGCCAGTTTTATCCTTGCTCCTGGGTGAAAAGCAGGGGGGCCCTGGTTCTCCAATCAGGGACAGGGTCGTCCCCCTGTGATGACCACTTCCTGGGAAGTGTGGCAAAAATCCATCCCAGAAGGCAACAGTCTCTAAAAATCCAACATGGATGAATCTGATTTTTGGAGGTTACATCTGGCTGAGCCCACCCACTGGTGTGGCTAAAAATCATAAACACACCCCTCTCCTGCCCTCTCCTAATCTAATCAAGGGGGCACCTAGCTGTCTGGGGTTGCAGGATGTGGGGGTGTTGCTGGGTGCTGCAAATGTCCTTCTCTGCCTTTGAAGACCAGTTTGGCAGCCCTCCCCCTTCCTGCCTCACCATCTGCTGAGGGGAGATTCTCTCCCCCAAGCACATGCCTTTGTGTGAAGCCAGGCCACTTCACACCTAATCAAGGCAGCCTGGCAGAAGCTGCTGCAGGCTGGCCAATCAGAGCACAGCAGCAAAAACAATGCAGAGCTGAAATTGGCAACTTTTTAGGTAAAGTCTAAACTTTTTACCTGAACAAGTTATATTAAATCCAACAACTGGAAGTTGTGGGATTTATTACAACAATTAATTTGATACCAAATTCTTGGTATGTAACATTTAAGGAGACTTTAAAATTTAAAATAAAGTCTGCCCATTCTAGCCTATGAAGGCCATTTACTTCAATGAGGGAAAAACTAATTTGGCTGTTTTTACCTCACCAGGGCTTATAAATCTATTTTTATAAAGTCCCTGCTTATAGTTACATGGCACCCAGCCCTAGGGGCACATAGGGCACACCTTGGGGGTGACTTATATGTAAAAATAAGGTAGTTTAAGACTTTGGAAGTACCTTTAATTCCAAAGTCGAATTTGCATATAACTTTAATTTAAAAGCAGCCAGCAAGGCAGGCTTGCTTTTAAAATGACACTGGGCACCTCAGCAATGCACCTAGGTGTGCACCACCTATGCTAGGGACTTATAGGTAGGTTAACTTAGCCACTTATAATTAGCCTAATTTGCATATCCATTTTACACAGAGCACAGGCCCTGGGACTGGTTAGCAGTACCCAGGGCACCTTTAAAGTCAGGAAAACACCAGCAAAAAGTGGAAAATAGGGGCAAAAAGTTATGGGGCCTCTGCAAATTAGCCCTGTTTTCTCACACTCATCTATGATAATAAGTGATATCATCACAAATTACAAAACCTCTTTAAAAATAATTTCAAGTGGACAGGGCAGTTGAAGGCCACTTGATACTGATGTTGTCTGTCCCCAATGTTTGGTATGCATTACATAAACTAGCTAAATCAATGACGGACGTGGTTGCTTTCAAACAAATTGATGCTGCAACATCTCATTACAAATTGCAAATGTTAATTTTGACTCTAATTACATTTTCAATATAAAAATTGTGTGGTATTCAATTCAGTTCAGCTTTATTTCGCCATGGCTATGCCCTTAAAGCACATTTCATACACACTCTTCAATAAAAACTCAATATAATAAAAGATAAAACAATTAAATTCTAAAAACAGATTAGAGGAAAATGTCAACTACAGCATATAAATAACATTTCATAAAATACAGAATATAAATTATCTTAGAATAGTTACACTCAAACCTAATATAGACTACATAATAAAATGTATACTTTAGAAATCAAAAGTTTGGTTCTAAAATGCCATATTGCTTCTAAAGATTTTGCCTATGCACATGCCACAGTCCTGTGCGGATTGGTTCCACAAATCCTGAGGGCCAAGTGCTGATCTCTAATACCCAGAGCTTTAAAAAGAGGCCTAATCCAGTGCACTGTTTGCCTAATATACGCCGGGCAGTGGAATAAAACAAGAGAGATATTCTCTGTAGTCAAACATCCCACCAGGCAGAGGTCTACACAGATCTCGGAAATGCTTCCATCTCAAGGTAAAATCGCGTTGGAGAACCAATTCTAAACCTGATGTAAACTGCATGTGCATAAGGAACCAAAATCAGATCAAGATAGGGCTCAAATTCATAGTGACTTTTAACTGTTAAAAAACTATCAGTTAAACTAAAGGGCGAAACTGAGGCCAGCTGTGTGACTGTCTGATTCATCCAATATGTGTCCTTTAAAGTTTGAGTAGCGCTCTTTGGGAGGTGCAAAGGATCTATCCAAAAGGCTCCTAACCCCAGAGTATAAAAAGCCTTTTTCACATATCTGCACCAGTTAATTTTTTCGTGATGTGGGGCAACGAACACCGCTCGTAGCCATATTCCATATGGTTCTAAAACGTCTGTTGACCATAATCGTATCCAGTACTGCAAAGGTCTCAAAGCGGCTATATCCGCAATAGAATATAAGTTCAAATCCATTCGAATAGGAAGTGTGGGGGAGCTTGAAGGGATTTTTAACAAGTCCTTGAGGAAAAAGTTCTCCGCTCTCTCTAAATCCAATAAACTACCATAACCCCACAGTTCGGTGCCATAAAGTACTCCTCCTCTAACTTAACTTTTATATGTCTCCATTGCTTGTGTGATTGAAAAGCTGGGGGATCTACCAGCAAATCTCAAGATGCCTCTTGCTTTTTGTTTTAAAGACATAATACTTTTTAACGATTGAGCTGCCACCTTATGTGTGTCCTCCAACTTAATTCCCAGATAAGCAAAGTCTAAAACTCTTTCTAAAGTATTACTGTCCAGTGATATCCCTTTCTTCACTCTGCATTTACCGGTTTTGGTGGTATTAATTTGTATGCTAAAATCCCTGCAAAACCCCAAAAATCTCTCAAGGAATCTGTTAAGACCGTTAGCAGTTTGGAAAAGGAGGAGAGTGTCATCTGCAAACAAGAGACATGTACACCATTCAGTTTTGGAACATCATTTTCACAGTTGTAGAGCTAGGGAATGCAAGGATTTATAAAAAGTAGAAAAAGTGTAGGAGCCAGCACACATCCCTGTTTCACCCCCTTCTGTAATGGAATTTCCCCTGTCAATTCACCATTCATAACTAATCTTACTCTGGCTATCGTAATGTAATTCCTGGATCAAGTTATTCAAAGGTCTCGGGACACCAGCCCTACCCAGGATCTCCCATAGTTTAACTCATGGGACCAAATCAAAAGCAGCCTTAAGGTCCACAAAAGCAACAAAAAGCCTTCCAGTGTCCAGGTCAACAGTTTTCCATTTAATTGAGAGGAAGCGGAAGACCTGGTCTACTGTACTAGTCTTGTGTCTGAAGCCTGCTGGAGGTGGGATAGGATATCATTTTCCTCCAGCCAATCCTGAAGTCTATGTAAGACTTGATAAGAAAAAAGAATCTGCAGATTGTCTAAAAGACTTATAGGTCTATAATTTCCCGGGATCCATCTATCCCCTTTTTGATGAATTGGAACGATTATTGCACCCTTCCAGGAGTGAGGGGAATGCATTCTACATGCTTTATTAAACCATTTACAGTTACCTTCTCTCGGCTGCGGCCTTCCCTTACTCGTTCTAGAGAATAGGTCTTTTACGGAGGAAAAAAGTTCTACATGAATAGTCATAACTAGATTTGGGTTGCACGTATTAAATATAGCACATGATTTATTGGAGGAGACTAGATTGTGCACTTTGGCCACTGGGTGTTACAGTTCATAAAAGACTCCCATTTTATAGCATGTTTGTTGTTAGACACCACGATGGGTGACGTGGCCTCATGGTCACATTGAATATTAATTACTGTGGAAAACCATCTATGGCACTCCACCAAAATAAAGAAGTGGTCACTATTGCGTTGATCACCCACCCTAAGATCTTTGAATTTGTGCCATATTCTTATGTCGATGAGCACATAGTCGATGAAGCTGCTATAGGATCCTCTAAAAAAAAAGTAGGTTTTGCGGGGGAATCGGAGGGAAAACGGTCATTCCCTGGCCGGTGACCGTTCATTATCATAAGGTCGATAACTTGGAGGCCCCTAATGCTAGCTTTAGGTCACTTGCTTAAAAATGGAAAAATTGGGATTCCCCACATAAGATCCGCTGCTTGGATTACCTCAGAAAAGAGGAAATTAGACTCCAGGTACACATTTGTATCCCCTGCTATGATGATAAAATGTGTTGGAGAGATTTGCGAGACCAAGGCATTCAATGCACTAATAGTATTAGATGATTGATTCGGGGTGCCCGGTGAATTATAAATGTTGACACAGAAGCCTAGGACCATGGTTAAGCCTAATTGCAACTACCAGTATATCAAGGGAGTCAACAAATATTTATTCCAGTTCACCTGCCAGGGAGATTTTCATCCAGGTGAGAAAGCCCCCGCTAGCTCGCCCTGATACGGATACGGATGGACTAGCCTTCTTACAAAATGAAGTAAACCCCTGTCTGTAGACATTTGTAGTAGCCCACATTTCCTGAAATAGACAAATGGTAAAATCATCAATAAAAAGCCACCCACTCCTCATCCATAAGCTTGTTATGTATTCCAGCAACATTCCAGGATATTAGTACAGGAGATTGAATTTGAATGCTCACAGCTACCAGCCAAATTTTTTGGGAAGAGGACATAAGAGAAAACAATTCGGTGCACGTTAGGGATTCTTTCAAAGATGTGCCCTCAGTAGAATACAAGTTATTAGCATAAAAACTAGAAAAAGGGCGCAGTCAGTCAATATCGGAAAGGTCAGCCGTTTGAAAAGTCTGGGCATTTAGTACCAGATATCTCAGGGTACTCCTTCGTATGGGAGAAGTCAGTCAAAGGGCCCATGGCAGCTGGTATATTAATTGTGCTTGCAGAAAAAGAGATGGGGCTAAGTAGAGCAGGGGTTAGGCTCCTCCCCCTGGAAACTGCGCCTCCAGGCACAATTTGGGCCAGGGCCCCTTGTAGGCTCGGGTCCAGCAGCACGTCCCATGCCGCGGAAAAAGAGTTGGTGCTAAGTAGAGCAGGGGGTTAGGCTCCTCCCCCTGGGAACCGCACCTCCAGGCTCAGCTTGGTCCTGGACCCCTTGTAGGCTCGGGTCCAGCAGCTCGTCCTGCGGTGCAGAAAAAGAGATGGCGGTAAGTAGATCAGGGGGTTAGGCTCCTCCCCCTGGAAACTGCGCTTCCAGGTACAATTTGATTCGGGACCCATATTAGGCTTGGGTTCAGCAGCGCGTCCCACGCCACCGAAAAAGAGAGGGCACTAAGTAGAGTGGGGGTTAGGCCCCTCCCCCTGGAAACTGTGCCTTCAGGCACGATTTGGTCCGGGACCCCTTGTAGGCTCTAGTCCAGCAGCACGTCCCTAATTACTTTTTTTCAATGTAAAAATTGTGTGGCAAATTTACCAGTACTGGAGCCTGAAACTCAAATACAACATTTTCCTCTCAAATATGAAAAAAGGACCTCTGTATTTTTAAACCAATCATGATACTAATTTGTTTATGTAAAAAAAAATAGCAAGGGCTGTTTGCAAAGGGAATGCAATATTAGTTGGTTGCAGTCTTGTCCTGCTACAGGATAAAATGTGCAGCCATTTTGAATTTAAAATGTAAATCCTTTGGTCATTTAATAATGTGTGAGTGAAAATTTGGAGACAGATTGATCATATCATTGGATGTACTTAAATGTAACACATTTTAAATATGTGTCTACTCCTTTTAAAGTCAAATGTGAAATATTTTTTTAGCTCATTCAGCTGAATCAACAAGAATACAGACTATGTTGAGAACTGTTCAATCATTGTGAGATAGCTAGGCGCACAATAATTTGGCCATATGTTAAATATTTCAAAAGATTTAACCCTTTGGGTACATTTGGAAATGTTACTTTGAGACAAAGGGCCTCATGAGTTTCGCGATTCCACCATTAGACTGGCAATCTTGGGGGAGGACTCCACAGCTGTGGAAATCCCCCTAAAAGTATTACAGTGTCCGCACTGGGCTGACCAGAAGGAACATTGCAATAAACATTCCTGCTGGGATGACCGATGGGAATAGTGCAACCATATTGGCCTTGGCTTGTTTAAGGGAGACAAGACAAATACTGTAGCACAAACCACCCTGCAAAGGAGACTGTGTGCATTCCAGTGGTGCTGGGCAGGGGGGCAACCAGCACACCCTTACCGCCAGCCTTTCCTGTTTCCACAGCAGGGTGACTGCCATGAAAAGGCTAGTGGTAAGGTGAGCTGTGATCAGTCAGGCAGCACTGAGTTCAGCGCCGCCCTGGCTGAGAACAGTTCAGACCACTGTCACCCCATTAGGAACAATGTTCCTGGTGGGAACTGCAGTCTCCTGGTGGGTCCGCCTGCCAGGGATGTAATGTGGTAGTCAGACTGCCACAGTTGCAGCGGTTCGACCCGCACCACGAGGCCTTGGGCCACCAGCCTCGTAATTAGACCCAAAGTCCTTGCCTACACACATGAAAGGCAGCTCAAAGTGACATGCAGAAATTAGGGCTTAGTTGCTGATTTGGGTGGCCTCCACTTTATTTGTTGAAAATACATATGTTAGAAACCACCTTAATTGTTTAATTCAGACATACACCATAGATAGAGTACACAGGGAAACATGTAAAAACATATTGATGCATTGTGTCCATGCACTAGGAAAAGCTCAAAAATGGATTGTTGACACTAATCATACTGTTTAATTGTACTAGACTTGATTGCTAAATAAAATGTAATACATACGTTCCCTGGTTGTTGCCCATTTTTGAAGTACACTTCAAATTGTTTTAGAGTACATTCAGCATTTCAGAAATATTCATTGTGTTCATGTCAAGAAGCGATGATCTAGGTTACCCAGCACCATTCCAGGAATTATTTTGTGATTTGCAAGATGATAAAATTCAAAAGCATTTTCACCTTTATGAATGTCACAAATATACATTTACAGATCCAAGAATCGCATACTCCTCTGGGTGAAAAAAAACAATTTTGGGGTGTTCATTCTTCATTCCCTACCTTGTTACAAATGTTTGTCCAGTGCATGATAGAAGTAAATCTTCAATTGTTTCCAGGATGTAATTTGCGTTGAGAAAGTTTATGAATAACCACAAACATGCTCATCAGCTTTCCAAGGCATGCCCACAAAAAAAGCCAATTCAGTCCAAGCAGATTCTCTGACATTTAAAAGGGGAGGATACTGAAACAATTGTATATGCGAGTAAATCACTTTATCAGTCAAAATTCACATTTAGTGAACACAACATTTGAATTTACAACCACAAAAAGCCATATGCACAAGTAGATTAAACTTAGCTGAGCAAATTGCTTTAGAAATTTGGTCATATAGTTGGAGTCTACGAAAGAGTGATCCTGCCTTATATGCTCATTACACTGCAAACCTTATCTCTCGCAAAAATGTACTAATCTAAATATCTCCATTTTAGTATTCAGAAAATTTCCTTTTCTGTATGATTTACTGTTTGATCTAGCCATATGCCACCTATATTATAGGATACTAATGTGTCTTATGTATACAAAACGTAACAAATTGTATGTAGCTTCTATGTCTCAGTCCCTTATGCTAAGTATGGAAGTATTTGTAAACATGTCATTGATTTAGCTTGCAGTTCAAAATATATGTATATATTTGTTTGGTTCAAACCTATACCTGGGCTGTTCCTGTTGATTAAATTTTTTTTTCAACACAAAAGGTTTTCACTTATAAAATGCCATATTGAAGGGAGTAGGGTTCTGGTTGTAGTACCCCCCACACTTTTTGCCAGGTTTTTAGATGCAACTTCGAGTGCACTGAGTTCCTGCTAACCAGGTCCCCAGTGCCAGTATTCCTCCCCTAAAACAAGACACCTGGTCACATAATCCCCATGTGACCAGGCTCTTCAGCCCCCTAGAACTCCCTAGCACATGGTACCCCTGGTATTTAAGGCATGGGTACTGAAGAGGGCCTCAGAGTGGTAGCACGTGTGCCACTCTGAGGAACCCAGCACCAACCTCATGCAGACAAGGTGCTCCCAAAATTGGAAACACGATATGGCACACAGGCTGTGTGCCATGTACCCTAACACTACATATTACATGTGAGGGCATATAGGCATGAGCAGATATACCCCTGCTATGTCTCTGACGATTCTGAGACATAGTAAGTGCATATGGAGGCCATTTTAAATGCACATGCTGGACACTGGTCATTACGACTTCTCCAGCTACATGATGGCTTTTCTGAATCCTGAGTTGTTTGGTATCAAACATCTCAGAATAATAAACCCTCACTGACCCCAGAGATGGATTTATTAATAGATGCACACAGAGGGAACCTCAGAGGTGCCCCCTGAAAACCTACCAACTACTAGTGTGTTTTGACTGACTGGTCCAGACCAGTTCATCCAGCACAGATGTGTTTCTTCACCCACTCCCCACAAGGTGAGAGCCAGTGCTCTCAAGGGCCTGAGACAAAAGCCTGCACTTGGCAGAGGTGTGACCTCCTCTCCCAGGCAGGATGGACATTTCAGGGTGAGAAGCTTCAAAGGCCTTGCCACCTTCGTAATGTGGCCCAGGTCTCTCCAGATGGTGGAGATGATCCACCCCCCGTCCTGGTCACACGTTTGGCAACAGCACAGGCAGGAACATTGTTTAAATTAGGAAGAGTGCCCACTTCATGTCAGTCCCACCTCTAGTGGGGACAAACAGAAGTGGACACTACTGTTCAAATTCCTCCATGTTGTTTGGAAGGAATTAGGCCACTAGGGTTAGGGTTATACCCCCTTCTCAGTATAAGTGGTCATTAAAAGGGTGCAGTCAACCAAAAGGCGGTCAGCCCATTGACTGCCGTCTGGCACTCCCTGTAACAATCCGAAATTGAGTATTTAGGTGGCACTCCTAAATGCCAGAACTCAGATCCTGACTACTTAAGAAGAACAACAACAAAGAAGAGTCGCCCCCAAAGAAGAAAAGGATTAAGAAGCAGCTGACCTGGTACCAATCCTTCCAGCCTGCCTGCTGACCTCAACAGACTTTGCACAAAAGGACTTGTCCTGCAGCCGCAGCTTCAAGAAACCCAGGAAGCCTGCCTTCCTTCTAAAAGGACTCAGACTCCTGTGAGAGCAACAAAGTATCCAACAAGGACTCTGCAGCCTGAAGACCCTACTTCTGAAATGACCTCTGCACCCGAAGACCTTGACCCATAGAGAAGCCAACCAACAGCGCCATCAGGGCTCCTCAGCTGTCCTGAGCCCAAGTCCATTTGAGTGTCACCTCTCCAGGACTTATCCACGTCACCTGCAGTCCCTGCACCCAGGCCCCCTTCCCACAGCATGGTGGAGAAAGAGAATCCGTCAGCCGAGCAACCACTGCACCCATGACCCCTGACTCCAGCTGAGGTGGGTCATTGGTGCCAATGACATCCCCTGGCTCCTAAAAGCTCGAGTCCACCCTGGGACCACCCCTGCTGGCCTCCACCACGACTCTTGCTGTCTCAAAATGTAGGACCCCGTGACTGCGAGTGCTCCCGGGCGGTGTAACCCAATGCCAACCCTGCATCCATCGCCCATGGGCTCTGGTGACAAGGACCAATGGTATACAAACCTTCCTTGGCATCTCAAGTTTTAGACCTACCTGCTTGTTGTCCCTTAATGGCTTCCTAGCCAGAGCCTGCAGCCTGTCTTCGCAAGGACCAAACAACCATAGGAAACCATTGGGTACCTGATGACTTACTGCCCCTCTGCACCCGGCCACCCTAATCCTGCCCGGTGTGACCTGTTGGTGTTGTTCTGATCAGTGCCCAGTATTTACCTTAACTCCCTGAGATTGGCCTCAGAAGTTGTTGTTAACCGGGTGTCTGTTGAATATTGTTTTTTTCTCCATAGGATAACATTGAGAGAACTCTAGTTTTGAATCCTCAGAGTATTTATGCTTAAAAGTCTGCGTACCTGATGATGAAATTCTTGTGTTTTAAACATATATAAAAAGAATTGTTATTTTTCTAAACTGGTCTCGGGTTTATTTATTGAGTGTGTGTCTCATTTATTGCTTCTGTGAGTACATTAAGGCCCTCATTACAACCCTGCTGGTCAGTGATAAAGTGGCATTAATACCGCCAACAGGCCGGTGGTAAAAAAAAAGGAATTATGACCATGGCAGAAACCTGTTAGACAGACAGCCACTTTAACACACTGACCGCCACGGCGGTAGCAACAAGCTCCATGGCGGTAACCGCCAACAGCCAAGCGAAAGACAATGTACCACCCACTGCATTATGACCTTTTCTGGGGTGGTACCAACGACATCAAAAGCACGGTGGAAACAGAACACAAAAGGCAAAGGACTCACCTCTGGAGACTCAGGGAAGAACCATGATGCCAAGGAGCCCGAGTTGCACATTTTCCCCATGCTCGTCTACCTTATCCTGCATTATGAGCATCAATGCCGGTGAAGACGACCACGGTGAGTACTGCCGCCTAGCACACAAGGGAGGGGGAGGAAAAAGAGAGTGACACACACTTGCAACACGCAACACCCCCAACACCATACACACTAACAGAAGCACAAACATTACATATCCACCCTGTACCTCTCAGGAATAACGCAAGGACAAAATGATTGGAAGAAAGTGAGTGTAATACGATAAAATAACATGAATAAGTGCATCAAAACACAAATGTATATACATATTTACAAATGGAGGGACACTGCCCAGTCCTCAATGTCTGTGGGCCACAGGGCCACATCACATAGGCCAAGGCACCACGTCACTCCTGCAACAACACAGAGAGAACACTGCAGGGGCATCAGATCGAAAATACACAGGCACCTCAGGGGAATGGGGATTGGGGGGGCACCTCAGCCGTAAGATGGAACAACACCACTGGTACTGGAGGGGGCTACATGCCCTGTGCGATAACCTGGGGAGTGAAAGGCCACAGTATCTCAAGTGGGTGGTTTGCCCACTGCTTGCTCCTGGGGAGTGCAAACCCACAGTCTCTCTAGTGGGTGGTTTGCCCACTGCTTGGTCCTGGGGAGTACAAGGCCACAGTCTCTTAAGTGGGTGGGTTGCCCACGGCTTAGTCCTGGGGAGTGCAAGGCCACAGTCTCTCAAGTGGGTGGTTTGCCCACTGTTTGGTCCTGGGGAGTGCAAGGCCACAGTCTCTCAAGTGGGTGGCTTGCCCCCTGCTTGGTTCTGTGGAGTGCAAGGCCACAGTCTCTCAAGAGGGTGGTTTGCCCACTGCTTGGTCCTAGGGAGTGCAAAGCCACAGTCTCTCAAGTGGGTGGTTTGCCTGCTTGGTCCTGGGGAGTGCAAGGCCACAGTCTCTCAAGTGGTTGACTTGCCCGCATGGTCTGGAGCGGGCAACATGCCCTGTGCTTGGTCCTGGGGAGTGCAAGGCCACAGTCTCTCAAGTGGGTGGTTTGCCCACTGCTTGGTTCTGTGGAGTGCAAGGACACAGTCTCTCAAGTGGTTGGTTTGCCACTGCTTGGTCCTGGGGAGTGCAAGGCCACAGTCTCTCTAGTGGATGGCTTCCTCTACTGGTTCTGGAGGGGACATTGTGCCCAGTGTGCTTCATCCTGGGAAGGATGCAGTAAGTGGATGGCTTCTTCCACTGGTTCTGGAGGGGGCCTTGTGCCCAGTGTGCTTCATCCTGAGAAGGATGCGGTGTGTGGATTGCTTACTCCACTGCTTCTGGAGGGGGCATTGTGCCCAGTTTGCTTCATCCTGTGAAGGATGCAGTGAGTGGATGGCTTCTTCCACTTGTTCTGGAGGGGGCCTTGTGCCTAGTGTGCTTCATCCTGGGAAGGATGTGGTGAGTGGATGGCTTCTTCCACTGGTTCTTGAGGGGGCCTTGTGCCCAGTGTGCTTCATCCTGGGAAGGATGCGGTGAGTGGATGTCACTTGATCTGGAGGGGGCCTTGGGCCCAGTGTGCTTCATCCTGAGAAGAATGCAGTAAGTGGATGGCTTCTTCCACTGGTTCTGGAGGGGGCATTGTGCCCTGTGATGCAGATCTTGGGGAGTGCAAGATCACAGTCTCTCACCTGGGTGTCACACTTACAGGATTTGCAGGGTCCAGGACGCACTACAGCCCATGGAGGCAGGACTACACACTGCCTGCCGGCGGTGATGGCTGCTCAGTGGTGGCAGTCGCGGGGCTGGAGTCGGGGCGGGCAGTGGTGGTGGTAGGCTCCAGCCCTTCCCCTGCAGCCTCGGACACTGCCCACTGGGGCTGCTGGCAGTGGTGCTGGTGGCGGTGCTCCCAGTGATGGGGTAGCCTTGGATGGCTGAACCGCCATGGTTGTTGGTGGGGGCTCTGAATGAGTCCCAGCACCAGGCCTCCTGTCCTTCCTGCCTACAGGTGCAGGCCCCTTGCCCTTCCCTTTCGCAGCTGGTGGTGCCTCCTTGCCCTTCCCTTTCGCAGCTGGTGGTGCCTTCTTGCCCTTCCCTTTCACAGCTGGTGGTTCCTCCTTGCCCTTCCCTTTCTCAGCTGGTGGTGCCTCCTTGCCCTTCCTTGATGCACCTGGTGCAGGCACACTTTCAGTGCTGCTGGCTGGTTCCCGGGATCCTCTCCCACCTGCAATAGTTGTCGACAATACTGTGGCTGTGCACTGGGTGGCTGAGGTGCTCGCCTGGGTTCTGACCACCCTGGCCCAACATGAAGGATGGGGGGGAGGGAAGAAGTCAATGGTGGAGAGGAAAAGCTTCTTAGGGACATTGGTGCGGGAAGAGGGTGAAGGTTTGGGAGTGGAGGAAGAGAAAGTGGTTTTAGGAGGTGTCTGTCTGCTGTGTTTGGGTGCAGGTGCATGGGTTGGATGCTGTTGTGAGGTGGATGGCTATTGGGTGTCTGGGTGCTTGCGTTTCTGTAGTTTCGGAGGAGGGGGCACAGACACAGTGGGAGAGGACACAGGGGACGTGTGCATGGATGTGGGGGTGGTGACTGCCTGTGAGGGGTGTGTAGTGATAGGCGTGCTGGTAAAGGAGGTAGTGGATGAGGATGTAGTGCATGCAGGTGTGGGTGTAGATGCTACTGGGAGGGAGGTGAACAGGGAGGAGGAGTGGGACACAGTGGAGGCAGTGGATGTTGGTATGTCTGCATCTGGATGGTGTTTGTGTGAGTGCCTGTGGGATGATGTGTGGTGCTTGTGTTTGCCTGAACGACTCATGTGTGTTGTCCTGTGTGCATGCAGGTCCGCCTGTGTGCTTGGGATAGGTTGGGGTTGAGGGGAATGGGATTGGGTAGAGGAAGTTGGAGGGGGGAGGCTAGAAATAGGGACAATGGCTGCCATCAGAGAGGAGACCAGAGCCTTGATTCATATCTGTTGGGCCGCCATGCCAGAGTCAATGCCCTCCAGGAATGCACTTGTTTGTGCAAATGGCCTGCCAGCCCCTGGATGGCATTCACAATGGTTGACTGCCCAACAGAGATGGATCGCAGGAGGTCAATAGCCTCCTCACTCAGGGCAGCAGGGCTAACTGGGGCAGGGCCTGAGGTGCATGGGGCGAAGGAGATGCCCACCCTCCTGGCTGAGCGGGCATGGAAAACAAGGTGAGGGGCTGCTGGGAGGGCGGTGCTGGTACAGGGTGGTGGCTGTACCTGTAGTTGGGGTGGCCACAGAGGTGTCCGCCACCACCAGGGAGCTTCCATCGGAGGAAGTATCACTGTCAGAACTGTCCACTCCTGTCTCTGCCGTGGTGCTCCCCTCACCCTCCGTCCCACTGGTGCCCTCACTGGTCGGTGGATTCGGCCTCCTGGGCCATGTGGGATGCAGCTCCCTCCATCGCCGGTGCCTCTGCTCCTCCACCAAATTATGCTAATGCACAGAAGGACAGGGTGACACAACAAAAAGGGGGGAAAGAGACAAAGGACACACTTGGTCAATGGCTGCAACAACACCACTGTTGGTGTAAATGACACACACACACATGGAACAGCCCTACGCATTAGGCAATGCACTACCAGTCACAATGCTAGTCACCAAGCCATGAGCAGTAATACCTAACGCCAATAACAACATACCTGAGACCCCTGTCAAATAGTGGATGCCTACTAGCCTGGTTGGAGGGGGTTCACATCATACCCTGGCCAACATGGGACCTACCCTGCAATGTCCGGTCTGGCCTAGGGGCACATACAGGTTCACATCCCCCACCCAGAGACCACCTCACCATGTGCAAGTATTATATTGGGAAACTGTACTCACCCCATTGTGGCTGCTGTGATGCCCTCAAGCGCTCATCCAGCTCCAGATAGGCCACCAATAGTATGCAGGCCATCAGGGGGTCAGGGTTCAACAGGTACCCCTTCGTCGTAGGGAGGCCATCCCCAGCTGGGCCTCCACGGTCTTCCTTGCCCAGCGTCTCAGGTCCTCCCACCGTTTCCGACAGTGGGTGCTCCACCTGCCATAGACCCCCATGGTCCGCACATCCTTGGCAATGGCATGCCCTAAACCCTTTTTCTGATGGGCGGTGACCTGCAGAAATATACACATAGCAAAAGGTATCAGTCAGACCGTCCGGCATGTTACACTCATGTCCCACCATAGCCCTCCCATCCCCTTACGCACAGACTTTGGCCACCATACATGCAGCACGCAGCCCAGGGCCCTTCCACCAACCCCCCCCACACGAGGACCTCACACACAGCACTCCATGCATTCATGCCCCATGCATCGTGCTCACATTGTACTCACCTGTTGGTCTGGAGGCCCATACAGCATTCGGTACTGGGGTAGGACCCCATCCACCAGTCTCTCCAACTCCGCAGCGGTGAAGGCAGGGTCCCTTTCCCCAGTGACATGAGCTATGGTCGGTTCCAGACACAGGTCACAGCAGCACTTGCAGTGTACGTCACAGTACACATAGGCATCATTTGGGCCTATACAACAATATTGTGTTACAGTCAAAACAAGCAATGCAGTGTAGTGTTTGCAAATATGGAATACTGACCAGCTATTCAACGTTTTCCCCCTAGATTGCAACCGATGTGGATGAATAGGAAATTGAGACATCCCTCTGTGTACAGGCCCCTGGTGGACTTGGCAACAATGGAGGCACAGGCACATTATCCTCACCTATAGACTGGACAGGGCCACAATCACAGAGCTGTGCTCCATTTCCTGGCATGTGGCTCTTTCCAAGTGACAGTGGGGTTGGCAGCAGGAATGTCTCTGCCAATGTTCTCAATAGTGCTGACCAGAGTATTGTCTGCCCTTATTAAACACACGCGCAACTAGATTGTTTTCCCCCAGCTGGAGGATTTGGCCACAGTGAAAGCTGATTTCTATGCTATGGGACATATCCCCAACATTATTGGGGCTATTGATGGTACACATATAGCATTTGTCTAACCCCCGGAGAAATGAACAGGTGTACAGAAATCGAAAGAGCATTCACTCCATGAATGTGCAGATAGTGTGCCTGGCGGATCAGTACATCTCCCATGTCAATGCAAAGTATCCTGGGTCTGTGCATGATGCCTTTATCCTGAGGAATAGTAGCATCCCATATGTGATGGCTCAACTCAGGCACCAGGTGTGGCTAATAGGTGAGCCCTGGTCCCCCCACAGTAGGTGTTGGTGTATGGGTATTATGTGGGCCCTAATGGTTAGTGTGTGTCTAACAGATGTCCCTCGATATTTGCAGGTGACTCTAGTTACCCCAACCTCTCATGGCTACTGACCCCTGTGAGGAATCCCAGGACAAGGGCAGAGCAATGTTACAATGAGGCACATGGGCGAACACAAAGAATAATAGAAAGGACATTCGGCCTCCTGAAGGCTAGGTTTTGTTGTCTCCATCTACCAGGTGGATCCCTGTACTACTCACCCAAGAAGGTGTGCCAGATCATCGTGGCATGCTATAAGTTGCACAACCTTGCCTCACGCCACCAGGTGCCTTTTGTGCAGGAGGCTGAGGCTGGGAATGGGCGTGTGGCAGCAGTGGACCCTGTGGACAGTGAAGATGAGGAGAAAGAGGATGAGGATGAGGACAACAGAAGTGCTATTATAAGATAGTACTTCCAATGACACACAGGTAAGACACCGTAATTACACTTTACATTGACAGTTTTGTATTTGACATTGTCACTGGCAGGCTAATTTTCCAACTTCTATGGCCACTTCTATGGCCACTTACTGTACCCTTTGGCATCTCTATTTTCCGATATTTGTCTCCCACTATCTCTCCTGCTGTGTTGACTGCAGCCAACTACAGGTCATTCCTATGTGTACAATGCTGTACAGTTATATTGCAGTGTTTAAAAGCTTGTTAAACGAATACATGGTTAAATGATTTGACAGACTCAATACTTGTATTATTCAAATGGTGTTTACTTAAGTGCTAATGATTAGAGGGGGTGCAATGGGCTGGGGTGATGATGGAGGAAAGTTCAGAATAGAGTCCAATCTATTTGTATCACAGGTGGCATTGCCCAAGGGGGCATAGGAAGTGGAGCAATGGCAGTTCAAGGTGGACAGGGTGACAGAGTGGGACACAGAATTGACATTCAGGAGAGTCTTATTTCCTGGCAGGGGTCTTGGCAAGGCTTCTGCCTGGAGCGCGGGGACCATTTGTGGGGTGGTTCTCCTTCTGCAGGGGGTAGGGTGCTGTTGGCCTGTTGTTCCTGTGGCAGGGCCTTCTTTACACTAGCGGCAGCTGAGGTTGAATGTTGTTCATAGTTTTGGCTAGTGTCAGGGGCCTGGTGGTGTGCCACTGCCTCCCTCATGGTGCTGGCTATGTCTGCCAGCACCCCTGCAATGGTAACCAGGGTGGTGTGGATGTCCTTCAAGGCCTCTCTGATCCCCAGGTACTGTTCCTCCTGCAGCCGCTGGTTCTCTTGCAACTTGTCCAGTATCTGTCCCATCGTTTCCTGGGAATGGTGGTATGCTCCCAGGATGTTGGTTCCCTGGGCCTGTCCTCCCCCCTGTTACACAGAAGCCCTCCCTGCTTCCCTGTTGTCCTGTGCCTGTGCTCACTGAACCGTGTGCCCACCACCACTGATCGTCCTGTGTTTGTGGGGTGTCCTGGGGTCCCTGTAGTGGTGGACACACTGCGGATTGACGTGTCCTGGGGACAGAGGAATAGGCCAGCTGGGTGGGTCCTGTGGTGGTGTTTCCTGATGTGGGAGGCTCTGTGGTGGTAGGGGACTGTGCCTGGGTAACCGACTGTCCGGAGATCCCTGATGGGCCAGGTTGGTCATCCAGATCCAGGCGTCCAGAGCAGCTGTCATCACTGTGGGCCTCTTCTGGGGATGTACTGGAAGTTGCTGGTACCTCCTCTCCGGTGACATTGGGCGGGGGACCTGTGTGGAGGTAAATGCAGTGTTATTGTTTCTGTGTGTGTCATCTTGTACATGGGCGTGTTGCCCTGTATGGTTGTTATTGCCCTGGCAGCTTTACCTTGTGTGAGTAGTGATTATGTGGGCTAGGTGATTCTCTCTAATGTGCATGCTTCAGTGGTGGATGTCCATTCAGGTCTGTGATGGGGGTCCGTGCATTGGTGTTAGGGGAGGGGCGGGTTGTGATGGTGGGGTGTGTGGGAGGTGATGGAGTGATGAGAGTGAGGGTAAAGTTAGGGGTATGTAATGGCAGGCAGGCAGGGTTGGTGATAGTAATAGAGATTTGACTTACCAGAGTCCAGTCCTGCTACTCCTGCCAGGCCCTCAGGATGCATGATTGCCAAGACTTGCTCCTCCCATGTTGTTAGTTGTGAGGGAGGAGGTGGGGGTCCACCGCCAATCCTCTGTACAGCTATTTGGTGCCTTGCTGCTGTGGAACGCGCCTTTCCCTGTAGGATGTTCCACCTCTTCCTGATGTCATCCCTTGTTCTGGGGTGCTGTCCCACGGCGTTGACCCTGTCCACGATCCTCCGCCATAGCTCCATCTTCCTTGCAATGGACGTCTGCTGCACCTGTGATCCGAATAGCTGTGGCTTTACCCAGATGATTTCCTCCGCCATGACCCTTAGCTCCTCCTCTGAGAACCTGGGGTGTTGTTGCAGTGCCATGGGTATATTGTGGGTGGCGTGCATGAGGGTGTGTGGGGTGCTGTGTTGGTGTGTGTGATGTAAGGTGTGTGGATGGTGTATAGGTGATGGTGGTGTGTGTCTGTGCTCTTGTCTGTGGTTTTTCTATCTCTCTTATTGCACTTGTTTGTAATGGTAAAGGGTGTGGGTATTGTGTGTGTGTGTTTTATAGTGGTGTGTGGGTGTGGTGTGTGTATGTGTGTCAGGTGTTTGTTATTCAAATTGTCCAATGTGGTGTTGTTTTGTATGTGTGTGTGTATTTTGAGCGCTGCGCTATGTACCGCCAATGGTTTAGCGTCATTGAATGTCCGCCGCAGATATTCATGGGTCATAATGCTGTGGGCATAGTTCTGTTGGTGTAACAGTGTTATCACTGACCTTTGGACTGGCGGACTTGTGTGTGTGGCTGTATAGTGACGGATTGCTATGTGTGGGTCATAATATGCATGGCGGTAATCCGCTGCGGCAGCGGTATATTGGCGGCAGTCAGCATGACGGTAAGTGGGATATACCACCAATGTCATGATGAGGGCCTAAATGCCCAGCTCTACCCTCTGATAAGCCTTACTGCTTGCACACACTATCACAAATAGAGGATTAGTTCTATCTGCTTTTACCTCTGCAATAGCACTTGGGGATCCAATGGACTCTCTGCACAGCATACTTCAGTTTAGTGCATTATATGGAGAGTCAGTTTCCTACACATATTAATTTTTATTTTCTCTGATGGATTAGTAAAATAGCTCAGTAGGTTTAAGCATCTGATATACGGTCAGATTACGATGCCACTGAGACTGCCAATACAGGGGGGTGAGGCTGCAGTCAAGGTGGTGGCTTCATCCCCCCCCATTGCAATATTTCCAGCTGGGCTACACTGCCCACAACATGGTCATGGGCAGTTCAGGGCCCACCCTGTGGTCCCCCAGCATAGGCTTTTCACCAGCCTTTCCACAGCTGTGAAACTGGTATGGGAAGGCTGGTGGAAAATGGAGTCATGATCAGCACAGTGGTACCAAACTCAGCACCACTGTGGTTGACCACTACTGCGACCACCACCAACCCATCGGGATCCCTGATCCCGCACAGGCAGCGGTCTCCTGGTGGTCCAACCACCAGGATTTTGGTGTGTCAGGAGTGTTTGGTCTGTCAGGAGTGTGGCAGTCTGACCACCACCGCGAGTTTGGCAGTCCTCGGACCACCAAACTCGTAATCAGGCCTATAGTCTTCAATATGTGTACACTGCAAGCCATAGACTTCTTTCCTGGTGTTTCCAATTCAGCCTTTCATAATATTAAACAATAAACTAATCAACATTTAAATGGGAAATCATAGCACTTGTTACTTACAGTGCTGCAAAGAGTCAGAAAAAACATTGAACATGTTGACAGTGTCAGAATTGGCAAGCAAATTATTCATAAACAAAGAGTTCAAAGATGTTCCACCATTTAAGTTTTCTCATTAAAATATTTACATTTTTATTTTATTTACAATGATGTTCTTGATAAGCCAAGAGATGTGTCCTTAAACTAAATATTATTTTCTCCCATGCCCTTTTTTTTTAGAATGTGAGTGAGGTCGGTGTTTCCATCCATATAATTTATTTTTTTCATTTTAAAGAGGCTAGTGCAGTGGAAGTACTGAAATAATACTTATATTAGGGATTTAGCAATGACAAATCTCTCATTAGGATTAGGTTGAAGGTTTTATAGTTTGGTCTGTTTTGGCAGGCTATAGACTTTGGTGTCTCTTACCCACCACACAAAGTTTACAGAAAATGGTCATCTCTCATTCATGGCTACTCAAAAGTGATCTATCTATCTATCTATCTATCTATCTATCTATCTATCTATCTATCTATCTATCTATCTATCTATCTATCTATCTATCTATCTATCTAGCTATCTATCTAGCTATCTATCTATCTATAGCTAATACCAATGTTGCCAAATTATTGTAAGCAAATTAATGGCTTCTATGATTGATTTTTTAGGTATCTTAGTTACAATTTTATATATACATTTTTCTTTTAATAATACAGAACATGATCACTAATCTAACGATAACATCCTTTCTGTCTTGAGTAAATGTAGATATGGTGTTCAAAGGTGACAAAGGTGATGGCTCACTGCTTTAAGAGAATACAACCTAAGGAATTAATTGTGCATCATGATCAACATAGACTGGCTGGAAAATTACTCCATAATCATAGGTCACTTTATCTCATGGTCCATACAGTAGCCAGTTTAAGCAGTCCAATTACAGTTTCGGTCAACGTTTTGGCACATGAGAGCAACAAATATCCATTCTTTACATGGAAACAAATAACAGGTATGCTAGGTGCACCATCCTAACATCACAAAGGCGTTGCATATTGTGAAGTGGTCGCAAAATCAGAGTGATAACAACCAGCCCACTGAACTGTCATGTTAAAGAAGAAAATTAAACCACAGGAACAGGAAGTGGTTGAGTATATGAATAAACTCCCAACAAGTAAGCAATAAACGTAGGAGCATTATTACCTCTTACTTATAGACAAAGCACCTAAATAGAACCCCCAAAGAAGCTTATGAAATGCTCTTTATTAAATAAATTGAGTTTTATTTTGTATTAGCAAAGGTTATTGCCTTTGGTATGGAAAACGGGACGGTTAATTTAAGTCTGACCTTAATAAGTAAACATACAAGGGGACGCAAATAGGTCGATGAACCTTTTGACTACGCTTAAGATTTTCCCACCACATATCCTGTACATGTACAGATCAATAACCAATAACAATCAATGAGATTAGCAATCAATAGGAGTCAGTAATTGTCACACACCATGACCTTTCAGTCAAGAATAACTACACCTTTGTGTAAAAGTTAGAATATGTATTTCCCTATATGAACAATGCTAATGTCACATAGGTTAATCTCATAATCAACTGATAAACATACAGAAACTACACTGGCTTACCAATGCGGCGGAAGAATGGCAATCTAATCAAGGCTTGGGCTACTAGACATTTCAAAGTTACAGTGCAAATTAATAACAAGAACAACTGCGCAAACAATATTACATACATTTAGATTCAGCAAAGAAAATACATCAGTTGTTATTTCAAATAGTGAACTTCATCAGTGAGAACACTAACTAACACCAGATTAGAATTAACATGTTGGGCTTCATCGAAAAAAAAAATTGTCAGCACAAATTTGGAAAAACATCTAACTATGGCTCTATCAAAATAGCGCAGTTGGTACCTAGAAACAAAAGCAAATAGACACAGTGAGCAATATCATAGTCAATATACCCATCCTCAGTTTGGATCAGCAAGATGTGACAGTCTTCGTCATCAGGACATCAGTCTGGTCAGCAAGGCATCAGGATCCAGCATCAAAGTTCAGAAAAGGCAAAGTCTTTTAAGCAATAAAGTAAAGCATGTCTCTTCTCAAGACGGAAAATGGGCAAATGGGGTAAGTGCAGTGGCAAATGCAAAATGCAAATGCTGTCCTCTTCTCAGTGAAGTCTGGCCAAGTTAGATTTCCTAAAACTACTTCCTAAGTCCTATTGATCAAGGAATTGCATGTTCACACTTGTTCAATAAAACTAAAGCTGCAAATCTACATTTTTACTAGTATATGGTTCATATATGTATGAGTGGCTCCTTTCGTCCTATTCTCATTGTCCAGCTCACCAGGTAACAAATTTGTTGCAGCTTATTCTTCAGTCAGTGTCTTCATTGTAATTTCCTAATTAAGTCAGCCTTACACACATTACATTAACAATGTTGCATTAGCAAGAACAACATCTTCTGGCAAGCAGTTCTCAAGAGAAATACTTTTAGCTGTGAGCACATTAGGTCAGCACAGTGGAAAATCACAGTTTAAGTCTCTAAGCAGACATTTTATTAAACGCCTAAGAAATACAGCTTGACATGAGGCTGTGCAACTAGGCCAAGACCTCCGCTAAGTTAAGGCCTACAATTAATAAAGATAATATATAATGCATAACCATTAATATGATATATTACTACATTAATAAAAAAAAAGCTCAACATTTCATATTAATAAACCATTAATAAGTACACTTTGTGAACATTGGTGGTCACTCGTGTGGTCACACTTTCAAATGCGTGCATTATTTTTCACTAGACTTTTACATTTTCTATGCAAATTCAACACTCAGATTGCATGAATATTCATTAAAATTTCAATACTAAAATCAGCGTTAACAATCTCTCCTCTGATAACTATATATGTCATCAGATCAAACCTTCACTCACAATTTTGTTTGCTTCTGCTAACATTTTGTTTCTTCAATCCCCTCAAATCTTCCTTTTTTAACTCTCCTTAAACAATCTTTCCCTTTTCCTTTCTTCCCTCCCCTGATTATTCTTTGTCTTCTTTAATTTAATTCTTTTACACAATTTACATATTCCCATATTCCAATTATGCAAGTCACAATAATCAATATCCCCTGTATTATTTTCAATAATATCCCTTTCCCAATGTTGCTGAGCCAATTTCCCACTGAAGCAAATCCCTTGCCACCTTTCTCGCAAACACCTGGTTCTTTCATTTCTTTCAAATCAGCAATCCCATTAGTTAGATTAATAAGTAAGCTTCTCATTTCTTTACTATTGTCAGGAATGAACGAACAGCAATGCCTAGAATTAAGCAATTTGCAAACTCTGCCATCCTGCGCTAAAAGAAAGTCTAATGGAAGGCTGTTCTGAAGAGTCATAACTCTTTCTGTAGCTATTTTTGGGCCACATGTAGGTAGGTTCGGATTTGTGACACGCAAATTGCGAGTCAGAGCGACTCGCAATTTGCGAGTCGCAAATCCGAATGCAGGATGGTGTCCCTGACACCATCTGCGATTCGCAAGGGGGTCGCAAATGCCCACCTCATGAATAATCATGAGGTGGGTCACACTTTGCGACCCCCCTGCGAATGGCAGCCTTCACAGGGATGGTGGCCTGCTGCGGACAGCAGACCGCCATGTCTGTAACTGCTTTTCAATAAAGCAGGCTTTTTTTTTTTTGTAATGCAGCCCGTTTTCCTTAAAGGAAAATGAGATGCATTACAAAAATGAAAAATGAAACGTTTTTGTTTCATTTTTTCAGAGCAGGCAGTGGTCTGTTTACAGTGACATTCCCTCTTGGACCGTCCCTTTGTCAAGTTCAGTATAGCAGCTTGTCCAATCCAGTTATTTACTTGTCTACTCCAGTAAGTATTATTATTTGTCTCTTTAGTATGAATTTTCAAACTAAATTTTTCATTTCCCTTTTCCCAAAGTCTCTTCTTTGCAAATCTTCACTTTCCAAAGTAAACATTTTCTATGTCTCTGTCAAAATAATAGCTCAAAAATTCTTCCTGCCAATCATTTATATTTAAATATGCCCATTCAGGCCCAGCATATATCTTGCTTGCACCTCTTTTTCTTTTTGGTCTTCTGACCCTCTCACTTTCTTCTCCACTAGTGTGTTCTCCTTCATTCAATTCTTTTTCCTCTTGAAACAGTAGAATCACATCAACTTTTCCACTCTTTGAAGCTTTCTCTGTTCCTTTTGTCAGTAATCTTCTCAGTATTGAGTCTTCACTTGCCTTTGGACTGTTTTCTTCTTACGTTCCTGCAACTGGTTCAGGAAGAGTATAATCCACTTGAGCGGGACTATCCTCAATTCCTTTCCCAATGAGGTCTGCCTTTTCTTCAGTTTGGTATGTCAAACCACCTGCTACTGAGGTCACCCTCCTCTGAGCAGATCTTTCTTCTGGTGATTCTTGTGTTTCCTAATCGTTCGAGCAAACCCTCCTCGGATCAAAATCAGCCTTTTCTTTTCCTTCTTGTACTGATTCTTCTACTCCATTTGTAGCTTGCTCATCTCCTTCAGAAATCTGCTATTTTTCATCTCTTATGGGAGTATGCACATCTCTGCCATTGTCGACGTTTTGCTCACTTTCTTTCTCTTTGTTTCCAATGTTCTCAACTGTTGGTAATCTCAACAGTTCTTCTTCTCTTCATGAACTTTTCTTGTATGGCTCCCATGCACCCAATTCGGCAAACCAGCAAACTTCACAGCAGTCGTTGTAGTGAGCACAATTTTATAAGGTTCCTTCCTCCCTGGCTTAAGGCAAGACTTTCGTACGTGCTTCCGTATAAGCACCCAGGCCCATATTTATACTTTTTTTGCGCCACCATTGTGCCATTTTTTTTGTTTGTACATTTGTGCTGCTTTTGAGTAAAAAAAATACGCAAATGCGGCATAAAAAAAGTATAAATATGGGCTCCAGTCTTCTGCTATCAAACTGTGACTTTGACCTTGCATTTGTTGTGCTGTTGCAACTTCCACCTGTTGAGAAAGAGACCGAACTACATCAGCCAGGCTTTTGCAGTAATCTAGCACCATATCATCTGTAATATTCACAAGTGCATTTGCAGGTATTGCTGGCAGCCACATTGCTCTCCTCATCAAATCTCATGTGGAGACAACCTAGTGTTCTTATCAGGAGTGCTTCTCATTGACATTAGTACTAGTGGTAAAGCATCTGGCCATTTCAAATTTGTTGATGCACACACTTTGGCCAATCGTGATTTTAATGTTCCATTAATCTGATCTACAAGGCCTGAAGCTTCTGGGTGATAGCTACAATGCAGTCTCTGCTGAATATTTGATGCAGAAAAAAGCAACTTTATCACCTCATTATTGAAATGTGTTCCCCCATCTGATTCAATTGAAACCGGAAAACCAAAACGTGGAATTAGTTCTCGCAAAAGCAATTTAGCCACTCTAAGACTATCATTTCTCCTTGTTGGGTAAGCCTCAATCTAATGACTGAAAATGTACACAATTCCCAAGACATATTTCAAACCAGCACATGCAGGCATTTCAATGAAATCCATTTGCATTCTACTGAATGGACCTCTCACCATATCTATGTGTCCCATGTTGCCAATTGTTCCTTTGCCGACATTCATTTGCTGGCAAATTATGCACCTATGGCAAACCAGCTCCGCCACTTGTCTGAATTTTGGATTGTACCAGAACTGTTTAAAACTCCTAATTATCGCATCTCTTCCTATGTGGGTTTGACCATGGTAGTATCTAGCCATTTGTGTCAACAAGCTGTTTGGCAAGACTACTTTTCCCTCTACTGTTAACCAAATTTCATCTTCCCTTTGCATGCAAATATGTTTTATCCAATCTCTACGCTCCTCTTCTAGAACATTGTTCTATCTTGCTTTCAGCTCATCTAATGTCTCAACTATCTTCATGGTGAAATTTGCATAAATCTCTTCATTTTCAGACATTAATTCCCAATTTCCTTTGAATAAAATCCCATTCAGAGCACAAAATCTTGCAACTTAGTCTGCATAAGTAGTACCAATGTTACGTAATCTTGTCCTATCTGGTGTGCACTGCATTTGACCTCGGCACTTTCTCAAGTTTCTGTACTGCTTGTAACAAGTCATTTATTCTTTCCACGTTTCTCACAGGTGAACCTGAAGAAGTCAGGAACCCCCTTTGCAACCAAATGTGCCCAAAGTAGTGTACAATACCAAATCCGTATGTACTATCAGTGTAGATCATCACTTTCATTTGGTCTGATAATTGGCATGCTCTAGTAAGAGCCACCAATTCTGCGACTTGTGCAGATATTACTCCTTTAAGCCATGAAGTTTCTTATATGCCAGTAACTGTACACACTGCATATCCTGCTCTTAAGTCACCCCTGTTGTCTCTTAAGCAAGAACCATCAACAAAAAGAATTTGATGATTGTCTTCCAAACAAGTGTCTTTGATGTTGTCTCTTGGTTTGGTGCATAATTCTGTCACCTCCAAACAATCATGTTCAAAATCCTCTATTCTAGATTGATCGTTCCCCTCATTTGGTAATAGTGTTGCCGAGTTAAGCACTGTGCACCTTTTGATTGTTACATTTGGGGCCCCAAGAATCACTGTTTCATATCGTGTCAGTCTTGCATTTGTCAGGTATTGTGTTTTTGACCTGGTCAATAGAATTTCTCTTGAATGAGGTACCATCACTGTCAGGGGATAACCCATCACAATGTTTTCACTTTGAGCTATACTCTGCTCAACAGCTGCAACTGCTCTTAGACAACCAGGTAAGGATGCTGCAACATTATCCAAAATAGCTGAAAAATATCCTACTGGACGATTGACACCACCATGTTTTTGTGTCAAGACAGACAAAGAACATCCATCTCTCTCTTGACAAAACAATAAGAAATGTTTTTTGTAATCTAAAAGCACCTAAAGCTGGTGCTTGACACAAACTCTCTCTCAGCTCAGTAAAAGCTCTCATGCATTGCTCATCCATCATTATCGGATCTGAAACATCCTTATGTGTCAATCTCTGTAATGGCTTTGAAATGGCTGAAAAATTTAGAATCCACTGGCGACAATATCCTACCATTCCCAAAAACATTCCCAATTCTTTGTGAACTTGGCAGTTTCATTTTCATTATTGCCGCTACTCTTTCTCTTGAAATTCTCCTCTACCCTTTCTCAATCAAATGTCCCAAATATTTCACTACCTGCTGACAATATTGCAGCTTAGCAGGAGAAAAAAAGAAAGCTTGGCATAAATCAATGACTGTGAATCATTCTGCATCACACGGAATCTGAATTTTCCCATTGGGCTTTTTCAAACCCATTATTGGTGAATTACATGGACTGCTCATCACCTCTTTCAAAACTACTTACTCTAAGAATTGTTATATCAAGGGTCTCATCCCTTCAATTATTTCATTTGTCATCGGGTATTGTGCAGTCTGTGGAAACACCACATTCTCTTTCACTGCCACTTTGACACCTTCAACTACTTTAATCAAACCAATGTTCCTGAAAAGTCCCAAACTTTTGATTTAACTCTTTCTTGCAAATCGATTGGCAAATCTTTCTTTCCAAATACTGGGAAGAAATTAACTAAGTCTTCCAAATTATGATCTTCATTTGCCTGCTCATTGTCATCTGCCCGACCATCCTCAACATCCAGCAAAGTTATTTCGCAAGACATCGTCCTTTTCCCTTCATCAACTGACATATCTTTCTCATCATCTCTATTGGTCTCAATATTAATTCCTTTAGTTGAACACATAATCAACCAATTTATCTTGCACAGTAAGGGGGTCATTCTGACCCTGGCGGTCTTGGACCACCAGGGCAAGAATGACGGAAGCACCGCCAACAGGCTGGCGGTGCTTCATTCCCTATTCCGACCGTGGCGGTAAAGCTGCGGTCGCACCGCCGGGGACGGCGGTGTCCCGCCGATTTTCCCCCGGCGGTGATAATCCGCCAGGGCAGCGCTGCAAGCAGCGCTGCCCTGGGGATTATGATCCCCTTACCGCCAGCCTGTTTCTGGCGGTTTACACCGCCAGGAAGAGGCTGGCGGTAAGGGGTGTCCAGGGGCCCCCTTACAGGGCCCCGGCCTGCTTTTCACTGTCTGCATGGCAGACAGTGAAAAGCGCGACGGGTGCAACTGCACCCGTCGCACGGCCGCAACACCGCCGGCTCCATTAGGAGCTGGCTCCTGTGTTGCGGCCTCATTCCCGCTGGGCCGGCGGGCGCTAACATGGTTAGCGCCTGCCGGCCCAGCGGGAATGTTGGAATGGGGGCCGCGTTATTGCGGCCGCATGGCGGCCGCTTGGCGGTTCCTGCCTGGCGGGCGGCAGTAGCCGCCCGCCAAGGTTAGAATCACCCCCTAAGTCTCTTCCCAATAATGATATTGGACTGAAATCACAAACAACAAAACTATGATAATCTTTAAAGTTTCTGATTTTCACAAGAACTGGTACTGTAAGGGTGTTAACCAAATGTTTATTTCTAACTCCTACTATCTGCACTGTCCTTTCTGAAACAGGTATGTCTGGAACTTCTATTGTCTCTATTGTTGAGCATGTCCCTCCTGTGTCGACCAGAAAATTACCTCATGACCATGTACTTCACCTCTCTGATCCTCTTCTAATGATGCGGCCATCATATACTACTCCATATCTGAACTATCCAATGGCCATTCAGCGTTTATTTCCTTCTCACTGTGTAAAGGAAATTGTTAAACTCTTTTTACACTTTTGCATTACTCTGATTTGTGACCACTTGCAAAAGCATAACCTGTTGCTTTTCTGATTGGGCTCTGTATCATTTGAACCTGTTTCATTTTGTGCATTTGCTGTACAGGCACCATCTGCACCTGTGGCTTCATTTGTTGTATTTGTGGCATTTGTACCTGCTGTACCTGAGGTTGTACATTTTGCATCTGTTGCATCAGCTGTAAAGGCCGAAAACCTTGCATATTATTCATGTGAAATGAATTGACACCATTTGTTTGCTGGACCATTCCTCACAGATTCAACATTGGACACTGTCTTTTTCAATGTCCTGCTAATCCACAAATATGACAAGGTAACACCTTTTGCCTTTGCTGCTCATCTTGCATCACCACTGAACTCAAATCTACATTTCTATTCACTACCGGAAGCATCATTCCACCTCGACCTCTACCGCAACCTTGACTCAGAAATAAACAATTTCCCTTTGGCAGTTGTTGAAACTTTCCTTGCAATCCTTTAATTTGCATCACCATCGCTTTCTCTTTCAGCTTTTTCTGCTTCAACTCAATTTCATCACTACAGTATTTAGCATACTGCAAAACTTCATCAATCGGCTTTGCTTGCAGCAGATCAAATGATTCTTGAACATTTGACTTACTTCTGGTTTCAACCCTTCAACAAATCTGAGCACCAAATGATTCATGCTCTTCATTCATACTCTTCTTTTCAATTGTTTCCACACCACTCAATTGTTTGAACGCCTTCAACAATATTTCATAAAATGCATGAATTGATTCTTTCCCTTCCTGAGATGTTCTATCTATGCGCTGCCAATCAAACTTTTTAGGCGAAATTCTCATTTTCAGAAACTCAATGACTTTATAATAATGTTTCATTACTTCAGGAAATGGCACACCTGTTTTTAAATCCTTTTGCGGTTTGCTCATCGGCCAACCAATACTTCTCTTGCATTCAATCCATAAATCTGCTGGAACAACAATGTCAAAAAGTGTATTCAAGTCTTCCCACAGACACTTTGAAAGTTTCACAAACCTATCTGTTTGCTGGCACCACTCCATTGGTTTCTCTCTCAGTCTTGGATAATCATTTGTAAAACTTATAATATCACTCCTATTCCAAGGTACATGTATAAAATCCCCTCCTGGTGTTTCCGTCATTGGCAGCATTTTCACTGCATCTCCTGTCTGTGTTACATCATCTTTCTTTGGACTTTCTCGTTTCCTGTCCCATCTGCTCTCCCATTTGTCTAATGCTGTCCAAACCTGCACTTTCTCAAGTAATTCTTTAAGATGTGTTCTCATTCCTGCAGATCTCATGTGAATAAAGTCTTCCTTCTCCCAATTTAATCTGTAACTTCTTTTTAGAGTTTTCATTTTTGACAAGTCAATGTCATATTCGTCTGCTACTTCTTGTAACTGGTGATTATCTCTGTCTGCTCTCTATGTAATTATTTTGCATGGATATCTCAACTGCACTTCAGTAAAGGACTCAAGTCTGTTCATACCCAATTTCCCTTCTAAGAGTTCACTCCCTTACATGCTCAATTTTACTCTGTTTATTGTTTCTTCCTCTTTATCTTTTCTCTCTTGTTGTTTTGAATTGTTTAAATCTTCCAGCCATTTTGTTATTTCTTGCGCAGACAAGCCTTTCAATGATACTTCATTGGCTTGTGCACCTGCAACTCGCTCTTGCCCTGAACTCGCACATTGTTGTGGAGCCATTGTTCTCAAATTCTCAACAGGTGACAAATCTATTAAAGAATTTGTCTCATTCAAACTTGGCCCTTGTCTATTCTGCCCATTTTTTAATGAATTCACTCCACTATTTTCTATACGAGCATAGAATGGAGTGACCGGACCCATCGTAACAGGTACAGTAATTGCATCTAGATTAATCAAGGTTCCATCTCTCTGCATCTGTCCTGCACCCATGCTCTGCATCTGCGGAATCTGTATTTGAACAGGTTTTCTTAAGTTCATCCCTTGCCAACCTTGTGATAACACTAAATTAGTAGTTGTTCTCACAATCTGAGCCTCTGGCTGCATCCCAGGAATGTTCATTTCAAAATGTTGTCTGTTACTCAATGAGACATTAAAACTACTCTACATCTGAACTCTCTCATTGTCCAGGATACTCTTCGCTGATTCTGAAATCGATGGTGCAGTAGGAATTGTATTATTAATTCCATTCCCATTCGATCTATTATAATTTGAAAGACTATCTCATCTTCCTCCATTTCATTATTATGAAACATAACTTGTTTCGAGTCTGTCATGTTTTGTTCTTTAACGTCTAATAAACCCTTTTTCTTTTTCATCCATCTTTTGTTTCAATCTCATCCTCCTTTGTTCTTGCAAGAAATAATCTAACCCCATGTAATGTTTCTACTCTCCACCTTTTCTGCTTTTCATCCATATAGCTTCAGATAACGTCTTTTCTACTCTTCTCATTTTCTTTTCAAATTTTAAAGCCTGTTGCTGTTTTGCTACCAGCTCCCATATCGCTAATGCTTCCTATTGTGCTGGCCTCGGTGAAGGTTTTAAACTGTAAATCTTTAACCTCAAATTAGCCAAAATTCTTAAATTAAATGTACCATGTTCTGGGAAAGCCAGACAACCTCCTTTCTTTGCAATCTTGACCCAATGTTTCAACCAAAGGCATGCCACTGCACCTCTCTCCTCAAACACAATATATGCCAGTGTATTTTCAGGCAGACAAACCTTTCCTTCGAGTGCCTGAAGGTATTAATCACCCCTCAACACACTTCTCAAAGCTTTGAAAAACGTTGTTTCTGACTGAATTTATTTAAACCTGATGTCCACAAAAAAATTATTATCAAACTCGATTAAACTAAACAAATACAAACAATAAACAAAATAAAGAAAGAACAACCAATCATGAATACTGGCTACAATCCGACAATCCTCTTCAACCCCCTCACCTTCCAATCACGTTACTCTATTGTCGGACTGATTGACAAATCCGTGCGCATCTTCCTTTTAACAATCAATCAATCCCAGCGCTGCACCAACTACATCACACCAACATATTCACCCCTCTTTCACTGAGACGCTGACAAAGTCTGTCGTACCAATCTTTCACAACCCACACGCAAAATCAACGCAATATTAATTTGCAAGCTAACTTAAAATAAGAAAACAAATTTGCTCATTTACTATGGGTAGGGTAATACAAATGCTTCAGAACCTTCCAAAGTAACCTTCAGCTTTTGCCTACTCCTTTTTCACAGTTCCCACAATCATGAGCAAAATTCGACCCGTAAACTTCACTTCTCCACTGTTCCTTGGATTATTGTCTAGTGCACTTAGTACTCACCAAGTCTTCAGTATAATTTCATTCACACCAATTTCTCACAAACTCGACTTACCAATCACGACAGATCGGTCTATTAAATGAATGAATCACAACATATACCAAGTGTCTCTCTACACTTATCAATAAATTCCAGAGTCCCAGACCTCTCTTCTTAGGTCTGTCATCAACAACCACGTGGCTAATTTTTCCTGCATCCAGCGCCACACTCAAATGAAGAAAGCTGCTTCCCTACTCTCATGCCTATAGAAGTACGCCCAATCCATATAATTAACTAATTTGAGTATCTCTACTCCTCTAGACTCATATCCATCACAATCATCTGCAAATTAGATAAGGCTGTGCAAGTGCAAAAACACTTCATTCAAATTCAACCAAACACCACTAAGAACATACACTTCAACCTAGGGGGTCTCCAAGAACCGGGGAAAGTCTCTTGCTAAATCCGTATAACAACTTAGAAAAGAAAACAACAATCCAACAATTTTATTCACACCCAAACCTCACAACCTCATTATGACATCATCAAAACAATGACGTAACCATCCTCTGCTACCAAAAACTGCTGCAGGGCCACGGAATCCTAGCTATTATTTTCACTGAATAGTGGATTCTGCGTTAGAGGACGATGGATCGAAGCAACATAGGCTTTGAGGGGATGTCATCAATGAGCATTATGAGCATCAACAAAAGTCAACATAATCTATAATATTAAACCTCACTCAATAACCACACCAGTTTATTAAAAGGAATTAATGAATTTATTTACCTAGATTAACAATGCTAATGTCACAAAAATAACTCTCAAACACAAATGATAAGGATATAGGATCAATAGCGGTTGATGTCTTATATATCTCAATTTAATTAAGGCAACCAAACAAATTGTCTCTAAAAGAATCACGCTTATTAATAATACAAAAACCGGTAATAATGACAAAGTATACATTAGTTCAGCATTCAAATTATCTCAAGATAGGCCATGAGCATTTCAAATTAGTTCCCTCACTAATCACAAATTAGCATCAACATGTTGGGCTTCATGTGAAAAGAATTTAGCAACACAAATTCAGAAAAACTCTTTAACTCAATTAATAAAAAAATATTATTAATGTGCAGAAATGTATTCATTAGTTGCAGCTAATATTGGGAAAGTAAAGGAGACACATCATACAATGCAATAACATACTTTACCAATAATGAACAGCAAATAGCTTGCTTCAGCCAGGGGACACCACCAGTGTCGTCATCAGAAGATTTGGGCCTAACGACAGCTAAACCCACTCAGCTAGAATCGAACCATCGGAATCCTTCCCTCAAGTCTCTAACATGGAATCTCTCTTCATCTTTAAGATAGGATCTCTGGTCTTCTTCTGCCCACCATCAGTTGTTATACTAAATCCTAATAAGCTTATGATTGGTCAGTCTATGGGGTGGTTACGTTTCAGCTAATCAACAACTAAATTGATGACCTAAAACACAACAATTCTACATTAACTAGAACATTTTTCTTCAACAGTAATGTTTCCTCTTCGATCTCTTCTGTGGCTCCATTGTTTTATCGCCTCTCAAATGCCTCATCTCAGGAAGAAACTTTTACAGTTTCTCTTTAATTCCATCCTAGAGGAAAAACCAAATATTACTAACATTCTCAAACAATAGGACATTTCAACTTATGCAATGCTCGGTTAAAATATGACCTTGTAAGACATAATGCAGCAAACCACTAGGGGTAGCTGTGGACACATCTACACAAACTTTGAAAACACTTTTATGTAAGCTTTGAATTATGGAAAATAACCACAACATTTAGTTAGAATTTTGCTCAGTTAGGGACAGAAAACGAACACTAACAATCATTTTCAAAAATTACTCATTTTACACATTAATTCATTACACATCTAAGTATGAAAAGCATTAATAAACACATTAGAAAATTCACACTCGCACACCTTCAAGTGCCA
Source organism: Pleurodeles waltl (assembly GCF_031143425.1). Lineage (NCBI taxonomy): Eukaryota > Metazoa > Chordata > Amphibia > Caudata > Salamandridae > Pleurodeles > Pleurodeles waltl. Next base: position 413,505,157 of record NC_090447.1, read on the forward strand.
AAATGTTGATGATCCGAATGTCTTAATCAAAACAAAAAGACAGAAATTCCTTCTGTCATTCATTGTAGTTGCATACAGCCATTCAGGACCTGCGTACCTTCGACTTGCTTTTCTCTTTCTTTTCAACTTTCGATCTCCATTCAATTCTCCTTCACTTAGGTCTTCTCTCCTGGTTGTATCTACTTCTTCTTCAATTTTTGTTTTGAAAACTGCTTCCTTTTTCTTTGATTGTGATTCCAGCCACTTGTCTCCTTTTAGTGGATACTTTGTCAATGCTCTTTTCAGTGTTGAACTTGTAACTTCTCCTTAGTTTGCAGTATTTTCTCTTGACAGACCTGCAACTGGTTCAGGAGGAGTCAAATCACATTGACTTTAATATACCTCAATCCTTCCCCCTCGGGGTCTGGCAATTGCTCTGTTTGTCTCTAAAATGTGTCTATTTCTGGGAGAGCCCATCTCTGACTAAGCTCTCCTGCTGCCTCAGCTGAGATAGGCTCACTGTCACCGTCCTGGAGGTCTTCTCCTTTGTCTCTCACAGGATGGACTGAACTGTCCTAAATGGGCTCAGATCCGGTGTCAGTTCGTCTTTCTTCTCTTTCCGGTTCAGAGACTTGCCTTGTCGTAGTTGTTGGTCCTCACTACAACTCTGCTTTATTGTCCAAAGGACATGTCACTTTCTTTGTGTGGCTGGCGTGGATCCAGTTCTGAACTCCAGCACACATCACAGCTGTGGTGGTAGTCAGATCTACCTGGGACAGATCCTTCCAGGGAGGCTCCAAACATGTGTTTCTGGACCACAACCCAGTCACCGGCTCTCAGGTTGTGCCCTGGGTCATGGATCGGTGGCAGTGTGGTGGCTTCCACCTGCTGAAAGAAAGAGCGAACAACATTGGCCAGTCCCTTGCAGTATTCCAACACCATATCATCTGTAATGCTGACAAGTTCATTTGCAGGCACCGCTGGCAACCTCATGGCTCTGCCCATGAGAATCCCATGTGGCGACAATCCTGTCTTCCTGTCGGATCTGTTTCTCATAATCATCAGAACTAAAGGCAGTGCGTCAGGCCATTTCACATTCATGGACGCACACATCTTTGCAACGTTTGACTTCAAGGTACCATTCATCTGTTCCCCTAGTCCTAATGCTGCAGGCCGGTAACTACAATGAAACTGCTGCTCAATGTTCAATGCTCCACACAGTAATTTAATGACTTCATTGATTAAGTGACTTACCCTATCTGATTCTAAAGAGATCAGGAACCCATAACGTGGTATCAGTTCCCCAAGCAGCAGTTTCACTACTGTGAGGCTGTCATTTCTTCGTGTAGGGTATGGTTCAATCCAGTGACGAAAGATGCATATAATCATCAACACTTATCTCAAACCTCTACACACAGGCATCTCAATAAAATCCATTTGCATTCTGCTGAATGGACCTCCTGCTCTTCCAAATGTGGCTCAAGTTAACCAATTTCCCTTTCCCCTCGTTCATCTGTTGGCAAATGATGCAACAAAGGCAAAATGCTTCAGCAACCTGTCTAAACTTTGGGTTGAACCAATTATGCTTGAACAAACGAATCATGGCATCCCTCCCAACATGTGCTTGACCATGATAATACCTAGCCATTTGAGATAGCAGACTATTGGGCAAAACCAACTGTCCCTCTTCTGAAACCCACAATTCATCCTGTCTCCTTTCACATTTCATTTTGCTCCATGAACATTTTTCCTCCCTGTCAACATTATTTTGCAGTGTTTTCAATTCTTCCAATGGATCAACTACTTTCAATGCAAAACTTGCACATGTTTCATCTTCCTTGGGTAAACGCTCCCACTTATCCTTAAACGATATACAGTTCTATGTGCAAAACCTTGCGACTTGATCCGCATATCCATTGCCCATTGACACAAACTCTTGCAATTTCATATGTGTACTACATTTCACCATGGCAATCTATTCAGACATTTGGATGGCATGCAACTATTCCTTAAATCTCTCACCATTTCTCACTGGTGAACCAGAAGAGGTAATGAAACCTCTCTGTGACCATAACTGGCCAAAATCATGTACTATTCCAAACCATACTGGCTATCCGCATAGATGGTAACTTTAAGCTGAGCACAAACATAGCACGCTCTAGTAAGGGCTACCAGTTCCACTACATGTGCAGAATACACTCCCCAAAGCCAAGACACTTCCAGGATACCAGTAAGTGTTCACGCAACATATCCTGCTCTCAGTGCCCCTGTATTGTCTTTAGACAAGAACCATCAACAAAGATAATTTGCTCATTTTCCTCAAATCAGGTGTCTCTAATATCAGGTCTTGGTTTTGTGCACAAGTCAGTTATCTCAGGACAATAAAGCTCAATGCCTTCTAATTTTTCAATTTCAACATTTTCATTTGGAAGTAAGGTTGCCAGGTTCAGCACTGTACATCTTTTCAATGATACATTTGGTGACCCTAGAATATTAATCTCATATCTAGTCAATCTTGCACCTGTCAGGTATTTGGTTTTCATCCTTGTGAGTAGGATCGCAATGGAGTGACGGACCATGATAGGTAAGGGGTGTCCCATCACAATACCTTCATACTGTGTGAGGCTCTGTCCAACCGCTGCAACTGCACGCAAACAACCTGGTAAGGCTGCTGTGACTGGGTCCAAAGTAGCTGAAAAATATGATATTGGGCGGGTTACCCCTCCATGGAGCTGCATCAAGACATACAAAGAACATGCATCACGCTCATGACAAAACAATGTGAACGATTTTGTACAGTTAGGCATACACAAAGCCGGAGCTTTGCACAGGCTCTCTCTCAATTCAGAAAACTCTTTCATGCAAGCCTGGTCTAATACTATGGGATCGGTGACCTCCTTGTGTGTCAGCTTCTGCTAGGTCTTGTAAATGACTGAAAAATTGGGAATCCATTGGCAACCATAGCCTACCATCCCTAGAAACATCCTGACATCTCTCTATGTGGTCAGGGGATTCATCTGCAATATGGCTGTGACCCTTTCTCTGGATATTTTCCTTGATCCCTTCTCAATCTGGTGACCCAAATATTTCACCTCTTTCTGACAGTATTGCAATTTCAGTGGAGACACTTTATGACCATTCTTTCCCATATGGTTCAGCAAGGCAATTGTATCATACTTGCACTCGTCCCTTGTTTTGGACGCAATCAGTAAGTCATCAATCTACTGTTCCAAAGTCGAGTGGAAAGGCAATTCCAACGAGTCCAAATCTTTGTCAAGATTGGCTGTCCTCATGAAGAGGCATGGAAAAGAAGGCTTGTGACAAGTCTATGATAGTGAACCACTCAGCATCACATGGAATCTGAAACATTATCACAGCTGGATTTGGTACCACTGGGCAACATTTAATCACAATGTCATTTATTTTTCTCAAATCATGGACAATTTGAACTTTCCCACAAGGATTTTTCAATCCCATTATCGGTGAATTACATGGGCTACACAATACTTCTTTCAGGACTCCTTGTTCCATGAATTCTGTAATTATTTGGGAAACCTTTATAAGAACAACCTGTGGCATGTGGTACTGGGGAATCTGAGGAAAAATAGTGTTTGGCTTTACAGAAACTCAAACTGGCTCGACTCCATTTATCAGATCTATCTCTTTCCCTGTCAGATGCCACACTTTCTGTTTAACTGTTCCCTGAAAGTCAGGATAAAGCTCCTTTACTGTGAACACTGGAAAGAAATCAATCAGTGGGTATTCCTCATTTGTGGTTTCACATTCGGTCTTGGGAGCTGGGTCATCCTTCTCATCATAATTTGTCTGTATCTCAATTCCATCATTTGAGCAAGTAATCAAGCACCTCATTTTACACAGCAAGTATCTTCCGAGTACGGATACCGGACTTGAATCACAGACTGCAAATTTGTGCAATCCTTTAAAGTTGCCAATCTTAACCCGAACTGGTTCTGTAATTGGGTTGGTCAAATACTGATTCGCTACTCCTACTATCTGGACTGTCTTTCCTGAATGGGACAAGTTTGGAACTTCTGCAGTTCTTACTGTAGAGCATGTAGCTCCTGTGTCAACCAAGAATGAAACTCTGTGACCCATGACTTTCCCCTTCACACAGGGACCCTTCTGATCTACTTCTAAAGAAGCTGCAAGAACACATTCCTCCTCATCGAACTCTCACTCACCCAATCATCGTTTCTTTGAATCTCACTGTGTAACGGGAATTAGTGAACTGTGTTATTACTTGGAAGGATCACCTGCTGCTGTTCCATTGTGGCTTGAGGTATTTGAATATGTTGTCTAGGCACCATCCGAACCTGCTGTTGCATTGGCTGCAACTCTGTAATTTGTACACATGACATTTGCACCTGCTGCTCGGGTTGAAAATTCTGCATTTGATTCACATTATTTTGAAAATTTGGATTAGGACCTTTCATTCTCGGTCCTCTCATGCTTTGGAACTAATTGATGTCACTTGTTTGCTGAACAACACCTTCCTTCCAATGTCCGACCGCTCCGCAAGGGTGACAAGGCAACACTCTCTAAATTCCCTGCACATCATTCTGAACCACTACAGCATTCATGTCTGGACCGCGGTTTACATTACCTCCACAACCTCTGCTTCTCATTTGATTTTGAAATACCATGTTTCCCTGCTGCTGCTGAGGTAGCTGTGGAAAATTTCCCTGCATCCCTGTTTGTGCAGCATTAATCTACATCACCATCGCCTTTTCCTTCAACTTTCTCTGCTTCAACTCAATTTCGTCACCACAGTACTTTGCATACTGCAACATCTCATTAATCAGGTTTGCTTGCCAGCAAATCAAATGACTCTTAATCATCTGGCTAATTTCAGGTCTCAATCCTTTCTCATATCTGAACACAAAATGGATCATATCTTTCGGCTCAATTGTCTCTGTGCCACTGTAATGCTTGAATGCCTGCAACAATCTCTCATAATACATATGTATTGACTCCTTTGCTTCTTGAGCTGTCCTGTCTATTCTCTGTCAGTCAATATTTTAGGCAAGATTCTCGTCTTCAGGAATTCAATCACCTTGCAGTAATATTTCATTACCTTAGGAGACGGCCCACCTGTATCCTGATCACTCTCCGGCTCTTTTGTCGGCCAATCTATACTCCTCTTACACTCCATCCACAGATCAGCTGGAACTATTATCTCTCATAGAGTGTTCAAGTCCTCCCATAGGCACCTTGCAAGTTCACAAACCTATCTATCTGCTGGTACCATTCCACTGTCCTCTCTCAATCTGGGATAATCATTTGTAAATGACATTTCCCTCCAGGAATCTCTCTCATCTGTAGGATTTTCACTGGATCCTTATCCTGCTGCACGTTTGCAGTTGGCCCCGCAGAATCCCTTTTCCTCGTATTGTTTTTCTTTACCCATCTGCCTTCCCATTTGTCTAATTTGAAGTAATTCCCTAAGGTGTGCCTTCATTTCGGCAGATCTCATGTGTTCAAAATCTTTAGCCTCAAAATCTAACCAGGAACTCCTTTTCAAATGCTTCTTTTTCTCTATTTCTATTCTGTATTTCTCTGCCAGGTCTGCTAGCTTTTGATGCAAATTTCTCACTTCCCTCGTATTCTTCGGACACAGATATCTCATGTCTGCTTCTGTGTAGTACTCTAATCTGTTCACACCAATAGTTCCCTCAATGAGCTCACCTGCTTCCATGCCTAGTCTCATGTAGTTAAGCACTCCTCTCCCTGGGGGGCACTCTGTGGGGTATTCAGCTGATCTAGCCATTCAGTCAATTGCTGGGCTGTCAAACCCTGCAACAAAATGTTGCTGACCTGAACGGGTGGTGCCTGTTGCACAACTGTATTCGGAGTCTACTGTGTCAGTAATTTCAGGCTCCGGTGCCTACGGTGTCAGTAATTTCAGGCTCTGACCCTATCATAGTACCTGGAGGAACTCCTAATGGACTAAGGTCTAGCAATAATCTAGATCCATCAAAGGTCTGTCACACAGGAGAGACCCCTCGAATATTCTCATCAAGTCCTACCCTCATTGAATTCTGCCTTGGGACTCCCTGTCCATCTGCACTGGTTTTTGTTGTGTGCAAACAATGGCACAATCTGACCTAAGACAACAAGTACAGATACAGCATCTGGGCTTGGTCTGACATTTAAGTTCTGAGGTTGCATAGTTCCCATATTCTGGCTCATTAGTACAGACATGCCTGTCTGGGTCCCTGTTATCGGAGTGTACTTCGGCACTACCTGCGGCTACACTTGAGGCAGTAAAAGTGGTGTTGGCTCTGTTAGGTTTGTGGCAGTTTCCACAATGGGCACATCAGAGCAAATCCTCTGGAAATTTGGTTGTGGCACCTGATTTTGGACTACTGGAGTAGTAGGTGCGTTAAGGCTGCTCTGCATTGTGCTCTGTGTCATGCTAGTATTAACCAGCTCCGGACTCGCTATCATAATTAACCTGCGTTGGAGCTGAAGGATTAGCACTGGTACTCAGACAACTCTCATGTGCTGCATATGGTGGTGGATGATTTCTCAATAACTGTAAAATAAACTCATCGTCGTCTGACTCTTCGTCATATGTCAAAGATTTTCTAGCCTCCCTACTCTCTGAAGGGCTTCTATTAGTCTTCCTAGCAGCTTTCCTCCCTTCCCTTTCACCATCTTGTGTAATTGCTGGGAATAACTTAATACCCTGGAAAGTCTCAGTTCTCCAAATTTCTGCGCATGGTCCCACCTAGCCTCGGCTAGTGTCTTCTCTGCCTTTCTCAGTCGCCTCTCAAATTTCTGTTGCTGTTGCTGTGTGGCTACTAACTCCCAGATGCTAATGCCTCGAAAAGTGCTGGTCTCGGAGGGGGTTTAAGATCATACAGTAACCTCTTCAGATTCTATAAACTCTTCAAATTGAAGGTTCCGTTGGCAGGAAACTCTAAACTCCCAGCCCTCTCTGTCACTTTGCACCATTGCTTTAGACAAACACATGGCGCAACATCCTTCTCTTTGATCACAATGTAAGCTGGTGCACCTTCTGGTGGTGCAATAACCCCTATACTTGTTGTAATGTACATATCTCTCCTTTACGTACTATTTGTAGCTTTGAAAATTTTCATTTTTTTTACCTTTGTTTTGTTCTAAATCAAATTAGGAAGTGACTTTTAATCCCAGAATTCTCTTCACCCACGTTCTCAACCAATTGCGCTTCACGGACGGCTGCAAATCCATGCAGAACCCTTCACACTAACCAGCCTATCCCAGCGCGGCTCCAATGACGTCACACTCACACGTACTGCAACTGACAAAGTCTTGCGGCTTGTCCTCCCAAACTCAGATTCACACGAAACGAATGCACATTATTGTGAACACTAAACAAAATCAAAACCCAATTTGGTGGTATACTGCAGGTGAGGTAACACAATTGCTTCAGAAACTTTATGGTTTTTTCACTGACTGCGTTTCGCTCTAACAGCTACTCCTTCTTTCTCATCTTCCCTGATTCACAAGCAAAATTTGACCTGCAAATCTCACTCTCAACTGATCAGTGGGTCTGTCCTGGTGGTCATAGGACTCTCCAGATCTCAGTCGAAAAATTATTTCACTCACTTTGACTCACGCTCTGACTTGCTGACCACGCCCAATCGACCTTTTAACAACAAAAACCAAGTGTCTCATACCCTTTTCAATATACTCCAGAGTCTTCGACCATGCAGGGCCCGTACATCAACAACCATATGGACAATCTTTTAGCACAAAGCGCCACACACATGTGACGTTGGACATCCTCAAACAACCATTGGCAAGCTCCAAGATTCTGGGTTAGTCATTTTAAGGACTTAGGGGCACATTTTCTCTCCAATTTGTATCACTGAAAAAAAAATACATTCAAATCCCAGTGATGATGAGCTCTCAAAGGATGAGACCATCAAGCTACTACCATCCCTGAGGACACGTGTTATTTCTCGCTTACAATTCCTGGGACCAAATATTCCGCCACCTCTCTTTTCTGGTCTGTGTGATGGGCTCTTAAGGAAACAAATCATCAAGCTCTGCTACCATCTCTATTAGCACGTCTGGTCTAAATAAGTAAACTTACAAGGGAACACGAATAGATTGATGAACCTTTTGACTACACTTAAGAGGTTCCCACCATATGTCCCCTATTAATCTCAAAATCAACTGATAAACATACAGAAACAACACTGGCTGCCCAAAGCAATGTAAGAATCACAATCTAATCAAGGCTTGGGCTACTACACATTCCAAAGTTACATTGCAAATGAAGAACAAAAACAACTGTGCAAATGATACTGCATACATTTAGATTCAGCAAAGAAAAGACATCAGTTGTTATTTCAAATAGCGAACTTCATCAGTGAGAACCCTAACTAACACCAGATTAGAATTAGCATGTTGGACTTCATGCAAAACAATTTTTGTCAACACAAATTTGGAAAAACATCTAACTATGTCTCTATCAAAATAGCACGGTTGGTACCTAGAAACAAAAGCAAATAGACACAGCAAGCAATATCTTGGTCAATATACCTATACTCAGTTTGTATCAGCAATCTGTGACAGTCTTCGTCATCAGGAAATCAGTCTCCAGCATCAAAGTTCAGAAAAGGCAAAGGGGGTGATTCTAAGTCCGGCGGGCGGCGGAGGCCGCCCGCCAGACTTCCCTCACCAAAATACCGCTCCGCGGTCGAAAGACCGCTGAGGGTATTTTGGGATTTGCCCTGGGCTGGCGGGCGACCGCCAAAAAGCCGCCCGCCAGCCCAGGGCAAATCAACCTTCCCACGAGGACGCCGGCTCAGAATTGAGCCGGCGTAGTGGGAAGGTGCGACGGGTGCAGTGGCACCCGTCGCGTATTTCAGTGTCTGCAAAGCAGACACTGAAATACATAGTGAGGCCCTCTTACGGGGGCCCCTGCAGTGCCCATGCCATTGGCATGGGCACTGCAGGGGCCCCCAGGGGCCCCGCGGCACCCCCTACCGCCATCCTGTTCCTGGCGGGAGACCCGCCAGGAACAGGATGGCGGTAGGGGGTGTCAGAATCCCTCCGCCGCCATGGAGGATTCTGTAGGGCAGCGGAAAACCGGCGGGAGACCGCCGGTTTTCTTAGTCTGACCGCGGCCGAACCGCCGCGGTCAGAATGCCCTGCGGGGCACCGCCGGTCTGTCGGCGGTGCTCCCGCTGACCCTGGCCCCGGCGGTCTGAGACCGCCGGGGTCAGAATGACCCCCAAAGTCTTTTACGCAATAAAGTTAAGCACATCTCTTCTCAAGACGGAAAATGGGCAAATGGGGTAAATGCAGTGGCAAATGGCAAAATGCAAATGCTGTCCTCTTCTCAGTGCAGTCTGGCTAAGTAAGTTTTCCTAAAACTACTTCCTAAGTGTAACGCCGCGCTCATACACAGCGTCTCTTTCTGTCCTCGCGAATGGAACGTGCTACCGATACACGGAGCACCGTTCCCCGCGTTTTTTGACTACACATTCTGGGAAGGATATATTTCGCTCCCGGTCGTGCTGCACTTACCTGTAGTCCCTTTGTCTTCTTTTTGTTGTTGGCGGGTTTATCTGTTCTTTTTACCTGTCTCTGTCCATGTTGTGTCCATCTTGTCTTCTTCGTGTTTTTGTCCTAGCATGCTCTGTTTTTCTTTTATACTACTTTCTTTTTCCTATACTTGTCTATGGGCTCTTCCCAATTAAAGATGGTGTTCTTTTCTTTTCCTTTGATGTCACTTCCCTTTTCTCAGTATATAAGTCAGTCAGTCTTGTTCCACCTTGCGTTGCAAACACTTCCTTCTGGTTGTGCTGTTCGCTCCTGTTCTTTGTTCCTGCTTTTTGCCTTGGGAGATTTTTGCCTGTTCTTTGTTCCTGCTTTTTGCCTTGGGAGATTTTTGCCTGTTCTTTGTTCCTGCTTTTTGCCTTGGGAGATTTTTGCCTATTTTTGTTTCCTGTTGTTTAGTCCAGTTTTTTCTTGTTTTTAATCAGGAGTTCCTGTTTGAGGTTTTTTCCCCAGTGTTGGGGGTTTTTCCCTCTGGGACTCCTTCTGGAGGGTACAGTCTGCTTTGGCGTAGCCTGTCAAGCGGCACCGTGGCTACTAGAAGGGGTCACCCTTATCTGGGAGTATCCAGAACCTGTAGAAGACTTGGGCGGTGATTCTAACCGCGGCGGGCGGTGGTCGCCGCCCGCCATGCGGTTACCGCCAAATGACCGCACCGCGGTCACAAGACCGCGGCGGCCATTCTGGCTTTCCCGCTGTGCTGGCAGGCGACCGCCAAAAGGCCGCCCGCCAGCACAGCGGGAAAGACCCAGCAACGATGAAGCCGGCTCCGAATGGAGCCGGCGGAGTTGCTGGAGTGCGACGGGTGCAGTAGCACTCGTCGCAAATTTCAGTGTCTGCTAGGCAGACACTGAAATTCCTTTTGGGGCCCTCTTACGGGGGCCCCTGCAGTGCCTATGCCATTGGCAGGGGCCCCCAGGGGCCCCGCGGCACCCCCTACCGCCATCCTGTTCCTGGCGGGAGAGCCGCCAGGAACAGGATGGCGGTAGGGGGTGTCAGAATCCCCATGGCGGCGGAGCGCGCTCCGCCGCCGTGGAGGATTCTCAAGGGCAGCGGAAAGTCGGCGGGACACCGCCGACTTTCCGTTTCTGGTCGCGGCTGAACCGCCGCGGTCAGAATGCCCAGCGGTGCACCGCCAGCCTGTTGGCGGTGCTACCGCGGTCATTCGCCCTGGCGGTTTTTACCGCCAGGGTTAGAATGACCCCCTTGGTGTATTCACCAACCCGGTATCCAGAGGTGAGAAGTCCAGTGCAGTACGTAACAGATTGCAACGCCCAAAAGATTCCGCGTTGCGGGATTGCCATGGAAGATCCACAGGGAGAGGCGTAGGAAAATGCTCAAGTCATGTTGCAGACTGTCCAACAACAAGCCCAAGAGTTACAACAGTTACGGGCAGAGAACACTGCGCTACAACAGGTCTTGTCTTCCCGATCAATGGACATACCACCCGTATCTGCCACTACTCCTCGATATTCTGGAGATCCTCTAAAGATGAAGGAATTTTTGGACGCCCTGACGGTTTTCTTTGCCTTTCGTTCACTCCAGTTTTCTTCGGATAAAGCTAAGGTGGGCTCTCTGATCAGCGCCTAGTCTGGTCCAGTGCTTGCTTGGGCGACTTCTCTGGTTTCTGCAGAAGACCCAGTCCTGGCTAACTATTCCGCTTTCCTGACTCTTTTCAAACAAATGTTTGAGAGACCTGGGGTAGAAGCAGCAGCTGAAGAAGCCTTATGTGACATTCAGTAGGGTAATCAGGATGTTCTGCAGTATATAATCCGCTTCAAACAGCTGGCAGCTGAAACCTCCTGGGTGGAACGCACCTTCATAACCCTTTTCCGCCGAGGCCTGCGTGAAGAAATTAAAGATGAGCTTGTACATTCTTCCCCAGCTTGTTCTTTGAAGGGATTAATGGATCAATCTATGAACATCGAATATAGACTTCGAGAGCGCAAGATGGAGAGACGTAGAACGCGAGCTCCATACCAGTCTGGTACCTTTCGTGCTAGCAGTCCGCGAACGGAAGATATTCCATCCGAAGCCCCTCCAACTCCCCATGCAGATAGATCTGGTTCGTGGGCCATTGACGGAGTCAGAAAGAGAGGAACGACGACGAAAGGGACTTTGTCTGTACTGTGGTAAGGCTGGCCACCTGATCCGTAGTTGGCCGGTACGTCCCTCAAGACCTGCGGGAAACGCCAGCTTCCCCTGTAAGGAGAAAGGAGACGGGAGGAGCTGAAGTACCATCAATATGTTCCTCCAAAGAAAGCATGTCCACCCTGTTTATCCTCTCGGTCAAGTTACAAAGTTCACAAGATCAAGAAGAACACCTTCTGGCTCTCCTTGATTGTGGAGCCAGTGGACTCTATCTGGATGAGACCTGGGCTACGAGTAAAGGAATTCCCCGCATTCTTAAAGAGACTCCTGAGCAGGTTCACACAGTGGATGGCTCTCCGTTAACCTCAGGACCTGTGGTGGCCTCAACTCCTTCTCTTTGTTTGACATTTATGGGGCATCAAGAACATGTTGCCTTTGATCTCATAGCCTCACCAAATCACATCATGATTTTGGGAGTACCCTGGTTAGCCCGACACAACCCCTATATCAATTGGGAAACAAGAACTATGGGCCATATGTACAAACACATTTTCCCATAGACACAGAATGGGCAAAACTGCTTGCTACATCTGGCCCCATATCCCTAACGTCTTCATTTTGTCAACAGAATTGTTATTCCACTACTTCTTATTGGACTCCCAAAAGGTCCTGTCAGTCAACTAAGGATAACACTAACTCTATCAATATGATCCAGGGAGTTCCAGATTGTTATCAGGAATATATCAGTTTTTTTCATAAACCTAGTAATCCTATTTTGCCGCCTCATCGTAGTTATGACTGTGCTATTCCTTTAATTCCTGATGAAGTCGTCCCCTTTGGTCGAATATATTCTCTGACAGACCAAGAAAAGAAGGTGCTAAGGAATATTTAGACGATAACTTGCACAACGGTTTGATTGCTCCTTCCACGTCCTCGCCTATCATCTCCTTCGGATCAAGGAAGGAGATGAATGGAAGACAGCTTTCCATACCCCTTTTGGGCACTATGAGTACCGTGTTATGCCTTTTGGACTGACCAACGCCCCTTCTGTTTTTCAACGATTTATGGATTCAGTGTTCTCTGATATACTCAACCAATATGCAGTCATTTATTTGGATGATATCTTGAAATATTCCCGTGATCCTGAGCAACATATAAATCATGTCCTGCAAGTCCTAGAAAGACTCAAGAAAAACCAATTGTTTTGTAAACCTGAGAAGTGTGAGTTCCATAAATCTGAAGCAAAGTATTTGGGGTTCAGTATTAATCAACACGGAATATCTATGGATCCTGACAAGGTCAGTTCCATATTAGATTGGTCTTCTCCAACGTCCATTAAGGAAACGCAATGTTTCCTTGGTTTATCAAACTTTTATCATCAGTTTATTCAGAACTTTGCCCACCTACAAAGTTTCATAACACAACCAATTAAGAAAGAGAACCTGAAGAAGGGTTTCGTTTGGACCAAGGATGCTGAACGCGTGTTTCAAGAATTGAAGACAGCCTTTACCCAAGCACCCGTGTTGCGTCATCCTGACAATACCAAGAAATGTATCATTGTGACTAATGCCTCAGACAGAGCTATTGGGGCAGTTCTGCTACAAAACAAAGCAACGAAGGACTGGAACATCCTATCTTTTATCTGTCTCATGTCCTATCAGGGGCTGAACGCAATTATTCTGTACTGAAACGAGAACTACTCGCGCTCAAAGTAGCTTGTAAAGAATGGAGGCATTTCCTGATGGGTTCCAGAGAGCCTTTTGAAGCCAGGACTGATCGTCGTAATCTCCAATGTCTTTGGAGTTTTCAGTGTCGCAATAGTCGTCAGGCTCGATGGGCTTTCTTCTTTAGCCAGTACGATTTCGTGATCACGTACATACCTGGTTCCCAGAATTCAGTGGCAGATGCCTTATCCCGCAGATATCCTGACTAGCCTAGAACTCCACTCCACCTCTTATTGAGTCTAGCCGAATCATCGGAGCTACTCAATCTTTTCAAGAACGCGTTCAATCCGAGTACCAGTTTCTGTCTGCTTCAGAATGGGATAGAGTGACTCCTTTTTTGCAGAAAAAGGACAACTACTTCTATCATCAACATGCTCTTTTTCTACCTACCAAGAAAGTGCAGACAGAAGCTCTAAAAATGTGCCATGATTCTTCTATAGCTGCTCATCGAGGTATCAGGAAGACCCAGGAGCTGCTTCAGCGATCTTTTTGGTGGCCTTCGCTTAAGACAGACACTGAAACCTATGTGTCAGCATGCCCAGTCTGTGCTCAGACTAAGACACCCCGAACTAAAGTGGCAGGTTTATTAAGACCTTTACCGGTTCCTTACGCTCCTTGGTGTACTCTATCCACGGATTTCATATGCTCTCTACCTACCTCCTCTGGTAACCAAGTAATCATGGTGACCGTAGATTCATTCACCAAGATGGCCCAATTCTCAGCCTTGAAGAAACTACAGACGGCCCCAGAAATGAGTCGCATTTTTCTGCAGGATATTTTTCTCCTCCATGGTCTTCCGCTAGAGGTCATTTCATACAGAGGGCCTCAATATGTATCACGTTTCTGGAGGGCCTTTTGTGCCTTATTTAACATTGAGCTTTCTTTATCCTCTGGTTTCCATCTACAAACTAATGGGCAAACTGAAAGAGTGAATCAAGAACTTCAGCAGTATCTGAGATGTTACTGCAATGCCACACAAAGCAATTGGTCGGAGTATCTTGCTCTTGCCGAGTTCTCCTATAACAACACAATACATAGTGCGACCAAGACCACACCCTATTATTCTTCCTATGGATTTCATCCGAGAACTTTCACTACTGTTTCCTGAACATCCTCTTCTGTGCCTGCTGTCACTTCTTTTTCACGACAGATCCGTCGAGTGCAGGGCCTACTTCACACAACTCCCCTAGCTCCGAAACAAGCAATGAAACGAAAGGCGGATCGTTATCGACAAGCTGCACCTTTGTATCAAGTGGGCCACAAGGTGTGGCTTTCTTCCAGATTTCTACCTTCCCGGTTTTCCACCAATAAGTTCAAGCCACGTTTTTATGGACCTTTTTGGATTTCGCAAGTCCTGAATCCTGTAGTTGTGCGTCTCCGTTTACCTCATACCTGGAGGGTTCATCCTGTTTTCCATGTGTCCCAGTTAAAACTCTTTGTTCCTGATCCATACCATCGCCAGTTCCAGCGTCTGCCTCCTTTTTCTATTAACGGACAGCCTGAGTATGAAGTCCAGGAAATCTATGACTCCAGAATTTTTCGACGCAAACTACAGTTTTTGGTCCATCGGAAAGGATACCCTCTCAGTGACTGTTCTTGGGAGGATACTTCCTCCGTCCATGCTCCCCGTTTGGTCCGCCTGTTTTTTGACAGTCATCCTGACAAACCTGGTGCCTTGGGGAGGGGACCTACTGTAACGCCACGCTCAGACGCGGCGTCTCTTTCTGTCCTTGCGGATGGAACGCGCTACTGATACTCGGAGCGCCGTTTCCCGCGTTTTTTGACTACACATTCTGGGAAGCATATATTTCGCTCCCGGTCGCGCTGCACTTACCTGTAGCCCCTTTTTCTTCTTTTTGTTGTTGGTGGGTTTGTCTGGTCTTTTTACCTGTCTCTGTCCATGTTGTGTCCATCTTTTCTTCTTCGTGTTTTTGTCCTAGCATGCTCTGTTTTTCTTTTATACTACTTTCTTTTTCCTATACTGGTCTATGGGCTCTTCCCAATTCAAGATGGTGTTCTTTTCTTTTCCTGTGATGTCACTTCCCTTTTCTCAGTATATAAGTCAGTCAGTCTTGTTCCACCTTGCGTTGCAAATACTTCTGCCTGTTCTTTGTTCCTGCTTTTTGCCTTGGGAGATTTTTGCCTGTTCTTTGTTCCTGCTTTTTGCCTTGGGAGATTTTTGCCTATTTTTCTTTCCTGTTGTTTAGTCCTGTTTTTTCTTGTTTTTCTTCAGCAGTTCCTGTTTGAGTTTTTTTCCCCAGTGTTGGGGTTTTTTACCTCTGGGACTCCTTCTGGAGTGTACGGTCTGCTTTGGCGTAGCCTGTCAAGCGGCACCGTGGCTACTAGAAGGGGTCGCCCTTATCTGGGAGTATCCAGAACCTGTAGAAGACTTGGTGTATTCGCCAACCCGGTATCCAGAGGTGAGAAGTCCAGCGCAGTACGTAACACTAAGTCCTAATTGGTCAAGGGATCGCATGTTCACACTTCGTCCAATAAAACTAAAGCTTAAAATCTACATTTTTACTAGTACATGGTTCACATGTCGATGATTGACTCCTTTCGTCCTGTTCTCATCGTCCGACAACAAATTTGTTGCAGCTTATACTTCAGTCAGTGTCTTCATTGTATTCTCCTGAGAAAGTCAGTCTTACACACATTCCATTAAAAATGTTGCATTAGCAAGAACAGCATCTTCTAGCAAGCAGTTCTCATTGAAAAGAAAGACTTTTAGCTACAAGCACATTAGGTCAGGACAGTGGAAAATCAGTTTAAGTCTCTGAGCAGACATTTTATTAAACGCCTAAGAAATACATCTTGACATAAGGCCGTGCAACTATGCCAAGACCTCCGCTATGTTAAGGTCTACAATTAATAAAGCTAATACATAATGCATAAACCTTAATATGACATATTTCTACATTAATCAAACAAAAGCTCCACATTTCATATTAATCAGCACACTTCGTGAACATTGACGGCCATTCACGTAGTCACACTTTCAAATGCGTGCATTATTGTTCTCTAGATTTTTACATTTTCTACGCAAATTCAACACTCAAAATACATGAATATTCATTAAAAATTTCAATACTAAAATCAGCGTTAACAATAACATTCAGCCCACTGAACTGTCATGTGAAAGAAGAGAATTATACCACAGAAAGAGGAAATGGTTGAGTATGTGAATAAACTCCCAACAAGTAAGAAATAAACGGAGGAGCAACATAACGTCTTCGTTATAGACAAAGCACCTAAATAGACCCCCCAAAGAAGCTAGTGAAATGCTCTTTAGCAAATAAATTGAGTTTTATTTTTTATTAGCAAAGCAAATGTTATTACCTTTGGTACGGAAAACAGGAGGGTTAATTTAAGGCTTTCTTACGCTGCTCTTCACATTGCAAAGGAATATGCTTAGCTGGGAATTTGCATTCATCTTGAATATAAAATAGAGTTTCTTCATGTTAAACATTGCCAATTAAACAGGGCGGTAAAAGATGTGGTAAAGTGGTTGGTCGCTCCTGTTATGATAAATATTTTGCAGTATTATTTAGGACAATAAATTAATATTTTAATTTGATGTTTTTATTTTGTGTCTTCAAATTATTTAAAGTTTGAGACGAGGTGAAATCATATGGAGCTGTTTTTATCCTTCTTACTCATTCTCAGTGATTTTCTGACGACCGAATGATGCTTCCGTTCTTGCTTTGGTCTGAAATGAACTGCAGAAATATCACATTTTTCAGGAAGCTTCAGACCCGTATTATGCTAGCCAGACTCTTCAGCTTGATGTAGGTTAGTTTATACACGTCTTCTAAGAAATCAGAAAACATGATGGCTTGTATTAGGGCACATTTAGTTTCTGAGTTTCTGAGAATCTCTTTGGCAATAGCCAGGTATAATTTGCAATCAGAAAAGGAAAGATTATGAAATATACGACATGTTTCAAAGAAGTACACGTGTCCACTAAAGCGAAAAAACAGCGTGGTAATCAAATTACCCAAGAAGAAGTTTTATTGCGTTGGGACTACTGCACAAAAAATGCATATGTCTAATGTATTTTGTCATATTGCACACATTCTGCAATTCTCATATTTCAGATTCTGTAGTGCATTTCATAGTGACAGATTTTTCACAATCATCACAATTTAGGGAAATGATGTGCAAATTGGACTAAGGCTAGATTAATATTATGCATATACCACATAGTGAGAACGTTTCTGACAGTATGACTCTATATAACAAAGTACGTAGTAGTTGTACAGGGTCAAAGGCAAATACATAGTCAACCAGTGACTTGAGATGCAGATAGGTTCTCGGAATAGGAGTGGTCTATTACTACGTCGGATTTTTTGAACAGGTGCATCTACAGCTCTTTTTTTAACTGGAGAAGAGCTGTCGGGGACCTGATGGATAGAATTATATTGTTGCAGATCGTGGATGCACACATTGGGAAGTTCACCATTTTTTTTCTTTTTGCACTTCTTTGCCTCCTCTCAGGTAGCGTCCTGACTGCAGGCGTTCCAAAGGCGGCAAGTGATGAAGAACTTGTCCGCCAAATATTTGCCAGTGCTGGTCATGATGGTTTTGTGAATGATGCAGCTGGTTTTGAAGATGGTGGTGGCCAGCAAGGGGAGCCAGTAGAGTACCATCAGGATGGGGATGATGTGTTAATATTTCAAGCTCTGAATGAGACATGCTGCAGTGTATCGGATACCTTTATGGAGGTAAAGTGTGGAGACTGGATGGCCATGGAGCAAAGGGTTGCCAGTATTCAGATATGAGAATAGGAAGTGTGAACAGCACTTCTGAAGTCACTTTGGGGGTCGAACAGTTTAACTGTCTACTGTTGAAAAAGAGAACTATTATGGTTATTCAATTGTGTTGTTTCCTATTTTTTGCACCTATTAGTCAATGAAAACTTTTGTCATTTATTACTTTGTTTCTTTTTTTCTTTTCAGTAGTTGGCTGCCTTGTTTAGTGTTGTTTTGTGATGGCCATGGTACTTGCATCATGAAGATATATGTGTTAAATAATTGTTATTTATTTGTGGGTGAATACAAATATTTACTTAATTTTTAAGTTAAGTTTACATTATGTTCCAATATGGTATTAGATTGTAAATTTGCAGGCTCTATTTCTGGAGAGCGCTTCAGACTTTTTGGATTTAGCTTCAGTCTGCTAGAGTGATGCTTTCCAGCAACGGTCACTTGTTCAGGAGTTAGTTGGACATTTTTGTTTCCTTTTTAATTGGTAAAGTGTTTCTTTTTGTTAACAGTGTTTAAGTTCAATTTCAAGGGTTGTTGGTTTAGTAGTCTGAATTATTGTTTAGCTTATGTGGTAAATGCCAGTTATGTTTTTTCTTCTAATTTTATGTTTCATTTATTGATATGTTTATTTATGTTCATGTATATATATATATATATATATATAGAGACACACACCCACATACATATATTCACTTAAAAAACAAAATTCACAGGGACATTATAGTTAGGCCCGCACTGTAAACATATGAAACCATAGAAATTCACCAGTTTTTGTTAGAGTTTTCTCAAGTAACTATAACTCAGGCCCTAAGGTAACTATAACTTGCACCCTCGCCAGGAACAGTTGTTCTTTCACATTTCTATGGTTTCTAGTGTATACTAATTTTCATTACTACATGTTATTCCAACCACCACCGTGCATGGCGTTTGGCTGTGTGCAGCTCTGGTTGGCCACTGAGGCCAACCCCTTATAAGCACCCAACCTTGCACCATTGGCCACCTTCGCCAGTGCATGGTAGGGGTGGCTGGCAAGGTCTGGCCAGCAGCCAAATCCTTTTTCCAACCCCCTAACCACCCAACCCCACCCAACCACCCACCTCTTTGACCATGTGTGGCGGGAGTTGGCCACAGCATGCCTCTCTGGGTGTGAGAATAGGTGTAAGAGGGGTTATATGGGGATGGGAGTGGCTGTGAGAGCCTCTGTCTGGGTGTGAGAGTGCATGCATCAGTGTCTTAGTGGGTGCATCAGTGTCTGTGAGTGGGAGCATGAGGGTGTATGAGGGTGTCAGTGGGTCTGTGAATGGCGGTGTGAGAGTCTGAATGGGTCTGTGGATGGGTGCATGAGTGTCTGAGTGGGTGTGTGAGTGGGAGAAAGAGATTGAAAGAGAAGGAGAGAGATAGAGGGTTTTGGGGCTATGATGGATGATATAGAATGAGATCTCTGGGTGAAAATTAGATCAAAATGTATTTGTCAATTACAAAGAGTAAGGTCACTTTTCAGTATGAGACTTTAACATTTGCAGTTGAAAAAAAAATAAAGGAGCAGAATGGCTAAAGATGCAACTGGAGTCGAACCCTGAGCTCTCATCGTGAAGAACTGTGACCGTCACCATTACACTATCTTTTCATTTTACAGTAATTCCTTTTTTTAGCCCTTTTTTGGGCTAACTGGGCCCATGGGGGGCCTCAAGGCCTCCCTCATGGTCTTAACAGATTGTTATTTTTTTTCCTCCCTTCACGGGCTAACCCGGACCACGGTGGGAGCCTCAAGGCCTCCCTCGCAGTTCCACCCCAATGTATTCTTTTTTTGTTGCCCTTTATGGGCTATCTGGGACCACGGGGGTCTCAAAGCCCTCCCATGGTCCCTGCCTGCTCCTGCCTCCTGTGTGAGTAGGCTTTGCTCCTGTAAGCTGGGAGCTGCTTTTAATAGCAGTTCCCTGCTCACTGTAACAATGTTTTCAGAAGACAGATGAAAACTTTGCTTTCTGACAGTGGTACCTGTTTAACAGCTCTTGTTTTCAGAAAGGAGAGTTATGTTTGCTGTGACTTGGCTGCAGCTGTCAAAGCTGCAGCAAAGCCACAATAAACAGCTATGTCCCAGCGGGTGGGCACCCCGGGACATACTAGAAGCCGGTCCCCAGGGCCATCAATGGATGCTTCAGGGCGGCCCCCTCATGCATAACCCTGGACAGGTGGAGGTTTGCGGGCTACGGAGGCCCCAAATGGACCCCCTTTCTTTTTTGGGGATTTACCCTGGGGAGGTGGTGGGTGCGCTGTGGCCCCTTGCATCCAAGGACAAATAAATAATTTAGTCCCAGGGAGGTGGTGGCTCTAGGGAGCAGGTGGCCACGTGGCCCGCCCACACATATTTTCTGCATCACCCAGGGGAGGTGGTGGTCCCCATGGCTACCACACGAGCTAAGGAGTCAGGGTGTCCGTACCCTGGCCCCTTTTCTTATTTTTCACATTTCTTTCAGAAACTCAGCTGAAGCTGAGTTCCAACATGGCTGACAACACTTCCTTCTTGAAGGTGAGAGTTAGTTGTAGAAGGTGAGAGCCTTAGGGCTTGAGTTTAGTTAGTAAAAACTTTAACAATAACTGCTGAATTTCTATGTTTTTTTACCAATAAATTCAGAACCTAATGATAATGTCCCTGTAACCTTTGTTTTTTAGTGAATAAATATATATATATATATATATATATATATATATATATATATATATATATTTATATATATGTTCATAATCCCGTTGCTCGATTCTGCCAACATTTTATTCTGTGGTTAGTCCACCATATCGTGTTTTGGTCACCACATACATATACATATATATACACACATACACACACACATGCACACATATATATATATATATATATATATATATATATATATATATATATATATATATATATACATAGATATATATATATATATACATAGATATATGTGTGTGTGTGTATCTATGTATCTATGTATATTACAATAAATACGATTGGTTTTGGTGAACAATTATTTGTTTTTTTATGTCTTTTAGGTCCTATTTTTTAAGTTGTATTGTAATATTTGTATTTCATATGTCTATGTTTTTGTTTTCGATATTTAAGTCATTAGGATATGTATTCCAGTGTGTATACAATATTTGCATTTTTATGTTTTATTTATAGAATGGTGATGTTTGTGTTCTCAATATTTTTTGATAATATTTTTATACATCAATAATGTCAAAGAAGCTGTTAATGCCACTAGGAAGTAATTAACATTTGTTAACACTCTGTGTTCCCTATTCTTAACTGCGGATTTATCACTTGATAATAATAAATGCCACTCGTACCTTCAATTTACACTGTGTACACATTTCACACTGAAGGTACTTGAGGCTATAATCCTTTTAGCTCCTTCGCAAAATAATTCACAATAATGCAACAGTTTTAAAGTCTTTGTGTTCTGCAAGGCTGTAAACAGAAACAGTTTGTTTTGTCCATTCATCTTGACTTCCAAAATATTTCCCTTTAAATAGAATGTCTTTCAGAAAGCTCTCAAGAAAATGTAGATGACCCATCACGGACCCTGAATCCATGAAGCATGGGTTGTGGGTGCATCAACATTGTAGTTGATTACCTAGTAAGAATGCCTTTGGGCAAGCTTGCCTAGCAAGAATGCCTTTGGGCAAGCTGCACTGAAACTAGATGCACACAATCAGCATGTACACCCTCTGAGTACAATCAGCACTGGTGTTTCAAAAGTATGGTGACCCAGTACTCACCAAGTAGCTAAGGTTGGTTAGCTCTCCCAACTTTCAGCTGGAGGGGATACATATTAGACCTTTCAGCCTTAGGGTAGTCTTCCCTCATAACCTTTTGCCTTCCTCTTCCACTTTTTCGGACCTTGTTTTTGCTGTATTAGGACTCTGCACAATTTACCACTGCTAACTAGTGGTAATATTGGCTTATCTCCAATTGGTATATTTAATGTACTTATATGTCCCCAAGAAAGTGCATTAAATGTGCCTAGGGCCTCTAAATTAAATGCTACTAGTGGTCCTGCAGGACTGATTTGCCACTCACCTAAAAGCCCTTTAGACATGTCTCAGGTCTGCGATTGTAGAGCATTGATGTGAGGTTTTACACTGTTTTTTCGGCCTAGCAAAATAAACCTCTTCCCAGGTCCAAACCTTCCTTTTCAATATATATATGTCACCCCTGAGATAGGCCCTGGACAGCCTAGATGGCAGGGTGCAATGTATTTCCAAAATTGGGCACGTACCTTTAAGTCTCACATGTCGTGGTAGTGAAAAACCCTTAAATTCTTTAATTTGTTTTTTTCACTTCTGCAAGGCCTATCCCTCCCATAGGCCATCTAGGGCAGGTTCGGGGTGGATGTGCTAGACACAGCCTCATTTACAACTGAATAGGCTGTGTTCTGTCCACACATAAAAGGCTTAACAACCCTGTTTTGTCACTCCAGACAGCTTGGAGCCAGGGCAGAGGAGGCTTTCTCTTCAAAGCCACTGTCTAGAAGTTTCTCCCACCTTCCACAACCATGGCACCAAGGTATAACTACTGGACCTCGGACACCACGGATTCAGTACAGTTATGGACTTGTGGGTACTCTGCCAGGAAGGACTGGTGTGCTGCTGGAAGACTGTCATTATGCTGGACTGCACTTAGCTTGACTGCTGTTTTGATGGGCTGACCTGTTGCCTGCTGCCCTCTTGCCTGGGTGAGAAGGACTTGACCTGCATCTCTGAACCCAGAACCCAGAGTGACTCCGAAGGTTAGTTGGCTGGCCTCCTGATCTGAAGTCTCAGGAACATAAAAGGCTTCTAACCACTCTACACCTGGACTCTGCCATCTATGAGCCTATCCTGACAAGTGTTGTCACCCCAGTCCTGTTTGAAGTGTTGCACAAATACATTACATGGCATCTAAGTTAAGCCTGACTGCTCTGTGCCAAGCTACCAGGGGGTTAAGCACAGGTTTATTTGGGGTTTGCATGTGTCTTATTCTGACAAGGATTGTGGTTGTTGCTTGACCATGGTTTACACCCCATTGAACCAACAACTCAGTTTCTTAAACAGGGCCAGGACAAAGTATGAATGAATGCAAGTCCTCCTCCCTACTTATGTGTCTGTGAGACATACTGGATGGTGTAGCCTGTGCGGACATGAATGTCTTGTAGTTTGAGGAATGTGGGGTTCTTAGTAGGATACATTTGATGTCTCCATGGTTTGTGAGGGTACAGTGAGTGTACGTGGTCTAGGTGTCTTTGTATGAATGGGTAGTGTGGGGTGTTGTGGTTGGCATGTGATGAAATTATACCTTTTAGGCGTTTACTATGATGACAGTGGAGCAGGAGCTATGCCTTATAGCCCTTCCAAACCTTAATAAGCCTAAACAGTTAATACCTTTCTCTGTATATATCCTTAACCAAGGATGTCTGTGTAGCAGAACATACTGAAGAGTGGGAAGAAGTTTCATGTAGAAAGTGTATTCAAGTCACTTTCTGCAGAATGGGATGTTGGAATCCAGTGATGTCATGCCCTGCATAGATGAATGGGGGACACAAGGTCACTTATCTGATTATTCTTCCAAAGATGGTTATGGTGGGAACACAGTGATGCCACTTCAACAGTGATGCCACTTCACAGTGATCCTGGGAATTAAAGTGATGTCACTTTGAATCAATAAATCAATCAGGTATTGGTGAAGTGCGGCTAATCACCCATGAGGATCTCAAAGTGCTGGCAGGTAGTAGGGGATCAGTTGAAGAACCAAGTTTTAAGGTTGTTCTTGGATTGAGGTAGTGAGGGTGATTTCCTCAGGTGTAGAGGAAGGGGGCTATGGGTCTTTGGGATGAGGTAAGGGAAAGATATTCCACCAGCTGAGTTCTTGCGTATCTTTTGGGACATTGCGAGAGCCAGTTCGGTGGATCGCAAGTGTTTGGTGATCGTGTGGAAGGTCAGGCGGTGGTTGAGGTTTGCGGGTTGGATGTTGTGGCGGGCCTGGTATGCATGTGTGAGGAGCTTGAAAGTAATTTTTTTGTTAATTGGGAGCCAGTGAAGGTCTCTCAGGTGACCTGAGATGTGGCTACAGCTGGGGATGTCCAGGAGTCTAGCCGAGGCATTCTGCATTCTCTGCAGTTTCTTTTAGAGTGCTTGTTGAGTGCCAGCATAGAGTGTGTTAGGCTGTAATCTAAGTTGCTGGCGACGAGCGCCTGAGTGACTGTTCTCATCGATTCAATCTGGATCCATTTAAAGATCTTTTGGAGCAAACATAGTGTGTGGAAGCATGAGGATGTGATGGTGTTGACTTGGCGGTTTATTGAGAGCTAGGAGTCAATGTTGGTGCCGAGGTTGGGTGTGGGGGCTTCCGAGCACTGGAGGCCACCAGGAGTCTTCCCAGGCATAGGGCGTGAAACCCAGGATGAGGACCTAAGTCTCGTCGGGGTTGAGCTTCAGGCAGCTGTCCTTCATCCAGGCAGCGACTTCTCTCATTCTGTTGTGAAAGTTGCTTTTTGCAGTTGTAGACTTATTGGTGAAGGGGAAGATCATTTGTGTGTCGTCGGCATAGGAGACAATGTTGAGTCCATGGTTTCTGATGATGCTAGCGAGCGGGGCCCCGTAGATGTTGAAGAGGGTGTGGCTCAGGTAGGAACTCAACAGCTGATCTCTGTCGGTTGTGAGGTGAACGGTGAGAGACTGATGCTCTGGGTGCAGCTTGTGAGGAAGGGGTGGATCTATTCTAAGGCTTTGCAGCAGATGCCAGCCTCATGCAGTTTGATGTAGAGGGTGTGGTGGGAGACGGTGTTGAAGATGTCAAAGAGGTCCAGTAGGATGAGGGCTGCAGTTTCGCCTCAGTCGGGGAGAGTGCAGATGTCATTCGTTTCTGCGAGAAGTGCAGTCTCAGTGTTGTGGTTGCTTCTGAAACCCGATTGGGAGGGGTCCAAGATGTGGTTGGTTTTGATGAATTCGGTGAGTTGGGCATTGATGGCTTTTTCGATGACTTTGGCCAGGAAGGGGAGCAACAAGATGAATCTAAAGTTCTTGAGCTCCGTTGCATCAGCAGAGGGTTTCTTCAGCAGTGGGTTGATTTCTACATGCTTCCAGTCTTCTGGGAAGGTGGCAGACTCAATGGAGCAATTGATGGTGTGGCATAGTTGGGGGGCGATGGTGGCGCTGGCTTGGATGAAAATGTGGTGGGGCACAGGTCTGAGGGGGCTCTGGAGTTTGTGGCTTTCATGTACTTCTGGGTATCATCCATGGAATGAGTGGTCCAATTGTGCAGGGTTGACTGGGAGCTGGATCCTATGGGTAAGGTGGTTGGGGTGGGGTGGGATGCTTCTGTGTGGCGAAACTGCCATAGATGTCTAAAATCTTGCGGTGGAAGAAGGTGGTGAAGATGTTGTAGAGGTCTTGGGAGGGTGGGATGTTTGTGGAGTCTGCGCTAGGTTTGGTAAATTCTTTGATCATGGTGAAGAGTCCTGTGCTGTCGTGTGCACTGGCATTAATGAGTTATTGGATGGTCGTTTTCTTAGTGGCTCTGATGAGGGGTGGTCTGTCGTGACAGCAGTTTTGAAGGCTGCAAGGTCTGCCGTGGTCTTGCTACTATTTCATCTTTTCTTGAGCTGTCTGCAGGTGCGTTTGGACTCTCAGAGGGCAGGGGAGAACCGGCTGGCTTTCAGACAGGACTGCTTGCTGGAGGGTTTTGTGAGGGGGGAAAGAGAGTTGGTGCAGTCAGCGATCCATTTGGGAAGGTTGTTTGCTGATGCGCTGGTGTCTCTGATGATCAGTGGTGGTGATTGGCAGAGGCCGGTGGTGAGCTGGTCATCAGAGACTTTGTTCCAGCTTCTTCTTGGCTGGTGGTGGGTGTAGAGGTGTTCAGTGGGTTTGGTGAAGGAGAAGTGGACACAGTGGTGATCCTTCCAGTGAAGTTCGGAGATGTGGGTGAAGTGGATGTTTTTACTAGCAGCGAAGACGGGGTTGAGCGTGTGTCCTGATGAGTGAGTTGGCAAGGTGACCAGTTGTTTGAGGCCTAGGGAAGCGAGGTTCTCCAGAAGGCAGGATGTGTTGTGGTCATTGTGGTTATCTAGGTGGAATTGAGGTTGCTGAGGAGGATGTAGTCCCTTGAGGTGAGAGCGTGGTTTGAGATGAAGGCGGCAATGTATTCAGTGAAGGGGGAACAGGGTATGGGGTGCCTGTAGATGAGGCATCCGTGGAGGGTTCACGTTGTTCTGGATCTGGAAGTGAAGGTGCCCCATGCCATGGGAGTGGACTGGTAGTGAGATGGAGGGTGTTTCTGTGGTTGGAGGTGATGCCTCCTCCTGGGCGGTTGATGCAGTCATTGAGCATAGTTTTGCAGCCATCTGGATTGGCAGTGGCGGTGTCCAGGGTTGAGGTGGGGGTCATCCAGGTTTCAGTAAAGAAGGCGACGTCTAGAGAGATGGAGTCAAGCAGGTCCCAAATCTCTACTTTGTGTTTGATGAAGGAGTGGGTATTGAGAAGGATGCAGCTGAGGTGGTTGGATGATCTGGGTGGGCGTGTGGTGGCAGGGTCCAGTGTGCGCAAGGAAGAGAAGGTGCAGTTTCAACAGGTGAACGGGCCTTGAGTGTTCTTTGGTGATGCAATGTGGCAGGCGGTCAATTGTCCAATGTTGAGGGCATGGAGGGTGCTGGCGTCATAGCAATGAAAGGTATGGGGACCAGGGTTCATGGCGATGGGCACAGTCCAGGCACGTACGGGTGCAGACGGGCTTGCCTTTGGCGGACCAGCTCTGCCCTGCTGAGCGGAGCCGCACAGCAGCCACCATTAAAATTGGCAAAGAGGTGAGAGGGTCTGGACAGCTGGAAGGCAGGAGGCAGGAATGCTGGAAAGAGGCACTCAGAGGACAGGGGACCACAGGGGCGAATGTGATGACACTTCTGGTAAAGTTGGATGCTGGAAAATGATGTCTGCTTGTCTGTCTCTTATTTTAAAGATACTTTGATACAAGGGATGTCACTGTAGGAAAGTCACTCTTTTTGACATGGTTAACCCCACTTTTTGCCTGTTCATCAGTGTGCTTAGGCTGTCTTCACTGGGATCCTGCTAACCAGGACCACAGTGACTGTCCTCTTTTCTCCAAATTTGGTTGCTTTGCTACCCTTCACACCCCACCATTGGCACACTGGTGTACCCCTGTAGGTCCCTAGTATATGGTACTTAGGTACCCAGGGCATTGGTACACCAGGGGTCCCCCCATGGGCTGCAGCATGTATTATGCCACCAATGGGAGCCTATGCAAATGATTTATTCAGGCCTTGCATTGCAGCCTGCGTGAAAAGGTGCATGCACCCTTTCACTGCTGGTCACTGCACCAGGTCACTACGACACCTCTATTGTAGGCCCTCTTAGCCCAGAAGGTAGGGTGCAGGTGCCTGTGAGTGAGGGCACCCCCGTGTGAGCAGAGGTGCCCCTACAAACTCCATTTCCAATGCACTGGACTTTGTGTGAGTGTGGGGAATCAATTTTACCTGTGTACTGGCCACAGGTCAGTACCTTTGGTCCAGCTACATAATGATAACTGGAATCTGGGCATGTTTGGTATCAAACCCCAATACTAATGCCAGTATTGGTGGTATGAGTCCATGCACTATGGGGGCTCCAGGAAGAATCTCCATCACAGGTGGAGGGTCTGAGTGGTCCCCTTGGTCCTCTATACCAGCTGTCCAACTTGGGAGACAGTGAGCCCTTGCCTCTCCTTGGAGGGCAGTGGTGAGCTAGTCCCTTGTGCGCCATGACTCTTGCAGCAACCAAGGCTTGTTTACTCTTGCTCCAAGGGATCTTCATGCTCCAAGTAGCCCTGGCCTCCAGCACTTGATCCTTTCAAGGACAGTCTCTCCATCGCTGCTCCAGCGACGTGGGGTTCCTCTCCAGGTGTGCTGATTGGGCCTCACTGCAACTCACTGTGCCTGCTGCCAGTGGGACTTTCTTACACAACCCTCCACAAAAGAAGGACAATAAGACTAACCTTGCCCAGTTGAGTTATCATTGTCTAAGTGGAAATATCTGGAGAGTCCATCTGCATTAGAGTGGTTACTCCCAGGTCTATGTTCCACTGTATAGTCCAATCCCTGTAGGGAGATGGATGACCTCAAAAGTTTGGGGTTTTCTCCTTTCACCTGTTTAAGTCATAGGAGGGGCTTATGGTGTGTCTGAACAAGGAAGTGAGTGCATGTTAGACTTTTCATCCTTGGCGTGGTCTCCTTTAACTTTTTGCCTCTGTTTCCCAGGTTGTTGATGTGTGCTAGACTCTGTTTTTTTCTTTTTTTGTTACTCTGAGCACTTTACCACTGCTAACCAGTGCTAACATGCAGGTACTGCTTTACAAAATGTGTATGCAATTGGTTAATCCATGATTGGCATAGTAAGTCCCTAGTAGAGTGCACTAGAAGTGCCCAGGGCCTGTAAACCAAATGCTACTAGTGGGCCTGCAGCACCGGTTGTGCCACCCACATTAATAGCTCTGAAATCATGTCTCAGACCTGCCACTGCAGTGTCTGTGTGTGCAGTTTTAACTGTAAATTCGACTTGGCAAGTATACCCACTTGCCAGGCCTAAACCTTCTCTTTTCTTACATGCAAGACACCCCTAATGTATACTCTAGGTAGCCCCAAGGGCACGGAGCGGTGTATGGTTAAAGTAGGACATATAGGGCCTGATTCTGACCCCGGCGGTTCCTTACCGCCGGGGCCAGGGTCGGCGGGAGCACCGCCAACAGGCTGGCGGTGCCCCGCAGGGCATTCTGACCGTGGCGGTTTGGCCGCGGTCAGAAGTGGAAAACCGGCGGTCTCCCGCCGGTTTTCCGCTGCCCATTAGAATCCTCCATGGCGGCGCAGCTCGCTGCGCAGCCATGGGGATTCTGACAACCCATGCCGCCATCCGGTTCCTGGCGGTTCTCCCGCCAGGAACAGGATGGCGGTATGGGTTGTCGTGGGGCCCCTGGGGGCCCCTGCAGTGCCCATGGCATGGGCACTGCAGGGGCCCCCATAAGAGGGCCCCACAAAGAATGTCACTGTCTGCAATGCAGACAGTGAAATTCGCGACGGGTGCCACTGCACCCGTCGCACCTTCCCACTCCGCCGGCTCAATTCTGAGCCGGCGTCCTCGTGGGAAGGGAGTTTTACACTGGGCTGGCGGGCGGCCTTTTGGCGGTCGCCCGCCAGCCCAGTGTAAAACTAAGAATAGCCGCAGCGGTCTTCCGACCGCGGTGCGGTATTCTGGAGGGAGGAAGTCTGGCGGGCGGCCTCCGCCGCCCGCCAGACTTAGAATGAGGCCCATAGTAATGTGTTTTATATGTCCTGACAATGAAATATTGCTGAATTTGTTTTTCACTGTTGCAAGGCCTGTCCCTCTCATAGGTTAACATGGAGGCTACCTTTAAATATGATTAAAGTGTAGATTCCCTTTGGGAGCGGATGGACATGTGGAGTTTGGGGTCTCTGAGCTCACAATTTAAAATTACATCTTTTAGTAAAGTTGATTTTAAGATTGTGTGTTTGAAAATACCAGTTTTAGAAAGTGAGCATTTTCTTGCTTAAACCATTTCTGTGATTATGCCTGTTTGTGGATTCCTTGTCTGGGTCAGTTTGACAGTTGGGCTGGTTGCACCTCTCACTAGACAGTGACACAAAGGGAGCGGGTGTGTAGTCTGCATTTCCTGATGAGCCATCTGTGCTAGGAGGGAGGGGAGGACTGGTCACTCACACCTGAAAGGGCTGTGCCTGCCCTTACACAATGCAGTCTCCAACCCCCTGGTGAGTGTCTGGGGCCTGGCCTGGGCAAGGCAGGATTTCACATTCAAGAGAGACTTTGCTTTGAAGTAGGCCTACTTCAAAGGGGAGAATGGGTATAAGAAGGGCACACAAAACCACAGACTTTAGAAACTTCAGAGGGTTTGAAAGATTGCTCCCAACCTTCCCTCACAAGGGCAAGTAGAGCCCTAACAGGATGTCCAAACAAAAGCTCAAAGGGGCAGTAGCCCACTCCATTTTGTGGAACTTCCCTGCATGCGAAGTGGAAGCAAGACAATAGGACATCCCGCCTCTTCTGAGTTCATGATCATGCCTTTGAGGTTGAATCTCTCAACAAACCCATTTGTTTGTGGGTGTTAAGGGGTAGTGAATTTATATGTTACACCACACTCCTTCCACATGGCTTTAAGGTATGCAGACATGAAGATGGCACCTCTGTCTGACACCACTTCTTCCCTGGAAAAGATACCTAAAAGGGCCTTAGACAATGCAGGAGATATAGTGGTCCTAGAGGTAATTGCTTCTGGGTATTTGGTGGCATGGTCCACCACCACCAGTATAAACCTATTCCCAGAGGCTGTTAGAGGGTTCAGGGGCCCAACGATGTCCACCCCCACCCTCTCAAAGGGTACCCCAACTACTGGTAGTGGAATTAGGGTGGGCCTTTGGAATGCCACGTGTCTTGCCACTGGTTTGACAGATTACGTAGGAGCGACAAAACTCCTTTGTATCTTAAGACATGTGGGGCCAGTGAAAGCGAGGGACAAGTCTGTCCCAAGTCTTGCTTTGCCGGAAATGGCCTGCAGGAGGAATGTCATGTGCTAAAGTCAACAGATACTCCCTAAACGTTTGAGGAAAGACCAACCTCCTAGTGGCACCAGGTTTGGGGTCCCTTGCCGCAGATTTTCTAAAGTAGGATAGGACTTCTGCTCTAGACTAAGGGGGCCATTCCGAAGGGGGCGGAATCCGGCAAAAGACCGCACCGCGGTTAAATGACCGCGGCGGTCATTCTAACTTTCCCCCTGGGCCGGCGGGCGATCTCCAAAAGATCGCCCGCCGGCCCAGCGGGAAAGCCCCTGCAAAGAGGAAGCCGGCTCCGAATGGAGCCGGCGGATTTGCAGGGGTGCGACGGGTGCAGTGGCACCCGTCGCGATTTTCAGTGTCTGCAAAGCAGACACTGAAAATCTTTGTGGGGCCCCCAGGGGCCCCACGACACTCGTTCCCGCCAGCCTGGTTCTGGCGGTGTAAACCGCCCAAGCAGCGCCGCCATGGAGGATTCCCTGGGCCAGGGGTAAACCGGCGGGAAACCGCTGGTTCCCCTTTTCTGACCGCGGCTTTACCGCCGCGGTCAGAATGGCCCGGGAAGTACCACGAGCCTGTTGGCGGTGCTTCCTCTGCCCTCCACTGATGGCCTAAGTTCTTCCCTGGTGGATGCCCCTGCACCTAAGAGCTCATTGGTGTCAGCCGTAAACTCCTCTGGTGTAGGTTCCGCCTAAGGAGCAGGTTCCCTTCCCTCAGGAGTGGGATCCTCATTGGGAGTCTGAGCAGGGGGCAACATTTTACCCTGCCTGCCTCTCTTTGTAGGTGCTTCCTGGGACATTTTTCCAGGCTCCAGTGCTCTTTGCTCTCCCTGATTCTTGGCCTATACTCTGATTAAAGCAAAGTTGTGCTCAGGGATACCCAGCATTGCTGCATGGGCTTCCAACTCCAATTCAGCCCAAGTTGAAGTCTCCAAATCATTACCTAACAGATGCACTTCAGGTAAATCAGTGGATACCACAACTTTATTTGGGCCAGTAACATCCCCAGCTACAGTCAATCACATCCATGGGGTGGCACTGAGTGTTTTTGTGAGCCTCACTAACTTGGTGAGTGTGACCAAGTAAGTGTTGTTCAGGTAACATCAGTTTTCCATTCACCATTGTGACACTGCCACCTGTGCCGCCATAGGCCTCAGCCTCATCACCATTTATAAGGAGATGCTGCCTGTACTTACCCATATTAAGGGGACACAGAGCTAGTGTGGCAAGGTCAACGCCACCATCAGAGACCAAAACTGCCTCAGTGGTCTCTCTGACTAACCCATAGCCCACTACAGTCCCCAGGGTGAGCCCAGCTACATTCTAAGACTGACTACTACTACCACTGTTATTGCTACTGCTAGGGGCACTAGAAGTAAAAGTGATAATGGTAGTAGAAGGCTTGGTGCCCTTTTTAGGACAGGTGATGTCACCTGCCCTATAGCCTTTCTGTCTACATATGTAGCACCAAGGTTTCTTGTGGGAAGAGGAAGAGGACTTAGACCCACCCACAGAAGAGTTTTGTGGGCCTGATGAAGGTTTTTTCTTTTGTTTAGATTTGTCCCCACCCTTGCCTGACTCTTGGAAGAATTCTTCTTTCTGGTGTCATCCCCTGTGGACGTTTTCCTACTCACCCGGGTGGAAACCCATTTGTCTGCCTTCTTACCCAATTCTTGGGGAGAGGTCAGATCTGTGTCCACCAACAATTGACGTAGTCTATCAGGTGTGCAGTTATTAAGAATGTGTTCTCTCACAAGAAGACTGATTCCAAGGGTTGAGTCCCCTGGACCTTGCGGGTCCTCTTAAACTCTTCTTTGGCGCCACCTTGCCTTTGCCAAGGCTTGTTGGTGGTCATCTTGACCACTGACCAACTGTGGCCCGGTGACCGACATGGGATATCATCTGCATGGCTCCAAGGACATCTCTGCAGCTCCTGGGCTTCACAGCTGATGTTCATCTTCCCCTGTCGACCTGTTCTTCAACCACAGAAGGATGGGTAGTGGCTCCTACCCTGTTTGGACACTACTGTGTGGACTGGACTGTGTCCCCTTCTTTTTGAGGTCCTCTTCTTTGAGAATTCACCATTAGGTTCCAACGGACTAGTCCTGATCTTGCAATCTTCCTCTTTCTAAGTCCTTTTGTTAGTCCTTTGGAAGACCAGGAACTTACCTCTGCTCTCCTGGTCGCCGGGGGTTCCTTAGGTACTCACCTCTTGAGGTCCTGAGTACTCCTAGCTCCCCTCTAGCTACTGCATACCCTGCTTGGGGGACTTCACTTTCCTTTCCACTATTTTAGTATATGCTTTGGCTTCCCTATGTGGTCCTATGCTTGTTGTTTCTGTATGCTAATTCCATGCATATATATATATATATATATATATATATATATATATATATATATATGGTGTGTACTTATCTCCAGTTGGGGGACTGCCTATAAGTAATCTAGGGCCATGTAAGTATGTTTGGGTTTGCGACTCGCAAATTGCGAGTCTGAGCTACTCGCAATTTGCGAGTCGCAAATCCATATGCAGGATGGTGTCCCTGACACCATCTGCGAATCGCAAAGGGGTCGCAAAGACCCACCTCATTAATACTAATGAGGTGGGTTGCAATTTGCGACCCCCTTGCGATTCGCAGCACTCACAGGGATGGTGGCCTGCTGGAGACAGCAGACCACCATGTCTGTGACTGCTTTCTAATAAAGCATTTTTTTTTTTTTTTGTATTGCAGCCGGTTTTCCTTAAAGGAAAACGAGTTGCAATACACTCGAAAAAATGATACGTTTTTGTTACATTTTTTCAGGGCTGGCAGTGGTCCATAGGACCACTGCCTGCCCTGAAAAAATGGTTTTAGGGCCATTCACAAAGGGGAAGGGGTCCCATGGGGACCCCTTCCCTTTTGCGAATGGGTTAGCACCCATTTGATATGGGTGATAACTGCGAATTGCTTTGCGACCGCGTTCGCGGTCACAGAGCAATTCTACATCGCGCTGCGAATCGCAAACAGGAAGGGGAACACTCCTTTCTATTTGCGAGTCGCATTTCCATTTTGCGAGTCGGTAACCAGGTTACAGACTCGCAAAATGGGAAGAGCATCGCGATGCGCGTTTTGCATGGAGCAAACTGCGAAATTTGCTGTTTGCACCATGCAAAACGCTTCCTACATCTGGCCCCTAGTTCAGTGCTACTGTAATAAAGTACCTTTATTTTTGTAACATTGTGTGTTCCTTTCAGGTGTGATAAGTAACTCTGTTACTACTATGGTATTGCAAGTGCTTCTCACTCCTCCTAGATAAATCTTGGCTTCTCACCACAGCTACGACTAGAGAGCCCTGGCTTACTAGACACTGTCTTTATTCACTAAAAGGGGTTTCCTGGACCTAGTATTAGGTGTAAAAACCATAGGTGTCCACCTCACACCCGGCCAGCTTCCTACAGTCACTTCTTAAAATGAGGAATGCTAGGAGGTGCAGTAAGGTATCTTCCTGTAGATGTGCATGTTGTGAAAATGAGGTTCTATGGTACTAACCTTATGCATCCCAAATTTTTGGCATTGTGAAATTAAAATTGTGAACTATGCATTTGCGATAAATGCAAACCAATGCCATAATATTCAAGGTTAATTGACTCTGGGGTGCGGAGCTTGCCCTGCCTGAAGATGACTGCCATTTTGGTGACCTCCTTCCCCCACACTTCTATCCGTTAATATCCTGGTGCTCTACCGATTGATTCCACCACCTTGCTTGCCTCCCTGAGTGCCTGTGCAGCTGGTTTTGGCTGAAAATCTGCTGCGAGGATGTGCCTGGGAATATGGAGCCTCTGATTGTTACTGGCCGTGTGGCCTAGGCCCGAGAGGGCCACAAGCGGATCTGCTGTGGCTGGTGTGACACTGGCACATGTCCAGCTCCGGGAACTGCTGCCTTCCTGTTTTTGTGAGCTGGGGGTGGCGTGGAAGCCTTGCTTCCTCAGGGAACCATTGGATCAGCCGGGAGTGAACCTGCAAACTTGAGACCTTGGAGATAGATTGTCTGGGGCCATGCTTGAGTGGTGAAGGCATTGAACACTGCAGGCCCGTGTGGGATTTAGCAGCACTTATGTGTCTGGTTGGAGGCCTGTTGTGGGGGACATGGATCACCTGTCACAGCGGCTCCTGATTTTGTTGACTTCCCTTCTCTGCTGTGGCACGCAGAATATTTGGCCTATCTGCATTGCATTGGTAGGTGAGCGAGGCCCTGGGCTGGGTCCGGACCGACGTGTTCAGTGGGAGTGACCACTGCTGTGGCACTGAGACCCTCAAGGTTTTGCAGGGCCAAACTGTGTTGATGGTGGTCATTCACTTCCTCACCTGCCCTGATGTGTCTACTTGATGGCAGCGCCTCTTGCTGTGGCCCACGGAACAGCTGTCAAATATAGGAAAAATTGATAAAACTCAACCCAAACTACAATTCGAGTTGCAGAACACCCCTAAGCTTCAAGGTGAGGGGACAGCAGTGCTTGAGACTGGTTAGGATAATGTGTGCCAGAGATGGGTGGTGAGCTGTGACAGATTTTGATGGCTATTTAATACAGGCTCACTAAAATCGACAGCAAGATTGATGCCCTGACTTCCTGGATGGATTGGATGTCAGAGCACCTGGACAAGCATGCAGAACAAGTGGAGAGGTGTGTATCGGAGGCAGAGGATGAGCATGTTACTGCTTCAGTATCCCACAAAGAGATGGAGATGGTATTCTTGTCCCTGCATACTAAAACAGAGGTTTAGGGAGTTCAATCACACTGAAACGATCTACTTATTGTAGGTTTTGCTGAATCCACGAATGTTGACAACATGGAGCAGTATGTGGAACAGCTAGCTACTCAATGATTTCATGGGACAGGAGAAATTCTCTGATATATTCATGGAGGAGAGTGCCTACCATTCCCTTGCGCCACGCCTAGTGCTGGGGGTGAAACCTCGCCCGATTATTGCAAGACTGTTGAACTACAGGGACCGTGATG
This sequence comes from Pleurodeles waltl, assembly GCF_031143425.1. Taxonomy (NCBI): domain Eukaryota; kingdom Metazoa; phylum Chordata; class Amphibia; order Caudata; family Salamandridae; genus Pleurodeles; species Pleurodeles waltl. Next base: position 413,540,881 of record NC_090447.1, read on the forward strand.
CAGCGCTCCACCGGTCCCGTGAGCGCAAGGTGCTCCACCATGAGGGTGTAGAAATTTCAATTTTCCCACATTTCACACAGCAGGTACAGGAGGAGTGGAGGCAGCTCATTCCAGCCAAGCGCAAACTGCAGGAACTAAAACTGGAATATGCTATGCTCTACCCTGCTCATCTCTGGATCTCTGTCGATAGAAAGGCCGAGAACTTCAGTGAGCCTAAACAGTTGCAGCAGTTTCTTAAGCAACACTAGGCTGTGGAGGCTTTGCGGTGTTCACAGCGATCGGAGGAGTGGGAGCTCGTGGCATCACATGACTTAGAGATGGGGGACTAATACCTTTACTGTTTTATGTTTTTGTTTTGGTTGTTCTATGCTGTGGTACTCCTTGCTTGTACTGCCAGTCCTTTTTATGTTTTAGATAAGTGAGGGTGAGTGTGTTTGTTGTACGGAGTGCTGGGAGTGAAGATCGAGGAATGTGAATACAGATATGTGACTGGGGTCTCCCCTATATCAGAATGGTTGGTCATTCCTGTGATCTGATCTAGATGCATGCTCTCTGTCTTGATGACATTGAGTGGGCCCCGGATGCCAGATATAACTCTTGCAGGTGAACGAGTGGTGGCAGCTGAAGTTTTCAGTGACTGATTATTGGCTTTATTGGCTTCAGCCTCCCGCCAAGATCGGACCGCCGGATGGCCGCCAATGCAGCCGCACCCCCGCCGCGAGCATTTGGAGATACCCGCTGGGCCGGCGGGCGGAAACCTAGTTTCCGCCCGCCGGCCCAGCGGGGATCTCAGCCGCAACACAGGAGCCGGCTTCAAATGGAGCCGGCGGTGTTGCGGCCATGCGACGGGTGCAGTTGCACCCGTCGCGCTTTTCACTGTCTGCACAGCAGACGGTGAAAAGCTGCACGGGGCCCTGTCAGGGGGCCCCTGCACTGCCCATGCCTGTGGAATGGGCAGTGCAAGGGCCCCCAGGGGCCCGCGACTCCCCATACCACCAGCCTTTTCCTGGCGGTTCAAACTGCCAGGAAAAGGCTGGCGGTAGGGGACTCGTAATCCCCTGGGCAGCGCTGCAAGCAGTGCTGCCTTGGCAGATTACAACCGCCGGGGCTATTGTGGCAGGATACCGCCGGCCCCGGCGGTGCGACCGCGGTGCGAAGCGCCGCGGTCGTAATGTCTTGGGAAGCAGCGCCTGTTGGCGGTGCTTCCTCCGAAACAGCCCTGGCGGTCAACCGCCAGGGTTGTAATGAGGGCCACAGTGTTTTATTGCGGCCGCCTGCACCCTGGTGTTGCAGGGGAGTTTGGCAGGGCACCATCTGTCCCCATTTATGCTCCACACTGTTCCAATTGGGGTTGTGTACAATGAGTACAGGGCAGTTTTGTGGTGGGATCTGTATTGCTGTTTTGTTTGTTGGGGAGCACAATAACTGTGGGGGGTGGGCTGGGTTCAATACAACAATTACCTTACACTGATGCATGCTGACTGTGGTATGTGGTCCACAATATGATTGGTTTATCATGTTTGCACGGCATGGCAATGGCTAATGGTGCGGCTGCTGATGGCTTGGACCCTAAAAAACTTCTAACATGAAACGTCCTGGGGCTGAATGACTGCAGGAAAGTCCGTAAAATGGTGGCACTCTTACAGCGATATAGCATAGATGTTCCCATACTTCAGGAAACACACATGGTCTCTGGGAGTGAGCTTCCTACATAGCGTAATATAAGGGGCAAATGTTATGCGGCAGGCTTCACTGCATAGGCCCGGGGCATGCTGATTTGGGTAGGTACCCACTCTGGTGTTAAGACTCAGAAATTATGTGCAGATCCATGCGACCGGTTTGTTGTATTGTGCTGTCATAAACAAAGTTTAGCTACCCTGTTGGGGGGGTGGATGGCCACAACTACGATGACTCGCAGTTTTATTATACTCTATGCTAGCTCTTTGTAGTAATCTACTCCAGATATTGCGGGGGGGTTTAATTGCGTTGTATGCCCTGACAGGGATCCCTCCCACGGTCTGCCGTGGTGGCCCTTGGTTGCAGCTCGTGCCCTCAAAGATACCACTGAACAATAAGTTCTGCTAGATGTTTGGCCACATAGACTCCCCACAGACAAAGGTTATATCCACTACTTCACTGAACATGACATCCACACATGCATAGACTACTGACTGATGTGCTAGAGCCCGGTGCCTCGTGTCCAAGTGTGCAAATACCTTTCAGACCATTCGCCGGTGCTGTTGGTTCTTGAGATTGAAAGATTGCGACCTCCTGCATTCTCCTGGCTATTCCCACAGTACTCACTTCTAGATGCTGAGTTCAGAGAGGAGCTTGTACAGGTGAGTGATGAATATTTCACCGCAAACATGGGTCTGTAGAGAAGTTCACCATGATTTGGGAGTCCTTTAAGGCCTATGATGGTGGGTAACCATAGCCAAACACGCCGGGGGTCTTCGCTCAATTCTAGACTGGCTGCCACAGATAGAGGCGGAACTGGCAAGTTTGGAACAGGCACATAGAGAGACGGCTGAGCAGTGTCTATTGGGTGGCATTAGGACTTGCTTAGATGAGTACAACAAAGTAGCACAGAGTGACGTCACACATCTGGGGAAGTAGGCAACCGTGAGGGTATATGGCAAGGGTGAGTGTGCCTGTGCAATATTGGAGGCACTTGTGTGGCTGCGATGCAAGAACAGTCTAGTGTCAGCTAACAAGGATAAGCAAGGTGTGCCTCTATTTGTGGCTGAGGAGGAAGCCAATAGCTTTTGCTGTTACTATATGGATTTATACACTTTGCTCGTCATGTACAATGAGCAGGCTTCAGCAGACTATCTTGCTAACATCACTATGAAGTAGCTAACGGTGGCGCACAGGGAGCACCTAATGGCACCGCTCCTCCCCGCAGAGATTGTGGCAGCGTTGAAGGATATAATGGGTGGGAAAAGGCCAGGTACGGAAAGTTAACTGTGGCCTATTAGGACAAACTTGCCCTACACCTAATTTGAAGAAATGATGAAAGGGGGTGTATGCCCCATATGATGCATTGTTGGTCACCCTGCTGAAGCCAGGTAAGCCAGCTGATTGTCGATCATCCTACAGACCACTGTCACTGTTAATTACTGATACAGATACTGTTGAATCCTGATAGAAAAATCTTTATGAAAATCTTGGTTAATTGCTCAGCGCCTCTACTCCGGGGCATTGTGGGGGCACAGCAAGCCGGATTCATCCTAGGTCGGTCATTGATATATAACTTTGGGACTCTCTTCGGCGCAATCTCTCATATCGATCCCAATACATGCACTACCACTGTGTTTCTAGATGCTGAAAAAGCTTTTGATTCGGTTGAGTGGAGGTTTAGTTGTCTGTGCTGCGGCATGTCAGAGTGGGTGATGCTTTTTGTGCAATTGATCTAGATACTCTATGCTAAACCTACCACACGTGTCTGAGTGAATGGGATGGTCTGGAATACTATGTCTATTACGAGTGGCCCTCTCAGAGTTGCTCCCTACTGCCATTATTTTATGCTCTGGTACCTCAGGAGATAAATGGCCAGTGCATTGTATCAACCCCCTTACTAACACTGTTGGGTTATGATAGGTGTTGGACTTTTTCCCTTATGCAGGGTCATCCCCAGTATTTGGCCTCCTTCCTCCTGGTTTTTCTGACCTCTCGCTCTTGGCTCTAGGACTCTGAGCACTTTATCACTGCTCACCAGTGATAAAGTGCAGGTGCTCTCCCATCTAAAGGTGGTATGATTGGCTTATACCTAATTGGCATATTTAATTTACCTATAAGTCCCCTGTACAGTGGTATCTCTATACCCAGGGCCTGTAAATTAAATACTACTAGTGGGCCTGCAGCGCTGCTTGCGCCACCCACTGAAGTAGACTTTCAAACCTGTCTCAGGCCTGCTAGCGCAGAGCCTGTGTGCGCAGTTTTCTGCCACAGGGACGTGGCATCCAAATTTACTTGTCAGGCCCAGAACTCCCCTTTTACTACATGTAAGTCACCCCTAAGGTACGCCCTAGCTAGCCCTGTGGGCAGGGTGCCATGTATGTAGAAAGGCAGGACATGCGCCAGGTTGCGTGGCCTGTCCTCGTAGTGACAAACAGCCTAACTTGGTGTCTCACTGCTGTAAGTGCTGTCTTCTCATAGGATTGCATTAGAAATGCCCTGCCTTACGTGTAAGGGGTATTGTCTGATTTATGAGGGGTAGCGTAGGCATGTTTAGTATGGTTGTGATGGTGATAATAAATGCTGCTTACTAGTGTGGGTGTATTTTTTATTACTATCACTGAAATGCCACTTCTAGAAAGTGCACATTTATCTGTGCTTATGACTCTGGTGTTTTGCAGCTTGACTCCAATCCACGTCTGGGCAGAGTGACAGTTGGGGCTTTGTGCATACTTTTCAGACAGCCTGTACACAGGGAGGGTGGAGGTGTCACAGAGGTGCATCTGCATACTGAATAGTCTTCCTGGGCTGAGAGAAGGGAGAGGCGAGGCACACCTACATTTGCAAAGGCTGTGCCCTGGCCTCACACAATAGGGTCGTTAACCCCCCACTGATGTTTGGAGCCTGTGCTGAAAGGAGAGAGGGGGCACTCCCAGAACCAGTTGTAACTGGCTGGAACCTCCTCTCCCTACCATTGCAAAACATTGTAAGGACTGAGTATAAGTATAGGGGAATTTTCCCCACAATTTGGAGACTCTTTGAACATCATGGAACCGGACACAGAAATGCTGGAAGGACGTACCAGGGACCGCCATGGACTGCTGCTGATGTGCTGACCTGTGACCTGCTTGGTCACTGTAAAGGACTTGTCATTTGCTGCCTTTCCCTTGTGCCGGCCTGTTGCTAGGGCCCCTCCACCTGTGGACCTTTTTTTTTTTTAACCTTTTGCTCCCCGGGGCAGGGTGCTGTGGCCCCTGACCCCTGCAGTGACCCTGAAGCACGAGAGGTGCTTCACTTGGTGCCTAATCTATTGCTGAGTAAAGCGCTTCCCCTTTATCAGCGCTTTTGCAAGAAAATCACCGCCGCAGCCTGGGCTGGTGACTGGGGCCTTAGCGCTGTGAAAAGCACTCTCATAATTGCCCCAAATCACTGCCATGACCTGGGCGTCATATTTGTATGCCGTTCAAGGATTGCGCTGTTTCCAGTGCCCCCGGGGCACCCAGAAAGGAGGATTGGAGCGAGCGTGCTCCAAATAGTGCCCAGGGGGCGAAGCGCACTTCTTAACGCGCCCCCGGGGCACTTGCAGGCACCATCCTTGGTGTTTGCTCCACTCGACAGCCCCGGTCGGGCTGAGAAGCAGCTCGCGCACCACATCGGGTGCGGCCGCGTAGGGAAGCAGGAGAAGAAGCCTCATCAGAGGCCCCTGCTCCCTTCTTCACTTTGGCAGCCGGACCGAGGACGAGGGCGGCTGCCTCCCACTAAGCAGGACACGAGGAGGAAAGGGAGTTCCCTTTCCCCCGGTCACTGCCCTAGGGGCGCACTCGCCCCAACTACTTGGTTGTCTTGTGGCTTTTGGGCCCCCCCTCTTTGGAGAGGGCCATTAGAGGCCCAGGGGGGCCCACAAGGATCACGGGTCCCCGGAGGGGCCCGTTTCAAACATTACAGAGAGGGTGCTGATTGCTCCTCTCCCCAGGAGCATCACGTGGCCCGTGAGCGCACAGGAGCCCCCATACTCCCCTCGCTAGGCACAGGGTGGCCCCCACATTGCGCAGAAGAGCGCCGGGGGGCCCTTCTTGGCCTCTTAGGCACTGGAGGTGCCTTTATCATCTACCAGGTATTTCAAAGGGACAATATATATCAGAAGTTCTTATTAGAGACTTTATTGCATTATATATTGCCTACATGTTTCATGATGTTTCTGTGTGCATATGCAAATGTTCCTTATATGGACATACTTGCTAATATGTTCTTCTAACTTGCCATATGTTTTCTAATGTTCCTATTATGGGCATTGTATGATATTCTTATGACAAGTGCTTTGGTGTATTAACGTGTTTTCCTGACTACTTCTTATGTTGCAGAATACTAAGTAACCTGTGTGTTAGGTGTGACTACTGCTCGTTTGCAGGGTAACTAATGTGTAATGTTCTGACAACTGCTAAGGTAGCAGGATAGTACTGATATGTGATGTTTGGTCTGATAATTGTGTTGTGTACAATATAGTATATTTTCATATAATCTGGTGTTGTGTTTCCTTTGTGGTGGGGATATTGCATCACATGTGCTGTGTGTGTTGTGCAAACACCTTACACATTTCCTCTGGGATAAACCTGACTGCTCGTGCCAAGCCACCAACGGGGTGAGCAGGGGTTATCTTGGACGTGTAACTCCCTTGCCCTGACTAGAGTGGGTAAGTTCTGCCTGGCTGAGGTGCATACCCTAGCCAACCAGAAACCCCATTTCTAAAAATAGGGATGTTCTGAAGACCTGTGGGGCGTGGTAACCCTGGGATTACTACTAGCACAGACAGGATGGTGATGTGCTGGGTGAAGGGTGCACTTCCGACACAGCAGGACTAGCACACAGACATGAAATAGTGTAATACTCAGTCTGACACTTATCATGATCTAATGCCGATCCTCAATCACCCAAACAATATCTGGAGACCTTACCAAGCATTTCTTGCATGTACAGAGGATGCTGGGACTGTAAATGCAGGGAAGGGTACCGGGGAGATATTTGCAGTGGACTAATTCTATTACCTGGTGTCTATCAGATAGATGAAGCTGCATGTACTATGTTTTGTAGTGTGCCCCCGGGGGTAGGTTGGTATCATCTGGATGTGTCTAAATGCAAAGATGTATGTGGTGGTGTCCGCTGATAGACCCACTAGTTTGGAGGGTATGTGTGACATGGGGACTGTGGTGGGACTGTTTGCTGCGTGTTGTGCCTTGCACTTTTGGTAACTACTGCAACTATTGCTCTGTCATCAACTTGCCTGTGTCAACTGCACGTGTACATTGTGTACCTCGCCAGTGATTGACATGCCATCATACACTGTATGGTTGCTGAAAATCTAAATAAAGTTAAAAAAAAAGATTAATTAACACTAGTCAGAAATGTCTCTGACCCCCCCTTTCTGAGGCATCTGTCTGACATTTGAATGATTTAGCCCTAGCCACACCAGCTTGCCCAAGTGCCTTTGGCCTTCTGCTTGCAGTCCTACCAGCAATCAATCCATTCTGACATGTGAGTAACATGTGAGTAACTATTCAAAGTACTGTAGGAAAGTAGGTTATTGGTCGATGGGGTTATTCACCCTCAGCTAGTAACAATACCAGAATCACTAATAGGTCCAGCGAAATCTCAGTAAATTAATCCTTGCTCAACCCTTGGTAGCTTAGCAAATGAGAAGTCAGGCTTAACTTAGGAGACAGTTAAGAGAAAGGTTTGGGTAAAGCATTTAATACCATCAAAAAAACACAACACAATAAAAATCAAACACCAATTTATAAGCATATGACATATTTTTATCTTTATAATGACACAAAAACAACAAAATCCAATGTAGAGAACTGGAGATATGAATTTTTGGAAGGATTAAATAACAAATGGTCCATTCCAGTGCCAAAAGGTTTAAAGAACCACTCACAGCTATCAGGTAGTGCTAGACCAGGACAAAGTTAAAGTTTTAGGCTGACCATAATGCAGTGTGGTCAGATAGGCTGAGGGCTAGGTCCTCGTCAAAAGTTTACCTTCAGACTAAGGGGGCAAGTACAAGTCTGGCAGTCACAAAACCACCAGACTTGCGGTGGCAGTTGGACCACCGTGGCGGGCTGACTACCACATTAAGAGACTGGCAGCCAGACCCGCCAGCCTACAACTGTCTCGGCTGGATCCAAGATCCTGATGGGCTGATGGCAGTCCTGGTTGTAATCAGCCAGGTTGGCACTGAACTCAGGAAACAGGCCAACACAGCAATGCAGTTGAGCAGAGTGGCAGTCCCTCCTGGCAGCACAGAGGTACTTCCTCTTGGCAGAATGTCCTCAGATCCAGATGTGAACAGATTTGGTGGGGTTTTGGGTTCAGTACTTATACCCAGTTGAGCCTTTGAAGTGGGAGAGACTTCAAAGAGAGGTCTTTGAAGGGCAAAAGGCCCCTGCTCTTCCTTCCCTGGCTCCAGACACTCTATGGAGCTCTTTTCGTGGGGACAGACACAGCCCTAGTTCGGTGTAAGTTTCAACTCCTTCCTCGCCCATTCCAGACATGTATTTAAAGACAGGCAGAGGTACAGAATGATTAAAGTAAGAAGATGCCAACTTTCCAAGAGAGGCATTTTCAGACTTACAATTTAAAATCCGACTTCACCATGAGTTCTGATTTTAAATTGTGAGTCTGGAGGTACCAAACTCTGAATTTCTATCTTTTCCTAATTGAAGATTACACTTAAAGGTTGCTTCAATGTAACCCCAAAGTTAACCTATGGGAGAGACAGGCTTTGCAGTAGTGAAAAGCAAATGTAACAGTTTTTTACTACCAGTACATGTTAAACTAAAAAGTACATGTCCAACATTTTAAATACACTGCACCCTAACTTTGGGGCTAGCTAGGGCCTAGCTAATGGATGTCTTATATGTAATACAATGGAAGGCTTGGGCCTGGCAAGTGGGTGCACTTGCAGGGTTGAAATGGCAGTTTAAAACTGCACACACAGGCTCTGCAGTGGCAGGCCTAAAACATTTTTAAGGGGCTACTGTAGCGGGTGGCACAGTCAGTGCTGCAGGCCCACTAGTAGCATTTAATGTAAAGACCCCAGGCACATATAATGCACTTTTCTAGGGACTAACAAGTAAATTAAATATGCCAATTGTGGATAAGCTAATATCACCTCTTTTAGAGTACAGCTAACCTGCACTATTGCACTGGGAAGCAGGTGTAAAGCGCACAGAATCCTAAAGCGAGAAAAAATGAAGTCAGAAAAACAAGAAGTCAGAAGGCAAAAGGTCAGAGGAAACCATGCGAAGGGTGCCAGGTCTACCACATGCACCCCCTCCCAGCTGAAAGTGGGGAAAGCAACCCAACCCCTTGGGAGTTCTCTTCACTAAAGTTGAAAAGCCTGGAGTGATCATCAGCATTGGTGTGGTCTGTTCCAGGACAATGTTCCACCATAAAGTCCATTCCCTGTAGGGAGATGGACCACCTCAATAGTTTGTTAATCTCATCCCTCATCTGCAATAATCATCTGAAGGGCCTGTGGTCTGGCTGAACCCAGACATGAGTGCCAAACATGTATGGCCTTAGCTTCTTCAGCACCCAGAGCACAGCAAAGGCTTCCCTTTTAATTGTGTGCCACCTCTCTTCCCTGGGAAGTAACCTCCTACTAATTAAGGCTACAGGTTGATCCAGACCCTCTTCATTTAGCTGTGTGAGCACAGACTGTATGCCATACACTGAGGTGTCTGTTCAGCACCACAACTTCTTGGGAGATGTTGGACGCCTTGAGCACAGGTGCTGTGCACATGGCCTCCTTCAGGGTATCAAAAGCTGCCTAACATGCCTCCGTCCAGATCACATGGTGTTGCTGGTTTTTGGAAGTCATCTCTATCAAGGGGAAGCAATGGTGCCATACCCCTTAATGAATCCCCTGTAATAACCAGTGAGACCTAAGAAGACTCTCACTTCTGTCTGAGTCTTGGAGGTTTCCAAGCTAGACTGGTTAAAATGTTGGCCTTGAGAGGCTGCACCTTGCCACCTCCAACTTGGTGACCCAAGTAGACCACTGTACCCTGCCCTATCTGGCACTTACTGGTCTTGAACAAGACAAAGGGCTGTTGGAGTGCTCAATAACCCCAAGGTCTAACATTTTAGAGATCTCCTTGATTTTAACCCTCACCTTATCAGGCAGGGGAGCGGTTCTTTCGCCTCTTCCACCCCATCTTCAGTTACCAAGAGCATGGTAATTTCAGATATCTCGAAGTAGAACTTCATGACCCGTACTTTTGGCAAAGTGGCATTCTGGGCATACCAGTGTTTCATGTCCTCCTGGCTACCTTCTAGGTTCTCTTGGGTGAGCTTCTTGAAACACACAGCCTGGTTGCAAAGGACCAGCATGTAGCTGACCACATTTTGGTGGGGGCTCTCCCAGAAGCTTGCTTTCAGCCCCCCTTTACAAGAGTGAGAGGTCCTCTCAGAGGGTGCCCATACAGAAGTTCAAAGGGGCTCTAGCCAATCCCTTTCTGTGGTATCCACCATAGGCAAACAACAGGCATGGTAGGAGGATGCCCCACTTATACCTCTTGGGTTCGGATGGACCCATAATCATGCCTTTCAGGGGTTGGCTGAACCTATCAATCAACCCATTGGTTTGGAGGTGGTAGGGAGTGGTGAAGTTATAGGTTTCCCCACACTCCGTCAATATGACCTTCATGTAAAGAGGTACCCTGGTCAGATACTATCTCCTTAGGGAAACCCACACTGGTAAATATCCCCATCAGTGCCCTGGCCACCCAGGGTGCAATCACTGTTCTCAGAGGGATAGCTTTCAGGTACTGGGTGGCATTGTCAACCAAGACCAGAACAAATCTGTTGTCTATGGCTGTCTTAGGATCCAGTGGCACAACTACATCGATGCCAACCTGCTCCAAAGGGCTGCCAATGAAAGGTAATGATTTTAGGGGGGCCTTGCACATTCCCCCTGACTTGCCTGGCAGGTTAACACGATCTACAGTATGCAGCTGTGTCAGGGAACATGCCAGTTAAAGGTCTTCCCTTGCCCCAAATGACCCACCAGTGGCACATCATTAGCCAGACCCAGCAGGAAGGATCTGTAGCACTGTACGACCCCCAACACACATATTGCACCAAGCTCAGGATCCTTAGGCTTACTATACAGGAGAACATTCTCCCAGTAAATCAGGTGCTTGCCAGGGGCATCACCAGGTGCCTGAGCCTAGGCATGTTGCTTAAGGCCCACAAGAGTAGGGCACTCCTTCTGCACCTAGCAGAACTCCTCCCTGGTAGGAACCCTTTCCTGCTGCCCATTGGACACCTTAGGCAGGCTCCCCTGTTAAGCTATGTTCTCCCCTGAAGGTACCAGGGTGTCCTCCTTTAAGGTCAGCCTGCCCCCATACTGTGGGGATCTCAGGAGTGTATTTTCTGTGCCCCTTACCCGTCATCTTTTTGGCAGTACCCTGGGCCATAGGATTGAGCTCCAGGTTCTCCAGACCACCCACTCAGGTAACCCTATCATCTCCAAGTGTGTCCTAAACTCCACCTCCTTCCAGACAGCATTCTCCAGGTTGCTGCCCAGCAGAACATCCAGAGGCATGCACAGACTCACAGCTACCTTCAGCAGACCTGAGACCCCCACTCAAAGGGAACCCAAGCCACTAGGCAGTACCTCTCATGATTGTCAGCAGCAACAACTGGGTGGAACATGTTAGGGACCACCTGCTCTGAAGACACCAGATGACACCTGATGGCTGTCATACTGGCTCCTGTGTCTCTCAGAGCCCCCACCCTCTGCCCATTGATGGACACCCACTGACTGTACTTTCTAGTATTATCAGGCATGTAGGTTTTCTGGACCATCTCTCCATCACCCAGGGACACTAGGGTTAACTGTACTTACTCCTCAGCACTATCTAGGGATGTCTCCTCTATACCTCTACACAAGCCAGCCTCAGTGATCGCCTGCCAGTGGGGAGCTGTGCCAGCTTGGGACACTTGGCATCTCCCCTGTGTTGCCCTTCCTGCTGACATTCAAAGCACTTCCTGGGAGCCTTCCCCGCAGACTTGTTCTCAGGGAACCATTTTTTCTTTTTCTCAGAAAGGGGAGAGGAGCCCTTTCCCACAGAACTAGTTTGGGGCCCTTTTGAGAACTCCTTGGTGTTTTTGCCCCCCCCACCTTCTTCTGGTAAGGACTCTTACCACCCTTGGCATGATCCCCCCCATATACCTTCTTACCTACCTGGGTGTTAACCCATTGGTTTGCATTCTTAGCAAGCTTCATGGGGTCATAGAGCTTACTGTCCACAATGTGCTGGCACGGATCTCTGAAACGAGAATTTAATAGGTACTCTGTTGAAAACAAATTGTACAACTCCTGGCAATCTTTTACCTCACTGACCTTTACTCAAACAATCCAGTGCCTTGCAAAAGGAATCTATACTATCCACTCAGGCCTGTTTTAGCTATCCCTGAATTTATGTCTATACTTTTCTGGGGTTAGACCAAAGTTCCAGATCTGAGCATCATTCATGGTGGGATACATCATCTGGTCATCCCTTAGCAGGGACAAGAAAGTACCCCTCCCTTTATCTGGGAATGAGCATCCACAAGCCAGCCCCTCAATCTGCTTTAGGGACCTTGTGCAATCATAGGGCAATCTCATATGACTCCAACCAACTTTCTATCTTTATGTCGTGTCACACCACAATATCAGACAACAAATTCTTGGGTATGTGGACCTTAGGAGACAAAGTATAATTGCTGCCAGGATCCTTGCTGGACTCTGCCTGCCAGACCTTGATGTCCAGCTCTCTCAGGCATAACTCCTGAGCCAACACCATCTTTTTACTGCATGCCAAATCTTTTCTGGCTCTACTTCATTTCCATATCTAGTTTCTTTTGGTTTGCCTCCATGTCCATGTCCATCCTTTTGTTGTGTAAGGCTTTTTCCTTCTCCAATTTCACCACCTTCAATCTGTATTTTCCATCTATCTGTCCTCCAGCTGCTCAGGGGACAGGCCGTTGGATAACAAATTGCTCCCTACCCTGGAAGGGCCGTCCATCTTGAGAGTAAGTTACTTGCCTCCTCCACAGATAGCAGCCCAAGACCTCCAGACATCCACTTCATCCTCAGTCTCCTCTGAGGTCTCATTTGCTGAAGCATGGTCTTCCCAGTAGCCTCTCAGTGCCTTTTGCAATTCTACCTTTTAGCTCCTTGAAGGCAGCCCAAAACCTCTACAGAACTCTCTGAGCTGGACTACTGTGTAATCCTCTATCTTAGCCAGCTAAAACTCCATCCGTTCAGGTGCAGATGCAAAACCTCCAACTAGAGACATGATGTAGAGTAAAACAAATACCAATCAGGAAAAATTTAAAAATCCAGAAATGCCAATTGGTGAGAACAGAAAAATATTCCAATTGGGATCAGAGATAATTGATTCGAATTGGTCTAGCTGCGACTAGTAGTGTACACTATATTACTGTAAGACACTGCACAAATACAAGTCCTATCCTAACCGCTGATCATCAATGTTAGAAACTGGGTCCTTAGTTGGCAAAGATATGTACCCTGTCCAAGTAGGGGCCACAATCAGAGCAAGTCAGATACAAAAACTAAATTAACCTGTGCTCACCTTCTGGTAAGTTGGACAGAGCAGGCAGCCTTAAATTAGAAGGCATTGCGCAAAGTATATGTGCAACACTTAATCACATAAGACAGTGACTAACACCACAAAAATACTGGGTTAGAATAAATGATAATATTTACCTGATTAACACAAGCCCAAAATGACAAAAATCCAATAAGTAGAAGTCGGGATATACATTATTAAAGATTAAATGTGAAAACAGTGCTAAGAAGAGAGGTGGTGAGGGACCAGGGCAAAGTTAAAATGCAGGCCGAGCGTGATGTAGGGTAGGCTGGCTACAGAACTCATGCAGGGTCCACTAAAACAGTACCTTTGGAGGAGCAATGCATCATCGGTGAGGGTATGATGTGTTGATTTTTCTCCCGCACACAGGGTGATGCCCAATTGTCAGTACTGTAGGAGTAGGTGTGATGCATCGCTGGCAGGCCGCGCAGAGCTTCATTGCTGGATGGCGTACTAATAAAGTCTCTGTTGTCGGGTTGCGGCTGCATCATCGACGGGGATGTGAAGTGTTGGTTTTTCTGCTGCTGCTGTTTTACCTCAGACAAGGGTAGGACTCACAGGGCAGAGTCCAACAGCACCAGGAGAGGTTTAAGCAGTCTTTGATGTCCGTTACTGCAGACAGCAAGAGGCAAGAAAGCCCTTTGAGATTCTTGGTTGCAAGGATATAGAGGGCCAGTCCAGTCCTTCTCACTGCAGGACAGAAGCAGCAGGCCACAGCAATGCAGTTGCAGAGTGGCAGTCCATCCTGGCAGTACAGCTGTCCTTCTTCCTGGCAGAGTGTCCTTGGTTCCAGTAGAGATCTGATTTGCAGGGACTTGGGGTCCAGCACTTAAACCCAAAAAAGGCTTTCATGTGAGGTGGACTTCAAAGGAGCTCTCTGAAGTGCACAAGGGTCAGTTTCATCCCAGCCCTGTCTGCCAGGCTATTTCTGGGGGGTGGTCAGTCCTTTGTGTGGAGACAAGACACCATCTATTGAAATGTAAGTACCAAGCCCTCTCTTTCCCTCTGCCCAGGAAGACCCACCAGTATGCAGGTGAATGCAGATGCAGCAGGGTGTCCTGTGTTTGTTGTTGTCTAGGAAGAATTCACAAAGTATAGCTGTCACCCAGCCCAACCCAGACGTATATTCAGAGATAGGTTGATGCACAGAATGGTTTCATGTAAGAAAATGCTAACTTTCTAAAAGTGGCATTTTTAGACTTACAATTAAAAATCCAACTTTACCATAAGTTGTGATTTTGAATTGTGAGTCCAGAGACGCCAAATTCCATTTCACTATCTCTTCCCTTTTGGAAATTACACTTAAAAGATGTTTTAAGGTAATCCCAATGCCATCCTATGGGCGAGGTAGGCTATGCAATAGTGAAAAACTAATTTAAGAGTTCTTCACTATCTTAGCTTGTTAAACTTAAAAGTGCATGTCCATTTTTTTAAAAACACTGCACCATGCCGTTTGGGCAAGCTAGGACCTACCTTAGGGGTGACTTCCATGTGATAAAAAGTAAAATTTGGGCCTGGCAAGTCGGTACACTTGCAGAGTTGAATTGGCAGTTTAAACTGCACACACCGGCTCTGCATTGGCAGGCCTGAGACATGTTTGAAAGGTTACTGTAGTAGGTGGCACAATCAGGCCCACTAGTAGCATTTATTTTACAGGCCCTGGGCACATCTAGTGCTTTACTAGGGGTATACTGTCACGATTTTCACTGGGCTTACCGTCGAAGTTGATGAGGGTTGGGGAACGACCCCGATTCCGGCAGGTTCTGCTCTGGCCGAGGTAGGGGCGACCCCTTCCGGTAGCCACAGTGCTGTTTGACAATAGCAAGCCACTACAGTCCATGCACTCCAGAAGGAGTCCCAGAGGAAAAACCCCAAAAGGGTAAAAAACCAACAACAGGAACTCCCTGAAACAGAAGGAGGACACCAGGACATTAGAACTGAAGATCCGAGAGTGCAAGAAAACTGGAGACGAAGACAGGTCAGGAATAACTGGATCCACAAAGGAAACCAGCCAGAGTGTGACTACCACCAAAGGAGTGTTGCAATGCAATGAGCAAGAAGCTGAATTCCCCTTATATACCCCTAGACAGGAAGTAGGAAACAGGAAGTAGTATAACAATGAATAAAGAACATGCGTCCAAACAAAGAAATGCATGCTGGCAAGAGAGGAAGTGAACAGCATGCTGGGAAAGGGAAAAGGCATGCATAAAAACACTACCATGTGCAGGTATCCGGCTTTTGCCTGTTGTAACCGGTAAGTGGTGAAGAAGAAGATTTCCTACATGCCAGAATGTTAAGCGCACTAAATGCGCTATGCGCGGCAGGGTCGGGGCCCAACTCGGGGTCTCATCTCCTGCCGCGTCTGCTCTTGCGGCAGGAACAAAAGAAGGGGGCGCGGCGAGTGCCGCGACCCCTGGCCAGACTCGTGGCTTCCCCCGCGGCTTGCATGCAGGCCGCGGTGTTTACCAAATGCCGCGCCGCGGCGGCCCATGCTTGCGTCCGCGGCTGCCGCGGCCGCCGCGGCATGACATATACAGGTAAAGTAAGTATGCAAATTGTGGGGAAGCCATTGTTACCATGTTTTAGAGTACAAAGTATCTGCACTTTAGCACTGGTCAACAGTGCACAGATTCCTAAAAGCCAGCACAATTGAGTCAGAAAAACAGGTGGTCAGGTGGGCCAAAAGTTAGGGGAACCACACCAAGGATCCCAGGTCTAATAGTCAACATCTTAGAGTACCTAAAATAAAAAGGTGACAATTGTGCCTGTGTCTCTGACTAACATAATCAACAGCTAATGAATCCCTTGAAGAACAACAAATGATTCAAGCACAGACTTGGCCAATTAAAACACCAAGATATAAAAGTAGAAAAACAGATGAGTAAACTTGATGATTATTACCACCTGATCAAACTGCCTGCCATTTGCACTCCAGAGGCTGAAAATCAATGTGCATCAAAGCAAAAAAGGAATACTTTCATGCTCACATTGAAGAGGCCGATAATTATCTTCGGGTTCACTGCTGTCCATCACTAGACTAATCAACAATGTCTTCTGCAGTGGTGCTATTCCTCAAGCTCTGAAACATGCCATCATCAACCTTGCCTTAAATTAATCCTCAGCTGAGTCTGACAAGCTATTGAATTCTATACTAATTTTAGACGTGTTATGTTTTGAGAGGATATTAGAAACAGTGGTCCCTTGCCAACTGCCCTTACACTTGGAATCAAATGGCATGCTAAGTGACTTTCATTCAGGTTTTAGACATCATTGGGCAGCATGGACAATGCTACTATTAATCATTGTGGAGCTGATGTTTAATTATAAGCTTTACCAGGGAACCCCTATACCTGATTTTATAAGTCCTCTTTACTGCATTTAATATCATCAGCCATCAGATGCATGTTGAAAGGCTGGCATTATCAACATGCATCAGTGGAACAGCATTGTTATAGTTTCTTCCTTGCCTCAAAACTTCAACCATCTATTCAAACTGGGACCATTGTTTTTAAGGTTCTACAACAACACATTTGGGGTATGTCAAGGATTGGCTTTGTCTCTAACACTACCCAGTTATTAAATGATGATACCCTTCTACATCCTGTATACCTACAACATAGGTAATAATATTGACACAGAGAATATTAGATTCATCACCGAAAACTGGCAGTGCTAGAATGGTGAAATAAATGAAATCCTGCATCTGTTGCCTTCGGCCCTACACACTTTGCTTTTGACTTGGCCTAGGTCACTGGGTTTTCTTCCACATCCGATGGCAAAAAGTGTGGGTAGCTGTTCAACAGCAAGTTCTTGAACACACAAATATATTCTGTTTCCAAAGGAGATTTTTCCATTTCCATTTGCTTAGAGGGGTTCTACCATCCCCCTGTCATTGTCTGAATACATCCATATCCTATCTGGCTTATTTCAATAACCTCTAAAAGAACTCCAAAGAAACCAGTATCATGAGGCCCATCTCCTGCTTGGCTTAGAGCAATATGACTCCATTATGGTGTCACTGGCATCCCTACTACGAGAAATTGGGTTACTGGTTTAGGGGGATTAAACCCTACTCAACTAGAACCCACATGTAATTAGGGCTGTGACCAGCTCTGCCCTACCACCATGACAGTGAGGGCCCATTTAGGCACACCTAATCTATCTATTGTGCATCGCTGTCTATGATGAATACACGAAGATTAACTGTCAGCTGTACCTAGTCATGTGACCCATAGACAGGCTGGAGGCACTAAATGGCAGGAAAATGCCAAGCTTCTTATAGTGACATTTTCAAAATTGTAACTTAGAATTTGACTTTACGACAAGAGAAGGTTTTTCATTATAATTCCAAAAACAACAAACCTGAATGGGTTACCTACAGCCATTTGGAAAAATATCACTTAATAAATGTAATAAGATAACTTCAATGTTATCCTATTGGAGAGACAGGTCTTGCAGTAGTGTAAAACAAATGTACGTTTTTGACTACCAGGACATGTAAAACTTAAAAGTACAGCTCCTACTTATTAAGTACCCTGCACGCTCCAACCAACTGTCTAGCGCCTACCCTAGGAGTGACTTACATGTATTAAAAAGTAAGGTTTGGGGCTGGTGAAAGGTAATACTTTGTTAGGCTGACATGGCAATTGAAAACTGCACACAGGCTGCACTGGCAGGCCTAAGACATGTTTAAAGGGATAATTACGTGGGTGGCACAATCAATGCTGCAGGCCCACTTGCACCCACAGGTAGTGCCTCTTTACTAGGGTCTTACAAGTACATTAAACATGCCAATTGGATATTAGTCAATACTACCATGTTTTAAGGAGGGAGCACAAGCACTTTAGCACTGGTTAGCAGTGGTAAAGTGTGCAGAGTCCTAAAGCCAGCAAAAACAAAGTCAGCAACATGGGGGGGTGGTATAGGCAAAGGTTATGGGAAACGCCTTGCTAGGGATGCCAGGTTTAGCACCTACAATACTTCCATTATGAGAAAGACTGAATTTTAGATCATTTATCACTTTATCAAATATTTTCACAGCTCATCATTGAACTATATTGTCAAGTTGTTAGTCACTTAGCTAGAAACTAGAAGTTTAAGGTATGCTATTCGGACAGTTCTGTCCATACAGCATGTCTGATGCAAGGAATGTGGAGAAAGATCAATTCATGTATATAGCTGGTGTGATGAATTGTCTATCACTGTAGCTTTTATTAGAAACCTACACTTTCTATTTCAGGAGGTCTCTAAAAACACAACCATTAACCAGACATTTGATCAGTCCAGTCCCATAGGCTAGCTCAAATGTATTCATCCGTTATTTGATTTGATTTAGGTTGTCTGTAATATTTATTAAACTAAAATAACCAAAGTAACAGTACATGATCACAAATAATATCTAAATGTTGAAAATGTCGATGCTAAAAAAAACCTAAGGCAGTACATCAACTAGGCTCTACCTTGCTATGTTTTAAAAGACACAAAAAAACAGTGTAATGAAAGCCATCCTCAGCTTGAATGGTTGACTCTTTATTAACAAACGCCCATTGTTTACAAGCACTGCACAATTCCAACGTGTCTCAAAGAGGCCCAAGAGGCTCACTAAGTTAACGCACCCATTATGGATTTCTGATGTGATCTGCACGTAGAAATAACAGTCCTATGTTGCCAATAAAAAGTATATATTGTATTCAACTGTTTAGAGAAGAACACTCCATTACAGGCTTTAGTTAGTCTGGAAAGTATCGATTGCAAAAATTAATAATCTGTGAAACACAGAAGTTACCAACCAAGCTCCCAAAGAAAGGCAGGGCCCAACTATGTACCCTACTACATATACAGGTTCTAGTATCTAGCACGATTCATTTATCACCAATAATACAAGTGGGTACCTATTTGAGCTCATGAGATGGCCTTCACGAGTAATGAAGTGAGCATCTGGCTTGCAATTTTGACCTCTTTGGTGCCAAGGCGTAAAACAACTCAGAGAAGGGTGCATTCTGTAGGCAATGTTATCATGAGCACAAAAATATGGCTGCAAGGGGTTAGATACCAACTACAGAAGTTCAACACATTTTTGATTATCACAAACGTAAACATAGAATAGATGCATCATTTATTGAGGAACCTTAGGATTAGCTACCTCTTCTGTATCAGAATCTCTGTCTTTGTCACTGACAGATCAAGGTAACCATATCTGTGAAATGAAATTTTTATCAGCATGGTTTAATGGAATATCTGCATGCATTTTGGGCATCACTCAACCCGAATTAGAAATCTGGGGCCAGATGTAGCAAAAATAAAAATTGCGACTCGCATTTTGCGAGTTGATGCGACTCGCAAAATGCGAGTCGCAAATTGGAATGCCAGAAAAAAAAGCGATCCGATTTTGCGACTCGCAGCCGGACTCACAACGCTGTGTGCGAGTCCGCAGTTTGCGAGGTCGCTGTTTGCGAGTGTGCAAAAACGAACTCGCAATTAGCGAGTGGGTGTCGCAAATTGCGAATACCTTCAAAATTGCTTGCAGATGCAGCAGAACACTCCAGAAAGCATACCAGAACACCCTGGAAACACTTCCTGGCACATGATGATGACATCACAGCCAGGAAGTTAACAAATACACCTGGGAGGAGGGCTCAACAGTGAGCAGTGTCTCTGCCAGTAGGGTGCTGAGGAGTGGTAGGCACAGCACCATGGACGCAGCAGGGACCAGCCAGGCTGGCAGGAGGGGCAGGAGATCATAGATAACAGCCAGGACAGAGTCATGTGGCACATGGCGTTAATGTGCCACATGACTGGTTGGCATTTTCCTGCCCATGGACAATTTCAACTTGTATATAGTTTCTTCATGACATTAATAAAACAGTTATTTTTGTTCCACTTAACAAATGGTTAATAGGTGAGTATGGTGGGAGTTGACACGTACCGTCCAGAATATTGCGTTGCAATGTGGTCCCGTCTCAGTCTGCCTTGATTAGCTAGACTCCAATCCCCATGATGGCGATGTGGTTGTTCTTGCTCTTCATCATCAGGATCTGGGTCTGCAGGGGTGAGAGGTAGCCCACGTCGGGTGGCTATGTTGTGGAGGATGGCGCATGCGACCACAATTTTGAAAGCGGTAATGGGGGTGTATTGGAGGGCGCCTCTGCTGCGGTGGAGGCATCGGAATCTTGCCTTCAGGAGTCCGAAGGTGCGCTCTATGAGGTTCCTGGTCCTCTTATGCGCACTGTTGTATTGCCTCTCTGAATCATTGCTGGGTGTTAAAAATGGAGTCATGATCCATGGCCTTAGAGCATATGCACTGTCACCTGTTGGGCACAAAAGTACACTGTTAGTAAGTCCAGATAGTTGTGCACAGTGACCTGTGTGTATGTCTGCAAGGTGTATGCAGCTCTACCTAGGAGGTATCCGTCTCCAAACTCCCCACGTTCCAGGCGTTGATGTATCCCACTATGTCTAAAAATGTATGAGTCATGGGTACTGCCTGGAAACTTAGCTACGATGTCCGTGATGACGTAATGGGCATCACAAACAACCTGTATGTTGAGTGAGTGGGTACACTTTCTGTTGCGGAAAATATGTTCCAGATTAGCGGGGGGCATATTTGAATGTGTGTCCCATCTACACATCCAATGACATGGGGGAAGTGGGCAATGCGGTAAAAGTCCAGCTTCGTGCTGTTAATTTCTGCCTCATTCCTTGGTAAGTATATGAACTGAGACCTGTGCGCTACTAAGGCATCTAGGAATGCCCTGAGGAACCTTGACACTGCACTTTGGGATACCCCACCTGCCACGGCAATGACCCCCTGATAGCTCCCTGAGGCCAAGAGGTGCAGTGCGCATACTACTTGCACATGCGTAGGGATGGCGCAGCCACGCAGAGTCTTGTGTTCTAGCTGTGGTTTTAGTAAATCTATTAATTCTAGAATGGCAGCGCTGCTAAGGCGGTATTTATCATAGATCTCCTCTTCAGTTTCCTGGAAAAGGGTCTGCCTTGTTCTATATATCTTCTCCTGTCTGTGGCCCCTCCTCCTCCTCTGCTGGGCTGCGTAGACTCACCTCCTCACTGCTATCAGGTATATGTCCGCCATCTTGAGTGACCCAGATGCCTTCTGGGTCTCCTTTTATACTTTGGTAATGGTTACCACCTGCTCTGAGTTAGTGGTAAATGCGACTTGCAAACTGGGCTTTTTGCGACTAGTCGCAATTTGCGAGTTGCAATTGCATAAGGTTTGCGACTTGCAAATTGCGACTTGCAATTTGCGGGTCGCAAAATGGGGTCGCAACGGATGCGACTCGCAAACGGGTCCCATCGCTTTTTGCGAGTCGGAAATAGGCTTTTTGCATCCCATTTCCGATTTTGCACTGTCGCAAATTGCGAATCGGCCCGTTTGCGAGTCGCAAACGTTTGCTACATCTGGCCCCTGCTTCCTTATATTTGCAAGACCAACTCAAGTGCTGATTCAAGGAAAATACATACCCCTTCCACTATACTTCTGTGAAATGTAGTGTGTAGCCTATATGTTACAATTCAAAGGAACAAATCCCAGCATTTTACGGTTGTAAATCTGAGCACAATCAAATTGTGGGAAACAGTCTGTAAACCGTTGGTGAGTACATACACATATCTGAGTGTGTGGGTTTTCACCATAATTTACATTCCTGCACACCTGAAATACACACTTTGATAACTCTGCCTCAACAGGTATGACAAGACATTCTGCTGCACATGTATGTTGTTTACAGCAATCAGATTTTTAGTTGAGATGGTCATTGGTCCACGTTGTACAAGTCAGAATCTTAGAATTCCACACGTGCATGTCAGTTTCATTCACATGTAAGTTTCACAGAAGTGTCCAAAATGTTTGTGAATCAGACTGCACTCAATTCACAAAGAAAGTAGTGAACAAGCACTCACATATTTATTCAAATTGGTCAGTGCAGATTAACTTCTGTGATTCACAGACATTCACAAGACTAGACACTTAAAACTGTGTAGGTGCAGATTTACATATGTATTTTTCGGAACGCCATGTGAAATTCCTATTGGGATCCTATTCCCAATGTACATAGGTTTCCATAGTAGTGAGCTGTTCACAGTGGACAAAGTATCCCTTGTCTACACAAATATTTTTTCCACATGATAAATATTTTTCCACATGGGGAAACCATTTCCTCAAACCCCCCACCCTGCAAATCTGGAGGTGATGCAGACTGATCTCCATCTTTGAAAAGGATTTACGTCATTCCTCTGCTGGAGGTTATACACAACCCTTGCCAGAGGAAAGGGGAATGAGAGATGTTTATGACTGCTTAAAAATGTCCATGTTTTTTGGTGTATACAAACTTTCAGGGCTAACTACATCTTAGAACTCCAATTTTCCCACCCTTTGAATTGGATTTATGAGTGTGCGGTGCTCCATAGATATGGTTGTGATAGATGATTTACACCTGTTAGGAATCCCTTTATGATTCCTGGCATGTGTAAGTAAAAGTTAATTTGCTCATAAACTAAAACTTACATTTCAACCCCAATTTCCTTTGGAATAGGGCTCATATATTTTATATAGTACAAAGAAAATCTGATTATATAGAAGATGAGATTATGCAAAAAAATTACTTGAAAAAGCATACTTTGATGTTCTGTGACAGATTAATTTGTCAGTTTTGTGCACCTTTTTCTTTCCTCCCCTCTCCTCTGAACACTCACTAAGGGCCTGATTACGAGTCTGGTGGTCCAAGGACTGCCAGACTGGCAGTGACGGTCGGACCGCCGCACTCCAGGTGGTCTGACTGCCACATTACGATTCTGGCAATCGGACTGCCATGGGATCACCCTACCCACTGTGAACATGGTTCTCGACGGGCCGACGGCGGGCTGACACGTGATCGACCATGGGGGCGCTGAACTCAGCACCACTGTGCTGATCACGCCTCCTGTTTCTGCCAGCCTTTCCATGGTGAGTACCCTGCCATGGAAAGGCTGGTCAGAAACACAGCTCAGGGGGCCGCAGGGTGCCCACTTGCTAGAACCATCTGAATGCTCACTGTCTGCCTTGCTGACAGTGTGCATTCGTAGGGTGCAGGTGTGCTACGGTATTGGCCTCGGGAGCTGAGGCCAATACCGTAGCACTGTTCTCACTGGTTTAACTAGCGGGAACATCGTAATATGACTGGGGAGGAGGCAGCTAGTATGACGCCTGCCTCCTCCCTGCAACTTTGGCTGTCGGAGTTTTCCTACTGCCAAAGTCATAATGAGCGCTAAGTAATTCCGTGTGATTAGGGATTGAAGGGCAGATATCCACAGATGTGTGTCTGTCGTTCCATTAAAAAATATTTTACACTAAGGCCTCCAACACAGGAGTCTCCAAATGATGATTAGGCTAGAAACAGAAGTTGGTATGAGGAATTATGAAATCCACAGTATCAATGTCACACTGACATTTTGACTTCAATAAGCAGTCAAAATCACTGTGTGAAAATCCAGGAGGATTAGGAATTACTAGGGCAATCGGACCCAGAATGAAAGATTTCTGGGAAATTCTTCATTTTTTAGGTGCCCTATAGGATCCCACTTATGGTCCACCCAATAACTCTGGAGTAACCTACTGGTATCACTGGTATTGATAATTTCGAGAGGCTGAATTTAAAAGGATTACTATGTCATTCGTAATGAGGGCCTTAGCATTATACAGATAGGCAGATTTTCACCAAAAGATGGAGCTTCTCAATATTTTAGTAGAAAGGTAGAAGAAATTTCAGAGGGTAGTGACCAACACACACAATTACGCATAATCACAGACTCACATTAGCATACGCACACACACCCACACAGACACACTCTCACTTACTAAACTGTTGAGCGATGTCAGCGATCCAAATATTTAAACCAGGACATAAATGAGATGCTTTATGTTGTCTAATCACTGCTGAATAAAATGCATTTTTTGCCTAGGTATCACCACAGTGTTGACGATGACAACACTGAGCACCATTGCACGGAATTCTTTGCCACGAGTGTCCTACGTGACGGCAATGGATCTGTTTGTGACAGTGTGCTTCTTGTTTGTGTTTGCTGCTCTGATGGAGTACGCCGCCCTCAACTACTACTCAAGCTGCAAAAAACCCACGTGCACCAAGAAGAAAAAATCGGTAAGCTGCATGTTTACTACAAGTAAATAAAATATGTAATGAATAAGAATAACAGAGGTAAGATTCACAATGCTAAAGGTGCATTGCAGAAGTGGATGAAGCAACCCTTATAAAAGATATCCGATTACTAAACTGGTTAAACATTTTATTGTGTCGACGTGTGTTATTTTTTAGTAAAGCACTATCACATTTTTTCAGACATTGATCTAGCAGTTAAAATCTGTGCCAAATTTAGGTCTCAGTCCAATCATAATGGTAAAATACCTTAAAGGAAAGCCATAGCTTCGCACATGGTGCACTTTGCACTCACAAAAAAATTAATTTTTGTCCACTGTCTCTGGTGAGCAGAAGTCCACTGCATCAAAAGCAGGTTGATCTGAATAGAGAAAGAAAATTTGGCCTGAAAATAGGTGGCATGCGCATCAAAAATAGAATAGTTAAACCTCTTTCAAAGAGAGGGACAGAAACTACATTATAAAGAAGATAAGCAGTTCTCGTCACAGATCCCGCCCGTAATGGATAGAGATAAAATGGCTCAGATGAGATTTAAGAAAAGAGGAAAAACAGGCTTAAAGTCCTAAAAAGCAATATTAGTGATTTAATAGCCTCCTTCTGTGAAATACTATAAGCTGGAGAATTAATTGGAGAAACTTATTTACAGAAAATATAAGGCACCCATGCTAAACTTAGGTGTGTGTAAAATAAGAAATGAATAAAAGAGAAATATCAGTCTGATCAGGACTGGTGAAATGTTACCTGAGTTATGGGTAGATTTGTAAGTTTACAGGCAGGAGATGGATTTTGGGTGTTCCCAGATGGAACTGCATTTAAAAGCTGATAAAGTCCCACAAAGTAAACACCTACAAACACAAAGCTATTTGGGTATCCACTAACTTTTTGCAAGTAGATTGGTACCAAGAAAATATATGCAATTTGCTTCTGTCAAACTCCGTAGTAGGTGAATTTCCAGTCTGAGGATAGTAAGGAAGCCCCCACATACAAATTTAACGAAGTTTTCCTGGAGTTACAAGTGCAATGTAAATGGGTAAAAGAACATCTTTGTCACATTTACACATTTAAAGCCCACTTTCAAAAATAATTAAATCTGTACCCTAAGGTTTATGTTGTCATGTAAGTGTAGATTTAGGGGCTGATTTAGAGTGGGATGGGCAATCCGCCATCCACCAGAAGAGCAGTGGTAATGACTTCCGCTGCCCAGTTAGACAAAGGGCCTGATTATGATCTTGGAGAACAGGGATACTCCTTCACAAACGTGACGGATATCCTGTCCACCATATTACAATCCTATTATGTGCTATGGAAATCGTAATACGGTGGACGGAATACATTTTCACAATTGTAACAGAGTATTCAATCCGCCAAGATCGTATTTAGGCCCGAAGTAACTGCATGGCGGCTCCTGTACAGAAGCCACCACCACAATGGTTTCTCTAATGGCATCCAAACTTTGCCCAGCAGATGCCATGTTTCATGCAGCTGCAAAAAAAAATCTCAAAGCAGGAGTTTGCTTAAAAGAAATAAAATGACCCTGACACCCTTGGATTGTTCACCCAGGATGACAGACTCACTTTTTATTTTTTTTATTTTCAGTACCGGTAGGCTAACCTGGCAGCAACATGTCCATCAGGCTGCTGGTGTGTTTACTATTTAAAACAAATGTTTGAGAGTTGACAATAGTTCTCGGGACCACTGCTTATGACACTCTGCATTGGGTATCCATAGTACGTTGAGGATGTGTTGGCAATTTCCTTTCCTGTACAGAATACTCGTATTCAGAGTGTGAGCAAATTAAGATGAGTCTCCCATCCATTATTGTTACGTAGTGTAAGAATTAAGCTATCCTGTTGATATTTACGTTTGGACCCTACAGTTCACATAGAGCACCTGGCAAAGATATGTGGCCATGAAATACGGGTAACGAAGTATCCACAGATTTCCACTGTTCCCTAGATGAGGTACTCTGGGAGATGACAGCTGCCGCTGCTATTATGCCATGATTTCTGTTGCTGGAAGGTATAGTGAACACTGGACCTTTGCATGTGTGGGAATGACCAAGCTCCACTGTGTGTGTCTGCCTAGCCCAGACAGTAAATTATCCGTGAGGCATAGGATGACTTACCTTCTAAACCTCTACCTGGCACAGGCCTCCGTCTTTGTAAGGCCACAGCTTTTAATTCTGTCTGAAAATGCTCTCCCTTCTCCTCTTTCTATTTTTATGAGATAGAAGTATGCAGATCCTCCTCACCATGACTTAGAGGGATGCCATTTTTAACGTTTGTTTTGTTTTTTGGGTACACTTTTGTAACTTACACATAGATAACACTGTTTTCACTTTTTGGTAATTTGGAAGTGCAATTCGGTTTTTTTTCTGTGACTAATCACAAATTACAACTGGTCTGTGCATGTTTACAATTCACTGATTGTAATAACGTAGTCACAATTTACAGTCACATTTTGCAGCATCTATAATTATTTGTTATTTTGTGCTGTTTTGCATTTTTGGGGATTTCGTACCTGGCTGAGAGCTGTTTCTGCACCACTAACTGAGCTTGCAACTGCACTGCAATTTGCAGTTGTTTGATACAACAGGACCCAAGTCTATTGATCAAAGTGAAAATAGTCAAGTGGGACAAACTACACTGTATTCACCAGCTGAGTGAAGTTGTGGTATGACATTTTCTTGGTGCATAATGAAGTGTGGAGGATCTTTGGAGGTTGCTGTGAACATTTTTGCTTTTCCCTTGGAGAATCTAACATTTACAATACTCTGCTCTGGAAAAAAAAAATCAGATTGGAGTTTTACATGATTTAGAGAGGAAAATAAAAAACAACCCTTGTAGAGGAATGCTGAATATACCGGAGAATCCCCTGGTTAAATTATGTCCATCATACTATTTGTATAATGCAGGAAGTTCAACCGACTGGGCAATTATTTCTTGGGTTAGAGCTGGCTAGAAATGAAACGTCAGGTTTCTGAAAGAAAAAGCCAATCCTGAGGGAAAATCCACTGCCTGGGTTTGCTCCTCCCTAATGTCCATATGTTAAAAGACTTTCAGCCGGTAGGGTTTCGAACATATTTAGCTCTTCCTCCAGAAATTAGAGGATTTTCTATTGCCACAAACTCTAACTTTACCAACCTAGTCACTTTGCACAGAACCAAGAAGAGCACGCTCCTGATGGATGCGAACATTGGAGCAAACTAATCTGTTGTTGCTAGCACTGACTGTCATTGAGGATTTGCCTAGCTCTGAATATTCCATGTTTGGACAAAATATCATTAAAAAAATATCGGGAGGTAGAGCTATCAGAAATTAAATATTGTGATACGCAAATGTTGTGATGCAGAAATATTGTTGACAACAATGTAGGGCAAGATGTACGACCATTTTTAGCAGCCGCAAACAGAGATTCAGCCTATTTGCAATTGCTCAATGTGCTCTGGCATGTACAAACCCTGTTTTTCGAGCCAGTAACCTATTATTAACTTGAAAAATAAGGTGTGCAAGTCATTAATAGGAAGAGACTGCCAATGGTGTGTTGCAGGGGGATATATGATTGTTCAGTGATCAGAATGTGGTCTTAAAAGAATCACAGCTTAGCGCCTACTTCAAGTGGGTCGTAAGTCAGTTACAATTCACTTTGTGAATAGTAGCAAAAATGTTTTTTAAGAGCAGGCAGTGATCCCAGGACCACTGCCTACCCTTCAAAAACTGAAACAGAAATGTTTCATTTTTCTTTTTGAAATGCATCCTGTTTTCCTTAAAGGAAAATGGGTGACATTTAAAAAAAAAGTTGCTTTATTTAAAAGCAAAACAAGACATGGTGGTCTTCTGTCCCCAGCAGGCCCTCATCCCTGTGTTGTTACCCATGCCAAATGGGTCGCAAATTGTAACCTGCCTCATGAATATTGATGAGGCAGGTCAATTCAGACTCCAATGGGAAACACAAAGGCCCTCATTATGACATTGGCGGTAAGTGCTGCTTACCTCCGTGCTGGCTGCCACTAACATACCACGACCGCGGCAGTATACTGCTACGCGTATTATGACCCACACCTAGAAATCTGCCACTGTACAGACACACACACAAGTCAGCCAGCCCAAAGGTCAGTGATAAAATGTGGTACCAAAACCCACACCGTTACGCCTACAGAAATACGGCCAGCATTATGACCCACAAATCACCGTGGCGGACATTCTACTGTGGTAAACCATTGGAGGTACAGACTGCTGCGCTCAAAATACACACACACATGCAAAACAACACCACATTGGACAATTCAAAATACACACACCTGACACACATACACACACCACACCCACACACCCACACCAATATAAAACACATACGCACACTACCCACAACCCTTTGCAAAAAAAAAGATTGACAACTGAGAGAGAGACAAGCCAGGAACACCCACTGAATCAGAGTCACAAAACCCCATCCCCCATATACCATCCACGCACCTCACAGCACACACCTCAACACATTATCCCACACACCCTCACACACACCACTCACACTACACCAAAGGCACCACAAAGACACCCCAGGTTCTCAGAGGAGGAGCTAAGGGTCATGGTGGAGGAAATCATCTGGTAGAGCCACCGCTATTCAGATCACAGGTGCAGCAGACGTCCATTGCTAGGAAGATGGAGCTATGGCGGAGAGTCGTGGAAAGGG
Source organism: Pleurodeles waltl (assembly GCF_031143425.1). Classification (NCBI taxonomy): domain Eukaryota; kingdom Metazoa; phylum Chordata; class Amphibia; order Caudata; family Salamandridae; genus Pleurodeles; species Pleurodeles waltl. Next base: position 413,570,075 of record NC_090447.1, read on the forward strand.
TCAAAGCCGTGGGACAGCACCCAAGAACAAGGGTTGACATCAGGAAGAGGTGGAACGACCTACAGGGGAAGGTGCGTTCCGTGGTAGCAAGACACTAGATCGCTGTACAGAGTACTGGCGGTGGACCCCTACCTCCTCCCCCACAACTAACAACATGGGAGGAGCAAGTCTTGGCAACCATGCATCCTGAGGGCCTGGCAGGAGTAGCAGGAGGACTGGACTCTGGTAAGTATATTCTTTACTACTTTATCCCCCCCTACCTGCATGCCATCCCAAATTCCTACCCCTACCCTCACCCCCGTCACACCACCACCTCACATATATCCAACCATCACAACCCACCCATCCCAATACCAAGCCCTGCATGCTACACCAATGCATGACCCCCATCACAGACCTGCATGGACAGCCATCATCACAGCATGCACACTAGTGACAATCACTTAACCAACCAAATCACAACTCACACAAGCCAAAGCTGCCTTGGTAATAACAACCATAGGTGGAAACATACCCATGCACAAGATGTCACATGCAGAAACAATAGCACTGCATTTACATCCCCAAAGGACCCCCACACAATGTCACCAGAGAGGCGGTGCCAGCAACATCCAGTCCCCTCACAGAAGAGGCCCACAATGATGTCCAACCTGGCCCATCAGGGACCTCTGGACAGTCGGTGACCCAGCCACATTCCCAAGCCACCACAGAGCCTCTCCCCTCAGGAAACACCACCACAGCACCCACCCAGCGGGCCCATCCCTCTGTCCCCAGGACACGTCAATCAGCAGTGTGTCCACCACTACAGGGACCCCCGGCAACCCCACCAACACAGGACGATCAGGGACCTGGGGTCAGTGGCAGTGGGGACACGGTTCAGGGGACAGAGGCACAGGACAACTGGTAAGCTGGGAGGACTGCTGTGTGACACGGGGAGGACTGGCCCAGGGAACCGACTCTCCACAAGGCACTCACCAACATCCTGGGAGCATACCACCACTCCCAGGAGAACATGGGCCAGATACTGGCCAAGCTGCAGGAGTCCCAGCGGCTGCAAGAGGGACAGTACCCGGGGATCAGGGAGGACCTGAGAGACATCAACACCACCCTCGTCACCATTGCAGGGGTTCTGGCAGTCATGGCCAACACCACGAGGGAGGCAGTGGCACACCAACGGGCCCCTGACACTAGCCACACCGTTGAACAGCTCTCCACCTCTGCTGACGCTAGTGGCAGGAGGCCCGCCACAGGAACAACAGGCTACTAGCATCCCAGCCCCTGCAGAAGGAGAACCACCACGCAAAAGGTCCCTGTGATCTAGGCAGAAGCCATAGAACATTGCCAAGACCCCAGCCAGGAAATAAGACTCCCCTGAATGTCACCCTGTGTCCCACTCTGTCACCCTGTCCACCTTGAACTACCATTGCTCCACTTCCTATGCCCCCTTGGACAATGTATCTGGGATACAAATAGACTACTCTATCTTGGACATTCCTCCACCATCAACCCAGCCCATTGCAATACTCCCTACACTTATTATCACAGAAATAAACACTCTTGGAATGAATAAAGTATGGAGTCTGTCAATTGATTGAAATATTTATTATTTTAACAAGCTGTAAACATTGCAATTCAAATGTACAGTTATATATACAGAGGTATGGCCTGTAGTGGGCAGCAGTAAACACACCAGGAGCCAGAGTGGGGCACAGATATCTGAAAATAAAGATGCCAAAGGGTACAGTAAGTAGCCATAGAAATAGGAAAATCAGGCTGCCATGTAAAATGTCCAGCACAAAACTGCAATGGAAGGTGAAGTTACAGCGTCTTACCTATGTGTCACTGGAAGTACTGTTGAATTATAGTAGTTCTGTCGTCCACATCCTCTTACTCTGCCTCCTCTTCATCACTGTCCACAGACGCCACTGCTACCAAACGACCATCTCCAGCCTCATCCTCCTGCAGAAAAGGCACCTTGCGTCTCAGGGCCAGGTTGTGCAACATGCAATGATGATCTGGCACACCTACTTGGGTGAGTAGTACAAGGATCCACCTGTCAGATGGAGGCACCAGAATCTGGCCTTCAGGAGGCCAAAGGTGCTCTCAATGATACTCCTTGTTCACCCATGTGCCTCATTGTTACGTTCCTCTGCCCTTGTCCTGGCATTCCTCACTGGGGTCAGTAGCCATGAAAGGCTGGGGTAACCAGTGTCACCTGTAAATATCAAGGGATACCTGTTAGCCAGACACTCACTCTTAGGTCCAAACCCCACACCCATATACTTACATCAACTGTGTGTGGATCATGGGTTCCCCAATAGTCACAACCCTGTGCCTCTGGAGTTGAGACATCACATATGGGATGCTGCTATTCCTCAAGATAAAGGTATCATGCACAGAGCCAGGATACTTTGCATTGACATGGGAGATGTACTGGTCTGCCAAACACACCATCTGCACATTCAGAGAGTGAAAGCTTTTTCGATTTCTGAACACCTGTTCATTTCTCCGGGGTGGGACAAAGCCAATATGTGTTCCATCAATAGTGCCAATGATGTTTGGGATATGTCCCATTGCATAGCGGTCAGCCTTCACTGTGGCCAAATCCTCCACCTGGGGGAATACGATGTAGATGTGCATGTGTTTCAGCAGGGCAGACAACACTCTGGTCAGTATGTATGAGAACAAAGGCTGTGACATCCCTGATGCCATGGCCACTGTCGCTTGGAAGGAACCACTTGCAAAGAAATGGAGCACTGACAGGACTTGCACTAGAGGGGGTATACCTGTGGGGTGGCGGAAAGTTGATATCAGGTCTGCTTCCAATTGGGCACACAGATTTTGGATTGTGGCCCTATCAAGTCTGTAGCTTAGGATAATGTGCCTGTCCTCCATTGTCGCCAGGTCCATCAGGGGTCTGTACACAGGGGTATGTCTCCATCTCCTATTGATCCTCAGCGGTTCAACTCTAGGGTGAAAAACGGTGAGCAGATGGTCATATTCAAACATATACTCAGATTAATATGCTTTTCTTTGTTTACAGAAACAGTATGTGAACATGTAGGTCCATTTATGTGCCTATGTCTGATGTGACGCAGTTAGTTGCTATGGCCTGTGCCCCCCTGAAAGGGCAGCCGCCTGACCTGTGTGGAGGGACAAGTGGAAATGAGGTAATTCTGCTGGTGTTGTGTGTCTTTGCGGGAGGCGGTCGACAACCACATTGGTTATCATTGGGGCCTAGGGGTTCCCGGAGCCAATAGTGATGTACGCCGGTGGTGACGGTACCCACCAACCACAGACGTGACCGCCATTTTCTATCTGTTTACTCACTTGCTACCTGACTTTCAACAGGAGAAGACCTACACTGCAAGTGCTGCTGTGACCTGTGTCTTGAAGCGACCATGGCTCGAGTGTCTGGGGAAAGGGCCCCAGCCTTCACTGCGGAGGAGTTGGAGAGACCCAGTACCGTTTACTTTATGGTCCTCCAGACCAACAGGTGAGTACACTGTGAGCATGATGCGTGGGGCATGAATGTATGGAGTGCTGCGTGTGTAAGCCTCATGCAGGGGGTGCTGAGGGGTCCTGGGCAGAGTGCTGCATGTTTGGTGGTCAATGTATGTGCATAAGAGACGAGAGGGATATGTTAGGCCATGAGTATAACAGTCCGGACGGTATGAATAATACCTTTTCTGCTGTATCTTTTTCTGCAGGTCAGCGCCCATCAGAAAAAGGGTATTTGGCGTGCCATCGCCAAGGAGGTGCAGAACCTGGGGGTCTTTGACAGGCTGAGCACCCACTGCTGCAAACGGTGGGAGGACCTGCGACGCTGGGAAAGGAAGACGGTGGAGGCCCAACTGGGGCTGGCCTCCCAACGAGGAAGGGGTGCCTGTCATACCCTGACCCCCCTGATGTTCCGCATCCTGGTGGTACCCTACCCGGAGTTGGATGGGTGCCTGAAGGCATCACAGCAGCCACAAGGGAGTGAGTACATATTCAGAATCATGACTTTGCGCTCGTTAAGTTGTTACCTGGGTGGAGGATGTGGGCTGGGGGTGCCCCTAGGCCAGAGCGAGAATGGCAGGGTTGGTTCCATGGTGGGCAAGCTCAGATGCACTCCAACCCCAATAATGTTAGTGGGCATCTACTACTGGGCTGGGTCCTGTGATTTTCAGGTGTGCATCTAATGGCATTAGGCATTGTACTGCATTGCCTGGTGACTAGCACTGTAACTGGTAGTGCATGGCCTAGTGCATAGGGCTGTTCCCTGTGAGTTGTGTATGCCAACGGAAGTGTTGTTGGTGGCATTGACCAAGTGTATCCTCTGTCTCTTCCACCCCCTTTTTGTTTTGTCACCCTGTCATTCTGTGCATCAGCATCATCTGGTGGAGGAGCAGAGGCACCAGTGACGGAGGAAGCTGCATCCCACATGGGCCTGGAGGCCAATCCACTGATGGTGAGGGCACCAGTGGGACGGAGGGCGAGGGGAGCACCATGACGGAGACAGGAGGGGACAGTACCGTCAGTGACACCTCCTCTGATGAAAGCTCGCTGGCGGACACCTCTGTGCCCACCTCAACTACAGGTACAGCCACCACCCCTGTACCAGCACTGCCCTCCCAGCAGCCCCTCAGCAAGTTTCCCATGCCTGCTTACCCAGGAGGGTGGGCATCTCCTTCGCCCCAGGCACCTCAGGCCCTGCCCCAGTCAGCCCTGCTGCCCTCAGTGAGGAGGCTATTGACCTCCTGAGATCCCTCTCTGTTGGGCAGTCAACCATACTGAATGCCATCCAGGGTCTAGCAGGGCATTTGCAACAAACCAATGCATACCTGGAGGGCATTCACTCTGGCGTGGTGGCCCAACAGAGAGCATTCCAGGCTCGGGCCAACTCACTGATGGCAGCCATTGTCTCTGTCTCCAGCCTCCCCCCTCCAACTTCCTCTACCCAGTCCAAATCCCCTCAACCCCAGCCTATCCCAGGCTCACCTTCAGACCTGCATGCACCCAAATCAACACACAGAAGTGGCTCAGGCAAACACAAGCACCACACTTCATTACACAGGCACTCACACAAGCACCATCCAGATGCAGACACAACAACATCCACTGTCCCCACTGTGTCCCCCTCCTCCGTGTCGTCCACCTCCCTACCAGTAGTGTATCCACTCACACCTGCATGCACTATATCCTCATCCAATACCTCCATCACCAGCACACCTATCACAACATGCCCCTCACTGGCAGTCACCACCCCCACATCCATGCACAGGTCCCCTCTGTCCTCTCCCACTGTGTTGCTGCCCCCTCCTCCCAAAGTACACAAACACAAGCACTCAGACACCCAACAGCCATTCACCTCACAACAGCATCCAGCCCATGGAGCTTCCATCCAAACACAGCAGAGAGACACCTCCTACAACCACTACCTCTTCCTCCACTCCCAAACCTTCACCCTCTTCCCACCCCAGTGTCCCTAAGAAGCTTTTCCTCACCACCCTTGACCTATTCCCTACCCCTTCCCCCCGTCCTTCACTTTGGGCCAGGTTGGCCAGAACCCAGCCCAACATCTCAGCCACCCAGTCCACGGCCACTATAGTTTCTGCAGCTACTGCAGGTGTGAGAGGCTCCAAGGAGGCACCTGTCAGCACAGCCAGTGTGCCTGCACCACCTGCCAAGGGCAAGAATGGGCCGCCAGCTAGGAATGGCAAGTAGGGGACACCAGCCAGCAAGGGGAAGGAGGCACCACCAGCCAGCAAGGGGAAGGAGGCACCACCAGCCAGCAGAGGGAGGAAGGGAACACCAGCTGGCAGAAGTAAGGAGGCACCACCATCTGCCAAGGGCAGGAAGAGGACCACAGCTGCCAAGGCCAATGTGAAAGGAACTGACGCCGCAGGCAGGATGGATCTGGTGCCTGGGGCTGGAAAGGCATCTGGGCAAACAACACCAGCCATGGCACTTCAGCTGTCCGAGGCTGCAGGGGAAGGGCTTGAGCCTCCCCCCACCACTGACAGCACAGCCACTTGCACCGCTGCCAGAACCGCCACCTACACCACCAGCAGCATCACTGCCAGGAGCAGCAGCCCCAGTGGGCAGCTGTCCAAGGCTGCAGGGGAAAGGCTGGAGCCTCCCCCACCACTGAGCAGCCATCACCGCCAGCGAGCAGTGTGTAGTCGTGAGTACATGGGATATAGTGCGTCCTGGCCCCTGCACACCTGTAGGTGTGACACCCAGGTGAGAGACTGTGACCTTGCACCATCCAGGATGAAGCACACTGGGCACAAGGCGCCCTCCACAACCATTGGAAGAAGGCATCCACTCACCCCCTCCTTGCCTGGATGAAGCACACTGGGCACAAGGCCCCCTCCAGAACCAGTGGAAGAAGGCATCCACTCACCACCTCCTAGCCTGGATGAAGCACACTGAGCACAAGGCCCCCTCCAGAACCAGTGGAAGAAGGCCTCCACTCACCCCCTCCTTGCCAGGATGAAACACACGGGGCACAAGGCCCCCTCCAGAGTCAGCGGAAGAAGGCATCCGCTCACCTCCTCCTTGCGTGGATGAAGCACACTGGTCACAAGGCCCCTCCAGTACCAGTGGAAGAAGGCATCCACTCACCCCCTCCTTGCCAGGATGAAGCACACTGGGCACAAGGCCCCCTCCAGAACCAGTGGGCAAATCACCCACTAGAGACTGTGGCTTTGCACTCCCCAGGACCAAGCAGTGGGCAAACCACCCACTTGAGAGACTGTGGCCTTGCACTCCCCAGGACCAAGCAGTGGGCAAACTACCCACTTGACAGGCTGTGGTTTTGCACTCCCCAGGACCAAGCAGTGGGCAAACCACCCACTTTAGAGACTGTGGCCTTGCACTCCCCGGGACATCGCAGAGGGCATATAGCCCCCTCCAGGAGCAGTGGCGTTGTACCATCTTCCGGCTGAGATGCTGCCCCATTCCCCGTCCCCCTGAGGTGCCTGTGTTTGTTTTGCCCTGATACCCCTGCAGTGTTCTCTCCGTAATGAGGCAGGAGGCAAGTGTGGCCTTGGCCTATGTGTCATGGCCCGTGGTCCACAGACATTTTGGAGTGGGCATTGTCCCTCCATTTGTATATATTGTACATACTGTTTATTGCTTTGAGAATGTATTTATCTAAATTTGTAATATTACACTCAATTTAATCAATTCCTTTTGTCCTTGCGATATTCCTGAGGGGTACGTGGTGTATATGTAATGTTGTTGCATCTGTTGTATGGTGTTGGGGGTGGGGTGGGGGTGTTGCGTGTGTGTGTCACTCTCTTTTTCCTCCCCCCTCGCTTGTGTGCTAGGTGCGGTACTTACCGTGGTCGTCTTCACTGGCGTTCGTGTTCTTGGTGTAAGAGGAGGTATACCAGCATGGGGAAAATCTGCAGCTCCTGCTCCATGGCGTTGTGGTTCTTCATTGAGTGTCGAGAGGTGAGTCGTTTCCCTTCTGTGTACTGTTTCCGCCGTGCTTTTCATGGCGTTGGTACTGCCCCGGAAAAGATGGTGGATTGGCTTGTTGTCATGTTGTGGGCAGTACATTGTCTTCCGCCTGGCTGTTGGCGGTTACCAACCTGGTGCTTGTTGCTCCCGCCGTGGCAGTCGGAGTGTTAAAGTGACTGTATGTGTTGGTGGTTTCTGCTGTGTTCTTAATTCCATTTTTCTTTCCACCGGCCTGTTGGCGGTATTACTGGTGCTTTGTTATGAGGGCCTAAATGTCTCTTTGACACATTAGTGTATTTCATTTTGTGATTTCCAAATTGTGAGTCACTAAAATTGGCCATCTGCAAGTCACAAAAGAAACTGGTCTTATATCTGGCCCTTGGTTTTTTTGAGGTATGTAATACAGTTGTAAATAATATTGATGTTTTTACAACTTTTTCAGCATTATAGTGGTTAGAAATATCTTTTTCTAAATATTTTGAATTGTTTTAGTCGATATATATTAATTTTATGTGATAGTACAGTTTATGTAACTGTTATTAACCACTTTAGTGCGGGCGTCGGCCACTGGCCGACGCCCACACTACCTCCCTGGTGCGGGTCACGACCAGTGGCCGACACCAGGGAGGGAGTTAATAAATCCTCGGGTGCGTTGCACCCGAGGATTTTCTTTTTTTTCTTTTTTGTCCCTGGGAGACACGGAAGCTCTTCCGAAGCTTTCAGGAAGGCCTCGTAAGAAAGGGGAGAGTCTCCCCTTTCTTACGAGGCCTTCTGAAAGTGTTTCCTGGCCCCCGTTCGCAGCACAGCTGCGATCGGGGGCCAGGAAACACCACTAGATGCCAGGGATTTCACTTGGGGGGGTCGGCCATTTTGGCCCCCAAGGAAACCATACAACAACTAAAAAAAAACATATATATATATATCTTCAGGAAGGCCTCGTAAGAAAGGGGCTTTCTTACGAGGCCTTCTGAAAGTGTTTCCTGGCCCCCGTTCGCAGCACAGCTGCGATCGGGGGCCAGCAAACACCACTAGACGCCAGGAATTTCACTTAGGGGGGGCGGCCCCCTCGGAAAACGGGCCGGGCCCCCCCCCCCCGGGGGCATATCTTTTTTTAAAAAAAAGGTAGGTGCCCCCTGGGGGGGGGGGGGGGGCGCGATCGCACGCCCCCCCCCCCAGGGGCTAAATTCTTTTTTTTTTTTAAACAAAAAGAAAATAAATGAACAGGGAGTAGCCCGTGGGCAGGGCGACCCCCTGTGGGGGCAATATATTTTTTTAGTTGTTGTAGGGTTTCCCTGGGGGCCATTTTGGCCCCCAAGGAAACCATACAAAAAATATATATATATATATATATATATATATATATATATATATATATATATATATAGATCTATATAGATATATCTATGTAGATATATCTATCTACATGGATATATCTATAGATAGAGCTATAGATATATGTATATATATATATATATAGATCTATCTATAGATATATCTATGTAGATAGATATATATATAGAGCTTGCATCTTCAAAGCAATGCACATACTTCAACTGACGCTTTTCAACTGTAGCTTTTAGGCAGCAATGAAAAAGTCAAGTAAGTATTGTGATTATGTTTCTGCTACAATAGGGTCAGACTTGTCTAGTGGCAGTTTTAGTGCCATAAAGAAGCGCAGAAGGTTTATATGCCTACTGCAAAGAGCAAATTTGTATTTTATGTAAATAGCTGAGTACATTAGTAAAGTCAGCCATTACCTGCGCTATAATACAAATGAAATGTATGTGCGGGGTGAAGGGCGGCTATGGAGAGATGAAGGGCACTTTTGCTGGGTGGTAATGAGGGAATCCGAGGAAGAGGGAGTGGGAGCACCAATAATGATTGTTGGACTGGGCGCAGGAGGTGCTAAAAGAATGTGACGAATGGTATATGACAAGGTGTTTTTTGAGTGTCTTGAAAGAACGTGCTGATTGAGGGAAGAAGCGCAGGTAAGGTGGCCTCTACTGTTGCACGTATCTCACACACACCATCGATTTTGTGACTGTCTACGTAGGCTAGTGTTTTAGAGCAACAGTTTAGCCAATAGCAGAGATGGCATCTTGATGGATGACTGCTGCCGTCACTTGGGTTATAGAGGACAGCTCTGACATAGGATCAGAGACTGAGACATCAGATACTGAGACAGCATCTGAGGGATAGGACAATGGCGCAGACTCTGGGAGTGATTTTTCAGTCGGAGGAGTCCCATTCGATAACTCCTCTTCCAGTACATTATGAGGGAGGTGATGAGTACAGTCCTGCTGTCCCTTTGGAAGCAGTCTGTGCAACTGGGTAATAGTGGGTTACCCCAACCCAGAGAGCAGGTGAATGCGGCAGCAAGCAGAGAGAGTGCTCTCTTGGGAGCTCCCCAATTTAGTTCAGCCCCAAATTCCACCGCCCAAATCGTATTGTGGAGACATCAAAATTATCTATCGCAAAACAAACTGGTTTTGTAAGGCAGGCACCTGTGTTTTTGGTCCTGGGTTTGGCGGCCATATAGAGAAACACACTAAACCCAAACATTTCTGGAAACTAGACATTTGGGGGAGTCCACAGAGGTGTGACTTGTGTGGATTCCCAAAAGTTTTCTTACCCAGAATACTCTGCAAAGCTGAAATGTTGAATTGTTCTCGCATTTCTGTCACACAAACTACAGGAATATGCTGGGATCCACAAAATTCCTACCACCCAGTGATTCCTCACCTGTCCTGATAAAAACACTACCCCACTTGAGTGCCTACACCTAGTGTCTGCGTCAGGAATGGATCACCCCAAGGTGAACAGCTGCCTCATGTAAGGACCAACATTGACTGTTGTGTGATCTATTCCTGTCGTGGGCACCAGGCCAAGTGAGGTACCATTTTTATCGGGAGACTTGGGGGAATGCTGGGTGGAAGGAAATTTGTGGCTCCTCTCAGATTCCAGAACTTTCTGTCACCGAAATGAGAGGAAAAAGTGTTTTTTTGGCCAAATTTTGATGTTTGCAAAGGATTCTGGGTAACAGAACCTGGTCAGAGCCCCACAAGTCACCCCATCTTGGATTCCCCTGGGTTTCTAGTTTTCAAAAATGCGCTGGTTTGCTAGGTTTCCCCAGGTGCCGGCTGAGCTTGAGGCCAAAATCCACAGGTAGGCACTTTGCAAAAAACAGCTTTGTTTTCTGTCAAAAAATGGGATGTGTCTATGTTGTGTTCGGGCATTTCCTGTCGCTGCCGCTAGGCCTACCCACACAAGTGAGGTATTATTTTTATCGGGAGACTCGGGGGAACGCTGGGTGGAAGGAAATGTGTGGCTCCTCTCAGATCCCTGAACTTTCTGTCACCGAAATGTGAGGAAAACGTGTTATTTTAGCCACATTTTGAGGTTTGCAAAGGATTCTGGGTAACAGAACCTGGTCAGAGCCCCACAAGTCACCCCATCTTGGATTCCCCTAGGTCTCTAGTTTTAAAAAATGCACAGGTTTGGTAGGTTTCCCTAGGTGCCGGCTGAGCTAGAGGCCAAAATCTACAGGTAGGCACTTTGCAAAAAACAGCTTTGTTTTCTGTCAAAAAATGGGATGTGTCTATGTTGTTTTCGGGCATTTCCTGTCGCTGGCGCTGGGCCTACCCACACAAGTGAGGTATTATTTTTATCGGGAGACTTGGGGGAACGCTGGGTGGAAGGAAATTTGTGGGTCCTCTCAGATCCCAGAACTCTTTCTGTCACCGAAATGTGAGGAAAACCTGTTATTTTAGCCACATTTTGAGGTTTACAAAGGATTCTGGGTAACAGGACCTGGTCAGAGCCCCACAAGTCACCCCATCTTGGATTCCCCAAGGTCTCTAGTTTAAAAAAATGCACAGGTATGGTAGGTTTCCCTAGGTGCAGGCTGAGCTAGAGGCCAAAATCTACAGGTAGGCACTTTGCAAAAAACAGCTCTGTTTTCTGTCAAAAAATGGGGTGTGTCCACGTTGTGTTTTGGGGCCTTTCCTGTCGCAGGCGCTAGGCCTTCCCACACAAGTGAGGTATCATTTTTTTCAAGAGACTTGGGGGAACGTTGGGTGGAAGGAAATTTGTGGCTCCTCTCAGATTCCAGAACTTTCTGTCACCGAAATGTGAGGAAAACGTGTTTTTTTTTGCCACATTTTGAGGTTTGCAAAGGATTCTGGGTAACAGAACCTGGTCAGAGCCCCACAAGTCACCCCATCTTGGATTCCCCTAGGTCTCTATTTTTAAAAAATGCACAGGTTTGGTAGGTTTCCCTATGTGCCGGCTGAGCTAGAGGCCAAAATCTACAGGTAGGCACTTTGCAAAAAACAGCTCTGTTTTCTGTCAAAAAATGGGAAGTGTCCATGTTGTGTTTTGGGGCATTTCCTGTCGCGGGCGCTAGGCCTACCCACACAAGTGAGGTATCATTTTTATCGGGAGACTTGGGGGAACGCTGGGTGGAAGGAAAATTGTGGCTCCTCTCAGATTCCAAAACTTTCTGTTACCGAAATGTGAGGAAAATGTGTTTTTTTAGCCACATTTTGAGGTTTGCAAAGGATTCTGGATAACAGAACCTGGTCAGAGCCCCACAAGTCACCCCATCTTGGATTCCCATAGGTCTCTAGTTTTCAAAATTGCACAGGGTTGGTAGGTTTCCCTAGGTCCCAGCTGAGCTAGAGGCCAAAATCTACAGGTAGGCACTTTGCAAAAAACAGCTCTGTTTTCTGTCAAAAAATGGGATGTGTCCACATTGTGTTTTGAGGCATTTCCTGTCGCGGGCGCTAGGCCTACCCACACAAGTGAGATATCATTTTTATCGAGAGACTTGGGGGAACGCTGGGTGGAAGGAAAATTGTGTCTCCTCTCAGATTCCAGAACTTTCTGTCACCGAAATGTGAGGAAAATTTGTTTTTTTAGCCACATTTTGAGGTTTGCAAAGGATTCTGGGTAACAGAACCTGGTCAGAGCCCCACAAGTCACCCCATCTTGGATTCCCCTAGGTCTCTAGTTTTCAAAAATGCACAGGGTTGGTAGGTTTCCCTAGGTCCCGGCTGAGCTAGAGGCCAAAATCTACAGGTAGGCACTTTGCAAAAAACAGCTCTGTTTTCTGTCAAAAAATGGGATGTGTCCATGTTGTGTTTTGGGGCATTTCTTGTCTTGGGCGCTAGGCCTACCCACACAAGTGAGGTATCATTTTTATCGGGTCACTTGGGGGAACATAGAATAGCAAAACAAGTGTTATTGCTCCTTGTCTTTCTCTACATTTTTTCCTTCCAAATATAAGAGAGTGTGTAAAAAAGACGTCTATTTGAGAAATGCCCTGCAATTCACATGCTAATATGGGCACCCCAGAATTCAGAGATGTGCAAATAACCACTGCTCCTCAAAACCTTATCTTGAGCCCATTTTGGAAATGCAAAGGTTTTCTTGTTACCTATTTTTCACTCTTCATATTTCAGCAAATGAATTGCTGCATACCCACTATAGAATGAAAACCAACTGCAGGGTGCAGCTCATTTATTGGCTCTGGGTACCTAGGGTTCTTAATGAACCTACAAGCCCTTTATATCCCCGCAACCAGAAGAGTCCAGCAGACATAACAGTATATTGCTTTCAAATATCTTACATCGCAGGAAAAGTTACAGAGTAAAACATAAAGAAAAATGGCTGTTGTTTTCAGCTCAATTTCAATATTTTGTTATTTTCTGTAGAAAAACCTTGTAGGATGAACACAAATGACCCCTTGCTGAACTCAGAATTTTGTCTAGGTTTTAGAAATGTTTAGCTTTCCGGGATCCAGCATTGGTTTCACACCCATTCCTGTCACTAACTGGAAGGAGGCTGAAAGCACCAAAAATAGTAAAAATGGGGGATGTCCCAGTAAAATGCCAAATTTGTGTTGAAAAATGTGGTTTTCTGATTCAAGTCTGCCCGTTCCTGAAAGGTGGGAAGATGGTAATTTTAGCACCAGAAACCCTTTGTTGATGCCATTTTCAGGGGAAAAAATCACAAGCCTTCTTCGGCAGCCCTTTTTTCCCATTTTTTTGGAACAAACAAAATTTTCACTGTATTTTGGCTAATTTATTGGTCTCCTCCAGGGGAAACCACAAACTCTGGGTCCCATTAGAATCCCTAGGATGTTGGAAAAAAAGGACGCAAATTTGGAGTGGATAGATTATGTGGACAAAAAGTTATAAAGGCCTAAGCGCAAACTACACCAAATAGCCAAAAAAGGGCTCAGCACGGGGGGAGGGAACGGCCCAGCAGCTAAGGGGTTAATGTTTCTAAAATAAAGCCTGTAATTTTAAGTGATTTAGAATTTTGTAATTAATAGTTATCTATAGTATCATAGCGAGTTGTAGGGTTTGTAGGGGGATAGGGTGGGAAGTCAATTAGAAAATAAATAAATAGGAATCATTTAATACATTTTTAAAAATCATTTGATTGATATTTATTATGTAATAGAAGTAATACTGATTTATTTTAATTAGCTGTTATTTGTTGGCTGTTAGTTTTGTAGGGGTGCAGGGTGGGAAGTTAGTTAATAAATAATTAACTAACAATAATAATTTGTTAATTGTCAAATTGATTTTTAATTATGTACCTTATGGAACGCTTACTTGTATTACTTAAATTTTAGTTTCTGGCTGTTAGGTTTAATTGCTAATTCATCATTTCACTGAATTTTAAATTTGTAACGTGTGGAGTTTTTTTATTATTATTTGTTGAATACTAGGCCTGTAGGGGTCTAGGGGGAAAGTTTATCAAGTAATAAATAATGAACAGTTAATTTTTAAATGTTAGTTAATGATTTAATTTATTTTAAGTATTAAGTTACGGAATAGTTAATTTTTAGTTATGTTTTAGGTGACGACTACTAGCTATGTAGGGGTATACATGTGGAACTTAATTAATAACTGAATTCCAATTATTTATTAATTGATAATTATTTATCGAATATTAATTATGTAAATTGACTGTTTTTAGCTATATATATATATATATATATATATATATATATATATATATATATATATATATATATGTGTGTAAATGTATGTATGTAATGTCTCCCCACCGAAGTACAATGCTTTCACTACAGAGCTTGTGCAGGGTAATGCACAGCCCTGATTTGCTGCCAACACTTCATATTAGGAAGTGTTGGCAGCCCTCTTGGAACTCGGCTTGAGCTGAGTTCTAGAAATAAGTGTAAAAAAAGATAAGGGGCCAGGTAGGTTCACCTTTTGACCCCTTTTCTCTGGTGCTGGGATCTCAGAGGGACCTCCCCAGGGGAATAAGAACATTTTTTTAGCTTTTACCACAAAATTGTGACAATTTCACAAATTTGCAGTGAGCAGGTTGAAAAAAACAAGCACAGACTCCTGCACTTTTTTTTAATACCCCTGAGTGGGACATGTCCTGGGGGCAATATTTTTTTTAAAATAATGGGGCCTTCTTGCTAAATTTCAACTCCCCCAGGCTAGATTATTTTGTTTATGCTATGGGTGAGGCCCAACAGCCTCACCCATAGCCCTGGGGGCCACCAACTCCCCCGGGGCATTTATGTAATATGGTGCGCTGTGGCCGTGCAGCCTCCCGCAGTCCTGGGAACGACCACCTCTCTGGGGCAAAATTATGTTTTATGAGGAGGAGGCCCGACGGCCTCCCCCCCAGCCTCGAGGACCATCACCTCCCCGGGGCATTTATGTAATATGGTGGGAGGGGACCGTGTACCCCTGTGCAGCCCCGAGACCACCACCTCCCAGGGGCATTGTAGAAAATGGGTGCAGGGTCCACGCAACCACCCCGGACGCCCTGGGAACCACCACCTCCATGGAACAAATAGGTTAAAAAAAATGTAAAGGGGATCTGTTTGGACCCCTAAGACGCAGGGACCACCGCCTCTCTTGGGCCATGGATTTTGGATGAGGTCCCCTCAAGAAGCCACTGATGGCCCAGGGAACCACCACCCCACCAGGGCCGGCTCCTGCTATGTCCTGGGATGCCCACCCTTGAGAGATAGCTATTTGCTCTGGTTTGGCTGTAGCTTTGACACGTGCAGTCAAGTCACAGACAAACATAACTCCGCTTTCTGACAGCGAGACCTGTAAAACAGGTCTCGCTGTCAGAGCGGAGTTTTCATCTGTCTTCCTGAACACAGATGAAAACATTGGTCAGGCACAGAGGGAGCTGCTGTTAAAATCTTGATGGAACAACGCCGGCTCGCGCAGGAGGTGGGAGCTGGCTGCGACTGCAGGGGAAGCCTTGAGGCTAAGGTAACTTTAACTCCTGCCAGCGCCATGCAGTGCTAATTACCCCACAAATTACGAAACTCATGACGTCTTTGATAACATAATTGATAATATCAGTTTAATATTTGCATTAGCATTTTTTACAAAAAACAGTACATGGAGGGTGTGTGAATTATAGTTACCTTAAGCCATGAATGATGGTTACTTGAGGTAACTCTAACAGGTGAATTTCCATGATTTTGTATGTTTAAAAAGTGAATATAGGTATGTATGTATGCATGGTAATAAATATTAGTAAAAATGTTTAAATTTAATTATATACATTTATATATTAAAATATGTAACATTTACTACTTTAAACTCTATGGCGGTCATTCTGACCCTGGCGGTTGAAAACCGCCAGGGCAGAGTGCCGCGGAAGCACCGCCAACAGGCTGGCGGTGCTTCATGGGCAATTCTGACCGCGGCGGTAACGCTGCGGTCAGAAAAGGGCAACCAGCGGTTTCCCGCCGGTTTACCCCTGCCCCAAAGAATCCTCCATGGCGGCGCTGCTCGCAGCACCTCCATGGGGATTCCGACCCCCTTCCCGCCATCCTGGTCCTGGCGGTAAAAACCGCCAGGAACAGGATGGCGGGAACGGGTGTCGTGGGGCCCCTGGGGGCCCCTGCACTGCCCATGCCTCCGGCATGGGCAGTGCAGGGGCCCCCTAACAGGGCCCCATAATGATTTTCAGTGTCTGCCTAGCAGACACTGAAAATCGCGACGGGTGCCACTGCACCCGTCGCACACCAGCAACTCCGCCGGCTCCATTCGGAGCCGGCTTCATCGTTGCTGGGGCTTTCCCGCTGGGCGGGCGGGCGGCCTTCTGGCGGTCGTCCGCCCACCCAGCGGGAAAGTCAGAATGACCGCCGCGGTCATTTGACCGCGGTGCGGTCTTCTGGCGGTCTCCGCCCGCCGGGCGGCGCCCGCCGCCCGCCGGGGTCGGAATGACCCCCTATGTTTGTTAAAACAAATAATATGTTTGTTTGTTTGGACAATATTAATGTCAAAGTTATTGGTATTTTTGTACTTACCATTTTAAGCATAGGAGCACACAATTATGGTAAATAATAGTTTTGACACTGTGGGCCTCATTACGAGTTTGGCAGTCAGAGGACTGCCATGTTGGTTGTGGCGGTCCGACCACCAACAGGCTGGCAGGGAAGGTCGCCAAATTATTAAATTTGTGGTGATGCATACAGAATTCTACCAAAGCACCGCTGGCACTGCCATTGTGGTCAAACCGCCGCATTCAACTGGAGCCTCCACCAGTCAGGTGGAGAGCATGTATCCACCAGACTCATTACGAGGTTGCACACCGCCAACATTTCTGCCGCGGTCGGACCACCATAGAACACCAGGCAGAAATGAACAGTGTAAAAGGAGTCGCTCACCTCCAGGAAGCCATACTCATCTGGAGCTGCCATGGAACCACAAGTAGACGTCATCCTGCTGCTCCTGCTCACAGAAAGACAACAGAATCACTGCTGATGAAAACAACAACAACCGTAAGTACACACACTAACCTGTTACATTTGTAAAATATATAAATTTGAACTGTAACATAACATAACATGGGGAGATATGAGGGTTATACTCACACTTAACAGTACAGTGACACACACACTCACATACAGCAACAAATACATCCACTCATACACAGCACGCACACTGCAGCCAGCAACCACACACACACAAACACACCATATGTCTATAACACACAGTTATGCACCGCAACACAGCACAGGAACAGCCTTACAAATACACATGCAACATATGAACTCATAATAACAACCCCTCAACTGAACAAATAGAAACATATATCAAACACTCACTACCGACACTGGCCAGGGACTTCACCACACAGATACAAAATAATATACAGCCATTTATGATGGAACACACAATTACACCATCATACAACCTGGCAATCGACACACACATCACACACACACAGTACACCAAACTTATTATGCCCAATACACACAGACTTAGGCCCATATTTATACTTTTTAGCGACGCATTTGCGCCGCATTTTTATACAAAAGCGGCAAAAACTTACAAAATACAATTGTATTTTGTAAGTTTGCGACGCTTCTGCGTCATAAAATGACGCAAATGCAACATTAAAAAAGTATAAATAAGGGTCTTATTGTAAACACACAAATCCACACAGCACTACAACAAACAAATATCATCACTAACACAACACACCACCATGACAACAACATTTCAGCTGCATACACATACACATCACACAAAACATACCCTATCCCTGGGGGATAAAAGCACTTCACACAAACTCACAGACTGCTCAGACAATACCTCAAGCATCAAGCAGCACACACACACACACACAAGTACTGGCACACAACCAATGTCAGCCAGCAACAACTCAAACCTAGGAAAGGAAATGCAAGACAAATATGTAACCAGACATACCAACAACTGGTTGGCTTAATTTTTGGAAACATTATGGGAAGAACAATAACTTGTCCAAGGCCATAGACCAGTCCAATGTCTTTAGAAAACAGCACCAAAGGCCCTAAATGGTCCCCCCCTACTTGACTCTTGATTGCCATGTAAGCCCCACAGGTACGGCATCAAGGGGGCAGACAGGCACCTCAGGACCTCGTTGGGCAGTATAAGGAGAGGGGGGGTTGGGCTTAGGGTTGGGAGGGAGGGTTAGACTTTGGCTTGGGGGTGTTGGACCTTTTTGGGAGAGGTGGGAGGGGCATTGGTGCTGGCAGTGGGGTAGGGGAGGCCTTGAAGGTGGAAAGGATGGCTTTGGAGAGGGTCACAGAACGTTCAGAGGTGTCACAGGGGGAGAAGTAGGGAAAAGGCCAAGTTCACATAGGAAAAGTTCCTTAGACACACTCGGACAGTCATCAGAAGGGGGTTTGGGTGTGGAGGGAGAAGGAGTGGTTGTTTGACATTCAGGTGTGTATCTCTTGGGTGCGTGTTTGTGGGATGTGGTGATGGGTATCTGTTGGGTGGTTGAGTGAGGGCATTTATGTGTCTTGGACTGAGGTGGAGTGGAGATGCTGGGGAATGCCGTGGTGGGTGGGTGGCTGTCTCTTGGGGTGGTGACTGCAAGTATGCTAGATATGTTGCATGTAGGCATGTCAGTGGTTGTGGTGTCTGTGGGTGTGTGGGGACTGGGGTGGATGTCTGAGGGGCTGTTGGTAGGATAGTCATGGTGGCTGGATCTGTGAAGGTTGATGTGGTATCTACTGGTATTGTGCCTGGGATGCTGGGGGTGGTAGGGGTGTCAGGGCAGGTCGTGACTGTTGCTGTGTCTGCACGTAGATGTTGTCTGTTTGCGTGCCGGTGGTGTGTCTTGTGGTGCTTATGTTTGTCTACGCTACCCTTGGAAGTTGAGGTGGATGCACTCCTGTGTGTTTGTGTGCTTTGACTGGGTCGGGAAGGGGAGATATGGATGGGAAAGAGGAAGGTGGAGGGGGGACGGTAGACAAGGGGTGACTGGCTGCCATCAGTGTGGAGGCCAGAGCCTGAAAAGATCTCTGTAGGGCAGCCAGTCCACGGCCAATGGCCTCCAGGAACACATTGCTCTGTTTGACTTGAGTTGCCAGTCCCTGGATGGCATTCACAATGGTCGACTGACCAACAGAGATTGACCTCAGGAGGTCAATAGCCTCCTCACTGAAGAGCAGCAGGACTAACAGTGACTGGGGCAGAGGTGCCTGCAGTAAAAAAGATGCCCACCATCTTGAATGGGGGGCAAGGCCAACTGGATGAGGAGCTACAGGGAAGGCGGTATTAGAATGTGGGTGGTGAACAGAAAAGACACAGGGGTGTTGCCACAAGGGTCCACCACAGCTAGGGAGTAGCCACTGGAGGAACATTCCAAAGACGATTTAGTGACTGATCTCCCCTGTGGCACTCCCCTCGCTCTCTGGGCCACTCGGTCCCTCGGTGTCGGTGTTCTTATTACTAGAGGTCCTATGGCCAGTAGCTTTCACACTCGACTGTGCCCTGTCTCCTTCACCTGCCGATGCTGAAAAACAGAAAGTCAGGTGAGGTCATCACATTTACAAAATAACACTCCCATCATACAGTAAACATAAGTCTCATTACGTTCCCTTCATCAACACCCTTGGGTGCCAGTAAAGTGCCAACATCATGATGCAACAAAATATAAGGTATGTCCCTAAATATAAATATTGTTATACACCAGCTAAGAGAGCTAACTGACACCTACAATACCATGATTCAAGTTGACCAATCACACTGACCATACCATGACAAAGTGACTTTGACACATGATACAGGTTCCCTATCCACAACAACATAGTCAAGCACCAGTCAAGCAATAGTTTAGGAATGTGAAATTGCTTACCCCTAATTGAAAACACATACTCAACACATACATATATTTTACTTTGATGTCATGTACCAGGGGATGACACATGTTGTAAACAAAGGCAAGCAAGCCTAGTGTACACAAGCCATACACTATGGACATATGCAAACCTGTAACAACTCAAATTGCCATACATTTCAATTTTTGGTTAAGGAGTTAGAACACATGGGACACACACATCCACCAATAGTGATATATCATGGATAGAAATAACAATGTGGACCAAGCCATCCAGGTCATTGGTGTTCTTGAAACAAATTTTATCAGTCAAGTAAGGGCGCAGTAAGCGCAGACCTATGTCCCACACACAACCACGAGCTGTCAAAAAGACTGCACTTTACATATGGACTACTATGCTGTGCAGAAAGATAACAATCAGACCTACCTAATCATGTAATTAGTCCATCAATAGGCCACTGACTGTGTGCCAACATTACTACACACACATCAGGCATGGCACACCTTACATCTCTCTGTGTAGGATTCTCGTAGCCAAAGCACGTGTGTTGCAAACATGACAGGTATACCTACCTTGGTGCACGCCACAAGCCTGGATACACTTACAATACAACTTGTTAGAAATTGAGTCTTTGGTTGGCAGTCAGGTTACCCCTTGTCGAAGCAAGGACCCTCACTCTAGTCAGGGTAAGTCACACACAATCCAAATTATCCTGTACCCACCCTCTGGTAGCTTGGCACTGAGCAGTCAGGCTTAATGTAGAAGTCAATGTGTAAAGTATTTGTGCAATAAATCATACAAGGCACCACAAAAATACACTACACAGTGTTTAGAAAAATATCTAATATTTATCTGATAAGAGACAGGTCAAAACGATTGGAATTAAATAAGTAAATGTTGAGATATCACTGAAAAGTGATGTCAAGTGGCATAATTCTTTTAAAAGCAAACAAAGTCTCTTTTAAACACAAAGTACCTGGTTCACGTGAAAAATCTCCGTAAAGAACCGCAGAGGAGGAGACGCGAAGAAACAAAGAGGTGTGCATTGATTGCTCGGGCCCCACACTACGATGCGTCGTTTAGTTTTCATGTGGAATGGCTGTGCGTCGATTTCGGGCACTCAGTCGTGGATCCACTTTGGGTTGCGGGGTTTTCAGATGCCCCAGGGACAGTGCATGGATTTCCTGTGCTGGCAGGATGAAGTCACAGGAGCTGCATTGATCCGGTGGGTGTTGCGTCAAATTTTCTACCGCACAGCAGGCGCTGTATCGATTCCTCTCTGGAAGTCGGGCTGCGTCATTCCGGCTCGGCTGTGCATCGATCTGGTGGGCTGTGCGTAGAAGTTCCATTCACTACGCTGGCGCTGAATCATCGGGCTGCGTTGTTACAGTCAGCGTGTGGTTAAATTTTCACAGCGGTGCAGGCTGTGTGTCATTTCTGGCAGGCTGGGCGTTGAATTTCGTTGCAAAAGGAGACCTTCTGGAAGAGATGAAGTCTTTTTGGTTCTGAGACTTCAGGGAACAGGAGGCAAACTCTATCGAAGCCAGAGAGCAGCAAGGCAGCAGGGCAACAGCAAGGCAGCAGTCCTTCACAGAAGGCAGACAGGTGAGTCCTTTGGGTAGACAGGCAGTTATTCTTAGCAGGATGCAGGTTCCAATTCAGGTTTCTTCTCCAGGAAGTGTATGAGTTGGTAGGAGCGGAGGCGCTGTTTAGATACCCAAATGTACCGGGAGGCTTCAAAGAGTGGCTTAGAAGTGCACCAGGTCCCCTTTCAGTTCAATCCTGTCTGCCAGGATCCCAGTAGGGGGTGGGGCACTCCTTTGTGTGAAGGCAGCCTATCACACCTGCACCATATAGGTGTTATTGCCAACGTTGGGGCCCTCATTACAACCCTGGCGGTCAGTGATAAAGCAGCGGTAATACCGCCAACAGGCGGGCGGTAAAGAAAATGGGATCACGACCACGGCGGAAACCGCCAACATAGACAGCCACTTTAACACTCCAACCGCCACAGCGGTAGCAACAAACACCGCGGCGGTAACCGCCAACAGACAGGCGGAAGACAATGTACCGCCCACTCTATTATAAGGCACCAATCCGCCAGATTTTCCGGGGCGGTACTAACGACATCAAAAGCATGGCAGAAACAGTACTCTGAAGGGGAACCACTCAACTTTCGACACTCAACAAAGAACCAGGATGCCATGGAGCCCGAACTACAGGTCCTGCCGATGCTGGTGTATCTGCTAATACACCAGGAATATCAAAGACAGCAGCAACGACGACCACAGTGAGTACTGCACCGAGCACACAGGGAAGCAGGAAAGCAAAAATAGAGTGACACACACACACAACATCCCCAGCCCCACCCTCACCCACAACACCATACACACAAACACATGCAACAGCATTACATTTACACCCCGTAATGCCCTGGAAGAACGCAAGGACAAAAGGAATTGAGTGAAATAAGTGATATTTAGAAATATTCAGATAAAGTTAACGATTGTAAACAACAGTATATACAAATATTTACAATACGTAGAGAAGGCCGTACACTGTCCTTTGCAAATGACGGTGGCTCAGTGGGCCAAAAAAACATGGGCGAAGCCCACACCTGAATCCTGCCTTAAACGGAGAGAACCCTTCAAGGGCATCAGGTCAAAAACACACAGGCACCTCAGGGGGAAGGGGAGGGGGGCATCTCTGCCGGAAGATGGTACTGTGCCACTGCTCCTGGAGGGAGCAACATACCCACAGCAATGTCCTGGGGAGTGCAAGGCCACAGTCTCTCAAGTGGGTAGTTTGCCCACTGCTTGGTCCTGGGGAGTGCAAAGCCACAGTCTCTCAAGTCTCTCAAGTGGGTGCACTGCCCACTGCTTGGTCCTGGGGAATGCAAAGCCACAGTCTCTCAAGTGGGTAGTTTTCCCACTGCTTGGTCCTGGGGAGTGCAAAGCCACAGTCTCTCAAGTGGGTGACATGATCCACTGGTTCTGGAGGGGGCCTTGTACCCAGTCTGCTTCATCCTGCCAAGGATAGGGTGAGTGGATATATATCTCCACTGGTTCTGGAGGGTGCCTTGTGCCCAGTGATGCTGCACCTCGGATGTGGCAGTTCCCATTCCCTCACCTGGGTATCTGAGGCACGAGATGTGCAGGGAACAGGTAGCATAAAACTCCATGGAGGCAGAGCCAGACTCCATCCTGCCGCGACTTAGGCTGAAAACTGCTGGTAGTGCCAGTGCTGGAGGCGGTGATTCAAGTGGTGGGTGGGTCCATGCCATCTCCTGCAGCCCCGGACGGCTGCCCACTGGGGATGCTGTTGCTGACAGATGTAGTGGCACCGGCTGGGCATGTGGAGGTCCATATGGCAATGCAGGTGGTGGTGCCTGGGACGGTGTCTGCGGTGGAGATGCTGCCTGTGCTGGCCGTGGTGCAGGTGCTGGTAGTAGTGGAGGGAGACACCAGGTCGTCTCCTGCAGCCTCAGATGGCTGCCCACTGGGAATGATGCTGCTGACTGTTGTTGTGGCAGCGGTGGTGCATAGGGAGGTGCAGAGGGCGGTGCAGGTGGCGGTGCCTGCGGTGGTGCTTTTCACGGTACAGGTTGCTGGGCTGTCAGGACTAATGGTGGGCACCAGTCCCTCACCTGGAAGGTACAAGCCCTGAAGTGCCTTGCCTTGTGTTTTCTTGCTCTTCCCCACCTTGGCTGACGCTGCTGGGACCTTGGCACTGGCAGATGCAGTTTTGGAGGAGGCCTTGCTGGGTGGGTCGTGCTTCTTGGCTGTGCTGCATGCTGGCCCCTTCTTCATCTTGGCAGGTGGTGGACTCGCTTGGTCCTTTGCATTGGTCGGTGGCACACTGCCCGCCCTGACAGGTACCTCCTTCGGTCCCCTGGGGTTGCAGGTACCACAGCGGATGCTGAGTTGGTGGCTGAGGTGCTGGCCTGGGATCTTGACACCCTGGCCCTAGGGGAAGGACTGGGGAGGCATAGGGAAGAGGTCAATGTTAGCCAGGAAAATATTTTTAGACACACTGGGACAGGAAGATGGAGGGGGTTTAGGAGTGGAGGAAGAGGGAGTGGTTGTATGAGGTGTACGTCTGCTGAGTTTGGGTGAAGGTGCATGGGCTGGATGCTGTTGTGAGGTGGATGGCTGTTGGGTGGGTGGGTGATTGCATTTGTGTACTTTGGGAGGAGGGCTCACAGACACACTGGGAGAGGACACAGGGGACATTTGCATGGTTGTGGGGGTGGTGACTGCCTGTGAGGGGTGTGTAGTGATGGGCATGCTGGTGATGGAGGTAGTGGATGATGATCTAATGCATGCAGGTTTTAGTGGAGACGTTACTTGGAGGGAGGTGGACAAAGAGGAGGAGGGGGACACAGTGGGGAGGGGGAGCAGAGGAACCGTCAACGGTTCCTCTGCTCCTCTGCCAGATGATGCTAATGCACACAAGGGCAGGTTGACAAAACAAAAAGGGGGGAGAGACAGAGGATACACTTGGTCAATGCCAGCAACACCACTACCGTTGGCGGACACCACACACAGGGAGCAGCCCTATGCACTAGGCCATGCCCAACCAGTCACTAAGGTAGTCACAAGCCCATGGGGTACAATGCCTAACGCCAGCATCTGCACATCTGACACCCACAGGACCCTGCCCAGTAGTAGTTGGCCACTTGTACCATTGGGGTAAGAGCCTGCACACAAGGGACCTACCCTGCCATGATCGCCCTGGCCTAGGGGCACCCACCGCCCCCATCCCCCACCCTGCTACCTCCTAAAGAACGCAAAGTCAGCTTTCAGAATCGGTACTCACCCCCTTGTGGCTGCTGTGATGCCCTCAAGCACCTATCCAACTCCGGATAGGCCACTGCCATGATGCGAAACATCAGGGGGGTCATGGTGCGACGGGCACCCCTTCCACATTGGAAGGCCAGTCCCAGCTGGGCCTCAGACGTTTTCTTGGTCCAGCGGTGCAGGTCCTCCCATCTCTTGCTGCAGTGGGTGCTCTGCCAGTGATAGACCCCCATGGTCTGCACCTCCTTGGTGATGGCACGCCAAATACCCTTTTTCTGGTGGGCGCTGAACTAGAGGGAAAAGACAGCGGAAAAGGAAATTACTCACCCATCCGGACCGTCATACTAATTGCCCACCAGTTCCCAACCATGCCTGACGCACAGACACTGACCACCTCTCATGCAACACTCAAGCCAGGATGCCTTAGCACCCCCCAACATGTGGCTTACATCCACAGCACTGCAAACATGCATTGCCCACACATCATGCTCACAGTGTACTCACCTGTTTGTCTGGAGGACCATAGAGTAACGTGTACTGTGGTGGGACCCCATCCACCAGTTTCTCCAACTCCTCCGCAGTGAAGGCAGAGGCCCTTTCCCAAGACACTCTAGCCATTGTCTTTTCCAGACTCAGGTCACAGCAGCACATGCAATGTAGGTCCTCTCCTGTTGATGGTCAGGTAGCAATTGAGTGAACAGCTAGAAAACGTCGGTGACGTCAGCTGCGGTGCGTACCGTCACCGCCATTGGCTCCTGGGACCCATAGGGCCCAATGATAACCAATGTGAAGTTGTGCAGCGGTCATCGGCCGCCTACCGCGATGCAGCACAACGCCAGTGCACTTACCTCATTTCCCCTTGTCCCTCCTCACAGGTCAGGCAGCCGCCATGGCACATAACTGCGTCACAGCAGACATTGGCACATCAACTGCCTCTCGACTTCACACACTGCTTCTGTGACGTAAATTCAACAACAATTGTGCCATCTATGTGGAAATATGATGTTCTGCTCACCATTCTCCATAGGCTACAACCGCTGAGGCAGATGATGAGATGGCAGCATCCTCCGGTGTACAGGACCCTGGTGGACCTGTCGGCAATAGAGCACAGACCAAGAACTGTGTGCCCAATTGGAGCCAGACCTGATGTCAGCTATCCGTCAGCCCACAGGAATACCCCCTCTAGTGCAGGTTCTGTCAGTGCTCCATTTCCTGGCAAGTGGTTCCTTTCAAACTACAGTGGCCATGGCATCAGGAATGTCTTAGCCAATGTTCTCCAACATGTTGACCAGAGGGTTGTCTGCCCCGCTAAAGCACATGCACAGCTACATCGTTTTCCCCCAGGTGGATGATTTGGCCACAGTGAAAGCTGACTTTTATGCCCTGGGACATGTCCCCAACATCATTGGTGCCATTTATGGTACACATGTGGCATCCCCCCCGAAGAAATTAACAGGTTTAGAGGAATATAAAAAAGCTATCACTCGATGAATGTGCAAATGGCGTGTTTGGCAGACCAGTACATCTCTCATGTGAATGCCAAATATCCTGGCTCTGTGCATGACGCCTATATCTTGAGGAATAGCAGCATCCCTTATGTAATGGGGCAACTCCAGAGGCACCGGGTGTGGCGAATAGGTGAGCATAAGGTCCTCCCCCCAGTATATGATGGTGTCTGGGTATGGGATTGTCCCTAAGGGTCAGTGTGTGTCTAACAGCTGTCCCTCGATATTTGCAGGTGACTCTGGTTACCCCAACCTCTCATGGCTACTGACCACGGTGAGAAATCCCAGGACAAGGACAGAGGAACGTTACAATGAGACACATGGGCGTACAAGGAGTATTATTGAGAGAACCTTCAGACTCCTGAAGGCCAGGTTCCGGTGCCTCCATCTGACAGGTGGATTCCTGTACTACTCACCCAAGAAGGTGGGCCAGATCATCGTGTCATGCTGTATGTTGCACAACCTGGCCTTGAGATGCCAGGTGCCTTTTCTGCAGGAGGATGAGCCTAGAAATGGTCTTGTGGCAGCGGCGGAGCCTGTGGACAGTGAGGAAGAGGAGGCAGATGAAGAAGATGTGGACAACAGAACAAACATTATACAGCAGTACTTCCAGTGACACACAGGTAAGAGACTGTAACTCAACTTTACATGACAGTAATCTTTTGGACATTGTACATGAATTGCTCTTACCCTCTGTTTATGGACACTGACTGTTCCCTTTGGATTCTCTATTTTCAAATCTGTGTACCCCATTCTGGCTCCTGCTATATGTACTGCTGCCCACCAAAGGTCATCCTGTAGTATATTTCACTGAACATAGACGTTGCAATGCTTTGATAATGTTGTAATAATACATTTGTCTAATCATTACACTGACTCCAGTATGGTTTATGTTTCAAGGGTGTTTATTTTTGTGCAAATAAGTATGGGAGTAAGTGCAAGGGGCTGGGGTGATGGTGGAGGAATGTCCAGTTAGAGTCCAGTCTATTGGTATCATAGGTGCATTGTCCAAGGGGGCAAAGGAAGGGGAGCAATGGCAGTTCAAGGTGGACAGGGTGACAGAGTGGGACAGAAGGGTGACAATCAGGAGAGTCTTATTTCCTGGCGGGGGTCTTGGCAATGTTCTCTGTCTTCTGCCTGGATCGCAGGGACGGTTTGCGGTGTGGTTCTCCTTCTGCAGGGGGTGGAGTGCTCGTGGCCTGTGGGTCTTGTGGTGGAGGCCTCCTGTCCACCAGCGCCGGCAGAGGTGGAATGCTGTTCCTCAGTTTGGCTAGTATCAGGGGGGCTTTGTTGTGCCACTGCGTCCCTTTTGGTCTTGCCCATGTCAGCCAGCACCCCTGCAATGGTGACCAGGATGGTGTATATTTTAGTTAGGTCCTCCCAGATCCCCAGGTACTGTCCCTCCTGCAGCCGCTGGTTCTCCTGTAACTTGGCCAGTACCTGGCCCAGGGTCTCCTGGGAATGGTGGTACGCCCCCATGATGTTTGAGAGTGCCTCATCGAGGGTCAGTTCCCTGGGCCTGTCTTCCACCTGTCACACAGCAGTCCTCCCAGCTTCCCTGTTGTCCTGTGCCTCTTTCCCCTGAACCGTGTGCCCATTGACCCCAGGTCCCTGATTGTCCTGGGTTTGTGGGGTTGCCTGGGGTCCCTGTAGTGGTGGACACACTGCTGATTGATATGTCCTGGGAACAGAGGTATGGGCCCGCTGGGTGGGTGCTGTGCTGGTGTTTCCTGAGGTGGGAGGCTCTGTGGTGGTATGGGACTGTGGCAGGGGAACCAACTGTCCAGAGGTCCCTGATGGGCCAGGTTGGTCATCGTGATCCAGGCGTGCAGAGCTGCTGTCATCACTGTGAGCCTCTTCTGGGGGGTTGGGGGCTGGATGTAGCTGGCACGTCCTCTCCGGTGAGTAGAGGTCCTGTTGGGATGCAAATGCATTGTTAACGTATCTGTGTGTGTCATCTTGTGCATGGGTGTGTTTCCCTGTATGATTGTGCCTTCCCTGTCGGCTTGGCCTTGTGTGAGTGGTGATTTTGTGGGCTGGGTGAGTCTCTCTGTTGAGTATGCTGGGGTGATAGGTGCCCATGCAGGTCTGTGATGGGGGTCCATGCATTGTTAGAGCATGCATGGCTTGGTATTGGGATGGGTGGGTTGTGATAGTGGGATGTATTAGAGTTGGTGGAGTGATGGGAGTGAGGGGAAGGGTGGGGGTATGTGATGACATACAGGTAGGGTGGGGGATATAGTAATAGAGATTTGCTTACCAGAGTCCAGTCGTCCTGCTGCTCCTGCAAGGCCCTCAGGATGCGTTATTGCCAAGACTTGCTCCTCCCATGTTGTTAGTTGTGGGGGAAGAGGTGGGGTTCCATGTCAGTCCTCTGTACAGCAATCTGGTGTCTTGAAACAACGGAACACACCTTCCCCCGTAGGTCATTCCACCTCTTCCTGATGTCTTCCCTTGTTCTTGGGTGCTGTCCACGGCATTGACCCTGTCCACGATTCTCCGCCATAGCTCCATCTTCCTAGCAATGGACGTCTGCTGCACCTGTGATCCGAATAGCTGTGGCTCTACCTGAATGATTTCCTCCACCATGACCCTTAGCTCCTCCTCAGAAAACATGGGGTGTCTTTGGGGTGCCATGGATGTGGTGTGAGTGATATGTGTGAGGATGTGTAAGGTGATGTGTGGGGTGATGTGTCGGGGTGTACACTGTGATGTGCGTGGATGGTGTATGGGTGATGGTGTTCCGTGCCTCTAATTGAGTGGGTGCTCTTTGCTTGTCTCGCTGTGCTTGGTCTTTTATTTTTCATTGTAATGTGGGTGGGTGTTTTATAGTGGTGTGGGTGTGTGGGTGTGTGAGTGTGGTGTGTGTATGTGTGTCAGGTGTGTTTAGTTAGAATTGCCCAATCTGGTGTGGTTTTGTAAGTGAGTGTGCATTTTGAGCGCGGCGGTGTGTACCGCCAATGGTTTACCGCAGTTGAAAGACCGCTGCATTGATTCATGGGTCGTAATACTGTGGGCGTATTCCTATTGGCGTAAAGGTGTGGGTTTTGCTATCACCAGTTTATCACTGACCTTTGGTGTGGCAGACTTGTGTGGGGGTCTGTATTGTGGAGGAATTCTCTGTGTAGGTCATAATACCTGTGGCAGATTACCGCCGCAGTCACGGTATGTTGCCGGCCGTCTGCACAGCGGTAGGTGGCATTTACCACCAGGGTTGTAATGAGAGCCTAGGTTCCTAAGCATCCAGGGCTCAATTGCCACATCCTTTATAGCAACAGCAAGTAAACATAACTATTTCCAATGCTGATTCATTACTGAGCCTTTCAATCGATACAGGATGTTGATAAATATCTGTCAAGACTGTGATTGTGAATAGGCTACCATTGCCTATGAATCATGCCTAGTACAGTATGCCCAAGGAAAAAGTAGTAATATTCCTAGCCTCTGATACCACTATATGTGTGCACATAGAAATGTTGCAACACCTAAATGGTATCAAACGAGCATGTTATTCACTGTGATGAGACTTCAAATGTGTCTGTGTACATCCCTCACTTACCAAGGGGGATTACCTTGTAACAGGTGTGAAGTTGTTAACCTTGCATGTCATGTGACATGTCAGATGTACATCACAGCCTCACGTGCTGATGTCCCTTATCTATCTGAAATCTAGAGATGCTTGAATATGCCTGACTCTATGTTGCACATAGACAGGAATCGTGAGACATTGCAGATGACATTGGGAGGATTGACCTGTTGGAGGCTATGTACAATCACCAGTGTAGAAATTGCAGTATAATGGTACACATATGACACAGTCCTATGTGCACCATAATATGATAGTGTACTGAGGGGACAACATAGTTGAGTAACATGCCTCCAAATACATTGGTATGTCCACACCTGAGTGCTCCAAATGGCTATGTTACATCAATGTGTAAACAGGGGATCTGTGACAGTTTGCTTTTACTACATTGTCAGAGCTAACATGCTGTTCCCTCACTCAGTCACCTGGTAAAGGGACAAACATGAGTTAGGTCTATACTTACCCCCTTGTGGCTGCTTTGCTACCTTCAAATGCCCATCCAACTCAGGGTAGGCCACTCCAGAAATGCGGGTCATTCGTGGGGGAAGTGGGGACATGGTCCAACGGGCACCCAGTCCATGTTGGGAGGACATCCCCAGCTGGGCCTCTGCGGTCTTCCAGGCCCAGTATCTCCAGTCCTCTCAGCGGTTTTCTAACAGTCTGCACTCTGCCGGCTGTGGACCAGGGTCCAAACTTTCTGGGTAATAGCACGCTAAGTCGATTCTTCTGATGCGCTTTGACCTGCATGGATGACATCGAAAAATAAAGAATGTCATCTCCACATGTACCATAGTGAAACAGACAGGGAAACTGTAGGAGGCTGGCCTGGCTTGTAGTGGGTACCAAGGGGTACTTACACTCTGTACCAGTTCCAGGTATCCCTTATTAGTGTAGAAGAGGCGTTTCTAGCAGCTTAGGCTGATAGAAGGTAGCTATAGCAGAGCAGCTTAGGCTGAACTAGGAGACATGCAAAGCTCCTACTATACCACTGGTGTCATGTGCACAATATCACAAGAAAACACAATACACAGATATACTAAAAATAAAGGTACTTTATTTTTATGACAATATGCCAAAAGTATCTCACTTAGTACCCTCAGTATGAGGATGCCAAATATACACAAGATATATGTGCACAATACCACAAATATGCAGTAATAGCAAAAGGAAGTAATGCAAGCAATGTAAAGTTACAGTAGATTGCAATAGGAGCACATAGGTATAGGGGCAACACAAACCATATACTCCAAAAGTGGAATGCGAACCACGAATGGACCCCAAACCTATGTGAGCTTGTAGAGGGTCGCTGGGACTGTAAGAAAACAGTGAGGGTTAGAAAAATAGCCCACCCCAAGACCCTGAAAGGTAGGTGTAAAGTGCACCTACAACCCCCAGAGAGCACAGAAGTCGTGATAGGGGGATTCTGCAAGGAAGACCAACACCAGCAAAGCAACAACAGTGGTTTTCCGGTCCTGAGTACCTGTAAGACAAGGGGACCAAGTCCAAGAGTTGTGACAGTGTTGAGAGTGGGCAGATGCCCAGGAAATGCCAGCTGAGGATGCAAGGAAGCTGCCACTGGGTGGAAGAAGCTTGGTGTTCTGCAAGAACGAAGAGGACTAGGAACTTCCCCTTTGGAGGATGGATGTCCCACGTCGTGAAGAAGCTTGCAGAGGTGTTCCCACGCAAAAAGAACACATACAAGCCTTGCTCGCTGCAAGGGTCGCGGTTAGGGTTTTTGGATGCTGCTGTGGCCCAGGAGGGACCAGGATGTCGCCACTTAGATGAGGAGACAGAGGGGGCCCAGCAGGTCAGAGAGCCCTTACTGAAGCAGGCAGCACCTGCAGAAGTACCAGAACAGGCACTTAGAAGAGGAGTGAACCGGAGTCCACCCGAAGTCAGAAAAGGGAGTCCCACGACGGCGGAGGACGACTCAGAAGGTTGTGCACTGCAGGTTAGAGTGTCGGGGACCCAGGCTTGGCTGTGCATGAAGGAAATCCTGGAAGAGTGCACAGGAGCCGGAGCAGCTGCAAATCACACGGTACCCAGCAATGTAGTCTAGCGTGGGGAGTCAAGGACTTACCTCCACCAAACTTGGACTGAAGCGTCACTGGACTGTGGAAGTCACTTGGACAGAGTTTCTGAGTTCCAGGGACCACGCTCGTCATGCTGAGAGGGGACCCAGAGGACCGGTGATGCAGTCTTTTGGTGCCTGCGGTTGCAGGGGGAAGATTCCGTCGACCCACTGGAGATTTCTTCAGAGCTCCTGGTGCAAGAAGGAGGCAGGCTACCCCCAGAGCATGCACCACCAGGAAACAGGCGAGAAAGCCGGCAGGATGAAGCAATACAAGGTTGCAGTAGTTGTCTTTGCTACTTTGTTGTGGTTTTGCAGTTGTCCTGAGCAGTCAGCGGTCGATCCTTTGGCAGAAGGTGAAGAGGGAGATGCAGAGGAACTCTGGTGAGCTCTTGCATTCGGTATCTGAAGAATTCCCCAAAGCAGAGACCCTAAATAGCCAGAAAAGGAGGTTTGGCTACCTAGGAAGGAGGATAGGCTAGTAAGAAAGGTAAGAGCCTATCAGAAGGAGTCTCTGACATCACCTGCTGGCCCTGGCCACTCAGAGCAGTCCAGTGTGCCAGCAACACCTCTGTTTCCAAGATGGCAGAGGTCTGGGGCACACTGGAGGAGCTCTGGGCAACTCCCCTGGGTCCTTTGTTCTGCCTTCCTGGGCCAGGCCTGGCTGGACCCCAGGAGGGCAGAAGCCTGTCTGAGGGGTTGGCAGCAGCTGCAGTGAAACCCCGGGAAAGGCAGTTTGGCAGTACCCGGGTTCTGTGCTAAAGACCCAGGGGATCATGGAATTGTCCCCCCAATGCCAGAATGGCATTGGGGGACAATTCCATGATCCTAGACATATTACATGGCCATGTTCGGAGTTACTATTGTGACGCTGTACATAGGTAGAGACCCATGTACAGTGCACACGTGTAATGGTGTCCCCGCACTCACAAAGTCCGAGGAATTTGCCCTGAACGATGTGGGGCACCTTGGCTAGTGCCAGGGTGCCCACACACTAAGTAACTTTGCACCCAACCTTCACCAGGTGAAGGTTAGACATATAGGTGACTTATAAGTTACTTAAGTGCAGTGGTAAATGGCTGTGAAGTAACGTGGGCATTATTTCACTCAGGCTGCACTAGCATGCCTTTGTAAGAATTGTCAGATCTCCCTATGGGTGGCAAAAGAAATGCTGCAGCCCATAGGGATATCCTGGAACCCCAATACCCTGGGTACCTCAGTACCATATACTAGGGAATTATAAGGGTGTTCCAGTATGCCAATGTGAATTGGTGAAATTGGTCACTAGCCGGAAATCAGAGAGAGCATAACCACTGAGGTTCTGGTTAGCAGAGCCTCAGTGAGACAGTTAGGAATCACACAGGGAACACATACATATAGGCCACAAACTTATGAGCACTGGGGTCCTGGCTAGCAGGATCCCAGTGACACATAACAACCACACTTATAACATAGGTTTTTCACTATGAGCACTGGGCCCTGGCTAGCAGGATCCCAGTGAGACAGTGAAAACGCCCTGACATATACTCACAAACAGGCCAAAAGTGGGGGTAACAAGGCTAGAAAGAGGCTACTTTCTCACAGTAACTAGTTAGTACAACTAGCCAAACACAGGTTGTCTTGAACATCCCTTCCACTGAGAGATGAGCATAAACAGTCAAACCATGTGTGAGGTGGACACAGGCAGACAACATGCATCTCCAGCACCACTTTTCATGTTATCACATATGATCAGACAGCAAACACATATGCAAATATGGTATTTCAGGTGAAGTATGGTATACCACCTCCACTAATCTTGTGCAATAGACACAAGGTGGGTCAGGGAACATACATCAAACACTCTACATGATGTTTCAGGGCTCAATACCTGTCACCAAACATAAGTACATGACCAGAAACTCATCCAGTTTATCACAACTTTGGCACCCTTCAGACATTAAGGACACAATCAGAAACATTGCCCATCAGCCTTTGCTGCTTAGTATAAGAAAGTATGGTTGTGCTAATGGCATATTTATGCACATGGTGCACTTGCATGCTTCTCTTGTGAACCATAGAGCTGTCCATTCAGGGCAAAGACCTCCTCCACCAGCTTCTCCAGCTCCTCGGGTGAGGAGGCAGGGACCATATCACCTGTAGGACATCGTATGATTGCTCCCAGAGGTAGTACTCAGCAGCTCAAGTCGTGGAGGTGTTGTTGGCAGCAGTGTCAGGAGTCAAGTGAGAGATGAAGTATGAAATGGCGGTCACGTCTGCCACGTAAGAGACCGTCATCGCCGGTGGACATCACCATTGGCCCAAGACCTCCAAAGGCAGCAATGTGCTCCAATGTCAATGTCCACCACAGTAGTATATGCCTACCTCCATGACGACTTCCGCTGGTGGACGTAGGTAATTTCCTAATGTCCAGTAGAATAGGTCCGGCAGCTGCAATGTTAATGACCTTAGATGGTCTCAAACATTTATTTCAAGTGCATCACGAGGTCAGAAACTTTCAACACCAAAGTTTTCAGTGCTGGCTTTGAGCAACCATGTTTAAAAATACAAATTCATAGACATGCTGTACTATTGATGATATGTGAGTAATGTATCATTAGCGGCATTGTCTCCATCCTCATGGCAATTGGATAGATGGTAGTTGTGCCTATCCATTTCAAAGCCATAATTAATGTAAGGGGATGACATTGCAGAATAAGCCTCTATTTCCCTAGTTATGTCCTGTTTACCATGTTTAACCTTTTGCATATAGCATGTCAAGCATTATATGTGACATGAATATTTTCACACTCTCAATAGACACTTTGACTGATAGACATGCCTTCTTATATTCCTTCATCTGGTTACCCTGGAATGCAAAGGGTAAGACAACCTCCAGTTGGCAGACAGTTATGGATCTCTGTTGTCAGTTGGAGCCAGATCTAATGCCTGCTATTCGTCAGACCAATAGCATTCCACCCATTGTACAGGTCATGTCAGTGCTGCACTTCCTGGCCACAGGATCCTTTAAAAATACTGTGGCCCTAACTGCAGGGCGTGTCACAGCTTTTGTTCAGTTTGGTCTTGAAGCATGTCCTCTCATCACTGTTGAAACACCTGGACAGCTACATCCGTTTTCCACAGCGTGAAGATTCGGCCCATGTGAAAGCTGATTTTGTATGCTTTGTCACTTATACCATATGTGGTGGGAGCCATTGATGGTACCCATGTAGCATTTATTCTCCCCAAAGGCCATGAACAGTTGTATTGGAACAGGAAGAACTTCCACTCTATTAGTGTCAAGGTAGTCTGTTTGGTGGACCTCTACATTTCCCAAGTATGTGCAAAGTACCCTGGTTCAATTAATGACCCCTACATCAAGCGGAACAGCAATATCCCACTGCTGATTACACAACAGTACACAGAGAGGGCATGGCTGTTGGTAAGTCATAAATGTGATGTGTGTCGGTATCTTATCTCTGCTGCCATATGTAAGGATGTCCAAGATTGATGTTTGCAGACATGTAACAATCCCTTGCAGGGGATTCTGGCTACCCAAACTGTCCCTGGTTGTTGACACCAGTGAGATACCCAACCACGCCAGGGAAAGTTTGCTTCACTGATGCCCATGGAAGGACGAGGTGTGTCATGGACTATCCTTTTGGGCTCCTAAATACTAGATTTAATTGCATTGATAAGTCTGGTACAGCCCTCCTCTACTCACCAGTCAAAGGTTGTCAAATCATTGTTGCCTTCTGTATGCTCCACAACCTCGCCATGAGACGTCAGATCCCATATATACCGGATGAAGGGGAGCCAGCAGTTCCAGCGGGTGAAAATGCAGGATGACTGTGATGAGGATTAACCTAAAGACATCTGGACAGATCACATAAATCAGTACTTGAACTTACTGCAGGTATGTGTGGCTTTTGGGTTCTTCGGGGGCTTCGAGATTTATGAGAAGGGTCTTTCAATGACCATCAGACAGCTCATCAGTTGCTTAGCAGGACATTTCTCAGGTGTGCATGCAAAATTGTACATGGAGTTGCGACTATCGTAATGATCTCCTTCGTTCATGTTTGTCACACTACACAATCAGTGTTACCTTTGTATTTAGGACATGCCTTTATCAGTCTCCATTACCATTACCTACCTACACCTTTTGTATTACATTTTCACTTTGCAGACATCTTCACAAAGTCATCCTCTTGTGGTCAATTCTGAATTGTGTCACAGGCAGGTGGGATTTGCAGGTCTGACATGCGAAGTGAACATAGATAGATCCAGGTTCTGTATGGCATCATATTGGTGGTGTCTGAGTTCCATGCCCAGACTGTCAGTACAGTGGAATGGTAGTGTTCTGGTCCACACAATATACCTGTGTGCCATGTTTCTGGGTACACTAGTGTCATGTGTGATCTTGTGTCTCTGATACATGTCACCCTGTGCAATCCTTAATTTCCACCTTTACATTGATTTGACAGTGATACTATTTAACTGGTATGTAGCTGTCGCTGTATTTTCCTCATTGCAGGCCACTGTGCATGTGTGTTAAGACTGACATGGATGAGTAGCATGGATACACATACCTGGCCATGGTAAGTGGAAGGTTCCATGACTGGGGGCAGTTGTACTGAGCCCTGTCTGTATTATGTGATATAGTAATTTAGGAGGTATGGTATTGGTAAGTGATAAGGCGTTGGCTGATTACATATGAAACCAATCTGTTTGCCTTCTTGGATAGACAAAGATGGACATGTACCTAACTTCATTAGTTTGTGGATTGCTTGTTATTCACAACTATGCTGAAGCATTGAATTGTGAAGCTGTACTGCACTGTGTGGTCTTTGGCATGTTGTCAACCTATGTGCAGGAAGGTGCAATAAATGGGAATTGGAGTATGTGCATTTGTATCATTGTACATAACATAATTGTGAATATCATGTGTAAGCATCATATTTCAGAGTTAACTGTCTATTATAGCTGAAAAATTATTCCAAACATGATATGTGGTTTAGTGGTATTTATTAACAAAGCACAGGAGAATTATAGGATTGGGATCAAATCATATAGTGCAAACAGTGAAGGGTTTAGTCATGGTGGATATAATCATCAGGGACGCTGATATAACATTTGGACTCTCAAGTCAAGTGTCCTTGTACCATTTGAAAATAGAGAATGGTTGTAAAACAGTCCACAGGGTGTATCTGTGACACACAAGGGGAACTAATGTGTAGAGGATCACTTCCTGGCACTGGTTAACGTCTTGCATCTGCTCCTCCTGGATGTTTTGTTGGACGTCCATGTTTGCGGAAGGTTCTTCACCTACAGATGCTGGGGTGTCTGAGGCATGTCCTTCCCATTGCAGAGCCTCCATTCCACTGGCTGCCACAGATAATGGAGGGGCTGATGTTAAATGGCCAATGGAAGAGTCTGTTGTGGACATAACCTACTCAGGTTGGTAATAATGCCTCTCAGCACCACTATCAGGTAGGCCATGTTGGCATTGTGAGCTTCACACTTTTGCATGACTTCCTGGTGGCTGTCTCTGTGCAGCTGCTTCTTCTCCACCATCATCCATCATGGCAAGTACCTGGCCCATCATGTCTTGGGACTGTTGGTAGGCTCCCAAGACTTGAGAGATAGCGTCCTGGCCAGCAATATCCCTAGGTACCTCTATCTGGTGGCCCACACCATCCCTCCCACACACCCTGCCCCTGCATGCCTGTGCCCTTGGCTCAGTTTGCCCACTGCCATTGGTGCTATGTCCTTCATTGTCAGGAGTTTCTAGTGGTGACTCCGGTACCTGTACTGGGGGGCACATGATGGTTGTAACTGTCCTTGGAACACAGGTTTGGGGGTGAATGGTTGCTTCGGATGTCGATGAAACAGTGGTGGGAGGAGTCAATGTAGGCAGGGTGAGGCTGACAGTTATAGACTGACCAGGTGTCCCGAATGGGCCAGAGTTATCCTCAATGTCCTCACATTTAGGTTTATTCTCATCACTGAGGACTTAATCTGGGGGAAGTGGCTGTCCCAGGTGTCTTCTCCATGGTCACAATAATGCAACATGTGGTATCAGACTTTTACAGGTAGATATACTTTGAGCCATGTACAACGAGGCTTTGCTTGATCCCCTTTCATGACAGTGACCCCTGCTTTCAAACCTGTGGTACAGCTGTCTGGAATACAGAAATTTCCTACATCATACACCTTGCTACAAGTTATTAGATTAGCTTGGCAGTTGAATGTCTGGTGGTAGAGTCATATCTTGTCTGCCGTGTAGCTTTAGATTGTTCATGTTATCTCTGAGTTAGCAGTAGTTCAGTATTGAGTCACCAGACAGCTGCATAATGTAAAGTGTAAACTGACCTGTCCATCAGCTTAGAAGTGACCATTCTACCTTGCCATATATAGCAGGTTAAACCTAGTACATCACACTGCAGTTATCTGTATTCCCCCTAGGTGAGTATATTTCAATGGGTCAAGGGAGGTAAAAGGGGCATTTTAGCAGAGGACACAGCTATAGCTGTGTGTTGGTGGTATTGTCCTGGGAGATGCCCATAGCATTGCTGTCATTGCTCTTGACTGTACAATTGTGGATCATTATGGTGGGCCTACTCAATTATGTAGTTGACATGCACTGCTATTTTCATTGTGGTACACTGTTCTGGTTTCTTAACGGTAGAACAGTGCCTGCTGGGAGTTGTAGTGCTGTCAGTCCCTGTACTACCCATGCCATTCACAGACAATGTGCCCCCAGGGTAGTTTACTTGACATGTTGAATGTCAGAGAGGGGTATTTGGACAGTCAGACGCAGGGATAGTGAGTGTGTTCACTGTTAAGATGTCAAAAGCTGATCAGTGAGCATGCAAGACAGAACTTTAAGGTGACATTTTCAGTGCTGTGACCTACCTGACTCCTCTTCCCAGGTATTCCTGTCAAGCACTCAGGATGCAGAATGCTCAAGACATTCTTCTCCCATGATGTGAAAGTTGGGGGAAGAGGTGGGGACCCACCACCAGCATTGAGGACCATCAGCTGGTACCTGGCGGCCATGGAACATACCTTCCCCCTGTGGTAATTCCACCTCTTCCTGATGTCCTCCCTTGTGCGTGGATAGGTGCCTACAGAATTCACCCTGCTGACTATTCTTTGCCACATCACCATTTTCCTGGCAATAGAGGTTTGTTGGACTTGGGCTCCAAATAAGTGTGGCTCTACTCTGATGAATTCATCCATCATGACCCTCAACTCATCATCTGTGAAGCGAGGATGTTTTTGTGGGGAGACAATAGTGGTTGATTACATGAAAAGTTTTAAAAAATGGGTGATGAGGTGTGGGTGCTTTGTTGTGGGTGGGTGAGGTGTGGTGTCTGATGTATGGAGTAAATATTTATGTGATGTGAATGATGATCAGGTGTGGGATGAGTGGTATTTTAAGTGTGGAGGAGTGCCTATTCCATGGTTCTTTATTTTGAAATGGCGCTCTGTCTTCTGTGTGTGGAGTTCTGGTTAAAAAAGATTGTGGTGTTTGAGGGGGTGTGATTTATAATGCAGTATGTAGGTGTGTCGGGTGTGTCGGGTGTGTGGATGTGTATCAGATGTGTGGAATTCAAACTACCCAATGTGGTGTAGTTTGTTACTGTGGTGACCATTGCAGTTTGCACTGCCATTGGTTTTCCACCATGGAAGAACAGCTTTTGTGATTTGTGGGATGTAATATGTTCGGAGGATCTTTGGCGGGCTGGCACTGGTGGTGAATCCGCCTCTTTCCCACCCTCCAGAGTCCTGGCTGTGTCGGCTTGTTGGTTGGGTTTTGGCAGTCCTGGCTCTGTAACTCATAATGCGGCGGTCGGTCCACCACCTCCAACATAGCAGTCCACAGACCGTCCAAACTGTAATGAGGCCCTATATTATTATCAACAATAATATTTACCACAATATTGTGTTAGTGATCCTAATATTCCCATATATGTCTTCCAAGATGTTTCTTGTTTTTATTGACAGTCTTTTAGAATTATCTATATATTTGTCTCATGTTCAGGAGGTGCCCTGAGAATGACATTCACACACGTTCCTGCAACATGTTTCCTTTAGTCAAATAATTCATCTGTAGACCTTGAGATAGCTTTTGTATATTTAAACTAAAATATTTATTATATTACTTCTTCTGCTTCTCATGCCATGCATGTATACTGATATGGAGCAAACACAATTGAAATTAAATCATTACTATGTATTTCAGTGTGTTTTCTGGCTTAGGATAGCTAGCCTCAGTTAGGCCTTGATGCCATCTTGTTCGAAATTGATGCCACACCATGATGCTCATTTTGTGTTTATGTTTCTTGCTTGACACTGTATACAACAAGATGTGGATTGCTTATTTCTGAGAGATGCAGTTCTCAAGGAGACTGCAACAAGAAACACTTTTGCAACATTATTGAATGTTCTTCCACTAGCATGGTGTACTGCATTCAGTCACAATGGTTGACTGTTGTTGATGCAACTTTTTTTTTCTGACACCGCTGAATGACATTAGGACAGAAGGGTTGAATCAATACTCAAGGTGTCAGTTAGTGCTAAGGATTATGTGATTTTTAAAATTATGAAAAAGTGATTTGTTAGAGTAATGATCAGGATTCTAAGCCCATCAGTCTGCTTTAGAGACAATTATTTTCAATGAACCAGAAACATTACGAACAGGAGGTGCTGAACAGTCTTCAATAACACTAGCTGGGTATTTCATCCCATCTCATCCTAACAATATTTATCAAAGAACTATCTGACCAGGATCAAAAAGATGATCATGTTATGCCAAACCTATTTGGTAGGAGCATTTGATAATACAGCCAGCCAACCTTCAAGAGTCCAATGCCTCCATAAATGACATGCTCATTAGGATAGGCTTCTGCTTCTGAAGGGGACCACCGTAGCTGAACAGACATTATTGTGAGATGGGTAGTAATTGCTTCATCACAATTCTTACTCTAGGTGGGTAAGATGTTCCAATGCTCTCTACTCAATATATCAGCCCTATTTAATCAATTACTCTCTAGCTTTTGCACATAAACAGTAGAAGTAATTTTTAAGGGTGCCTACCCTGAATCACTGTAACGTCTTACTATGTCTGATATATAGAGATGTCTATTGAAATTCACAATGCACGTTCTGCTCTGGTGGCGGCAATGTAGGGGGTTCCTCAACTTGCATATCTATTACATATTTAAAGTCACTGTCAGACCTATTGTGGATATTAAGCTTGAACCCTGGAGATTGAGTTAGTTTGCCTCTCATTATCCCAGGTCTGTTGTGTTATGGCTCTGTAAACTAGGCCAATGACAATCCCTTAAGCACTTAATCACATTCTCTCACTGGGACCAGCGGCAAGAAGTCACAGGAAGCTCAGGGAACTAATAAGGGATGCTCGAACTTAGGGCCTGATTTCTACTTTTTTAGCGCTGCATTTACGCAAAAACGGTGCAAACTTACAAAATTAAATTATCTTTTGTAAGTTTGCTCCACTTTTGCGTAAAAAAATTATGCAAATGCAGCACTAAAAAAAGTATAAATCAGGACCTTAGTGCTCAACAAACACACATTAGCGTAATAAATGATTGTTCAACCAAGTGCTGTACTTTCAAGAAGAAAAATACTTTAAATCACACTATATCAAAACATTACACATACTAAATGAACAAGAAGCAACTTAGGGCCTGATTTAGATGTTGGAGGTAATGGTCCTGCTGTTGCCTTTTCAATTGAAAACCTGTCTGCCTCTGTGATGGTCCACCAGCCATCTTTAGAAGTTGGCAGTCCCATAGATAAAAGTCTGCATTCGAATCATCGTCTGCTCCAAGAAAGATCACCCGCGGCGTCATAGGGAATAGTGGCTGAGGGTGGAACCCCAGACACCCTTTCCACCGTGCAGTTTTGGATATGCCTTACTGCCATGAAAAAAGTGGCAATCCGACCTCCATGTTTTTAGATGGCATATTGGGGGAAATGAGGGTGAAGACTCACCTTTTTTCCACATTCCACCATTTTCTTCGACTGGACATGACTGGACAATATCTGCCATCGCTGCTGCCACTGACCCACGGAGAAAACACAAACCCCCCACATCGCCAGACTCGAAGGTAGGCGTGCCACATTGCCAGGTGTTCTGGGTGGGCACTGCATGAGAGGTCAGGCCAATAAAGACATGTACATGTCACAGTAATTTTTTTCATCACTGTGACATACAAATGTCAGGGACACAAGTGGATTAGACATGGATCGGGACACGCTGGTACACAACACATATCGCACACATACACAGCTGTCATTATGGTGCCGGTACTCATAGGAAAATGAATGCTGGCACCACAGTGACAATATATTCACATTTGTCAGCTGTATCCACATTGCCAGGGGACCGGTACCTGTAATGTTGTGTTGCGAGTTGTGTGTGAGTCAGTACATGTATGTTTGTGTGCAATGTGACTGGCTGGTTGAGGTGGAGGGAGCTGGAGTGGTTGACGTGGTCATGTCATTATGTGTGTCACTTGCATGTGAGACCTAGGTTGTTGTGTATGTGGTGTTGCTGGTAGACACATTCAGGTGAGTGTGATTGTTGTGTGGCTGGCTGATGATGTGTGTAGTTGTGCTGGTGTGAGTGTGTTTGTGTAGCTGAGTGTGCTGAGTGTGTAGTTGTGTTAGTTGTCATGGTTGTGTTGAATGTGGGTACAGTGTCAATTGTGTGTGCATGTTGTGTCATGGATGTATGTATGTCAATGTGTGTTTTCAGCATGCACACGTTGTGCTGTGTTCGAATGCCAATGTGTATTGTGTGAATGTGGTGTGTTGTGTAGTGTGTAGTGCAGGGCAGTTGTACGAAGTCCATTGGGATACGCTGCCATCTCCCTCCATCAGCAATCCGTCGCCATTCAATCCCCTTGCAGAACTGTGACATCTAAATAAGTTGTGTGGAACACAGTTCGCTTAATGTTTTTTTTGGGTCCGCCGTCAATGCAGCTTGGTGGTATAGCTCTAAAGATCTAAATCAGGCCCTTAGTTTCCTCCGTTCTTGAGGTTGTCTGCATCATTTCCTGCTAATGGCCCTGTTGCACCTCACATGACAGGTGGTTCTCTTGCAGGATCAGAGTCAAGCATAATGATGGTCTGATGTGTATTAATGCATACTCTCTC
This sequence comes from Pleurodeles waltl, assembly GCF_031143425.1. NCBI lineage: Eukaryota > Metazoa > Chordata > Amphibia > Caudata > Salamandridae > Pleurodeles > Pleurodeles waltl. The sequence continues at coordinate 413,613,297 of NC_090447.1, forward strand.
AATGTACACAGTTTCTATCACAGTTCACTTTACCTCACCAAGCAAGGCTTTTCAGTCCATGTTTAGGTCTGCATACTTGGAAGGCCAAGCTGCTCCTCCTATGCTTTCCCTCACTCCCAATTCTGAGAAAGCACAAGCCAATAGTTCTTCTCAGACTCTCGTCAGGTGGCATTGTCTGTAGGGAGGCAGCTGCTTTGTATCCTCTGCTGACTAGGGTTGTTTCTCAGGGAGAGACTGTTGTTGTGTGAGTGTACGAGGTCAATACTGGACAAACATTTCTCTTTATAAGCCCCAACCATGTTTCAGCATCCCCCCAAGTATCCGTAAGTTCAACCAGAACGCAACCTAATGCTTTATTGCTTGGCCACTACTCATGGTTGCATTTATCTATGCAACTATGGGCTTTGAAGATATTTTTTATATTTATGAAATACGTATCAGTCTTTTAATCTACTTACTCATCAACGGACTAACTTTGCTCCACTTTTCAATTGTAATAATTACTTATTCTTACAGGATGACTTGTGCTGGGCCTAGAGAAAGTCATTTTTCAAACAAAAATGTGTTGGCTGCCAGTTGTTGTGCACAAATCAAGGTCTATGTGAATACTTGGAACAACCGTGCGATAAAAATTGTGGAACTTAAGAATTGACTTTATTCTGAAAACTTATGTAACGGACTGCACATTATGCGTATTTCAGAGGTGTTTCCTATTTTTGGATTGCAAACTTTTGGTTAATGATTGATCTACAACCTAGTGGTAGCAGGGTGTTTTGATACCATGTGAGCAATGTTATTTATTACTGTTGATCACTATAGGTACTTGACCTGAAGTTTGGAAGTTTTAGATGACCGATTATTCAACCACAGCTACCAGATTGTTGTAAGTTTGTCTAGGAAAGCAGCCTCATCTCCATCTTGTACAGTAAGTCAGGCTTAGGGTATCAAAAAATGTATCCCACATATCTTCATTACTCTGAATCACTTACACGTACCAGACATCTACTAAGTAGGCTACTTCTCCAAAACGTAAGACATAGTTTTGGGATTTTATCAATAGGATCTGATAAGCGCATACAAGTGAAAATTTACAAAGTTGGTAGGTAAACTCCCACTCCAGTGACATAGTTAAAATTATCTAGTCACAACTATACATTTACAAAACAGTATGCTGCCAACTCCACGCCATCTGCTAACTCCATGATAGGAACAGCATTATACAGTCGGCTCAGTGAGAGAAAAGCAGGTGTGTGCCCCCCCCAGGTCACAGGACAAGTCTAGGACCTCACTCATATTAAGGAAGAGGCCTAGGCCTTTGCACACACTAGATGTGATGCAAGGGCCAATATCAAAAATCAGGAAAGTCGGAAACTCAGGGCAGGAGTACATAACTGCACATCATGCAGGGAACATTCCCGTCCTAATAGTCACATTTTGAAGAACCATGTGATGGTCATTAATGTACAATGGTAAAATGAATAGGTAAAGTACACTGCCTTCCCATCCACATTTGAGGATACATGATTTGGTGAAATACCAATAATGAAAATGCCTTGTTCTTCCTGGATTACTTATATATAAGCTCTCTATAGATCTGACCCACACGGTACCCATCTTTATGTACATAAACAATGGACTGCAGTTGTGGTCTATTAAATATGTCTGATTCATGTGTGCTCTATAACTTATATTAAAGAGTTCTTCTTCCCTGTTAAACGTGTTGATATAATGAAGGTGGGGTCAGTGATCTAGAAATACATTGTAACTTTCCTGGTCTGGATAGGGAAAATGGCATCAGTTGAAAAAATAATCTATAAACAATGCGTAACACAAACTGTATTCCCTCTTTTTGCTACTAAATATGTAGAATGTTCACGCCTCAAGTGTCAACATTGATCATTTGTTCATTCGACACCTGCTTCGAAAAGGACATTACTAGATTAAAGGTATTCGATGCACAGCTAAGTCAAGAGTTACTGTAAACAAATCACTAAGGGAAGTTTCTACATTAGCCTAATTGACATGGGACAGTAGGCAAAGAGCCATCACATACAAAACACATAACAGATTTAAAAACTGTGAGTCTAGGTTTTGCCTCCCATCATTAGCCACAGTTAAATAGTGATGGCACCTAGAGACAATGTAGATTTGTGGTGTTTTAGAAACTCTAAGAAAAGGTCTTGACAATGCCCCTTACCAGTTCTAGCCATCATGCTTGTATATTAACAATACAGCTTCATTTTTACGCTTTGACAGACCTGTTATTATTTTATGCAGATGTTCGATCTCTTATTGCTTCAACATGTTGACTACATTACAGGTAAAAGGGGTGTATGCTTTAACTTTGTTCTTTTTTGTTTTCCCTACAGAGATATTCTGTACTGGATATGGGGCCACCCCGCACAGTCATCACTTTGAACAATGCCATGTACTGGCAGGACCTTGAAGAGGCTTGTGGTTATGAGTGTTTAGATGGCAAAGACTGTCAAAGTTTCTTCTGCTGCTACGATGAATGTAAATCTGGCTCCTGGCGAAGAGGCCGGATTCACATAGACCTTTTAGAACTAGACACCTACTCCAGGGTGTTTTTCCCAACATCATTCCTACTGTTTAACCTCGTCTACTGGGTCGGATACCTATATCTTTAAAAGAGGCCCACTGTGGTGAAGGCGGCTTGGTTTTCTTGTAGAAATTCGAGAAGGACACTGGTGTTTTCACCTCAATTTACAAAGGTGGACACTCTTGGGAGCTATTGTGGTATCCAAAATTGAACTTTCAATGGGAAGCTGAAAAAAGGGAAGTGGATGAACTCTAATTGCTTCTAAACAAAAATTGAGTTGAAATACTATATTCTTACCAAATTCTACTAAGTTTATACGATAATCTGTACTTACGGGTGATTACCGAAAGTCTTGTTCAGATTTTAACTGTATCATTAAAAACTACTCTTCGCATAGTCCAGGCAAGGATGCAAGGTTCAGCTTAGGTTGTTTAGTTGCTTTATGATGCTTCACTTTTCACTGGGGTTCAACACACTTTCTGGTGCTCCCAGGTAATGGTATCATTACTCCTTGTCCTAAACCCAAGTCAAGCACCAGTTCTTTATGGTGCTAGAGTATGTGCTCTTTTCAAAATGGCAAGCTACTGCAACAAACTACTGAGTACTTTTATCCCACAGAAGCAATACCCTTTCCAATAACAATTATCCACTTGCACGCTTCAGCTCCTTCTACAGGTAGGGGCAGAAAGAAACACGGAGTCTTATCAAATCCAGTTCCTAATTAAGAAGGGGAAAGTCCTTCTTTTGCAAATGTCATGATTATGAAAATGTACTAGCCTACCTGTCTCGAAAGAAATGGGCGGGCAGGGGGGCAAATGTCAAGTACCATTCAAGGATTGTATGACACTATATTGAGGTCAACAATATTGACCTCCAATAATCTTGCAACCAGTACATCGCCTGCCACTACATCAAAATGTTAAGGATGTTATCGCTATTATTACCTCCATATTGTCTACCTTACCCTGTTCACTACTGTATTGATCTTTTATGTTAACCTCTACTTGCATTACAATATAGTGTTTTGGCGGGCAATTTAATGGATGCAACATTAATGTCATATTATATAACGTATGCAATATACTAGGTTTTAAACCTACATAAGAGGTGAAAATGTTTGGTCACCTGATCAGCGTCGATGAAAAAGAAATTTTGTGAAGTGCCCTAAAATTTAACTTTCTCTGTTTCTGATGTAGATGTGTGTGCTTTTTTCATGATTTTTTAAGTCGTGAATTCAAAAATAACCATTGTTTACAACCATTTCCGGGCAAAATGAGTTTTTATTTAAAAGTTAAGAAATGGTTTTCAACGTGGAGTAGTTCTTAGTTATTAGAATGTAGATGAGCCAACACAGATCGATGCCATCAATCTGACAAACATGATAATTGTGGTCAGAGATAGGCGCTTGAAAGGTTATAATGACTCACTCTTATCCAAGTGTTTTGCAGGTAATTCATTGCTGGCCTAAACTGAAGTCCAGAACCGCTAATCACACCTGTTTCTAATCCTGCTGTGCCTCCATGAATGATCCACCCTAAGTGCTCAATGAACTGACTGCGCTCTTTGTTGTTGTGCAGGCAGGTTGACTCGATGCACCTTGATGCATTTGTACTTGCTGAGACTGTTGGCGAGCGAGACAACTTATACTGACCTTCAACCAAGTGAGCATATCTAAACCAGAGTGTTCAGGGCAATGGACAAGCATTTGAAATCACAGATGTATTTTTGACCATTAATTTAAGGTTTTTCTTGGTTATATCATACACCGATTTTGCTTCCAGAATTACAGGAAAAGAATTTCATTTTTTCACTCCAATGTAAAAGGAAATTGTATTGCCAACTTTTGCAAGAGGACTAGTGTTACAAAACCGAAACAGAATCTTGCTAGCTATGAAAAACAACATCTGTGGGGTAGGCTGTGTTCTCATTCTCAGTTATAACTAGTCAACAACAGTAAAGCTCGGGGAGGAAAAAACACAGGAGGCAAACCCACCCACATTTCAATCCGCAGTGAAAATAACACAATCTATTTGATTGTTCACACATTACATGCGCGCGCACACACACACTCACCCACACACACACACTTTTGCAGCCTCTATCTAGAGACTTCCAGCATAGTAATAGCAGAAAAGAAGAAGGATACGAAGGAGACGATTAGTGATATCCATTGTGTTACACCAGTATTTTGTGAGCACTGTAGTTGTGCCAAAAGGATCTCAATTTAACGTGTGTTTCAGAGTCAAAGACCACTAGGTAAATAATCCATATGCTGTTTTTGTCAGGCTGATGAGATATCAGTAGTAAGTAATCAACACAGTAATGGCATGTGGAAATGCTCAGGATGAATCTACCTACCATGTAGGATTAATGTTGTGAGAAAAGCATATAGCTTTCAGAATTCACGTATTGCTAATTACTGATAATGTTGAGTTCTGCTTCAATTCCGAGACTAGCACGTCCCTAGAGGTAAGTCTATCCTAGGTGCTCCCAATCTAAGATTATTGAGGTTCTTCCTAGTCTGTCTGACCCACCAGAATTGATAACACTATCATCAATACCCAGAAAAGCACTGCACATACACTGTCTACAAATAGGCCATCAGGATTAAGGTCCACCTATTCTTATCTAATGCTTGTTGAAGGCAGACGGTCACAAAAAGCCTGGTCACTATCGGGTCTGAATTGGACCTGACCATCTGCAATATTCTTCAGTCTTTGAGTTTTTCGACTTTGGTACATCCCTGAGGAAGGGCCACTGCAGGATCAGTCTCATCCTGAGAGGAAAATTCCTTCCCTTCCTTCCTCCTCCTTGGACAGACAATCCAAAAAGACCTGTCCTGTGAGCAGCTCGCCTGCAAGCTGTTTTCTGTTTACCGACTGATCTGGTGCTCCTCTCCGGATTCTTATATATCTTTCACACAATTTACTAAGTGAAGGACCACACTCAATCAATGGTCTACAGGCACAATCAGTTAAACTCTACTGATGGCTAACCAGTGACTTTCACCTTTTCACCTCACATTAATTGGGCCGTTTTTTGCAACCTCTAGCAGTGGCTTCTAAGAATGTTGCAGATACATTGAACTTGCTGCAAGATGATTTTCAATGCTGTCCATATATTATAAGTTAGACAGCCCTGCGCACATAGGGGCATATTTATCCAAATTTGCGTAGCCCTTGGGCAATGCAAGTTAACGCAAGGGCAGCACAAAACCTAGATGAGATTTACCAAGCCACACAAGTCCTTGCCTTACATTACTCTGCCCCAGGGAAGTGTTCCATGGGTGGAGCAGTGGTGTTCCCGTGCATCCGCCCATGGATTTTGGTGCCATCCCAAATTTAACATGAATAGTAGACTTGGGAATGTGTCAAAATGCTATGCCAAATATATTTATTCTACTCATTTTTTTTCCTATTTCTACATGTGCTGCATTGTGTATCACATGCAGAAAGATGAAAAAGCCCCAAAGGATTGTTTTAGTGCAGGAAGGTGTCTCTTCCTGCACAAAACAATCCATCCTACATTGGCGCTAGGCAGCCAAAAGTGTGCCAACACAAGGAAAGGGCAGGAATGCACTTTATCTTGATAGATACTGCACACTCCTGCCCTCTCCCTTTCGCACAGTGCAGCAACGTACCCTGCTGAGTTTCATAGCATGAAAAAATGATAAGTATAGCCCATAATGTCCTCTTAGAAAAACATTTGTAAATATGAATGTCATAACAGAGACAGTCTGCCCATTTCAAAAGTAGAGTATGGACTTAACCGTCCCACAAATACTCACTGAGTTACTGGGAAGGGTAGTTCCTTTTTACTCAAAGGGTACATGTTCTTCACACAATCACATAAACCCTCTGATATACAACTCCAGAGAGCAATGAACACTTTTATTTACAGAAGCTGGTTCACTTTTAGGGCCAGATGTAGGTAGATATGGTTTTGCGACTCGCAATTTGCGAGTCACAAAACCATATGCAGAATGGTGTCCATGACACCATCTGTGATTCGCAAGTGGGTCGCAGAGACCCACCTCATTAATATTAATGAGGTGGGTCGCAATTTGCGACCCCCTTGCGATTCCCTGCACTCACAGGGATGGTGGCCTGCTGGAGACAGCAGACCACCATGTCTGTGACTGCTTTTTAAATAAAGCAGTTTTTTTTATTAATTTTTTTATTGCAGCCCGTTTTCCTTAAAGGAAAACGAGTTGCAATACAAACGAAAAAATTAAACCATTTGGTTTCATTTTTCAGAGTAGGCAGTGGTCCATTGGACCACTGCCTGCTCTGAAAAAATATTTTTGGCGACATTCACAAAGGGGAATGGGTCCCATGGGGAACCCTTCCCTTTTGCGAATGAGTTAGCACCCACTTCACATGGGTGATAACTGCGAATTGCTTTGCGACCGCGTTCGCGGTCACAAAGCAATTCTGCATCGCGGTGCGAATCGCAAATAGGAAGGGAACACCCCTTCTTATTTGCGAGTTGGTACCGACTCGCTATATGGGAATCTGCATCACAATCGGTTCCTACATCTGGCTACCAAATGAGGGTACATTTCAGCAAATACTGTCCATAGGTAGATTGTTTTATTTGCACAGAGTTTCAGGAGACCTTGCCATTGTGCATGCAAGACAAGTGCTGAAAGTGATCAGCAAGAACTAAAAGGGCATATTAGCAACTGCCCTGTTTTATGTCCAACTTTTAACATTTCTGAGGTAGCATCCAACAGAAATGTCCCTCAAAGAGTTTGAATACATGCCATTTTGCGACCAAATAAACAGCCGGTATTGCGTTTTCTGCAACTGGCCTTTCGAACAATGGGAAGCTCATCCAGTGTTCAAACGTCACACAACTTCCACTTTAAATAAATATTGTTTTTTCCGACTTAATTCCACTTTCCTTTGGGGTAGACTAACGAGTCCATTGCTGCAATTCCAAAAGCCTACAGAGCTGTTTAATACATTCCGAAATCTGTCCCTGAGAGACTGACATCTTTGATTCACTAGAAAGACAGTGATCTTTCCTCAGAGTCCAGTGAGATTATACCTACAAATCCATGAAAATTGGAGATTGACACTACATACGCATTGTCCCATTCCAGTGGAGCAAAATGTCAAAACGCATATTTTTTTATATTTTTCCGCAATGTGAATGATTTTACCTTCTTGATAAATGGCTTACGCCACCAGAAAATATCTTGCCATACCGCTTCCTTTTCATAACTGAAAGGGACTTACTCTTCCACTTAAGTAAAGAGCACAGATGAGTAAATTCCTCCATAATGATTGTAAATATACGCAAGACTATGAGTTTGTGGGTTTACGGGGTGCCAAGGTGACATTTTGTTAATCTCTTTTGTTGAAGTTATGTAAAATGCAAATTAAAATGAAATGAGTAATGTTTTAGTATGCCTAACGTCCATTTTGCACTATTGTTTAGCGCCAAAAGCATCCTAACATCCCATGTTGGTGCAAGGACACATTCTGCACTAAAACAGTGCAGACTTGCACATGCTAAACAGCTCCTCGTATTCTGTCCCTACATGTTTTCCTCGTGTGTCCACAATAAGATTTTTACCAGAACAAAGTCTCAATTAAGCAACATGACAAAATGGCACAATCTCAGGCATTTTGCATAACAACTGTAACTCGAAATGTTGGAAATTAGGAAAGGTGACGCCAGAGTACACAGAATTTCACCTGGTCCTACATTTAACTTTATTTTTTTACTAGAAACTGCTGTGGAAAGTACACTTTCCTGTGTCTTATTAGAGATATTTTCAACCACAACAGGACTGAGGCCCATAGAAAATGTCTGCAGAGCCTCATTATTGGGATCAGGGAATTTCCAGTTATTGTAACACAATATGATGGTCATGCTATCACCTGGCAAAAAGACTGTGTTCTAAATATCGTTTACTAAAGTATTGCATTATAGAAGTTAATAACAACAGACCTGCACCCAACGGAACAATATTTATGTAAACTATAGTAAGGTCACAATATTTACGTTTGCTGATGTGTCTATGAAATTCTGGCATACAACCGGAATTTCCACCTGCACACAGAATTGGAACTTCGTGTGCCAACAGGTTTATGAATTACACTCTATATTAGTGTGTGTCAATCTCTCTATAACTGAAGCATACTCAGCAGACCAGACAATACAAATGTACACTTCACCAAATTAAGTCAGTCGAACACCAGTGTTGAAGTGACTCATTCTGCAGCCTTGAAACACAATATAGTTAATGTAGCATCACAATGAGCTCTCTTTAAGGTAACAAGGCCAGTGATTTGCTCCTAAACAAAAGCCATTGAGTGGAACACCGCCTCAGATGCTTTGATGGAAAGCTTGAGCTTCTTCTACCTGTCCCTTGTCGGATGACATGTCGATTGTTCTAGGGCACGGCCAAATTAGAAACCAAAATCAGTCATGGAAAAACTAACATTGGCCAAGCCAATAGTTCTCATCTTTGAGTCTTATCGACTTTGCTAATGTTTTTTAGACATTATTGGAACCTGGTTAAACAAATGTCAAGCATTTCTCCCATCACCTTTTGTGCATTTGATGTAATGCCCTATGAAGGCAAGAGTGTGCCCAGACGACAGCCACGTATTCACTGTGCCACTGGAACCAAGTTGTACTGACATAGAACAAAAGCTTTAACTTTTACAGGAAGTCTGACAATAAACATGTAATATCAAGAAAAGTTTGGACTTCCATTCCTTATTTAAGACCAGGCTCTTTGTTCACCTTTCATTTATGTCTCTTTCTATTTGTCAATTTGGAGTACCTGTTAATTTCTCTAAGGCTTACCTTTCATAGTATGTTTAGTAGTTCTACAATAGTATTGCTAATGTACTTCAAAATGCTGTTCACAAACCTACAGGACCTATTCACAAACTGCATTTTGTTCCCCTCTAGTAGTACTGCAATAGTACTAAAGTGCTACAGAGGGACATTCACAAATCTGTGAGTGTAAATCTTCACATCTGGTCCTCCTATTTTTCTGTGGAAAAGTCCATACACATGGGAGGAACAGCAAAAAAAAGGGGCATACTACTAAATGGGAAGGTTATTGGGAGGATTAAGGAAGGGTTTAAGAGGTGTGAGAGAGGAGCTTAGGAAGGGACCTGCCCTCACCCACAAAAGAGTATGGCCCATATTTATACTTTTTAATGCAAAACTGCGCTAGCCTAGATGTGCGTCAAAAAGTTTAACGCGGGCTACCACCATTCCAACGCACCAGCCGGGCACCTAATTTATGGAATGATAGTAGCCGGTGCTGCAGCCTGGTTAGCGTCAAAATAAATGACGCTAACCGGGCAGTGGAGGCGTAGGGAAGGATGGGGGTTGTGCGCCAAAGAATGGTGCAAGTCAGGTTAGAGTCAAAAATATAGACTCTAACCTGACTAGCATAATTTTTTGACACACAACCCCCATGGAAATGACTCCTGTCTTAGCAAAGATAGGAGTTATGCCTTCCTGCCCAATGGCCATGCCCAAGGGACTTCTGTCCCTTGTGCATAGGCATTAGGCAGAGTGGCATGTAGGGGGGCCCAAATTAGGCCGCCCATGCCACTTAAAAAAAAGAAAAATACTTACCTCTACTTACCGTAGATGGGTCCCCACATTCATGGGTGTCCTCCAGGGGTGGGCGAGGGTGGCAGGGGGTGTCCCTGGGGGCAGGGAAGGGCCCCAGTGGACTGCTTCCATGGTCGGAGACCATGAAAATGAGCCCATAGGTCCCTTAACGCCTGCCATGACCCAGGCATTAAACCGGTTTAGAGTCATTTTTCAAGGCCCTCCCATCCCGTGCTTAATTTTTGCATGAGAGTATAAATAAGGGCCTTAGAGTCATTTTTTGCCCTGGAATGCCTACCTTGCATCTCATTAACGCAAGGTAGGTTTCAATGGTAAAACAATGACTGAAACTCCATAAATTTGGCGCTAGACGGTTCTAGCGCCAAAGTATAAATATGGAGTTAAGTTTGTGCCTGATTTGCGTAAAAAAAAATGATGCAAATCCAGCACAAACAGAGTATAAATATGCCCCTATGTCCCTTGCATTCTCAAAATGGACTTCTATTGTTATTACAGCCATGAAGAGACACAACTGTAAATTACTCCAGTTCAAAGCTGGAGTAGGTCCAGCACCACACGTGACCAACCACTGGTACTATAACACCCTCCTATTGAAAATAATGGAGATAGTGATTTAAAATAAACCCCCATTAGAAATAATGTTAATGTATATGGAGGGTGTTGCGGTATCAATAGTTGGCCATGTGTGATGTCGGACTTAGTACTGTTTCTATTTTGACAGTAGTAACTTACAGTTGTAAATTTGGCTCCACCCCTTTTTCAGTGGGTGAAATCATATAAGTCTACACTTTTGAGTTTTTCCCCTTCAATTTTGGGAACAGCTCAAAATAGTAACATTTCTCAAAGGTGAAGGAGTAAAATTGCACATCTAGCTTACAAATGTAATCTACCTTTGTGAATAGCCCTCAGTTTTTAATCATCTTTACTACCAATCTTTTTATTAGTGTTCCAGGAAGCAGCTAATCACTTACACTGTATGAAAGAAGAAAACTGGCTATGGAAGTAATGTTCTGTGGTTTGTTTTGATGTTCTGTGTTTTGATTTTGATTAAAGTATCAGTGATGCATTGGCATCATATAATTCCATAAACATTACATAAATTATCAATTCTAATGAGAACATTGGAATGTTGGGAGCTCCATTGTAGACAATGTTGTAGCTCAGGGCTTCGAATGGCTGGTATAAGCCTTCTGCTCCAACATTCCAATATTTTTCTTCCTGTTTCTCCATTTTTAATTTAGAACATTCAGCCTTCAGTGGGTGGAATGCTCTAATAGCCTTTGAGCCCTTGTGCCTCAAGATATGCCGGATGTTAAAGGTCCTCACCTTCGATATAGACCCTCACTTGTGGCTCCAGCCTATAACTGGAGTTCAGGACCATTAATAACCAGTATAGTCCTCTGCAGTGGGGTATAAGATAAGGCTTAATAGATGGTGCTAAAAGGCACACAAGTACTGTTGTATGTAATTCTGTGGCCCATTCTAGTGCATATGCTAGTACAAAAGTGCACATGCTCATAATTCATATTATTATTAAGGCATGCCTGATTAGCACAGTATTCATCACTACATATACGCACTATTATTTTGCTGGGCAGACATGAATTGTTTTATGCATCCACCCATCTTAAAATGGCACACATATGCTGTTTATAACCGATTACGCATTTATGAGACTATGAAATAATACTATAGCAGTATTCCTGTACATACCCTTCCATGTCTTCTTCAGTCAGCCGAGAATGTCCTACTCCCTCCTATGAAAAGTATAAAGAAGGTGCAGCCTTTTCTATGTGTACTTACTGTACATACATTTCACATCAATATTCCAATCTTATTCCCAATTTAGATATTTTTGGTACCAATTGACAGAGGGATGTAAGAATGCATACACATTTTAAGGTCTTGTTTTACTGTTGGGTTGCTTAATATTACCACAAACATTACTTGCACCGAATACAAATGCATGCAGTCTTCCTTACTTTGCAAACCACTGACAGGGTGTGTCTTTACAAGTTAACAACTGCCCCGATATGAACCTCTGGGCTACTTTTTTTCAGCTATCTAATTTGTTAAGAGGGAGGACATTTTTATTTTGATACCAGGCCTTTTTCCTGTCCCAGCCTGACCCTAAAACTGGTGGGAGTGTAAAGAGAATGGTGTCTTTGATGAATTCAGAGCAATGGGAAATAGCTTGCAAATCATCATTAAACATGAGCTGGGCACCTTGCATTGCAACATACGGGTTTCCCTTGTTTAAATTTAAATCTGATACATTATGAAAGTCATTCATGTTCTACAGAAATGTTTATTTGTTTGGAGTTTAGCTCATGACCCAAAGGCACACTCGTAATAAATCAAATCCAGAGTCATTCCAGTGAGGGAACAACTATTTGCCCAGGTTGCAGCATACAGAAACAAGGGAAAGCTCCCAGTGCAGTGTGTGTTTTTTCTGCTCTAGTAAAGGGGAACAGGCTGTGAAAGTGGTGTACAAAAAACCTTCCCTGCAAAGCAGTTCAACATGTCTGCAGACATTGTGTTGAAAAGCTGTACTGGATGTGGGACAGCGCCGATTGTGAAGTTGTGGAGGTACTTTTTCAATATCACAAATGCAACTTTGAAGCAACTGGAGGAGCCCAAATGTGCCTGATGCACTGCTCAACGAACTAACAGCAGAATCTAGTTTGTACTTGGCAACATGTCACAGAGCAACATACTGGGGGCAGCTCAGACATAGGGTTGTCACCTTTACCACCGAAAATGCTGGCCATTTGTTTATATTTTAAGATTCTGCAAAGGTCCAGACATTATACTTAAATAGAACTTTAAATAAAGTCATCTGTATTCATTTTTAGCATAGCTTGTCTGTCTTTGTGTACTTTAATTATCAGTCTGGGCCACTTAGATAGCACAAGAACATATTTTAAAGTGCTTTCTTCTTACCTTTACTGCTTAACTATGTACACATAAGGGAAAATATAGTGTTTTGTGGGTGATTTTCCGAATGTTTTCATTGACTGGGATAATAAAATACTGGTCATGCAAAAAAACAACCAGATGGCACCCCTAGTCAGACATGAGGGAGATGGCAAGCATGGGGATCTTAATATTCATTTGAATCAGGAATCAAGTTCTGCCAGCAAGGGTAACACTAGCAGCGGTACCCAGAAGAGCAGTGCTAGCATTAACTCTATTAGAGGAAGTTGGGGTTAAAGGGCAATGTGATAAACACTGAGTGGTGTATGTAGGAAGGAACTATTTTGCTTGTTGGGCTGGTATTCATTCGTCCTTAAGTGGATCAGAATAAACAGGCAAAATGCAGTCACTCACAATAAAGATTACCAATAGATGATGTGGACTGACTCACTGTCACATAATGCATGCGGTGATATGAAGAAAAAAGTGTGAATGACACTTGAACAGACCAATGATTGAAGAGGGCCGATCTTAAGCCACTGCATGTATGTTTGCACGTATTTGTTGCCCAAGGCACACACCTTTTTGGAGTTTTTAGAAACATGAGGCTGGAGAAACAATTACAGCTCTCTTTCTAAGCCAGACCTAAAAAGTAGTACCCTACATGGCAATAGTTTTCTGTGAGGGAGCCCCAGGACATACTTAGTATTGCTGTATAGACAAGCAGTGAGGTGCAGGATGTAGAGAGTTAGTTCCAGTCCTCTCACTCCTAGGCAAGAAGCAGCATGAAGCAGAACAACACAGCAGATAAACAGAAAAGTGATAGTCCCTCCTGACAACACAGCAGTCCTTCTTCCCAGTAGAGCGTCCTCAGTCCAGAAGTGTTCTAAGTATACATTGTCAGAGGCCCTGTAGTTATACCCAAAATTACCTTTGATGTAGGGATAACTTCACAAGAATTCTCTGAAGTGCACAAAGCTCCCCTTCAACACTACCCTGGCTCCAGACTACCAATATGGGGTAATCAGCCCTTTGCATCAGGCCAAAACACTGCCTATTCAGATATAAGTGTGAACTACCACCGCCTCTACCTGCCCAGGATGACTATCAGTGTGGAGATGATTGCAGCTGTATCTCCTGTCATATCCTTCTGAGGCTGTCTGGAAAAAATGCACAAATGTAGCTGCCATCTAAACCCAGATGTGTATTCAGTGAAATGCTAAGGCACAGAATGGTTAAAGTAAGAAAATGCAACTTTCTAACAGTGGCATTTTTAGATCTGCAATTTAAAAAACAACCAAAATATGTATTTTTAAATTGTCAATTCAGAGACACCAAACTCTATTTTTCTATCTTTTCCCAATTGGAAATTACACTTAGAAGATGTTCCAAGATAACACCAATGTTAGCCTATTTAAGAAATAGTCCTCACAATAGTGAAAAACAAATGTAAAAGTTTTTCACTACCTGAACATAATAAACTTAAAAAGATATGTCCAGCTTTTTAAATACACTACACTGTGCCCTTGGGGCTAACCAGGGCCTACTTTAGGTCTGACATACATGTAAAAAAAAAGAAGGTTTGTGCCTGACAAGTAGGTACACCTGCCAGGTTGAGATGGCAGTTTAAACTGCACACACAGGCACCGCAATGACAAGTTCCGTAGTGGGTGGCACAACCAGCGCTGCAGGACCACTATTAGCAAATGATGTACAGGCACTGGGCACACACTGGGACATACTAGTAAATCAAATATGCCATTAAATATGTCAGTCATGGAGAAGCCATTGTCACCATGTTTTAGACACAGGGCAGATGCACTTTAGCACTGGATAGCAGTTGTAATGTGCACAGAGTTCAAAAGCCCACAAAAACGAAGCTCATCACACAGTCAAAAAAAGGAGGCCAGAAAGCAAAAAGTCAGGGGAAACAACACCAAATGATGTGGGTCTAACAATTTCTATAGTGTTGAAAAAGAATTGCATCTTTATTTTTCTTTCCACGCTTCCCACTGATTGGCCACTTCCAATTCACTGCCTTGTCTGGCATGATAAACCCTAATATGTGTGGGTGACTGGGGATGTAGAATCTCCCTTGAACCTTCCTATGATCCACCACTTTCTTCTCCAGCTCCTTGTCATTGTGGCTCCTCCTGTAACCAATGGTCACCCTTTCCTTTCCCTTGAACCCAGTCTCTCCATGGATTATGGATTCTGGCTCCTATTACTTCCCACTGACGACATTGCGCTTTCCAACAGAGCCCATG
Organism: Pleurodeles waltl; assembly: GCF_031143425.1. Classification (NCBI taxonomy): domain Eukaryota; kingdom Metazoa; phylum Chordata; class Amphibia; order Caudata; family Salamandridae; genus Pleurodeles; species Pleurodeles waltl. Next base: position 413,628,654 of record NC_090447.1, read on the forward strand.
CAGTCTGCTGCAGCCCTGACACTGCAAGAAGCTGTAAGAGATTTGGACAGCACCTTGGTAGCAATATTTAGCATCCTGTCATACACAGGTCGAAGTGCACAGAGATTGAAAAAGCAGGCTTGCCAAATCTTGATCACGTGGCTTGCACCCAGGAAGAAGTGAGGTGCGTGCACTCTGAAGCCACCGTAATGCTCAGGCAAAGATGAGGTTAAAACTGTCTATTTTTAACACTTTGCAGATTTTTATTTAATACAGAACATTTAAGTTCATAGTACCTTTTTAAACTTAAGTGTGTGCACATCCAACATTTTATGTTTAGACACAGTTAAAGCTAACTTGCTGGCATTTTAAATGTAAAAAGTGGTTTGTATTAATTTAGCAACCAAACTGAGACAGTAGCTCCACATGGCTATTATTAAGCTCATATATTGTATATTTTAGCAGTGTACATGGTTCATGGACAATATACAGCTGACTTAAATGTTTTTACAATTTGTCAATTTAAAGTTAAAAAGGTTTGGGGAAGAACATAGGCAGTTTGGAACCTGATTAGCAATCCCAATATTCCCTAGAAGCCAAAAACTACCTTCTATCCAGATTAAATAGATCAAAACAGTTCAGGGGAAGGACAAGGGGAAATTAATTTCCAAAACACTAAATGATACCTGATCAAGTCTCAGAACACAAGGGGGCAGTTGTATGACCATTTTGTAATTGTGAGAAAAGTGGGCTGATTGCAGAACCCTCTTAACTTTTTGCCTCCATTTTTCACTTTTTGCTGGTGTTTTCCTGACTCTGGTGGTGCCCTGGGTGCTGCTAACAAGTCCCCGGGCCTGTGCTCTGTGTAAAATGAGTATGCAAATTAGGCTAATTATAATTGGCTATGTCAACCTACCTATACGTCCCCAGTCTATGATAGGGCAAGTAGCTTTAGGGACCCCAGTCTAGGTAGTGCACCCATAGTTACATGCAAATTTGACCTTGGAATTAAAAGTACTTCCAAAGTCTTAAACTACCTTATTTTTACATATATGTCACCCCTAATGTGTTCCCTAGGTGCCCCCAGAGTTGGGTGCAGTGTGACTATAAGCAGGGACCTTATAAAATATATTTTATAAGCCCTGGTGAGGAAAAATAGTCAAATTTGTTTTCCATCATTGTAGTGAATAGGCTACATAGGCTAAAATGGAGATACCTTGTTTTAATTAATAAAGTCTCTAAAGGAGACAGACCTGTCAGGTTTGGTCTCAAACTGATTGTTTTATTAAATGCAACAACTTGCCATTGTTGGATTTTTTTAGTTCCTAAAAGTTACCAGTTTCAGCTCTGTAGTGCCCTTCTCTGATTGGCCAGCCTTTGGCAGCCTGGCCAGGCTGCCTTGATGAAGTGTGAAGTGGCCTGGCCTGAGCACAAAGGAAGTGCCTGGGAGAGGAGATCTGCCTCAGCAGATGGTGAAACCTGATGGGGGCTGAGCAACCATATGGTCCTCAAAGAAGGGAAGGACATTTGGAGCAGCTCAGGACCGCCCCCATTTACTGCAAACCCAGACAACCAGGTGCCCTCTTGATTAGATTAGGAGAGAGCAGAAGAGGGGTGTGTTAAAGATTTTTGGCCACAACAGTGGGTGGGCTCAGCAAGACCTAACCTCCAAATCTCAGATCCCTGTTGGAAGGAAAAAGCTCCAAAAAAGTGGCAAAGTCTGAACGTAAAAAGTTAAATGGGACTTCCTATGCAGCATATCCAAGAAGGGCTCCAGGGACATCGTCTAAGTCCGAAGGTAGAATTCTTCACCAAGGTCTCCTGTGACACGTATCCGAAGAGGGCTCCAGGGAGGTTGGATCGGATTGGTGACTTCGTCCCGCTGAAGAAAATCTTCAAGAAAAAGACTAAGAAAAAACAAAGTCTGAAGGTAAACTTTTGACCGAGGACTCCCGCTTGCTGTAGCTGAGCAGGGCTCCATCGGGATCAGCCTCAAACTTTGACTTTGGCCCGATCTACTGCAACCAGATGACCAGATTGGCACGTTTAGGTTCTATGTGCTATAAAACATGAACTCTTTAAAAATTCATATCTCCAGTTCCCCTTATCCGATTTTAATCATGTCATTTTAAAGATAGGAATATACTTAATTTTTATGAATTTGTGTTGGATTTCTAGTGTGTAGGAAGTTGGCTCTGTATGAACTATTTCAAAGTAAGGAATAGTATGCACAGAGTCCAAGGGTTCCCCTTAGAGGTAAGATAGTGGCAAAAAGAGATAATACTAATGCTCTATTTTGTGGTAGTGTGGTCGAGCAGTAGGCTTATCAAAGGAGTAGTGTTAAGCATTTGTTGTACATACACACAGGCAATAAATGAGGAACACACACTCAGAGACAATTCCAGGCCAATAGGTTTTGTTATAGAAAAATATATTTTCTTAGTTTATTTTAAGAACCACAGGTTCAAATTCTACATGTAATATCTCATTTGAAAGGTATTGCAGGTAAGTACCTTAGGAACTTTGAATAATTACAGTAGCATATATACTTTTCACATAAAACACAAATAGCTGTTTTAAAAGTGGACACAGTGCAATTTTCACAGTTCCTGGGGGAGGTAAAGTATTGTTAGGTCTTGCAGGTAAGTAAACCACCTACGGGGTTAAGATTGGGGTCCAAGGTAGCCCACCGTTAGGTTTCAGAGGTACCCCAAAGTTACCACACCAGCAGCTCAGGGCCGGTCAGGTGCAGAGTTCAAAGTGGTGCCCAAAACGCATAGGCTTCAATGGAGAGAAGGGGGTGCCCCGGTTCCAGTCTGCCAGCAGGTAAGTACCCGCGTCTTCGGAGGGCAGACCAGGGGGGTTTTGTAGGGCACCGGGGGGGACACAAGTTCACACAAAAAGTACACCCTCAGCGGCACTGGGGCGGCCGGGTGCAGTGTAGAAGCAAGCGTCGGGTTTCCAATGTAAATCAATGGGAGACCAAGGGGTCTCTTCAGCGATGCAGGCAGGCAAGGGGGGGCTCCTCGGGGTAGCCACCACCTGGGCAAGTGAGAGGGCCTCCTGGGGGTCACTCCTGCACTGAAGTTCCGATCCTTCAGGTGCTGGGGGCTGCGGGTGCAGGGTCTTTTCCAGCCGTCGGGACTTTAGAGTCAGGCAGTCGCGGTCAGGGGGAGCCTGGGGATTCCCTCTGCAGGCGTCGCTGTGGGGGCTCAGGGGGGACAACTTTGGTTACTCACAGTCTCGGAGTCGCCGGAGGGTCCTCCCTGAGGTGTTGGTTCTCCACCAGTCGAGTCGGGGTCGCCGGGTGCAGTGTTGCAAGTCTCACGCTTCTTGCGGGGATTTGCAGGGGTCTTTAAATCTGCTCCTCTGTAACAAAGTTGCAGTCTTTTTGGAGCAGGTCCGCTGTCCTCAGGAGTTTCTTGTTCCTCTTGAAGCAGGGCAGTCCTCTGAGGATTCAGAGGTCGCTGGTCCTTGAGAAAGCGTCGCTGGAGCAGGTTTCTTTAGAAGGCAGGAGACAGCCGGTAGGACTGGGGCCAAAGCAGTTGGTGTCTACTTTCTTCTTCTGCAGCGGTTTTCAGCTCAGCAGTCTTCTTCTTCGGTAAGTTGCAGGAATCTAAATTCTTAGGTTCAGGAGAGCCCTTAAATACTAAATTTAAGGGCCTGTTTAGGTCTGGGGGGTTAGTAGCCAATGGCTACTAGCCCTGAGGGTGGGTACACCCTCTTTGTGCCTCCTCCCAAGGGGTGGGGGTCACAATCCTATCCCTATTGGGGGAATCCTCCATCTGCAAGATGGAGGATTTCTAAAAGTTAGAGTCACTTCAGCTCAGGACACCTTAGGGGCTGTCCTGACTGGCCAGTAACTCCTTCTTGTTTTTCTCATTATTTCTCCAGGACTTGCCGCCAAAAGTGGGGGCTGTGTCCAGAGGGTGGGCATCTCCACTAGCTGGAGTGCCCTGGGGCATTGTAACACGAAGCTTGAGCCTTTGAAGCTCACTGCTAGGTGTTACAGTTCCTGCAGGGGGGAGGTGTGAAGCACCTCCACCCAGAGCAGGCTTTGTTTCTGTCCTCAGAGAGCACAAAGGCTCTCACCGCATGGGGTCAGAAACTCGTCTCTCAGCAGCAGGCTGGCAGAGACCAGTCAGTCCTGCACTGAACAATTGGGTACAATACAGGGGGTATCTCTAAGATGCCCTCTGTTTGCATTTTTTTATAAATCCGACACTGGCATCAGTGTGGGTTTATTATTCTGAGACGTTTGATACTAAACTTCCCAGTATTCAGTGTAGCCGTTATGGAGCTGTGGAGTTCGTTTTTGACAGACTCCCAGCCCATATACTCTTATGGCTACCCTGTACTTACAATGTCTAAGGTTTTGCTTAGACACTGTAGGGGCATAGTGCTCATGCACATATGCCCTCACCTGTGGTATAGTGCACCCTGCCTTAGGGCTGTAAGGCCTGCTAGAGGGGTGACTTACCTATGCCACAGGCAGTGTGAGGTTGCAATGGCACCCTGAGGGGAGTGCCATGTCGACTTAGTCATTTTCTCCCCACCAGCACACACAAGCTGGCAAGCAGTGTGTCTGTGCTGAGTGAGGGGTCCCTAGGGTGGCATAAGACATGCTGCAGCCCTTAGAGACCTTCCCTGGCATCAGGGCCCTTGGTACCAGGGGTACCAGTTACAAGGGACTTACCTAGGTGCCAGGATTGTGCCAATTGTGGAAACAATGGTACATTTTAGGTGAAAGAACACTGGTGCTGGGGCCTGGTTAGCAGGGTCCCAGCACACTTCTCAGTCAAGTCAGCATCAGTATCAGGAAAAAAGTGGGGGGTAACTGCAACAGGGAGCCATTTCTTTACACAAGCCCCCCCCCAGCCCACAGGCCAGGAGACTCAGCCAAAGCTGGGAGAGTCTTCTTAGTCTGTCAGGCGAGGAAGAGTAGAGGAAAGAGGCTGGTTTGTTGCAGGGCCTACTCTGCCTTACATCCTCCTGTTCAGGTCATTCCCTCTGGGGAACTGACCCACTTCCACAGTGATAGGACCTAATCTGAACTGCCGCTTGTCTGTGCTTTTAATGTCTTCACCCATTCTCTCTATTTTGGGGTTAGAGGTATCCCCCTCTGCTAATCTTATCTTAGCCAGGGTCACCCCTAGCTTACCCAAAGAGGTTACCCAGAGCTGGAGTAACCCCACCATGACCAACAGGGTCAGGGGGCCTAACTTGCTATTTGGCATGGGGTCTGACCACCATGCCAAGGATAGTGCAGCCATAAAGGCTAACACCCAGCAGAGGCCACTGACAGCTGTCAGTGCCCAGAACCACACATTTAGTTCTTCACCTACAAGGGAAGGGGCTAAGTTACAGGCTTCTTTGGGTTCAGGGTGCCTGTCTGCTGTATTAGAGTGGGGGGTTACCACATCTTGTAGTAAACACCCTTCTTCCACTCTTTCTTCTGTTAGCTGAGGAGCCACCCACTCAGGCTTAACAGTTGCCTGACTAGCCAGGACTTCTTGTGGGACAGGTTGGACTTTACCAGTGCCACCTTTGGAGTTCTCCCCTACTGGAGCAGAATCTCCTTGGCTTGCTGGAACCTTGGCTAAAGGTTGTCCACCCTTCCTACACTGTTTTCTTTTCTTTTTCTTCTGGGGCCTACTTGCAGTTACTGCAGAGGCAGCATCTCCAGAATCCTTGGGAGAGGACTGGCACTGGACCAGTTCCTCTCTTGGGCTCTGACTAACCTCTGGGTAGTCATTTCCAAGGAGACAATCAAGGGGGAGGTCTGTACTGACTACCACCCTTCTCCAGCTAAAAGTCCCACCCACTTCTATGGGCACAAAAGCCACAGGCCTACCAGTGACCCTGTCTGGGCTAACTCTTACTCTGGCCATCTCACCTGGGATGTACTGGTTGGAGAACACCAGCCTGTCATGCACAATAGTGTGACTGGCACAAGTGTCTCTCAGGGCAGTGGCTGGGATTCCATTCACCAGTAGGTGGTGGAAGTATCTACTTCTCTCTGGAATCTCCAACTCACCTGTTGGGCCCTTTTTCCAGTTGAAGGCTATGAAGACCTCCTCATCTGAGGAGTCATCCCCAATGGCTACACTGGTCACCCCTGGGATTTTGCTAGGGGGTTTGTTTTTGGGACAAGAAGTGTCCTTGGTGTGGTGCCCTGTCTGTTTACAGTTATGGCACCATGCCTTAGTGGCATCCCAGTTCTTACCCTGGTACCCACCTTTGTTTTGGGTTGTGTCTCGGGGCCAACCCACCTGGTCTGGTTTTTGGGGGCCTACAGAGGACTCTTTTTCTTTGTTTCTAGTGTCACCCACTTTCTCATGGGGAGGCTTTGTAACCCCTTTCTTTTGGTCACCCCCAGTGGAAGTTTTGGTTACCCTAGTCTTGACCCAGTGGTCTGCCTTCTTTCCCAACTCTTGTGGAGAAATTGGACCTAGGTCTACCAGATACTGATGCAACTTTTCATTGAAGCAGTTACTTAAAATGTGTTCTTTCATAAACAAATTATAAAGCCCAACATAGTCATGCACTTCATTTCCAGTTACCCAACCATCCAGTGTTTTCACTGAGTAGTCAACAAAATCAACCCAGGTCTGGCTCGAGGATTTTTGAGCCCCCCTGAACCTAATCCTGTACTCCTCAGTGGAGAATCCAAAGCCCTCAATCAGGGTAGCCTTCATGAGGTCATAGGATTCTGCATCTTTTCCAGAGAGTGTGAGGAGTCTATCCCTACACTTCCCAGTGAACATTTCCCAAAGGAGAGCACCCCAGTGAGATTTGTTCACTTTTCTGGTTACACAAGCCCTCTCAAAAGCTGTGAACCATTTGGTGATGTCATCACCATCTTCATATTTAGTCACAATCCCTTTAGGGATTTTTAACATGTCAGGAGAATCTCTGACCCTAGTTATGTTGCTGCCACCATTGATGGGTCCTAGGCCCATCTCTTGTCTTTCCCTTTCTATGGCTAGGATCTGTCTTTCCAAAGCCAATCTTTTGGCCATCCTGGCTAACTGGATGTCCCTTTCACTGGAGTTATCCTCAGTGATTTCAGAGATGTTGGTCCCTCCTGTGAGGGAAGCAGCATCTCTGACTACTATATTTGGAGACAGGGCTTGAGGGGCCCTGTTCTCCCTAGTTAGGACTGGTAGGGGGGAATTTTCCTCCAAGTCACTATCTTCATCCTCTGTGTTGCCATCCTCAGAGGGGTTGGCCTTTTCAAACTCTGCCAAAAGCTCCTGGAGCTGTAGTTTGGAAGGTCTGGGGCCCATTGTTATTTTCTTTATTTTACAGAGTGACCTTAGCTCTCTCATCTTAAGATGGAGGTAAGGGGTGGTGTTGAGTTCCACCACATTCATCTCTGTACTAGACATTATGCTTCTAAAAGTTGGAATACTTTGTTAAGAATCTAAAACTAGTTCTAGGTTCTAATTCAAACTTTCACAAAACTTTTAAACTCTAAAAGGAAATGCTAAACAGGGACTAACACAAGGCCCTAGCAAGACTTTTAAGAATTTAGAAAAATAGTTCAAATTGCAAAAATCAATTTCTAATGACAATTTTTGGAATTTGTCGTGTGATCAGGTATTGGCTGAGTAGTCCAGCAAATGCAAAGTCTTGTACCCCACCGCTGATCCACCAATGTAGGAAGTTGGCTCTGTATGCACTATTTCAAAGTAAGGAATAGTATGCACAGAGTCCAAGGGTTTCCCTTAGAGGTAAGATAGTGGCAAAAAGAGATAATACTAATGCTCTATTTTGTGGTAGTGTGGTCGAGCAGTAGGCTTATCAAAGGAGTAGTGTTAAGCATTTGTTGTACATACACACAGGCAATAAATGAGGAACACACACTCAGAGACAATTCCAGGCCAATAGGTTTTGTTATAGAAAAATACCTTTTCTTAGCCTCTTCTGTGCCTTGGACGAGATGATCTCGTCCAAGGCTACAGTTCCCCTGTGCCTTGGACGAGATCATCTCGTCCATGGCACAGGGGAACTTGGGGGCGCGCTAGCGCGCCCCCCGTGCACCCCCCTTCCCCCCCCAAGTCGGGGATGGAAGGGGAAGACCTTCCCCTTCCACCCCCGACCCCCCCCACCCCCCCCTGTGACGTCAGCGCGCGCGCGCTGATGTGTCACAGGGGCCTCCCTCGTCGCGCTGGAAGCTCTGCTTCCAGCGCGATTGAAAAAGAAATGCAAATGCATTTCTTTTTCAATCACTTGGGAGGCCCGGAGGGGCTTCAAAGGGAAGGAAAAGTATTTCCTTCCCTTTGAAGTCCCTCCGAGGGTTTCAAAAGCCGGATTGCTTGCAATCCGGTTTTTGAAACCCCACTAGACACCAGGGATTTTTTTTTTTTTCGTAGAAATTGACAAAAGGGAGCGACCCCTTGGGCAAGGGTCGCTCCCAGGGGGGGCATTTTTTTGAAAAGGCCTTTTCTGCCCCCCCTGGGGGCAGATCGGCCTTATTAGGCCGATCTGCCCCCAGGGGGGGCAGAAACCTCTAGGCACCAGGGACCATTTTTTTATTTTATTTTATTTTTTTTTCATTTTTTTTTTATTGAGGTGGGGAGCGACCCCTTAGGCAAGGGTCGTTCCCCTTGGGGGAAAATTATATTTTGGCCATTTCTGCCCCCCTTGGGGGCAGATTGGCCTATTTTGATGAGGCCAATCTGCCCCCAAGGGGGGTAGAAACCACTAGACACCAGGGATTTTTTTTATTTTTTATTGTTATTGACAAAAGGGAGCGACCCCTTGGGCAAGGGTCGCTCCCAGGGGGGCATATTTTCGGGAAGGCCTTTTCTGCCCCCCCTGGGGGCAGATCGGCCTACTATTAGGCCGATCTGCCCCCAGGGGGGGCAGAAACCTCTAGGCACCAGGGACCATTTTTTTTTTTTTTTTTCATTTTTTTTTTTTTTGGTGGGGAGCGACCCCTTAGGCAAGGGTCGCTCCCCTTGGGGGAAAATAATATTTTGCCCATTTCTGCCCCCCTTGGGGGCAGATTGGCCTATTTTGATGAGGCCAATCTGCCCCCAAGGGGGGTAGAAACCACTAGACACCAGGGAGTTTTTTCTTTGCGTGAATTTCACGCAAAGGGAGCGACCACTTAGGCAAGGGTCGCTCCCTGGGGGGGAGGGGAATTTATTTTAGGCCATTTCTGCCCCCAGGGGGGGAAGAAACCTCTAGGCGCCAGGGCACATTTTTTTTTTGTGTTTTTATTTTTTGTTCTTTTTTTTTTTTTTAGAGATGGGGAGCGACCCATCAGGCAAGGGTCGCTCCCCTGGGGGGCAAATTGTATTTAGACCATTTCTGCCCCCCTGGGGGCAGATTGGCCGATTTTAGGTCAATCTGCCCCCAAGGGGGCAGAAACCACTAGGCACCGGGGATTTGTTTTTTGGCGCCAATGTCACGCAGGGGGAGCGACCCCGTAGGCAAGGGTCGCTCCCGGGGGGGGGGGGGGGGTTGGGGGTTGGGGGGGGCAAATTTATTTTAGGCCATTTATGCCCCCCCGGGGGACAGATCGGCCTATTATTAGGCCGAACTGCCCCCGGGGGGGGCAGAACACTCTAGGCGCCAGGGCAATTTTTTTTGTGTGTGTTTTTTTTTTGTTGTTTCTTTTTTTAGAGATGGGGAGCGACCCATCAGGCAAGGGTCGCTCCCCTGGGGGGGGCAAATTGTATTTAGACCATTTCTGCCCCCCTGGGGGCAGATTGGCCAATTTTAGGTCAATCTGCCCCCAAGGGGGCAGAAACCACTAGGCACCGGGGATTTGTTTTTTGGCGCCAATGTCACGCAGGGGGAGCGACCCCGTAGGCAAGGGTCGCTCCCGGGGGGGGGGGTGGGGGTTAGGGGTGCAAATTTATTTTAGGCCATTTCTGCCCCCCCGGGGGACAGATCGGCCTATTATTAGGCCGAACTGCCCCCGGGGGGGGGGCAGAACACTCTAGGCGCCAGGGCAATTTTTTTTTTTTTTTTTTTTTTTTTGTTGTTTCTTTTTTTAGAGATGGGGAGCGACCCATCAGGCAAGGGTCACTCCCCTGGGGGGGCAAATTGTATTTAGACCATTTCTGCCCCCCTGGGGGCAGATTGGCCAATTTTAGGTCAATCTGCCCCCAAGGGGGCAGAAATCACTAGGCACCGGGGATTTGTTTTTTGGCGCCAATGTCACGCAGGGGGAGCGACCCCGTAGGCAAGGGTCGCTCCGGGGGGGGGGGGGTGGGGGTTGGGGGGGCAAATTTATTTTAGGCCATTTCTGCCCCCCCGGGGGACAGATCGGCCTATTATTAGGCCAAACTGCCCCCGGGGGGGGGGGGCAGAACACTCTAGGCGCCAGGGCAATTTTTTTTTTGTGTTTTTTTTGTTGTTGTTGTTTCTTTTTTTAGAGATGGGGAGCGACCCATCAGGCAAGGGTCGCTCCCCTGGGTGGGCAAATTGTATTTAGACCATTTCTGCCCCCTTGGGGGCAGATTGGCCAATTTTAGGTCAATCTGCCCCCAAGGGGGCAGAAACCACTAGGCACCGGGGATTTGTTTTTTGGCGCCAATGTCACGCAGGGGGAGCGACCCCGTAGGCAAGGGTCGCTCCCGGGGGGGGGGGTGGGGGTTGGGGGGGCAAATTTATTTTAGGCCATTTCTGCCCCCCCGGGGGACAGATCGGCCTATTATTAGGCCGAACTGCCCCCGGGGGGTGGGCAGAACACTCTAGGCGCCAGGGCAATTTTTTTTGTGTGTGTTTTTTTTTTTTTGTTTCTTTTTTTAGAGATGGGGAGCGACCCATCAGGCAAGGGTCGCTCCCCTGGGGGGGCAAATTGTATTTAGACCATTTCTGCCCCCCTGGGGGCAGATTGCCCAATTTTAGGTCAATCTGCCCCCAAGGGGGCAGAAACCACTAGGCACCGGGGATTTGTTTTTTGGCGCCAATGTCACGCAGGGGGAGCGACCCCGTAGGCAAGGGTCGCTCCCGGGGGGGGGATGGGGGTTGGGGGGGCAAATTTATTTTAGGCCATTTCTGCCCCCCCGGGGGGCAGATCGGCCTATCATTAGGCCGATCTGCCCCCGGGGGGGGGCAGAAACCTCTAGGCGCCAGGGGAATTTTTTTTTTTTTTCTTTTTTTTTTTCTTTGTTTTTTTTTTTTAGAGATGGGGAGCGACCCATCAGGCAAAAGTCGCTCCCCTGGGGGACAAATTGTATTTAGGCCATTTCTGCCCCCCTTGGGGGCAGATTAGCTGAGTTTAGGTCAACCTGCCCCCAAGGGGGCAGAAACCACTAGGCACCGGGGATTTGTTTTTTGGTGCCAATGTCACGCAGGGGGAGCGACCCCGTAGGCAAGGGTCGCTCCCGGCGGGGGAGGGTGGGGGTTGGGGGGGCAAATTTATTTTAGGGCATTTCTGCCCCCCCCACCCCCTGGGGCCGGCTGAGCTACAGGCCAAACACCACAGGTAGGCACCTTGCAAAAAACACCTCTGTTTTCTGCGAAAAAATATGTTGTTTCCACGTTGTGTTTTGGGCTATTTCCTTTTGTGGGCGCTAGGCCTACCCACAGAAGTGATGTACCATTTTTATCGAGAGACTTAAGGGAACGCTGGGTGGAAGGAAATTTGTGGCTCCTCTCAGATTCCAGAACTTTCTGTCACCGAAATGAGAAGAAAAAGTGTTTTTTGGGCCAAATTTTGATGTTTGCAAAGGATTCTGGGTAACATAACCTGGTCAGAGCCCCGCAAGTCACCCCATCTTGGATTCCCCTGGGTTTCTAGTTTTCAAAAATGCACTGGTTTGCTAGGTTTCCTCAGGTGTCGGCTGAGCTACAGGCCAAAATCCACAGGTAGGCACTGCTTTTTATAAAAAAATGTGATGTGTCCACGTTGTGTTTTGGGCCCTTTCCTTTCGTGGGCGCTAGTCCTACCCACACAAGTGATGTATCATTTTTATCGGGAGACTTGGGGGAACGCTGGGTAGAAGGAAATTTGTGGCTCCTCTCAGATTCTAGAACTTTCTGCCACAGAAATGTGAGGGACATGTGTTTTTTTAGCCAAATTTTGAGGTTTGCAAAGGATTCTGGGTAACAGAACCTGGTCCGAGCCCCGCAAGTCACCCCTCCTTGGATTCCCCTAGGTCTCTAGTTTTCAGAAATGCACAGGTTTGGTAGGTTTCCCTAGGTGGCGGCTGAGCTAGAGGCCAAAATCTACAGGTAGTCACTTTGCTAAAAACAGCTCTGTTTTCTGTGATATGTCCACGTTGTGTTTTGGGGCATATCCTGTCGCGGGCGCTAGGCCTACCCACACAAGTGAGGTATCATTTTTATCGGGAGACGTGGGGGAACGCTGGGTGGAAGGAAATTTGTGGCTCCTCTCAGATTCCAGAACTTTCTGCCACAGAAATGTGAGGAACATGTGTTTTTTTAGCCAAATTTTGAGATTTGCAAAGGATTCTGGGTAACAGAACCTGGTCTGAGCCCCGCAAGTCACCCCTCCTTGGATTCCCCTAGGTCTCTAGTTTTCAGAAATGCACAGGTTTGGTAGGTTTCCCTAGGTGGCGGCTGAGCTAGAGGCCAAAATCTACAGGTAGTCACTTTGCTAAAAACAGCTCTGTTTTCTGTGATATGTCCACGTTGTGTTTTGGGGCATATCCTGTCGCGGGCGCTAGGCCTACCCACACAAGTGAGGTATCATTTTTATCGGGAGACGTGGGGGAACGCTGGGTGGAAGGAAATTTGTGGCTCCTCTCAGATTCCAGAACTTTCTGCCACAGAAATGTGAGGAACATGTGTTCTTTTAGCCAAATTTTGAGGTTTGCAAAGGATTCTGGGTAACAGAACCTGGTCCGAGCCCCGCAAGTCACCCCTCCTTGGATTCCCCTAGGTCTCTAGTTTTCAGAAATGCACAGGTTTGGTAGGTTTCCCTAGGTGGCGGCTGAGCTAGAGGCCAAAATCTACAGGTAGTCACTTTGCTAAAAACAGCTCTGTTTTCTGTGATATGTCCACGTTGTGTTTTGGGGCATATCCTGTCGCGGGCGCTAGGCCTACCCACACAAGTGAGGTATCATTTTTATCGGGAGACGTGGGGGAACGCTGGGTGGAAGGAAATTTGTGGCTCCTCTCAGATTCCAGAACTTTCTGCCACAGAAATGTGAGGGACATGTGTTTTTTTAGCCAAATTTTGAGGTTTGCAAAGGATTCTGGGTAACAGAACCTGGTCCGAGCCCCGCAAGTCACCCCTCCTTGGATTCCCCTAGGTCTCTAGTTTTCAGAAATGCACAGGTTTGGTAGGTTTCCCTAGGTGCCGGCTGAGCTAGAGGCCAAAATCTACAGGTAGGCACTTCGCAAAAAACACCTCTGTTTTTTTCCAAAATTTAGGATGTGTCCACGTTGCGCTTTGGGGTGTTTCCTGTCGCCGGCGCTAGGCCTACCCACGCAAGTGAGGTATCATTTTTATCGGGAGACATGGGGGAACGCTGGGTGGAAGGAAATTTGTGGCTCCTCTCAGATTCCAGAACTTTCTGCCACAGAAATGTGAGGAACATGTGTTTTTTTAGCCAAATTTTGAGGTTTGCAAAGGATTCTGGGTAACAGAACCTGGTCCGAGCCACACAAGTCACCCCTCCTTGGATTCCCCTAGGTCTCTAGTTTTCAGAAATGTACAGGTTTGGTAGGTTTCCCTAGGTGGCGGCTGAGCTAGAGGCCAAAATCTACAGGTAGTCACTTTGCTAAAAACAGCTCTGTTTTCTGTGATGTGTCCACGTTGTGTTTTGGGGCATATCCTGTCGCGGGTGCTAGGCCTACCCACACAAGTGAGGTATCATTTTTATCGGGAGACGTGGGGGAACGCTGGGTGGAAGGAAATTTGTGGCTCCTCTCAGATTCCAGAACTTTCTGCCACAGAAGTGTGAGGAACATGTGTTTTTTTAGCCAAATTTTGAGGTTTGCAAAGGATTCTGGGTAACAGAACCTGGTCCGAGCCACACAAGTCACCCCTCCTTGGATTCCCCTAGGTCTCTAGTTTTCAGAAATGCACAGGTTTGGTAGGTTTCCCTAGGTGGCGGCTGAGCTAGAGGCCAAAATCTACAGGTAGTCACTTTGCTAAAAACAGCTCTGTTTTCTGTGATGTGTCCACGTTGTGTTTTGGGGCATATCCTGTCGCGGGTGCTAGGCCTACCCACACAAGTGAGGTACCATTTTTATCGGGAGACTTGGGGGAACATAGATTAGCAAAACAAGTACTATTGCCCCTTGTCTTTCTCTACATTTTTTCCTTCCAAATATAGGAGTGTGTGTAAAAAAGACATCTATTTGAGAAATTCCCTGTAATTCACGTGCTACTATGGTCACCCCGGAATTCAGAGATGTGCAAATAACCACTGCTCCTCAACACCTTATCTTGTGCCCTTTTTGGAAATGCAAAGGTTTTCTTGATAGCAATTTTTTACTCCTTATATTTCAGCAAATGAATTGCTGTATACCCGGTATAGAATGAAAACGCACTGCAGGGTGCAGCTCATTTATTGGCTCTGGGTTCCTCGGGTTCTTGATGAACCTACAAACCCTATATATCCCCGCAACCAGGGGAGTCCAGCAGACGTAACGGTATATTGCTTTCGATAATCTAACATTGCAGGGAAAAGTTACAGAGTAAAACGTAGAGAAAAATTGATGTTTTTTTCACCTCAATTTCAATATTTTTCTTTTTCAGCTGTTATTTTCTGTAGGAAACCCTTGTAGGATCTACACAAATGACCCCTTGCTGAATTCAGAATTTTGTCTACTTTTCAGAAATGTTTAGGTTTCTGGGATCCAGCATTGGTTTCACACCCATTCCTGTCACTGACTGGAAGGAGGCTGAAAGCACAAAAAAGTGCACAAATGGGGTATGCCCCAGTAAAATGCCAAAATTGTGTTGAAAAATTGGGTTTTCGGATTCAAGTCTGCCTGTTCCTGAAAGCTGGGAAGCTGCTGAGTTTAGCACCGCAGACCCTTTGTTGATGCCATTTTCAGGGGAAAAACCACAAGCCTTCTTCTGCAGCCCCTTTTTCAATTTTTTTTGAAAAAAACGAAATTTTCACTGTATTTTGGCCAATTTCTTGGCCTCGTTCAGGGGAACCCACAAAGTCTGGGTACCTTTAGAATCCCTAGGATGTTGGAAAAAAAGGACGCAAATTTGGCTTGGTTAGCTTATGTGGACAAAAAGTTATGAGGGCCTAAGCGCGAACTGCCCCAAATAGGCAAAAAAGGGCCTGGCACAGGAGGGGGAAAAGGCCTGGCAGGGAAGGGGTTAGTTTATTTTAAGAACCACAGGTTCAAATTCTACATGTAATATCTCATTTGAAAGGTATTGCAGGTAAGTACTTTAGGAACTTTGAATAATTACAGTAGCATATATACTTTTCACATAAAACACAAATAGCTGTTTTAAAAGTGGACACACTGCAATTTTCACAGTTCCTGGGGGAGGTAAAGTATTGTTAGGTTTTGCAGGTAAGTAAACCACCTACGGGGTTAAGATTGGGGTCCAAGGTAGCCCACCGTTGGGGGTTCAGAGCTACCCCAAAGTTACCACACCAGCAGCTCAGGGCCGGTCAGGTGCAGAGTTCAAAGTGGTGCCCAAAACGCATAGGCTTCAATGGAGAGAAGGGGGTGCCCCGGTTCCAGTCTTCCAGCAGGTAAGTACCTGTGTCTTCGGAGGGCAGACCAGGGGGGTTTTGTAGGGCACCGGGGGGGGACACAAGTTCACACAAAAAGTACACCCTCAGCGGCACTGGGGCGGCCGGGTGCAGTGTAGAAACAAGCGTCGGGTTTCCAATGTAAATCAATGGGAGACCAAGGGGTCTCTTCAGCGATGCAGGCAGGCAAGGGGGGGCTCCTCGGGGTAGCCACCACCTGGGCAAGGGAGAGGGCCTCCTGGGGGTCACTCCTGCACTGAAGTTCCGATCCTTCAGGTGCTGGGGGCTGCGGGTGCAGGGTCTTTTCCAGCCGTCTGGACTTTAGAGTCAGGCAGTCGCGGTCAGGGGGAGCCTGGGGATTCCCTCTGCAGGCGTCGCTGTGGGGACTCAGGGGGGACAACTTTGGTTACTCACAGTCTCGGAGTCGCCGGAGGGTCCTCCCTGAGGTGTTGGTTCTCCACCAGTCGAGTCGGGGTCGCCGGGTGCAGTGTTGCAAGTCTCACGCTTCTTGCGGGGATTTGCAGGGGTCTTTAAATCTGCTCGTCTGTAACAAAGTTGGAGTCTTTTTGGAGCAGGTCCGCTGTCCTCGGGAGTTTCTTGTTCCTCTTGAAGCAGGGCAGTCCTCTGAGGATTCAGGGGTCGCTGGTCCTTGAGAAAGCGTCGCTGGAGCAGGTTTCTTTAGAAGGCAGGAGACAGGCCGGTAGGACTGGGGCCAAAGCAGTTGGTGTCTTCTTTCTTCTTCTGCAGGGGTTTTCAGCTCAGCAGTCTTCTTCTTCAGTAAGTTGCAGGAATCTAAATTCTTAGGTTC
Organism: Pleurodeles waltl; assembly: GCF_031143425.1. Taxonomy (NCBI): domain Eukaryota; kingdom Metazoa; phylum Chordata; class Amphibia; order Caudata; family Salamandridae; genus Pleurodeles; species Pleurodeles waltl. The sequence goes on from NC_090447.1 coordinate 413,645,103, forward strand.
AGGGGAGCCCTTAAATACTAAATTTAAGGGGGTGTTTAGGTCTGGGGGGTTAGTAGCCAATGGCTACTAGCCCTGAGGGTGGGTACACCCTCTTTGTGCCTCCTCCCAAGGGGAGGGGGTCACAATCCTATCCCTATTGGGGGAATCCTCCATCTGCAAGATGGAGGATTTCTAAAAGTTAGAGTCACTTCAGCTCAGGACACCTTAGGGGCTGTCCTGACTGGCCAGTGACTCCTCCTTGTTTTTCTCATTATCTCTCCTGGACTTGCCGCCAAAAGTGTGGGCTGTGTCCAGGGGGCGGGCATCTCCACTAGCTGGAGTGCCCTGGGGCATTGTAACACGAAGCTTGAGCCTTTGAAGCTCACTGCTAGGTGTTACAGTTCCTGCAGGGGGGAGTTGTGAAGCACCTCCACCCAGAGCAGGCTTTGTTTCTGTCCTCAGAGAACACAAAGGCTCTCACCGCATGGGGTCAGAAACTCGGCTCTCTGCAGCAGGCTGGCAGAGACCAGTCAGTCCTGCACTGAACAATTGGGTAAAATACAGGGGGTATCTCTAAGATACCCTCTGTGTGCATTTTTTTATAAATCCGACACTGGCATCAGTGTGGGTTTATTATTCTGAGAAGTTTGAAGAAACTTCCCAGTATTCAGTGTAGCCATTATGGAGCTGTGGAGTTCGTTTTTGACAGACTCCCAGCGCATATACTCTTATGGCTACCCTGCACTTACAATGTCTAAGGTTTTGCTTAGACACTGTAGGGGCATAGTGCTCATGCACATATGCCCTCACCTGTGGTATAGTGCACTCTGCCTTAGGGCTGTAAGGCCTGCTAGAGGGGTGACTTACCTATGCCACAGGCAGTGTGAGGTTGGCATGGCACCCTGAGGGGAGTGCCATGTCGACTTAGTCATTTTCTCCCCACCAGCACACACAAGCTGGCAAGCAGTGTGTCTGTGCTGAGTGAGGGGTCCCTAGGGTGGCATAAGACATGCTGCAGCCCTTAGAGACCTTCCCTGGCATCAGGGCCCTTGGTACCAGGGGTACCAGTTACAAGGGACTTACCTAGGTGCCAGGGTTGTGCCAATTGTGGAAACAATGGTACATTTTAGGTGAAAGAACACTGGTGCTGGGGCCTGGTTAGCAGGGTCCCAACACACTTTTCAGTCAAGTCAGCATCAGTATCAGGCAAAAAGTGGGGGGTAACTACAACAGGGAGCCATTTCTTTACATATTGTGTTTTGTGTTTTACTTATTTACTGTATTGTGTTTTTTAAATGATTTGCACACCTGTCTCCTACATTAAGCCTTGTCGCTTGTTTCCAAGCTACCAAGGGTTGAGCGGGGATTAATTTATTGAGACCTGACTGGACCTAATGGGGGTTAATGGCCTATTGCTAAGTGTAAGTAATTACCTGCCCTTACCAATAATCCACTGTCCAACAGTGATTTATTTGTGAATCATGCATAGTAAGTCGCAAAACAAAATGTACAGCAGTGTCTGAGACACTGTGAGCCATTCCCAAATGGGTTGCAAGGGACCTGCCTCATTAATATTCCTGAGGCAGGTCGCAATTTGTGACCCATTTGGGAATGGCCACACTCACAGGGATGGTGGCCTACTGGGATCAGCAGACCATCATGTCTGCGTTTCAAATAATGCTGTTTTTGAAAAAATGCTGCCTGTTTCTCTTAAAGAAAAACGGGATGCATTTAGAAAAAAAATGTTTCAGTTTTATTTTTTCAGAGTAGGCATTGGTCCCTTGGGGACCCCTTCCGATTCACAAATTGGATACTACCAATTTGAAATTAGTGGTAACTGTAATTGTTTTGTGACTGCAGTCATGGTCACAAAACAATCATACATGGGCCTGCATGTCGATATTAGGAATGGATGCCCTTGGAATGCCCCTTCACAATAGCAAATCACTATTTTGTGAGTCGGTACCAGATTACCAACTCGCATAATGGGGATGGTACATGCTACAAAGCCATTTTGCAGTTGCAAAAGGCAAAGTTCGCTGAATGTGATCCCAAAATAGCCTGGCCCCAGAAAGTTGATAAAAACATGCACATGTGCTGCTTTTCAGTGTTTGTCAATTGAAAAGTGAATGTCATTAAAGCAGAATTCTGCTCTGTGTCTTGGTGTTATTTTGAAAACTATGAATCATACATTCTTACTTTAGATTTGCATAAATCCCATTTCCAGACTCTACCATGCAGTATAGGTTCTTGCATGCTCTTCCCCATCCTAACCAAACATTAATAATGTTTGAGACACCTTTTTCGGAGCAGAATCATATTTGTTTCATTAGTGGGAACGGCTATGAAAAATGCTTGTTTATGGCCACAAATTTCCAACAGTGCACTTCTTCCAAGCACAGTTCTCGGGATAGCCCTTCTCATCTCAACCCCCAACCATACAAATAACCTAGTTCTTATCCCTCACTACATCCGTGGAACAGCCACTTATCCAAGTTTTGCCCGAAGTTAGTGGAAGTTGAAGTGTAAGATTCTGTTATAATTTGGAGAATCTGTATTGGAACATTCTGCACTTACACTTTTACTCACTTAAGTGGATGCAGTGACATTCAGGAATGAATTCAAGCAGTCCTTTTTTGGGACCCACTAATGCGTCCATACCTCTGTGAGATGATCAATTTGAGCAGGTGGTTGTAGGTGGGGCCCGCCATCACTTACTTTTGGGGACCAACACTTATTTTTCCTCAACAGACTTTGATTTAGAGTAAGAGAGAGAAAAGCACATAAGAGGAACCAAAGAAGTATTAAAGAGGCACAAGATGGAAATGCCAATAATGGAGTAACTGGAGAATAAAATGGAAGTGTACATTGGTCAGTTTAGAAACCCCAGCAGATTCATTGCAGCAGTTGTTAATGGAGTGTCACAAAACTGTTTGGTGAACTTTCTAGGGTTAATATAGTGGGGAGCAGAAATGACATCACTCTACCGTTGATCTCTCCATCGCATCTTAGGAAGTGATATTGCACATTACAATACCGCTATGAAGGGCCCCTGCATGTTTTCAAAGCAACCATCATTGGGAATTTAAGAATGCCATATGTTAATAACAAAGAATGATTGATCAAACACGCACACAAAAACATGTCAAGCTATTCTCTAATCATAATTTGTAAAAGATCAGAAGTCAGATTGCTTAAATTAACTGGGTTGAAAGCATTATTGTAGGGATAATGAGTGATACCTCTTGACAGCTTGAGTGATACACAATCTTTAGAGTATTGCTTGCTACCCATATATTTTTAATTAATGAGAACAACACGAGGCATTTTGTACAATTTATTAGAATACAGTTATACCCAATGTAGGCCCAGGAGGCTGGGATTAATTCCAGACTTTTAGGATAACCAGAAGCTATGCAAATGGTTTCTAATTGGCCTCATTTTATCTAAATTTATCTGATGTGGATATCCCAAAAATCTTAGATGGTTCTCGTTTTCTTTGAACTATGCTGGACAACTCCTGCTTAAAATTATCATAGCTTCTCCAGCTAATGTATACAATGGGAATTAGTTGAAAGTGTTTCAAACCACATGCATGTTGGTTTCTATAGAGAAAACTGATCCTACAAATTTTGATCTATGGCTTACTCTTACACGCAGCCAGTAATTCCTCTTTTGCGTACTGCTAACATAGAAAGGCAAAGGGTCAATCTTCCAATGTCAATAAAGGACAATAAATACACCATTTGATTCTGAACTTAATTTGCAAAATTTATAAAGAGAAGATCTACAATGTTTAGTGACTGTGGCATCCTTCCCGTCGTAAGCCCATCATTTTCTTGCACTTATTAGAATCCATTTAAAGCTTTGGGATTCATGCAGCAACAAGGGGTCTTCGAGTTCTGTGTTATCTGTGCAAGGGCTGCCACCCCACACAATTATGAGTTTACCCGGTGAGGACTTGCACCCCACTTATTATTGCTTTGTGAAATCTGACTAATTCCATCTGATAGGGCAATACCCGCATGAAAATAGGGGAACACCCTCTCATGATATTAGTATTACAGAAGGGGATGCACAAAGTGGGTGCACATGCCCTTTGCGCACCTGGGGCACAATGTATAATTCGCCCCCAATTGTTCAATTTTGATAGCAGTAGCCAAGAGGTTTGTTCTCCATTTCCTCCTACTCTTCACGGACTCCTTCAAATGTCTGGTAGGTCTGTAGATGTGGCATGGCCAATAAAAGAAGGAACGCTGCAGTTGTTAGGGAACGTTATGACATCCTGTCTGACATATGAGTTTTGTACATTTTAGAAATTTTGTATCCAGTACTTTGAAGAAACGTTATGTTACAGTTCAAATCTCTTGCATGATCTTATACAGCCTAACTACTGATATGAACCATAGTAAAAACACTTCATTGAGAATGCCCGTGGTCAGTTTACACAAATGTGCGAACTTCACTTCATGTTATGTAACTTGAAAATTGAATTCAATGACTATCCGACATTAAAAATCCAGGCTTAAAAAATGTTTACAAAAGCCTGCGTATAGTGAATGAGTTTTTCCTTTCATTTTAATAAGATGAAAATATCTCCTAATTAACCACTTTTTTAGATGATTTCTTTGTGTTAAAAAACACAACATGGTTTGCCTTTAGGTAGTGGTAGATGCACTAAAATATCACAGATGGCTAATGCTTAACCCTCTTTTGGGGCACCCATAAAAAGAAGCAGATTGAGATCCATTGATATAATCATGCTGTGCAATTTGCCGTGAAGACAGCTAAGAAATAGAGGCCTAACTCTTCTTTTAGACCTGGTTAAACTTTTTACATATGGTTTGACAAACAGATTTGAGAATAAAGCATCAGGGAATAGCCAAAGAAAAACAGGAGGAAATCAAGGTAAGTTACCTCAGATGTATTCGAAACCTGTGCTTTGAGCTTCTATTTGGACTCTCACACCCCCAGTGGACAAACATTTTACTAGGTGACCATGCAACCCATAATACTAAATCACAAGGAACACGGAAGATCCACTCCCTTATGGGTTGCATGGTCAGCTAGTAAAATGTTTTTAAGATGCTTTATTCTCAAGTCTGTTTGTTAAACCATATGTAAAAAGTTCAACCAGGTCTAAAAGAAGAGTTATGCCTCTAATTCATAGCTGTCTTCACGGCTCATTCATAATCAAATCTTGCTCACGACACTGTGTACTCACTATTCAGAAGTCATACATTTTAAACATACCTCTGTTTTACTGAACGTTGCCTTGTCTGGTTTCTTCAATCTTAATGGCTCATCCCACCAGCCAGAGCCTACAAGTAGTGTCCACTCAGTGTCGAGGTCATGCCTTTCCTGACACCCTCACAGGTCAGTATTCAGTGAATGATTCAACAGTGACATGCCAAGACATACATTTTGGTTGTGAGAATGTAGCAGTTTCTTTTTTAGACGATTTTGCAAGTTGAAATAAAACGTTCTTCATTATTGACATAAAAATATGAGTTCTTGACACAAGCAGTACACACCAAGCTCAACACCCTTTTTTCATTGTTAGCCTTCTAGAATGTTTTGTGACTAGTCGTCCACCTTCCTTCAAATGTGGGTATAAAAACAGTAACTGTCACAACCCAAAAGTGTTCAGTATGTTATTTCCCTACAAGCCAGAGTTAAGCTAAAGGTTGTCCTCAGTTTGATTTTGTCCAATTTGACTAACAACAAAGTTGATACACTTTGACTTAATGTTACATATCTCCGAGCCACAGATTCTTCAAGTAGAAGAAGAAAATTACTTGCCTTACTGAAATGAAGCAATCTTACATTCTTTGAAAGAAAACAGAGTTAGAAACTGGTTCTTTTGGTGCAATGTGTGAAACTCATGCGGACCATTGTTATGAGTTATGACAGGCCTGTAGTACGCAGCACCAACACGGACAAAAAGGCCTTACGCATATACATGTGATCATAACATGACTATCCCTACTGTAAACCCATGGAACCCCTTAGGATGGGTGTTATGAGGATGAAAGGACAAATGTTGCAATGTCACATCAGGGATAGTACTTTCTGTAAACTTAAAGCCTTTTTTTTAAAGAATTGAAGGCTATTCGCTAGTCGAGGTTCTCTTCAGACTACAAGTATTCTAATATTCTGGTGAAGCGTCAAATTACAATAAACTATTTTTTAATGGGCGAATCCCAGCAAACTCAGTCCTTGATTTATACTTTTTGACGCAAACCGGCGCTAGCGCGAGTTTGCATCAAAAAGTTTACCGCCGGCTACCTCCATTCCTAGACACCAGCCGGGCGTCATATTTAAGGAATGATGCTAGCCGGCGATAAGGCCCAGTAAGCGTCAAAGAAACGCACTAGTCAGGTTAGCGTCAAAAATATTGACTCTAACCTGAGTAAAGTCATTTTTTTACGCATAACCCCCATGGACATGACTCGTGTCTTAGCAAACACAGGAGTCATGATAACCTGCCCAATGGCCATGCCCAGGGGACTTCTGTAGGGGGACCCATGTTAGGCCCTCCTCATAGCCCTTAGAAAGAAAAATAGAAATACTTACCTGGACCTACCTTGGATGGGTCCCCCCATCCTTGGGTGTCCTCCAGGGGTGGGTGTGGGTGGCAAGGGATGTCCCTGGGTGCAGGGAAGGGCACTTGTGGACTGCTTCCATGGTCTCTGACCATGGAAATGAGCCCACAGGTCCCCTAGCTCCTGCCCTGACCCAGGCATTAAAAAACGGCACTAAACAGGCTTAGCGCCATTATTTAAGGCCCGCCTCCTCCCGCGCGTCATTTTTGCACGGGAGGATAAATAAGGTGAAAATGACTTAGAGTCATTTTTTGCCCGGGAATGCCTACCTTGCATCTCATTGATGCAAGGCAGGTTTCCACAGTAAAAAAAAGACGTTAACTCCTATATTGTGACGCTAGAGGGGTCTAGCGTAAAAATATAAATATGGAGTTAAGTTTTGCCGGATTTGCATAAAAAAAAATGACGCAAATCCGGTGAAAACAGAGTATAAATATGCCACTCAGAGTGACAGTAATTTTGTCCACTGAAGCAAATTTTACATGAAATTTCCCTAAAATTCGAAATTGTATGTGAAACTACTTATGAAAAGAAGAAACGATACTTTCTTCAATGTGAATTCTTTTCAAGACAAATATGTTTTTCCTGATATAGATAGAAAAAACAATCAATTTCAGCTTATAAATGTGAAGGTAATTTTGTACAATCATTGGTCAGCAAGAACCTACAATACGTGTAGCAGAGTACTTTAAGGAATGTGATTATAATATTGCGTGCAAAGAGCGCAAAACCAAATCATAAGCCCATGATTGTATTTTTTTTTTTGCGAAAATATATATGTAGATGTCCACATTCAAGGTTCTTTTTTATCTTCAAAATGTCTTTGTATGGTGGAGCATAATGATCACAAGAGGAGCATAAGTGACTTAGGTGAGAGCATCCTCCAGAAAAGATTGAATTCGCTCTTAGTGAAAACTGTGTAGAATTCTTCGGTTTAAGAAAAATTCTGAAGGTTTGAAATTCATGATTTTCAAAAAGATGAAAATGATGTGCTTCAAAGTGGCCTTGATCAATGCATGCACCAACGAAAGAGGGCCACAATTACGTGCTGCAAGGTAAATTATTAATCTTCATTCCAAACCAGGAATCAAATGTTAACCTCCAATAAGTGCAGAGTAACTTAAAAACAGAAATAACGAGGACTGGTGCCTGATATCTTAAATCTGTTCCATATTGCAGAATGTTGTCTTTCTTAATCTATCCCTGGCAGATGCCTGTTCAACATTTCGGAGGCAGAGGAAATTGTTTTGCTTTCCTATTACCATGGGAAACTGAGACTCATTTCGCTACTGTGGAATATTTCACAGGATGCAGCAAGCGAATAAAGTAGAATATATCTGTCAGAAGGGTGCAACAAAGATGCTTATGTTCATCCTTCTAGAAAGAATAAAATGCAGCTAAAGTCTTCACTGATTAAAATGTCATGCACAATATTGGCAACTAAATATGCTGGTAAGAAATCAACATAGTCAAATCTTTTATAATACTGTTTGAATTCAACTCAAGTCCTTGTGCACAGACTATATACTTCACACTGTTTGATCCGTGTGGATCAGTGAACTTCATTTGTGAACTGTTTCTCTAAATTATAGACCTGAGCCATCATTTTGAGGTCTGCAGGGAAACCAGTTTGGGTACAAAGATATGTTTGCTTGTGAATTGGGGCTCCAAATCTGTGACCAATAACGCATCAGACAGGTTTTGTTTCTAACAGTAAACCAGTGTTTGCATATTTTGGAACTGGGAAAACACTCAGAGCCTTATTTACAAGAACTGATGCATCAGCATTGATGTGTCAGATTGCTTGGGGCTGCCACAAATGCCCTAAGGACGCCAAGGTTGTGCTGTATTTACGATACAGAGCTCTATGGTACAAGTTTTCACAGATGCGTCAGAAAACTTGAAGCATTTGTAGGTGCTTTGCTGGAGTTGCATCATAAAACTGATGCAACTCCAACAATGTGGAAGAACACAGAGGAGAGTCCTATGTTAAAAGCCCTGAGTCAATCATTAAGCCTAATCTGAGCAGGCAAAATAATTTTGACACAGTCAAGCTAGAGTGACGCAGTGAAAAGTTGAAAATTTTACTGCATCAGTTCTACATGGCTTTTAGTGTGGGAACGCTTACCATGCATACATTATACCTGGTGCATGTATAATATGATGCAGACCTCTACAGAGTGACACATTGGGCCAAATACGTCAGTTTGTAGATATGGAGCAGTGTGGAGCACTGATTGCATTGTTGTTTCATCCAAAAAAATGACATAACTGTGGCACAAGCTCCTTTTAAATGAGGCCTTCAGTATTACTCCACTATACACCATTCCAAGGTGCTAAACTTGTAATAATGCAGCTAACACCATTATGAGTAAATATCAGATCAGGCACCATCAGTATTTGCAGAGTGAAGTATTACTCCCAGAGATTGTTTAAGGCATGCACAAAGTGAGCAATTGCCCAGGCCCCCACCTGCCAAGGGGTCCCATGGAAAGTGAACCTTCTATCTCACATCTGTATATTTCTTAATCTCAGCCATTAATTAATTATTCAATATTATGTGGCATCACAAGTCTTAAATAAGTAGCAAATGGGTAATAAAATACAAAGCTATTTGGGACAGAGTCCCATCAAGTGTGTCTTACCCGGTGTCTCCAAAATCCTTAATGTGAGACCAATTACTTCCTAAATACCAGTGACATGTTATATAGATGTTTTCTTGCTCATACCATTATTGAAGTGAAAAGGTCTGATAGTGCCAAGAAGCTTTGGAATTATTGCACTTTAAAAATCCTCAATAAAAAACATAACCACACTTTTTTGACTAAATTTGCCACCTGGCCTGTGTTTTTCCTAATGTTAATGTTCTATGTAACAATTTCAGACTACTTGGCATTGATCACCAACCATCCTGAAATATCCACTTTCATACTAACTGTATGACGACTAGTAATAGTGTAGTGCACTAGTTAATCCAAAATAGCATCTGGACTTCAAGATTACATGACAGACAGTGAAAATCATTAATTGCGAATGAAACGTGGTTGAATTTCTTGTGTGGGATGAAGATGTGGGCAGTGGCATGAAAGGCACTCGCCATGTGAATTACTCTCATAACTTAATTCTTTTTGCAAAATGCAGGTTTTTACATATCTGCAACCCACATCTGTTAGACTAATGCATGCATTACAGAAAATGTGCCCTACACTCCAAATGTAGGTGTATGACAACAACCTGTCGAACTGCAATCCTGTAAAACATTGAATGCACTTTTACTTGAAAGTAGTGAAACAATGTTAATCTAAGGGACCAGCAGCAAAAAAGTTGTTCTCAATAGCTATGAATCCACATATATCATTTTATCCTTGCTAGTTACATATGCGAGCATGAACTGTATTGCTTAATTTGTGCTTTCACAGAATTATTTTGCTAATCACTACTTTGGTTATTACATTTATAGTAGACATTCTATAGTGCATTCTTTCTCATTGTTAATTAAATATAGGAAGTTATTTGAACTGCCAAACATCAGACATTAAGACTCATCTCCACTAAAATTTCAAAATAGCTGTGATGGGTCCTGTACATTGTCCATTTTTCCAGTTGTAAACACACAAAAAATGTTATGATACACTGTGAAAACTATCCTATTTGGGACAATGTATTAGTACTGTGTACAGAGGACAGCCAGATTCAATTTTAGTTTCCCTTGGACAACTTGGCTTGAGAGAAAGGCAATCCTGAGAGAAACTCCTTTAAGTTGTTTACCAACCAACACAACAATGCAGTAGGAAATAAAGAATTTCAATTGTCAAATCTAGTGTCTGTTAAAAGGAAAAATGTGATAGTAAAAAACAAGCTAAATGAAGAAAAACTTGTGATGGCTTCAGAGTCTGTGGGTTGAGGACAAACTGTACCATTAAAGATTAATGGAAAAATGCTTTACATTAGCAATTAAGCAATGAAAATTGTCACCAGTCAGTGGATACCTTTGCTTTTCTGGTTAGAAGTTAAACAGACCCATGATAACCACTAAAGTGATTGGAAAAGGCATTTCACTGGCTTTATTTGCGATGAATGTATTTTGTCTCTCAATTACATACTCCACACTGACTTGATGACGTGCCACAGAACTTTCCATACGCAGACATCCAAGAAAGCCACCCAAACACTCTCAAACCAGTCTCATTTTGTAATCTTCCTTCTTATTTCAGCTGTTGAAATACATTTCTCCTTTTTAAACTTCAATGACACCAAAAAGCAACCCAGCAGCTGCCTCCCAATATGCCTTGAACTCTGCTCCCATTGACTAAACAGGTGTCTGGCTTCCCTGCAAAAACCACTTCACCACCTTTAAAATGCTATCATCATTCTATCTAGAAACATGTTCTACTATTAAGTTGTAATTATGGAGGACTGAATTCAATCATTCAATCCTGACTCTCTAATGTTTACTAAAGATTCATGAGCAGAGCAACCCTTAAACATCTTTCCCTTGCAATAATGTATCTAAAACCACACCAACTAGATCAATAAAAGCAAACCACACTCAATAACTGGATATCTTTGTTCTGTGTACTATAATCCCCTTAATACAAATGTCCCATTCCACAATACTTTACCACACTCTGCAGACAACAATTCTGTTTACAAAACATATCCTCTATTCCTCAAAACCACACATCTTCTGTTGACATAGTAGGGTTTGATAAATGTTGTGTTGGTAAGGGTTGCAGATGCCTCACATCAATGTAATTTCAGGAAGGTTTTGTGGTTCTTAGACCCTGGATTTAAAACAAATGTCACTTTCTTATCAGTGCAAGATGGTTTTTTTCTTTAAAGTGGATATTCAACATCCTCTCTCTGTTGACCATTTTGAAGTTTACATTTGTCGTTTCACAAATCTGACCTTTAAGTTGTCTGCCTCACCGACAAACACTGAAAATCTTAATCCATTTTGTAATTACATTAGTCAGAAAAAAGTGAACTTTAGATTTCTTTGAATCACATTCATATGTAGTAGGGTAAATGAATAATTTAATTGGTTTTCAATATCTTTTTACTTCTTGACATACCTTTTACATAATTTCTAGGTCAACAGCCTTGGCAGGCCTGTTTTGGGATAGCAGGGTGTGGTATATTCCTGTCTTTGGGTGTGATTTTAGAGTTTGAGGACAGGAGACTCTGTCACAAATGTGACGGCTATCCCTTCTGCTGTATCACAATTGCATTACCTGCTATGGCACTAATAATAAGGCAGAGGGGATATCAGTCACATTTGTGATGAAGTAACCCACCACTATGTTCTAAATAAAGCCGTAGAAGTATTTTACACTACCTCTTTATTTTTGTCTAAAGTGCTTATAAGAGACTGAACAGCAGACCCTGTTGTTTCATGTAAAATATGTAAATAATTACATCTGCCAACATAGACAGATGTGGGCTGGAACCTGGTGGCCTATAAGAGATTTCATTATAATTCTAAGTTTGATTTACTAGCTGATTTTGCTTTCCTCTAACATTTCTGCTGTTGAAGTAATGTCAAATCCTCTTTTTTCTGCTGACATTTCTTGCCACCAGAAAATTATGGAACTCAACATTTCTCTTTGATTGTCTAGTTTCCACTGTCTTTACACACCACAGTTAAATCACAGGGCCTCATTATGTGTGTGACAGTCCTTGGATCACTACACTTGCATTGACGGTCGGACCACTGCACTCTGGGCCGTCCGAGGGCCCAATTACAACCCTGGTGGGAGGACTTGCCAGGGGGCCGCCGTCCCCACTGGGAATATGGTTCATGATATTGTGACCGTGGTCTGAGTTGTACTCAGCAAGTGTGGCACTGAACTCAGCACCGCCTGGCTGATTACAACTCCCCTCATCGCCAGCCTTTACATGGCGGTTTCACCAGCATGGAAAGGCAGGAGGTGAGGGTGTGCTGGGGGCAAACGGGGGCCCCTGCACCGCCCATGCCCAGGGCTTGGGCAGCACGGGGTCCACCCTGCCCAGCACCATCAGAATGCGCACAGACTGCTTTGCAAACAGTGTGCATTCCAATGTTGCTGGTCGGCCCCCTGTGTGGCACTTTAAAGGATCCAAGTGCTATCTCGTAGCACTGTTACCACCAGTCTGACCAGGAGGAATGCTCTTCTGCAATGTTCCCTCCGTTCAGCCGGATGGGAACATTGTAATACGGTGGGGGGGCAAAAACATTATGGTGGTGGCGTCTTCCCTGTGAGTTTGGCGATCCTGCTTTAGGACTGCCAAACTCGTAATGAGGCTGATAATCTCCTGGTGCCTACAAAAATATGAATGTGCCCTTATGTAATGCAATTGGTGTTCATGTAAAGTGCTCCAATACTTTCATATAAAGATGCAAAAACAATCAACTTTGGACCTTTTATTGTCTTTGATTCTATAATTGGATCAAGTTACATCGATATGGAGCTGCGGATACAGCTGGATGAGGTTCCATAGAAAAGCGATGAGATTCTGCTGGTTCTTTGCCATTTTGGGCTCAATAGGTGTGGTAAACTGAATTGCTGTGGAAGCTTTCACAGTTCATTAAAAAAGTTAAGTAATTATGTTAGAGCAAGAATTTTGGAAAGGAGGTTAGTTGCAATACCACAATGTATTATTATTTTTTTTTAAACAGCTATCGACACTAATTAAACAAAATCGAAAAGTACTTTTAATACATTACATTTTATTTCAAGTTATCTCATGTGGCAGCATTATGCAACAACCTTAGAAAATATGTGCATTTTAATCCACAAAGAACTAAATACCAGTCTCCGAAATGATTGTTCATTAGAATAACTGTTATTTTTTAGCATTTTGACAAGGTAGGGAGTGCTCAAGAAAAAGTCCACGTCCTGAACTAATGTAATCTAAAAATTAAATGGTGCACAACACGTTATATGAACATGTATTTCTACTTTATAATAAAAAAATACTTCATTGTTACAACCAAGAGATCTCATAAAATAATCAAATGTGCATTTTTACCAAGTGAATGTGAACGAACAAACAATCAGAACATATATTAAACTCTGCCAACGTTTTTGTAGGATTCAAATTGCCAAAACCATGTCCCATCAAGACCCAATTTGATGCAATCTATAACATCGTATTATGCCTAATTGAAAGAAAAAAAACGAAAAGGCACATTTATCACAATACTGGGCTATATTTTTGGTTTTGGACTTTTTATGTTTCTGTAAGAGGGGCTGTGTTTAATGTGGTCGTGTTTTGATACTCTGTACAGAATAAATGTGTTTGAAAGGTCTGCACTTGATGAACTGACAAGCTGGAGAAATCATTGTCCGGCTTGAACTGTATCCCACATGGTTGGCCTTATAGAAAATATTTCTTTACTTGTAAACATTAGGACCGTGGTGTATTCCTTAAGATTTATAGTGCTGCGCAAAGTGTGTTAATGGGTCTCTATGTAAAGTATTGCGACTAAGAAGAGTGTAGTTCACTATCCACGTAGTGCACTAGTCTTGATAGCGTGACTCCTAAGAAAGACGATTTCCCAGTTATCATTAGCAAGTATTTTTTAAGTTTTTCTTATTTAAAATATTTCTTAATTTTTAGCTTTTACGAATTTTTTTGTGCCATGTAAATGATTACAGTTATGTTCTCACACTTTATAATTGTCTTAGTTTGATGTATTTACAGTAAATAAAACCCTATTTTATGAGTAGCGTGGAGTTTTATTTCTATTTTGTGATTGCAGAAATCAATGGGGAATCCTTAAAAAGATCTAAGTATTAGTATTAGAGGAATAGTTGCACATTTTGCTGAGAAAAAAAGGAAACTCCCTGTCACAGTTACACACTTTTTCCTTGTCCTAGATGAAGTCTTTCATCGTCACCAGCCTTTCATTTCACTAAATGTTAAGTTATTTAATAAACATTTAAAATAAGGTACCTTCATACTTTCAGTCGTCAATTTAACCATTGCGTTTGCATGAGAACTTGAAGGACCCCAGTCTCGGTTTTACATTACATAAAAAACACATTCAGCAACTGAGCATTTACCCAACCTTCTATATGCCGGAATGCATTGAAGGGACATTTATATCTAATAGGGAATGAAAGGTGAAAAACACCCTGGTGCAAACCCCAATGCAAGGAAAGTGGTGGTTGAATTTTGTCTCTGAGTTATGAACTTGAAAATGAAAGGCAAATAACGTGAACAAATTGTGTTTGAGCTTATTATGGCAGTTGTAAAATCTATTTTTCAGATTTTGCACTGGAAGTGTACCATGAGCTACATGGTCAAACTCAGATGTCAAAACAAGCGTGCAGCTGCTTTAACAACCAAGGGTGAAGAGGAGAGTCACTTTTCTATCTATATCCCTATTTATTTATTTATTTATTGTGGAGCTTTGCAATGCATAGTGTTAGCCAGTTTGATTACTTTCGAGTACAGACTGTAGAAATGAAAGGAGAGATAGTTTAGTGATTGGGAGGAGAGATTTGAGTGCAATCGGGTTGGGTGAGTAACCATGCACAATATTCTTCAATTGCGATGCCTCTTCTGTGCTAATTTCAGTGGGAGGCAAAGATCAATAGTGACATTTTCAGAATTATCCTGAAACTTGAATTTGAGTTCACATATCACACTGAGGCTATTGGTGATTCAGAATCAGGACACATGGGCCCACATTTATGTAAAAGTGGCGCAGCATGGTGCTGTGCCAAAAATAGCAGCGCCGAGCAGCGCCACTTTTGAAACACAGGGGTGCGCCGTATTTAGAGGACTACTGTACACCCCTGGTTCCCTCTGCGCTGGCTCTGATTTAAGTGGCCTAGCGCCAATGCAGGCATCCCTGCACGATAGTGCAAAGATGTTTGCATTGAGGGAATAGATTGTTTATGTGCAGGAAGGTACCCTTCCTGAACATAAACAATCTATAATGGCGATTTGGCACTTCTATGTGTGCTGCAAAATGCAACACACATAGAAGTACTAAAGCGCCATTTGGAATGATTGGTTACTTGCAGGAAGGGACACCTTCCTGCATGTAAGCAATCATCTATGGCATTTTGCTAATTCTATGTGAGCTTCAGAATGCAGCATACATAGAAAAAGCAAGCAATGAGGAGGAATAAAAGCATTCCTCCTTGTTTTGCCATGCTACCACCACCCCTGGCGCTCAACTCGTAAAACTGATACAGCATCAAAAGCAATGAGTGTTGCGGTGGAATGCCCACAGCAACACCCATTGCACGCCCATCTGATGCAGAAAACTGAGTCGGAGGAGCCTACATTTACAAGGAAGCATAACACCACTAAAAATTGATCTTACACCTCCTTGTAAATATGGAGCAGTGCTTAGTGTCACCTGAGTGTCACAAAAAGTGATGCTCCGGTGGGGATAGGGGCACTTAAATATGCCCCTTGGTCTAACAATGATTTGCCTCTATTTGTCATTCTGTGAAGGATTCTTGATAAAATAGTTGGACAGAAATTGAATGAAGATGTTAGTTTGGAATGCAATGAGATATCCTTATCTACAGGTAAGTGTGGTCTTTGCACAAATATGCTTTATTGATGGTTCACACAACCTTGAATGTCATCTTACATCTACTGTGACTAAAAAAGTGTGTCAAGGTATGCATTGATATAGTTTTACTTACAGTGGTCCAGGCACATTCTGACCATCTGTCTGTGAAGACTTTGAAGCCTGGCAATGAGATTCTTAGGAAATTGAATAGATATCACTACCATATTCATGCCAAGCCAGGATGAATGCTCTTTTCAATTCTACAGCAGGTTTTAGTGTGAACAGAGACAGATGAATGTTAATTCTTTTCGGGCAATACATTAATTGGAGAGCAAAAGTGAGTCCAGGGACAATAAGAAGTGCTAGGTTCTGTACTTTTGTGAAAGTGGAAGGAGTAATTAAAAGGCTGGGTTAACAGTGTAGTAGTAGTTAATAGATCGCAGAATGTTTCTGTTGGTACCATTCAGGCATAAAAAGCTCTTCATCAACCTGTGGAACCAATGCAACAGGTACAAGATGAGGTTGAATGGATGTTCTTGGCAGTTTCCAACCCTAAAGGGGATTTAACTGTCACTAGAGTACATTTGGAAGTTTATCCGTTACTGCTCTTAAGGGTGTGCCAAGGTGAGGAGAAGTTGTGAGTCATATCTGGTCTATTGATGATGTAATCATGCAGATAATAATTTTTAGATGAATAAACTTGAGAAGGTCTTTGCAGTGTTTTTGAGATATAAAGGAGTTTTTTTTTACACCACATGGATTGGGAAGGTCCTGATATATACTGCAGATTCTCATAATTTAGTCTAGTGAGTTGTAGATACCTCTTGCAAAGTAAGGCTTTTTGGCTTTCCTTGTGACTCAATGATAGACTTTCCTGTGTCTTTTGCCACATATTAATGATTTTTTGAATGTGACCTAAGCCATGTCCATTCCAGGTTTCAGCTGGCTCATTTCTGTGCAGCATGATCCCTATTGATCTAAACGTTGGTGGTTTTGAAGCCTGCCTTGGTTTTTATGAACTTGGGTTGAAAGGATGGAAATTGAGGCACAAGTTGACCATACTTTTTTTAGGAACTGTTGGTTTTTACTTAATTAGTTTTAGCAGAACAACAGGATGAGTCAATCATATCAGTATTTATATTGCTGAAATACCTGGTGGAAACATGAGGTTTTATTTCTGAAATGACAATGTGGTTTGTAGTAAAGTTTGATAGAACAGATAGAAGTGTTAGCGCGTCTGACCTTAGTAAGTAAACTTACAAGGGTACGTGAATAAGTCGATGAACCTTTTGACTTGCAATTAAGATGTTCTTACCATAGCTCCAGTACCTAATCAATAACCAATACACAATATCAATAATCAACAACAGTCAATAACAGTAATAATCAATGGAGTCAGTAATTGTCACGCACCATGACCTTTCGGTCATGAATAACCACACAATTTAGTAAAAGTTTGAATATGTATTTCCCTATATTAACAATGCTAAGATCATGTAGATTAATCTCAATATCAAATGAAACACATACAGAAACAATACTGGCTGCCCAAAGCGGCAGAAGAAAGGTAATCCAATCAAAGCTTGAACTACAAGACATTCTAAGGTTATGGTATAAATTAATAACAAAGTCAATTGCGTCAAAGTGATTACATACATTCGAATTCAGCAGAGAAATGCATCAAGCATGATTCCTTATCAGCATCATTTCATTAGCGTGGATCCCTAAATAACACCAGATCAGCATGTTGGGCTTCATGCAAAACAATTTAGGGCCAGATGTAGGTAGGAAAAAAATTGCGAGTCGGAAATTGCTATTCAATGCGAATCGCAATTTCCGACTCGCAAAATGGGATCCAAGAAAAAAAAGCGACTCGCAAATGATGTTGCACCGCAGTTTGCGAGTTCGCTTCTAGCGAGGTCGCTTTTTGCGACCTCGCTAAAAGCGAACTTGAAATTTGCGAGTCGGGTGTCGCAAATTGCGACTAGACCACAAATTGCATGCAGGTGCAGCATAACAGTTGGAAAAACACTTCCTGGCTCTTGCTGATGACATCAGAACCAGGAAATCATCAAATACACCTGGGAGGAGGGAGGACAACACCCTTTTTTCAAACTGCTGTGCAACAACCAGGAGAGAGGAGCTGCTGCTACCAAGGAGGATATAGGCAGTGCAGGGTGGAAAAGAAAATTCAAGTTTTCTGAGAAAGAACTTGAGGTGCTAACAGAAGAATGCTGCCAGCACCCTGACCAACTTTTTGGCAAGGCAGCCCTGAGTGTCCCAGACACTGAGAAGAAGAAGATCTGGCTGCAAATCCAGGACCGGATCAATGCCATTGGGGTGAGCCACCGAACCCTGGATGAAATTAAAAAAAGGTGGTGCGACCTGCGCTCCAGAACAAAGCAGAGGGTGGCAGAGCGCCTCAGGGAAATGAGGGGCACAGGAGGAGGCCCATCCACCATCCCACCACCCACAGCCATGGAAGAATTGGTGGAGCAGACCCTGGAGCCTGAGGCCGTGTCAGGAATTGGAGAATTGGACACTTCTGCGCAAGGGACATCCAAAAGTGAGTACCATGAAATATTCATTCACACCTACAAATGCAGTATCCACACTCTCCCAGTACACAGCAGCAGGCACAACCAGACTAGCTCCATTCCAGACCAGCAACCACCAGAATGGTGCATTATGAGCAATGTAGTACAGTAGTCAGCATATAGGTAAATGTTTATTATGAGGCATACAACAGATGTGAGAGACTGACAGTGTGTTCCCTATGTCCCACAGGTCTCCCACACGACACCCCCACCAGCCACACCATCCAGCGAGGAGACAGCAGGCCACAGGCAGTGCAGGAGGCTGCAGCAGCTATTCCAGGGCCCAGCACGACACCACCACAGTCCCCTCCAGAACAAGTGCAGGACATGGAGGAAGAACACACGACCCGTGGCCCCAGCCCCACAGTAAGACGTCCAGAGCCAGCAGCACAACCACATCGCAGAAGCAGATGCCAAGTTCAGGTGGTGCCCCAGGAGGAGATAGGAGAGGCAGCAATGTCTGTAGTCGAGGCATCCCTCCTTACCGGTCAGCGCCTGCAAACAAGACAATTACGGTTGATATCAGGTGCTTTGCACAGACTTGAAAATGACATGACACATGGCCTGGCTGATGTGAACCCGCAGTTCACAAGACTCAATGACAATGTGAGCGAACTCACCCAGTCAATCCGCCAACTAGTGACGGAACTGGTGGCTGATAGACACAGCGCAATGTGCCAGGAGCACCACCTAGTCACAAGATTTGACCGCATGGCAGCGTCCATTGGGCGTCTTGCCACGAACACTACAGGCCTGTCAAGACAGACCGTGAGTCTGCAGGTCGAACTTGGCCACTTTGCTGGGGATGTGGCACGGGGACTAGGCCGCATCAGCCACGCAGTGGACATGTTGGAGGCCAGGCAGGTGGCAAGGGGCACAGGTAAGACCCCGCAGGACAGTGAGGAGGGGTCCACTATCAGCAGTGTGTCTGCAAGTGACTCACGTGTACTGAGGAGTGGAATTGCACGGCAGGGGTCAGCAGACCCACCTGGGATGAGCCATGTTGGGCGAACAAGGAGGAGGGTATAGGCCATAACACAGCAGGACTCATGAGGCACATGAAGTCAATGTGTCCTCATAAAGAGTGGACATGTGCAGCCCCTTACAGACAGATGTATTCTTTCAACATTTGGTTCACAAATAAAAAGGTTTTGTTTGTTCCACTACACAATTGGGCTCTGTTTGTATGACATCAGTGAGTGTGGTGACAGTTGCCACGTACCTGCCAAAGTATTGGGTTGCAATGTGGTCCCGTCTCTGTCTTGATTTGCAATGCTTCTATCCCCAGGCTGGTGATGTGGTAGCTCTTGCTCCTCAACCTCCGAATCTGTGTCTTCAGGGGTGAGATGTAGCCCACGTCTGGTGGTAATGTTGTGTAGTATTGTGCATGCGCCAACTATCTTGAATGCTGTTACTGGGGCATACTGGAGCGCACCTCCACTTCTGTGGAGGCATCGGAATCTTGCCTTTAAAAGTCTAAAGGTCCTCTCAATTACATTTCTGGTCCGCTGATGTGCACTGTTATATCGCCTCTCGTTCTCATTGCCAGGTGTTAGGTGCGGGGTAAGTATCTATGGTCTTAGCGCATATGCACTGTCACCTATTTGGCAAAAATAAGCAATGTTAGCAGGGCATGGATGGTTTCTACAGTGACCTGTGTGTATGGCTTCAGGGTGTAGTCAGCAGTACCTAATAGATATCCGTCTCCAAACTCCCCACGTTCTAGACGTTGGTGTTTCCCACTATGCCTGAATATGTATGAGTCATGTGTACTCCCTGGAAATTTGGCTACAATGTCAGTGATGACATTATGGGCGTCACATACCACCTGGATGTTCAGTGAGTGGGTAAATTTCCTATTGCGGAACACATATTCCAGATTTGCAGGTGGGCAGATTTGTATATGTGTCCCGTCCACACACCCTATTACATGAGGGAAGTTGGCAATTCTGTAGAAGTCCAACTTGGTGCTGTTAATTTCTGCCTCATTCCTGGGAAGGTATATGTATCTGGACATGTGTGTGAGTATGGCATCTAGGAAACATCTGAAGAATCGTGAGAGTGCACTTTGGGATACCCCACCTGCCACTGCAATGACCCCCTGATAGCTACCCGAGGCCAAGAGGTGCAGTGAGCATAGCACTTGCACATGTGTGGGGATGGCGCTGCCGCGCAAAGTCTGGCGTTGAAGCTGCGGATTGAGTAGTTCAATTAATTCTAATATTGCTGCACTGCTGAGTCTGTATTTGTCATAAATCTCCTCCTCAGTTTGTTGGAAAAGTGTCTGCCTGGTTCTGTATATCCTCTTCTGTCTCTGGCTCCTCCTCCTTTGCTGGGCGGCGTGGACTCTCCTCCTCCTTGCTATCACATATAGTTCAGCCATTTTGAGTAACCCAGATGCCTTCTGGGTCTCTTTTATGCTTTGGTTCTGGTTACCACCTGCTCTGACTTAGTGGTAATTTGGGTGTGCAAAATGGGCTTTTTGCGACTAGTCGCAATTTGCGAGTGGCTTTTTCATATGGTTTGCGACTCGCAAATTGCGACTTCCTCTTTGCGGGTCGCAAAATCAGGTCGCTATTTTTGCGAGTCGGTAATGGCTCGCATCGCAATGTGCACTTCGGAAATGGGATTTTTGCATCCCATTTCCAATTTTGCGGTGTCGCAAATTGCGATTCGGGACATTTGCAACTCGCAAAACTTTGCTACATCTGGCCCTATGTAACACAAATTTGGAAAAACATCTAACTATGGCTCTATCAAAACAGTGCAGTTGGTACCTAGAAAGGAAAAGCAAATATGCATAATAATCAACAGTCTAATTCATAATACCTATCCTCAGTGTGGATCAGCAAGCAGAGTCAGACTTCGTCCTCAGGACATCAGTCAATCAGTAAGGCATCATGATTCAGCATCAAAGTTCAGAAAACGCAAAGTCTTTAAGCAATGTTAAGCACGTCTCTTGTCAAGACACACAAGAAAATATTGACCTTTCAGCCAGCAAGAAAATGGGCAATGAACCTATTTTCTCTCAGTGCAGTATTGTTAAATCAGAACTACTAAAACTATGTCTCAAATCCCTATTGGTCAACTAATCGCATGTTCACACTTTGTCCAATGAAACTAAAACTCCAAATCTATGAATTCTACTATTACTCTGTTCACATGTTGTTGGTTGGTTGTCCTGCAATGTTCTCATCATTCGGCTTGTTCAGTAACAATATTGTTACAGCTTCCAATCCATTCAGTATCTCCATTGTTCTCCTCTTGAGAAAGTCAGTCTCACACACATTACACACAAAATGTTACATTAACAAGAACAGCATCTTCTAGCAGTAGGTTCTCATGAGACCTTTCAGTTATGAGCACGTTTAAACAATACAAATGGAAAATCACCATTTAACTCTCTAGGACAGCCATTTATTAAATGTTAAGAAATACAGCTTTGACATGAGGCAAGTAGGCCAAGACATTCGCTAAGTGAAGGTCTACAATTAATAAAGCTAGGACATAATGCATAATCTTTAATATGACATATTACTACATTAGTCAAACATATAAGCACCATTTCACAATATTAGAATATTAATAAGTACACTTTGGGAACATTGGTGGCCACTCATCGTAATCACATTTTCAAATGCGTGCATTTTTTTCCTACGTTATTATTTTCTACACAAACCCCTTATTCAGAATACATGATCACTCATTCATAATTTTTATTAATACACCTGCGCTAGCAGAAGAAAGTGAGTCATTCACTATATCTGTAGTTACATAAGCATCTTTGAAGATACCAGGTTTTGGGTCAACAGGAGATTTAGACACTACCTTCCTCTTGCACTGGTCATTCACCTATAGTTAAAAGCTAAGGGCCTATATGGTTTTGAGATGTTCAGTAGCAAAGGTGAGGGATCAACCCACAAGTTAAAGGCTCCCATGGTAAAATATGTAGTGGTCATTGTCCACAAGCAAATAGTGACTTCAATATACTTTTTTTTTTTTATGCAGTATTGTGACCTAGGGACAGTACACTATTCCTGCAATGAAAGAGCCATTCAAATGAATGCTACATTGGGCTGCAATGCAATCAAAGGATAAGGTGTAGGGTTAATGAACACAGTTGTAGACAGGTCTGCTTTAAAAGACAGTGTTATTTTTGCTCCACAAGTGCTCTCTCTATATTCTTCAGGTTGATGTTGTCACCTATAGAATATGATTGCCAATAGTGATAATTTCCTGTTCCTCAACAGTGTCTCAATAATTATTTAATAATGGGATTTAGCCAGGAGTTGTGGATGCCATGGAGTTCCTAAAGGCTGTGCTGCTATTAATTAGGCCAAGTTGAACATTGGGGCTTTGATCTTGAGCAACATTATCATCAACAAAAGCTTAGAGTTTTATTAGTGGTAAAACCTTTGCTTGGTAGATCACCCATTACTCTGTGTATGTTAACTAGCTGTTAAGTAGGATTAGATTGGCTATGCGAATCTGCCTTTCTCCTCAAATAATCCTGCTACTATTCACATGCCCAGTGGCTGCTTCTCGTCCTGGTCTCACGCCAATGATGACAGTCATTGGAAAAAACAAATAATATGTCTTGTACCTCAAAATGTAAGCCAGACCTATTGTCACCCCGAAAGCCTAATGTAATTATAGCTTATTAGAGGGACGTCAAGTTTGGAGAAACCAACTTGAATCACTTGGATTGTTCCTCTGTTGCTATTTTCTGCCATACATGAGTTGGAATCTTTTCGAGTAATGATGATCTGAAAAGTTTTTTGAAGCTTTAAGATTTCTATGCATCTCTGCTAGAAAAGGGATATGGAGGAATGCCCTCCCTGAACAGCCTTAGAGAATCATCTGGATTCATGACCACCTGCAGCATTTCCTCCAAGAAACAATTCAAACCCTGAAACCAGAGCCCCCACTTATTAGTGTTTTTAGTATATCTGACTTATCTCAGGGCCTAGTGGAACACATCTGGGATTTGCTACTACCAAATGGTATGTGAGTCTGATTATGCAAAAATGATCAAGCTAAGGGTAACACCCTCGATACAAATGGAATGTTCAAATGTATCAAAAGCTGCATGCAGTAGTTTTAGTGCCACGAGTAGCCCACAATGTAGTGTGAAGTCCAGACATATGTGGAGTCTGAGATACTTAAACTGCATGTCTATCCACGTCTGTGAGGAGTGTGTGGAGATTGAAGCTTCTGAACTAATCTGCATTGCTAAATGGGCCCAAAGCTTACATAAACAGTGAATTGACTGCTCAAATTAAAGAATGCATTAAATAGTTGGACTATTTCATTTGGGAGCATTTGTCTATATGTAGTAGAGGTATATCAAGGCAAAGATCATCTTGGACAGAAATTTATTTAATTATGTTGATTATTTTATGTATTGCTGCACATGACACAGATGAGAAATAGGTCACTGCTTCAAAAAGTCCAACTTGGAATTTTGGGGATTTTGTGGTGGTTCCTTTTGTGTTGGCTAAAAGAAGTTGCCTACATCTGTCATGAAAATAGGGTCCGTTTTTAGAATATATTTGCTAAGCTGAAAAAGAGAATTGTCCAGTATGTGATATTTTTCATGTGTTTTTAATATAGTGTTTCTGGAGAAACCTAGGTTACCCATACAAGCCAAACATAGCGTATGATTCAGGTTTTGGCAGACATGTTACTATGACACAAAGTGATAGATACTTTTTTCTGCCTTATGACAAGTGTCACAGGGTATAATGCATTTTTTATAAGTTGGATGGACAGTCCTTCATGTTTGTGATGGGGTATCCTGTCCTCCAAGCTCTAAATAAGGCTTCAAATTCATTTTGATTTTATAAGCCAGATTAATGTGGTCAGGACTGCAGTTGATCTGTAACAATGCAATTTCTGAAGAAACCTGATTCCCAATCTAGCACCTGGTAAATGATAAGATACATAAAAAATTTGTGTTTTTAAAGTGTTCTTTACTGCAACTTGCTGAACTCAGAGTGATGTTTGAGAGTGAGTTCTGAGCATCTGATTTAAATTTGCTCATAAATGGTTCTTCTCCATTTGCACATTGCAAGTAAACTGATTATGTAATAACCAATTGGTAGTGTGTTTTTTAGGGAAAGTCTCTCTCCTTAGGCAAGCTACGCCTTAAGGTGAGCCCTTACATGAAATGTGGCTTTTCCATCACTGATTTGATATTGAGGAGAGTTCAAGTTAGATCGTAGAGTATTTCATGAATTCAAAAGCTTTATTCAGTTTAAAAGATTAACCATAAAAGCATACATAAATATAAATGTGTATCAAGGGTCATATATGGTAGAGAGGTCTGGGGATACGCTGATCACTCTAAACTACAAGTAGGGAAAAACAGGTTCTTGTGTAGGTTTCTATTTCTTCCTCAGTGTATCTCGGCCATGTCATTTCACAAGGCACAAGGAACTTGGTGTGGGCTTTTTGTTTAACCTAGTTGCTTTCCACCCCCTTGCTTTCTGGTTAAAAGTTTGGCTTAGCCAGGACCTTAAGTTAACTAAGGCCATTCTCATGGACTGCCTGTCCTTGGACCATGTCTTACATATTGCCTGGTTTAATTATATGAAGGATGCTTTACATCAACTGGGGAAAAGTGATTTTTTCACACACCCGAAGGAAATTAGCAAAGCTGATTTTACTTGCGCTAAGGAAAAGTTTTTTTAGGATCAGGTACGTGGCAAGAGAGGATTCGGCACTTATCAAACTGTATGTACGGCAATATGTCATGCTTAAGACCACTCCAGTTATCAAACCCTATTTGCAGTGGGTAAAGAACAGACAGAATTGTTTCCCTCTTTCTAGATTTAGGATGCATCTATTTCATCTGTTGCTAGCATTTGCTCTGGATTCTAATAGAGAGCAGAACCTAGCACCGTCAGGATATGATCATATTTCCACAGAGGATACCTTGCACTTTGTTATGTTCTGTCCGAATTTACAAGTTGCCCCATAAGGTTTACATTGTGCCTATTCTGAAAAGAGCTAATTTTGCATAACTTAGATCAGCTCTTATGTTCTTACAGATGTTGAAGGGGGATGTGGTCATGTATCTTCCTAACTTTTTAAAAGGGCCGAAGTTAAGAAATAGTATGGAGTGTGAATTTGACTCACTATGGGTGGCGGGCGATATACTCTACTGCTGTGTTGCTTTTAGCATTTTAAATGTGGAGGGGTTTTATGTAGTTTGACTGTAATGTTTTAGTGATTATTTATGTTCATATATGCTTTTATGGTTAATACTGTGAACCGAATAAATCATAGAGTATTTATTTTCAGTTTATTCAGAAACTATGGTGGAACGCAAGTAATAGTCGATTGAGAAAAACTGCTATTGATGAGTTCTGAAGCTGATTGTTTGAAGGAAATAGAGTGGCTTTAGGAAGAGAAGAAGCGGACTATGGAAAATGTTATAAATGGGGTCTTTGGTTGGCAGTCAGGTTACCTCCTGCCCAAGCAAGAACCCTCACTCTAGTTAGGGTAAAAGAGAATCACTCTCAGCTAACCCATGCTTACCCCCTTGGTAGCTTGGCACGAGCAGCAGGCTTAACTTCAGAGTGCTAGGTGTAAAGTATTTGTACCAACGCACTTAGTAACTTAATGAAAACACTACAAAATGACACAACACAGGTTTAGAAAAATAGAGAATATTTAGCTAAACAAAACAAGACCAAAATGACAAAAATCCACAAAACACAAGTCAAGATATCAATTAAAAAGCAAAAAGAGTCTTCATGTAGTTTTAAACACACACTAACACTGTTAGCATGAAAATGTACCTTCGGTCCTTAAAAAATAACTCTGCACAGGCGAGTGCGTGTCAAAAAGGGCTTGTGATGCGCCGACTTCACTCATGAGCGAGACCTTGCATTGTTTCTCCTTTCGTCAGGTCGCGTCGCATCGTTTCTTCTCTCCACAGGAGAGCGATGTGTCGATCCGGTCAGCACTCTTGGGTCCGGGCAGGCCTTGCGTTGTTTTTACATGCCCAGCAGTGTTTATGTTGGAAATCCAGCCGCACGATGATCCGAAAACCTAGCTGCGCGGGTTGCGATCTCACCAGCCTCCGTCAGCGATGCTGTGCGTCGTTTCTCCAGCCCTGAGCGTCGATTTTCGGGTCGAGTTGTAGGCCAGCATTGATTTTCAGCCACAAAGCCGGCAGCGCATTGGTTTTTCAGCCGCAGATCGGAGTTGCGTCGCTCTTTTCCCCGCACGGCATTCTGTGCGTGGATTTCTTCCTCTTAGGCTGTCAGCTTCTCCTTTCAGGGTCCCAGGAACTGGATGGGCACCACTTGGCAGAGTAGGAGACTCTCCAGAGACTTCAGGTGCTGGCAGAGAGAAGTCTTTGATGTCCCTGAGACTTCAAACAACAGGAGCCAAGCTCTAAATCTAGCCCTTGGAGATCTTCACCAGATGGAAGTAACACAAAGTCCAGTCTTTGCCCTCTTACTCTGGCAGAAGCAGCAACTGCAGGATAGCCCACAAAGCACAGTCACAGGCAGGGCAGCTCTTCTTCCTCAGCTCTTCTCCAGGCAGAGGTTCCTCTTGGTTTCCAGAAGTGTTCTAAAGTCTGTGGTTTTGGGTGCCCTTCTTATACCATTTTGCCCTTTGAAGAAGGCCTACTTCAAAGAAAAATGCCTCTTGATTGTGAAATCCTGCCTTGCCCAGGCCAGGCCCCAGACACACACAAGGGGGTTGGAGACTGCATTGTGTGAGGGCAGGCACAGCCCTTTCAGGTGTGAGTGACCACTCCTCCCCACCCTCCTAGCACAGATGGCTCATCAGGAAATGCAGACTACACCCCAGCTACCTTTGTGTCACTCTCTAGTGTGAGGTGCAACCAGCCCAACTGTCAAACTGACCGAGAGAGGGAATCTACAAACAGGCAGAGTCACAGAAATGGTATAAGCAAGAAAATGCTCACTTTCTAAAAGTGGCATTTTTAAACACACAATCTTAAAATCAACTTTACTAAAACATGTATTTTTAAATTGTGAGCTCAGAGACCCCAAACTCCAGATGTCTATCCGCTCTCAAAGGGAATCTACACATTAATTATATTTAAAGGTAGGCCCCATGTTAACCTATGAGAGGGACAGGCCTTACAATAGTGAAAAACGAATTTAACAATATTTCACTGTCAGGACATATAAAACACATTACTATATGTCCTACCTTCACCATACACTGAACCCTGCCCTTGGGGCTACCTAGTGGGCGTGGGCGTTATTTCACGCAGGTTGCAGTTGCAGGCCTGTGTAAGAATTGTCAGAGCTCCCTATGGGTGGTAAAAGAAATGCTGCAGCCCATAGGGATCTCCTGGAACCCCAATAACTTGGGTACCTCAGTACCATATACAAGGGAATTATATGGGTGTACCAGTATGCCAATGTGAATTGGTAAATTTAGTCACTAGCTTGTTAGTGAAAAATATGGAAAGCAGAGAGAGCATAACCACTGAGGTTCTGGTTAGCAGAGCCTCAGTGAGACAGTTAGGCATCACACATGGAACACATACAGGGCACATACTTATGAGCACTGGGGCCCTGCCAGGCAGGGTCCCAGTGACACATAGACTAAAACAACATATATACAGTGAAATATGGGGGTGACATGCCAGGCAAGATGGTACTTTCCTACACCTAGGGCCTACCTTAGGGGTGCCTTACATGTAAGAAAAGGGAAGGTTTAGGCTTGGCAAGTGGTTACACTTACCAAGTCAAATTTACAGTTAAAACCGCACACACAGACACTGCAGTGGCAGGTCTGAGACATGATTACAGAGCTACTTATGTGGGTGGCACAACCAGTGCTGCAGGCCCATTAGTAGCATTTGATTTACAGGCCCTGGTCACCTCTAGTGCACTTTAATAGGGACTAACCAGTAAATCAAATATGCCAGTCATGGATAAACCAATTACATACACATTTGCTCAAGGAGCACTTGCACTTTAGCACTGGTTAGCAGTGATAATGTGCCCAGAGGTACAAAAACAGCAACATCAGAGTCTAGCACACATCAACAACCTGGGAACAGAAGCAAAAAGTTAAGGGAGACCACACCAAGGATGAAAAGTCTAACAGAAAATAATTTTGCAAATATTTTAAACAGTAAATGGGGTGTACTAAATGTCCAGCTGTAGAAGTTTGAGAGATTGTGCAAGTTATGTTTTGTGCATCGTTTAAGATGTTTGAAAGAGTAAATCATTCAATTCAATTCAGTTTCTTTGTTATGATTTAATATCACTCTATAAAAGAAAATAAATAAATAAACATATAAAAACAGTACATCAGTTTAATCCCTTGTTTTTGTGTAAAGCATTTGCAGTGACAAGTGCTAAGCTGTATAATACAATGACATAATCTCGGTTACAGTATAATATGAATAAAACATTAGTAAAACCATTAAGCAGATAAATTGTATACACATCACAACTCAACAGCTACACCAGCAGGGGAAATGTTATGTTATGTGGATTTGTGCAGCATTAATCAACCGTAGCCGTTTCCAGGTACTGTGAAGGTGTGTAAGGGCAGGGAACACAGCATTATCTCAGGTAGACATTTCCTTATCTTTAAAACACGATTTAAAAAGTGTGCTGCAGATAAACAAACAACGTGTGGGTTCATCTGATGCAAGTACTATAAAGCAGTTGTACATTGTACAAGAATTAAGTACTAATAAAATGTTATTCTTTTCATAAAATAAAAACTACAACTGAATACCAAGTGTGAAGTAGATTTGTTGAAAGGATCGTCACATGAGTTTATATGTGAAAGTAACAGGTCATTACATGTAGTCAACAACAAAAAATATGGTGTATGGTAAACCAGACTTAAATATGGCTGAATATTAGGCTGTATGAGTGTGCCAGCATGTACTACCAAATTTCTTTTTTAAATTCTGCATCAGCACTCTCATTCACCCTTTACTGTAATAACAACAGTTTCAAATATTTTCACTAATGTTCTCCAGTGCTTAAAGATCAGCAAAATAATCATCTTTACCCATCCTTAAAAACAGAGTTTTAATGTTGCCTATCAAAGGACTACAGTTGACACAATCCAAAAACAAATAATCCCTGATTAATTCTCGGTTTAACTAAGTGGCTGGTTTGGACCAAAATGTGTGTCATTATTATAATGGGGCTATAGAAATAGTGTCCTCAGTAAACCACACACCCAATTCCGTATTGCAAACATAGATCACACAGATTAATGGAACAGATGATAATCTTTTAACCACTTCGCTGCCAAGCTTTTTCCCCCTCCTGTGCCAGGCCTTTTTTTGCCTATTTGGGAGAGTTCGCGCTTAGGCCCGCATAACTTTTTGTCCACATAAGCTAACCAAGCCAAATTTGCGTCCTTTTTTTCCAACATCCTAGGGATTCTGGAGGTACCCAGACTTTGTGGGTTCCCCTGAAAGAGGCCAAGAAATTGGCCAAAATACAGGGAAAATTTTGTTTTTTTCAAAATAATTGGAAAAAGTGGCTGCAGAAGAAGGCTTGTGGTTTTTCCCCTGAAAATGGCATCAACAAAGGGTTTGCAGTGCTAAACTCAGCAGCTTCCCAGCTTTCAGGAACAGGCAGACTTGAATCCGAAAACCCAATTTTTCAACACAATTTTGGCATTTTACTGGGGCATACCCCATTTGTGCAATTTTTTGTGCTTTCAGCCTCTTTCCAGTCAGTGACAGGAATGGTCATGAAACCAATGCTGGATCCCAGAAACCTAAACATTTCTGAAAAGTAGACAAAATTCTGAATTCAGCAAGGGGTCATTTGTGTAGATCCTACAAGGGTTTCCTACAGAAAATAACAGCTGAAAAAGAAAAATATTGAAATTGAGGTGAAAAAAACATCAATTTTTCTCTACTTTTTACTCTGTAACTTTTCCCTGCAATGTCAGATTATCGAAAGCAATATACCGTTACGTCTGCTGGACTCCTCTGGTTGCGGGGATATATAGGGTTTGTAGGTTCATCAAGAACCCGAGGAACCCAGAGCCAATAAATGAGCTGCACCCTGCAGTGCGTTTTCATTCTTTACCGGGTATACAGTAATTCATTTGCTGAAATATAAGGAGTAAAAAATAGCTATCAAGAAAACCTTTGCATTTCCAAAAAGGGCACAAGATAAGGTGTTGAGGAGCAGTGGTTATTTGCACATCTCTGAATTCCGGGGTGACCATAGTAGCACGTGAATTACATGGAATTTCTCAAATAGATGTCTTTTTTACACACACCCCTATATTTGGAAGGAATACATGTAGAGAAAGACAAGGGGCAATAACACTTGTTTTGCTATTCTATGTTCCCCCAAGTCTCCCGATAAAAATGATACCTCACTTGTTTGGGTAGGCCTAGCGCCCGCGACAGGATATGCCCCAAAACACAACGTGAACACATCACAGAAAACAGAGCTGTTTTTAGCAAAGTGACTACCTGTAGATTTTGGCCTCTAGCTCAGCCGCCACCTAGGGAAACCTACCAAACCTGTGCATTTCTGAAAACTAGAGACCTAGGGGAATCCAAGGAGGGGTGACTTGTGTGGCTCGGACCAGGTTCTGTTACCCAGAATCCTTTGCAAACCTCAAAATTTGGCTTAAAAAAACACATGTTCCTCACATTTCTGTGGCAGAAGGTTCTGGAATCTGAGAGGAGCGACAAATTTCCTTCCACCCAGCATTCCCCCATGTCTCCCGATAAAAATGATACCTCACTTGTGTGGGTAGGCCTAGCGCCCGCGACAGGATATGCCCCAAAACACAACCTGGACACATCACAGAAAACAGAGCTGTTTTTAGCAAAGTGACTACCTGTAGATTTTGGCCTCTAGCTCAGCCGCCACCTAGGGAAACCTACCAAACCTGTGCATTTCTGAAAACTAGAGACCTAGGGGAATCCAAGGAGGGGTGACTTGTGTGGCTCGGACCAGGTTCGGTTACCCCGAATCCTTTGCAAACCTCAAAATTTGGCTAAAAAAACACATGTTCCTCTCATTTCTGTGGCAGAAAGTTCTGGAATCTGAGAGGAGCCACAAATTTCCTTCCACCTAGCGTTCCCCCATGTCTCCCGATAAAAATGATACCTCACTTGTGTGGGTAGGCCTAGCGCCCGCGACAGGATATGCCCCAAAACACAACGTGGACATATCACAGAAAACAGAGCTGTTTTTAGCAAAGTGACTACCTGTAGATTTTGGCCTCTAGCTCAGCCGCCACCTAGGGAAACCTACCAAACCTGTGCATTTCTGAAAACTAGAGACCTAGGGGGATCCAAGGAGGGGTGACTTGCGGGGCTCGGACCAGGTTCTGTTACGCAGAATCCTTTGCAAACCTCAAAATTTGGCTAAAAAAACACATGTTCCTCACCTTTCTGTGGCAGAAAGTTCTGGAATCTGAGAGGAGCCACAAATTTCCTTCCACCCAGCGTTCCCCCACGTCTCCCGATAAAAATGATACCTCACTTGTGTGGGTAGGCCTAGCGCCCGCGACAGGATATGCCCCAAAACACAACGTGGACATATCACAGAAAACAGAGCTGTTTTTAGCAAAGTGACTACCTGTAGATTTTGGCCTCTAGCTCAGCCGCCACCTAGGGAAACCTACCAAACCTATGCATTTCTGAAAACTAGAGACCTAGGGGAATCCAAGGAGGGGTGACTTGTGTGGCTCGGACCAGGTTCGGTTACCCAGAATCCTTTGCAAACCTCAAAATTTGGCTAAAAAACACACACATGTTCCTCACATTTCTGTGGCAGAAAGTTCTGGAATCTGAGAGGAGCCACAAATTTCCTTCCACCCAGCGTTCCCCCACGTCTCCCGATAAAAATGATACCTCACTTGTGTGGGTAGGCCTAGCGCCCGCGACAGGATATGCCCCAAAACACAACGTGGACATATCACAGAAAACAGAGCTGTTTTTAGCAAAGTGACTACCTGTAGATTTTGGCCTCTAGCTCAGCCGCCACCTAGGGAAACCTACCAAACCTGTGCATTTATGAAAACTAGAGACCTAGGGGAATCCAAGGAGGGGTGACTTGCGGGGCTCGGACCAGGTTCTGTTACCCAGAATCCTTTGCAAACCTCAAAACTTGGCTAAAAATACACATGTTACTCACATTTCTGTGGCAGAAAGTTCTGGAATCTGAGAGGAGCCACAAATTTCCTTCTACCCAGCGTTCCCCCAAGTCTCCCGATAAAAATGATACATCACTTGTGTGGGTAGGACTAGCGCCCACGAAAGGAAAGGGCCCAAAACACAACGTGGACACATCACATTTTTTTATAAAAAGCAGTGCCTACCTGTGGATTTTGGCCTGTAGCTCAGCCGACACCTGAGGAAACCTAGCAAACCAGTGCATTTTTGAAAACTAGAAACCCAGGGGAATCCAAGATGGGGTGACTTGCGGGGCTCTGACCAGGTTATGTTACCCAGAATCCTTTGCAAACATCAAAATTTGGCCCAAAAAACACTTTTTCCTCTCATTTCGGTGACAGAAAGTTCTGGAATCTGAGAGGAGCCACAAATTTCCTTCCACCCAGCGTTCCCCTAAGTCTCTCGATAAAAATGGTACATCACTTCTGTGGGTAGGCCTAGCGCCCACAAAAGGAAATGGCCCAAAACACAACGTGGACACAACATATTTTTTCACAGAAAACAGAGGTGTTTTTTGCAAGGTGCCTACCTGTGGTGTTTGGCCTGTAGCTCAGCTGGCCCCAGGGGGGGGGGCAGAAATGCCCTAAAATAAATTTGCCCCCCCAACCCCCACCCTCCCCCGCCGGGAGCGACCCTTGCCTACGGGGTCGCTCCCCCTGCGTGACATTGGCACCAAAAAACAAATCCCCGGTGCCTAGTGGTTTCTGCCCCCTTGGGGGCAGGTTGACCTAAACTCAGCCAATCTGCCCCCAAGGGGGGCAGAAATGGCCTAAATACAATTTGTCCCCCAGGGGAGTGACTTTTGCCTGATGGGTCGCTCCCCATCTCTAAAAAAAAAAAACTAAGAAAAAAAAGAAAAATTCCCCTGGCGCCTAGAGGTTTCTGCCCCCCCCCGGGGGCAGATCGGCCTAATAATAGGCCGATCTGCCCCCCGGGGGGCAGAAATGGCCTAAAATAAATTTGCCCCCCCAACACCCAACCCCCCCAGGAGCGACCCTTGCCTACGGGGTCGCTCCCCCGGCGTGACATTGGCGCCAAAAAACAAATCCCCGGTGCCTAGTGGTTTCTGCCCCCTTGGGGGCAGATTGACCTAAAATTGGCCAATCTGCCCCCAGGGGGGCAGAAATGGTCTAAATACAATTTGCCCCCCCAGGGGAGCGACCCTTGCCTGATGGGTCGCTCCCCATCTCTAAAAAAAGAAACAACAAAAAAAAAAAAACACAAAAAAAAAATTGCCCTGGTGCCTAGAGTGTTCTGCCCCCCCCCCGGGGGCAGTTCGGCCTAATAATAGGCCGATCTGTCCCCCGGGGGGGCAGAAATGGCCTAAAATAAATTTGCCCCCCCAACCCCCACCCCCCCGTGAGCGACCCTTGCCTACGGGGTCGCTCCCCCTGCGTGACATTGGCGCCAAAAAACAAATCCCCGGTGCCTAGTGGTTTCTGCCCCCTTGGGGGCAGATTGACCTAAAATTGGCCAATCTGCCCCCAGGGGGGCAGAAATGGTCTAAATACAATTTGCCCCCCCAGGGGAGCGACCCTTGCCTGATGGGTCGCTCCCCATCTCTAAAAAAAGAAACAACAAAAAAAAAAAACACAAAAAAAAAATTGCCCTGGCGCCTAGAGTGTTCTGCCCCCCCCCCGGGGCAGTTCGGCCTAATAATAGGCCGATCTGTCCCCCGGGGGGGCAGAAATGGCCTAAAATAAATTTGCCCCCCCAACCCCCACCCCCCGCCCCCCGGGAGCGACCCTTGCCTAAGGGGTCGCTCCCTTTGCGTGAAATTCACGCAAAGAAAAAACTCCCTAGTGTCTAGTGGTTTCTACCCCCCTTGGGGGCAGATTGGCCTCATCAAAATAGGCCAATCTGCCCCCAAGGGAGGCAGAAATGGCCAAAATATAATTTTCCCCCAAGGGGAGCGACCCTTGCCTAAGGGGTCGCTCCCCACCAAAAAAAAAAAAATGAAAAAAAAAAAAAAAAATGGTCCCTGGTGCCTAGAGGTTTCTGCCCCCCCTGGGGGCAGATCGGCCTAATAGTAGGCCGATCTGCCCCCAGGGGAGGCAGAAAAGGCCTTCCCGAAAATATGCCCCCCCTGGGAGCGACCCTTGCCCAAGGGGTCGCTCCCTTTTGTCAATAACAATAAAAAATAAAAAAAATCCCTGGTGTCTAGTGGTTTCTACCCCCCTTGGGGGCAGATTGGCCTCATCAAAATAGGCCAATCTGCCCCCAAGGGGGGCAGAAATGGCCAAAATATAATTTTCCCCCAAGGGGAGAGACCCTTGCCTAAGGGGTCGCTCCCCACCTCAATAAAAAAAAATGAAAAAACAAAAAAAAATGGTCCCTGGTGCCTAGAGGGTTCTGCCCCCAGGGGGGGCAGAAAAGGCCTTTTCAAA
Source organism: Pleurodeles waltl (assembly GCF_031143425.1). Classification (NCBI taxonomy): domain Eukaryota; kingdom Metazoa; phylum Chordata; class Amphibia; order Caudata; family Salamandridae; genus Pleurodeles; species Pleurodeles waltl. The sequence continues at coordinate 413,680,373 of NC_090447.1, forward strand.
AAAATGCCCCCCCTGGGAGCGACCCTTGCCCAAGGGGTCGCTCCCTTTTGTCAATTTCAAAGAAAAAAAAAAAAATCCCTGGTGTCTAGTGGGGTTTCAAAAGCCGGATTGCAAGCAATCCGGCTTTTGAAACCCTCGGAGGGACTTCAAAGGGAAGGAAATACTTTCCCTTCCCTTTGAAGCCCCTCCGGGCCTCCCAAGTGATTGAAAAAGAAATGCTTTTGCATTTCTTTTTCAATCGCACTGGAAGCAGAGCTTCCAGCGCGACGAGGGAGTCCCCTGTGACACATCAGAGCGCGCGCGCGCGCGCGCGCGCTGACGTCACGTGGGGGTGGGGGGGGGGTCGGGGGTGGAAGGGGAAGGGATTCCCCGGTCAGCCCTGACCTAGGGGGGTGGGGGGGCGGCCCTTGGGAGGAGCGCTAACGCTTCTCCCGAGGGAAGCATTCAGGACGTAATGGTTACGTCCATGGCGCCACAGGGGCGCTGCCATGGACATAACCATTACGTCCGTGGCGGGGAAGGGGTTAAAAAAACAATATTTTCCACTACCTGTAAAGAAGCAGCCTTAGTATAATCCCACACCTCCGCCCCATCGCAGGCCCCAGACACAGCTTTATCTTAAATATATATTCCAAATTTCTTTTACAGTCTTTCTTCCTAACTTTGCTCCACAGCCAGAATTGATTTATCAAACTACAATTTTTTTGTCTACGAGCTTAGAAGCGGTATCATATGTTCGAAAATTGTCTAGAAGAGATTGCAATGCGTTTCCTGTGCGAGCTATCAACATGGCATCATCAGCATAAAGCAATAAAGGGACAAGACGGGCACTGCGTGGAACATCTTTAGCCCCAGCAACTAAAAATGTGTCAATACCATTCTCTCAGAGAGTGCAAATAATGGGTTCAAAGTACATCCTTGTCCAGCTCCTCTTCCAACTCTAAAGTGCTCTTGACCCAAGGGTAGGTCGCTCCCCCTGCCGCTGCAGCTCCTCCAGGTTCCTGAGTTCCTGAGACCCACCCCACAGTAAGTACCCCCCACCTCCAAGCCCCTCGTTCTGCCCCGCGCTACTCACCCTCTCTCCTGCTCCTGCTTCTTTTCCTCTTTCCTTCTTCTCTGTTCTTCCTCCTCGCTCCTCGTCTGTATTCTTCTTCTGTACTCCTCTTCTCCCCGTCTTCTCTCCTCTTCTCTTCTTCCTCATCTTCTGCTGTGGTATTCTGCACCCTGTTTCTTCGTTTTTTGTATCTCCCTCCGTGTTCTTCTGTGTTCTTCTGTGTTCCTCTGTCTTCTTCTGTCTTCCTCTGTGTTTTTCTGTCTTCCTCGGTGTTCTTCTGTCTCCCTCTGTGTTCTTCTGTATTCTTCTCTGTTCTTCTGTCTTCCTCTGTCTTCTTCTCTCTTCCTCTGTGTTCTTCTGTATTCTTCTCTGTTCTTCTGTCTTCCTCTGTCTTCTTCTGTCTTGCTCTGTGTTCTTCTGTATTCTTCTCTGTTCTTCTGTACTCCTCTCTGTTCTTCTGTGTTCTTCTGTGTTCTTCTGTGTGTCTTCTGCTCTTCCGGTCTTCTGCTCTTCCGGTCTTCAGTCCTTCCGGTCTTCTGCTCTTCTGTTCTTCTTTTCTTCTGTTCTTCTTTTCTTCTTGTCTTCTTGTCTTCTGCCTTCGGCTCTTCTGCCTCCTCCGTCCTCTTCTCCCCGCGCCTGCCCTCCTGCTCCTGCTCCTGCCTCATCCCCCTGCCCCACTCGCATCCCACCCTCTATCTCCCCTATCTAACCCGTTCACTTTCTACCTCCCTCACTCCTCCTATCTACCTATCTCTCCATCTCTCTATCCCACTATCCAACTCCCTCACTCTCCACCTCCTCCTATCTTCCTATCTCTCTATCTTTTTCCCTATCTATCGATTTCTCTATCTACCTTTTCTCTCTACCTATTTCTCTATCTCTCCCCCCTCCCGCCACCCCCTCTATTACCTATCTTCCTATCCCCTCACTCTACCTCTCACACTCACCCACCTCTACAACCCCCCTCCCCTATCTTCACAACCCTACACCTATCTTTCTCCCTAATCTCCTAAACCTCCTAACACTCTCCCCCCTCCACCCTTAAACCACCCTCCCCCAGCTCTTCTCACTCTACCTGTCCCCCCCCTCCCTCGCGCTTTCCCACCGCGACCTCCTGCACGCCCCCGCCCCCCAGCTCCCATTCGCCCCCAGCTGACCCCTCCCCCCCTCCTACCTCATATGGCGGCCGCTGCGCGACAGTGGTAGCGACCCTTGACCCAAGGGTAGGTCGCTCCCCCTGCCGCTGCAGCTCCTCCAGGTTCCTGAGTTCCTGAGACCCACCCCACAGTAAGTACCCCCCACCTCCCAGCCCCTCGTTCTGCCCCGCGCTGCTCACCCTCTCTCCTGCTCCTGCTTCTTTTCCTCTTTCCTTCTTCTCTGTTCTTCCTCCTCGTCTGTATTCTTCTTCTGTACTCCTCTTCTCCCCGTCTTCTCTCCTCTTCTCTTCTTCCTCATCTTCTGCTGTGGTATTCTGCACCCTGTTTCTTCGTTTTTTGTATCTCCCTCCGTGTTCTTCTGTGTTCTTCTGTGTTCCTCTGTCTTCTTCTGTCTTCCTCTGTCTTCTTCTGTCTTCCTCTGTGTTTTTCTGTCTTCCTCGGTGTTCTTCTGTCTCCCTCTGTGTTCTTCTGTATTCTTCTCTGTTCTTCTGTCTTCCTTTGTCTTCTTCTGTCTTCCTCTGTGTTCTTCTGTATTCTTCTCTGTTCTTCTGTCTTCCTCTGTCTTCTTCTGTCTTCCTCTGTGTTCTTCTGTATTCTTCTCTGTTCTTCTGTACTCCTCTCTGTTCTTCTGTGTTCTTCTGTGTTCTTCTGTGTGTCTTCTGCTCTTCCGGTCTTCTGCTCTTCCGGTCTTCAGTCCTTCCGGTCTTCTGCTCTTCTGTTCTTCTTTTCTTCTGTTCTTCTTTTCTTCTTGTCTTCTTGTCTTCTGCCTTCGGCTCTTCTGCCTCCTCCGTCCTCTTCTCCCCGCGCCTGCCCTCCTGCTCCTGCCTCATCCCCCTCCCCCACTCGCATCCCCCCCTCTATCTACCCTATCTAACCCGTTCACTTTCTACCTCCCTCACTCCTCCTATCTACCTATCTCTCCATCTCTCTATCCCACTATCCAACTCCCTCACTCTCCACCTCCTCCTATCTTCCTATCTTCCTATCTCTCTATCTTTTTCCCTATCTATCGATTTCTCTATCTACCTTTTCGCTCTACCTATTTCTCTATCTCTCCCCCCTCCCGCCACCCCCTCTATTACCTATCTTCCTATCCCCTCACTCTACCTCTCACCCTCACCCTCCTCTACAACCCCCCCTCCCCTATCTTCACAACCCTACACCTATCTTTCTCCCTAATCTCCTAAACCTCCTAACACTCTCCCCCCTCCACCCTTAAACCCCCCTCCCCCAGCTCTTCTCACTCTACCTGTCCCCCCCCTCCCTCGCGCTTTCCCGCCGCGACCTCCTGCACGCCCCCGCCCCCCAGCTCCCATTCGCCCCCAGCTGACCCCTCCCCCCCTCCTACCTCATATGGCGGCCGCTGCGCGACAGTGGTAGCGACCCTTGACCCAAGGGTAGGTCGCTCCCCCTGCCGCTGCAGCTCCTCCAGGTTCCTGAGTTCCTGAGACCCACCCCACAGTAAGTAACCCCCACCTCCCAGCCCCTCGTTCTGCCCCGCGCTACTCACCCTCTCTCCTGCTCCTGCTTCTTTTCCTCTTTCCTTCTTCTCTGTTCTTCCTCCTCGCTCCTCGTCTGTATTCTTCTTCTGTACTCCTCTTCTCCCCGTCTTCTCTCCTCTTCTCTTCTTCCTCATCTTCTGCTGTGGTATTCTGCACCCTGTTTCTTCGTTTTTTGTATCTCCCTCCGTGTTCTTCTGTGTTCTTCTGTGTTCCTCTGTCTTCTTCTGTCTTCCTCTGTCTTCTTCTGTCTTCCTCTGTGTTTTTCTGTCTTCCTCGGTGTTCTTCTGTCTCCCTCTGTGTTCTTCTGTATTCTTCTCTGTTCTTCTGTCTTCCTCTGTCTTCTTCTGTCTTCCTCTGTGTTCTTCTGTATTCTTCTCTGTTCTTCTGTGTTCTTCTGTGTTCTTCTGTGTGTCTTCTGCTCTTCCGGTCTTCTGCTCTTCCGGTCTTCAGTCCTTCCGGTCTTCTGCTCTTCTGTTCTTCTTTTCTTCTGTTCTTCTTTTCTTCTTGTCTTCTTGTCTTCTGCCTTCGGCTCTTCTGCCTCCTCCGTCCTCTTCTCCCCGCGCCTGCCCTCCTGCTCCTGCCTCATCCCCCTCCCCCACTCGCATCCCCCCCTCTATCTCCCCTATATAACCCGTTCACTTTCTACCTCCCTCACTCCTCCTATCTACCTATCTCTCCATCTCTCTATCCCACTATCCAACTCCCTCACTCTCCACCTCCTCCTATCTTCCTATCTTCCTATCTCTCTATCTTTTTCCCTATCTATCGATTTCTCTATCTACCTTTTCTCTCTACCTATTTCTCTATCTCTCCCCCCCTCCCGCCACCCCCTCTATTACCTATTTCCTATCCCCTCACTCTACCTCTCACCCTCACCCACCTCTACAACCCCCCCTCCCCTATCTTCACAACCCTACACCTATCTTTCTCCCTAATCTCCTAAACCTCCTAACACTCTCCCCCCTCCACCCTTAAACCCCCCCTCCCCCAGCTCTTCTCACTCTACCTGTCCCCCCCTCCCTCGCGCTTTCCCGCCACGACCTCCTGCACGCCCCCGCCCCCCAGCTCCCATTCGCCCCCAGCTGACCCCTCCCCCCCCTCCTACCTCATATGGCGGCCGCTGCGCGACAGTGGTAGCGACCCTTGACCCAAGGGTAGGTCGCTCCCCCTGCCGCTGCAGCTCCTCCAGGTTCCTGAGTTCCTGAGACCCACCCCACAGTAAGTAACCCCCACCTCCCAGCCCCTCGTTCTGCCCCGCGCTACTCACCCTCTCTCCTGCTCCTGCTTCTTTTCCTCTTTCCTTCTTCTCTGTTCTTCCTCCTCGCTCCTCGTCTGTATTCTTCTTCTGTACTCCTCTTCTCCCCGTCTTCTCTCCTCTTCTCTTCTTCCTCATCTTCTGCTGTGGTATTCTGCACCCTGTTTCTTCGTTTTTTGTATCTCCCTCCGTGTTCTTCTGTGTTCTTCTGTGTTCCTCTGTCTTCTTCTGTCTTCCTCTGTCTTCTTCTGTCTTCCTCTGTGTTTTTCTGTCTTCCTCGGTGTTCTTCTGTCTCCCTCTGTGTTCTTCTGTATTCTTCTCTGTTCTTCTGTCTTCCTCTGTCTTCTTCTGTCTTCCACTGTGTTCTTCTGTATTCTTCTCTGTTCTTCTGTGTTCTTCTGTGTTCTTCTGTGTGTCTTCTGCTCTTCCGGTCTTCTGCTCTTCCGGTCTTCAGTCCTTCCGGTCTTCTGCTCTTCTGTTCTTCTTTTCTTCTGTTCTTCTTTTCTTCTTGTCTTCTTGTCTTCTGCCTTCGGCTCTTCTGCCTCCTCCGTCCTCTTCTCCCCGCGCCTGCCCTCCTGCTCCTGCCTCATCCCCCTCCCCCACTCGCATCCCCCCCTCTATCTCCCCTATCTAACCCGTTCACTTTCTACCTCCCTCACTCCTCCTATCTACCTATCTCTCCATCTCTCTATCCCACTATCCAACTCCCTCACTCTCCACCTCCTCCTATCTTCCTATCTTCCTATCTCTCTATCTTTTTCCCTATCTATCGATTTCTCTATCTACCTTTTCTCTCTACCTATTTCTCTATCTCTCCCCCCCTCCCGCCACCCCCTCTATTACCTATCTTCCTATCTTCCTATCCCCTCACTCTACCTCTCACCCTCACCCACCTCTACAACCCCCCCTCCCCTATCTTCACAACCCTACACCTATCTTTCTCCCTAATCTCCTAAACCTCCTAACACTCTCCCCCCTCCACCCTTAAACCCCCCTCCCCCAGCTCTTCTCACTCTACCTGTCCCCCCCTCCCTCGCGCTTTCCCGCCGCGACCTCCTGCACGCCCCCGTCCCCCAGCTCCCATTCGCCCCCAGCTGACCCCTCCCCCCCTTCCTACCTCATATGGCGGCCGCTGCGCGACAGTGGTAGCGACCCTTGACCCAAGGGTAGGTCGCTCCCCCTGCCGCTGCAGCTCCTCCAGGTTCCTGAGTTCCTGAGACCCACCCCACAGTAAGTACCCCCCACCTCCCAGCCCCTCGCTCTGCCCCGCGCTACTCACCCTCTCTCCTGCTCCTGCTTCTTTTCCTCTTTCCTTCTTCTCTGTTCTTCCTCCTCGCTCCTCGTCTGTATTCTTCTTCTGTACTCCTCTTCTCCCCGTCTTCTCTCCTCTTCTCTTCTTCCTCATCTTCTGCTGTGGTATTCTGCACCCTGTTTCTTCATTTTTTGTATCTCCCTCCGTGTTCTTCTGTGTTCTTCTGTGTTCCTCTGTCTTCTTCTGTCTTCCTCTGTCTTCTTCTGTCTTCCTCTGTGTTTTTCTGTCTTCCTCGGTGTTCTTCTGTCTCCCTCTGTGTTCTTCTGTATTCTTCTCTGTTCTTCTGTCTTCCTCTGTCTTCTTCTGTCTTCCTCTGTGTTCTTCTGTCTTCCTCTGTCTTCTTCTGTCTTCCTCTGTCTTCTTCTGTCTTCCTCTGTGTTCTTCTGTCTTCCTCTGTGTTCTTCTGTATTCTTCTCTGTTCTTCTGTACTCCTCTCTGTTCTTCTGTGTTCTTCTGTGTTCTTCTGTGTGTCTTCTGCTCTTCCGGTCTTCTGCTCTTCCGGTCTTCAGTCCTTCCGGTCTTCTGCTCTTCTGTTCTTCTTTTCTTCTGTTCTTCTTTTCTTCTTGTCTTCTTGTCTTCTGCCTTCGGCTCTTCTGCCTCCTCCGTCCTCTTCTCCCCGCGCCTGCCCTCCTGCTCCTGCCTCATCCCCCTCCCCCACTCGCATCCCCCCTCTATCTCCCCTATCTAACCCGTTCACTTTCTACCTCCCTCACTCCTCCCATCTACCTATCTCTCCATCTCTCTATCCCACTATCCAACTCCCTCACTCTCCACCTCCTCCTATCTTCCTATCTTCCTATCTCTCTATCTTTTTCCCTATCTATCGATTTCTCTATCTACCTTTTCTCTCTACCTATTTCTCTATCTCTCCCCCCCTCCCGCCACCCCCTCTATTACCTATCTTCCTATCCCCTCACTCTACCTCTCACCCTCACCCACCTCTACAACCCCCCCTCCCCTATCTTCACAACCCTACACCTATCTTTCTCCCTAATCTCCTAAACCTCCTAACACTCTCCCCCCTCCACCCTTAAACCCCCCTCCCCCAGCTCTTCTCACTCTACCTGTCCCCCCCCCTCCCTCGCGCTTTCCCGCCGCGACCTCCTGCACGCCCCCGCCCCCCAGCTCCCATTCGCCCCCAGCTGACCCCTCCCCCCCCTCCTACCTCATATGGCGGCCGCTGCGCGACAGTGGTAGCGACCCTTGACCCAAGGGTAGGTCGCTCCCCCTGCCGCTGCAGCTCCTCCAGGTTCCTGAGTTCCTGAGACCCACCCCACAGTAAGTACCCCCCACCTCCCAGCCCCTCGTTCTGCCCCGCGCTACTCACCCTCTTTCCTGCTCCTGCTTCTTTTCCTCTTTCCTTCTTCTCTGTTCTTCCTCCTCGCTCCTCGTCTGTATTCTTCTTCTGTGCTCCTCTTCTCCCCGTCTTCTCTCCTCTTCTCTTCTTCCTCATCTTCTGCTGTGGTATTCTGCACCCTGTTTCTTCGTTTTTTGTATCTCCCTCCGTGTTCTTCTGTGTTCTTCTGTGTTCCTCTGTCTTTTTCTGTCTTCCTCTGTCTTCTTCTGTCTTCCTCTGTGTTTTTCTGTCTTCCTCGGTGTTCTTCTGTCTCCCTCTGTGTTCTTCTGTATTCTTCTCTGTTCTTCTGTCTTCCTCTGTCTTCTTCTGTCTTCCTCTGTGTTCTTCTGTATTCTTCTCTGTTCTTCTGTCTTCCTCTGTCTTCTTCTGTCTTCCTCTGTGTTCTTCTGTATTCGTCTCTGTTCTTCTGTACTCCTCTCTGTTCTTCTGTGTTCTTCTGTGTGTCTTCTGCTCTTCCGGTCTTCAGTCCTTCCGGTCTTCTGCTCTTCTGTTCTTCTTTTCTTCTGTTCTTCTTTTCTTCTTGTCTTCTTGTCTTCTGCCTTCGGCTCTTCTGCCTCCTCCGTCCTCTTCTCCCCGCGCCTGCCCTCCTGTTCCTGCCTCATCCCCCTCCCCCACTCGCATCCCCCCCTCTATCTCCCCTATGTAACCCGTTCACTTTCCACCTCCCTCACTCCTCCTATCTACCTATCTCTCCATCTCTCTATCCCACTATCCAACTCCCTCACTCTCCACCTCCTCCTATCTTCCTATCTTCCTATCTCTCTATCTTTTTCCCTATCTATCGATTTCTCTATCTACCTTTTCTCTCTACCTATTTCTCTATCTCTCCCCCCCTCCCGCCACCCCCTCTATTACCTATCTTCCTATCCCCTCACTCTACCTCTCACCCTCACCCACCTCTACAACCCCCCCTCCCCTATCTTCACAACCCTACACCTATCTTTCTCCCTAATCTCCTAAACCTCCTAACACTCTCCCCCCTCCACCCTTAAACCCCCCTCCCCCAGCTCTTCTCACTCTACCTGTCCCCCCCCTCCCTCGCGCTTTCCCGCCGCGACCTCCTGCACGCCCCCGCCCCCCAGCTCCCATTCGCCCCCAGCTGACCCCTCCCCCCTCCTACCTCATATGGCGGCCGCTGCGCGAGTGCGCCGCTGGCGCGCCGGAGGCGCGCCAGAGGCAAGCCCGTCTGCGCCCGTCCGCGCCTGGCCCGCGCCCAGCGCCATGACCCCTGGTCCCCAGCGCTCCCAAGCCCCGATGATCCGCTATGACCCCACCACCCTCCATGCCCTCAACCCAGGACGCTCCAACACCTGCTTCCAAGCTCACCCCAAACGCACCCATGGACCCTTCGCCTGCAACTCCTGCAAACGCATCTTCCACCACGCAACAACTACGACCACAAGCCCACGCGCCATCAACCACCTCAAGTGCATCCTAGTCAACGCTCGCTCCGTTCACAAACACGCCGTTGAAGTCTGGGACCTCCTAGACTCCACAGCACCGGACGTCGCCTTCATCACGGAGACCTGGATGAACGCCTCCTCTGCTCCAGACATCGCCACCGCCATCCCCGAAGGCTACAAGATCTCCAGGAAAGACCGCACCAACCAAGTAGGAGGAGGCATCGCCATCGTCTTCAAAGACTCCATCAGCGTCACCACCTCCACTGAAGACTCCCCTCTTGCCGCTGAACACCTGCATTTTCAGATTCGCACCGACCCGAGGACCACCCTCAGAGGATCCCTCGTCTACCGTCCTCCCGGACCTCACGCCCCTTTCAGCGACACCATCGCCGACTTCATCTCCCCGCACGCCCTCGCCTCACCGGACTACATCCTCCTAGGCGACCTCAACTTCCATCTGGAACAAAACAACGACCCCAACACCACCACCCTGCTCGACAACCTCGACAACCTCGGCCTCAAACAACTGGTGAACACTGCCACCCACATCGCCGGACACACACTCGACCCTATCTTCTCCGCCAGCAAACACGTCTTCTTCAACCACGCCTCCGCCCTTCATTGGACCGACCACAGCTGCATCCACTTCACATTCCGACGCGAGACCCGCCACCTCCGCACTCAACCCATCCCTCGCCGACAGTGGAACAAGATCCCTGAAGAGCAACTCTTCGCCGCACTCGCCGCCAACTAACCCACCCTCACCACCGACCCCAACGTCGCAGCCCTCAACCTCACAAACTGGATCTCCAACTGCGCAGACAATCTTGCTCCCCTCAAACGCTCGCAGCGACAGAACAACACCAAGAAACCCCTCTGGTTCTCTGACACCCTCAAAGAATCAAAGAAAACTTGTCGCGCACTTGAGAAAGCCTGGCGCAAGGACCGCACCGCTGACAACATGACCGCCCTCAAGAACGCTACCCGCAAACACCACCACCTGATCCGCACTGCCAAAAGGAATTTTTTCACCGACAGACTGGACAAAAACAGCCACAACAGCAGAGAACTCTTCAGCATCGTCAAGGAGTTCTCCAACCCCAGCGCCAACGCCAACGCCGTCACGCCCTCACAGGATCTATGCGAATCCCTCGCCATTTTCTTCCATCGCAAGATCAGCGACCTCCACGACAGCTTCGGACACCAGACCCAACCTAACACCACCGAACCCACATCCCCGACCATCACCCTCAACAACTGGACCCACATCAGCACGGAAGAAACCAAATCCATCATGAACTCTATCCACTCCGGCGCCCCTTCGGACCCCTGCCCGCACTTCATCTTTAACAAAGCCGACAACATCATCGCCCCGCACCTCCAGACCGTCATCAACTCTTCTTTTTCTTCTGCTAACTTCCCCGAATGCTGGAAACACGCCGAAGTCAACGCCCTACTAAAGAAACCTACGGCTGACCCGAGCGACCTGAAAAACTTCCGCCCCATCTCCCTTCTGCCTTTCCCAGCCAAAGTAATAGAGAAGACCGTCAACAAACAGCTGACCACCTTCCTGGAAGACAACAACCTGCTCGACCCCTCACAGACCGGATTCTGAACCAACCACAGCACAGAAACCACCCTCATCTCAGTCACAGACGACATCAGAACCCTGATGGACAACGGTGAAACAGTCGCCCTCATTCTTCTCGACCTCTCGGCTGCCTTTGACACCGTCTGTCACCGCACCCTAATCACCCGCCTCCGCTCCACCGGGATCCAAGACCAGGCCCTGGACTGGATCGCCTCCTTCCTCGTAAACCGCTCCCAAAGAGTCTACCTCCCTCCGTTTCGCTCAGAACCCACTGAGATCATCTGCGGCGTACCTCAAGGCTCATCACTCAGCCCGACACTCTTCAATGTCTACATGAGCCCCCTCGCTAACATCGTACGCAAGCACGACATCATCATCACCTCCTACGCCGACGACACCCAACTTATACTCTCCCTCACCAAGGACCCCGCCAGCGCCAAGACCAACCTACAAGAGGGTATGAAGGACGTCGCAGATTGGATGAGGCTCAGCTGCCTAAAGCTGAACTCTGAAAAAACTGAAGTCCTCATCCTCGGCAACACCCCGTCCGCCTGGGACGACTCCTGGTGGCCCACGGCCCTCGGCACCGCACCGACCCCCGCAGACCACGCCCGCAACCTCGGCTTCATCTTGGACCCCCTTCTCACCATGACCAAGCAAGTCAACGCCGTGTCCTCCGCCTGCTTCCTCACCCTCCGCATGCTCTTCCGCTGGATCCCCGCTGACACCAGAAAAACCGTGACCCACGCCCTCGTCACGAGCCGCCTGGACTACGGCAACACCCTCTACGCTGGGACCACCGCCAAACTCCAAAATCACCTGCAACGCATTCAAAACGCCTCAGCCCGCCTCATCCTCGACGTACCCCGCAACAGCCACATCTCCGCACACCTGAGACACCTGCATTGGCTCCCAGTCAGCAAAAGGATCACCTTCCGACTTCTCACCCACGCACACAAAGCCCTCCACGACAAGGGACCGGAATACCTCAACAGACGGCTCAACTTCTACGTCCCCACCCGCCCCCTCCGCTCTTCTGGCCTCGCCCTCGCCGCCGTCCCTCGCATCCGACGCTCCACGGCGGGTGGGAGATCTTTCTCCTTCCTGGCGGCCAAGACCTGGAACTCCCTCCCCACCAGCCTCAGGACCACCCAGGACCACTCCGCTTTCCGGAGACTCCTAAAGACCTGGCTGTTCGAGCAGCGATAACCACCCCCTTTGTCCCTAGCGCCTTGAGACCCGCACGGGTGAGTAGCGCGCTTTATAAATGCTAATGATTTGATTTGATTTACTCTGTCGCCATAACAAACAGATGCCACTGTGCCAGTATACAGTTACCCAAAAAATACAGTATATCCACATCCATCCCCATATTGGAATGGAGTAAATAATTCATATTTAAATCATTAGCCAATGCGAAACAAGAAGAGTTGTTTGTTTACGTGACCAGAATGAAGGAAGGTGTGATGGGGCCACACATTTTTAAAAATAAGCTGCAATATGTTAAGCTATCATCCTTATTTAGCAGTCTATTATTTCAGCGGAGGCATGAGCCAATAGTTTGAAGACAAAAGATCCCCAATGCAAGATCTGCCAAATTACTAAATAGTCTAATTAAGTAAGAGAACGAAGCAACAACTGCTGCTTAAATGATGAATGACTGATAAGTGGGCTGTCTCTTTCTAAGTGAAAAATACAGCCTCTAATTTATCACGAGTGCTTGCTAATCATCATTACTGTGGGTACCAATGGTGCTTGATCTTCTCTCTAGGTACCAGAAGTCTTAAGTGGTTTACATATTAAAATGTGACAAGGTACGCTGGAATGTTCACTAATACGACTGCGAGTAGTCTGACCTAGTGTAACGGGAACTCCCTGAATGATGAAACAGTGAATTCTGCCAGTTGAATCTCCTACTTGCCAGATCTGCAAAATGATAACCCATAAGTCATCAAGCTGTTTACTTTTAGAAAGGTACGCAGAGGAAGGATGTAGACTGATTGTGAATGATGTACAGAAGAGATATAACACAGCAGGACTGTGTAGCTGGCTGGTAAATGTTTCTACTTTGGAATCCATTATCATTTATCACAGGACATGAAGGTCAGTAATGTGGTATAGTCAAGTACTCCCTTACCAGGCATACGTTTGTTTGCTTAGCAAATCAGAAAGTCCTTCGAGCTGAAGGATCGATTGTAACAATGAGATTCATTAGAAGCTGAAAGGTAGCTGCAAATAGCTTGCTTATGTCTTACTTTATAACACAGGAGCCAATGGGCAGGCCTCTATGACTGGGACATATTTTTCAGATATATGCTAATATAGTAGTTTGAGATTTAAGGCCTGGTTTAAAAGTTTCTCTGAGAAGCATGAGTTTGCAGATGCATTCAATTCAAATTAAAAAACAGTAGGTGAAGGAAGTAAAAGATATAATAGAAAACCCTCTGGAATCTGAAGCATGGGAGGGTTATAGTGTTGGGTAATTTTCACATAACACTCGTGCATGTGCATATTCGGGCTGGAAAGGGATTATGGGATTTTGAAGTGACAAATATAAGGTTGTAGAAACATAGTAGGCTAGTTAGACCCTGGGGGTCGGTAGCCATGTTACATTTTTCAGTCGTGCTGTCTATAATTCACATCTCTGGAAGGATAAAGAAGATTGACATCAGGCAACAGATTTGCTAACAAATTTAGGCTTATGTAAACAGCATATTTCATTATCTGACATTAGAGAACGTAAAACATTATTCACTCAGTAGAGAACAGATGAGTAGGAGGAGGTGACACAGAAATTCAATCTGTAGAGAAAAATAAGACACTAAAACCTAAGTAGCAGAACCAATACAATCACTGAAACAAAAACACATGAATATTAGAACTGCTTTGCAAGGTTCCATCTCTAGCACTTAGCAGGCTGCAGAGCCCAGTCTTCTACTATGTGCTATCTAAAACAATTCAGCGTTGCTATGGTACGGGTGAGGACGCGTTTTTATTTCTTCGTTTAAGCCTGCTGATGGCAAAACAGGCAAATCACTCTTTTTGCAATCCAAGATATTTCTCTTTCAGTATTATAAAAAGCAGCCTTTAATGACACAAACCCCCTTGAGAGATCTAGCAATAAACTAGCACCACTGATAAAAACATAATGACATTTCCAAAACACCATTCATTGGCACTCCCATCACCACTAATACTGCAAAGATCAATAAATAAATAAACACATCTTTTCTAATCATAAATTGTGGGCATACCCTAAACCCTACATCTCATATAGATACAAACATCACACTCATACTATTGATATCAAATCCAAGAACTACAGAACTCTACCATCACACTATTCATAAATAACCTGAAGAAATATGCAAAAATGGTTGTTCCAGTAGCACTCAACAGAGTACTTTATTAAAAATCACTACTCAGACTACCTTTTAGATTAACGTACTATTGATAGCATTGTTCATCATCCAAAACGAGTGTCCTCAGAAGATATAAGTAAGTTTTACCTTCAGACATTAATGCCCCTTCAATTGCTCACAGAATACGTGCATGCATTCTATGCAGTCCTCATTTCCTAGAGAAATCAATTGATTTTAAACATGGAGTTCCGCCCAACACTGTTTTGTGCATCCATAAATTATACACTGTCAGTTTCTTCCCAACCTTAACAAGTAAACGTTAACCCCTGGCATCTACCATTGATTTTCCTTTTTGCTATTGTCTGTCACATTGTGCTATGCAGGAAACCTACATAATTATGTTAGACAAGTCACCCATATTTGTGCCCAAAAGCCCACAGATCTTGAGTGCTTAAAATATAACAGTGTGTTTTCATAGTAAACATTGTCAAACGATATAATCACTGTGTGGGCCCAAGTTATATTTTCCTTGAAAGGGCGTAGATGTGAATACAATTTACATTTAACATCCAGTGTGGGGGAAATAAGAACAAAATGCCTGTAAAATGTTTTCCACCTTTAATCAAAAATCTAATTTGAAGGTGAAAGTAGAATTTTGCTATCTGTAAAGAAATTGTAACTTTTAGAAAATGTACTTTATGATGGATCATGTTAGCATCGATTTAGGCATGAAGTGCTGTCCACTGCCTCCACGTCAGAACCCGGAAGGCAGTTATAATGCAAAAACATGCCAATTTGCTAGGATGAGACATTTTGGAGGAGCAGGAAGAAAAGATATTGATAGAACAAAGGACGTTGGTAAGAATTTCCCCTTTCATCTGAAAATCCCAAATGCCATCGGTGGTTAAGAAGAGATTCTCACTGAATAGAGCTGTGACATAACCCCGTTTCGGTAATTAGGTTGGTATGGGTACCCCTCCGAAACTTATATTCCACTTCCTGACACCCAACATAAGCTTCCTAGGACTTCTTCAAACTCTTGACCACACAATCCTTTACAATCATTGTTACCTTTTTAAAAGCACTTCATATGCCTTTATCCAGTCTCCCATTATTACGCCTCGTCATGTCAAATCCCTTCTGCTCATACCAGACATCATAACCACCCATCTTCTCATTGATATCTTCCACTGATGTCTGAAGTTGGGATGCCGTCACCCACTGACAAGAGATATAACCTTTGGCCCAAATGCATTCTGCAACGTGTTATGGTAAATTCCTGTAAAATAAGTTGGTTAACACCTTCAATATTACCTTTATTGTAACAATGTTCTCTAACCTCACCCGTATAATAGGGGCACTGCCACTATCCATCTATTAGATAACTTACTATTAACCAGCCCTTACTAAAAAAAAAGTGCTGATGCCCAAATTATCCTGGGGGGTTACCACCTATTTAACCACTGGTAGTGTTTGAGCATTAATTCAAAGGAACCTCAAAATCTTGTGACTGAAGTGATGCATGGCTGTGGCTGACTTCAAGGTATTTAACTCAATCAGCCACATCCGCAGTCCCATTTTAATCACAATATATGGATGTTCCTGTGAACCTCCATACATGAGATAATAATTAATAATGATTAATAATGTTAACCCAAGGGTAGGTCGCTCCCCGTGCCGCTGCAGCTCCTCCAGGTTCCTGAGTTCCTGAGTTCCTGAGACCCACCTCACAGTAAGTACCCCCCCCCCCAGCCCCTCGCTCTGCCCCGCGCTACTCACCCTCTCTCCTGCTCCTGCTTCTTTTCTTCTTTTCTTCTTCTCTGTTCTTCTGTTCTTCCTCCTCGATCCTCGTCTGTAATCTTCTTCTGTACTCTTCTTTCCCCCGTCTTCACTCTTCTTCTCTTCTTCCTCATCTTCTTCTGTGGTCTTCTGCCCTCTGTTCTTCGTTTTTCTGTATCTTCTTCTGTGTTTCTTCTATGTTCTTCTGTGTTCTTACGGTCTTCCTTTCTTCTCTCCTTCCGGTCTTCTGATCTTCCTTTCTTCTCTCCTTCCGGTCTTCTGTTCTTCTGTTCTCTGTTCTTCTGTCCTTCTGTTCTTCTTGTCTTCTGTTCTTCTTGTCTTCGGCTCTTCTGCCTCCTCCGTCCTCTTCTCCCCGCGCCTGCCCTCATGCTCCTGCCTCATCCCCCTCCCCCACTCGCATCCCCCTCTCTATCTCTCCTATCTAACCCGTTCACTATCTACCTCCCTCACTCCTCCTATCTACCTATCTCTCTATCTCTCTATCCCACTATCTAACTCCCTCACTCTCCACCTCCTCCTATCTTCCTATCTCTCTATCTATTTCCCTATCTATCGATTTCCCCTATCTATTTTCTCTATCTATTTCTCTATCTCTCCCCCCCTCCCTCACCCCCTCTATTACCTATCTTCCTATCCTCTCACTCTACCTCTCACCCTCACCCACCTCTACAACCCCCCCTCCCCTATCTTCTCAACCCTACTCCTATCTTTCTCCCTTATCTCCTAAACCTCCTAACACTCACCCCCTCCACCCTTAAACCCCCCTCCCCCAGCTCTTCTCACTCTACCTGTCCCCCCCTCCCTCGCGCTTTCCCGCCGCGACCTCCTGCACGCCCCTGCCCCCCAGCTCCCATTCGCCCCCACCTGACCCCTCCCCCCCTCCTACCTCATATGGCGGCCGCTGCGCGACAGTGGTAGCGACCCCTGGTCCCCAGCTCTCCCAAGCCCCGCTGACCCGCTACAACCCCACCACCCTCCACGCCCTCAACCCAGGACGCTCCAACACCTGCTTCCAAGCTCACCCCAAACGCACTTATGGACCCTTCGCCTGCAACTCCTGCAAACGCACCTTCCACCACGCAACAACCACGACCACAAGCCCACGCGCCATCAACCACCTCAAGTGCATCCTAGTCAACGCTCGCTCCGTCCACAAACACGCCATTGAACTCTGGGACCTCCTGGACTCCATAGCACCGGACGTCGCCTTCATCACGGAGACCTGGATGAACGCCTCCTCGGCCCCTGACATCGCCACTGCCATCCCCGAATGCTACAAGATCTCCAGAAAAGACCGCACCAACCAGGTAGGAGGAGGTATCGCCATCGTCTTCAAAGACTCCATCAGCGTCACCACCTCCACCGAAGACACCCCTCTCGCCGCTGAACACCTGCATTTTCAGATTCGCACCGATCCGAGGACCACCCTCAGAGGATCCCTCGTCTACCGTCCTCCCGGCCCACGCGCTCCTTTCAGCGACGCCATCGCCGACTTCATCTCCCCGCACGCCCTCGCCTCGCCGGACTACATCCTCCTAGGTGACCTCAACTTCCATCTGGAACAAAACAACGACCCCAACACCACCACCCTGCTCGACAACCTCGCCAACCTCAGCCTCAAACAACTGGTGAACACCGCCACCCACATCGCCGGACACACGCTTGACCCCATCTTCTCCGCCAGCAAACACGTCTTCTTCAGCCACGCCTCCGCCCTACACTGGACCGACCACAGCTGCGTCCACTTCACATTCCGACGCGAGACCCGCCACCTCCGCACCCAACCCATCCCTCGTCGACAGTGGAACAAGATCCCTGAAGAGCAACTCTTCTCCGCACTCGCCGCCAACCAACCCACCCTCACCACCGACCCCAACGACGCAGCCCTCAACCTCACAAACTGGATCTCCAACTGCGCAGACATCCTTGCTCCCCTCAAACGCACGCATCGACAGACCAACACCAAAAAACCTCTCTGGTTCTCTGACACCCTCAAAGAATCAAAGAAAACTTGTCGCGCCCTTGAGAAAGCCTGGCGCAAGGACCGCACCGCTGACAACATGACCGCCCTCAAGAACGCTACCCGCGAACACCACCACCTGATCCGCGCTGCCAAAAGGAACTTTTTCACCGACAGACTGGACAAAAACAGACACAACAGCAGAGAACTCTTCAGCATCGTCAAGGAGTTTTCCAACCCCAGCGCCAACGCCGTCACGCCCTCACAGGATCTGTGCGAATCCCTCGCCACTTTCTTCCATCGCAAGATTAGCGACCTCCACGACAGCTTCGGACACCAGACCCAACCATACACCACCGAACCGGCATCCACGGCCATCACCCTCAACAACTGGTCCCACATCAACACGGAAGAAACCAAATCCATCATGAACTCTATCCACTCCGGTGCCCCTTCGGACCCCTGCCCGCACTTCATCTTTAACAAAGCCGACGACATCATCGCACCGCACCTCCAGACCGTCATCAACTCTTCTTTTTCTTCTGCTACCTTCCCCGAATGCTGGAAACACGCCGAAGTCAACGCCCTACTAAAGAAACCTACGGCTGACCCGAGCGACCTAAAAAACTTCCGCCCCATCTCTCTTCTGCCTTTCCCAGCCAAAGTAATAGAGAAGACCGTCAACAAACAGCTGACCACCTTCCTGGAAGACAACAACCTGCTCGACCCCTCACAAACTGGATTCCGAACCAACCACAGCACTGAAACCGCCCTCATCTCAGTCACTGACGACATCAGAACCCTGATGGACAACGGTGAAACAGTCGCCCTCATACTGCTCGACCTCTCGGCTGCCTTTGACACCGTCTGTCACCGCACCCTAATCACCCTCCTCTGCTCCACCGGGATCCAAGGCCAGGCCCTGGACTGGATCGCCTCCTTCCTCTCAAACCGTTCCCAAAGAGTTTACCTCCCTCCGTTTCGCTCAGAACCCACCGAGATCATCTGCGGCGTACCCCAAGGCTCATCACTCAGCACGACACTCTTCAATGTCTACATGAGCCCCCTCGCCAACATCGTACGCAAGCACGACATCATCATCACCTCCTACGCCGACGACACCCAACTTATACTCTCCCTCACCAAGGACCCCGCCAGCGCCAAGACCAACCTACAAGAGGGTATGAAGGACATCGCAGATTGGATGAGGCTCAGCCGCCTAAAGCTGAACTCTGAAAAAACGGAAGTCCTCATCCTCGGCAACACCCCGTCCGCCTGGGACGACTCCTGGTGGCCCAAGGCCCTCGGCACCGCACCGACCCCCACAGACCACGCCCGCAACCTCGGCTTCATCTTGGACCCTCTTCTCACCATGACCAAGCAAGTCAACGCTGTGTCCTCCGCCTGCTTCCTCACCCTCCGCATGCTCCGCAAGATCTTCCGCTGGATCCCCGCCGACACCAGAAAAACCGTGACCCACGCCCTCGTCACGAGCCACCTGGACTACGGCAACACCCTCTACGCCGGGACCACAGCCAAACTCCAAAATCGCCTGCAACGCATTCAAAACGCCTCGGCCCACCTCATCCTCGACATACCCCGCAGCAGCCACATCTCCGCACACCTGAGACACCTGCATTGGCTCCCTGTCAGCAAAAGGATAACCTTCCGACTTCTCACCCACGCACACAAAGCCCTCTACGACAAGGGACCAGAATACCTCAACAGACGCCTCAGCTTCTACGTCCCCACCCGCCTCCTCCGCTCCTCTGGCCTCGCACTCGCTGCTGTCCCTCGCATCCGCCGCTCCACGGCGGGTGGGAGATCTTTCTCCTTCCTGGCGGCCAAGACCTGGAACTCCCTCCCCACCAGCCTCAGGACCACCCAGGACCACTCCGCTTTCCGTAGACTCCTAAAGACCTGGCTGTTCGAACAGCGATAACCCCCCCCTTTTTCCCCTAGCGCCTTGAGACCCGCACGGGTGAGTAGCGCGCTTTATAAATGTTAATGATTTGATTTGATTTGATTTAACACAGCCGCAAAGGCTACCTTGCGGTCCATACTTTTTATTTATTTATATATATATATTTTTCAGTTGAGATGTCTGGCACTACATTTTTAGATAGTAAGGTACAGGTTTTGCTTCTGGTGCAGGGTGACAGAACACACCCATAATAGAACCTTATTTATCAGTACTTGTTTCTTATTATCTGTAGTAAGCAGTGCAATCCAGTGTTCCCATTTTTCTTAAAATAAGTGCTGATGGTGTCCACTAACATCTACTGCTTTTATTTAAGATATGTTATCAATGACTCATAATATTTATCTATGCCTCTTGATGTTGCTTCAACTGTGCGCAGCCTTTGATGCGTTTTACCACCATCCATAAATATCCCTGCCCCCTAAATCATATATTTCTTTTTCAGACATGTCTCTTCTCATAGATATCCCCTCCTCATCCCTGAAGAGGGGCCTAATTCACTCTCTGCTGAAAAATTCCATCTTTGACCCAGATGAAATCTTTAACTACCGCCCCATCACAATCCTTCCCTCCTTTTGTAACATTCGTGAAAGGATAGCAGTGAACGATATTTTAGAACACCTTAATGTGCACAACCTTCTCCATCCTTACCAACCTGGGTTTCATCTCTGCTGTCAAAAGAGTTACAAATAATGAACAGTTTTTCAAAATTTTTATTGGAGTGTGACAGATTTATACATTTTTTAAAGAATGTTCATGCACTTCTGTAACATAACTCCTGCATAGTTCTATGGGGAAACCTTGTTATGACTTTCGATTTCTCTAGATAGTCATATTCGATCACCTTCTCAACCCATTACCAGGCCTTTGCTGAGCAAGAGAGCTATAATTCTGTCAATCCTTTACATGTTCAGTGTCCTGTGTTGAGTCAAATTAAGCTTCTAGCTACACTCCTGGTGGTACCGTCTGCCAACTAATTTAAACTTTAGTGTTGAAGTCATACTCCCCCTCCCAGAGCCCAAACACTTTGGTTTCCTGGAAGCTGTTTGGAAGGTCATGGTAATAACTCTGATAGATAACTAAGTGGCATCGTTCATGGTCAGAATGATGATGGTATCTGGTCATACTCGAGTCTCTGACTTTCATTCTTGATGAATAAAAAAATTCTTGCAAATACCTTTGCTTTAGTAGATCTTGTGCCAGTGCACTCCAGGTTCACAATATGAATGCCGCTGACACCCCTCTTAATCATGGCCCCATTTTTGCACTAATTTCACCTCTAGGTTCACAATATGAATGTCGCTGCCATCCCTCTTAATCATAGCCCCAGTTTTGAAAAACAACAAAATAGAATTAGAGTCCTCATTGGTTTCCCCTAGCTGAAGTAATCAGATGACTGGCTGCTTTGAACAGTCTATTTTTCGCAAAGTAAATTCTTCAGACCTTCTGGACACACAGTTAAGAACATTATGTCGCTGCTAAAAAGCAGGGGTGGGCTAGATGGTAGTTGACCTCACAGCAGATCACCAGCTCAATCACATGATCTAAACACAAGCGTTTAACTGGAGCAATGTTAATTATATAAGACATTGGAGATGGAATTACCATAGCTGTTGGCTCCAGACCTGCTTTCCAAAGGATCCCTATTAACCTCTTAGGTAGCAAGAACGTGCTGGAACTATCCTCAGCACTGGTGCTCAGGTGCTGAGTATGGCTCCAGCACATCCTGGCAAAAGAGTCAGGACGTCCCTCTGGGGCAAACACCAGAGGAATTTCCTTTTTGCATTTTTACCCTCAGCTGCTGAGAAGGAGCTTCCTCACCACGAAGGCTGGTTTTTTTTGTGCAATGACGATTGATGTGCATGATACGCTGACATAATTGCATAGACAATGAAAGTAAAATGGGCCAATCAGTTTATTTACTTTCATTTACATCAGTGCTCGGACTCATATCTTAGCCCTCCCAAAACTGATTTGGACAGGGGAAGTGTCATTAGAGAAGGGAGAATCACCCCTTTCCAATGGTGCCTTTTCCTAGTGGAACCTTGCATAGGGATCACCACAGGAGGGAGATTCTTAAGCAGGGATCCACCTATTAGACACTAGGGGCTAATTTTGAGGGGGGGCAGCGCTCCTGGCTATGAGCTAATTCACCGCCTCCCCCAAGCCTCTAATGTCTTTCTGTCCCCCATGGAGGCAAATATCTCCATTCTGCCCAGGGGCAGCAGAAAGTCCACTAGACACCAGGTTAGTGTTTTTTTTATTGGAAAATCGGTGGCGGTAGCCTATCCAGGCATTGGGCCTAGTCCCCACCCCATCATATTACCTCACCAGCAGTCTTTTTGCCCTCCTATAACAGGTGTTATCCTCCAAACTGGCAGAAAGCCCCCTGGCAATGGGCTAATGCTCCCCCAGCATCTAAATTCTGTCTGCCTCCCCAGGTGCAGATTTGAGGCAATCACCTCCAAACCTCCCCCAGAGGTGGGTAGAAACCCACTAGACACCAGGGTATTTTTACTGGAAAATGTGTGGGGATGGCCCATCCAGGGATCGTGCCTAATCCCCACCTCCCCATATTACCCCACAGCAGTCTTCCTGCTACCCATCATGACAGATAGGAGATGTTTTACTCCAGTCTGTGCCCCAGCGGTGGGCAGAAAGCTCACTAGGTCCCCCACAAAGGGTGTTTGGAGGGGGTTAAGACCCCGAAAGGCAATGGGCTACTGTTCTCTCTCCCCTAGCCTCAGAACTATTTCTGCTCCCCCCGGTTATAGATGTGATGCAATTACCTTGAATGTGCCCCCGGAGTGGGCAGAAACCCACTAGACACTAGGGTGCTTTTTACTAGAAAATGGTTGGCGTCAGCCCTCACTGCCGAACAAAAACCCCAGCAGTCTTTCTGCCCCCTCCCACAGGGGGCAGATAGGAGGTGTCACTTTTAATTTGCCCTCTGGTGTTGGGCAGAAAGCCCATTATACCCCAGGGAGACTGTATGAAGGGGGAGTGGCATTCCCTGGACTAATGTTCCCCCTCCACCCAGTCCTAATAGCCTTTCTACCCTGTCTGGGGCATGCAGGAGATAGTTGCCCCTGATTTGCCCCGAGGGGGACAGAAAGTCCACCATACACCAGAAAGTATTTTTTATAATGCAAAGGGTTAGGGGCATCCAACCCAGGCATAAGGCCAAAAGCCATACCCCACAAATAAGACAACAGTCTTTTGGCCCCTCTTGGGACAGATAGGAGGTAATTACCTCCAATCTGCACCACTGGGAGGGGCAGAAAGCCCACTAGGCACTAGGGAGATTTTTTATTTGTTGTCGGGTTCGGGATGGCCCTCCTAGTCATTGTGCTGAACTTCCACACCCAAAATAGCCCCAATAGTCTTTCTGCACCCATGAGAGGCACATAGGAGGTCTTCACTTCCAATATGCCCACTGCGGGTGAGAAAGTCTAGAGACCAGGGATTTTTTTTCTGTGCCTTATGTGAAAAAAAGCTTGTAGGGGTTTACCTACAATCTCCCCAAAGGGTCAGAAATACTATTGTGCCCATTCAGGACTAGAGTGCCCATATTGCGCCCATTCAGGACTAGAGTGCATGGAGGGTGCCCCATCCCCCTTTTTATTGTTTTGACCTATTTTTCCCCTGGTGTTCAGAGGTATTCCTGTCCCCTGTGGACCAGATTTTGGGTAAATGCCCTCAATCCCGACCCAAGGGAGCAGAAAGACTGATGCACCTATTCTGTGATGGGAGCATGATGTGATTCCTGGGTGACCCACTCATTTTTATCTGGGGAAGGCTGCTTTCCAATGGCCTTTCTGTCCGGAGGGCAAATTTTTAGTAAACACCCATATTTGACCCCTTACTCATTCACCTATTTTGAGGTAAGAGCAGAGCATGATGCCTGGGTGAGCCGCCCACCGTACCTACTTTTGGACCATAATAGGGTGTGGGGGGCAGCTCACCCAGTCATCACACCATGTTCCCACCCCTGTATAAGTGCATAAGTCTTTCTGCCACCTAGGAGTGGATTTAGGGTATTTTCCCAAAATGTGCCCTTGGTTACAGAAAGGCCACCTACACCAGGGATTAAAAATGGCACCAAAAGAAACAAAACAGTAGGATGACCTACTCTGACATCGACCCAATACTCCTACCCCAGAATGGGCAGTAGAGTATTTCTGCCCCTATAGAGACCACTACATTACCACCCATTTGGCAAGATGGTACATTTTGATTAATTTCTTTTTTTTTACATATGGGTAGCAGAGCGGGCTGGATGTTTCTAGTGGCCCCCTGGGGAAACCTACCAAACTTAGGCATTTCTGTAAACTAGACACCTGGGGCAGTCCAAGATGATGTGCCTTGTGGGAGTCCCATGACATTTTCAATCACACAATGCCATGCAAATCTCAAACTTGAACTTAAATCGCACATATTCCATGCATTTCTGAAACATACATTCTTGAAAACCATAGGAATCCACATAATTCCCACCACCTCTGTTAGACCTGGCATCTCCTTTAGAAAGTGGCACAAAGGGTGCTGGGGTGTAGCCTGCATATCCTGATGGGCCATCTGGGCTAGAGTGGAGGGAGGAGCGGTCACTCACACCTGAAAGGACCCTGCCTGCCTTCACACAATGCAGTCTCCATCCCCATTGGTGTGTGTCTGGAGCCAGGCTTAGGCAAGGCAGGATCCTGTTTACAACAGCAACTTTTCTTTGAAGTTGGGCAACTTCAAAGGCAGAAAAAAGTATAAGTAGTGAACCCAAAACCCCAGAATTTAGATGACTTCAAGGATTCAAGAGGAACTTCTGCCAGGAGAAGAGCTGAGGAGAAGTGCTGCCCCTACCTGTGACTGTACTTTGTTGGACTATATTGCAGTTGCTGCTTCTTCCTGTAAAAGGGACAAAGACTGGACATTGTTGTGCATTCCTGCTTGAGAGGTATCTCCAACGGCTTGGACTGAGCTCACTTCCTGTTTTTGAAGACTCAGGGACAGCAAAGGCTTCACCAACAAGTTCTGAGTCTGCTTGCTGTGAACTCTAGCTTTCCAGAGGGTGCCATTCCTGTCACGAACTACTCTTTGTTTATGACTCAGGCCAACTGGAACTGCAGAGTGGTCTGGATCCTTGTAGGTTCTGCTTTGACCAAGGTAAGGGTGGCCCTTTCTGGTAGCCATAGTGCTGCTGACAATGGGATGTCAAAATGCAGTCCGTGCCCTCCAAAAGGAGTTCCAGAGGAAAAAAACCCAAAGGGAAAAACCTCTATGGCTGGAACTCCGTGGAACAAAAATAAGCACAAAAAGGTAAGTCTTTCAATGAATAAAACAAATACTGGAAGAAACTGGAACAGGTGAAGAAAAAAGCTGGGGAAAAACAACCAGAGCGTGATCACCACCAAAGGAAGTGTTGCAGCACAAGGAGAACAAGAATCACACTCCTTTTATACCCTAAAACAAGAAATGACAGACAGGAAGAAAAAAGACACCAAGTTGGATTGGGAAAGGACCATAGGAAAATATAGAAGAAGGTGCCATTTTGGAAAAGGATCCTAATGCATGCAGGGAAAAGGGTAGAAGCAAGGCATGCTGGGATAAAGAAGAACATGGCTTCTAAGGAAAGCAAGAAGAAAATGAGAAAGAAGAGAAAAGAAGAAAAAAGAAGAAAAGAACAGGTTTCACCAGGTAATTGAGGGGTCAGGGGTGCCCACTCCTTATTTTGACAGTGCGCTTCCCTGAACTAGCTGAGGCCCAATGCCCACTTTAGGGCCTTGTAGGAGAGAAGACCAGAAAAAAGGGGCACAGCATGCTCGGCGGCCGAGAACATGAACTGCGGCTCCAGCCGTGCACGAGCTGATTGCTCTGCTTGCCCCTGGAAGTGAATTTTTGATGAAAACCCATGAAACGAAGCCAGACGCAAAGGATGCCGCTGCACGGATCCCTGTGAGGGTGCCCAGCTGCATTATAACTTTGACTTTGCCGGAGGTGCCAAGGGACCGAATTCTCGCAACCGATGTCACCTCACCTCCACCTCTCTGCAGCAAGCACTCAGCGCTTCTCTGTGAAGCCTTAGCTACTTCGCCCTGCAGCACCGGAACTGACGCCACATCGGATCTAGCGAACAGGCCGGTGCAACTACATGCACCGGCCTATTCTTTTGCTAAGATACTGTACCTGGGGCTCTGTGTGACTCCATAAACGGCACCAGTGGTATTGCACTGTGGGTACGACGCCGTCACAGCATTATTTTTGTGCTAAAGTCATATTTTTACTTGTAAATGGTGAATTTCTGTCATATTTGGTCTTGTTTTATTTAGATTAATATTAACTATTTTTCTAAACCTGTGTGGTGTCCATTTTGTAGTGTTTCATTGTATTACTGTGTGTTTTGGTACAAATACTTTACACATTGCCTCTGGTTTAAGCCTTTCTGCTCGTGATAAGCTCCCAAAGGGGTGAGCGAGGGTTAACCGGGTGTGTTTCTCTTTTACCCTGACTAGAGAGTCCTTACTTGGACAAGAGGTAACTTGACTGGCAACCAAAGACCCCATTTCTAACAACCTAGCATTCCCCCTTTTGTCCCAGGAAAAATGCTAACCTACTTGTGTTGCTGTGCCTAGTGCACAACAAACAAGGGTCAATGAGAGTCTCCCCACGGGGCTCCCATTGATATTGGTTTGATGTGTGCCTGTAGCAAGAACTAGGCCTAATCACACAAGTGAGGTAGCATTTTTATTGGAAGAAGTAGGGGACGCTGGGTGTAAGAATAGGTTTTTTATTTCAGCTCTGCACATTACTGAAAGCTGGGAAGATATGAACTTTAGTACAGCAAACCTTTTGTTGATGCTATTTTTAGGAAAAACCAGACAATTTTTTATGAAAGCCCTTTTTTTCTTATTTTTCCCCCCAAAAACTAAATGTAGCCATATTTTAGCTATTTCCTTAGTCCTTTCCAGGGGAATCCACAAACCCAATGTACCTTTAGAATTCGAAGATGTTGGGAAAAAAGGTTGCAAAATTGGTCTGGATACCTTATGTGCACAAAAGGTAATGGAATCCTACGCACAAACTACCCAAAATAGCCAAAAATAGCTTAGCATTCTAAGGGGGAGAGAGCCAAGCAGCGAAAGTGTTGCATTTGCATTATACTTGTTCTAACTACAGGGCCTCGAAAGAGTCCTGCATTGTTATTTTTCATCACTACATTCCTGATTTGGCAGTAGGAAAGCAGAATGCCTGATGTCTCTCTTGGATTTGATAACCATTTCTCAATCTGCCTCTGATAAATTAAACCGTGATTCTAGATTACCCATAGTCACCATGTTAGACACAGAAATTACACTGAAAGTTGATAAGAAAGATGTCCAAATGAGTCATCACTGTCACAGGAATGTGCACTCAGACTAAGGTTATCTAGAATCACCAAAGCAGACAAGTGTGCATGGACTAGTATTGGACTCATAAACGCAAGTATCCCAGGAGGTCAGTATGTATTAGCTCCTGAATTACCACAGCTATCCAAGTAACCAAGAGGACACAGGAACCATAACAGATTTAAAGAGTCATTCACCATTTTATTGTACTGACTGTGAGACAAGTATAGGACAATTGCAGGATCAATGAGGTAGCTGCACATATCACGGGAGGGAGTCACGTGTCCATCCTGGACTGACCTATTCACCCCCAGAACTTGCTTGCCCTTGCTTTCTTAAAGGGCTGGGTAGATAGAATATTCATATAGGCCCCTTGTGCCTTCGCCTGCTGCGCAGTGATGCAAAGAAGCAGGACTCCAAGGCACAACCTGAGTGAGAATTAGGAGTTGTGTTCTCACCACTAGCATGGGTAGTGAGGACACAGTATGAAACTGTTGTTCGAGATGCTATGGAAATGTTATGTGTATATATAAGCTTTATTTCAGTTAAAAAAACATAAAAGCACATGCACAAGTATACAATAAAAACACAATCCGACAATATATAAAAATCTGTTTAAAATAAGCTGTCTATCCCTTTGTTTGTTTGTTCTGAGTAGTTAAATTCATACAACATGCACATTGAGTACAATGGACCCACAACAGAAGGGAGTAGTCTCAGAAATCAATAACACTATCATCCAAATACTGGCAACATCACATATTAAAATCCCCTAAGCATAAAATCAAAGCATCCAATTTAAAACAATGTCCATCGTTGTGCAGTTCTTGCATGCCTCATCTACGGTATCACAGCTTGAGTTAAACTATAATTAAATCACAGATCAAACGGCCTGCACTTTGCGAATGATCCAAGCTGCTTGCAACAATTTAGCTAAAATGACAACAATCACCTCATGTGTGTCTGTTTTTAGTATTCTAAGGGCTGACCCAAGAGCGCATGTGCCCAAAAGTTTGCACATTGGAACAATCCACTTCCACCTTGGGAGCGTGTGCAACGCCTAAAAAAACAAAGTGCAGGATTGTTTCTAGGTCACTACCACAAGCTGGACAGACGGTACTGGTCACTCTATTTCTATTTCCCCTATCTTGCTGTGAACTCTAACTTGGGAAAAATACAATATCTAAACTTCAAAGACAGCTGTCTAGGGAGAGAACCCTGAATGGCATCTAATGCAGGCTCAGAAACTGGGCCTATCTTATGACCAAAAAATAGATTCGATGAGTTCTCCAGTTTGCAATTCTTAATTGTTTCGCCCCAGAGGTAGTCCCTACATATGTCCTTCATCAACTGCCTCAAGATCAAATGAGAATCATTGGGGCTATCCCAAAGGTTCTCAAGAGTGAGAGATTTAAACATTTTCTTAGCATAGGATAGCCATGGAATCCTTAAATAACCAACTGTCCATAGAACTTCTCTAAGAGGAGATTCGTATGGCTCGAGCTCTGGTGTTATCCATTGTCTGTGCCAAAATAGTAAGGGTTTCACGTGGATTGTGAATGAAATCGGGTACAGACCCAGATCTTGCTGCAGAGGTAGAGTTGAGGTACTAGCTGAAAGGTTGGTTAAGTGCTTGATAAACGTGCTCTCGACCACAGATATCTCATTTATAGCAGAGTGGCCCTAAGCTCTGCCCCATAAACAGCTGTACTTTTAGCCTTCATCCTGTATAGCGCCATCGCGGGCGTTATACTTATTAACTTCAGTTTTTTCGCCAGCCTTAATATTGCCATAGTCTCCTGCTGCAATTTCAGTGCACTTCTAGATATTTCAGCCTACACAAAATTGAGTACCTGCTCAAGAGAAGTATTGTTGGCACCTAATCTTGGTTGGGCCGATTTGTAGGGATCAAACACCCTGGTGGTCATTACAACCCTGGCGGTCAGTGTTAAAGCGGCGGTAAAACCGCCAACAGGCCAGTGGTAAAAAAAATTGAATTACGACCGTGGTGGAAACCTCCAACAAAGCCAGCCACTTTAACACTTCGACTGCCATGGCGGTACAAACAAACAGCATGGCGGTCACCGCCAACAGACAGGCGGAGGACAATGTACCACCCACAGAATTACAACCTACCAATCCGCCACCTTTTCCGGGGCGGATTCACCGCGAACAAAAACACGGCGGAACAGGACTTCGAAGGGAAAACGCTGACTTCTGCACACCTCACGAGGAACCAGGACGCCATGGAACCAGAGCTCTGCATTATTCCAGCCTTTATCTTCTTGCTCCTCTACCAGGAGCACGAACGCCGGCGGCGAAGACCACGGTGAGTACTGCACCTATGACACAGGGGAGGGGGATGGAAAAAACTGTGATACACACACGCAACACGCAACACACCCACCCCCACCATCACCCACTACAATACTCACACAAGTACTTGTTGATACATTACAGTTACACCCCACAACCCCCCGGAGGAATGCAAAGACAAAAGGAAATGAGGTGAACGATTGTAATATATTAAAAATCAGTATTCACATAATATACATACACTATTTATAAATATATACACCAATAATATTAGTCCAAGGTATTCCACCCTTAAAGTCCGTGGACCACTGGGCCCACAATGCTTGGCGAGGCCCACACAAGATACCCGAACAAGACGGAGAGAACACTGCAGGGGCATCAGATAGATATAAAACAGGCACCTCAGGGAGAAGGGAAAGGGTGGGCACCTCAGCCGGTTGGGTGCACAATGCCAAATCCACGAGGGGGCCCTATGCCCACTGTTCAATCCTGGGGAGTGCAAAGCCACAGTCTCTCAAGTCTCTACAGTTGGTGGGTTGCCCACTGTTCAATCCTGGGGAGTGCAAAGCCACAGTCTCTCAAGTGGATAACAGTCTCCACTGGTTCTGGAGGGGGCCTTGTGCCCAGAGTGCTTCATCCTGCCAAGGACTGAGGTAGTGGATGTAACTCTCCACTGGTTCTGGAGGGGGCCTTGTGCCCAGAGTGCTTCATCCTGCCGAGGACTGAGGTAGTGGATGTCTTTCTCCACTGGTTCTGGAGGGGGCTTTGTGCCCAGAGTGCTTCATCCTGCCAAGGACAGAGGTAGTGGATGCATATCTCCACTGGTCCTGGAGGGGGCCTTGTGCCCAAAGTGCTTCATCCTGCCAAGGACAGAGGTAGTGGATGTCTTTCTCCACTGGTTCTGGAGCTTGTGGCGGCCTCAGTAGCATCAGAGCCTTTGGCGCTCATGGGCCTGCGGTGCTTGTGGCGGCTGTGTCTTTGGCAGCGGTGCTTGTGGCGGCCGTGTCCTTGGCAGCAGTGTTTGTGGCGGCGGTGTCCTTGGTAGCGGTGCTTGTGGCGGCGGTGTCCTTGGCAGCGGTGCTTGTGGCGGCGGTGTCTTTGGCAGCGGAGCTTGTTATGACGGTGTCTTTGGCAGCGGTTCAGCTGCTGCTGGTCCTGTCTTGGGCAGCGGGGCTGCTGCTGCCGGTCCTGTCTGGGGCACCAGGGCTGCTGGCGGTCACCTCTAGGCAGCGGGGCTGATGGCGGTCTTCTCCGCCGTGCTGATCTTCCCAGACTTGCCGGTTTTCTTGTGCCCCTTCCCGACCTTGGAAGGTTTCGCAGCTGACTCCACACTCCCACCTGTACCCCTGGGAGCGGCTTTGGTGGCTGGTGTCTTCCCCCTCTCCCGCCGGGCACTGGCCAACTTTTGATGCTTGACAGGTGGGGTACTGTCCGTGCTGTGGCTCCTTGCCACACTGGCTGCCCTGCTGCTTGGTGCACTCCAGAATCCAGTGACTACTGGCACCACTGGTCCCGCCGATGTTGTGGCTGAGGTGCTAGGCTGGGACCTGGAGAGTCGGGCCCTAGGAGACTGATGGGGTGGGGGAGGTGAGGGAAAAAGGTCAAGGGCGGCCAAGAAAAGTTTCTTAGGAACACTGGGATGGGTAGATGGAGGGGGTTTGGGACTGGAGGAAGAGGTTGTGGTTCTAGGAGGTGTCCGTTTGGTGACTTTGGGTGAAGGTGCATGCGCTGGAGGCTGTCGTGAGGTGGATGGCTGTTGGGTGGGTGTGTGGCTGCGTTTGTATACCTTGGGAGGTGGCCTCACAGACACACTGGGAGAGGACACAGGGGATGTGTGAATGGTAGTGAAGGTGGTGACTGCACGTGAGCGGGGTGTGATGGTGGGTATGCTGGTGATGGAAGTAGTGGCTGAAGATGTAGTGCATGCAGGTGTGAGTGGAGACGAGACTGGGAGTGAGGAGGGAGACGAGGAGGACGGGGACACAGTGGAGGCAGTGGATGTTGCTATGTCTGCATGTGTGTGATGCTAGCGTGAGTGCCTGTGGGATGTGTGGTGCTTATGTTTGCTTGAGCTTCCTTTGTGTGTTGGGGTGTGTGTATGCTGGTCTGATGGTGTGCTTGGGATAGGCTGAGGTGCAGGGGATTGGGTCTGGGTGGAGGAGGTTGGAGGGGGAGGCTAGAAACAGGGACAATGGCTGCCATCAGTGCTGAGGCCAGAGTCTGAAAAGCTCGCTGAAGGGCTGCTGACCAGAATGAATGCCCTCCAGGAATGCATTGGTTTGTTGCAACTACCTCTCTACACCCTGGATGGCATTCAAAATGTTAGACTGCCCAACAGTGAGGGACCTGAGGTGGTCAATGGCCTCCTCACTGAGGGCAGCAGGGGTGACTGGGGCAGGGCCTGAGGTGCCTGGGGCAAAGGTGATGCCCACTCTCCTGGGTGAGCGGGCACGGGGCAAAGGCTGAGGGGGTGCTGGGAGGGCAGTGCTGGAGGAGGGGGTGGTGGCTGTACCTGTAGATGCGGGGGCACAGATGGGCAGCCCACCCCAACGGAGCTCCCATCAGAGGACGAGTCCGTATCACTGGTGTCAGCTCCTGTCCCCGCCGTGGAGCTCCTCTCGCCCTCCGTACCACTGGTGAAATCAGACTCGGGAGTGTCACCCTCCAGGGCCATGTGGGGTGCAGCTCCCTCCTGCTCTGGTGCCACTGCTCCTCCGCCTGATGATGCTAATTCACACAAGTACAGGGAGACCATAAAAAGGGGGGGGGAGACAGAAGAAAGACATATTGAGTGCACGCATTACTGCTACTGTTGGCGGACATGACAGACACAGAAGCCCCCTGCACTCCCAGCACACTTGGGGTCCACTATTCAATCCCTGGGACCTGGCCTACAAGGCTATGGCCGATATCTGCACACATGGATGTCACAGGAGCCTGACTAGGTGTAGTTGGCATTGTAACCAGGTGGGGTGGGGTGCCACAGGGTCTGCCTGAAAAAGGGGACTTGACTGGCAAACTCGCCCTGGCCTAGGGAAACCCACAGCCCACCTCCCCCGCCCAGACACCTCCACTACGCGCTGAATCAGCAGAATGAGAGTTTACTCACCCCCTTGTTGCTGCTGTGATGCCCTCAAGCACCCATCCAACTCCGGATACGCCACAGCCAGGATCCTGAACATCAGGGGGGTCATGGTGCGATGGGCACCCCTCCCACGTTGGGAGGCCATCCCCAGCTGGGCCTCCGCTGTCTTCTTGCTCCAGCGGCGAATGTCCTCCCATCTTTTCCGGCAGTGGGTGCTTCGTCTGTGGTAGACCCCCAGGGTCCGGATGTCCTTGCCGATGGCACGCCAAATATCCTTCTTCTGGTGGGCACTGACCTACAGGAATTGTACAGGGGAAAAAAACAGGTTATTGCCAACTGCACCGTCACAGTCATTGGCCCGCATCCCTACCCTTCCCATGCGGCACATGCATTCACCGTCGTTTCATGCACCGATCATTCTCCCCCCCATCTTTCATCCACACCACTCCACACAGGCATTGCCCATACAGCATGCTCACAGTGTACTTACCTGTTTGTCTGGAGGACCGTAGAGTAGCGTGTACTGGGGGAGGACCCCATCCACGAGTTTCTCCAACTCCTCCATGCTGAAGGCAGGGGCCCTTTCCCCAGACGCACGAGCCATTGTCTCTTCCAGACTGGGGTCACAGCAGCACTTGCAGTGTAGGTCCTCTCCTATCGAAGATCAGGTATCGAGTGATTGCACAGATAGAAAATGGCGGTCACGTCCACGGCGGTGCGTACCGTCACCGCCGGCGTACATCGTCATTGGCTCCTGGGACCCATAGGGTCCAATGTTAACCAATGCAGAATTGTGCCGCGGTCTTCGACCGCCTACCGCGACGGTGTACAACGCCAGCGCAGTTACCTCACATCCCATTGTCCCACTTTACAGGTCAGGCAGCCACCATTTCAGGGGCCCATGTGGCTTTATTTTTAACTGAGTCACACATACCTAGGCCTTAGCTCAACACTCATACAGGCAAATTTCGTGTTATGAATAGTTTTCTGAGTAAGCTGTGTTTACGTACCTCTGAGTTGGTTGACTCTGTTCTCGCTGTTGTCCTCCATAGGCACCGTCCGCTGGGACATGTGAGCAGATGGCGGCATCCTCCGGTGTACAGACCACTGGTGGACCTGTCGACAATGGAGGAAAGACATGTAATCATCACCTATAGGCTTGATCGTGCCACAATCCTGGAACTGTGTTCCCAGTTGGAGCCAGACCTGATGTCAGCTATCCGCCATCCCACAGGAATCCCCCCTCAAGTGCACGTGCTGTCAGTACTCCATTTCCTTGCAAGTGGGTCTTTTCAAACTACAGTGGCCATAGCATCAGGGATGTCCCAGCCTATGTTTTCTAGGGTGTTGTCCAGAGTGTTGTCTGCCCTGCTGAAACACATGCGGAGCTACATCGTTTTCCCTCAGGTGGAGGATTTGCCTACAGTGAAAGGTGACTTCTATGCCCTGGGACATATCCTCAACATCATAGGTGCCATTGATGGGACACATGTGGCCTTGGTCCTCCCCCGCAGGAGTGAACAGGTGTACAGAAACCAGAAGAGTTACCATTCGATGAATGTGCAGATGGTGTGTTTGTCAGACCAGTACATCTCCCATGTTAATGCCAAATTCCCTGGCTCAGTGCATGACGCTTACATCCTGCGGAATATAAGCATCCCTTATGTGATGGGACAACTCCAGAGGCACCGTGTGTGGCTACTATGTGAGCACCTGGAACCAAATCAGTGGGAATAGTTGTCTGGGTCTGGGGATGTCCCTAAGAGTTAGTGTGTGTCTAACAGTTGTCCCTCGCCATTTGCAGGTGACTCTGGTTACCCCAACCTGTCATGGCTACTGACCCCAGTGAGGAATCCCAGGACAAGGGTAGAGGAATGCTACAATGAGGCCCATGGGCGAACTAGGAGGATTATAGAGCGGACCTTCGGCCTCCTGAAGGCCAGGTTCCGGTGCCTACATATGACAGGTGGTTCCCTATTCTACTCACCAAAGAATGTGTGCCAGATCATCGTGGCCTGCTGGATGCCTCACAACTTGGCTTTGCGACGACAAGTGCCTTTTCTGCAGGAGGATGGTCCAGATGGAGGTGTTGTGGCAGCTGTGGAGCCTGTGGACAGTGAACACGAGGAGGCAGAAGAAGAGGACATTGACAACAGGAACTCTGTGATCCTGCAATACTTCCAGTGAGACACAGGTAAGAAGACAAACCTGCCTACTACATGTACTTTAACACTACTACCTCTCTACTTTCTGTCCTTTTCACCCAGTGTATGGTCACTGAGTTGTCACTTTCCTTTACGATTTCACAGATGTGGGCCCCACTGTGTGACATCTGCTTTGTTTCCTCATGGACTAGAGCTGTGTGACATAGGTATGTTGACATTACAATTGAAAGAGCATTTTGTCACTGTAATTGCTAATACACATTTTGACATCACAGACAGACTCCTGATTGTTTTGTGCTTTAAGGGTGTTTATATAAGTGCTCAATATTGGAGGGAGTTGTAAAATGGTGAGGGGTGATGGTGTAGGAATGTCCATGGCAGAGTCCAGTCTATTAGTCTCACAGGTGCATTGTCCGAAGGGGCATAGGAAGTAGAGTTGAGGCAGTTTGATGATGGACAGGGTGACAAGGTGGGACAAAAGGATGGCATTCAGGGTGGTCTCATTTCTTGGCGGGGGTCTTGGCATCGTTCTCTGTCTTTGTCCTGGATCTCAGGCATCGTTTGCGGGTTGGTTCTCCCTATGCAGGTGGTGGGGTGCTGGTGTGGTGGTCCTGTGGCGGTGCCTCCTGTCCACTAGCGCCGGCGGAGGTGGTGGGCAGTTCATCGTCCAGGCTAGTGTCAGGGGCCCCTTGTTGTGCCACAGTGTCCCTCCTGGTGTTGAGGACTTCCTTCAGCACCCCTATGATGGTGCCCAGGGCGGAGCTGATAGATCTGAGTTCCTCCCTGAAGCCCAAATACTGTTCCTCCTGCAGCCGCTGGGTCTCCTGAAACTTGGCCAGTACCATTTCCATCGTCTCCTGGGAATGATGGTAGGCTCCCATGATGTTGGAGAGGGCCTTGTGGAGAGTGGGCTCCCTGGGCCTGTCCTCCCCCTGTCGCACAGCAGCCCTCCTAGTTCCCCTGTTTCCCTGGGCCTCTGTCCCCTGAACGGTGTGCCCACTGCCACTGCCCCCAGGTCCCTGTTGTTGTTGGGGTGGTGGGTTAGCCTGGGTTCCCTGTAGTGGTGGACACACTGCTGATTGACGTGTCCTGGGGACAGAGGTATGGGCCCGCTGGGTGGGTGCTGTGCTGGTGTTTCCAGAGGGGGGAAGCTCTGTGGTGGCCTGTGACTGTGTCAGGGGAACCGACTGTCCCGAGGTCCAAGATGGGCTGGGCTGGTCGTCTAGATCCAGTTGGAAAGAGCTGCAGTCATCACTGTGGGCCTCTTCTGTTGGTGGTGTGGACATGTCTGGACCCTCCTGTGCGGTGACGTTGGGTAGGGGTCCTGCAGGGGTGTAAAAGCATGATTATTGCATCTGTGTGTGCCATAGTGTGCAATGTGTGGGTGACCCTGTACCCCAGTGCTTGAATTCCTGTGAGGGACCTTGTGTGATGATGGTTTAGGGGGTGTATGGGTATGTGCAGTGGCCATGCACTGGTGATGGGTGTCCATGCTTTGTTGTTGCATGCAGGACTTGGTGTTGGGATGTGTGGCTTGTGATATTGGGACATTTGTGAGGAGTTGGAGTGATGGGGGTGAGGGCGAGGGTGAGGGTATGTGATGGCATGCAGGTAGGGTGGCAGATATATTAGTAAAGCTTTGTCTTACCAGAGTCCATTCCTCCAGCTACTCCTGCGAGGCCCTCACGATGCAGAATAGCCAAGACTTGCTCATCCAAGTTGTTAGTTGTGGGGGAGGAGGTGGGTGTCCGCCGTCAGTCCTCTGTACCGCAAGGTGGTGTCTTGAGACCACAGAATGCACCTTCCCCCGTAGGTCGTTCCACCTCTTCCTGATGTCTTCCCTATTTCTTGGGTACTGTCCCACTGCGTTAACCCTGTCCACGATTCTTTGCCATAGCTCCATCTTCCTAGCTATGGAGGTGTGCTGCACCTGTGATCCAAATAGCTGTGGCTCTATCCGGATGATTTCCTCCACCATGACCCTGAGCTCCTGCTCAGAGAACCTGGGGTGTCTTTGCCGTGCCATGGGGTGGTGTGGGTGATGTGTGGGGTGGTGTGTGTTGTGATGTGTGGGGTGATATTTAGTGGTGTGTTGTGTGAGGTGCGTAGATATTATGTGGGTGATGGTATTGTGTGCCTGTGGATGCTTGGTTGCAGATTGTGGTGTCTCTCTCTGGCCTTCTTTCGGGATTTTGGTTGTAGGGGGTTGTGGGTGATGTGGATGTGTGTTTTATATTGTATTGGGTGTGTGGGAGTGGTGTGTGTATGTGTATCAGGTGTGTATATTTGCAATTGTCCAATGTGGTAGTGTTTTGTAAATGAGTGTGTATTTCGAGCGCAGCGGTGTGTACCACCAATGGAATACCGCGGTTCAAAGACCGCCGCGTGGATTCGTGGGTCATTATAGTTTGGGCGTATTCCTGTTGGCGTGACGGTGGAGGTTTTGTTTTCGCCAGTTTATCACTGACCTTTGGTGTGGCAGACTTGTGTGGGTGTCTAAATTTTGGCGGATTCCGAGCTGTGGGTCATAATGACCGTGGCAGAATTCCGCTGCCGCGGCAGTGTCTTGGCGGTCTTCTGCACGGCTATAAGCGTCTTTTACCACCAATGTTGTAATGACCCCCCATGTATTTAGTATTACTTGTGTTCAATTCTAAACCACGATCAGCACAAAACAATAAAAAGCTATCTAAAATTGCTTGCAAGCCCTTTGGGGTTTTTGAGATAAGGAGGGTGTCATCTGTGAATAATAGCATTGTTTTTTTCGTAGCACCAATACTAAAGTCATGATTGTTTGGAAAATGTAACAATTCTGCAAGATCATTAAGGAAAAGGGAGAAGAAGGTCGGAGCTAGAACACAGCTTTGCTGAACCGCCTCTGAATTTTAAATGTATTAGTTTGTACCTCGTTCCTCCCATATCTCACTTGTGGTTGATTGTTCTCATGAATTTTTATTATTATGTCTAGGATATTTGTTGGTACTCCCATGCTCCCTAATGCTTTCCACAGTTTGCATCTTGGAAGGTCATCGAAGAAGACATAAAGGTAGTCTTTCCCTAACAGGACTGTTTTCCAGCAGATCAGGTTTAACCTGAATATCTGGTCCAGGGCACTTACTTTTGACTGAAAGCCTGCTTGCAAATTTGTAAATATATGATTATACTGGGCCTAACCTGATAATTTTTTCAAGACCTGCCAGCAAAAGATTTTTTGGAGCCCATCTATTAGACTAATTGGCCTATAATTCCTGGTATCGCCCTGCCAGCCTTTCTTTAATATCCAGACAATCGCTGCACTATACCAGGATTCAGGTATTGCCCCCCCCTCATAACTGCACTGTGTAATGGATTTCAATAAGTAGCCCAAATGTGGGGTTCAGAAGCAATAAGGTCCGACGGAATGCAGTCTGGGACAGGAGCTTTATTAGCTACAACTTGTGTCAGTGCCTTCCAGGAGCAAGCATAGGTTATTTTGAGTGCCTCTGAATACTCCAATGGGGTAATCAAGGGGCTTTAGCTTCTTCCACCATCGTCTTCCATGCTGTCTTTACTGAGTGCAACCCTGCATAGCGTTCAACCTTCTTGTGTGGCTCAACATGGAAGGCTGCAGGGCTTATTGCAGAGTGGTTGCCATGCGCTACGATGGTCCAGAATGCTTTTGAGTCCCCTTTCCCCACTGCCAGCATTAAATCTGCCCAAACACCCACCTCCCAGGCATTTTTGGCGAATTTGGGCTCATTCTTATATATTTTCTGAGCCCTTGAAATTCTGCTCTGATCTCCAGCTTTAATGGGACCCAGGAGTAAAGCTTTTGCTGCCCTACATTTATCATTATACCATGAAAGCTGTTTTGGGCTGCATCTTACTGTTTTCCGCAATTCTCTGGAGAATATGTCACTTATAACAGCAAATTAGTCATTGTGAATAATTATTATAAGACTGAGAGCTGCACCTTCAGCAAGTAACTTATTCATCTGTACCACAGCGTTGCCCACATTTAAATTTTAAGGTGAGCCTGGACATACTCCCCTTTTTGAGCCGTCTCGTTATTTGCAAGATTTGCTTTCCCCAGGAGGCTAGGCTTTATATCTGCTGAATGAGGCTCCAACAAGCCTACCAGTTCCAATTGCAGGGCATTATGGTCACTACCCCCCTTTGTATTATGAACATATCACCCATATAGGCCCAGAGGTTTAAAGATAAAAATATATAATCAATCCTGCTTTGAATATTCGAACGGACATAGACAAAGACCTCCCATTACAAGCCCTTAAGCCAATTCTCAAAGTAATACTCAATGGCTGTACTGCCATTTCTTCGCCTTGGGAATATCTAGTTTTGGAATGTCCCATAAGACGTCCTCCTCCACAGATATGGACAAGACACAAGTGTCCAATTGTTCCATAATCACATTAAAATCACTGGCCACTATTATTGAGGGTTTGGGGGCAAGGAGGACTCCTTATTCATTACAAAGGGCCTATTATAAACATTGTAAAGGTAGATAATAATACCATCTTTACAAAATTGAATACCAAAAGGATCAGGTGTATATCCCTGTAGTTTCTGTTCAATAACTGACAGTCTTGCAAATAGCGGTTCCAATTTTCAGTCCAGGGCAACATCAAAATTATTAAAAAATGTGTCAAATAGAGGAGCCAGCTTTTCTGGCTCGATAGAACCCATACCAAGGCCACATGAAAAGTATTCCCTAAAGGACGTTTGGACTTGATGTTCGGGTCATTTTTTAAAAAACTTTTCCTTGTACGAGCTTCACCTTTATCCATTACTACCTCTTCACTGTCCTGGGGTACTGCAGCCTCAGGATCCCCCACAGAACATCCAGGTACACAGGGTTCACAAGTGGAGGTTGAACGACTCGGAACCTCGCTCCCCCATGTGTTTCCTCAGACACCGTAGTTCCTATAAAGTGAGCGGAGTCATCACTAGCAGTGGGGGCTGGACAAATCATGTCTCGACATGAGAGGAATTGCTGATGCTCAGCCAGTTCAGTTTCCTTGCTGATAACTCCCACGATATATTGCAAAAAAGTTTAAGGATATGGGAGTGGGCAAACCGGGTTTAGAGGAGCTAACAGGCTGCTTATTCTTTCCCATCTCTCTGCAAGGGTAAATATTGCAATTAGAAGCCACAGCCCCAATACTTGCCATACTGACAGCACTAAAATACAACAGACACAACTATACAGCAGCTTTGAAGGGGTTAGAGGTGAGGCCCAGCCCAGCCTCTTACGGATGATGATGGGAGAAAACAGGCCCAGTCTTGGCCAGGTCTTGGCCAAGAAACACACCTGGGTCTGTCCCACATGCATCCCGCATACATTCCGTGCTGTGGTAGAAGGAGCGTGCTTTAGCAGCACGTGGTGCGGGAAAGTTGCATGTGGCAGCTCCTCCTCCCAGGCAAAGTCTTGTCGGGCAGGAAGTCCACTCCTCTCTTCCAACAAACAGGCATTATGGGTAAGTAGGGGTAAAGGCATGGTCTAATGGGCTTGGACACTAGGTGGTGTCCGGAGCTAGAACTCTTGACCCATTCCACTGTGGTGAGACTACTGGCGGTGAACTGCCAGACTCCCCGGCTTTTGCTCTGCAAGTAGGGTAGAAGCTCTTTGCTTGAAACAACAACAGAGGTGCTGCCGCTTGCACCATCTCAGGAGAACAACCTGATGAAAAATATATCTCAGCCATTTGATAAATGGGTCCCTACCATTAATTTGAAAGCTAACTAGGTTTTCTTGTAATTTGTGTTCCCTGTGTAATGAAGGGGGACACCTGACCTCTTGGGACCGTAGCTAAGATAGAACCTTCAAAAAAGCCCTTATCAGCGATTCCAGAACAACTTGTCCATCTGGTCACACCACTTATTTCTTATGGTGTCTGATGCCCAAACTTAAGGTCTAGACATCTATTTCTACCATGTATTTCAAAGAGAAATGGATAGGGCTGTCTGCTTGCACAGAGAATGCAGGGTAGGCATGGAGAGACAACAGGCTGGTAGCTGAAGCCTAGCTTTTGCAGCCAGCGGAAGCTCTGTTTGTTGTATGGCAAGAGATTTTTGACAAGCTTCTGGAAGGGTGGAAGGGCCACACTGAGTTGAAAAATGCACCCCAATGTCAAATCCCCTGCCCTGGGTCAGTAGACATGACCTGGCAAAACAATCACTGGGGTCTGCTTAGTCCTTCCCACCTTGCCAAAGCTGAGAAGGCCTCTCAGGACTTCCAGAGCCCTGTCTTGGGCACTTTGTGACCCCACAGGCAGACAAATAAAACCTTTGCCTAGGGTGTTGCACTCTGGGAATGCTGGAGCTATGTCAAGGATCTGTCAGAGCGTTCCGCCTTGCCAGAGCTGGGAAAACCTACCAGCCCTGCAGAAAACTGTCTTGTGTACTTTGGTGCCCTTGCTCCTCCGCCAGATGATGCTAATGCACATAAGGACAGGGTGACAAAACAAAAAGGGTGGGAAGAGACAAAGGATACACTTGGTCAGTGGCAGCAACAATACCACAGTTGGTGTACACGACACACACACACACAGGGAATAGCCCTACGCACTAGACAATGCACTCCCAGTCACAATGCTAGTTACCAGCCCATGGACAGGAATACCTAACACCAATAGCAGCATACCTGAAACTCACAGGCCCCTGCCCAGTCGTGGATGCCTACTAGCTTGTTAGGAGGTGGTGTTGATCAGCCCCTGCCCATCATGGAACCTGCCCTGCAATGTCCGGCCTGGCCTAGGGGCACCCACAGGACCACATTCCCCACCCGGAGACCACCCCACCATGCGCAAGTAGTATATTGGGAAACTGTACTCACTCCCTTGTGGCTGCTGTGATGCCCTCAATTGCCCATCTGGCTCCGGATAGGCCGCCGCCAGTATGCAGGCCATCAGGGGGGTCAGGATTCGATGGGCACTTCTTCCTCATTGGGAGGCCATCCCCAGCTGGGCCTCCGCCGTCTTCCTTGCCAGAGTCTCAGATCTTCCCACTGTTTGCAACAGTGGGTGCTCTGCCTGCCGTAGACCCCCAGGGTCCACACGTCCTTGGTGATGGCACGCCGTACACCCTTTTTCTGATGGGCACTGACCTGCAGAAAAAGATACATAGAAAAAGGTATCAGTCATACCGTCCGGCCTGTTCCACTCATGGCCCACCATAGCCCTCACATCCCCTTATGCACAGACAATGCCCACCAAACAAAAACCCTTCCACCAACCTCCTCTACACGAGGTTCTCACACACAGCACTCCATGCACCCATGCCCCTTGCATCGTGCTCACAGTGTACTCACCTGTTGATCTGGAGGCCCATAGAGCGTTCGGTACTGGGGTAGGAACCCATCCACCAGTCTCTTCAACTCCACAGCAGTGAAGGCACTGGCCCGTTACCCAGTGACACAAGCCATGGTCGATTCCAGACACAGGTCACAGCAGCACTTGCAGTGTAGGTCCTCTCCTGTTGAAGGTCAGGTAGCAAGTGAGTGAACAGATAGAAAATGGCGGTCATGTCTGCGGCGGTGCGTACCGTCACCGCCGGCGTACATCACCATTGGCCACTGTAACCCGTAGGGCCCAATGACAACCAATGAGGAGTTGCACGGCGGCACTCGACCGCCTCCCGCAATGGCGCACAACTTCAGCGGAATTACCTCATTTCCACCTATCCCTCCAAACAGGACAGGCGGACACCATTTCAGGTGGGGAGCAGGCCATGGCTCCTAACTGCATCACAGTACACATAGGCACCATTTGGGCCTATCCAACAACATAATGTTACTGTCACAACATGCAATGCAGTGTAGTGTTTGGAAATACGGAATACTGACCAGCTGCTCACCGTTTTGCCCCCTAGATTACAACCGCTGCGGATGAATAGGAGATGGAGGCATCCCCCCGTGCACAGACCCCTGGTGGACTTGGCAACAATATAGGAGATTATCCTCACCTGTAGACTTGACAAGGCCACAATCACAGAGCTGTGTGCCCAATTGGAGCCTGCCCTGATATCTGCTATCCATCACCCTACTGGGATCCCCCCTCTTGTGCAAGTCATATCTGTGCTCCATTTCTTGGCAACTGGCTCCTTTCATGTGACAGTGGGCTTTGCAGCAGGAATGTCACAGCCAATGTTCTCAATAGTGCTAACCAGAGTGTTGTTTGCCCTAATAAAACACATGTGCATCTACATCGCTTTCCCCCAGGTGGAGGATTTGGCCACAGTGAAAGCTGACTTCTATGCAATGGGACATATCCCCAACATAATTGGGGCTATTGATGATACACATATTGCATTTGTCCCCCCCTCCCTGGAGAAATGAACAGGTGTTCAGAAATCGAAAGAGCTTTCACTCGATGAATGTGCAGATAGTGTGCCTGGCGGACCAGTACATCTCCCATGACAATGCAAGTATCCTGGCTCTGTGCTTGATGCCTATATCCTGAGGAATAGCAGCATCCCATATGTGATGGCTCAACTCCAGAGGCACCGGGTGTGGGCAATAGGTGAGCCCTGGTTCCCACCCAGTGTATGTTGGTGTACGGGTCTGGTGTGGGCCCTAATGGTTAGTGTGTGTCTAACAGTTGTCCCTCGATATTTGCAGGTGACTCAGGTTACCCCAACATCACATGGCTACTGACCCCTATGAGGAATCCCAAGACAAGGGCAGGGGAATGTTACAATAAGGCACATGGGCGAGCAAGGAGAATAATAGAGAGGACATTCGGCCTCCTGAAAGCCAGGTTTCAGTGCCTCCATCTAACAGGTGGATCCCTGTGCTACTCACCCAAGAAGGTGTTTCAGATAATCGTGGCATGCTGCATGTTGCATATCCTTGCCTTGAGACGCCAGGTGCCTTTTTCTGCAAGAAGATGAGCCTGGAGGTGGGCGTGTGGCAGTAGTGGACCCTGTGGCAGGGAAGATGAGGAGGCAGAGGATGAGGATGAGGACAAAAGAACAGCTATTATACGACAGTACTTCCAGTGACACACAGGTAAGACACTGTAACTTAACTTTGCATTGACAGTTTTGTATTTGACATTGTACATGGCAGCCGGATTTTCCCACTTCTATGGCCACTTACTGTACCCTTTGGCATCTCTATGCCCCATTCTGGCACCCAGTGTGTTGACTGCAGCCAACTACAGGTCATTCCTATGTATACATTACTGTACAGTTGTATTGCAGTGTTTAAACCTTGTTAAACAAATAAATAGTTAAATCATTTGACATACTCCATACTTATATTTTTTCAAAGGGTGTTTAAGTGCTGAGAGGTAGAAGGGGATGTGCAATGGGCTGGGGGGATGATGGAGGAAAGTCCAGCATAGAGTCCTGTCTATTTGTATCACAGGTGCACTGTCCAAGGAGGCATAGGAAGGTCCTGTGTTTGTGTGGTTGCCTGGGGTCCCTGTAGTGGTGGACACACTGCTGATTGACGTGTCCTGGGGACAGAGGTATGGGCCCGCTGGGTGGGTGCTGTGGTGGTGTTTCCTGAGGGGGAGGCTCTGTGGTGGTATGGGATTGTGCCTGGGTAACCAACTGTCCAGAGATCCCTGGTGGGCCAGATTGGTCATCCAGATCCAGGCGAGCAGAGCTGCTGTCATCACTGTGGGCCTCTTCTGGGGGGGACTGGATGTTGCTGGCACCCCCTCTCCGGTGACATTGGGTGGGGGACCTGTGGGGACGTAAATGCAGTATTATTGTTTCTGCATGTGACATCTTGTGCATGGATGTGTTGCCCTGTATGGTTATGATTGTCCTGGCAGCTTTGCCTTGTGTGAGTAGTGATTTTGTGTGCTAGGTGATTCTCTCTAATGTTCATGCTTTAGTGATGGGTGTCCATGCAGGTCTGCGATGGGGGTCTATGCATTGGTGTTGCATGCAGGGCTTGGTATTCGGATAGGTGGGTTTCCCGTGTCTGCTCACCCAGGAGGGTGGGCATCTCCTCTGCCCCAGGCACCTCAGGCACTGCCCCAGTTATCCCT
Source organism: Pleurodeles waltl (assembly GCF_031143425.1). Classification (NCBI taxonomy): domain Eukaryota; kingdom Metazoa; phylum Chordata; class Amphibia; order Caudata; family Salamandridae; genus Pleurodeles; species Pleurodeles waltl. Next base: position 413,725,050 of record NC_090447.1, read on the forward strand.
GCTGCCCTGAGTGAGGAGGCTATTGACCTCCTGTGATCCATCTCTGTTGGGCAGTCAACCACAGTGAATGCCATCCAGGGGCTGGCAGGCGATTTGCAACAAACAAATGCATTCCTGGAGGGCATTCACTCTTGCATGACGGCCCAACAGAGATCAATCCAGGCTCTAGCCTCCTCCCTGATGGCAGCTATTGTCCCTGTCTCTAGTCCTCCTCCTTCCAACTTCCTCTACTCAGTCTCATTCCCCTCAACCCCAACCTATCCCAAGCACACATTCAGACCAGCATGCACCCAAGACAACACACAGGAGTGGCTCAGGCAAACACATGCACCAAACATCATCCCACAGGCACTCACACAAACACCATTCAGAAGCAGACATACCAACATCCACTGCCTCCACTTTGTCCCCCTCCTCCTCCTTGTCCACCAACCTCCCAGTAGCGTCTCCACTCACACCTACACATACTACATCCACATCCACTAACCCCATCACCATCACACCTATCACTAGACACCCCTCAATGGCAGTCACCACCCCCAAATCCATGCACACATCCCCTGTGTCCTCTCCCACTGGGTCTATGTCTCCTCCTCCTAAAGTACACAAACTAAGGCACTCAGACACCCAACAACCATCCACCTCACAACAGCATCCATCCCATGCACCTGCACCCAAACACAGCAGATACCTCCAGCATCCACTCCCTCTTCCTCCACTCCCAAACCTTCACCCTCTTCCCGCCCCAGTGTCCCAAAGAAGCTTTTCCTCTCTGCCGATAACCTCTTCCCTCCCCCCCATCCTTCACGTCGGGTGGGCCAGGGTGGTCAGAACCCAGGCTAGCACCTCAGCCACCCAGTCCACGGCCACAATAGTGCCTGCACCAGCTGCCAAGGGGAAGGACAAGGAGGCACCACCAGCTGCCAAGGGGAAGGGCAAGAAGCACCACCAGCTGCCAAAGGGAATGGCAAGGAGGCACCACCAGCAGCCAAGGGGAAGGAAGGACAGGAGGCCAGGTACTGGGACTGACTCTGAGCCCCCACCACCAACTATGGCAGTTCAGCCGTCCGAGGTTGCAGGGGAGGGGATGGAGACTCCCCCCACCACTGGCATCCCTGACACCAGCACTGCCACCAGTACCACTGCCAGCAGCAGCAGCCCCAGTGGGTAGCTGTCTGAGCCTGCAGGAGAAGGGCTGAAGCCTCCCCCCACCACTGGCAACATCGCCACCAGCATCACTGCCAGCAGCAGCAGCCCCAGTGGGCAGCCGTCTGAGGCTGCAGGGGAAGGGCTGGAGCCTCCCCCCACCACTGGCAGCCCTGACACCAGCACTGCCACTGCCACCACTGAGCAGCCATCACCACCGGCGGGCAGTGTGTCGTCCTGCCTCCATGGGCTGTAGTGCGTCCTGGAGCCTGCAAATCCTGTAGGTGTGACACCCAGGTGAGAGACTGTGACCTTGCACTCCCCAAGTGCTGCATCACAGGGCACAAGGCCACCTCCAGAACCAGTGGAAGAAGCCATCCACTCACCCCCTCCTTGCCAGGATGAAGCACACTGGGCACAAGGCCCCCCACCAGAACAAGTGGAAGAAGCCATCCACTCACCCCCTCCTTTGCAGGATGAAGCACACTGGGCACAAGCCCCCCTCCAGAACCAGTGGAGAAGCCATCCACTAGAGAGACTGTGGCTTTGCATTCCCCAGAACCAAGCAGTGGGAAAACCACCCACTAGAGAGACTGTGGCTTTGCACTCCCCAGGACCAAGCAGTGTGCAAACATGTGCAAACCACCCACTAGAGAGACTGTGCCCTTGCACTCCCTGGACATTGCACAGTGCATGTAGCCCCCTCCAGGAACAGTGGTGTTGTACCATCTTCCGGCTGGGATGCCCCCCAATTCCCTGTCCCCCTGAGGTGCCTGTGTATTTTTGACCTGATGCCCCTGCAGTGTTCTTTCTGTGTTTTTGTAGGACTCAAGTGGGGCCTTGGCCTATGTGATGTGGCCATGTGGCCCACGGACATTGAGGACTGAGCAGTGTCTCTCCATTTGTATATATGTATATGCTGTTTTGATTTTGAATCATGATTTTCTCATATTAAATCTTATTACACTCACTTTAATCAATTCCTTTTGTCCTTGCATTAGTCCTGTGGGGTACGGGGTGTATCTGTTATGTTACTGCATCTGTTTGTGTGTATGGTGTTGGGGGTGGGGGGGTTTGTGTGTGTGTGTCACTTTCTTTTTTCTCTCCCCCTCCCTTGTGTGCTAGGCGGCAGTACTCACTGTGGTGGTCTTCGCTGGCATTGCTGTTCGTAGTGAATCAGGAGATATACAATCCTGGGGAAGATGTGCAACTCGGGCTCCATGGCGTCATGGTTCTGCCTTGAGTGTCAAGAGTTGAGTCATTTGGCTTCTGTGTTCTGTTTCCGCCGTGCTTTTGATGTCGTTGGCATCGCCCCGGAAAAGGTGGCTGATAGGCCTGTTGTAATACTGTGGTGGAACATTGTCTTCCGCCTGGCTGTTGGCGGTTACCGCCACGGTGCTTGTTGCTACCGCCGTGGATGTCGGTGTGTTAGAATGGATGTCTGTCTAAAAGGATTCCTCATGGTCATAATTCTTTTTTTTTTACCGCCGGCCTCTTGGCGGTATTAGCGCCACTTTATCACCGGCTGCCAGGGTTGTAATGAGGACCTGTGTGACACGAAGGGCTAGTTAATTGAGGGAAAGCATTCTGGGACTGCTGAGTTTCGGACAGTGATGTGGATTGCGTTTCCGCCCCATCTAAGTAGCAAAAACCTCCCTAGACCTGCAGAACTGTAGGCTGTGTAGCTTGGGATGCTAGCTGTTGGTGCCTGCACCCCAGGCCCACCACACCACTAACTGGGTGCCAAGTCAGAGCACCCCAGCCTGTAGGGGAACCCTAAGTGGGCCTGCAGAATCCTGTATTAATCACTTTTTGTGACTTCACAGGCCAGTGAAAAGAGTCTAGATCCAGGGGAATGCACCCTGAGCCAACCAGAGCTCTGACTGTGGACCCGGTGGCAGCTTTCTAACCTACCTAAAGAGGAAAAGCCTCCCGAAGCATGCAGAGCTGTGTGATGGGTAGTTTAAACACCAACCGTCAGTGCCTGGAGCTGTAGTTCTGACTAGGAACTGCTAAGAGCTTTGCAGCCTGCAAGAAAAGGAAGCCTCCAGTTGGTGGAAGAGCCTGGCAGTCCTCATGGAGCCTAATGTCATCCTCGTCATACCCTCTTGACTGGAAGAATGGTCTTCTTGGTGTGGCAGTTCCTTCCTTCCCCAACTATAGCCATCTGGAGGAAGGTGATTAGGCTTTATTGAAATCTAGGTACACAGGGGTGGGATTTCTGAGTAGAGGCCTGCAAGAAAATTTCAACTGAGTTCTCTTTAGGTCTTTCAGGACAGAGTGGAATTCTGAACTTTGAGCCCTGCCCATTAATCTTGATTTATTTTTGTACATAAAGTGTGGTGTGACACAGTTCTTTCTATACAACACAATTCAAAATCCCCTAGCAGACAATACGCTGATATCTCAGCTAGAAACATTAATACGGCATTGTCTGCATACAAAACTAAGGACATTTCTTCCTCTCTTAATTTGAGCATGTCAGGGCTCAAACTACCAACACGATTAGGGCATTATTTAGTAATGAACTAAACAACAAATTAACTAGTACAAAACTTTGCCAAACTTCAGATGGAATTATTTTTAGTGTGTGTTTGTGAAAACCCTGCATGGCTCCTTTATTTATTCCGGCATATCCTGCCATTTTAAATAAGCATGAGCAACATTGAAATTATGCAGGCGTAATTTGAGTGATTCGGGGAATTTTGCTTTATGCATATTATGCAAAATTCCCAAAATGATGACATTTTACCACTTTGAGTAATTGCAGGTCTTTCGTGCTCAAAAGTTAACGTGAACTTGCAGTTCACAGTAATAATTTAATGCAAGTGCATAGTAACAGCAGCATCTGGATATTTGTTCCAATGTGCTTTTTGCATCAAAATTGACTCGAGGATGCATTTCACACTAAAATATACCGCTAAATGAATAATTTGCATTTTGTACCGTTACGCATATTTTCAAGTAGTTTGGGCATAATTTTTCACACTCCTAATGTTAAACTGAGACAAAGCCAGAAATGATCAACAGAGGATGCCTTCAGGTTGATAGATGTAAAATACACCGTTTTGAGCTGCCAGGGCTTTGACCAGATCAAAAGTTATAAAATCCTGCTTGACAGCCCCCAGGACTTCCGGAAATGTAATCATTCATAGGAAAACTTGCAGCAATAAACTCAATATTCTGAGGCACTCATTCTAATGTAATTTTAACAGTATTACAGTGGAGACCCTTATCATATAAATTCATAGAAATACTAAAGAACACACATGAAAGACCCTAAATCGCTGGGTTTACCCGTTGAGCATAATCTGGTGCTCATAAAGAGGCAACCCCTAGGATGAAGCATGCCACTGTTGTGTGAGTGAGAAGTTGCTTTCCTTTTTACATAAAAATGCTTTCACTAAAACAACTTTTTCACCAAAAAATATTCCTTCCTATTCTCAATACTTAGCACAAATTAATACCAATTCCACAAATGAGCTGAATAATCCTTTAATTAAAAGACGTTATTTGTTATCACATAGATACCGATGCCCGGGCAAATACATTGTGTTCAAGACAGAGCTAGAGCCTTCCAGTTTTATGTTTTCTTGAAACTTGTAAAAGGGAGATGGGTCTTGTTAAGGTTCTTTGATAAAGTCCTCTCATTCGCTCTAGCTTTTATACATGAATGATATGGCGGCTCAGTCACAGGAAATTGCTTCTGTTAGTTAACAAGATGCTCTATCCAGGTAGTCTTTATAACATATATTGATATCTGGCTTTTCTATTCTTTTCATATATCACTGTCACTAAAGAAGACCATATCCCTATGACTGAAGAAAACGCACTTACATTCATGAATGAAGTGGAAAAAGCATCCTATCATTCCGCCAGTACAAGGCGTTAGCTCAGTTAAGAAAGATCAATAGACGGACAGATGAATAACAACCATTAGCTACATTAAAAAAGAATCAGTAATAAAAACACATCTATATATAGGGATGTAATGACAGGATGTTTATGGAAAAAGCAGTCCCATGTGGCCTGATTGTCAATCAACTCAGAATTTGTTTCAAGATCTCATTTTTCAAACGGTAATGCTCAAATCTCTTATTAGAAACAGACCAGAGACTGGTTGGTATTGTTTATAAATACTACAAGTAGGATACCAGATGCAATGCTAATTGAAGTTCTGGTTCAAAAAACCAACATCAAATCCCTCGTACACATTCCTATATTGAAGAAAAGACTACAGGAAATCAACATTAAATCTCTGAGTTGAACAAAGTGAAAAAACATAAATTGCTAGATTTTACCAGGAAACAAACTATCCTTACATCAAAGAACATTATTATTCTAATCTTGAAGTGCAAAAACAAAAATAAATGTGTATACAGAAGAGAACCAGGAAATTGTACATTATCATCAAGCAATGAAAGCAGTGTGGAAGAAGGTCCGAGAGTCAGACTGGATTATGGCGTGGATTATTGGCCAACATGCCCACACTTTCCCTTCAACCCAGTGCTTTACAAACCACCTTTTTAATGGAGACGTGGAGGACGCGGAGCGGAAGGCAGAGAGGAAAGGGAAATGAAAAGCAGAATATAGGATACATCACAAACAATAACGAAGAGCAAAGCGAAAACCCCAGCACAACATGTCATCTAAATATTGTGCTCCATAAATCAAATACTGAACTGCAGACCTGCCAAGTAAATAAAATAATGACACCATGTGAGAAAGGATCTGGTGCCACCACCACGCCCCAAACCCTTTCCTCAAAACAAAAAAAAAACGTAAACTTGCTGAGGTTGTTACAGAGGTCCTGGGGTGTTTTCACTCCCAGTAATGGTCGTTGGCAGTTCAAAGCCACCACAAATAAACTGAAAACCACTGTTTATGCGTATGATAATCACTCTTCACTGGGACAGTGAAGGGAGTCAATATCATGAGTCACATAGTTATATTGTGTGAGTTGGCAGGTCTGGAAATGACTAAAAGAGCAAGTACCTAATCACGGTTTAGTCTTTGTGCCCACTAATCAACATAAGTCTTTTGCTAGAAGGCCAGACTGCAATAGTTTTTTAGGCTAATAAGATTATACTTTTTCTTTCAAGAACATCCACAGTTCACAAAAGAGGACAACACCACAGTTTTCAAGCTGAAGTTTTACTTTACTCCTATAACATTCACAGGGCGCCTCAGCAAACATGGAATTTTGAGGAGGTTTAAGGAGGAAAGTCAACCCGCCCACAAAATAGTAAGCCCATAGGAGTTCACAAATGCACTTCTATAGTTGTTATAGCCAAAAATAATCCCAAAACAGTAGTAAAGTATTCCAGATCAGGGTCGGAGTAAGTCAAGCACCACATATAGTGAAGCACTTGTATGGCAAGTACAGCCACAGAAAATAAAGGAGTTTGGGACTCAAAAGAAAAATCCATAGGACATAATGTTAAATTACATTAAATTGTTTTAAATTGCTAGAAAGAGAAAAAATATATAATTTAATGTTAAACATAGTGTATAAATGTACTATATGTCTTTAATGTATTCATAAAATAGTTTATTAGCCCTTTATCAGCCCTTTTGGATTTAAAATTAATATAACGATCAATGGTATTAAAATACCTTACGTTTAATATTTCATGTTTAATACCTTTAGTAATGTCAATGCACAATAACAATATTTTTTTAATTTACTTAGGGAATTATTTTTAATGTAAACTTCAATAAATAATTTTAATCTAATTTATTACATTATTTATGTAATTTATTATATTCACATTAAGTAAAGGTTTAGTTTATTATTAGGTTACTAATGCTGTAGCTTTTTACTTAGCCTCATATTGATATGTACAATTAATTTACAATAACATGTATTAAATAAATAATGTTATGAACTATTTGTGACTTAATGAATTAATGACAATGCATGTACCATCTTATGTGATTTCCAGGGACTATAATCATCTTAGATTTGCACATTTGCACAACAAATGAGGAGGTGAGGTTTACAACCTATTTGCAGGGTCTCTTGTTCCTGGTGTATCCCCATATAGGCCTGTTAGCACCAAGATTAAGGCAGAAACACATGGACCTCGAGAAGCGAGTGAAGTGGCCACAACTGAAGTGCCATATTCTTACTCAATGCTTTTTTCACTATATTACTTTTAATCGAACGTAGGATGTTATTCATCGATAAATTGAATGTTCCTTGATGCTCAACCCAATGTTATTTTGATAGTATTAAAGTGGAATCCCTCATCTTATCAGATTCACACTAATACTAAATAACACACATAAAAGGCCCTAGGGCTGTGGAAGCACTGGTAGGTTGCTCATAAAGGACCAACCCCTATAATGAAGTATTCTATCATTGTGTGGATGAAGATTTGCTTCCCTTTTTACTAAACAAACGTCAGTAAAATATCTTTTTCACAAGAAAATATGACTCACTGTTCACAAAGCCTATATACAAATCATGACCACGAAGTCAACTGAGATGAACCCAGACTGTACATTAGGCTGTATATTAGTGTTAGCTATCTATTCCTGAATCCAACTTAGCACCACTTTACAACACATTTTCCCGGCCCCATCAAACAATGTAGCCTCCCCAGCTAACTGCAGGTTATGATTTCCCAAAGTCACCAGCTGTCCCTGTGATGGCCTGCTATTATTAATGCACCCAAACCTCTCTGCTGCATTCGCTCCTTTTTATCCCTATAAGTTTCTTTTATAATTTTCGTTAGGGCCTTATAGCCATTTCACCATACACACTATGATCATGCAGCTCCAGCGCTTAACAGTTCCTTACTAGAGTCACATTTCTCATCAAACCATTCAAAATCAGGCTTATCAGTGGGCTTTAGAATGGTGCTTATGATGATAGGAAGATACATGAAGTAAGTAAATATTGTTTATTATTCTCCAAGAAGCCTGGACCCCATCAGGGACACCACCCTAGTGAATTCTATAAAATTATATTTTCGCCATGCCCAATAGTTATAACATCAAAAATACATAATTTTTGTGTTTCTGTTTTATTGCGTTTTCAATCAATCAATTATAATATAAAGATGCTGGGGGAGCAGTAAGTGAGAGGCTGCCGAAGAACAGAGGGGATCATGTGCAAAGCCAAGTTTTGAGGTCCTTTCTGAATTGTGATAGGGTGGAAGATCTTCTGAAGTGGATGGGAAGGGAGTTCCAGGTCTTGGCGGTGTGGTGGGAGAAGGATCTTCCTCCAGCTGTGGCCTTCCAGATGCGTGGGATGGTGGTGAGTGCGAGGTCGGCGGAGCAGAGCTGTCTGGTGGGCGTGTAGAAGTGGAGTCTTTGGTTGAGGTATTCTGGTCCAGTGTTGTGGAGGGCTTTGTAGGCGTGCGTGAGAAGGTTGAATGCGATTCTCTTGTCTATTGGGAGCCAGTGCAGGTCTCTCAGTAGAGCGGAGGTGTGGCTGTGTTTGGGGGTGTTCATGATGAGACGGGCGGAGGCGTTCTGGATGCATTGCAGTCTTTTCTGTACCTTTGTGGTGGTTCCGGCGTAAAGTGCATTGCCGTGGTCTAGGCGGCTGCTGATGGGGGCCTGGGTGAATGCTCTTTTGGATTCAGTTGGGATCCATTTGAAGATCTTCCGGAGCATGTGCATGGTGTTGAAACAAGCAGAGGAGACTGTGCTGCCTTAACGGTTCATTGAGAGCGCTGAGTCCAGGATGAAGCAGGGGTTGCGGGCGTGGTCGGTGGGGGTCGGAGAACTACCAAGGGCAGTGGGCCACCAGGAGATGTCCCAGGCTGAGGATTTGTTGCAGATGACAAGGACTTCTGTTTTTTTCAGTCTTAATCTTGTGACTGCATTCCTTCATCCAAGCGGTGACTGCCCTCATTCCATTGTGGAAGTTGGTTTTGGCTGTGTGCGGGTCATTGGTGAGGGAGATGATTAGCTGAGTGTCATTGGCGTATGAGACAATGTTGAGCGCGTGGTGTCAGGTGATGGTGACTGGGGGGACATGTAGAGGTTGAAGAGAGTGGTGCTCAGAGAGGAGCCTTGCGGGACATCGCAGATGATCTTGGTGGCCTCCGAGTAGAGGGGGGAGTTGGATGCCGGCGTCGTGGAGACGAGTCTGTAGCATGCGGTAAGAGATGGTGTTGAAGGCAGCGGACAGGTCGAGGAGGATGAGAGCCACAGTCTCACACCTATCTAGGAGGATGTGGATGTCATCTGTGATGGTGAGGAGGGTGGTCTCGGTGCTTAGGTTGCTCCAGAAGTTTGACTGTGAGAGGTCCAGGATGTTGTTGAGTTCGATATGTCTGGTGAGTTGTCTGTTGACAGCCTTTCCGATGACCTTAGCTGGGAACGGGAGCAGAGAGATGGGCAAGTAGTTCTTGAGGTCTTCTGGGTCTGCAGTGGGTTTCTTTAGTAAGGGCTTGATTTCAGCGTGTTTCCAGATTTCTGGGAAGGTGGTGGTTTTGAAGGAGCGGTTGATGATATGCTGGAGTTTGGGTACGATGGTGCTGCTTGCTTTGTTGAAGATGTGGTGGGAGCAGAGATCGGAGGGAGAGCCGGAGTCGATGGAGTTCATGATGTTGAGGGTTTCTTCGTCAGAGATGTTGGCCCAGCAGAGTAATTAGTAGGGGTTTGGAGGAGCTTCGGTGGTGGATATGCCAGTGGTGGGAAGGTCCTGGGTTGGGAAACTGTCGTCAATGTCAATGTCTGCTATCTTGCGGTGGAAGTAGGTGGAAAGGTTTTTGCAGATTTCTTGTGAGGGGGTGATATCCGTGGAGTTTGCTCTGGGGCTGGTCAGTTCGCTGATGATTGCAAAGAGTTATTTGCTGTTGTGTGCGTTGTTGTTGATGTGTTCCTGGAAGGCATTTCTCTTGATGGTCCTGATGAGTTGGTGGTGTGTGTTTATGGCTTTTTTGAAGGCTTCGTGGTTGATGGGGGTCTTGTCGGTGCACTATTTTCTTTCTTTTTTTTCATTGTTTAGGACAGCTAACTCTAAGGAAGCTACCTTATGCTGCATTGTCACCTACAGTGTGCTGAAGGGTAGGGAGTGTTACATGGGGCTCATGAACTGCATCATAACAACGTAATCTATGAGACTGCATCTTTTTCCAGCTCTGAACGTCCTACTTGCTGGTACATCAGAGAGAGTTCGACCATTAAGGACAAAAGGCAACTCATAGCTGTCTTTGGCACGTTTTGGCCTCCTTTGTTTTTTCAGTTTGAGGATGCCTCTGGATATGATCCATGATAGAGAGTAAGGTGCCTTTCTCCAATGCTAAAATGCAGCCTGGGCTGTTCAATCACGGCTTCTAGAGTGGTGAATACCAGCCCACCATTTCTACTTTCTTTACATTTTTAACATTTCCCTGCTTTGTTATATAGATACAGTACCTATGTTTGTTCAACTATCGTCTTCTTCCTTCAATCTATTATTTTGCAAATTAGTGTTCATACTCAGAAAGTAGGAAACATTGACTTACAGGGGAACTTAAAAACACATCACAAGTCCACCCTTTGGACTGCTTCGTTTGCCCTTTGTTGCAGGTTGAGAGTAAGACATGGAATCTTCCACTGGGAGCGCACTGACTGTGCATGACTCCGGAAACAGCACATATTATGGAGTGGAACCAGTAATTGTTTTCCATTTTGTACCCAAGCCAGCAATTTTCCATCTAAAAATTTTACAGACTCAGGCCCTCATTATGAACATGGTGGACCGTTATGCTCCGCCGGCGGTGGCAGAAGAAACCGCCAACAGAGGAGCGGGCCGGACTGCCAAATAATGATCCAAATGAAACACACGCATCCCGCGCACCACCCACCGCCAGGAAAGGAGTCCTGCTGACGATAGCAGAGTCCGCCCACAAGCCATCGGAAAGGCCCACCCGCCCATCAAATTATGAACCACCATTCCTCTGCCAGTTCCAGGGCGGGAACCCCCGCCACACGAAGCCAGGCGGAAATGAAACAAATAGAAGGAAAGACTCACCGGAGTTACACAAAACGTGCAGCGGCAGCCATGGACAGAGAGCTGCTGATCATGCCAGCCTTGCTCCTTGCCATATACCTACACGGCCCAGACGACGGACGAAGACGATGACGGTAAGTACCACAACCTACGACACAAGGGAGGAAAGGGTACAGTTACATACCCACCCACTCCACCCACTCTGCAACACCCCCCCAACCCTTCCCAGCAGCACAAGTCATGCACCCCTCACCAAGAGGTATGTACTCAACCGAAGGCCACTGCAACTTGACCATAGTACATAGAATATTCCCACACCCATAAAAAATTAAAACAAACACCAGGGTGGAACTGCGTGCAGCCCAAACACAGGCCACACAGAAACTTGGATTTGTAGATCACTGAGCTAAACAGTGCCAACAGGGCCAATGGCCAGTCCATAAAATTCACATGGTCCTTGGCCACAACTGGCCACACCCGACTCCCACAAGTGCTGGGTACTCCACAGAACGGGGCACCATATGGGGATCCAGGCACCTCATGGAAGGGGGGCAGGGAGGGTGGGGGTGGGGATTTTCGACGGGGGTGGGACTTTCACTTGCGTGAGGAGGTTGGAGGGGGGTGGGCTTCTCCTTTGAAGGGGGTGGGGACTGTTTGGCTCAGGTGGAGCTGGACGGCCAAGGCTCTGAGCGGGCCTTCTTCTTCACCAGGGAAGGGGCTCAGGAATGGGAAGGCTGGACCGGAGTGGGCTGTGATGTGGAAGGAGCGGAAAGGGCGAGGAGGTAGGCACGTTTGGGGACAAGACGGGGTTGGCCAGTGGGTTGGAACAGGTCTGCAAGGGAGAGGAAAAGTTTCTTGGGAGCAATTGGGGTGGGCGTGGATGAGGGCATTGGAGTGGAGGCAGAGGGAGTTGGTGTATGGGGTGTAGGTGTACGTGTAGTGGGTGCAGGTGTCTGATCAGTATGCTGTGGTGTGGTGGCTGTCTGATGGGTGGGTGTCTTGGTGCATTTGTGGGTTTTGGGAGGTGGGGGGTGGGCCAAGTGGGAGAAGACAGACAGCTAGTGTGGATGTATGTTGGATGGGTGTCTGCCAGTCTGGTGAGTGTGCTGCATGTGTCAACTACAGTAGAGGTGGTGAGTGCAGGTCTGGTGTATGGGGTGCATGTATGGCTGTCTGCTATCGTGGTGAGTGCAGGAAGAGGAGCAATAACAGTGAGTGAAGGTGCAGTACATGAGGGTGTGGATGTAGAGGGGACAGACAGGGAGGCGGAAGAGGTGGGAACACTGGGGGAAGTGGACGTTGTTGTGTGCAGGTGTCTGTTGGCTGTGTGAATGCTTGTGGTGGGAGGTGTGGTGCTTGTGTTTTGAAGTGTGCTTCTTGTGTGTTGATGTGCCTATAAGCGGGTCTGATTGTGTGCTTTGGACGGGTGAAGGGAGTGGAGTGCTGGAAGGGGTAGAGGAGGTTGGAGGGGGGACGGAATGGCCAAGGAAACAGGCTGCCGTCCAAGAGGAGGCCACAGCCTAAAAAGATCTCTGTAGGGCAGACACGCACCGTGAATGCCATCCAGATAGGCATTGGTCTGCTGCACCTCTGATGCCAGACCCTGGATGGCATTGACAATGGTTGTCTGCCCTACAGAGATGGTTCTCAAGAGGTCAATAGCCTCCTCTGTGAGGGCAGCAGGGCTGACTGGGGCAGGGGAGGAGGTGCCTGGGGCGAAGGAGACGCCCACCTTTTGGGGTGGGCGGGCACAGGTAACTCGGTGGGGAGCAGAAGGGAGGGCGGTGATGGTATAGGGGTGGCAGAAGATCTCACAGTAGTGGTGTGTCCACTAGGATCCGCCACCACCGGAGGACCCCCATTGGAGGAGGTCTCAGAGTCACTACCTCCTGTGGTAGTGGCCTCCACCAAGGAAGTCCCCTAGCCCTCCCACCCGCTGGTCCCCTGGGCGTCCCTTGTCTCTGCCTCAGAGGATCCGTGGGCCGCTGCCTTCCCACTTGCCGATGCCTCAGCTCCCTCGCCTGATGTTGATGCTGTACCAAACCAACACAAGAGAACAGGGAGGGGGAGACAAAACAGGATAGACACTTGTAAATAGCTGAATGCTGATACACAATGGCCAGACATACACCCACCCAGCAGACACACCTATCAGGCAGCACCATGCACTACGCCCATGGCCATGCCCCTGACTACTGAGCAGAATACTGACCTACACCCATACCCTGAAATAGTATTGGAGCTGAGGTAGGTGAAACCTGACAGGGACACCCCTACACCCTTTCGGGAACATGCAGTAGATGGACACCAGTCAAATACCCTGCTCTAAGCAGCATGAGCCCCATCGCACACACACTCATCCTTCCAGACTGAAGTATGGTCTGTGAGTACTCACCCCCTTATGACTGCTGTACAGCCTTCAAGCACCCATCCCGATCTGGGTACGCCTCCGCCAGAATCTGACACGTGAGGGGGGTCAGTGCCCGACAGGCACCCCTTCCACGTTGGGAGGACTTCCCCAGCTGACCCTCAGTGATCTTTCGCACCCAGCGCCGCAGGTCCTCCCACCTCTTTCGTCAGTGGGTGCTCCGCCGGTAATAGATCCCCAGGGTCCATACCTCCTTGGTGATGGCATGCTAATGTGCCCTCTTCTGGTGGGCGCTGACCTAGTAGAGTGACACAGAAATGGAACACAGAGGTCAGGCACTTGCACGATGGGAACAGCTGGCAGTTTGTCAAAAATAGGACTGACAGTACTCTCAGACATGCAGGACAGGGGCACACAGCATTCCATGCACCATGGCCCATCCGGGCTCACAGGAGCACACATATGTGCAATCCACTCCATCCATTACTCACACAGTGCCCCCAAACCCGTACTCACCTGTACCTCTGGCCGTCCGTAGAGTCTGTCGTACAAGGGCAGGACCCCTTCCACTAGCTTCTCCAGTTCTTCCTGGGTGAAGGCCAGGGCCCTTTCCCCTGCACCACGTGGAACATCCATAGCCAGAGGCAGGCCACAGCAGTACACAGAGTGTAGTACCTGTCCGCACGAGATCAGGGAGTCAAGTGATCAAACGATGACGAACGCGCGTACATTCCGCAGCGGTATGGACAGTCACCGCCGGCGGCGATCATGATACGCCAGGATTCCCCATTGGCATCCATGTTAGTCAATGAGGGTGCGAACAGCGGTTAACACAGCCGTACCCTGTGACGTCAACCGCTAGCGGTATTAGGTCACTCCCAAAACGAAGGGGCAAAACTACAGTGGGCAGACATTTTGCCATCACCTACGCATCTTGAAATTCCTACTACTCACAATGCAGGGCCTACTAGCCACATGAAGCACCTAGGCCTCTATCCATTGCGTATAGTAGCAGCAATGATTTACTCTGTTCCCTCCTAGTGATGTACATGTACATCTGTCATGTTGCAGTTATTGTACAGACACTACTATGAACAATGCACTGCATGTATTTAGCAAATATGCCAATGTATGTGTGCACAACACTTCTATTTGTAACCCCTCATAGGTACCGACCCTTGTGGCAAGGAAGGGCACCATCGGTGTACAGACCACTTGTGGATATGGGGACCATGGTGGAGCGTCAGATCATCATCACTAACAGACTCACATGTGCAACTATTCAGGACATATTGCATTACTGGATCCCGCACTGACTCCTGGAAATCGTAATCAGCATGCCATTCCAACTGAGGTGCAGGTGCTTTCCGCACTCCATTTCCTGGCCACAGGCTCATTTCAAGTGACAGTGGGCATGGGTGCTGCTTTCTCACAGACAATGTTCAGCCAGGTACTGACAAGATTTCTGAATGCATTTGTACAACATCTGAAATCCTATGTGCGATTCCCCCAAAGTGCTGACCTCCCTGCCATCAAGTCTGACTCCTATGCCTTTGCAAACATTCCCCATGTAATAGGTGCCATCGATGGCACGCATATAGCTATCATCCCCCCAAGAGTGAGTGAACAGGTGTACAGAAATAGGAAGAACTTTCAGTCCATGAACAACTACAAGAGGACAGAGGGTGGATCATAGGTAAGTTTGCCTGTCACTAACTGACACATTGCAGAAACCCTCCCTGTCTGACTAAGGGACATTACAATGACGACTCTGTATTGACCCTTTTTATAGGTGATTCTGGCTATCCAAACTTGCGTTGGCTCCTGACACCAGTGAGGAATCCCAGGACGGATGCAGAGAGGAAATACAATGAGGCCCATGGACGTACTAGGAGGGTGACAGAGCGGACTATAGGTCTCCTGAAGGCTAGATTCCGGTGTCTACATATCTCTGGGGGTTCCCTGGCCTATGGGCCTGATAAGGTGTGTAGAATAGTGGTGGCCCGTTGCATGCTGCACAACGTGGATGTGAGACATTCTATCCCCCTTTTGGAGGTGGAGGGTGCTATAGGTCCTGATCAGCTACCTCAGACCGGTGAGGAGAGTGATGGTGAGGATGAGGAAGGGGAAGATGTCAATTCCAGGAACCAACTGATGCAACTCTACTTCCAATAACTGTCTGGGACTTAAGCCTGTAATTGTGGTTAGTGACTGTTACTGTCTGTGTGCCATGTCATATAGGGGTGATTGGTCATGATAGGCGAGACATGGACCTCTTCTGCATGGTACTTACAGACAATATATGCATTCCTTCCTTGCCTAATTTGAAACATACATTACCACCACCAAGCACAAATGGACAATAAAGTTGTTCTCTGCCAATTGCATCCATACTCTACTTTGTTCAACATTGAAGACAGGGAACAGTGTTACAGGTGAGAAATGTGTTTTATTGGTCGAATACAGTGAATTGTGCAATATACAGTGATGGAAGTCGTAAGGGTTGGGTGTCCTCAAAACCAACTTGGGGCAGCCCTGTTGGATGTCATAGGTGGGTCCTATTTGTGGATTAGTACTTCAATTTGCCCTCAGTTAAGTGTTGTTGGTGAAGGGGTGGGATGGTTTGTTTGCAGTAGTAGCAGTGTCAATTGTTGGAGTGGGGCTTGTTCTTAGCTGGGTTTCCAGTGCCATATCTTGGCCTGAGACTACGTTTGGGCGCCTGCTGTGGAGCTTCTTGGGGTGGCATGGTTGGCCCTTGTGATTCCTGGGAGGGTATTTCCTGTGCTGTTTCTGCTGCTTGGGTCATCTGTTGCTGGTTGTCCAGGGCTGTTGTGGGGGCCTCTTGTCTGGTGTGAGTGTCTGACTGTTTGTTGACCAACTGCAGCAGTGCTCCAGCAATGGTGGCCATTGTGGCATTGTGCTCTTTCCACTGCTCCATGGCCTGTTGGTGTTGTTGCTGCTGCATCCTCTGATTTTGCTCCAGGGTGGACACAATCTGTGCCAACCTGTCTTGGATATCTGGGTAGGCCCCCAATACCTCTGCAGTGATGTCCTGGGCTGCTGCATCCATTCGGTGCCCTACCCCCTGACCCACTTTAACTTGCCCTAGTCCCTTGTGCCTGTGTCCCCTGCACAGGTATTGGCGTGCCACTTGTACTGGGGCCCTCGCCTTCCTGCATGTTGGGAGTGGGAGACTGTGGCCTCTGTAGCTGTGTTCCACCTGTCTGTGCCCTGGGTACACTGGTGTGGGTACGCCTCCCCTGGCCTGCTGGTCTTGACTGGGGTGTTAGGGGTGACTGAGGTTTCCTGGGTGGGTCTGCTGCATGGTGAGCATCCAGGGCTCTGTGAGGGGCCTGCCTGCTCATCAGTGTCCAGGGGTCCTTTGTCAAGGTTTTGTGATGTGCGTCTGTCTCCCTGGAGTGCTGTGGCACTCCTTGTCCCCTCCATTAGGGTTGCATGGGTGGTGGTGTCTGTTGGGGGACATAGACATGTCTGTTACATATGCCTGAGGGTTTGAGGTGTACAGAACTGTGCAATTTTGTGCTGGTGTGACTTTCAGTGGCCTTCCAGTGTGCCTTTGTGAGGTGGACATTGCATTTAGCGGCAGTGGTGGGGTTACATTGTGGTGGGGGGTATTATTCCATTGTGGGTACGTGCAGGGGTGGGTGGCTGTGCACAGCGGGAGTGATGTGGGCCTGGTAGTGGGTTGTAGGTCATGCAGGGTGGTGGATGTGGTAGGTAATGGCTGGGTGGTGTGTAGGTCCAGGTGGGTGTGGGTGGGGTGGTGCATGCATTGCAGATGTGGTGTATATGGGGTAATTGTAGATGACTTACCCAAGTCCATTCCTCCAGTGAGTCCAGTGAGTCCCTCTGGGTGCAGGATGGCGAGTACCTTCTCCTCCCAGTCGGTGTAGTCAGGTGGTGTTGGTGGCAGTCCTCCCCCAGTCTTCTGCACTGCGATGTGGTGCGTGGATGCCATGCCACAGACCTTCCCCCACAGGTCGTTCCATCTCTTGCGGATGTCGTCCCTGGTGCGTGGATGGTGTCCCACTGCATTCACCCTGTTGACAATGGTCTGCCACAGCTCCAATTTCCGCGCGATGGGTGTGTGCTGCACCTCGGACCCGAATATTTGAGGCTCCACCTTCAGGATCTCCTCCACCATGGTCCTTAGCTCCCTTTCGGTGAAGCGTGGATTTTTGGGGGGGATATGGTGAGGGTGGTGGATGGCGTTGGAACTGGGGACGGGGTATGGGTGCGCCTGTGTGGGTTGATATGCATGTCCTGTATGCTGGCGTTCGCTGTCTGGCTCTGGTGCTCTCCGTTTTCTTGTCCTGGTTTCATTCCAAGGGATTGTGGGGTGTGTCTGGGGGTGTTTTATGGGGTTCTGGATGTGTGTCAGGTGTCTGGGTGATAGGCCTAGCCAATATGTGTAATTGTTGCTGTTGAGTCCACTTGCCGCCAGTGGCGGTTGCTGCCGCCATTGGTCGTCCGGCCTCCAATGTCCACCGAGGTGATTTGTGCATCATTATTTGGAGTTTGGGATGTGGGTGTACTTGGCGGTGGCGAGGTGGGGTGGGCCGGGATTCCTGCCGACAGGGTCCTGGCGGGGAGTGGTGGCCTGGGATTTTTTGGCAGGGTTGGGTTTTTCAATTATTATATGGTGGGTTTCCATTCGCCGCCACCGGCCGTATTCTGTTCACCGACGACACGGCAGTCAGCGGTCTTTCCCGCCATGTTCATAATGACCGCCTCGGTCCTCAGATGGGCCCTGCTTCTGTGGTCATACATCCTTGATCCTACCCAACTATAATAAGGGCATGCTTCTTCCCACAATGAGGTATGCCTGCCTGCTGCCAGAGTTGCTGGTAACCAATCCCACTCCTTCTTCTGACAGTAGCTTTTTATTGTTTTAACTTAACAATGGGCAGTCGACCTTTCTGTTGCACAATCCCCTACAATATACAGATTTGAAGGATCAATCGGTATGTTCCAAGCAACAGAGCTGTGGCTTGCAGACTTCTAAAAGCTACTTTATTGGCATCTTGTAAGAGCTACTTTACTTTGCACTGCAGAATTACATTGCTGCCCTGAAAGAGCCTGGTGGTGGAGTACAATGCTCTTTAACCTCAATGCCTCACATATGGAAGACATTTGCATTCTGTTAGAAATGGGGTCTTTGGGACAGTCAGGTTACCCCCTGTTCAAGCAAGGACACTCACTCTTGTCAGGGTAAAAGAGAATCACCCTCAGATAAACCCTGCTTAGCCCCTTGGTAGCTTGGTAGAGAAGTAGGCTAAATTGCAGAGTGCTAGGTGTAAAATATTTGTACCAACAAACACAGTAACTTAATGAAAACACTCCAAAATGACAAAACAACAGTTTATAAAAATAGAAAATATTTACTTAAACAAAACAAGACCAAAACAACAAAAATCAGAGAAACACAAGTCAAGTTATGAATTTTTAAAGATTAAACTAAAAAATAGCGCTTAGAAACACAAAATGCTTCAATGAGGTGTTAACACGGCGTCGTGACGGAGTCGTTCCCAACAAACCGACACCAGCGGCGCCGGACACAGTGTCGTGTAGACCCCCAAGTACAGTACCTTTGGTGAAGAGTGAAAACAAGTCGATGCATGAAGTCGGGGATCGCGGCGTCTGTGCGAAACGTTGAATCCGCGCACTTCGAGCGGTGCCGGTCATGACGTGGTGCGGCGACTTCCATGGAGTCGCGGACTTTGGCGGGGCTGCAGCGATGTCAGGCCTGCAAATGTCATCGCATTCAAATGAAGATCACGGAGTCGGGTGCAGGCGGCGTCACCGGATTCAGCAGCGGCGTTGGTCCGAAGTCGTTCGAAGTCGATTTCCTTGAATTTCCACCAGCTTTCCTTCCAAGGGCCCAGGGACTGGATAGGGCACCACTTGTCAGAGCAGGAGTCTCTCCAGAGACTCCAGGTGCTGGTAGAGAAGTCTTTGCTGTCCCTGAGACTTCAAACAACAGGAGGCAAGCTCTAAATCAAGCCCTTGGAGATTTCTTCACAAGATGGAAGGCACACAAAGTCCAGTCTTTGCCCTCTTAGTCTGGCAGAAGCAGCAACTGCAGGATAGCTCCACAAAGCACAGTCACAGGCAGGGCAGCACTTCTCAGCTCTTCTCCAGGCAGAGGTTCCTCTTGATATCCAGAAGTGATCTAAAGTCTATGGTTTTGGGTGCACTTCTTATACTCAATTTCTCCTTTGAAGTAGGCCTACTTCAAAGTAAAGTCTCTTGTGAATGTGAAATCCTGCCTTGCCCAAGCCAGGCCCCAGACACTCACCAGGTGCTAGGAGACTGCATTGTTTGAGGACAGGCACAGCCCTTTCAGGTGTAAGTGACCACTCCTCCCCTCCCTCCTAGCACAGATGGCTTATCAGGAAATGCAGACTACACCCCAGCTCCCTTTGTGTCACTGTATAGTGTGAGATGCAACCAGCCCAACTGTCAAACTGACCCAAACAGGGAATACACATACAGGCAGAGTCACAGAAATGATATAAGCAAGAAAATGCTCACTTTCTAAAAGTTGCATTTTCAAACACACAGGGGGTCATTCTGACCCTGGCGGTGATAAAGCAGCGGCCAACCCGCCAACAGGCAGGCGGTCCAAAAAAAGGAATTCTGACCCTGGCGGGAACCGCCAACACAGCCCGCTACTTTAACACTCCGACCGCCACGGCGGGACAGACAAACAGCGCGGCGGTCACCGCCAACAGGCAGGCGGCAGACAATGTACTGCCCACCCTATCACAACTCACCAATCCGCCACCTTTTCCGGGGCGGGAGCCCCGCCGATAAAAACACGGTGGAAACAGACTACGAACTGGAAAACGCTCACCTATACACACTCCACGAGGAAGGAGGACAGCATGGAACCCGAATTATACATCCTACCAGCTATTGTCTACCTGCTCATCTACCAGGAGTACGAACGCCGGCGCAGACGACAACGGTGAGTACTGCACCTACGACACAGGGGAGGGGGGAGGAGGAAAGCTTACGCGCACACACATGCGCCATACACCCACCCCCCCACCACAAATACCTACACCCCAATGCCGAGCAACAAGTCAGAGTGACACCCCCCAAACCCACCGGAATAATGCAAAGACACAATTAAAATGATCTATAAAATATATGTAGAAATAGCTCCATTAAAGTTATGGGAAATATGCCATATAAAAGATACAAAAATAAGGAATGAACATAGTCAACAATATATACATAGGCAATAAGTCCTGCACATACCCTCAAAGTTCCATAGTCCGTGGGCCAATGTGCACAAACACATGGGCAAAGCCCACACAGGAGACCAGATACCATTGGAGAGAACACTGCTGGGGCATCAGATGATAAAACTACAGGCACCTCAGGGGGAAGGGAAGGGTGGGCACCTCAGCCACATGAGTCCACGACGCCAGATTCACGAGGGGCCTCCATGCCCACTGTCCCATCCTGGGGAGTGCAAAGCCACAGTCTCTCAAGTCCCTACTGTGTGTGGCTTGCCCACTGTCCCATCATGGGGAGTGCAAAGCCACAGTCTCTCAAGTCCCTACAGTGGGTGGCTTGCCCACTGTCCCATCCTGGGGAGTGCAAAGCCACAGTCTCTCAAGTCTCTACAGTGGGTGGCTTGCCCACTGCTCCATCCTGGGGAGTGCAAAGCCACAGTCTCTCAAGTCTCTACACAGTGGGTGGCTTGCCCACTGTTCCATCCTGGGAAGTGCCAAGCCACAGTCCATCAGACGGATTACCGACTCTACTGTTAATGGAGGAGGCATGGTGCCCAGAGTGCTTCCTGAAGCCCTGCTCGACACAGATCCGGCACTGTCAATGGGCCAGCGGTGCTTGAGATGAAGTCCTCAGCGGAGCGGTGCAGAGACGGCGGGGCCCAGCTGAGCGGTGCAGAGACGGCGGGGCCCAGCGGAGCGGTGCTTGAGATGAAGGCCCCAGCGGAGCGGTGCTTGAGATGAAGGGCCGAGCGGAGCGGTGCAGAGACGGCGGGGCCCAGCGGAGTGGTGCAGAGACAGCGGGGCCCAGCGGAGCGGTGCTTGAGATGAAGGCCCCAGCGGATCGGTGCTTGAGATGAAGGGCCCAGCGGAGCGGTGCTTGAGATGAAGGGCCCAGCGGAGCGGTGCTTGACAGGAAGGGCCCAGCGGAGCGGTGCTTGAGATGAAGGCCCCAGAGGAGCGGTGCTTGAGATGAAGGGCCCAGCGGAGCGGTGCTTGACAGGAAGGGCCCAGCAGAGCGGTGCTTGAGATGAAGGGCCCAGCGGAGCGGTGCAGAGACGGCGGGGCCCAGCGGAGCGGTGCTTGACAGGAAGGGCCCAGCGGAGCGGTGCAGAGACGGCGGGGCCCAGCGGAGCGGTGCTTGAAAGGAAGGGCCCAGCGGAGCGGTGCTTGAGATGAAGGGCCCAGCGGAGCAGTGCTTGAGATGAAGGCCCAAGCGGAGCGGTGCTTGAGATGAAGGGCCCAGCGGAGCGGTTCTTGACAGGAAGGGCCCAGCGGAGCGGTGCTTGAGATGAAGGGCCCAGCGGAGCGGTGCTTGACAGGAAGGGCCCAGCGGAGTGGTGCTTGAGATGAAGGCCCCAGCGGAGCGGTGCTTGAGATGAAGGCCCCAGCGGAGCGGTGCTTGAGATGAAGGGCCCAGCGGAGCAGTGCAGAGACGGCGGGGCCCAGCGGAGCGGTGCTTGACAGGAAGGGCCCAGCGGAGCGGTGCTTGAGATGAAGGGCCCAGCGGAGCGGTTCTTGTCCCGGCGGGCCCCTGTTCAGCGGTTCTTGTCCCGGCGGGCCCCTGTTCAGCGGTGCTCCTCCCGGCGGGGCCCTGTTCAGCGGTTCTTGTCCCGGCGGGCCTCTGTTCAGCGGTTCTTGTCCCGGCGGGCCCCTGTTTAGCGGTTCTTGTCCCAGCAGGCCCCTGTTCAGCGGTTCTTGTCCCGGCGGGCCCCTGTTCAGCGGTGCTCCTCCCGGCGGGGTCCTGTTCATCGGTTCTTGTCCCGGCGGGCCCCTGTTCAGCGGTTCTTGTCCCGGCGGGCCCCTGTTCTGCGGTTCTTGTCCCGGCGCGTCCCTGCTCAGCAGTGCTCCTCCCGGCGGGGCCCTGTTCAGCGGTTCTTGTCCCGGCGGGCCCCTGTTCAGCGGTTCTTGTCCCGGCGGGCCCCTGTTCAGCGGTTCTTGTCCCGGCGGGCCCCTGTTCAGCGGTGCTCCTCCCGGCGGGGCCCTGTTCAGCGGTTCTTCTCCCGGCGGGCCCATGTTCAGCGGTTCTTGTCCCGGCGGGCCCCTGTTCAGCGGTGCTCCTCCCGGCGGGGCCCTGTTCAGCGGTTCTTCTCCCGGCGGGGCCCTGTTCAGCGGTTCTTGTCCCGGCGGGCCCCTGTTCAGCGGTGCTCCTCCCGGCGGGCCCCTGTTCAGCGGTGCTCCTCCCGGCGGGGCCCTGTTCAGCGTTTCTTGTCCGGGCAGGCCCCTGTTCAGCGGTGCTCCTCCCGGCGGGGCCCTGTTCAGCGGTTCTTGTCCCGGCGGGCCCCTGTTCAGCGGTTCTTGTCCCGGCGGGCCCCTGTTCAGCGGTGCTCCTCCCGGCGGGGCCCTGTTCAGCGGTGCTCCTCCCGGCGGGGCCCTGTTCGGCGGTGCTTGTCCTGTGTGTCTAGGGAGCCAGACCTGGGCAAGACTTCCCGCTCATTCGCCATCCGACCTTGCGGTCGCAGGGCCCTCCTGTGATGGAGTCCTGGGCCCGTGGGTGTCGTCCGTCACAACCGGAATGGGGCTGGTGGGGCCCTCCTGGGCAGCTCGCCTGCTGCCTGACTTCTCCGCCCTGCTGCCCTTGCCCTCCTTCGCTGAAGCTCTGTGGCCCTTGCCTCCCTTGGATGATGTGGCAGGTGACGGGGCAAGGCTACTGTCCTTGGTGGCAGCCGTCTCAGTCTTGTCGCGCCGGGCCTTTTTTTTTTTTGTCCTCTTCCCAGGGGGTGGGCTGGCTGTGCCCTTGCTGCTGGCCGATGTTCCTGCCCTAGGAGCTGGTGGACTCCAATAGCCCTGCACTATGGTCACAGTAGATGCAGGGCTGGTGGTGGCTGAGGTGCTTTTTTTACTCTTACCAGATGGAGGGGGTGGGTCAGTGATTGGAACGAGCTCAAGGTTGGAAAGGAAAACGACTTGGGAAGGACAGGAACGGGTAGGTGTAGTGGGTATGGGAGTGGAGGAAGAGGATGTGGTTGTAGGAGAGTCAAGTGTGCTGTCTTTGGGTGCAGGTGCTTGTGACGGAGGCTGTCGTGAGGTGGATGGCTGTTGGGTGGGCGGCTGCCTGCGTTTGTGTGGTTTGAAAAAGGGGGTGACAGACACACTGGGAGAGGACACAGGGGACGTGTAAATGGCAGTGGGGGTGGTGACTGCACGTGTGCGGACTGTAATGGAGGGTGTGCTGGTGATGGAAGTACTGGCTGTTGGTGGTGTGCATGCAGGTGTGAGTGGAGACGTCACAGGGAGGGAGGAGGGAGATGAGGAGGTGGGGGACACAGAGGTGGTAGTGACTGTTGGCATGTGTGCATCTGGATGTTGCTTGGGTGAATGCTTGTGGGATCTGTGGTGCTTATGTCTGGATGAGCTGCCCTTGGGTGTAGAGGTGTGTGCAGGATGGTCTGATGGTGTGGATGGGATAGGCAGAGGAACAGGAGACTGGGACTGGGTGGAGGGAGTCAGAAGAGGGAGGCTGGAGACAGGGACAATGGCTGCCGTCAGTGCTGAGGCCAGAGCGTTGAACGATCGCTGATGGGCAGCCTGACCCGAATGAATGCCCTCCAGGTATGCATTGCTCCGATGCACCTCCCTTTCTACACCCTGGATGGCA
This sequence comes from Pleurodeles waltl, assembly GCF_031143425.1. Classification (NCBI taxonomy): domain Eukaryota; kingdom Metazoa; phylum Chordata; class Amphibia; order Caudata; family Salamandridae; genus Pleurodeles; species Pleurodeles waltl. The sequence continues at coordinate 413,749,382 of NC_090447.1, forward strand.
TTCAAAAGGGTAGACTGCCCAACAATGAGTGTCCTGAGGAGGTCAATGACCTCCTCACTGAGGGCAGCAGGGGTAACTGGGGCAGGGCCTGAGGTGCCTGGGGCGAAGGAGATGCCCGCCTTCCTGGGCGAGCGGGCACGGAGCGAAGGCTGAGGGGCTGCTGGGAGGGCGGGGCTGGTGCGCTGGGTGGCGGCTGTACCTGTTGTGGCGGTGGGCACGGATGTTGCCGCCACCGCTAGGGAGCTCCCTTCCGAGGACGTGTCGGTGTCGCTGACGTCTCCACGCGTCCCCGTTGTGGAGCTCCACTCGCCCTCCATCTCACTGGTGTACTCGGAGTCTGTTGTTTGGCCCTCCGGGGCCATGTGAGATGCAGCTCCCTCGTGCGCCGATGCCACTTCTCCTCCGCCTGATGATGCTAATGCACACATGAACAGGAAGACAAAGAAAATGGGGGGGGAGGAGAAATTAAGACAGGTTGAGTGCATGCATTGGCAACACCGTTGTCGGAGAGGACAGACACAGAAGCCCCCTGAACTAGGCCGCGCAATCGGGGTACACTACGCAGTTATTGTGACTAGGCCTACAGGTCTATGGACGACAAATGCACACATGGGTGAGGCCGGACCATGGATAGCTGTACTTGGCACCCTACAGAGGTGGGGGGCTGGGGCACAGGGCCGTGTCTAACGGAGGGGCCTAGCCTACAGAATGCGCCCTGGCCTGGAGATAGCCACAGCCCTCCTCCCCTACCCAGACACCTTCATTGCGCGCAAAGATAGCAGAATGTGCTGATACTCACCCCCTTGTGTCTGCTGTGATGTCCTCACGCGCCCATCCAAATCGGGGTAAGCCACCGCCAGGATCCGGGACATCAGGGGGGTCAATTGGCGGCTGGCACCCCTCCTACGTTGGGAGGCCTTCCCCAGCAGAGACTCGGCGGTCTTTCTGGTCCCGCGGCGGATGTCCTCCCACCTCTTTCGGCAGTGGGTGCCCCATCTGTTGTGGACCCCCAGGGCCCGGACGTCCTTGGCGATGGCACACCAAATGTCGATCTTCTGATGGGCGCTGACCTATGTGACATGTACAGGGTGGTAAAGGAAATCGCATCAGTTTTCTGCCTGGTCAATGTGAGTGGCCCCCCGTCCCCAACCTTGCCATGTGGCACATGCTCTCATCTTTCGTGCGTTGCACTCCTCATTCGCTCCCCTCCCCACCATCTTACATACACCCCACTCAACACAGGCATAGACCATTCAACGTGCACCCTGTGTACTAACCTGTTGGTCTGGAGGACTGTAGAGTAGCGCATACTGGGGGAGGACCCCATCCACAAGTTTCTCCAATTCTTCGGAAGTGAAGGCAGGGGCCCTTTCCCCAGTCGCAGCAGCCATTGTATCTCCTAGACCGAGGTCACAGCAGCACTTGCAGTATAGGTCCTCTCCTGTGGATGATCAGGTCTCGAGTGATTAATCAGATAGAAAATTGCGGTCACGCCCGCGGTGGTGCGTACCGCGGCGGTGCGTGCCGCGACCGCCGGCGCACATCGTCATTGGCTCCTGAGACCCATAGGGTTCAATGTTAACCAATGCTGCTTTGCGCCGCGGTCTTTGACCGTCTACCGCCACGGTGTGCCATGCCAGCGCAGTGACCTCACATCCCACTGTCACACTTCACAGGTCAGGAAGCCGCCATTTCAAGGGCCCACATGGCATGATTTCTACTGCGTCACACAGGCCTAGGCCTTGCATTGCCACTCATACAAGCCTTTCAATGCATAGCGATTCGTGTACTGTGCAAGCTGTGTGAACGAACCTGTGGGTTGCTTGACTCTGTGCTCCATGTTGTCCTTTCTAGGCACCGTCCGCTGGGACTTGCGAGGAGAAGGATGAATCCTCCCGTGTACCGACCGCTGGTGGACCTGTCGACAATGGAAGAACGACATATCATACTTACATTCCGGCTTGACAGAGCAACTATACATGAACTATGTGCCCAGCTGGAGCCAGACCTGATGTCCCCCATCCGCCAACCCACAGGGATTCCCCACTGGTGCAGGTTCTGTCAGTACTCCATTTTTTGGCAAGTGGGTCTTTTCAGACAACAGTGGCCATATCATCTGGGATGTCTCAGCCTATGTTTTCTAAGGTTTTGTCCAGAGTGTTGTCTGCCCTGATGAAATACATGCGGAGCTACATTATTTTCCCTGAGGTGGGCGAATTGGCTACAGTGAAGGGTGATTTCTATGCCCTTGGACATATCCCCAACATCATTGGTGCCATTGATGGGACCCATGTGGTTCCCCCCAAAGAAAGTGAGCAGGTGTACAGAAACAGAAAAAGTTATCATTCGATGAATGTCCAGGTGGTCTGTTTGGCTGACCAGTACATCTCCCATGTAAATGCCAAGTTCCCTGGGTCAGTTCATGACGCGTATGTCATGCGAAATAGCAGCATCCCTTATGTGATGGAACAACTACAGAGACACCGTGTGTGGCTAATTGGTGACTCTGGTTACCCCAACCTCTCGTGGCTACTGACCCCAGTGAGGAATCCTCGGACCAGGGCAGAGGAACGGTACAATGAGGCCCATGGGCGCACTAGGAGGATCATAGAAAGGACCTTCGGGGTCCTGAAGGCCAGGTTTAGGTGCCTGCATATGACAGGGGGATCCATAATGTACTCACCAAAGAAGGTGTGCCAGATCATCGTGGCCTGCTGTATGCTTCACAATCTTGCTTTGCGACACCAGGTGCCTTTTCTGCAGGAGGATGGTCCAGATGGTGGTGTTGTAGCAGCTGTGGAGCCTGTGGAGAGTGAAGAGGAGGAAGACGATGGGGACGACACGGACAACAGGGATACAGTCATACAACAATATTTTCAGTAACACACAGGTAAGAATCAGCCACGCCATTTTACATTTACTTAAGGCCTCATGCGTCTCCACTGTCTGTGTTTCCCCCAGTTCCTGATAACTGATTTGTGACTTTCCCTTCCCTTTTCAGAGCTGTATGACCCACTGCCTGACTTCAGCTTTGTTTGCCCATGGACTAAAGCTTATTGAAATTGGTATGTTGTCATCACAAAGTAACTGGACATTATTGCACCGTTATGTGTAATACATTTGTTAAGAATACAAGCAGACTCCTGTTATTTTAAGTGCAATAAGTGATTTATTTTAAGTGGTACATATAGGTTCATGATTGGGAAACGGTGATGGGTGGGGGTGGAGTAATGTCCATGGCAGAGTCCAGTTCTCAGTCGCACAGGTGCATTGTCCATATGCCTGTGGAAGGATGGAGCAGGGGCAGTTCAAGGTTGGACAGGGTGACAATGTGGGACAGTGGGATGACATCAGGGGGTACCTTAGGCTGGCGGGGGTCTTGCAATCCTACTCTGTCTTCTTGTGAGATCTCAGGTTCCGCTTGCAGGGTGGTTCTTCTTCTGCAGGAGGTGGGGTTCTGGTGGCCTGTCGTTGTGTGGGGGCCTCCTGTCCACTAGCGCCGGCGGAGGTGGTAGGCTGTTCCTGGCCTGGGCTAGTGACAGGGGCCCTTTGGGGTGCCACATGGTCACGCAATGTGGTGACGATCTGGGTAAGGGCCACGACGATGGTCCCCATTGCGGAACTGATGTTCCTCAGTTCCTCCCTGAACCCCATGTACCGTTCCTCCTGCAGTTCCTGGATCTCCTGGAACCGGGCCAGTACCGTCGCCATCGTGTCCTGGGAGCGGTGGTATGCTCCCATGATGGAGGAGAGGGCCTCTTGGAGAGTCGGTTCCCCGGGCCTGTCCCCCCCCTGTCGCACAGCAGCCCTCCCAGTTCCCCTGTGTTCCTGGGCCTCTGTCCCCTGGACGGTGTGCCCACTACCACTGCCCCCAGGTCCCTGTTGTTGTTGGGGTGGTGGGTCAACCTGGGTGCCCCGTAGTGGTGGACACACCGCTGATTTACGTGTCCTGGAGACAGAGGCATGGGCCCGCTGGGTGGGAGCTGTGCTGGTGTTCCCAGAGGGGGTTGGGTCTGGTGTGGTCTGGTCATCTGGCTCCAGGGAGACAGAGCTGCTGTCATCGCTGGGGGCCTCTTCTGGGGGTGGGATGGACATCTCTGGACCCTCCTGTGCGGTGTGGTGCCTTTCGGGTCCTGCAGGGGTATAAAGGTATGGTTATTGCTTCTGTGTGTGGCATTTTGTGTGATGGGTGGGTGTCCGTGTACCCAAGTGTAGGCATTCCCTTGTGGGGGCTTTTGTGAGGGTGGCTTGTAGGGGTGAAGTGTGTGTGCAGTGGGCATGCTTTGGTGATGGGTGTCCATGCTTTGTGGTCGCATGCAGGGCTTGGTGTTGGGATGGGTGGGTTGTGATTGTGAGCCATTTGCAAGGAGTTGGTGTGATGGGGGTGGGGGTGAGGGTGGGGGTATGATTTGGCATGCAGGTGGGGTGGGGGTGGGAAGCAGTAGTGAAGATTTGACTTACCAGAGTCCATTCCTCCGCCTACTCCTGCGAGGCCCTCAGGATGCAGGATGTGCAAGACTTCCTCCTCCCATGCGGTAAATTCGGGGGGAGTAGGTGGGGGTCCGCCGCCAGTCTTCTGCACCGCAATGTTGTGCCTTGATACCATGGAACGCACCTTCCCCCGTAGGTCGTTCCATCTCTTCCTGATGTCCTCCCGATTGCGTGGATGCTGTCCCACCGCGTTAACCCTGTCCACTATCCTTTGCCATAGCTCCATCTTCCTGGCAATTGTGGTGTGCTGCACCTGTGCCCCGAAGAGCTGGGGCTCTACACGGACTATTTCCTCCACCATGACCCTGAGTTCGGCGTCACTGAACCTGGGGTGTCTTTGGGGTGCCATGGGGTGGTGTGGTTGAGGTGTGGGGTGGCGTTTGTGGTGATGAGTGTGGTGCGTGTGGTGGTGTGTGGTGTTTGGTGCGTGGATTCTGTGTGGGTGATGGTGTTGTGTGCCTCTGTGTTGTGGGATTGTCTATTCTGTGCTCTCTCTCTAGCCTTCGTTAATGATTTCAGGTCGTAGGGGCTTGTGGGTGATGTGGGTGTGTGTTTTATATTGTGTTGGGTGTGTGGGAGTGGTGTTAGTATGTGTATCAGGTGTGTGTATTTCAAACTGACCAATGTGGCTGAGTTTTCTATGTGTGTGTGTATTTTGACCGCGGCGGTGTGTACCGCCAATGGAATACCGCATTTGAAAGAGCGCCGCGTGGATTTGTGGGTCGGAATGGTATGGGCGTATTTCTGTTGGCGTGACGGTGGAGGTTTGGTCATCGCCATTTTTCCGCTGACCTTCGGTGTGGCGGACTTTTGTAGATGTCGGGTTTTTGGCGGTTTGCCAGTTGCGGGTCAGAATGACTGTGGCGGTTTACCGCGGCCGCGGCGGTGATATGGCGGTCTTCTGGCCGGCGGTAAGCGCCTTTTACCGCCGAGGTCAGAATGACCCCCACAGTCTTAAAATCAACTTTACTGAAAGATCTATTTTTAAATTGTGAGCTCAGAGACCCCAAACTCCACATGTCCATCCGCTCCCAAAGGGAATCTACACTTTAATCAGATTTATAGGTAGCCCCCATGTTAACCTATGAGAGGGACAGGCCTTGCAGCAGTGAAAAATGAATTTAGCATTTTTCACTGTCAGGACATATAAAACACATTACTATGGCCCTCATTACAACCCTGGTGGTCGGTGTTAAAGCGGTGGTAATACCGCCAACAGGCCGGCAGAAACAAAATTGGGATTACGACCATGGCGGAATCGCCAACATAGACAGCCACTTTAACACTCCGACCACCACAGCAGTACAAATAAACAGCGCAGCAGATACCGCCAATAGACAGGTGGAAGACAATGTACCGCCCACCGTATCACAACACGGCTATCCGCCACCTTTTCCGGGGCGTAACCAACGCGAATAAAAACACAGTGGAAACAGTACACAGAACGGAAAACACTCACCTCTCCACACCCCACGAGGAACCAGGACGCCATGGAGCCCGAGTCACAAATACTGCCGGTGATGGTCTTCCTGCTCCTCTATCAGGAGCTTCAACGACAGCGGCGACGACCACGGTGAGTACTGCACCTACAACACAGGGGAGGGGGGAGGGAAAAGAGAGCAACACACAAGCAACACGCAACACCCCCACCCTCACCCACAACACCATACACACAAATACATGCTGCAACATTACATATACAGCCCCTCACCCCCCCTTGAATAACGCCAGGACAAAAGGAAATGATTGTCACGATTGTAATCAATAAAAATACATAAGTCAAAAGTCCAGATCCACTATATACAATTATGTACACCAAATACACAACTCAGGATAGTGCACAAATCATTGTCCGTGGACCACTGGGCCCAAAATGCATGAGCGAGGCCCACACTAGATATCTGACTCCAAACGGAGAGAACACTGGAAGGGCATCAGATAGAAAATATACAGGCACCTCAGGGGGGGGGGGGGCACCTCAGCCTGATAAACGCCACTGCTCCACGAGGGGGCTCCATGCCCACAGTTTGGTCCTGGGGAGTGCAAAGCCACAGTCTCTCAAGTCTCTCCAGTGGGTGGTTTGCCCACTGCTTTATCCTGGGGAGTGCAAAGCCACAGTCTCTCAAGTCTCTCCAGTGGGTGGTTTGCCCACTGCTTTATCCTGGGGAGTGCAAAGCCAAAGTCTCTCAAGTCTTTTCAGTGGGTGGTTTGCCCACTGCTTTATCCTGGGGAGTGCAAAGCCACAGTCTCTCAAGTCTTTTCAGTGGGTGGTTTGCCCACTGCTTTATCCTGGGGAGTGCAAAGCCACAGTCTCTCAAGTGGATAACAGTCTCCACTGGTTCTGGAGGGGGCTTTGTGCCCAGAGTTCTTCATCCTGCCAAGGACTGAGGTAGTGGATGTATCTCTCCACTAGTTCTGGAGGGGGCTTTGTGCCCAGAGTGCTTCATCCTGCCAAGGCCTGAGGTAGTGGATGTATTTCTCCACTGGTTCTGGAGGGGGCTTTGTGGCCAGAGTGCTCCACATGCATTTTTGCCGGAACAAAACACTTGCCTGGGTGTGTGTTCCATGAGATTGCCGAGGTACAGGTAGGATGATACACCATGGAGGCAGAGACATACCTCACACTGCTGTGTCTTTGCATTCCATATGCAGGTGACAACTGTGATGACAGTGATGCTTCATGGAAGCTTCCCAGGGTCCACAAACTCAACACTAGCCTCGGACGACTGACCACTGGGGATGGTAGCCATGTCTGCGGTGGTGCTACTGTCTGAGGATGCTGCAGGGTCACTGGCGGTGCTTGCGGTGGTGTCAGCTGCTGGCGGTGCTTGCGGCGGTGTCAGTCGCGGTGGTGCTGGCTGCAGGCTCTGTGGCCGCAGTGCTGGCAGCGGGCTCTGTGGCGGCGGTGCTGGCTGCAGGCTCTGTGGCAGCGGTGCTGGCTGCGGCCTCTGTGGTGGTGGTGCTGGCTGTGGGTATTGTGCCGGCGGTGCTGACTGCGGGCTCTGTGGCGGCGGTGCTGGCTGCGGCCTCTGTGGCGGTGCAGGTGGCAGTGCAGGTGGCGGTGGTCTCCGCCGTACAGGTTGGCGTTGACATGGACAGAAGGTGTGACACTGGTCCCTCAGTCGGTGCCACCATGCCCTCTCCTGACCTGTCCTTCAGTTTTTGCCCTTCCCCACCCTTGATGGTGGCACAGCTGTCTTGCCACTATCTCCTTTCATTTTCCCTGACCCCTTGGTGGCATGTGTTTTCAGTTTCTCCCTCCAGGATGTGGGCACCTTTTTTACCTTGGCAGGTGGCGGAATGTCCTTGCCCTCGCTCCGTGGCACACTGGCAGCCCTGATGGTTGGCGCACTCCAATACCCCGCAGTTGCTGGCACCACTGTGGCTGGGGATGTGGTGGCTGAGGTGCTGGGCTGGGACCTGGCAAGCCTGGCCCTAGGGGAAGGATGGGGGGAGGTGTAGGGAAGAGGTCAATATTAGCCAGGTAACGTTTTTTAGACACACTGGGATGGGTAGATGGAGGGGGTTTGGGAGTGGAGGTAGAGGTATTGGTTGTAGGAGGTGTACGTCTGCTGAATTTGGGTGAAGGTGCATGGGCTGGAGGCTGTTGTGAGGTGGATGGCTGTTGGGTGGGTGTGTGCCTGTGTTTGCGTACTTTGGGAGGAGGGCTCACAGACACACTGGGAAAGGACACAGGGGATGTGTGAATGGTAGTGGGGGTGGTGAGTGCACGTGAGCGGTGTGTGGTGATGGGCGTGCTGGTGATGGAGGTAGTGGATGAAGATGTAGTGCATGCAGGTGTGAGTGTAGACGAGACTGGGAGGGAGGAGGGAGGAGGGAGGAGGGAGACGTGGAGGAGGGGGACACAGTGGAGCCAGTGGATGTTGGTATGTGAGCATGGGTATGATGCTGTGGGATTTGTGGTGCTTATGTTTGCCTGAGCCACCCTTGTGTGTTGATGTGTGTGCATGCTGGTCTGATGGTGTTCTTGGGATAGGCTGAGGTACAGGGGATTGGGTCTGGATGGAGGAAGTTGGAGGGGGGAGGCTGGACACAGGGACATGGCTGCCATCAGTGCTGAGGCCAGAGCCTGAAATGCTCTCTGTTGGGCTGCCTGGCCAGAATTAATGCCCTCCAAGTATGTATTTGTTTGTTGCAAACGCCTCTCAACACCCTGGATGGCATTCAGAATGGTAGACTGGCCAACAGTGAGGGATCTCAGGAGGTCAATAGCCTCCTCACTGAGGGCAGCAGGGTTGACTGGGGCAGGGCCTGAGGTGCCTGGGGTGAAGGAGATGCCCACCCTCCTGGGTGAGCGGGCATGGGACACACGCTGAGTGGCTGCTGGGAGGGTGGTGCTGGTAGGGGGGTGGCGGCTGTACCTGTTGATGCGGGGTGCACAGAGGGGCCCGCCACCGCAAGGAGAGCTCCCATCGAAGGACGAGTCCGTATCGCTGGTTTCAGCTCCTGTCCCCGCCGTGGAGCTCCCCTTGCCCTTCGTCCCACTGGTGGCTTCAGACTCAGTTGTTTCACCCTCCAGGTCCAAGTGGGATGCAGCTCCCTCCTGCTCCGGTGCCACTGCTCCTCCACCTGATGATGCTAATGCACACAAATACAGGGAGACCACAAAAAGGGGAGAAAGACAGAAGAAAGACATGTTCAGGGCATGCAACACCACTACCGTTTGCGGACACTACAGACACAGCAGCCCTCTGCACTATGCCATGCACTTACAGTTCCTAGATTATTCACATGCCCATGGGGTGCAAGGCCTGAGCCCGATTGCTGCACACATGGAAGTCACAGGAGCCTGACTAGGTGTAGATGGCAGTAACCACTAGTGGGGTTGGGGTGCCAATGACCCTGTCTCACAAGGGACCCTGCCTACCAAGATCGCCCTGGCTTAGGGGAACTCACAGCCCACCCCCCCCACCCAGACACCTCGTAATACGCGCAGAGTCAGCTGAATGACAGTGTACTCACCCCCTTGTGGCTGCTGTGATGCCTTCAAGCGCCCATCCAACTCCGGACACACCACCGCCAGGATCCGGAACATCAGGGGGGTCATGGTGCGACAGGCACCCCTCCCACGTTGGGAGACCATCCCCAGCTGGGCCTCCGCCGTCTTCTTGCTCCAACGGCAAAGGTCCTCCCATCTTTTACGGTCTGTGGTGGACCCCCAGGTTCCGGACGTCCTTGGCAATGGCACGCCAAATATCCTTCTTCTGGTGGGCGCTGACCTAGAGAAATAGTACAGGGGAAAAGGAAAATCTTTACCCATCCGGACCGTCATACACATTGGCCCACGTTCCCACCCTTGCCCTGACGCACATACACTCACCATCCGCACATGCAGACCTCAGTCCCCCCCCACATTTATCATCCATCCACACCACTCCAAACAGGCATTGCCCATGCAGCATGCTCACAGTGTATTCACCTGTTTGTCTGGAGGACCGTACAGTTGTGTGTAGTGGGAGAGGACCCCATCCACTAGTTTCACCAACTCCTCCGAAGTGAAGGCAGAGGCCCTTTCCCCAGACACATGAGCAATCGTCGCTTCCAGACTGAGGTCACAGCAGCACTTGCAGTTTAGGTCCTCTCCTGTGGAAGGTCAGGTATCAAGTGAGTGAACAGACAGAAAATGGCAGTCACGTCCACGGCGGTGCGTACCGTCACCTCTGGCGTACATCATCATTGGCTCCTCGGACCCATAGGGTCCAATGTTGACCAATGCAGGATTGCGCCGCGGTCTTCGACCGCCTACCGCAACGGTGTACAACGCCAGCGCAGTTACCTCATATCCCCTTGTCCCACCTCACAGGTCTGGCAGCCGCCATTTCAGGAGGCCACATGGCATCAATATTAACTGCGTCACACCAATGTAGGCCTTGAATACACACAATAACAGGCACTTTGCGGATTAATAAATGTGTGCATATGACATGTTGTGATACCTCAGTGTTGGCTGACTCTCTGCTCGCTGTTCTCGTCCATAGGGCAGGTCTGCTGGGGCAGGTGATGAGATGGCGGCATCCTCCGGTGTACAGACCGCTGGTGAACCTGTTGACAATGGAAGAGACACATGTAATAGTCACCTACAGACTTTATCGTGCAACAATCCATGAACTGTGTGCCCAGTTGGAGCCGGACCTGATGTCAGCTATCCGCCATCCCACTGGAATACCCCCTCTAGTGCAGGTCCTGTCAGTACTCCATTTCCTGGCAAGTGGTTCCTTTCAAACAACACTGACGATTGCATCAGGGATGTCCCAGCCAATGTTCTCTAACGTGTTGTCCAGAGTGTTGTCTGCCCTGCGGAAACACATGCGCAGCTACATCGTTTTCCCTCAGGTGGAGGATTTGCCCACAGTGAAAGGTGACTTCTATGCCCTGGGACATATCCCCAACATCATAGGGTCCATTGATGGGACACATGTGGCCTTGGTACCCCCCGCAGGAGTGAACAGGTGTACAGAAACCGGAAGAGCTATCATTCGATGAATGTGCAGATGGTGTGTTTGGCCGACCAGTACATCTCCCATGTGAATGCCAAATTTCCTGGCTCAGTGCATGACGCTTACATTCTGAGGAATGGCAGCATCCCTTATGTGATGGGGCAACTCCAGAGGCACTGTGTGTGGCTATTAGGTGAGGACAAGGACCCTATACAGTGTGAATAGTTGTCTGGGTATGGGGTTGTCCCTATGGGTTAGTGTGTGTCTAACAGTTGTCCCTCGACATTTACAGGTGACTCTGGTTACCTCAATCTGTCATGGCTACTGACCCCAGTGAGAAATCCCAGGACAAGGGCAGAGGAACGCTACAATGAGGCACATGGGCGAACTAGGAGGGTGGTAGAAAGGACCTTTGGCCTCCTGAAGGCCAGGTTCCGGTGCCTCCATATGACAGGTGGTTCTCTCTACTACTCACCAAAGAAGGTGTGCCAGATCATTGTGGCCTGCTGTATGCTGCACAACCTGGCTTTGCGACAGCAGGTGCCTTTTCTGCAGGGGGATGGTATAGCTGGTGGTCTTGTGGCAGCTGTGGAGCCTGTGGACAGTGAAGAAGAGGAGGCAGAAGAAGAGGATATCGACAACAGAAACAACATTGTCATGCAATATTTTCAGTGAGACACAGGTAAGAAGATGTCACTGCCACCCGCATCTCATACTATTTTTGGAGCTAGCATAAGTCTGTCATTTTCACTCAGTGTATGGACCTTGACTTGTCACTTGTCACGGAACGCATCTTTCCCCGTAGGTCGTTCCACCTCTTCCTGAGGTCATCCCTTGTTGACCTCTGACCCTGCATCCTTGCATGCAGGTCGCTTCATCCTCACCACTGCTCCGGTAAGTGCTGCCATTGTTTTGGGCTTGTCTGGGCTTGTTTGGGCTTGTCTGGGCTTGTCTGGGCTTGTTTGGGCTTCTTGGCTTCTCCTCTCCCGGAAGGCCCCACCACCCTCCCTCCTCAACGGGGCTCTTCCCACTCCTGACTCCTGCTGCCCCCGCCCCCTGCACTCCCATTGGAGGTTTCCCTCCCTCCTCCCAGCTGCCACTCCCTCCCACCTCCCCTCTTATGCCAGCCGCTGCGCGTCGCACAGCGGGCGCGCCAAAGGCAAGCGCCAGACCCTCTGGCCAACACGCCTCCCATGCCACCAAACACCTTTACACTGCCAACAAACTCCACGCCCTTAATCCAGGACGCTCCTCCATCTGCTTCCAGTCCAGACCGACGTGCACCAAAGGACCCTTCTCCTGCAAAGCCTGCAATTTCACCTGCAACCTAACCTCCAAACTCCAAATCAAAACAGACAACCGCCTAAGATGCATCCTACTTAACACCCGCTCCGTCCACAAACATGCAATTGAACTCTGGGACCTCCTGACCACATACTCACCGACGTCGCATTCCTCACCGAAACCTGGATGAATTCGGCCTCAGAACCAGATGTAGCCATAGCCATACCAGAAAACTACAAGATCACCAGAAGAGTTCAAATCAACAGACCAGGAGGAGGAATCGCCTTAGTCCACAAAAACACCATAAGAGTCTCCACCAACCCCCACGACACCATCATCTCCGCCGAGCACCTCCACTTCAAAATCCACATCAACACCAACAACACACTCAGAGGAACACTGGTCTACAGACCCCCTGGACCCAGACCGCAGTTCTGTGATGACATCGCCGATGCCATCAGCTCCCAAGCCCTCGCCTCAACAGACTACATCCTCCTTGGTGACCTAAACTTCCTCCTAGAAAATAACAAACAATATCAACACCACCAACCTAATCGACTACCTCGCCAACTTCGACCTCAAGCAACTCGTCACTACACCCACCCACTCCGCAGGCCACACACTCGACCCCATCTTCTCAGCCAGCAACCACGTCTCTTTCAGCCACACCACTGAACTCAGTTGGACAGACCACCGCTGCATCCGCTTCTCCTAGCAAAAACCAGCCACTCACCACCACCTGACACAACCCCCCGACGCAACGGGAGCAAAATATCAACGGATCAACTGATCTCCACTCTCGCCTGGGCCCCACCCCCTGGAACCCCAGACCCCAACACAGCCACCACCAACCTGCATCGCTGGATAGAAGATTGCGCCAACACCCTCGCACCGCTCAAAAAAAAAACCAAACACCTCGCACAGAATCAAGGCCAGCTGGTTCACCACAGAACTACAGGAATCAAAACGGCTATGTCGCAGAATGGAAAAAAACCTGTCACCTTGAACCTACCAACTCCAACCACATTGCTTTCATTGCCCTACGCAAACATCACCAACTGATCCGCACCACCAAAAAGACCCACTTCAAAAACCGCATCAACGCCAAAGCTCACAACAGTAAAGAGCTCTTAGGCATCGTCAATGAGCTCTCCACCCCCAGGACCTGCTCCAACGAACCCCTGCCATCACAGGAGTTCTGCAACTCACTGGCAGCCCACTTCCATCAAAAGATAGAAGAAATCCACAATAGCTTCAAACCCCAGACCCACCAGCTGAGTACAAACACCCAAGAACCCAACGCTCCAAGCAACACCCACCTCATCCACACCTGGACCCCCATCAACATAGAGGACACTGCCACCACCATGGCCTCCATCCACTCCGGATCACCATCGGACCCCTGCCCACACCCTATCTTCAATAAGGCAAACATCATCATCGCCCCCCATCTATGCAAAAACTTCAACAGCTCCTTCGAGTCAGTCACCTTCCCAGAAAGATGGAAGCACGCAGAAATCAACGCCCTGCTAAAGAAACCAAAGGCAGACCTAGACGACCCCAAGAACTACTGGCCAATCTCCCTCCTCCCCTTCCCTGCCAACGTCATCGAAAAAATTGTAAACAGCCAACTATCCCGGTTCCTGGAAGACAGCAAGGTACTCGATACCTCCCAATCCGGATTCCACAGAAACCACAGCACTGAGACTGCACTCATTGCTGCCACAGACGACATTAGGAGTATGCTCGACAAAGGAGAAACAGCAGCACTCATCCTCCTGGACCTCTCCGCAGCTTTCGACACGTTATTTCATCACACTCTCCGCATACGCCTACACAACGCTGGAATCCGCAACAAGGCCCTCGAATGGATCTCGTCATTTCTCTCAGGCAGAACCCAGAGAGTCCGCCTCCCACTGTTCCTGTCAGAAGCTGCCAGGATCATCTGTGGAGTTCCCCAAGGATCCTCGCTCAGCCCCACGCTCTTCAACGTTTACATGCCCCCCCTCGCCAACATCGCATGAACCCACCACATCAACATAGTTTCCTACGCAGACGACACTCAGCTCATCCTCTCCCTCACGAAAGACCCTACAACTGCAAAGAACAACCTCCACAATGGACTTCATGCCATCGCCAGCTGGATGGAATCAAGCCACCTAAAGTTAAACACAGACACGTCAGAAATCCTCATCCTTGGCACCAACCCCTCAACTTGGAATGACTCCTGGTGGCCCACCTCCCTAGGAACAGCGCCCTCACCCACCACCCACGCACGCAACCTAGGCTTCATCTTGGACTCCACACTCAGCATGACTCAGCAGGTCAATGCCATCTCCTCTTCCTGCTACAACACTCTCCGCATGCTCTGCAAAATCTTCAAGTGGATTCCCGTCGAAACCAGGAAAACTGTCACCCACGCCCTGGTTAGCAGCCGATTGGACTACGGAAACGCCCTATATGCAGGAATAACAACCAAACTCCTAACAAAACTGCAAAGAATCCAGAACGCATCCGCCCACCTCATTCTGGACATCCCACTCCGTGACCACATTTCCCCCCACCTCAGGACCTTCACTGGCTACCAGTGTCAAAGAGGATCACCTTCAAACTCCTCATCCATGCACACAAGGCCCTCCACAACACAGGCCCAGCCTACCTCAACGACAGTCTCACCTTCCCCCACCCGCAATCTTCGCTCCGCCAGCCTCGCCCTCGCCTCCATCCCCCGCATCCGCCGCACCACCGCCGGAGGAAGATCCTTCTCTCACCTAGCTGCCAAGACCTGGAACTCCCTACTGCTCCACCTTCGCCAGACCCAAGACCTCTTGACATTCAGGAAACGCCTCAAGACATGGCTCTATGACCAGTAGCTCCTCCCCCCAGCGCCTTGAGACCCTAACGGGTGATTAGTACGCTCTATAAATCCCTGATTGATTGATTGAATGATTGATTGTTCTTGGATGCTGTCCCACTGTGTTGACCCTGTAGACAATTCTGCACCATAGCTCCATCTTTCTTGCAATGGAGGTGGCTGCACCTGTGATCCGAATAGCTGTGGCTCTACCCGGATGAATTCCTCCACCATGACTTTGAGCTCCTCCTCAGAGAACCTGGGGTGTCGGTGAGGTGCCATGATGTGGTGTGGGTGATGTGTGAGGTGGTGTGTCTTGTGATGTGTGAGGGGATGTGTTGGTGTGTGTTGTGTATGGTGCATGAATGTTGTGTGAGTGATGGTGTTGTGTGTCTGTGGATGATAGTGTTGTGTTAGGTAGTCTCTCTCTCTGGGCTTCGTTCAAATTTTTGGTAGTAAGGGTTTGTGGGTGATGTGGGTGTGTGTTTTATATTGGATTAGGTTTGTGGGTGTGATGTGTGTATGTGTGTCAGGTGTGTGCATTTCATTGTCCAATGTGGTTGTGTTTTGCAAGTGTGTGTGTATTTTGAGCGCAGCGGTGTGTACTGCCAATGGAATACCGCGGTTGAAAGACCGCCGCGTGGATTCGTGGGTCGTGATAGTGTGGGCGTATTCCAGTTGGCGTGACAGTGGAAGTTTTGTTATTGCCAGTTTATCACTGACCTTTGGTGTGGCGGACTTAGGTGGGTGTCTGGATTATGACGGATTCCAAGCTATGGGTTGTATTAGCTGTAGCGGATTTCCGCGGCCGCAGCGGTATGTTGGCGGTCTTCTGCACGGCGGTAAGTGGCATTTACTGCCAAGGTTGTAATGAGGGCCATAGATATGTCCTACCTTCACCATACACTGCACACTGCCCTTGGGGCTACCTAGGGCCTACCTTAGGGGTGCCTTACATGTAAGAAAAGGGAAGGTTTAGGCCTGGCAAGTGGGTACACTTGCCAAGTCGAATTTACAGTTAAAACTGCACACACAGACACTGCAGTGGCAGGTCTGAGACATGATTACAGAGCTACTTATGTGGGTGGCACAACCAGTGCTGCAGGCCCAACCAGTAGCATTTGACTTACAGGCCCTGGCACATATATTGTGCACTTTACTAGGAACTGACTAGTAAATCAAATTTGCCAATCGCTGTCCACTGCTGGTGGTGGTGCTGCTGGTGGTGGGGTGGTTGTGGGGGGAAACTCCTGCCCATCCCCTGCAGCCTCGGACGGCTGTCCACTGCTGTTGGTGGTGGTGCTGCTGCTGCTTGTGGTGCTAGTTGTAGGGGGGACCTCCTGCCCAACCCCTGCAGCCACAGACGGCTGACCACTCCTGGTGGTGGTTGTTCTGCTGCTGCTGCTGCTGGTGCTGGTTGTGGGGGGAAGCTCCTGCCCACCCCCTCCAGCCTCGGACAGCTGCACAACCATGGTTGGTGGTGGAGTCTGCATCTGAGTCTCCGCACCAGGACCCCTTTTCCTTCCTGCCTGCTGGTGCAGGCACCTTGCCCTTCCTGGCAGCAGCTGGGGATGGCTCCTTGCCCTTCCAGGCAGCAGCTGGGGAGGGCTCCTTTCCCCTCCTGGCAGCAGCTTGGGATGGCTAGTTGCCCTTCCTGGCATCAGCTAGGGAGGGCTCCTTGATCTTCCTGGCAGCACCTGGGGCAGGCACCCTTTCCGTGAGGCAGCCTGGTGCCCTGGATCCTTTACCACCACTAGTGGGTGTGGACACTACTTGGCCCATGGACTGGATGGTTGAGCTGCTTGCCTGGGTTTTAGCCACCCTGGCCAGACGTGAAGGACGAGTGGGAGGGGTAGGGAAGAGGTCAATGGTGGAGAGGGAAAGCTGCTTAGGGACATTGGGGCAGGGATTTGGAGAAGGTATGGGAGTGGTTGTGGGAGGTGTCTTCCTGCTGTGTTTGGGTGCAGGTGCATGGGCTGGATGCTGTTGTGAGGTGGATGGCTGTTGCGGGTCTGAGTGCTTGCGTTTGTGTACCTTGGGAGAGGGGGGAAGACACAGTGGAAGAGGACACAGGGGACGTATGCATGGCTGTTGGGGTGGTGACTGCCAGTGAGGTGTGTGTTCTGATAGATGTGCTGATGATGGCGGTAGTGGATGTGGATGTAGTGCATGCAGGTGTGAGTGTAGACTAAACTAGAAGGGAGGTGGAGGAGGACGGGAACACAGTGGAGGCAGTGGATTTTGGTATGTCTGTATCTGGATGGTGTTTGTGTGAGTGCCTGCGTGATGAAGTGTGGTGCTTGTGTTTGCCTGTGCCACTCTTGTGTGTTGCCTTGTGTGCATGCTCGTCTGCCTGTGTGCTTGGGATAGGTTGGGGTTGAGGGGAATGGGATTGGTTAGAGGAAGTTAGGGGGGGAGGGTGGAAACAGGGACAATGGCTTCCCTCAGAGAGGAGGCCAGAGCCTGGATTGATCTTTGTAAGGGCCACCAAATCAGTGTGAATGCCCTCCAGAAATGCATTGGGCTGTTGCATTTTGGCTGCCAGCCCCTGGATGGCATTCACAATGGTTGACTGCCCAACAGAGATGGATCTCAGGAGGCCAATAGCCTCCTTACTCAGGGCAGCAGGGCTCCCTGGGGCAGGGCGTGAGGTGCCTGGGACGAAGGAGATGCCCACCCTCCTGGGTGAGCGGGTACGGGCAACTCGATGAGGGGCTGCTGGGAGGGCAGTGCAGTGCTGGTACGGGGAGTGGCAGCTCTACCTGTAGCTGGGGTGGGCACAGAGGTGTCCGTCACCACCAGGGAGCTTCCATCGGAGGAGAAATCTGTGTTCGAACTGTCCACTCCAGTATCCGCCGTGTGTGCTCCCCTCACCCTCCGTCCTACTGGTGCCCTCAGCATCGGTGGAGCCCAGGGAGGTGTGGCTTGCATGGATCCCCCAACATTTTCTTACCCAGACTCCTCTGCAAACCTCAAAATTTGCTTAAAAAAGCATATTTTCCTGACTTTCGTTTGTACGATCACCGCTCCAGCACAGAATTCCTACTCCCCAGTGTTCCCCTCAGTCTCCCAAGTAAAATGACACCTCACTTGTGTGGGTCCCCAAAGCAGAGTCAGCCTAAAGATGTATAAAAGAAGACTATGTCCTTATCAACTCGCTGTGCTATCCCCTCTATCTCTACAAGTTTTGGGCCTTATTCTGTTGCAGGCACCTGGCCCACCCACACAAGTGATGTATCATTTTTACCTGGAGACTTGGGGTTACGCTGGGTGGAAGGAAATTTGTGGCTCCTCTCAGATTCCAGAACTTTCTGTCACCGAAATGTGAGAAAAATTAGTTTTGTTAGCCAAATGTTGAGGCTTGCAAAGGATTCTGGGTAACAGAACCTGGTCAGAGCCCCACAAGTCACCCCATCTTGGATTCCCCTAGGTCTCTAGTTTAAAAAAATGCACAGGTTTGGTAGGTTTCCCTAGGTGCCGGCTGAGCAAGAGGCCAAAATCTACAGGTAGGCACTTTGCAAAAAACAGCTTTGTTTTCTGTCAAAAAATGGGATGTGTCCATGTTGTGCTTTGGGGCATTTCCTGTTGCGGGCGCTAGGCCTACCCACACAAGTGAGGTATCGTTTTTATCGGGAGACTTGGGGGAACGCTGGGTGGAAGGAAATTTGTGCCTCCTCTCAGATTCCAGAACTTTCAGTCACCGAAATGTGAGGAAAATGTGTTTCTTTTGCCAAAATTTGAGGTTTTCAAAGGATTCTGGGTAACAGAACCTGGTCAGAGCCCCACAAGTCACCCCATCTTGGATTCCCCTAGGTCTCTAGTTTTCAAAAATGCACACGTTTGGTAGGTTTCCCTAGGTGCCGGCTGAGCTAGAGGCCAAAATCTACAGGTAGGCACTTTGCAAAAAACACCTCTGTTTTCTGAAAAAATGGGATGTCTCCACATTGTGTTTTGGGGCATTTCCTGTTGCGAGGAGCTAGGCCTACCCACACAAGTGAGGTACCATTTTTATCGGGAGACTTGGGGGAACATAGAATAGCAAAACAAGTGTTATTGCCCCTTGTCTTTCTTTACATTTTTTCCCTCCAAATATAAGAGAGTGTGTAAAAAAGACGTCTATTTGAGAAATGCCCTGTAATTCACATGCTAGTATGGGCACCCTGGAATTCACAGATGTGCAAATAACCACTGCTCTTCAACATCTTATCTTGTGCCCATTTTGGAAATACAAAGGTTTTCTTGATAGCTATTTGTTACTCTTTATATTTCAGCAAATGAATTGCTGTATACTCGGTATAGAATGAAAACTCACTGCAGGGTGCAGCTCATGTAGTGGCTCTGGGTACCTAGAGTTCTTGATGAACCTACAAGTCCTATATATCCCCGCAACCAGAAGAGTCCAGCAGACGTAACGCTATATTGCTTTTAAACATCTGACATTGCAGGAAAAAGTTACAGAGTAAAACGTAGAGGAAAATTGCTGTTTTTTTCACCTCAATTTCAATATTATTTTTTTCAGTTGTTATTTTCTGTAGGAATTCAGAATTTTGTCTACTTTTCAGAAATGTTTCAGTTTCTGGGATCCAGCATTGGTTTCATGCCCATTTCTGTCACTGACTGGAAGGAGGCTGAAAGCACAAAAAATCGTAAAAATGGGGTATTTCCCAGTAAAATGCCAAAATTGGGTTGAAAAATTGGGTTTTCTGATTCAAGTCTGTCTGTTCCTGAAAGCTGGGAAGCTGGTGATTTTAACACCGCAAACCCTTTGTTGATGCCATTTTCAGGGGAAAAAACACAAGCCTTCTTTTGCAGCCCCTTTTTCCCATTTTTAAAAAAAAATGAAATTTTCACTGTATTTTGGCTAATTTCCTGGCCTCCTTCTGGGGAACCCACAAAGTCTGGGTACCTCTAGAATCCCTAGGATGTTGGTAAAAGACGCAAATTTGGCGTGGGTAGCTTATGTGAACAAAAAGTTATAAGGGTCTAAGCACAAACTGCCCCAAATAGCCAAAAAAAGGCTCGGCACAGGAGGGGGAAAAGGCCCGGCAGCGAAGGGGATAACTGTGTCACAGTTCACAATTGTACATGCAGGACAGATACCACTTATACATTTCAAATTAACATCATGCATTGTACTGTTGTGGCTACAATGTACAGTTTGTGACTGGCTCCTCACTCTTTTGCCCCATAGATTGCTACCACTGTGGATGAATAGGAGATGGAGACATACCCTCACGCACAGACCCCTGGTAGACTTGGCAACAATGGAGGACAGGGACACTATCCTCACCTACAGACATGACAGAGCCGCAATCACGGAGCTGTGTGCCCAACTGGAGCCTGACCTGATATCTGCTATCAGTCAACCCACTGGGATCCCCCCCTTGTGCAAGTCCTATCTGTGCTCCATTTCTTGGAAACTGGTTCTTTCCAAGTGACAGTGGGCTTGGCCACAGGAATGTCACAGCCATTGTTCTCAATAGAGCTGACAAGAGTGCTGGATGCCCTGATTAAACACATGTGCTTCTACATAGTTTTCCCCAAGGTAGAGAATTTGGCCACAGCGAAGGCTGGCTTCTATGCAATGGGAAATATCCCCAACATCATTGGGCAATTGATGGCACACATATTGCATTTGTTTCCCCCCCGGCAAAATGAACAGGTGTTCAGAAATCAAAAGAGTATTCACTCAATGAATGTCCAGATGGTGTGACTAGCACACCAGTGCATCTCCCACGTCAATGCTAAGTATCCTGGGTCTGTGCATGATGCCTTTATCCTGAAGAATATACTAAAATAAGGATATCCATCAGGGAAGAATATACAACCAAATATTTATGTGAAAACCTCAATTTTTCACTGAAAAGTGGTTTCTTTATTACAATTCAGTCAATTAAATCATAGAGTCACCAAACCACACCTACTCATCTAGAAATCACCAATACACAATATATACAACATAAGAACTAATTAGCTATTTATATACAATTACTACACACTAACAAAGCAATTAAGCCAACAGTTTCTTAGGGCACCGTAATACATAAAGCATAGGCTGCTTAGCCATCCAGTGGCAGGCAGTAACAATGGGAGGTAACAACAGTTGTACACGGAGAGTATCTTCTATCAGTGAGAAAAGTCAATCACTGGTATAAGTGTCCGATACAGTCCAAAATTATTAAATCCATTATTTCATCATTTCCAACAGTCACTCTTCTGAGATTATAGTCGACGCGTTTCGGCTTTAATAAATCTGGCCTCCTCAGGACAATGGAAACAGTGCCTGTATACACAACATAACAGGTTACCTACAAAATGATGACGCATTTAATCAATATGAACCTCCAGGTGTGGGTTAACCACACCTGTTCACCATAAAAACACCAATGTGTGGATGAGAAGATTAATAGAATTTATTTAAAAAATTAGAAAATTAGACTGAACCAACTCGAGACCCCATTGTATGAATTTTGTGAAATTTTGTTTATGAGATAGGCAATCCAAAAGATATGCAAATGATGAATAGAGAAGCCAGAGAACCAATATTACAAATTGTACTACAGAAGACTTTCAAAAGTTACTACTTATACTTCAGAGTATACTTAATTAAATAAGTAGTGTGCGTAGCCAAAGAGACTAAACTTAGGCCAAATGAATAAATAGACTGCAGTGCCGCTGAGTCAGTAAAAGCATCACGCAGCTAGACACAGTGCTAGTAAAACAGAAACATCGGGAAACTTATATAAAGTAAAAAATAGAAATCAATGCAAGTGAGGTGCTCGCTAGAAATCTAAGAGCTCAGACTTATGTAAACGCCTACCTTAAATGGAATAAATCCAACCGCCTGCATTCTCGCCGTAGAACTTATCAAAGAGCAGCGCTAACGGAGATCGCGTTTAAATAAACAAAAATGCCGTCTGGAAGCCGCTTTCGCTACACGCACTCGTCATGGACAGAGAGAAGGTGACTTAACATATTTAGACACAACAGGCAATAACGTAGAGACTATTTTGAAATGTCACAAGGTCATTTAACTACAATTACAAAAACAAACTATAACATAGAAAAAATGTAAAAGCAGCTGACATAACTCAAAACACATTAATTCCATATAGGCAGATGGCGTAGCTTTATAAAGAAGATACCTCTTAGCATTTTCTTAACATTATGTGACCCATTGACGGGCCAGCTCCAGTCACATATTGGCCATTTTGGAAAGGATCCTGCATCACTACATTTGAAGTGCCCAGAAACAACAATAAATAATCAAAAAAATATAAAAAAATATATACATCTTTCAAGCAAATTCTTATAAACAAAACCTATGGGGAAATAAAAATGCAAGTGAAAAAGGTATTACACCTTAATTAAGGCTTAATTAAAGCCCCCATTTCAGAAAGATCATTTAGCCCTTTCTTGGCCATCCCAAATGTTTCAATTAGGCGAGCTTCGATTCTATCCAAAGTAGAGGCTGTCAATCTGCCTGTTTTTGTTTTTCCAACTACATACAGAATAGACCATCTGCTATCTTCTGGTCGATGATCTTTTTCAATATAATGGTCAACCAATGGGGCCCCACGAACAGCACATCTAATCCTAGACATGTGTTGTAGGATGCGTGTTTTCACAGGTTGTATCGTCTGACCAATATATATGAGAGAGCAAGGACATGTGATGCAATATATCACATGTTGTGTGTTGCTATTTGAAAAACATCGTTGGTGATGTATTTTGCCGCTCAACTCTATCTGTCTGCTTTTCTCTGTATACTGACAAGACAAGCAATTATTGCATTGGAAGTGGCCGATGATTGGGGGAAGATCTAACATACTTCTCAGATCTAAACTTTTCTTAGTATTAGAACTAAACGGAGCATGTACTAAAGAGTCATAGATGTTACGGCCTCTTTTAAATGCAAACAAGGGTTTATCTAACCCTACAGGGAGAAGTAACTTCCAGTTTCTTTCGATAATTGCTCTAATACGGTTCGCTTTGGGATTGCATGTCATTACACACGTCAAAGGACAGTCCTTGTTTTTTGGTTTAGGGGCTAACAGATGTTCACGTGGAGTGTACCATGTGCGCATACACGCCCCTTTGACGATTTTCTTGGGATAGCCCCTATTTATCAATCTTGATGTCAAAGATTCTGCATTTTGAAAGTAGTCTTCTTTAGTGGTACAATTTCTACGGATCCAAAGGAATTGGCCATATGGCAAATTTTCCTTAAGGGTCCGAGGATGGTTACTTGAAAAATTAAGTAAAGTATTTCTATCGGTGGTTTTTTTGTATAAACTCACAGAAATATAGCCTTCATTCGATTGGATCCATAGGTCCAAAAAATGGATACGTTTGCAATCAGATGCCAACGTAAAATTTAAATCAGGTGTTAAGTGATTGATCCAGTGATGAAAATTAGTGAGAACTTGCAGATCGCCTTCCCAGATCATGAAGATGTCATCAATATATCGTAGCCACATTTTAATGTGTTTGTGAAATGGATTGTTTGTAACAAAGATCCACTTATCTTCAAAAAATGCCATCACTAAATTCACAATTTCGGGAGCAAAATTACATCCCATTGCTACACCCTTGACTTGCAGATACATCTCATTGTCAAAGGTGAAAACATTGTTTTTTAGACACAGCATGGCCAGATTTACTAAGAAGGAAAAAGGGACCTTATGCGGAAGAGTTCTCTCATCTAAATAGATGTTCATTATTTCTAGTGCCTCATTTTGTGGGATATTAGTATATAGTGCTTCTATATCTGAGGTAACTAATAGTTGTGTTCTTTCATTAAACGCACTACCTTCAAGTTTGTTGATCATGTGCATAGAATCCCGTATATATGCTTTAGTCTTGTACACCAGTGGTTTGAGAAAGAAGTCTACATATTTGGCCAGAGGTTCTAATATGGCTCCACAGGCCGCAATTATTTGTCTTCCCAGGGGATTATTGATATCTTTATGGATTTTAGGAAGGATGTAGAGAAGGGGAATACGTGACTGGCTTTGATTTAGAAAATCATATTCTTTCTTACATATCCATCCTTCTCTAAGTGCTTCGTCTGTAATGGTTGTAATGGTAGTTTTCAATCTAGGTGTGGGATCCTCTGTTATCAAACGATAATGTTCCCTATTGGCTAGTTGGCGACGTACTTCCGTACTATATTTATCCTTATCTAGTATGACTATGCCTCCGCCTTTATCAGCTGGCTTAGGCTTAATGATGATGCTGTCATTCTGTGACAAGGAGTGGATGGCATTTTTTTCTTCCTTAGAACAATTAGATTTAAAGGAGGTTTTAGTATTATTCAGTGAATCGATTACACGAAGAACCACATCTTCAAAAATCTGTACTTCACGTGGCATATTAATGTTGTCAGGGCAAAATGTAGATTTAATATGTAGCCCACTAACGTTATCCACAATGGAAGTCATATCCCCAGTCTTGTCTCGAAAAAAGGCACGTAGTCTTACTTTACGTAAGAACTGTAGCACTTCCGTTTTAGTATCAACAGGGTCTTGGAGTTGGTCGGAACAAAAGAAATACCTTTATTTAATACCTCATACTCTGTTTCTGAGAGAACATGGTTAGACAAATTATAGACAGGTATCATGTCTAAACACTTGTCAGTTATCTTCTGTACGTTCTCTTCCTGGTGCAAAATTCCCCTTGTTGGGCATGCAGATCTCTGTTCTGATCTTGATATTGGAATCTGCCTTGCGCCCCTCCCCCTCTCCCTCTGCGTCCCCCTCTGCCAAAAAAAGGTTGAATAGTAGGGTGTAGGGGACCTGAAAAAGTTTCTGGTAAATGTTCTGTATCTGAATCCGAAGAAGTATCAGAGAAAGTGATAAATCTCCTACGTGAACAGGTTTGAAACTGTAAGTTCAAATTGCTAGGATTATTATATTTGTAAAAGTCTTCTTTCAAGAATGGATAATACTCTTCAATTTTAAAATTCTTGATGCCCCTCGCCACTTTTGATGTTTTTTGATTTACAGTCCGAGTTTTAAACTCGGCAATAATTTTAATTCGCTGATTCTAATAGTTGTTTTACATCTTGGATTGTTTGATCTTGCGAAATTTCAAGTTCCAACAATTCAATTTCTTTCAATTCTGTTTCACTTATCCTCAACGCGGTCTCAATAGAAAAAGCCAACCAATCACGGGAACATTTGGTACCTACTCCACTGAATTGCAGTAGATAGGGTTTGTCCAACACAAAAATCACTGGAATATTCCTCACCTGCAAATCTACAGGAACAGTATTATTTTTCAAATGCTCAAGAAGTACTTGTGCATGAAGTTGTGTTCTGACATTTTTCTTTTTAAGCTACTGTAAACGTTCAATGTTATCAACATTGGTGGAGGCTGGAATTAATTGTTCGCCACTCAATAAAGAGGGATTGCCTAACAACATATTTATTTGGGCCTTCGTATAACTAACTGTATAAGGTTCAGTCATAATTAAAAAAATAAATAGATAAGAGATATGGTGGGCGACGCTAAACTGTAATTTAAGCTATTTACGGTTCAAAGAGAACCAAAATATATTAAATTCTACTAGAAAAACACCCCTGCATCGACAGATGCAAATGCGAGTAAATATAAAACAAAGGAGAGGAGTCCCTATCACCCCACTGGAACAGGGACAAGCACTATACTAAAATAAGGATATCCAGCAGGGAAGAATATACAACCAAATATCTAAGTGAAAACCTAAATTTTTCACTGAAAAGTGGTTTCTTTATTACAATTAAGTCAATTAAAACACAGAGGGGGTGATTCTAACCCTGGCGGTCGGTGTTAAAGCGGCGGCCAACCCGCCAACAGGCTGGCGGTCCAAAAAATGGAATTCTGACCCTGGCGGGAACCGCCAACACAGCCCGCCAACTTAACACTCCGACCGCCGCGGCGGTACAGACAAACAGCGCGGCGGTCACCGCCAACAGGCAGGCGGCAGACAATGTACCGCCCACACTATCATAACTCACCAATCCGCCACCTTTTCCGGGGCGGGAGCACCGCCGATAAAAACACGGCGGAAACAGACTACGAACGGGAAAACGCTCACCAAAACACACTCCACGAGTACGGAGGACAGCATGGAACCCGAATTAAACATCCTACCTGCTCTCGTCTACCTTCTCATCTACCACGAGTACGAAGTCCGGCGCAGACGACAACGGTGAGTACTGCACCTACGACACACGGGAGGGGGAGGACGAAAGGTTACGGGCACACACATATGCGACCCCCCCCAATCATGTACTCACCAATGCAGAGCACCAAGTCACAGTGACACCACCCAAACACCCCTGAAAAATGCTAGGACATAATCATATTTGGAATAAATATTTATGTACCAAAAAGCTCCAGAAAATTAGCGTACAACCATGAAAGATATCCACAACAAAACAAATGACATACACATCAGTGTATAACTGAAGTACCAAGTCCTGCACATCCTACGAATTCAGCATGTCCGTGGGCCAAAGTCTTGAGAAACAAGGGCAAAGCCCACACAGGAGACCTGAGTCCTTTGGAGAGAACACTGCAGGGGCATCAGATGTAAAAACTACAGGCACCTCAGGGGGAAGGGAAGGGGGGGGCACCACAGCCACATGAGTCCACGACGCCAGATCCACGAGGAGCCACCATGCCCACGGGACCATCCTGGGGAGTGCAAAGCCACAGTCTCTCAATGTCTCTACAGTGGGTGGGCTGCCCACTGGACCATCCTGGGGAGTGCAAAGCCACAGTCTCTCAATGTCTCTACAGTGGGTGGGCTGCCCACTGGACCATCCTGGGGAGTGCAAAGCCACAGTCTCTCAATGTCTCTACAGTGGGTGGGCTGCCCACTGGACCATCCTGGGGAGTGCAAAGCCACAGTCCATCAGGTGGATGACAGTCTCCACTGGTCAAGGAGGAGGCATGGTGGGCACAGTGAACCATCAACGGTGCTTGAGACGGCGGTGCCCTGTTCAGCGGTGCTTGAGACGGCGGGGCCCAGCGGAGCGGTGCTTGAGACGGCGGGGCCCAGCGGAGCGGTGCTTGAGAGGAAGGGCCCAGCGGAGCGGTGCTTGAGAAGAAGGGCCCAGCGGAGCGGTGCGTGAGAGGAAGGGCCCAGCGGAGCGGTGCTTGAGAGGAAGGGCCCAGCGGAGCGGTGCTTGAGAGGAAGGGCCCAGCGGAGCGGTGCTTGAGAGGAAGGGCCCAGCGGAGCGGTGCTTGAGAGGAAGGGCCCAGCGGAGCGGTGCTTGAGAGGAAGGGCCCAGCGGAGCGGTGCTTGAGAAGAAGGGCCCAGCGGAGCGGTGCTTGACAGGAAGGGCCCAGCGGAGCGGTGCTTGAGAGGAAGGGCCCAGCGGAGCGGTGCTTGAGAAGAAGGGCCCAGCGGAGCGGTGCTTGAAATGAAGGGCCCAGCGGAGCGGTGCTTGAGAGGAAGGGCCCAGCGGAGCGGTGCTTGAGAAGAAGGGCCCAGCGGAGCGGTGCCTGAGAAGAAGGGCCCAGCGGAGCGGTGCGTGAGAGGAAGGGCCCAGCGGAGCGGTGCTTGAGAGGAAGGGCCCAGCGGAGCGGTGCTTGAGAAGAAGGGCCCAGCGGAGCGGTGCTTGAAATGAAGGGACCAGCGGAGCGGTGCTTGAGAGGAAGGGCCCAGCGGAGCGGTGCTTGAGAAGAAGGGCCCAGCGGAGCGGTGCATGAGAGGAAGGGCCCAGCGGAGCGGTGATTGAGAAGAAGGGCCCAGCGGAGCGGTGCTTGACAGGAAGGGCCCAGCGGAGCGGTGCTTGAGAAGAAGGGCCCAGCGGAGCGGTGCTTGACAGGAAGGGCCCAGCGGAGCAGTGCTTGAGACGGCGGGGCCCAGCGGAGCGGTGCTTGAGAGGAAGGGCCCAGCGGAGCGGTGCTTGAGAAGAAGGGCCCAGCGGAGCGGTGCTTGAAATGAAGGGCCCAGCGGAGCGGTGCTTGAGAGGAAGGGCCCAGCGGAGCGGTGCTTGAGAAGAAGGGCCCAGCGGAGCGGTGCGTGAGAGGAAGGGCCCAGCGGAGCGGTGCTTGAGACGGCGGGGCCCTGTTCAGCGGTGCCTATCTCCAAGGCGGGGCCCTGTTCAGCGGTGCTCTTCTGCACCGCGGGCCCTGTTCAGCGGTGCCTATCTCCACGGCGGGGCCCTGTTCAGCGGTGCTCTTCTGCACCGCGGGCCCTGTTCAGCGGTGCCTATCTCCACGGCGGGGCCCTGTTCAGCGGTGCTCTTCTGCACCGCGGGCCCTGTTCAGCGGTGCCTATCTCCACGGCGGGGCCCTGTTCAGCGGTACTCTTCTGCACCGCGGGCCCTGTTCAGCGGTGCTCATCCAGCAGGTCAAGGGAGCCAGACCTGGCCTGGACTCCCTGTTCACTCGCCCTTGGACCGTGGCGTTTCTGGACCCTTCGGGGACGGACTCCTGGCCTCCTTAGTGTCCTCCTTCCCAGCTGGGATGTGGCATGTGGGGTCCACCTTCTCCGCACTCCTGCTGCCCTTCCGCTCCTTTGATGGGGCTCTCGGGCCCTTGCCTCCCCCAGATGGTGTGGGTGGTGAAGTGGCCGCACATTGCTCCTTGGGGGCAGCCCTGTCGGTCCTCGCACGGCGGTCCTTGGTTTTGCGGGTCCTCTTGCCGGGGGGGGGGCTGGACGTGTCCTTGCTGCTGATCGATGTGTCACTGCTGGCAAAGGGTGGGCTCCAGAACCCAGGCACAACAGTGACACCCGAAGCTGGGCTGGTGGTGGCTGCGGTGCTCTTGGGACTCTTTGAAGATGGATGGGGGAGGTCATCGGGGGGAAAGAGGTTAAGGTTAGCCAGGAAATGTTTTTTAGGGCCAAGGTAAAGGGTAGGAGAAGTGGAGATGGAAGTGGAGGTAGAGGAGGTGGTTGTAGGAGAGTCAGGTGTGCTGTCATTGGGTGAAGGTGCTGGTGCTGTAGGCTGTCGTGAGGTGGATGGCTGTTGGGTGGGTGGCTGCCTGCGTTTGTGTGTCTTGGAAGAGGGGGTGACAGACACAGTGGGAGAGGACACAGGGGACGTGTACATGGCAGTGGGGGTGGTGACTGCACGAGTGTGGACTGTACTGGAGGGTGAGGTGGTGATGGAAGCACTGGCTGATGTTGGGGTGCATGCAGGTGTGAGTGTAGACGTCACAGGGAGGGAGGAGGGAGACAAGGAGGAGGGGGACACAGGGGTGGCAGTGGCTGTTGGCATGTCTGCATCTGGGTGTTGCTCGGGTGAGTGTTTGCGGGATCTGTGGTGCTTGTGTTTGGATGAGCTGCTCTTGGGTGTTGAGGTGTGTGCAGGCTGGTCTGATGGTGTGGATGGGATAGGCTGAGGAACAGGAGACAGAGACAGGCTGGAGGCAGTCAGAAGAGGGAGGCTGGAAACAGGGACAATGGCTGCCGTCAGTGCTGAGGCCAGAGCAGTGAACGCTCGTTGATGGGCAGCCTGACCCGAATGAATGCCCTCCAGGTACGCATTGCTCTGTTGCACCTCCCTTTGCACACCCTGAATGGCATTCAAAAGGGTCGTCTGCCCAACAATGAGCGTCCTTACCAGGTCAATGAGCTCCGCACTGAGGGCAGCAGGGGCAACAGGGGCAGGGGCTGAGGTGCCTGGGGCGAAGGAGACGCGCGCCTTCCTGGGCGAACCGGCACGGAGCGAAGACTGAGGGGCTGCTGGGAGGGCGGGGCTGGTGCGCTGGGTGGCGGCTGTACCTGTAGAGGCGGGGGGCACGGATGTTGCCGCCACCCCTAGGGAGCTCCCATCCGAGGACGTGTCGCTTTCGCTGCTCTCACCAGCGGTCCCCGTCGTGGTGCTCCCCTCGCCCTCCGGATCACTGGTGCCCTCGGTGTCTGTTTCTGGGCCCACCGGGGCCTTGTGTCCTGCAGCTCCCTCGTGCTCCGATGCCATATCTCCTCCGCCTGATGATGCTAATGCACACATGCACAAGAAGATGAAGAGAAAGGGTGGGGGGAGAAAAAAGAAGACCAGGTTGAGTGCATGCAATGTCAACACCGTTGGCGGAGAGGACAGACACAGGTGCCTAATGCACTAAGCCGCGCATTCGGGGTACACTACTCAGTACTACTGACTAAGACAACAGGCCAAGAGACGTCAAACGTGCACATGGGAGATGCTGGACCTTCAATGGCTGTACTTGTCACCCTACAGAGGTGGGGGCCGGGGGCACAGGGCCATGCCTAAGGGAGAGGACTACACTACAGAAAGCGCCCTGGCCTAATGTCACCCACAGCCCTCCTCCCCCACCCAGACGCCTCCACTGCGCAGAAAGATAGGAGAATGTGCTGATACTCACCCCCTTGTGTCTGCTGTGATGTCTTAAAGCGCCCATCCAATTCAGGGTAGGCCACCGCCAGGATCCGGGACATCAGGGGGGTCATGATGCGACTGGCACCCCTCCTAGGTTGGGAGGCCATCCCCAGCAGTGTTTCTGCGGTCTTCCTTGTTCCGCGGCGGATGTCCTCCCACCTCTTGCGGCAGTGGGTGCCCCGTCTGTTGTGGACCCCCAAGGTCCGGACTTCCTTGGCGATGGCACGCCAAATCTCGATCTTCTGATGGGCGCTGACCTATTAGACATGTACAGGGTGGAAAGGAGGAAATCATCAATGGCCTGCATGTTAGATGTAATTGGCCCCCCCCCACCCACTTTGCCATATGGCACATGCTCTCATCTGTCGGGCGTTGCACTCCTCATTCGCCCCCCACCCCACCAACTTACATCCACCCCAATCCACACAGGCATAGCCCATTCCATTAGCACCCGGGGTACTCACTTGTTGGTCTGGAGGACCGTAGAGTAGCGCATACTGGGGGAGGACCCCATCCACGAGCTTGTCCAATTCTTCAGACGTGAAGGCAGGGGCCCTTTCCCCAGTTGCAGCAGCCATTGTATCTTCCAGACCGAGGTCACAGCAGCACTTGCAGTATAGGTCCTCTCCTGTGGATGATCAGGTCTCGAGTGATTAAGCAGATAGAAAATGGCGGTCACGTCTGCGGCGGTGCGTACCGCGGCGGTGCGTACCGCGACCACCGGCGCACTTCGTTATTGGCTCCTGAAACCCATAGGCTTCAATGTTAACCAATGCGGCTTTGCGCCGCGGTCTTCGACCGCCTACCGCCACGGTGTGCCCCGCCAGCGCAGTGACCTCACATCCCATTGTCCCACTTCACAGGTCAGGCAGCCGCCATTTCAAGGGCCCACATGGCTTAATTTTGACTGCGACACACAGGCCTAGGCCTTGCATTGCCACACATACACGCCTTTCAACCCATTGCCATTCTTTAACTGTGCAAGCTGTCTGTACGTACCTGTGGTTTGGCTGACTCTGTGCTCCATGTTGTCCTTCCTAGGCACCGTCCGCTGGGACTTGGGATGAGAAGGAGGAATCCTCGCGTGTACCGACCGCTGGTGGACCTGTCGACAATGGAAGAACGCCATATAATCCTTCGATACCGACTTGACCGTGCCACTATCCATGAACTGTGTGCCCAGCTGGAGCCAGCCCTGATGTCCCCCATCCGCCAACCCACAGGGATTCCCCCTCTGGTGCAGGTTTTGTCAGTCCTCCATTTTTTGGCCAGTGGGTCATTCCAGACCACAGTGGCCATGTCATCTGGAATGTCTCAGCCTATGTTTTCTAAGATTTTGAGCAGAGTGTTGTCTGCCCTGATGAAACTCATGCGGAGCTACATCATTTTCCCAGAGGAGGGTGACTTGCCCACAGTGAAGGGTGATTTCTATGCCCTTGGACATATCCCCAACATCATTGGTGCCATTGATGGGACCCATGTGGCTTTGGTACCCCCAAAAGACGATGAGCAGGTGTACCGAAACAGAAAGAATTATCATTCGATGAATGTCCAGGTGGTCTGTTTGGCTGACCAGTACATCTCCCATGTAAATGCCAAGTTCCCAGGGTCAGTGCATGACGCGTATGTGATGCGAAATAGCAGCATCCCCTATGTGATGGAGCAGCTACAGAGACAACGTGTGTGGCTAATAGGTGACTCTGGTTACCCCAACCTGCCGTGGCTACTGACCCCAGTAAGGAATCCACGGACTAGGGCAGAGGAACGCTACAATGAGGCCCATGGGCGTACAAGGAGGGTGATTGAGCGAACCTTTGGCCTCCTGAAGGCCAGGTTTAGGTGCCTGCATATGACTGGTGGATCCCTAATGTACTCACCAAAGAAGGTGTGCCATATCATCGTGGCGTGCTGTATGCTTCACAACCTGGCTTTGCGACGCCAGGTGCCTTTCCTGCAGGAGGATGGTCCAGATGGTGGTGTTGTAGAAGCCGTGGAGCCTGTGGAGAGTGAAGAGGAGGAAGACTCTGAGGACGACACAGACAATAGGGACAGAGTGATACAACAGTATTTCCAGTAACACCCAGGTAAGAATCACCCACGCCATTTCACAATTGCTTCTAGCCTCCTGCATCTGTACTTTCTGTAGTTCCCCACAGATGTTTTTTTATTAATTTATGCCTTTCCCTTCCCTTCTCAGTGCTGTCTGACTCAGTACCTGACTTCTGCTTGGTTCGCCCATGAAATACAGCGTATTGACATTGGTATGTTGTCATGACTAATTGACAGAACAGAAATTGAACAGTAATATGTTATCCATTTGTTAATAATACAGCATGACTCAAAACAGGTTTGTGTGCAAAATGTGATTTATTTACAGTGCTAGATATCGGTACATGTGATTCTAAGGGTGATGGGTGGGGGTGGAGGAATATCCATGGCAGAGTCCAGTTCTCAGTCTCACAGGTGCATTGTTCTTTTGCCTGTGGAAGGATGGAGCATAGGCAGTTCATGGTTGGACAGGGTGGCAATGTGGGACAGTGGGAAGACTTGAGGGGGTATGTCCTGCTGGCGGGGGTCTTGACATCCTACTCTGTCTTTTTCTTTGGTCTCAGGCTCCTCTTACGGGGTGGTTGTTCTTCAGCAGGAGGTGGGGTTCTGGGGGGCTGTCGAGGTGTTGGGACCTCCTGTCCACTAGCGCCGGCGGAGGTGGTAGGCTGTTCCTGGTCCGGCCTAGTGACAGGGGCCCTGTGTGGTGCACCATGGTCCCGCAACGCGTCCTCTATCCTGTGGAGGGCCAGGACGATGGTCCCCATTGCGGTCCCGATGATTCTCAGCTCCTCCCTGAACCCCATGTAGCGTTCTTCCTGCTGTGCCTGGATCTCAGTGAACCTGGCCAGTACCGTCGCCATCGTTTCTTGGGAGTGGTGGTATGCCCCCATGATGGTGGTGAGGGCCTCTTGGAGAGTGGGTTCCCTGGGCCTCTCCTCCCCCCCCTGTCGCACAGCAGCCCTCCGAGCTGCCCGGTTTCCCCCGGCCTCTGTCCCCTGGCCGGTGTGCCCGCTCCCACTGCCCCCAGGTCCCTGTTGTTGTTGGGGTGTCGGGTTAGCCTGGGTGCCCTGTAGTGGCGGACACACCGCTGATTGAGCTGTCCTAGAGACAGAGGCATAGGCCCGCTGGGTGGGAGCTGTGCTGGTGTCGGCAGAGGGGGTCGGGTCTGGTGTGGCCTGTGTCTGGGTGAGGGGAACCGACTGCCCAGAGGTCCCCGATGGTCCGGGCTGGTCATCAGGTTCACTGTCGACAGAGCTGCTATCCTCAGTGTGGGCCTGTTCCGGTGGTGGGATGGACACTTCTGGACCCTCCTGGCTGGTGTGTTGTCGT
This sequence comes from Pleurodeles waltl, assembly GCF_031143425.1. NCBI lineage: Eukaryota > Metazoa > Chordata > Amphibia > Caudata > Salamandridae > Pleurodeles > Pleurodeles waltl. The sequence continues at coordinate 413,783,188 of NC_090447.1, forward strand.
TCGGGTCCTGCATGGGGTAAGAGAGTTTGGTTATTGTTTCTGTGTGTGCAATAGCATGCGTGTTGTGGGTGCCCTTGTCCCCCAGTGCAGGCATTCCCTGGAGGGAGGTGTTGTGAGGGTATTTAGTGGGGGGGAGGGGTTAGTGCAGTGGTCATGCTTAGGTGATGGGTGCCCATGGTTTGTGTTGGCATGCAGGAGTTGGTGTTGGGATGGGTGGGTTGTGCTGGTGAGACATTGTCAGGAAGGATGTGTGCTGGGGGGTTGGGGGTGAGGGTGGGGGTGTGGGTTGGCATGCTGGTGGGGTGTGGGGGATATAGTAGTTGAGATGGGACTTACCAGAGTCCATTCCTCCGGCTACTCCTGCGAGGCCCTGAGGATGCAGGATGGTCAAGACCTCTTGCTCCCACGATGTAAATTCGGGAGGGGTGGGTGGGGGTCCGCCGCCAGTCTTCTGGACCGCGATGTTGTGCCTGGAGACCATCGATCGGACCTTCCCCCGTAGGTCGTTCCATCTTTTGCGGATGTCCTCCCTATTCCTGGGATGCTGTCCCACCGCGTTGACCCTGTCCACGATCCGCTGCCATAGCTCCGCCTTCCTGGCTATACTGGTGTGCTGCACCTGCGAGCCAAAGAGCTGGGGTTCCACTCTTAGGATTTCCTCCACCATGACCCGGAGTTCTTGGTCCGAAAATCGTGGATGCCTTTGGGGTGCCATGGGGTGGTGTGGGTGAGGTGTGGGGTGGTGTATGTGATGAGGAGTGTGTTGGTGAGTGGTGCTATGTGCTACTATGTGGTGTGTGTGATGGTGTAGTGTGCCTCAGTGTGTCTTGCTTTGGATTGTCTGCTGTGTCTCTCTCTCCTTCTCTCAGTAATTGGGGTCGCAGGGGTTTGTGGGTGATGTGGGTGGGTGTTTTATAGTTGGTTGATTGTGTGGGAGTGGTGTGTGTATGTGTATCAGGTGTGTGTTTTTCAAATTGTCCAATGTGGCTGTGTTTTGGTGATGTGTGTGTATTCTGACCGCGGCGGTGTGTAGCGCCAATGGAATACCGCGTTTGAATGACCGCCGTGTGGATTCGTGGGTCGTAATGGCATGGGCGTATTTCTGTTGGCGTGACGGTGGAGGTTTGGTCATCTCCAGTTTATCGCTGCCCGCCGATGTGGCGGGCTGCAGTGGAGGACGGATTTTTGGAGGTTTGGCCGTTGTGGGTCAGAATGACCGTGGCGGTTGACCGCGGCCGCGGCGGTGTTATGGCGGTCTTCTGACCGGCGGTAAGGGCATTTTACCGCCGAGGTCAGAATCACCCCCAGAGTCACCAAACCACACCTGCTCATCTAGAAATCACTAATACACAATACATACAACATAAGAACTAATTAGCTAATTATATACAATTACTACACACAAACAAAGCAGTTAAGCCAACAGTTCCTTAGGGCACTGTAATACATAAAGCATAGGCTGCTTAGCCATCCAGTGGCAGGCAGTAACAATGGGAGATAATGACAGTTGTACACGGAGAGTATCTTCCATCAGTGAGAAAAGTCAATCACTGGTATAAGCGTCCGATACAGTCCAAAATTATTAAATCCAATATTTCAGAATTTCCAACAGTCACTCTTCTGAGATTATAGTCGACGCGTTTCGGCCTTAATAAATCCGGCCTCCTCGGGACAATGGAAACAGTGCCTGTATACACAACATAACAGGTTACCTACAAAATTATGATGTATTTAATCAATATGCACCCCCAGGTGTGGGTTAACAACACCTGTTCACCATAAAAACACCAATGTGTGAATGAGAAGAAGATTAATGACTTTTTTTTAAAAAAATAGAAAATTAGACTGAACCAACTCGAGACCCCATTGTATACATTTTTTGAATTTTTTTTTTAGATAGACAATCCAAAAGATATGTAAACGATGAATAGAGAAGCCAGAGAACCAATATTACAAATTGTACTACAGAAGACTTTCAAAAGTTACTACTTATAGTTCAGTGTGTACTTAATTAAATAAGTAGTGTGCGTAGCCAAAGAGACTAACCTTAGGCTAAATGAATAAATAGACTGCAGTGCCGCTGAGTCATTAAAAGCATCATGCAGCTAGACACAGTGCTAGTAAAACAGAAACATCGGGAAACTTATATAAAGTAAAAAGTAGAAACCAATGCAAGTGAGGAGCTCGCTAGAAATCTAAGAGCTCAGACTTATGTAAACGCCTACCTCAAATGGAATAAATCCAACCACCTGCATTCTCACCATAGAACTTATCAAAGAGCAGCGCTAACGGAGATCGCCTTTAAATAAACAAAAATGCCGTCTGGAAGCCGCTTTCGCTACGCGCACTCGTCATGGACAGAGAGAAGGTGACTTAACATATTTAGACACAACAGACAATAATGTAGGGACCATTTTGAAATGTCACAAGGTCATTTAACTACAATTACAAAAATAAACTATAACATAGAAAAAATGTAAAAGCAGCTGACATAACTCAAAACACATTCATTCCATATAGGCAGATGGCGGAGCTTTATAAAGGAAATACCCCTTGGCATTTTCTTAACATTATGTGACCCATTGACGGGCCTGCTCCAGTCACATATTGGACATTTTGGAAAGGATCCTGCATCACTACATTTGAAGTGCCCAGAAACAACATAAATAATCAAAAAAATTTAAAAAAATATATACATCTTTCAAGCAAATACTTACAAACAAAACCTATGGGGAAAGAACAATGCAAGTGAAAAAGGTATTACACCTTAATTAAGGCTTAATTAAAGCCCACATTTCAGAAAGATCATTTAACCCTTTCTTGGCCATCCCAAATGTTTCTATTAGGCGAGCTTCGATTCTATCCAAAGTAGAGGCTGTCAATCTGCCTGTTTTTGTTTTACCAACTACATACAGAATAGACCATCTGATATCTTCTGGTCGATGATCTTTTTCAATATAATGGTCGACCAATGGGGCCCCATGAACAGCACATCTAATCGTAGACATGTGTTGTAGGATGCATGTTTTCACAGGTTGTATCGTCTGACCAATATATATGAGAGAGCAAGGACATGTGATGCAATATATCACATCGTGTGTTGCAATTTGAAAAACAGCATTGGTGATGTATTTTGCCGTTCAGCTCCGCCATCTGCCTATATGGAATGAATGTGTTTTGAGTTTCACTTAGATATTTGGTCGTATATTCTTCCCTGCTGGATATCCTTATTTTAGTATAGTGCTTGTCCCTGATCCAGTGGGGTGATAGGGACTCCCCTCCTTTGTCTTATATTTATCCTGAAGAATAGCAGCATCACAAATGTGATGGCCCAACTACAGAGGCACCGGTTGTGGCTAACAGGTGAGCCCTGGTTCCCACCCAGTGGATGTTGGTGTATAAGTATTGTGTGGGCAATATGGCATAGTGTGTGGCTAAATGTTATCCCTCGATATTTGCAGGTGACTCAGGTTACCCCAACCTATCATGGCTACAGACCCCTGTGAGGAATCCCTGGACAAGGGCAGAGGACTGTTAAAATTAAACAAATGGGCGAACAAGTAGGATCATTGAACATACCTTTTGCCTCCTGAAGGCCAGGTTTTGGTGCCTCGATCTAACAGGTGGATCCCTGTGCTACTAACCCAAGAAGGTCTGCCAGATAATTGTGGCATGCTGGATGTTGCATAACCTTGCCTTGAGACGCCATGTGCCTTTTCTGCAGGAGGAGGAGGCTGGAGATGGGAGTGTGGCAGCAGTGGACCCTGTGGACAGTGAAGATGAGGAGGCAGAGGATGAGGACAACAGAACTGCAGTGATTCAACAATACTTCCAATGACACACAGGTAAGACAGTGTTACTTCACATTTCATTGTCATTTGTTTGTTTCACATTTTCACTGGCAGGCTGTGCTTTCCCACTTCTATGCCCACTCACTGTACCCTTTGGCAGCTCTTTTTGCAGATGTTGGTGCCCCACTGTCGCTCCTGGTGTGCTCACTGCAGCCAACTACAGGTCTATCCTATGTGCACATTACTGTACAGTTGATTTACAATGTTTTAACCTTGTTAAACAAATACATACTTGAATCATTTGACATACTCCATACTTGTATTTTTTTAAAGTGTGTTCATTGAAGTGCTATGAAGAAAAGGGGGAAGTGCAATGGGCTGGGGTGATGATGGAAGAAAGTCCAAGGTATTGTTCCAGTCTATTTGTAGCACAGGTGCATTGTCCAAGGGGATATAGGAAGGGGAGCAATGGCAGTTCAAGGTGGATAGGGTGACAGAGTGGGACACAAGGGTGACAATCAGGAGAGTCTTGTTTACTGGCAGGGTTCTTGGCAATAGTCTATGGCTTCTGCCTGGATCACAGGGAACATTTGTGGGGTGGTTCTCCTGCAGGTGTAGGGGTGCTGGTGGCCTGTTGGTCCTGTGGTGAGTCCTCCTGTCCACTAACAGCAGCAGAGGTGGAGGGCAGTTCAGTAGTCTGGATAGTGGCCAGCTGTTGTAAGACTGCCTCCCTCCTAATGTTGGCCACGTCTACCAACACCCCTGCAATGAAGTACAGGGTAGTGCTGATGGCCTGCAAGTCCTCCCAGATCAACTTATACTGTCCCTCCTGCAGTTGCCTGTTCTCATGCACGTTGTCCAGGATCTGGCCCAGCGTATCCTGGGAATGTTCGTATGCTCCCAGGATCTTAGTGAGTGCCTCCTGGAGAGTCGTTCCCTGGGCCTGTCTTCCCCCTGGCGCACAGCAGTCCTCCCAGTTTCCCTGTTGTCCTGTGCCTCTGTCCCCTGAACCGTGTGCCCACTGCCACTGACCCCAGGTCCCTGATTGTCCTCAGTGCGAGGTGTGCCCTGGCGTCCCTGTAGTGGTGAACATACCTCTGATTGGCTGTAGTTGTGTTTCCTGAGAGGGGAGGCTCTGTGGTGGTGTGTGACTGTGGCTGGGTAACCAAATGTCCAGAGATCCCTGATGGGCCAGGTTGGTCCTCCAGATCCAGGCGACCAGAGTTGCTGTCATCACTCTGGGCCTCTTCTGTAGGTTGACTTAAAATTGCTGGCACCTCTTCTCCGCTGACATTGGCTGGGATACCTGTGGGGATGTAAATGCAGTGTTATTGTTTCTGTGTGTGACATATTGTGCATGGGTGGCATGTCCTCTTTGGTTGTATTTGCCCTGGCAGCTTTAACTTGTGTGAGTTGGTATGTGGTGGGCTAGGTGATTCTCTCTAGTGTGCATGCTTTACTGATAGGTGTCCATGCAGGTCTGGGAGTGGTGTCCATGCATTGGTATTCCATGCAGGGCTTGGCATTGGGATGAGTGAATTGTGATGATGGGGTGTGCCGGAAGTGGTGGAGTGATGGGAGTGAGGGTGAGGGCATGTGATGGCATGCAGGTAGAGGGGTGATAGTAGTATAGAGTTGACTTACCAGAGTCCAGTCCTCCTCCTACTCCTGCCAGGCCCTCAGGATGCATGATTGCCAAGACTTGCTCCTCCCATGTTGTTAGTTGTGGGGAGGAGACGGGGTCCACCGCCAGTCCTCTGTACAGCGAGTTGGTGTCTTGCTGCAATGGAACGCACCTTCACCCGTAGGTTGTTCCACTTCTTCCTGATATCACCCCTTGTTCTGGGGTGCTGTTCCACAGCATTGACCCTGTCCACGATCCTCTGCCATAGCTCCATCTTCCTAGCAATGGATATCTGCTGCACCTGTGCTCCAAATAGCTCTGACTCTACCCTGATGATTTCCTCTGCCATGACCCTTAACTCCTCCTCAGAGAATCTGGGGTGTTGTTGTAGTTCCATGGGTGTTGTGTGAGTAGTGTGGGTGAGGGTGTGTATGGTGATGTGTTGGGGTGTGTGTTGTTAGGTGAGTGGGTGGTATATTGTGATGGTGGTGTGTGGCTCTGGTCTTGTCTGTGATCTTGCTGTCTCTCTCTGGTGTCAATGGTTTGTAATGGTAAAGGGTTGTGGTTAATGTGGGTGTGTCGTTTATAGTGGTGTGGGTGTGATTTGTGTATGAGTGTCATGTGTGTGTTATTTAAATAGTCCAATGTGGTATTGTTTTGTTTGAGTATGTGTATTTTGAGCATGGCAGTATGTACCGCCAATGGTTTACCGCCGTTGAATGTCCACAGTGGTGATTCTTGGGTCATAATGTGATGGGTGTAGTTCTGTTGGCATAATGGTGTGGGGTTTTGATACTGCCAGTTGATCACGGACCTTTGGTGTGGCGTACTTGTATCTGTGGCTGAATAGTGATGAATTGGTGTGTGTGTGTGTGTGTCATAATATGGTGAACGGATATCTGCCATGGCGGCGGTATGTTGGCGGCAGTCAGTGTGGCGGTAAGTGGGACTTACCACCATTGTCATAATGAGAGCCACAGTTTAGCAAGAGGGAATCTTCAGGATTAGGAGAGCAGCAGTGTTTTGAATGACCTGCAACACTTGAAGTAGATGCCAGACAAGCCTAGGAAGAAGGAGTTGCCATAATATCATCAGGATAATGAAGACTTGGGCAACTTGCCTGAAGAGTCAGAGAAGTAAGGAGGAGTGTTCCTAAGCATTCTGGGGAATAGGAACCATATGGAAGCTAAGTTGTTCATTTGAGGTACAGAAGAAAGGTCAAAGTCACAAAAGAACAACCAGTTTTTTAGTGATAGTGCTGGGAGTAGATAAGGGTCCTAGATTGGAGGGCCACAAAAAGGAGGACCAAATGGAGGACTGGCAACCACAAAGGAGGATCTCACACATGTGGTTGTTGACTTTTAAGCAGTTAATCCTTACCCGGGCAGAGACAGCAGCCATGCACACTAAGAAGCATTCCTGTGTGTCAGATATGTTGTTCGAAATAGGAAAAAGTATTTGAGTATCTTCAGAGTAAGCCATTATTTCGAGCTCAAATAAACAAATTACCAATGTGAGGTTAGCAATGTAAAGACTCACACGGTTTGGGCTGAGAAAGAAATCTTGCAGGACTCTACAAGAAACAGTAAAAGGGTCAATTAAAACAGAGAGAATAGGATGGAGTGAGACTTGTGAACCAGAGAAGAGGCAAACTACTTTAATGCATTGAGACAAATGCCACTCTATTAATTTAATATGGCGGGACTCGGCCTGGTCACTGACAAATCCACCTGTATAACAACATCCTTTGTTTATCACATTATCTTCCATTCTTTAGATTATGATATTTAGTGATTTCCTTTTTTGGAAGAAATGTATCTTAATGTGTGTATCCACTGGAACCTGGTACTACCGTGGAGCCACTCATGTCTGTGAGATGGAAGTTGAAAAACTTGAAAATGTTCAATAAACAGTTACAAAAAAGAAAGAAAAGACAAATGCCGTTGTTGTAGAGGCACCTAATCAAGATTGCATGGGAGACTATGGGGGTCATTACAACATTGGCAGTAAAAGCCGCTTACCGCCGTGCAGAAGACTGCCAATACACCGCCGCGGCCACGGAAATCCGCCACATCAATTATGACCCACATCTCGGAATCTGCCGAAATTCAGACACCCACACAAGTCCGCCACACCAAAGGTGAGTGATAAACTGGGGAAAACAAAACCTCCACAGTCACGCCAACAGAAACACGCCCATGCTATCACGACCCACAAATGCACGCAGTGGTCATTCAACCGCGGTATTCCATTGGCGGTACACACCGCCGCGCTCAAAATACACACACATATACAAAACACCACCACATTGGACAATTCCAAATACACACACCTGATACACATACAAACACCACTCCCACACACCCAACACAATATAAAACACACACCCACATCACCCACAAACTCCTACGACCAAAACTGATTGACGAAGGCCAGAGAGAGAGCACAGAATAGACAACCCCACCACACAGAGGCACACAACACCATCACCCACACAACACTCACGCACAAAACACCACACACCACTACACATCACCACACTCATCACCACATACACCACCCCACACATCACCTACACCACCCCATGGCACGGCAAAGACACCCCAGGTTCTCCGAGGAGGAGCTCAGGGTCATGGTGGAGGAAATCGTACGGGTAGAGCCACAGCTCTTTGGATCACAGGTGCAGCACACCTCCGTAGCTAGGAAGATGGAGCCATGGCAAAGAATAGTTGACAGGGTCAACGCAGTGGGACAACATCCAAGAAATCGGGACGACATCAGGAAGAGGTGGAACGACCTACGGGGGAAGGTGCGTTCTGTGGTCTCCAGGCACAACATCGCGGTACAGCGGACTGGCGGTGGACCCCCACCTCCTCCCCCACAACTAACAACATGGGAGGAGCAGGTCTTGACCATTATGCATCCTGAGAGCCTCGGAAGAGTCGGTGGAGGAATGGACACTGGTAAGTCAAATCTTAGCTATCATATACCCCACCCTACCTGCATGCTATCACACACCCCCACCCTCACCCCCTCCCCTATCACTCCAACTCCTCACTAATGTACTAATAACACAAACCTCCCATCCCAACACCAAGCCCTGCATGACACAACAAAGCATGGACACCCCTCACTAAAGCATGCCCACTGCACATACCCATAACACCCCCCCCAACCATCATCACACAAGCCCCCACACAGGAATGCTAGCACTGGGGTACATGTTCACCCACCCATTGCACACCATGACACACACACATGCAATATTCATACTTTTACACCCCTGCAGTACCACTACCTAACGTCACCAGACAGGAGGGTCCAGACATCTCTACCCCACCCACAGAAGAGGCCCACAGTGATGACAGCAGCTCTGGTCAACTGGATCCAGATGACCAGCCGGGACCATCGTGGGCCTCGGGACAGTCGATTCCCCTCGCACAGGCACAGCCCAACACAGACCTTCCACCCTCTGGAAACACCAGCACAGCACCCACCCAGCGGGCCCATACCTCCGTACCCAAGACACGTCAATCAGCTGTGTGTCCACCACTACAGGGAACCCAGGGAAACCCACTACCCCAACAACAACAGGGACCTGGGGACAGTGGTAGTGGGCACACGGTCCAGGGGACAGAGGCCCAGGAACACAGGGGAACTGGGAGGGCTGCCGTGCGACAGGGGGCGGACAGGCCAAGGAAACCCACTCTCCACGAGGCCCTCTCGTCCATCATGGGAGCATACCACCACTGAGACGATGGCTACGGTCCTGGCCAAGTTTCAGGAGACCCAGCGCCTGCAGGAGGAACAGTATTTGGGCTTCAGGGAGGAACTCAGAACCATCAGCTCTGCCCTGGGCACCATCATAGGGGTGCTGAAGGACATATAGAACACCATTAGGGACACAGTGGCACACCAAGGGGCCCCTGACACTAGCATGGACGATGAACTGCCCACCACCTCCGCTAGTGGACAGGACGCCCCGCCACCGGACCACCACACCAGCACCCCACCCCCTGCAGACGGAGAACCACCCCGCAAGCGGTCCCTGAGATCCAAGAACAGGACAGAGCACGATGGCAAGATCCCTGCCAAGAAATGAGACCACCCTGATTGTCATCCCACTGTCCCACTTTGTAACCCTGTCCATATTGGAACTGCCCCAGCTCCACTTCCTATGCCCATATGGGCAGTGCACCTGTGAGAATAATAGACTGGACTCTGCCATGGACATTCCTCCACCATCACCCCTCACCATTTTACCACCCCCTCCAATAATTAGCACTTCAATAAACACCCTTGAACCACAGAGCAATCTGGAGTCAGTCTGTGATTTAGAAAATGTGTATTAGCTATGACAGTGACAAAATCCGTTCTCAATAGTAATGTCAACATACCTATGTCACTCATCACAAGCCAATGAAGGATGCATGCAGATGACACACGTTGGTAACCACACCTGTGAAACCGTAATGGAAATGTACAACTCAGTTACCAAATATTGGTAGAAATTGACAGACAGGATAGAGGTAGAAGTGTGAAAGTACTTGTAGTAGTCAAGAAAGAGTTCTCACATGTGTGTCACTGGAAATATTGCTGTATGACTGAGTCCCTGTTGTCAATGTCTTCTTCCTCTGCTTCCTCCTCATCACTGTCCACAGGCTCCACAGCTGCCACAACACAGTCATCTGGACCATCCTCCTGCAGAAAAGACACCTGACGTCGCAAAGCAAGATTGTGAAGCATACAGCAGACGATGATGATCTCGCACACCTTCCTTGGTGAGTAGAATAGGGAACCACCTGTCATATGGAGGCACCTGAGCCTGGCCTTCAGGAGGCCGAAGGTGCATTCGATCACCCTCCTAGTCCGCCCATGGGCCTCATTGTAGCGTTCCTCAGCCCTTGTCCTGGGATTCCTCACTGGGGTCAATAGCCATGACAGGTTGGGGTAACCAGAGTCCCCTAATAGCCACTCCCGGTGCCTCTGGAGTTGACCCATCACATAAGGGATGCTGCTATTCCGCAGGATGTAGGCGTCATGCACAGAGCCAGGGAACATAGCATTTACCTGGGAGATGTACTGGTCTGCCAAACATACCATCTGTACATTCATCGAATGATAACTCTTCCGGTTCCTGTACACCTGTTCACTCCTGTGGGGTGGGACCAGAGCTACATGGGTCCCATCAATGGCACCTATGATGTTAGGGATATGTCCAAGGGCATAGAAGTCACCTTTAACAGAAGCCAAATCCTCCACCTGAGGGAAAACGATGTAGCTCCTCATGTGTTTCAGCAGGGCAGACAACACTCTGGACAACACGTTGGAAAACATAGGCTGGGACATCCCTGATGCCATGGCCACTGTTGTTTGAAATGACCCACTTGCAAGGAAATGGAGCACTGATAGCACCTGCACTTGAGGGGGGATTCCTGTGGGATGGCGGATTGCTGACATCAGGTCTGGCTCCAACTGGGTACATAGTTCCTGGATTGTGGCATGGTCAAACCTGTAGGTGATGATTAAATGTCAGCAGGTCCACCAGCGGTCGGTACACCGAAGGATTCCGCCATCTCCTCACATGTCCCAGCTAACGGTGCCTAGGAAGGACAAAAGCGACCACAGAGTCAAGCAACTCAAAGGTATGTACCCACAGCTACACAGAACACGAAACATAATCCAAAAAGTTGTCTGTAAGAGTGTTGAGTCCAGGCCTAGGTATGTGTGACGCAGTTGAAAATGAAGCCATGTGGGCCCCTGAAATGGCGGTTGCCTGACCTCTAAACTGGGACAATTGGATGTGAGGTAACTGCACTGGCGTTGTACACCGTCGCGGTAGGCGGTCGAAGACCGCTGCACAATGCTGCATTGGTTAACATTGGACCCTATGGGTCCCAGGAGCCAAAGACGAAGTGCGCCGGCGGTGATGATACACACCGCCACGGACGTCACCGCCGCGGACGTGACCCCCATTTTCTATCTGTTGAATCACTCGATACCTGATCTTCGACAGGAGAGGACCTATACTGCAAGTGCTGCTGTGACCTCGGTCTGGAAGAGACAATGGCACGTGCGTCTGGGGAAAGGGCCCCTGCCTTCACTGCACAGGAGTTGGAGAAGCTCGTGGACGGGGTCCTCCCCCAGTACACGCTACTCTACGGTCCTCCAGACCAACAGGTGAGTACATAGGATGCAAGTTGTATGGGCTATGCCTGGGTGGAGAGGGCTGGTTGTAAGAAGGAAGGGGGCAGAGTTCTGTGAGCATGAAGGACTGTGAATGCATGTGCCACATGGCAAGGGCAGGGATGTGGGCCACTCACTTCGACTTGGATTGGCGCTTGAGGGCATCACAGCAGACACAAGGGGGTGAGTACACTCTCATTCAGCTGACTTTGCGCGCAGTGGAAGGGTCTGGGTGGGGGAGGAGAGCTGTGTGTTTCCCTAGGCCAGGGCGAGTTCCGTAGGCTAGGCCCCTCTGTAATGCAGGCCATGTGCCACTCCACCCCACCTCTGTAGAGTGCCAAGTACAGGTATACATACCCCTGTGTCATCTATGTGTGCAGATGTCCACCATAGCCATGTAGGCCATATCCCAGGAACTGCATCTGTAGAGCCCAACAGCGCGGCGTAGTGCAGGGGGCTGCTGTGTCTGTATTGTCCGCCAACGGTAGCGGTAAGCCATGCACTCAACCTGTCTTTCTTCTGTCGTTCCACCCCCCCTTTTTGTGCTCTCCCTGTTCTTTTGTGCATCAGCATCATCAGGAGGAGGTACAGTGGCACCGGAGCACGAGGGGGCTGCATCCCACATGGCCATGGAGGGCCACACCACGGACTCAGAATACACCAGTGTGACGGAGGGCGAGGGGAGCTTCACGGCGGTCACCGGATCAGCAACCAGCGACACGGACTCGTCCTCCGATGGGAGCTCCCTTGTGGTGGCGGCAACATCTGTGCCCCCCACCTCTACAGGTACAGCCGCCACCCCCCCTTCCAGCACCGCCCTCCCAGCAGCCCCTCAGCCTTTGCCCCGTGCCCGCTCACCCAGGAGGGTGGGCATCACCTTCGCCCCAGGCACCTCAGCCCCTGCCCCTGTCACCTGTGCTGCCCTCAGTGAGGAGACCATTGACCTCCTCAGGTCACTCACTGTTGGGCAGTCTACCATTGTGAATGCCATCCAGGGTGTAGAAAGGGAGTTGCAACACACTAATGCATTCCTGGACGGCATTCATTCTGGTCAGGCTGCCCATCATCGAACCCTGCAATCTCTGGCCTCAGCACTGATGGCAGCCATTGTCCCTGTCTCTAGCCTCCCCCCTCCAACTTCCTCCACCCAGACCCAATCCCCTGTACCTCTGCCTATCCCAAGCACACCATCAGACCAGCCTGCACACACGTCAACACACAAGGGAAGCTCAAGCAAACATAGGCACCACACATCCCACAGGCCCTCACACAAGCATCGCCCACATACAGACACAGCAACATCCACTGCCTCCACTGTGTACCCCTCCTCGTCGTCTCCCTCCTCCCTCCCAGTGTCGTCTACACTCTCACCTGCATGCACTACCACTACAGCCACTAGGACTCGCACCAGCACACCCACCACCACACCCCGCTCACCTGCACTCACCACCCCCACTACCATTTACACGTCCCCTGTGTCCTCTCCCAGTGTGTCTGTGACGCCCCCTCCCAAAGTACACAAACGCGGGCCCACACACCCCCAACATCCATCCACCTCACGACAGCCTCCAGAACATGCACCTGCACCCAAATCATCAAAAGTTACAACTCCTACAACCACCTCATCTTCCTCCACTCCCAGACCCCCTCCAGCTACCCATCCCAGTGTTCATCAGAAACTTTTCCTGAGCAACGTTGACCTCTTTCCCACCACCCCACTCCAATTCATAGGTCCCGTACTAGCACCTCAGCCAAAAAATCTCTGGTACCAGTGGTGCCTGTTAGAGGTATGTGGAGTGCACCGGGCACCAGGGCAGCCAGTGTGACACGGAGCCAAAGCACAGCCAGTCCCCCCCCTGTAAAGCACCAGATGTTGGACAGTGCCCAACGGGTTAGGGGGAAGACTCCAACTGGCAAAGCCACTCACAAGGGTCCCGGGGGGAGTGTCGACTCAGCTGTGACTCCTCCCAAGGTGGGGAAGGGGCAGAAGAAAGCACCAAAGTCTGGGAAGGGCAGCACAGCGGAGAAGGCCGCCATCATCCCCGCTGCCCAGGAGGCCTCCGCCAGCCCGATCGTCACTGGCCAGGACGCCACTGCCAGAGTCAGTGCCCAGGAGGGCAGTCCCATCGTCACTGGTCAGGAGACCACCTCCAGAGTCAGTGCCCAGGAGGGCAGTCCCATTGTCACTGGTCAGGAGACCACCGCCAGAGTCAGTGCCCAGGAGGGCCCCGGCAGCCACAGCCCCGCTGGGCAATGAGGGACCGCCATGGCAAACACCGCTGCACAGGTCAGAGACAGCAAAGTCAAGCACCGCTGAACAGGGCAAAGACCGCCATGGCAAGCACCGCTGCACAGGTCAGAGACAGCAAAGTCAAGCACCGCTGAACAGGGCAAGCACCGCTGAACAGGGCAAGGACCGCTGAACAGGGCAAGCACCGCTGAACAGGGCAAAGACCGCCATGGCAAGCACCGCTGAACAGGTCAGAAACTGCAAAGTCAAGCACCACTGAACAGGGCAATCACCGCTGAACAGGGCAAAGATCGCCATGGCAAGCACCGCTGAACAGGGCAAGCACCGCTGAACAGGGCAAAGACCGCCATGGCAAACACCGCTGCACAGGTCAGAGACAGCAAAGTCAAGCACCGCTGAACAGGGCAAGCACCGCTGAACAGGGCAAAGACCGCCATGGCAAGCACAACTAAACAGGGCAAGCACCGCTGAACAGGGCAAAGACCGCCATGGCAAACACCGCTGCACAGGTCAGAGACAGCAAAGTCAAGCACCGCTAAACAGGGCAAGCACCGCTGAACAGGGCAAGGACCGCGGAACAGGGCAAGGACCGCTGAACAGGGCAAGCACTGCTGAACAGGTCAAAGACCGCCATGGCAAGCACTGCTGAACAGGGCAAGCACCGCCAACTCAAGCACCGGTAGCCCATGTGCGGCAGGGGCAGTGACGGAACTGGGACTGTCACGGGGAGAGTGATGCATTCTGAGCACCAGTCCCCCTCCAGAACCAGTGGAGAACAGCATCCACTACCTCAGTGCTTAACAGGATGAAGCACTCTGGCCACAAGTCCCCCTCCAGAACCAGTGGAGAACAGCATCCACTACCTCAGTCCTTAACAGGATGAGGCACTCTGGGCAACAGTCCCCCTCCAGAGCCAGTGGAGAACAGCATCCACTACCTCAGTCCTTAACAGGATGAAGCACTCTGGGCACCAGTCCCCCTCCAGAACCAGTGGAGAACAGCATCCACTACCTCAGTTCTTAACAGGATGAAGCACTCTGGGCACCAGTCCCACTCCAGAACCAGTGGAGAACAGCATCCACTACCTAAGTCCTTAACAGGATGAAGCACTCTGGGCACCTGTCCCCCTCCAGAACCAGTGGAGACTGTCATCCACTTGAGAGACTGTGGCTTTGCACTCCCCAGGATAAAGCAGTGGGCAAACCACCCACTGAAAAGACTTGTGAGACTGTGGCTTTGCACTCCCCAGGATAAAGCAGTGGGCAAACCACCCACTGAAAAGACTTGTGAGACTGTGGCTTTGCACTCCCCAGGATGGTACAGTGGGCAAACCACCCACTGAAAAGACTTGTGAGACTGTGGCTTTGCACTCCCCAGGATAAAGCAGTGGGCAAACCACCCACTGAAAAGACTTGTGAGACTGTGGCTTTGCATTCCCCAGGATGGTACAGTGGGCAAACCACCCACTGAAAAAACTTGTGCTACTGTGGCTTTACACTCCCCAGGATAAAGCAGTGGGCAAACCACCCACTGAACAGACTTGTGAGACTGTGGCTTTGCACTCCCCAGGATAAAGCAGTGGGCAAACCACCCACTGAAAAGACTTGTGAGACTGTGGCTTTGCACTCCCCAGGATGGTACAGTGGGCAACCCACCCACTGTAGAGACTTGAGAGACTGTGGCTTTGCACTCCCCAGGATACATCAATGGGCATGGTGCCCCCTCGTGGATCTGGCGTGGTGCTGTCATCAGGCTGAGGTGCCCCCCCTTCCCTTACCCCTGAGGTGCCTGTTGTATTTCTATCTGATGCCCCAGCAGTGTTCTCTCCATTTTGCTCAGGTATCTGATGTGGGCCTCGCCCATGCATTTTGGGGCCAGTGGTCCACGGACATTGAATGGTGCATACCTGCACTACTAATCGTGATGTATATTTTGTTGAATGTGTATATATATCTGTATATATTAGCTTACTGTATTTTTATACATTACAATGGTTGCACTCATTTCCTTTCATCTTTGCATTCTTCCGGGGGGTTTTGGCGTTGTTACTGTGATGTTTGGATATGCATTGGTGTGTGTGTTGTAGAGGGTGGGGGTCAGGGTGGGGTAGGGGTGTTGCGTGTGTGTGTCCCTGACTTTTGCCTCCCCTATGTCATAGGTGCAGTACTCACTGTTGTCTTCGGCGCCGGCGTTGATGATGATCGTACAGGAGCAGGAAGACTATCGCAGGGAGTATTTGGAGTTCCGGCTCCATGGTGCCCTCCTTCCTCGTGGAGTGTTTGAGGTGAGCTTTTTCCTATGAAATGGCTGTTTCCGCCGCGTTTTTATCCATGGTGAATCCGCCCCGGAAAAGGTGGTGGATTGGTAGGTTGTGATACTGTGGGCGGTACTTTGTCTCCCACCTGTCTGTTGGCGGTGACCGCCGCGCTGCTTGTCTGTACCACTGTGGCGGTCAGAGTGTTAAAGTGGCTGTCTTTGTTGGCGGTTTCCGCCACGGTCATAATTCCCATTTCTTTGCCGCCGGCCT
Source organism: Pleurodeles waltl (assembly GCF_031143425.1). Lineage (NCBI taxonomy): Eukaryota > Metazoa > Chordata > Amphibia > Caudata > Salamandridae > Pleurodeles > Pleurodeles waltl. Next base: position 413,799,567 of record NC_090447.1, read on the forward strand.
GTTTGCGGTCTTACCGACGCTTTAACAACGTCCACCAGGGTTGTAATGACCCCCTATGTCATAGTCCGTGGAGAAGTATAACAAGACCAATGCGATGGAATCATCTTTGTCAAAGAGGACCCTGCTATCATCAGAAAATGCCTTCAGGTTTCTGTACTTAAATTGGCATGGAAACTAGTTCATGTGGGAACCAGATTAGAGTACTAGTGGATATTAACTTGGTGCTCGAGAATTTTGGAAGAGAAAGGAAGAAGGGAAATGGGATGGTAGTTGCTGAGCAAGATAAGAGCAGTTTTAGGGGAATAACCATGGTATGTTTCCAGAAATAACTCAGAAAAGGATGAGGAATGTTTGAGGAGATTCCTAAGTGTAGGCAAGCTCTGATACAGTTTGACAAAGTCTAATACCTTAAAAAGAATGTGCAGTTTCCCTTGAGCAATTGGCGAGCCTGTTCTGAGGGCCATAAGAGAGGATTTGTTGGATTCTGACAACAGGATAGAGGGATTGGAACAATTAACCTATAATGGAGGGGTAAAGGAATGAAAACATTGCAGTGAATCAACAGGGGTCTGTGAACTGAAACCAGATTGGGTTTAAAGACAAAATTTAAGAAAGAGGATGGGTATGTTGTCACTTAGGTTAGCGGTAGAGCGATGGTAATATGGCAACCTTGAGGATAGAGAGAAAAAATGGCCAAGGAGAAAATGTCCCTAGCAGGGTTTTTGGTAGTTTCACTTCAGGAGAAAGCATACTCTGCATAAACTTCAAGAAGCAGGCACTGATTTTCTTTGTAGAATAAGTATTAAGTGGGTACACCCATTGAAATAAAGCAATATGGATGCCTTTCTTTGTTGTTTCAGTTGTTCTTTTGATCAACAGTGAAAGTTTCAATTAATCCATCAATGTGTAGTGTTCCATACGTTACAGATGCAACAAGGCAGCGACATGTGTTTTGCCCCCCTAGTGGCTCAATACCCTGGGGCTTTCTCAAAGCTTTTGTTCAAGGTACAATGTACAGATCACTCATATTTGTTTTACATGGCTCATATTAATGTCCAATGAGTAAATAAAATCAGACGGCTAAATCATGCCTGTGTGAGATTCATCTCGTCTTGGGCTAAATCCTGAGATATGAGTCCATCAGCGTGGTACTCAAGCACTTGACATTGGAAATTAACAAGATTAATTGAAACATTCATTGTAAATAAAAAGAACAATTGAAAGAACAAAGAAAGGAATCCATATCACTTTATTTCAATGGGTGGACTCACTTAATACTTCTTCTGCAAATGATTGACACTAAGGCATGGAAAGTCCAAACCTTGATAAGTGGTCTACCCACTATATAAAATAGGTACTGTCTAACAAGTAGACAGTGCTGGACCTTGTATTACACCACTATGACTGATATTTTTTTGATGTCTACCTTAACGTTGCTTTCGATTCAGGGCTGTAGGTGGTTCTCCAATCTTGCTCAAGATATACAAGGGGACTGAAGGGATGTTACATGTCAGGTAGTGTGTTTTCAAAGGAGCAAGATTATCAAGGGTAAAGGTGACCCATGTTTTAAAGATGGAGGCCACTTTGGTGATATTTCTGTCAGCATGAAGGCAGATTTATCAAGGGTGAGAGAGATGTTATCCAAATTAACTGTGGAACAAGTGTGAATAAGTCGTGAAATTCAGGAGGTGCATACCCTGTCCCTGGCAAATGCAGCTCACACCTGGGCCTGCCTGCCCTTTGTTTCACTAGCCAGGCTGAAGTCAGACCCAGGGGAAATAAAAAAAAACTGACCACAGCCAGTTTATGGTTACACAAAGGAGGTGTGCCCACTGACTGGCTTCCACTGGGCATAAAAGTGGCAACCCCAGAACCTCTTGTCAGAACACTCCTGGACCTGAAGAGATTCAGAACAAGAACTGCCTGTTTGAAAAGGAAGGCTGGATCTGCATGCCTTGAACCCAGTAGTGACTCCAAGGGTCAGTTGGCTCACCCCCTGTTTAGGCCACAGGGACACAACAACATCCCAGAGGCCTCTACTGCTTTCCAGCTGACTAGACCCAAATAGACCTGACCTGGTCTTCTTTGCTGACCTCTGTAGGAGGGAGTCCACATGACAAAATGGGTTGTTAGTTGAGTGGGCTGTAAACCCTGCTCAAGCAATAGCCACAATCCCTGTCCGGGTGAACCTATAAAATCACTAACTTTGCCATGTTAGCTAACCTAGGCTATGTGATAATGATGGATCGTGTCAAAGTCAAATGTACAGGTCAACCTTGATGGAGCGCTGGTTGGATATAGTCCCAGATAAGTCCAGCTGAAGGCTTACCTTCTCCAGTTTTGTGTCAAGAGTCCTGTTTGTGTTGGAGTCAGTCATGAGGAGCAAGAATAATGTCACAGGTAGTGTGGCACAAAGAGCAGACTGGGCATCGCAGATGGGTGGGCTTGTTCTTCACGTAGGTGGTCCTCCATGGGCACTTGATGCCTGCTGTATGAAGATGGTGGCGGCTCGCACTGATTGTTGTGCAAGCGGCACAGTCTTTGTGAGAACGGGCCCATTCAAGGTCATGCGGAGTCAAAAGCATGATATAGGAGCCTGTTAGCTGCATCAAGGTTTGAGTACCTGAGAGGCAGGGCTTGGGGTAAGGAACCCGCTGTAGATGGGTCCTGGAGCTGTTTGGGGAGCCTTTTATGTCCCTGAGGCTCAGATCAGGAGGCCAGGAGACTAGCCCTTTGAGTCACTTTGGAGTCCTGGGTTCAAGATTAAGTTTCAGGTCCAATTCTTCTTTCCCAGACAAGAAGGCAGCGGACAGTAGGTCAGCACAGCAGGGCAGCAATTCCTTCAGAGCAGTAGCCAGGCATAAGGCCAGTCCTTGTAGCAGCATAGCAGTCCTTCCTGAAAGTGGTTAGCACTGGTCAGCAGTGATAAAGTACACAGAGCCCTAAGACCAAAAAAAATGAATTCAGTAAAAGTGGAGGAGTGATAGCAAAAGCTTTGGGGATGACCCTGCAAAAGGGCCAAGCCCAACACCTGGTCTCCTTTCAGAGCACTTTTTACCCACAAATTCCCAAGTTTTGGATTTTGGCTATCTAGGTATATTTAGCACCAGTTCCAGTGGTCTGGGGCTACAGAGGTACCACTTGGAAGGTCTGGACTCATTCAGGTTGGGTCCAGGTGCGGTTCAAGGTGGTTGGAGCCTTTTCCTCCCCTGAGGCTCTGATCAGGAGGCAAGCAAATTAGCCTTTGGAGTCACTTTGGTAGTCCCAGGCTCAGGAAGTTGAACGGGGCTCAAGCAGCCAGGCAGGCCTTTGATGGTTCAAGACAGGTTTCAGGCAGCAGAGCAGTCCTTCCAGGTACACCAAAGCAGGCTTGAAGTAAACATCAGGTGATACATTTTCTGCAGAATGTATCTGAGAAAGACTTCATTGGGGGCCAACAGAAGTGGGACACAAGCCTTGCAAATGTCTGGTCCTGCCCTGGATATCCTGCCAGGCGTATCTCATGTGCCAGCCCCAGAAGGAAGGTACCTTAGTCTCACTATACAGGAGGCCAGTCTCTCAATAAATGAAGTGATCTCCAGATGTGCCACCAGCTGCATGGGCTTCAGCTTTCTGCCTCATGCCCTCTAGAGTTGGATACTCTTTCCCTGCCTTGCAGAACCCCTCCCTGGTGGGCACACCCTCAACTTTCAATCCAACAAGCTCAGGCAGGTTTTGAAGAAAGGCAGTGTCCTCCGTGGCAGCCTATGGGGTCCCCTCCTCTGGCTCCTCTTCCACCTGTACCATGGGGTTTCACGGACTATTTTCTAATGCCCTCTGACCTTTCCTTTCTTGGCAGCTGGGCCATTCTTCTAGGCTTCCTTGACTGCCCCACTGGATAGCCATTGGCTGTGTAGTCATGCAGACCCACTCAGGTAACCCCAACATTTCTAGATGTGACCTGAGCGCCACTTCCCTCCAGGAAGTGTGTTCTAGATCATTTTCTAGCAAACATCCACAAGCATGACAGGTCTCAAAGCTACCCCGAGAGAACCTGATACCATCTCTCATTCACATAGAACCAGAGACGCTGAGCAGTGGCTCTCATAGTTGTCTGCAGCTATAACTTGGTGGAATGTATTAGCTATCACCTGCTCTGAGGACATCAGATGACACCTGACATCAGTCTTGCTGGCTCCTCTGTCTCTTAGAGCCTCCACCCTCTGCCCATTGAGAGTGACCCACTGCCGGCACTTGGGAGTATTAGAAGGCACGTGAGCTTTCAGGGTCTCCTCTCTATCACACAGGGACACTTGGGTAATCTGGACTATCTCCCCACAATAACTGCAGCCATCTCTTCTCCCAACCCTAAACTGGCCAATCTGGGGTACACCCACCAGTTGGGGGCTGTGCCCTTTTAGGGCACTTGGGATCTCCCTTAGTATACTCAAATGGTAACACTCATTACACCTAGGGACAAACATACCAGTGTTCTTATCCACAAACCCATTGTTTCTCTTGTCAAATTGAGCCTGGGCCCCTTTCCCCCTGTGAGCCACTTTTGAATCCTTGTTAGAACTACTTCCTATTTTACCCCCTTATTCTGGTGGAACCCTGACCATACTTTTGTGAGTCTCCTCCAGATACCTTTTTGGGGACCCTGGTGCTGCTCTAGAGGTCTGCCTCCTTAGCAATGGCCTTTGGGTCAGAGTACTTACTATCCACTAGGTGATGGCACAACTCTGTGGTACAAAGACTGGACCTGTGCTCCCTTGCAGTCAAATTGTTCAGACCTTCACATTAATCACATTAATGACCTTCACTCATTATTCCAGTGCCTTATAAATATGGTTTACACAATCTATCCAGGACTGCTGGGGCAACCTCTGGCTGCCCGTAAATGTTTGTCTATACCTTTCTGGGATGACCCCATATTTTTTGGTCAGAGTGTCCTTTATGAGGGGATACTTTAATTTGTCCCCTTTTCCTAGGTCTAACAGGGCACCCCCCTCTTCACTGGGGATGTGACTTCAGAGGTTGGCACCCCAATTCTCCTCAGGGGTCCTCTGCATCTCCAGAGCAACCTCAGAGGCCTCACACCATTTAACTTTGTTACCTCCCACAACAAAGTTAGGCATGATATCCTTGGGGATGTTAACTTTCTCTGGAGGGCACTGGGATATTGCTGCCACTATTGCTGCTGGACTCTAAAGTTTGTCTGTCTTTGAGCTCCAGCTCCCTCGTGCTTTTTCCATACTTCAGCAACAGTTTTCTTTCAGTAAAGGTCCTCTCAGCCACAGCTTTTTTCTTTGGTCAGGGGTCTCACTGTCTCATCTTTTACTTTGGTCAAGGATAGCCCTGTCTCAGCCTTTTTCTACTCTGCTTCCAATTTTATCTTGACCAGCTCTAGTTTGAGCTCCTTCACCTTCCAGTCTTCTAACTACTCTGGGTATAGACCATGGCAAATACACTGCTTGCTGCCCTCCACGGGTTATGTTGTGCTCCTCCTGCAGCTCATGACACATGCCCACATGCCTGTGCCCTCCTCCTCCTACTCCTCATCCAAACCCAGTCCATTCTTCTCAAGGTTGTCCTCCTCTGGTGTGGCCTGCAACCTCTTCACCTTCTCATAGGACTGGAGGGTTATCTGGAGGTCAAACTTTGTGGCCTTCTTGTCTGCAATTAGGCCACTGTCCTTGAAGAGCCACTGGAGCTCCTCTCAGGTGAAAATCTTGAAGTTAAGCATTTCCATGGTAGGAAAAGGGTAAGTAGGGTACTTACATTTAGAAAAAGATAAAAATAGCAGATAGAAACTAAGAATAATTTAAAAAGAGGTCAACTCTGGTGTCAAATTATTTATATAGTATTTTTGTGTTACACAATTCCCTGTATGGTACTGCCCAGGCACGATTACTGGACCCCACCACAGAGCACCAATGTGAGAAATTGAGTTGTTGGTTGACTGGGGTGGATACCCTCCTCAAGCAACAGCCATACACCCTGTCAGGGTGAACAGCTAAAGTCACTAAATGAATCTGTGCTTAACCCTTCAGTAGCTTGGCTAAAGCAGTCAGGCTTAACTTAGAGGCAATGTGTAAAGTATTTATGCAGCTCTCACAGAAATAAAGTGAAAAAACACAACACAAAATAATTCCCAGTCCAATTTAGAAATATAGAGTAAATTCTAATAAATTATTTAACACCAAAATGACATAAATCCAATCAACAGAACTAGATGTATGAATTTTCAAAGTTTAAGTTAAACATTAGGAACAAAAAAAATCAAAGCAACAAATGCAGATATCATGTCACATGTGACTGGGTCAAAGTAAGAAAATATGGCTGACCCCAAAGTAGCACAGGTGGGATACAAGTGGATTGGGCTCGTTTGTCACTTATGTTCATACTTAGAAGAAATTTTGTGGACAAATGTCAGCGAAAGTAAAGGTCAGTGGGGAAAGGCTGCGGGCTGTGTTTGAGGAGGAGTTATGGTGAAGATGTCTCCATTTGGAATGGAATGCTAAACAGGATTTGCTGCTGTGGACAAGAATGTAGAAGGAGTCAGGCCGATCAGTGATACACCTTGGGTGGGTCCACAATAGGTAGGTCTCAGTCCTCTCCTGGTTCCCAGATCCCTTTGTAGCCTTTGCAGAACCTCATGGCTCCTTATCGGTGACTTCACCAGGCCTGATGCAAAATGATACAATGGCCTCATGATGCAGCAGTGTGCAGCTCCTAACGAGCAACTCAACAGACCCGATGCAGAGTGACACAGAGCCTCACATTACAGAACCGTGAAGCCCATGCACAAAGGACAAAAGGTGCAACCCCTAGTGGGTTGCACATGGTCAGGTATATAACCAGTGCTCAGTCATGGTCGCTCTGAACTTTTGAGTATGCCCTGGTCCACCGAGAACAGATACCCACAGTTGCCACTTTGTGCCTTTTTAGTGCTACTTTTAACTTAAGCTTTATGAACTCATAACTCAAGTTCTACTGATTGATTGTTTGTCTTTTTAGTGTCATTTTATGTATTAAAACATCTTCTAATTTACTAAATGTGACTGGGATTCTTCTTGTGTTGTGTTTTCAATTTAATTCCATTTGAGTGCTCTATGAATACTTTACAGATTGTCTCTAAGCTAAACCTAACAGCTTTGTTCCAAGCTATCAGTGTTAAGTACAGGTTTATTTGTGATTTTTGTGGTTCAGCCTAACAAGGATTGTGGTTGTAATATGGGTTGTGCTCTCACCCCTCTCAATTAATAACCTAGGGGCATATTTACAAGAAATGACACGCAACTTCACAAAAGTAGATATGGTTCAAAATTTTACATTTTACTTTTTAAATTCCATGCTAAGTCATTTTTTACCACCATGCGTGCACAATATTTACAAAACTGCGTACCATGGCAGTAAGAAAAGGCTACAAAAAATTGTTGCTTGACTTTGGAGCAGCTGGATGAGCTGGAGGAGATGGTGGCTGCGGTCACTGCTGAGGAGTTGGTGGCAGGAATCGAGGGACAGGACACTGCAGCATCTGATGACCAACAGCAAACACAGGGTAAGTTGCAGCGAGATCAATGTCATAACTAATAAATTGCATAAGGGGGAGGTATCGGAGGCACTGTATGCATGTGAAAGGGTTGCATGGGGGCACAACAATGGTGAAGCACGAACCACATGTAATGTGCACTGACCCGCCCCACACTATATGCACAGGCCACTTCACACCCCTCACACCACTACCTTCACTGTATTACCTGTACCATCTGGCCATGTTTAACTCTCATTGGGCATCATGTACCAGGACTGTTGTTCAGGGTGGGGCAGCTAGGGCTGGGCTACACCTCCCTGCACCACTAGGAAAGGGCACAAATGTAAAATTTACACAACATACTGGCCATTTCTGTCATTACCATCTGTGCTGGTGCACAATTGGTGTCTTTTTTTGTGCCTATGGAGCCATACCTGCACCATGCTGCAAGGGTGGCTGTGTTTTTGGGATGATTGCTGTTGTGCATGAAGGAACACTTTACTGCACAACATCAGGCACAAGTTGGGGTTTGTCTTATTGTATGTGATGCACAATGCAGCACACATAGAACCATGAAATTACTGGGACAAAAAAAGATGTCACTCACCCTCTTGTCAAATCAATGTCAACCCTAAGGTGGTGTATGAAACTGCAGCATTCCCATGCATGAAAATCTGGGAAGGCTTCAGAAGTTGGGTGGGTTACATGTTTGTTGTGTGGGAACACCTCCAGCAACACACATTGAATGCCATCTATATGCAGTGTGGGATCTGACAAGGGCACATAATTACCAGGCCATGAAAAGTCACACAAGGTGCCTTCCTTAGCCTGATAAATATGGCCTGGCACAGTGCATCACTGGAGTGTAACATAACAATCAGGCTCTGGTGGGGCAGTGTTCTGTCAGTGTCTGAGAAATATGGCCTATTGTTAATCATGTATGATGAAATGATGCATTGCAGTGGCCCAGCCTGCTGTGCTGCATTATCCTTAACGTGCAGGGAAGTGTAATTGTCACTAACATGCAATGGATCCCCGTACTACCCTTGTGATAGGGCACAAACTTCTGCCTAACACCAACACAGGAATGCATTGAGCATGGCTTAGGGGTGCCTGTGTTGCAGGTCTGATTGCACATGTGCAGGACGGGACACATTCTGCAACATCAACAATCAGGAATTATGTCTGGCACTTCCAATGTCTGTTGCTGATTGCAACACACGTTGAAAGGTGAAACAATAGGCCCACAACAATGTTAGTCATATGTAGCACCACTACAATGTCACCCCTGAGGTGGTGTAACAACCTGATGCAGTCACACATTGACAGGTTTTGTAATATGACAGGTCTTAATGCCACCCCACATGTGGTGTAAAAGAGATGCAAGGGGTGAACTGTGAATGTGCATCCTCCTTGTCACCACTTATTAAGTGTGCTCTATCCTACACAACCCATAGTAAGATGAAACCACCCCTTGTTTATGCTCAGCCCTGCAATGCAGGCACCCTTCCATTCATGCTGCAAGGAGGCCTGTGTTGCAGGGATGAGTGTTGTTGTGCAGGAAGGGACAATATTCATGCACAAACACAAATACAAGAGGTGTGTGCATCTTACTATTGGTGGTGCAGGATACAGCACAAATAGCAAGAGGTGGCAAGGGGGAGGAATGTGGACAGTTGTCTCCCTTGCATCACTCTTACAACACATTGGGCTGGCAGAGGAATGTGACACATACCCAAATTGTAGTTCTGGCAATCCAACAGATTATGTACTTTTCCATGGACGTTGTGTGGGAACAACCCAAGCAACACCCATGGCACACAACTGATCCACAGTATATTACATGAAAGGGGTCCATATGCAAAAGCCCATGAAAAGTCATGCAAGATGGCTGTGAATGGACTTGTATATGTGGGTTGGCATTATGTGCCAATGGAGCGTACCAAAATCATGATGCCCTGGTGGCACAGTGTGCCACTAGGGGCCCAAAAATTATGAACTTGATGTGTGGCGGTGTGCCACGTAAAAAAGGCACCATGATTAACAACCTGACGACTCGTGTGAACAGTTAGTACAGATCAACATTGACATATCTCTATTTCATTGCAGAAGATAATGCCATACCTCATTGCCAACTGCCTGTCCTGGTCTTATCTGATGATGGCCATGACCAGCTGCAAAGCATCAATCCCTACAATCTACAGCAGTTCCTGGGTGCCATACAGACACCATCTCCAGTCGCAGGAAGGACACACAGCGTTGCGGGTCTCAAGATGACTCACCCAACAGAGTACACACACCATCTTCCAGCTTACCCAGAGCCCTGGACTCCCAGGATGCAGACATCATTTTCAAAACTCCAGCGGTGGGGGGGCGTGGTCTGGCCACGAAAGAGGTTGGCCACCTAAACTTGGAGCTCCGTGCGATAATGGGCCAGAGCCTGGAGAGCGGAGAGGGCCACCATCTGTGACACGGGGTCCCTACATGTGATGAGACGCGACTGGGAGGTCGACAGAGGGCCCCCGTCCCCTCCTACAATATTCACCTTATCCGAGCACCAGCTGTGCAGGAGAGGCCTAGATGGCCGAGTGCGGCAGCAACCTTGCGTACTGGTCTGCCGGTCAGGTGAGACTGGCAGAGTGCTAGGGGTCGTCCCAAGGCAGCCCAACAGAGAATTGAGGGGTCGCTCCCCCACCCTCCCCTCTTCTCCTAGTGCTGACCCTGCCCACCCTCTACAGCACAGTCAGGCCCTTCGGAGCGGACTGCGGAATTGTGGAGGGGACCCCGTGGGCAGAGACAAGCAGAGTCCTCAAGGTGAGGAGGGTAGGGAGGCACGCCCTGGAGCCAGCGACCATGTCCCTCCAGCACTATGGCAGCAATCTAAGCGGGTGCTACCTCCGCTCACCCCCTGGACGTCCCCTCCCCCCCATGCAATGCTAAAGGACCACAAGCCCAGACATCAGCTCCATTTTGTGCCAGGCTGAGGGAGGCCCAAACAAACAACCCGGCACGACCCCTGGGTGTCATCCAGGGAAGCCCGGAGGAGGATGAGGAGTGCTATGAGAGAGGGATGCGCTAGGGGACCTGTGGCCCTTCCCCGCACTGACACCACTGGCATTACGGCACTGGCAGCCAAGGCAAACCTTTCTTGGGCCATTCTTGGACCTCCATACCCCCCTCAACACAGGTGAGGGGTGGGGATTCTGGCCTCTGGCGGAGCTTCTGACCCCGGCAGGATCTCCACACTAGCAGCGCTGCGGCACAGAGAGGTGTGGATGAACCCACGCATAAGGGGAGACTTGATTACCTTCCGGGGAGGGCCACACCAAGGCTCCCCACCACACCTGTCACCACCAGCCACTACCCACCCCAGATCGATCAATCGGGGGTCCAACGTTCACTGCATCTGGTGGGCTAGTGGTTCCCAGCCCATAAGCTAAACTGCAGATGAACTGCCATAGACCCCAGCCATTGTCCTCGGTGGGGGAAATTGAACCCAATCTGGGAGAGATGTGTGTGCCTTGGGAGCGAGGGTCTCTTGAGAGCAGCACCACTCAACACTACCTGTGCTCCATACTATGTAGCGCAAGGGACCTAATGAAGTGACAGGAGCTCTCCCCCAAAGCAACAGAGCAAGGCTGGACTGCAGCAGGCCCCAGAAGTGGGGGCTCCTTCGATGCAGGAGACTTTGGGACATTAACTAAGTACTTAATCACCCCCTCCCCATCAACTCTGAGCACTGGACACTGAGTAGGAGGTGGCCAGTGAAACTTCCTTGGTCCTCAGCATGAAGTAGCAGTAGTACTGCAGCCCCACCACCTTCGGCTGTTGACAGAAGACGCTGATCTAAATCCAGGCCGTGGAGCTAACCAAGTCAGGCAATGATAGAGGACTGCATTCTTATCTCTGCTGGGCAAGTTCCTGCAACTGCGGGGGCCCAGGGTCCAGCTCCCTCCTTACACCCCTCTCCTCTCTGCCATACTGTAGCCTGTACAACCACCAGGAACATAGCCCCAGTACACAGACCTGTGACTCAACCATCAGGAGCCCGGCCTAGAGATGCTCCATGGCAAATTTGCTGGTAAATCCCTTGGTAAACCCGTGAGACAACGTCTCTTCTCAGAAGCCCTCCAGCACTCACCCTCGATGGCCTCTGACAAGGGACGCAACCGGAGGACTTGTAGCACACCGCCGTTGGCCCAGCGCAGGACGATACTATGGAACGCATATGGCCAACAGACATGTACTTGCAATTTCAAAACAGGAGTCAGCCATTTAGATTGTGCACTCACCCACAGTTTCACTGACCTCAATTTCCAGGTGGTCAAGAAAGTCCTGTTCTCTGGTGATGATGTCTGCCCAGCGATGTTTTAATTGGCTGGCAGTGTGCTCAACCTTGAAGATACGGGTCATGTGGGACTGGACCTTCCCCCACCGAAGTTTGCTTGCCTCCGTACGGTATCTCTGTATTACTCTTCCCCCCATGGCCACCATATTCGAGATGTAATTAGCGACTAGCCATATGAAGTCTCCCAATTCATCAGCACTAAGGTGACAGGCCCTTCCTTTCCCTGACATGTTTCTAAACAAACCCAAGGCACCCTACAGAGAGAAAATATAATCCCAAACTAACACCAACTAACCTAACACACAAAACTCCTCCAAAGACAAACACCCGACAATACAATCACAAAACAGTACTGTTAGAAATGGGGTCTTTTATTGGCAGTCAGGTTACCCTCTGTCCAAGCAAGGACACTCACTCTAGTCAGGGTAAAGGAGAATGACCCTCTGTTACCCCTGCTCACCCCCTTGGTAGCTTGGCACGAGCAGGCAGACTTAACTTCAGAAGCAATGTTTAAAGTATTTGTACCAACACACACCGTAATACAGTGAAAACACTATAAACTGGACACCACACCAGTTTGGAAATATAGTGCCGTTTCCTTCCCTGGTCGGGTCGGCGATGCGTTGTTCCCTCTCACTCGCAAGAGAGCGATGTGTCAATTTCTGGAGGGGACACCTGGGATCCAAGGTGGAATTCAATGTCTAGGGACGATGTGTGGAAAATCCTGTCGCACAGTGTTAGAAAACCGCGCAGCTTGGGGTTTGCATTTTTATCAACAGCCGCACGCGGGTGTTGCGTGTCGTTTCTCCAGCCATGATGCGTTGATCTCCGTTGATTTTAGCCGCGTGGCCAGTGGTGCATCTTTTATCAGCCGCGTTGCAGATGGTGCATCAGAAATATCCCTGCCCAGCATTCTGTGCGTGGATTTTCAGTTCATGTCTGCCAACTTCACCTTTCAAGGGCCCAGGGATTGGATTGGGCTGGAGTCTCAACTGAGAGTCTAGATGTTAGCAGAGGAAGTCTTTGATGGCCCTGAGACTTCAAAACAGGAGGCAAGCTCAACTCAAGCCCTTGGAGATTCTTCACAAGCAGGGATGCACAACAAAGTCCAGTCTTTGTCCCCTTTCACAGGCAGAAGCAGCAACTGCAGAACAGCCCAACAAAGCACAGTCATAGGCAGGGGCAGCACTTCTCCTCAGCTCTTCTCCTTGGCAGAGGTTCCTCTTGAATCCAGAAGTGATCTAATTTCCAGGAGTTTGTGGTCCAATACTTATACCCCTTTCATCCTTTGAAGTAGGCCAACTTCAAAGGAAAGTCTCTGTTGTTTACAAGATCCTGCCTTGCCCAGGCCAGGCCTCAGACACACACCAGGGGGTTGGAGCCTGCAGTGTGTGAGGGCAAGCACTGCCCTTTCAGGTGTGAATGACCACTTTTCCTTCCCCTCCTAGCACCGATGCCTCATCAGGATATGCAGGCTACACCCCAGCTACCTTTGTGTCACTGTCTAGAGGAGAGGAGCTGCCTCTAAATGTTATTAGTGTGCAGATTCCCTTTGGGAGCAAAAAGAAAAATGGAGTTAAGGATCTCTGACCTCACAATTTCAAAATACATTTTTTAGTGAAGTTGGTTTTTAGATTGTGTGTTTGAAAATGCCACTTTTAGAAAGTGGGCATTTTCTTGCTTAAACCATTCTGTGACTCTGCCTGTTAGTGGATTCCCTGTCTGGGTTAGTTTGACAGTTGGGCTGTTTGCACCCCTCTCTAGACAGTGACACAAAGGAAGCTGGGGTGTAGCCTGAATATCCTGATGAGCCATCTGTGCTGGAAGGGAGGGGAGGAGTGGTCACTCAAACCTGAATTGGCTGTGCCTGCCCTCACGCAATGCAGTTTCCAACCCCCTGGTGTGTCGCTGGGGCCTGGCCTGAACAAGAAAGGATCTTACAAACACTTGAGACTTTACTTTGAAATTTGCCAATTCCAAAGGCAGAAAGGGGTATAAGTATTGGACCCAAAAACCAAAGACTTTAGATTACTTCGAGGATTCAAGAGGAACCTCTGCCTGGAGAAGAGCTGAGGAGAAGTGCTGCCCTGGCCCCTGTGACTGTGCTGTATTGGGCTATCCTGCAGTTGCTGCTTCTGCCTGTGCAATGGGACAGAGACTGGATGTTGTTGCATTCCTGCTTGAGAAGTGGCTTGGAGTAGAACTTGCCTCCTGTTTTGAAGCTTTAGGGACAACAAAGGCTTCACCAACCAGACCTGAGTCTACTTGCTGTGGGCTCTAACTTGGCAGAGGGTGCCTTTCCAGTTTCTGGACCCCTGAAAGTGAATTCCTGGAGAAAAACTAGTCTAATGACGCTGTGCGACTTCCCAAATGATGCCGCTGCTAAGAACTGTGATGCTGCTTGCCCTGAGGCTGTGGCCCTTGCTCATTGGGATGAATCTAACAACCCTGTAAGCTTATGCTGCTACCCCAGAACCGCAATGCCGCCTTCCCCAAGGTCATGGACCTTGTAGAAGTCCAAAGACACTGTAGGCCTCGCCTTGCTGCAACCACTGATCTCACCCGACTTCGCTGACACCGGGGTGTCGTAAGTCCAACGTCCATGAAGATCCGATGTAATCACAGCACCTGCGGCCCTGTGACGTCATCGTGAATCCCTGAGGTTGCCCTGCAGCATTGTGATTCTGCTGCACTTGCATCTGCCAGAACCAAGGGACCGACTTCGCATCTGATGCTGCTTCACCTCCACCACCCTGTAGAGATGACCCGATGCCGCTGCTCGACGCCTCTGTCCTTCTGCCTGGTGGCACCGGAACCAAAGCCGCATTAAATCCAGTGATGCCGCTCTCACCGACTCCGTGCACCGGCCTGTGTTCTACTTGTTCTTAAGGTACTGTACCTGGGGGCTGAACGACTCCATAAACTGTGCCTTTGGTGTGACATTGTAGGAAATGACTCCATCACAACACCACATATTACCATCTTTCAGTATTTGTGCCTCATGGCACTGTTTTCATGCTTTTAAGTGCTAAATTCATAATTTTAACTGTTGTTAGACCTGGCAGCCTTAGGGTGGTCACCCCTAACTTTTAGCCTGCCTCCCTCCAATTTGTGGAAACTGTTTGTGCTGTTTTTTAGACTCTGCACACTTTACCTCTGCTAACCAGTGCTAAAGTGCATATGCGCTCTCCCTTTAAACATGGTAACATTGGATCATACCCAATTGGACTATTTAATTTACTTATAAGTCCCTAGTAATGTGCACTGTATGTGCCTAGGGCCTGTAGATTAAATTCTACTAGTGGGCCTGCAGCACTGGTTGTGCCACCCACTTAAGTAGCCCCTGAACCTGGTCTCAGGCCTGACATTGCAAGGCCTGTGTGTGCAGTTTAACTGCCCCTTCGACTTGGCATTTAAAAGTACTTGCCAAGCCTAAAACTCCCCTTTTTCTACATATATGCCACCCCTAAAGTGTGCCCTAGGTAACCCCTAGAGCAGGGTGCTGTGTGGGTAAAAGGCAGGACATGTACCTGTGTAGTTTACATGTCCTTGTAGTGTAAGACCCCTAAATTCGTTTTTACACTACTGTGAGGCCTGCCCCATCATAGGCTAACATTGGGCCTGCCATCATACATTATTGAAGTGGTAGCTGCTGATCTGAAAGGAGTAGGAAGGTCATATTTAGCATGGCCAGAATGGTAATACAAAATCCTGCTGACTGGTGAAGTTGGATTTAACATTACTATTTTAGAAATGCCACTTTTAGAAAATGAGCATTTCTTTACACTTGAATCTTTCTGTGTCTTACAATCCATGTCTGGCTGGGTTTAGTTGACAGCTCCTTGTGCATTCACTCAGAAACACCCCAAACACAGGGTACTCAGCCTCACTTGCCTACATCTGCATTTTGAATGGGTCTTCCTGGGCTGGGAGGGTGGAGGGCCTGCTCTGACACAAAGGACTGCCACACCCCCTACTGGGACCCTGGCAGACAGGATTGAACTGGAAGGGGACCTGGTGCACTTCTAAGCCACTCATTGAAGTCTCCCCCACTTCAAAGGCACATTTGGGAATAAAACAGGGCCTCTGCCCTACCACCTCAGACACTTCCTGGAGAAGAAACTTGTAACCAGAACCTGCATCCTGCCAAGAAAAATTGCCTGGCTGCCCAAAGGACTCACCTGACTGCTTTCTCTGAAGGACTGCTCCCTTGCTGTTGCCCTGCTGCCTTGCTGTTCCCTGGCTGTGGTGAAGAAGTGATCTCCAAGGGCTTGGATAGAGCTTGCCTCCTGTTCCCTGAAGTCTCAGGACCAAAAAGACTTCTCTCTTGCAACTGGACTCCTTGTGCGGCAAACAATTCGGCGCACAGCTTGCTCCGCGGTGACAAATTCACCGCACGCCGACCCGGGGCGACGCCACTCGACTTCGCAAGGAAAAGATCGACGCAGCGCCTGCGGTGCGACCGGAACTTCGACGCACGGAATGTCTGGACAACGCAGCCCGACTTCCAGAGGGGAAATCGATGCAGCGCCTGCCGCGAGGAAGAAAATTCCACGCATCGCCCACCGGAACAACGCGCAGCCGGACAACAAGCCCAGGATTCCACGCACAGACCCCGGGGCGTCTGAGAACCCCACGACCCACAGAGGAGACCTGGCCGCACGCTGGAAATCGATGCAACGTCTTCCCCGCGTGAAAAATAACAACACAACTCCGTGTGTGAAGGGGCGAAACTGATGCACACACCATTTTCCACGCATCTCCTCCTCTACGGCCCTTTGCGGAGATTTTTCACTCCAAACCAGGTACTTTGTGCTTGAAAGAGACTTTGTTTGCTTTTTAAAGATTTAAGGCACTTTATATCACTTCCCAGTGATATCTTTACAATCTCTTATTGCGTCTTTCATCATTTTGACCTACAAATATCCAGATAAATATTATGCATTTTTCTAAACACTGTGTGGTGTATTTTTTGTGGTTCTATATTGTATTGATTTTTTGTACAAATACTTTACACATTGCCTTCTAAGTTAAGCCTGACTGCTCAGTGCCAAGCTACCAGAGGGTGGGCACAGGATAATTTGGATTGGGTGTGACTTACCCTGACTAGAGTGAGGGTCCTTGCTTGGACAGGGGGTAACCTGACTGCCAACCAAAGACCCCATTTCTAACAACTGTTTATTGTGGATTTTCATCCTGTTTGGTCTTGTTTATTTATTTAGATACAATAATTACTATTTTTCTAAACCTGTATTGTGTCATTTTGTAGTGAATCACTATATTACTGTGTGTGTTTGTACACATACTTAACACATTGTCTCTGAGTTAAGCCTGCTTGCTCATGCCAAGCTACCAAGGGGGTGAGTGAAGGTTACCTGAGTGTGATTCTCCTTTACCCTGATTAGAGTGAGGGTCCGTGCTTGGACAGGAGGTAGCATGACTGCCAACCAAAGACCCCATTTCTTACACTGTTATTTGTCAACGGACTTAGGGGGTCATTCTGACCCTGGCGGTCATTGACCGCCAGGGTCAACGACCGCGAGAGCACCGCCAACAGGCTGGCGGTGCTCTCAAGGGCTTCTGACCGCAGCGGTTTGCCCGCGGTCAGAAAGGGAAAACCGGCGGTCTCCCGCCGGTTTTCCGCTGCCCTCAGGAATTCTCCTTGGCGGCACAGCTTGCTGCGCCGCCATGGGGATTCCGACACCCCATACCGCCATCCTGTTCCTGGCGGTTCGCCCGCCAGGAACAGGATGGCGGTATGGGGTGTCGTGGGGCCCCTGGGGGCCCCTGCAGTGCCCATGCCAATGGCATGGGCACTGCAGGGGCCCCCGTAAAAGGGCCCCACAAAGAATTTCAGTGTCTGCTTAGCAGACACTGAAATTCGCGACGGGTGCAACTGCACCCGTCGCACCTTCCCACTCCGCCGGCTCCATTCGGAGCCGGCTTCCTCGTGGGAAGGGGTTTCCCGCTGGGCTGGCGGGCGGCTTTCTGGCGGTCGCCCGCCAGCCCAGCAGGAAAGCCAGAATGGCCTCCGCGGTCTTTCGACCGCGGAGCGGCCATATGGCGGTTCCCGCCAGGCGGGCGGCGACCGCCGCCCGCCGGCCTCAGAATGAGGCCCTTAGCTTCTTCTACAGAGTGAGCAATATTTTGCCATGGCATATCCATTGTATGCAGGTTGAGTGACTGACAGCCATACATCTCCGGACTACAGCCGCAGAACTTGTGTAGTCTATGGCTGCGCCAGTTAAGTACAGGAGTGTCTCACCTGTCCTTCAATATATATGTCTTTTAAATGGGCAATCACACACAGCTGTAGCCAACATCCTGTGTCAGATGCGTAATGAGTGTGGGTGGATTGTATGAATAGTCCTGACAGCTATAAGTCAACATGCATGTGGAAATCTGTCTGTGTCCTGATTGACACATGGTGTCATGGAGTTTGCCAAGGGTATGAGACATGCTATGACATTGTTTGACATACAAGATGACAACTGATTTGAGTAAGACAGGCCTAGACATACTAGTGTAGTGTCTTATGTATCTCACACAATATTTGGCATATATTTGACTGCCACTGAGGGCTTTGTTATGAGTTGTTACCTGTGATAGCGACATGACGACATTGCGTTGTCACATAGTGGACACTGACCTATTGTTGTAGGTACTGACTACTCTTGTCCTACCATATGGACAAATTTCAACCTGACAGACTTGTGTGATATGTGTGTTGCTATGTAAAATGTATGTTCAACTGGCAATGCATATGTTACACCTACATGTTTCTTTTATCAGTGCTTTTGGTGTAGTTGTTTGGTCCTCCTGGGTATGTTCCTATTTGATTTGCCTAGTTGTGGCCTCGTCTTGCTTTCCTATATGTGGATAAGTTGCTGTTTCATTTGAATGTGACAGATATGCCAAGACAAATGTGTGATTAAGTGATTAATTTACAAATTGGTGCAATGTGAAATATTAGTTATAATGTTCCTACAAAGAAATTCTGCACAAGGTGTGCACGTCTGCGTACCCCAGCAGCAGTATTTTGTGTTTCCCCATCCTGAGATGAGGCATTATTGTCCTCATCCTCCTCCCTGGGGTCTTCCATCTGTTCGTCCCAGGGGACATTAGTCCTCACACAAATGTTGTACAATATGGAACACACTAAGATAATTTTGCAGACAAGGGGTGGTGAATATAGGACACTCCTTCCTAATAAATCAAGGCATCTGAAATGAGAATCAGGATGCTGAATGCCCTCTCAACAGCATACCAGGTCTGGATATGTGCCTGATTGCATGCGTCGCTCTGTGGGTTTCCATATGGTGTAATGACCTACATGGATGCCATATCCTTGGTCTGCTGCAATGGAAGAGGAGAGAAAGTGTCAGATTTGCCCTTGTGTTTCTTTCAAACTGGCCTTGCACAGTATTTGTCGATGAAGTAGAGATTCAGACTTGCATCTGGTGTTGTGTGGGTACCTGTTTGAATGCATGATTATAGTTGTGTGTGGTGGTGTACCTTCCAGTCAAGCGCACAGCCTCAGGGGCATGGTGATTGTATGATTTGTGTGGCATAAAAGTTCACTGATGCGGGATGTGTGTGATGGTGCAGATTATTGTACATTTGTCAAGCAACATGTGACCTGCCGATAAGCCATGTTGTGTGAGTTTTCACCTACTTTGTGTGGTGTGTGCCATGAGACAGCTGTTTTGCCCTCTGTGTTGCTTGTGAACCCCTTCCCCCATGTACATCATTCACATCCCTTACACCCAGAGCTGTTATCCATATTTCCTAGCCGGCATGCATGTGTACGTGTAGACATTATGCAAAATTTGGCATAGTAGCATAAGCTGTATTGCCATGTATGTGGCTAATTTACAAGCCCCTGTGGCACAGGATGGGCAGAAAGTGTCTTGCTGTTCTGCCCTTCACCAACAGGAAAGGCCAGCAATGTGCCATATATTCTAGATACAGTGCATTTCTGTCCTCTCCCCCTGCACTGGCACTGAGTCAGCTGCCGAGCTCCAGCATAGACACCCTTCCACCATCATGCACAGATGCCTGTGTTGCAGGGGGTGATTGATTATGTGCAGGAAAGTGTCCCTTCCTGCAAATAACCAATCAATTATGATGATTATCCCTTTTTATGTGTGCTGCAGAATGCAGCACACATAGGAAAAGCAAAAATAATGAGAGATTCAAGTATTCTCCTTGTTGCACCATGGTAATGCCACCCAGGGGGTGGAGTAATTTTTTGGTGCTGTCTCAGGTTTACAGTTTCCCATAAATGAGGGGCTGTGTCTACTACACAATGCATGTAAGTCATGATAATCAGGGAGTGGAAAGGGCAAAGGGGCACGGCTCGGGGGCATGGGCTGTGCAGGGTAACCCTGGGGCACGGTACAACACTACACCAACAACCTTTGCATTGGGGTATGCTGCCTTGCCAAGGATGCTGGAAAGATAAAGCCAGTCCAGGAGGGTAGGGCACAACGTAAAACTGGCCTGCAGTCACACGACAGCTGGTATTCTCGCTACATGAACTAGGGCTCAATTAACAGCCTCAGGCCACTACCACCTCTGCTGTGTGTGCAGGTCAAGTAGCTAATGGCAGCTACGTGCCCATGGATCAAACACACCCAAATTAGAGGGTTCAGGATGACGACGTTATCAATCCCCTGTAATCAATAAAAATGTGCTAATCCTGTCAAATCTGAATGTCCCTAGTTGCTACAAATATCAGCCATTGTCATAAACATTATGAGGTACACAGCAGTAGTGTCATACCCATGCTGCACATGTCAGGGTCCACCCTGTGCCTGGGTACCAATAGCTGCAATGACACCATGCAACATCCCAACTGTCATACTGCTCAGACAACAGCATTGAGGGGGAGGATATATATTTCCAGCTAGTGAAACACACCCACACAGTCAGAAGAGAAAATGGAACACTGCTAGGACCATCAGTGCAATCCAATGTAGCACACCTTCCCCAACGTCAACATTACACACTACCAATGCTTACATCTGGATTGTGCCATGCCAATGCTATACATAGTATATGCTAGATCGCAGTAACATATAGCTGGATGTGAAATATCAGAGACTGGGGCAGATCCCGATTGTAAAGTGTGGTGCAAGTGCCATCAGAACAGAGGGTTGAGTTGTACAATAAGGTGGCAACATACAATTTGGGCAGAACCTACACTTAGAGGATGTGACGCAGACAATTCCCCACACTTCCCACACTACATGTGACATGCAGGTGGGGCATAGGCCTGGGATAATGCTAACATTAAAGACAGGAACAATGAACAGGAACCAAGATCACAATGTGCAACTAATAGGAAGTCAGGCACGTCACGTTACAAATGCCACAAAACGGGCACACTAATTGTACTATATCTCATTGCAAAGGACGATGGCTCTCCTGGGGATATGCCTGTCCTGGACTTCCCTGATGACATAAATGATGAGCTGACAAA
This sequence comes from Pleurodeles waltl, assembly GCF_031143425.1. Lineage (NCBI taxonomy): Eukaryota > Metazoa > Chordata > Amphibia > Caudata > Salamandridae > Pleurodeles > Pleurodeles waltl. Next base: position 413,820,915 of record NC_090447.1, read on the forward strand.
CATCAGCCAGCAGACCCTTCAAGATGTCCTTGGAACCCTCCAGACCCCAATTCAGTCACAAGGAGGAGCACAGAAGTAGCAGCCATCACAGAGGAACCACCCACCATTCCTATAATACAACCTGCCAGCTCCAACCCAGCTGAGAACTCTGATGACACCGGCACCAGCTTTGAGAGGACTGTAGTTGGAGTACAGCGGGAGCTGTTCAAGGAGGTGCGGTGGGGATGTAAAATATGGCAGCCTGCCTAGAGGGGGTGCGTTCGTGCATGATGTCATCTGCAGAACAGGCAGCAGCCATGCAGGGGCGAACATCAATCTTGCAAGAACTTCAACAAAGTATGAAGGAAATCAGCACAGCAGTAAGGGAGTTGACACAACACCTCCAACAACAAACCTTTTAACATGTGCACGAATGCAATATTGACCCCCTCAGGGCCGACCTGGCTGCCTACCACAGTGATGTAGCTGCTATCCTGAAGAACCAGCAGCTCCTCCTTGCTGCAGTACTGCCCTTAATAGACCCACACTTGGCAGCTACTGGGATTTCTGACTCCACGTCTTCAAACACTGAAGTGTGTGTTGCCCCTTCAAACCCACCACCACCAAGGGCAAAAGAGATGACAAACACATCAGAAGATGAAGACGTTGAACAGATTACCTTCACCCGAAAGAGTACCCGGTAGCACTAGTCCCTGCCACTTGGGCACTTATAAACAAGGTCCTGTGCTTTGTAACATGCCAGTCTTGCAACAGCTGCTCACAAGCACTGTTCTCCAGCCCACTGTTTCCCTGGACACTATGGGGGTCATTCTGACCCTGGCGGTCATGGACCGCCAGGGCCAACGACCGCAGAAGCACCGCCAACAGGCTGGCAGTGCTTCCATGGGCATTCTGACTGCGGCGGTACAGCCGTGGTCAGAAACGGGAAACCAGCGGTGTCCCGGCGGTTTCCCTCTGCCCCTGGGAATCCTCCACAGCGGCGCTGCAAGCAGCGCCGCCATGGGGATTCCGACCCCCTTCCCGCCAGCCTGGTTCTGTCGGTTTTCACTGCCAGAACCTAGCTGGTGGGAACGGGTGTCGTGGGGCCCCTGGGGGCCCCTGCAGTGCCCATGCCATTGCCATGGGCACTGCAGGGGCCCCCTAACAGGGCCCCACATAGATTTTCAGTGTCTGCGTGGCAGACACTGAAAATCGCGACGGGTGCAACTGCACCCGTCGCACCCCTTCCACTCCGCCGGATCCATTCGGAGCCGGCATCCTCGTGGAAGGGGGTTTCCCGCTGGGCGGGCGGGCGGCCTTCTGGCGGTCGCCCGCCAGCCCAGCGGGAAACTCAGAATGACCGCTGCGGTCTTTTGACTGCGGTACGGTCTTCTGGCGGTTCCCGCCAGGCCGGCGGCATCCGCCGCCGGCGGGGGTCAGAATGACCCCCTATGTTCTGTGATTGTCTCTCAGTACCTCATTGGCAATTAATGTCCCTCTGCACTGTATGACACTTCACCCCACCATGTCCAATGATGTTCTTTTACACTTGTGTAACATCACAATAGAAGGTGTCACACTAATGGACTCACAATCCTGGACTATGTAAATATAGCACTACAGCACTTTAAATAAAAAATATCACTTACACAACCACTTTGTCTCTGTGTAATGTGACACATCAACCGTAAGGGAGATTATTGATGTTTGCCTCATGTCAATCCCCCTAGAATGTCAATACAACTGCCTTGAAAGATTGTGGGCTGATAACTAGGCACTGTGGTCTGGATTGTACCATCATCTGCCCATCATGAGGATTAAATCTGAAGTAAATAGAAACATCATAGTATAATGCTGTGTTGGACAGAATACGTCTTCTTCAAGGGATGTCTAAGCAGAAAATCATTGTCTTCAAATTTTTCTTCAAGGCAATCTTTATGTATGTGACATTTGACTCAACATTTTCATCACACACACCATACAACAGGAATGGATGTGTACAAGTGTACGTACAAATAAGTAACCTGGCAGTACAATGTAAGAAATTACAGGTGTAAGTTATGTATACTATACTACATGAGATCATACCATCACTCACCTTATCAGGGTTCACATGAACATCAGGCTGCAGCCAGATGTACCGCAGTGTCCTCAATACAAAATCTGGTCTCAAGTATGACAGATTGAAAACATACATCCAAACATGAATACACATTGGGAACCATAGTAAACTTGAGTGGTGGGTGCAATGGATGGCAGATTCCTAGCGAAGGAGCTTTGGTATAGCTGCCACTGTGACAGCTCAATTGGGATTTGGATGCAGGATGGAACACAAATGCAAATACTAAATTGAAACTGTTCACCCATGCCAAGGCCCTGGTCCCCAAGCATATGACACATACTGTGAAGGAGTACCTACGTATTTATTTAACTGTAAAAATAGGATGCTAACCTTAACTAACCTAACCTATCCTAACTACACATTACCCACAACTGGCCCTAACTACCCTAAGCAAAACTTACTTATCACATTTAACGAAACACTCTAAACATCAACCCCCCCTTATATGACGGGACACATGGAGGACAACATATACTAACCTAAACACATACTATCTTATAATAAACAAATATACATTTTGGGGGATTTTGTTTAATACACAAAAACCCCAACGTCATTCCCCACCCACCCAGAAAAAAAAACACGTGTAAAAATATCATACCCTCCACCCCCCAACCCACTAATACTAACTAAACAAACAGCCTATTCTAACCTAACAATAAGCCCCCTAAACCCACTAAGTATAAGAACCAGGAAAGAGGAGGGAGGGGAGGGAATCATGGCTGAGGGTCTCTTGTGGAGGGTTGTGCAGTTGCTGGTGCCATGCTTGGAGGGGGAGGTGCAGGGGCTGCTGTCAGTGGTCCAAGAGTGGAGGATGTTGATGGATCTGCAGTGGTGGCTGTCATCCTTACTGTCACTTGGGTCGTAGTGGTGGTGCTGTTGGTGGTGGCTGTTGTGGACACAGATGGGCCCCCTCGGGCAAATCCCCTCCAAACCCCTGAGGCTCTCTCATGGCAATAACGCCGTGCCATGTGGCGGAACCCAGACTCTACATCCAGAATGTGGCGGTAACGTATTGCCCTCCTCTGAAATTCACAGATCTGGTTGGCTTCCATATTGGCTGCTGTTAAAAAAGATAAAGCCAAATATTACTTACATCATTATGTGATACAGCTACTGATGATAATCAAAAAATACATCTAATGTAGCTGAAACAGGTCATATCACCGTACAGATCACAGATTCTCCCTAAGGAAGTACATGCCAATGCAGCCTACACATGTACTATCTTACATCACAGCAATGCTCAAAAAGATGTGTACATACTTATTTGCTCTACGTATCATTGTTCTGCCATTAGTCACATAACAAATGCTGCACGTCCTCCACATGTGACAGCCCAACTAATGACTATCTTCTGGATGACAATCAAGGGCCACAAGATCTGTGATTTTTAAATTGAATTGCCAGGATGGTATGCAGTTGCTAATCAAGAGTGGGTATCCTAGGTTGGAACAAACGAATTACAGAATTACATGTCTGTGTACTACACTTGGATCCTCACACCTAGGTACACATATTTCATAACCTGTGCCTCGGGGGGATGGACATGCAACACATACTTTCAAACATCAAGGACAGCCAGGAAGCTTTGGACAGCTGTACATGGGTTTAGTCAGTCCACCAAGGAGGGTGTCCAACTCGGATAGACACAAACATTGGACAATCCCATCCACATATATGTTTGTAATTGCAGACAATTGTCAACATCATTTGATACCACCAATACCTGTCCTACAACAAGCACATAGATGCAAGCACCCACCTGGGCATGAGCTGCATGCACACCTCTGACATTGTACTCAAGTGCCACATAAACAAAGCACAACATGTAGAGCTAGATGCTCCTAAGAAGTCAAACATACAGTCTAACATGTTCATTAGTGAACAGAGAGGCTCAAGTCTGTGGGTAATATTTTGGCATCCCTATTCTGTGTGATATAACCCTATTCACATTGCCATGCCTACATGGCTGCACTACAATCCCAAAATCTGACTCTACACCCCTGATTGTCCAAATATGGAAAAATAAGTCAAATTCCAGCCAAGTTACATATCAGATCATGTGCCAGCACATCATACCTTGCTATGTGTCCAACACACAGGAGTCAATCACGCAACAGCTGCAAACACAACACAGAACTGAAATATCAACACTTACTGGATATGTCTGAGTCCGCAAATTGAGCCACTTCTCCAATTGTGTAAGGGGCAGGTCCACCTGTAAAGCATGGAAGGGTGAAATGTGCTCAATGTCTGTGCACTGTACAACACTTTAAAGTAAAATTACTGTGTGGGACATTATATCTGAAAGTCCAGCCCCTCAGGCATCATGATACTCCAACATACATACCACTGCAAACATGTATAGACCCGGTCACTCCAGTGAGTGACACACATACATATGCACACATGCAGTGGCCGTAACTATCATGTGGTGACAAACATGATTCCTCAATTGGTTGCAGACTCATTTATAGAGTATACTCCATTTTATCATTTGTTGTTATGAGAGACATGCAAAGCCACATTCCTGGTGCACTGCAATGCCAGTCACTCCGGTATTGTGGCTTGTACATCAAGGGACAATCAGTTACTGTGTGATGATCATGTGGTTGGAGTAAAGCTCATGATTTAATATGCTTTCTATGGTCCCTTACATGTGGGCCTGTGTTGTGTGTAGGTTACATATGCTAAACATGGATTGGCCATTCATTGAAATCAATACCACAAAGAAATATTTGCTGACAGTGTATATTTTGGTCATCCATGACAGAATGCATGGACACAGGTGTAGTCATTGCACCTGAAATGTGTCACTCATTGCCCTGTGTACCCATGTTGGGTATTGGAATTCACAGTTAGCGACATTCATCATCTTACATTAGCCAAGTTGGGAGATCAGCAGGTATTCAGCAAACTGACACTGTCCCATTATTGAAACAAGGTTTAACAAATGTCCTACTGTGTCAATCATGATGAAGTAGGTTTGAATTTGTATATACCTTGGGAATGGCAGCAGTCACAGGAATGCTGGCCTTCTGATCTTAGCAAACACCCATGTATGTGATAGCCTTCATACTGGGAAGTTAGCTGTTGTACATATGCTGCACTAGATCAGCAGGGGTGTACCAAACGTAAAGTAGCAAAGTATTTGGGGACTTTATATGTATGATGGAATTGGTCAGGGTTCCCTTGCACAACATCATGCAAGTAATACATTGTGACCATGCATTCCCCTACTTCAGGTATCCCATGATGACCCAATAACTTATGAGAAGTGCATGGCTATAAAGTAACACAGATGGCAAATGCATCAGCTCAGCTCCAGCTATTGTGCCCAAGGCCAATTTAAAACAAACAAGAACAATGAACAGAGGGCCAGGGATATTTGTTATTCCTCAATTTGTAGCATTTGCTTCATGTTTTACGCTACAGCTATGGAAAGCAGCACCAAACATTTAGATATGAACCCGTGTGCATTACATTGGCATCCATTCCTAATTTAATTGCCGCACAAACCAAGGCAAACTATCATCCTAAGATATTACCTGAGGTTAGGAAGAACTTTGTACGTATGGCCCAGAATACAGTTCAGACATGAATTCAAAGTAATTGGGGACCCCATTAATTCCTTGCTTTAGCTTGTGAAAAACATCTCTTTCCTGGTACACTCACAGACCATTGATAAAACATATGTTTGAGCCGCATTACCATCATCTATTGACGTGAAAGCAGCACTAATTTACAAGGTCAGGTTGGGTTTTGTAAGTTTGTGCAGCCGTTGCGTTAACAAATGACGGTAATGTGTAGCAGTTATTGTATAACTCAGAGCCACTGTATGTTTAACTTGCATTCCACATGTCCAAAAACATTGCCTGCAGCATATCACCAAATCTGCTACTGTCACTACAGAGCATTTAAATGTGCACATTACTCTGAATTGTACTCACCAACAGGGCCACCAATCGCAACACACAGGTGGTCCAGCAGGTCTTGCTCTCTGGCAACAAGGTCAGCCCAGCGGTGCTTCAGTTTGTGGTCATTGCGCGGTGTATTGAAAATGTGACGCAGATGGTACAGCACCTTTGGACCACCTGAGCCTCCTCTCCACCGTGTGATACCCCTGTATCACCCTGCCACCTGCTTCAATCATCAGGGGGAGGAAGTGGCACACCAGCCAAATAAATCCCCCCAGCTCCTCCTCACCCATTCTCTCCAGACGTGGCTTACCCAACATGACAGAAATAATAGTATTAATAAAGGGTACAGAGGAAAATAAAGGGAAAGGAGGGAGGAAAATGAAAGTAAAGTAACCCACAAACAACCCAACTATCACCAAACTAATAATACCGCCTACAGACTCCCAACAGTACAAGGACAAAATTAGACACCAAATAAGACAATTACACACTTACAATGAACAACTGAGACAATTACAAATAAAACAGATGACAAATAGGATGTCACACATGAGACAAAAGCACAAATTGAACAGACAAAACTCTCAACACAGCCACACAGTCTAGAATAATCACAGACTGCAAAGTGAAAGTGAAAGTACACCGACTGTACCATTTCTGTAAACAGGATATCCTATTCCATCGCTTCCTGCCTCAAATGTGGTGCGTTTTTATTATGATGCATCAAAATTTTATGACGCTTACAGTCTGTGCATCAATTTTTTTTTATGAAAATGCTTAAGAATTACCCAGCATTCATAGTTCCAAATATTTTGCATGGGTAACCAATTTAATGGGGTACAGTGAATTACCGCTTGAGGCCAATGGATGTATAATGGCTGTGAGCGTCATTTTTCAACGCATATGTGGCGATTTTTGCCGCATATGTGTCTTTTTTACACATTTGCGTCATATTATGGGGGTCATTCTGACTTTGACGGGCGGCGGAGGCCGCCCGCCAAAGTCCCGCCGGCAGAATACCGCTGCGCGGTCAAAAGACCGCCGCGGTAATTCTGAGTTTCCCGCTGGGCTGGCGGGCGACCGCCAGAAGGCCACCCGCCAGCCCAGCGGGAAAACCCCCTTCCATGAGGATGCCGGCTCCGAATGGAGCCAGCGGAGTGGAAGGGGTGCGACGGGTGCAGTTGCACCCGTCGCGATTTTCAGTGTCTGCTTGGCAGACACTGAAAATCTAGGTGGGGCCCTGTTAGGGGGCCCCTGCAGTGCCCATGCCATTGGTATGGGCACTGCAGGGGCCCCCAGGGGCCCCACGACACCTGTTACCGCCAGCCAGGTTCTGGCAGTCAAAACCGCCAGAGCCAGGCTGGCGGTAAGGGGGTCGGAATCCCCATGGCGGCGCTGCCTGCAGCGCCGCCATGGAGGATTCCCTTGGGCAGCGGGAAACCGGCGGGACACCGCCGGTTTCCCGTATCTGACCGTGGCAGAATGCCCATGGGAGCACCGCCAGCCTGTTGGCGGTGCTCCCGCGGTCGTTGGCCCTGGTGGTCCATGACCGCCAGGGTCAGAATGACCCCCTTTGTGTCTTTTACTGTGTTTGTGTCATTTCTCACATTTTAAAGTACATGACAGCTGTAACTGTACAGAGATAGGCTGTTTGCACCTGCATTGTGTATTCCCTTGTTTTGGCACATGTGGCAGACCACACTACTGCAGACCATGATACTCATGTTGTTGTACCAGCTGAGCACTCTTCACTGACACAATAGATACCCAAACTTTTTTACTATAAATTAGTATTTCCCAGTTTGAGCAGGTTGTGCATCAATAGAGGATAGCAAGGCTATGTAACTTAATACATGAACTCATTGCCTGAATTAGCTATTTCAATTTTTGTTGGGCCTCTGTGTGAATGTCACAAGATGTGCTTTCATTAATGTGCTTGTATGCATGTGTTGTAAATGTGGATAACCATCAGAAACTAATCAGTGTAGATGTGAGTCAAGATATGTGTTTGTCATACACGTAGCATCAAATGCTGTGTGAACTGCACTGACTTTTGGGACAATACATCTCCCATGACAAACTATACACAGGAAAGATAGAGGACAGTTGGTAATGGCAATGAGTAAGCCATCACATGTACAGGAATGTTGGATACCACATCCTGTTACCTTGTTTGCATACTAGCCATGAGTCAGTCATTTGAAAATGCTATGTAGGTACAGTGTTTGTGGCACAGAGTCTGAAAACAATCCAAAAATATTATGTCATTCCACAGTTTGAGTCCTACAAATGACCTATGTTTCTCGTTTGGCAGTGGAGGACCAGCAGACCAAGTTGTACGGTTTCATATATTTTCAGTGGATAATTTCACAAAGGTGTCCAGTTAAAGTGTGTGGCCATGTGTACCCTGTGTCATTATTGTCCTCCATGTTGTCGCTGTTACGTGAATGCCTACACATGAGTCTGTGGATCCATTCCCTGCATTAACAGAGCATCCTTCAAAGCAGAATTGCCCGAAAGGCAAAGGGGAATCGACAACACACATGGGGATATTTGAGCTATGGCACTGCAGAAGTTTTATGAGGCTGACAACATGGCAACAAAGGGCTCACAAACGCAATGGATCAGTAAATAGAACCCGGCAGCTTTCATCACAACATTTGTATACAGGGTGGTATTGAAAATTCCCACTGCAACAGGGAACATCAGTGCTCTGTGCTGATTAATCTCACAGCTAGTCGCCACGCAACCAAGATCATTGGGTTGCAGACAATGTGAATCTGTGTGTGGACAGTGAGGGCACAAACATGTTTTGTCCACTCATGCACATTAGCAAAAGTTTTTTTGTGCTGGGAGCACCATTCGCAATCCATGCATACAGCCATAGTACACTGTCACTGTTTGTCACTCATGCATACATGAAACACAGGCAAGGGATAGAGCCGGGATTAGGCTATTTGAATACATGTTCCAGACCTTGACACCATATGTAAACTGATAAACTATACAATATATTTATGGATTCATCGTAGACCTACCAGACACAATACCCCAGGAGGAAAGTGACTGCATGGAAAGCAACTATGAGAGAAATGTAGCCACAAGGAACCTCTATGGTAACACAAAGACAGGTAACAATCAGGCTAACAGGATGCATGCTCTGTCAGGAACTAACATGAACAAGGCAAATGCACAGTGAGCAGACTCAGACTGGGAAAAGCCTGAACAACACTGTGGAAAATTAAAACTGGATTAGTGCTGTTGGCTGCAATGTTACACAATAAACCAAGGGCTGTGTTACACAAGTGGTTTATACGGCAATGCACAACAAGGATATTCAGAAAATGGCAGCTTCTAAGCAGTTCCAGGCAGCAGCAATGGCAGTGCAGGTTCAAATGGATGGTCTGCATAGAAGTGCTCACAGGTGTGTACAGCATCAGTTTCTCAGGAGTCCTGTAGGTGTGAATCCAGTTTAAAGGAACAACAGTACCTTTCACATGGGAAGCAATGGGCAGGTGATTACAGGCCCTACAGACTACCAGGCAGTGCATTTTGGGACCTGCAGTCCATGCAGTCAGATGAACTAGGACTATGGCATGCCATACTAAAGAGGGTAGCACACTGGAGTCAGAATGTGAGTCTGGGTGTGTGTAGATGATGGATTATCTGAGTACAAATAGTCCTGTTACAGGGCCACCTAGAGAAGGGTGGGGAGAGACTGAATAAATGCCTGTGACAGAACTTATAACCTGGGATGGCATGCACAGGGAATGCCTTGTGAGCAATGCCTGTCATACTTGGGGCACTTGTGCTATCCATTTGCAGCTTACATGGACTTCCTGTCACACATGCTACTTGCAGAGATAGCTGATGTCACAATTACTGCTGTCAAGGGTGTGGTCATACATTCCTGTTAATAATACAATTGCAAATCCACTGCCTCTTGTATGAAGCAGGTTTTTTACTTGTGATAGATGGTGTCTTAGTTGTGTGCCATATGCTGCAATGAACCATGTTGCCAACATGGATGTGTCCCATAGTTGTCCTACTCTGACATTGCCCTTCAAATGTGAAATAAACACCATATATGTCATTTACACTGTGTGTGAAGTTGGGTGTACATTCATACCCAACAAATGTGATATGGCGTTTTCAGTATACTAATCTGTATTACTGCACTGCTCCATGAGGCTAAACTCTGATTGTGATCCCTAGGGATCATGTATTGCATAAATAATCACCCAGACCATGATATAGTGATTAGATTATGTGTTTAATGAGATATGGTAAGAAAGTGGTGATGGTGACTATAGTTAAAAGATGTTTTGTACAATGTGTTGTCTCCGACGCAATCCTGCAGCAGTGTTTGGATGGTCCCCCTCATGTTGATGGACAGCATCCTCCTCTTTCTCCTCTTCAGGCATTTGTGGGTCTGGTTCATAGTGGGGAATGTTCCTCTTTACACATATATTGTGAAGGATGGCACAGGTCAGAATGATCTTGCAGACCATTTCCGGTGAGTATAAGAGGCTGCCTCTGGCGATGTTGAGGCACCTGAATCTTGACTTCAGGATGCCAAAGGTCCTCTCTACTATGGTGCGTGTCACATTATAGGCACGCTCTGCTGCAGTGCTTGGGTTTGCAAATGGGGTATTGATCCATGGTTGGATCCCATACCCCTGATCAGCTGAAAGAGAAAATGAGTGGAAAATGTTGATGGAGTTGCACCATGATTATCACTTTGCATGGCAGTTGTTATCTTGTGTTGTCTGTGACTCATCTGTGTTTGTGTTATTGTGTGGAATCCTAGGCTTCTAGGATGTACCATCAGCAGTGGGTTGTTTCATTATCTGAACTGGTGTTTGGTTTATTGACCGGATGTCAATGGTATTTTTGCACACTTGGAGTGCAATGTGTACTCCCACGCATTATGTCATGTGAAAGAGATGTCCATGTGTCTTAACTGGGGGTGGCATGATACTTCCATACACAGAATCAATTCCACAGTGGTGGTAACACGGTTGCATCTATATGGCCTGAACATCCCATCCAATTTCATATATGTAATAGAATTTGTTAAACATCAGTGAGGCCCTTTGATTTGGCTTGGTGAAAATGTACAGCACATCTCCATAAGTTGGCAGCACTGAAGTGTTGACAATTGACAACGCACAAATACCCCATGTGTGACAAGTTCTATGCAAACCTATTTTTCTGCCCTCACCGAATTTGCTCATGTTCAAACGTTTACCTACACTACTGAACCTGGTCCACGTAATGTGGCTAACTTGGTTGTGGGGGTGAAGGTATAATTCTAAGAAGGTCCATATGCCTGGACATCTGTTGTGTATATGTGTAATGGTCTCAATCTGTATGTGTAGCAATGTGCACTTTGCAATATTGTCACATCAATATGTGTTCTTTGCACAGTCCACTTGCTTATTGGTATTGGGCAATGTCAGCTGAGGAGTGATGTGAGATGTTGGTACAGCATCATCATCATGCTATGTGTCTCATGGTGTTTGACCTGCAGCGAAACACATTGCACACCCCTTACACGGTACATATTGGTTGGAAGGGTGTGTGATTGAGTGTCATTGATGTGATGTTGAAAGCTCCATCTTCCAAGTTGTACTGCAAGTTAAGGCCATGTTGTTGTCACTGTGTGGTTTTAAATTGTTCCCTTGTGTCTCTGGAGTGGCATCTGTTTTTATTTGCATCTGTCATTTGTCCATAGGTCTGTATCCCATTGGGTCAGGATTTCAAACATGACTAGCAGTGTCACAACCTCAGTGTCTTCCTGGGCATGTGTCAATGTAGTGGTGTATGTGTTGTGTGTCCTATAGGGTTGCTGTGCTGTGTGTATATAACCGGGTTTCAGTACTTACCAACAAGTAGGCCATTTCCATATTGTCCATCCTAGAAGTGTTGATTGATGGTGCAGTGGTGGAAGATGAATGAATCATGTACACTCCCAGGATACTTTGCCACAATGTTGGTGATCAAACCCCAGTGATCCACAATGGCCTGCACATTGATGGAGTGTGTGTGCTTCTTGTTGTGGTATAGATGCTTGGTTGCAGGAGGTGGCACAATCCATACATGTGTGCAGTCAATGGCACCAAGCACATGTGAGAAGCCGTTGATTTGGTAGAAGCCCTGTTTGGTCTCCTGTTGCTTCTGTTGTGTGTTGGGGAAGCTGATGTGGCGGGGTGTGAAGGAGATGATGGCATCCAGTACCTTGGGTAGGAAGGCAGAGAATGAGGGATGTGAGATCCCAGCAACGAGGGCACCAGTGGTTTGAAAAGAGCCACTTGCCAATAGGTGGAGGACAGCTAGCAGCTTGGTCTCTGGTGGAAAGATGTGGGGTGTCTGCAAGCTGGGTGCCAACTGTGGCTCAATGTGGCGAAGTAGCTGCAGTATGGCTTGCCAGTTTAGTCTGTACCTCTGGATGATGTCATGTTCCCTGAGGCCCAGAAGGGTTGTCCTGGTCTGGAATATCCTCTCCTGCCTTCTGCGTTGCCTTTGGTGTCCCTGTTGGTGTAGTGGAAGCTGCTGGTGTTGCTCCTGTGCTTTGCGTCTTCGTGCATGCTGGATGAATAGTACCTCCATGTCTTCCTTTTGGAGCTCTGATGTTGCTTCTGTGTGCTTTCCTTAAGTACTGGTGTGTTTGCCCCATTTTAACGCCTGCCCTGACCCAGGTGTTAATTTTTGACGCAAATCAGGCTGTGCGCCATTTTCCGACTCCACTTCCCAGCCATGCAGGATTTTCGCACTGTAGGATAAATATGGCTCACGGGTGTTTGAGTCATTTTTTGGACGGGAACGCCTACCTTGCATGTCATTAACTCAAGGCGGTTTCACGCATCCAGAAAATGACACACACGGAGGAATTTTGGCGCTCGGTGTCAAAGTATAAATATGGTGTTAGGTTTGCGCCAAATTTGCGTCAAAATTTTTGATGCAAATGTGGCACAGACAGAGTATAAATATGCCCCTAGGTGATGCATGTGAAGGGGTTGCATTTACAAGGCAGCGTTAATACACAAAAAGTGGCTTAACACCACCTTGTAAATGCAGAGCGGGCATTGCTCCACTGTGGTATCAGTAAAAGTGATGGTCCAGTGGTGTTAGGGGCTTGTACATAGGGCCCTATGTGTGGGTGATGTGTGAAGTGATACATGTTGCACATGTGTTGATCAGCAGTCATCCATGAGTCACTATTCATGTGTGCGGAGTGTGGTGTGTGTATTGTTTGACCCGTATGTCTTATTTGGTGTATGTATTATAGCTGCTGCTTGTTTACCTACGAGTAGGCCATTGTCATATTATCCATCCTGGAAGCTTTGGTTGATAATGGAGTGCCAGAAGATATAAGCCTCATGCACGCTGTCAGGATATTTTACCAGCACATTGATAAAGAACCCCCGATGATCCACAATGGCCTGCACATTAATGGAGTGTGTGTGCTTCCTGTTCCTATAAAGATGTTCTGTTGCAGCCGGAGGGATGAGTTGTACATGTGTGCAGTCCATGGCACCCATCACATGTGGAAACCTAGCAATTGTATAAAATCCTTGTTTTATTTCCCATTGCAGTTGCTGGGTGTTGAGAAAGAGGATGTGGTGGGAGTGAGGTGAATGATGGTGTCCAGTACAGATAGCAGGAAGGCAGAGAAGGATGGTTGTGGTATTACAACCCCTCATGCTGCAGTTGCCTGAAAAGTGCAGAAGTCAGCATGTGCAGCACAGCCAGGAACTTTGTCAATGGTGGTGTATTTGTCACCCTGTCAGCTCTTGCTGTGATTGTGGGTGCAATATGGTGGAGCAGCTGGACAATGAAGTCCCACTTCAGACGGTAATATTTGATGACCTCTTCTCTGAGGCCAAGGATGAACGTCTGTTGGTGATGGATTTTCTCTCTTCTCCTGCACTGCCTTTGTGGTGGCTGTTATGATGTTGGTGGGTGATGCGGTGGTGCTAGTGGTGCTTGTTGTCATCGTTGTCATCACCTCCATGTGCCTCGATGGAGTAGTAGCAAGTCCATCTTGTCCTGTAGGTTGCCAGAGTGCCTTGTGTGTGAGTTCCTTACATACCTGTGCCTGTGTGTCATTTTAACGCCTGGTCCGACCGGAGGTTAAATTTTTGACCCTATTCACAGCTAGCACCATTTTATCTTAGCGCGTCTTTTTTCTGGAAGCTTGTAAATATGACGCTAGCGGGCTAGCATAGTTTTTTAGCAGGGGACACTTATCCTGCATGTCATTGCCAGTAGATGGTGCAGAGAGAAGCGGCACTCCTGAAAAATGTTGCATGCCTAGGAAAAGTGGAGCTAGACAGGTCTAGCACCACTTTGTAAATATGGCGCTGAGTTACCGCCACCATTGCACCAGAAAAATGGCACAATAGCGGCACTAATGCCTTGTAAATATGCCCCCTAATTTCTTACAGTTGCAGTCCACGTCACAGTCAAGGAAGATAAAGATGCCGAAGAAGAGGATGAAGTGGAGGAGGAAGGAGAGAATATCCTGACAATGACCCCAGAGGAGAGAGAGGAGGGCTCATAAATGTGAGCTTCCCTACCATATCCAAAGCAAGGAGCAGATTGTCCTCCCTGAACCTAACCCCTGGGGAATTGAAAGGACATGGGAGCTGAGACAGACCCAAAACTGCAGCTGGTCAAGCTGAAATTAGTGGCAGAAGAGAAAAAGTCTGAAAGGGTCTTAGAGAAAAAGAGAAAAAGCCAGAGATGGACGAAAAAAAGGTTGGCCTTGCAGGACAAGAAGGTTTTGTTGGCTCATGCAGTGAGTCAGAAGGAATTGGATGTCAAGGCCTTTCACAGAGTCCAGTGAAGATGGTGGCAGTGACACAGAGCTGCCTAGAAGAGACAAACAGGTCCACACCCCTAAAGTCTGATTCCTATCTATGTAGTGGGGGATGAAAATGATAAGTGGTTTGCAACATATTAGGTAGCCCTGCATATACATGCATTCCCAGAGGAGGACTGAGGAGCTAATCTATAGAAGCACATGCCAATTGTTATGAGGGATACCCTGTCGGCTCTAGAGGTAGATAACCAATTGACATTTCCCCCCATAAAGAAGGCCCCTATCACCAAGTTTGGTCTCACCCCAAAGAAATACCACTTAATGTTTATGGATAGTCATAAATTGTCTATCCAGTCTTGGGTGGATTTTATGGATTACTGCAGTATGGCACTAAGTTGTTGGGTGAAAGGCAACAAAGTGAGTGGCTATGATGAGCTGTACAATCTAATTCTAAGAGCGCACATGTTCAGTAATTGCTTTGCAGGTAAACACCTGATTGACTCCAAGCTCACTGTACCAAGAGTGCCTTCAAAGGAGGCTGAACTCTGGATTACTACCAGAGTGTCGAGGAAGGTACATAGTGGTGAACACTGGAAGAGTGAACAGGATCCCACAAGAAAAGAAAACAAAAAAGAAAAAACAAAGTCATTCTCACAAGTCCCCAAAATAGTTTTCAGTGGATGCATTCTTTGTCAGACATCAGACATGGGTATATCTCTGTGAGTTGGGACATATAAATGTGGCATTATTCGTACCTGACAATCACACTGATACAACATGGAATGTGGCATCTCTTTCAATGACATATACTTTTCGGTGTTAGTGTGCACTCTCAAGTTGCACTGTAACATATTATGCTTACACACCCAAGGCCTATGACGGTGATAGCTGCATTTCACACAAACAATCCCACAAGCATACCCTAAAATACAGCCAGACAGCAATCTACCTGCAGTTCATGTCTCAAGAATCTTTTTCGAAACAGAAAGGATTCCAAATGTCTTTACACCTTGGATTGAAAATCTTTTCACTAAAACACCTTTTTTGTTCTTTGTCTTTTTCATATTATTATTATTATTATAAGTAAGTGCAGGTTGGTAGATGTAGCAGTATCGTTGCTTTCGTATTCATAATGTTATCAACTCTATTATATGTATATTTATTCTAATTCTTCTCCTTCTCCTTCTTCTTCTTATAATTATTAGTATTATTATTATTATTATTATTATTATTATTATTATTATTATTAGTAGTAGTAGTAGTATTATGCCACCTCTCTAGCTGGCGGTTTGTTTTCTTGTTTCAGGTGACTAATTGGATCCACGTTGTTATCTGTATTACCATTACAGTGACCTTCGCTGCCCTCCGTTTACGTTTTATAATCGACGAGTTATTGTACAATGTGAGTCTGTGGTTCATTCATCGCCAGTTTCTTCCCCTAAAAAAAATGCTCCATATAATCAGTCATCTTTGTTTCGTTTGGGCCCTCCAGTGTTCACCTATACCCAATCTTCTTTCAATTATTGGCAGCTTTCAGCCATCCATCTCTATTAGCATAAATAATGCGCCACTTTAAAGTCCATCATTTTCCATTAAATCTGTAAACTGACTAAAGCCCTTCTAAGATCCCCCGAGGCGTTTATTTAGTGGTGACGTGTGCAAAGTGCCCCTGCCAAGGGATGTCAGGCTTATGCGATGCACCGGGTAAAGAAACTTTTTAAAAAACAACAGTCTCAATAAAAGTGCAGGAATGAGGCAAATTGGGGGGTGCTGGGGAAGGGGGGATTTGTCTGCTCCTCCCTCCTACCTAAACGAGTCAGATGCTTTTCACCTTTCCTAGTTTTCTGAGCACAGTTCCGAAAGTGTTATACTGTAGAGGTTAAAAAGGTGGGGGCTGATTCAAAAGATCGTAAACTCCAAATGTGAACTGTGCTATGTACAATTTTTATCATGGTATTAGTTTGTCACTTTTGGGGCACAGGCATTCATTTCCAAACGATTCGAACATGCAGCATACAAAGCCACAATGTGCGAGTACCAGTACGGTACTTGCATACACTAATTAATTGTGAAGTGGTTCTGGAAGGGGCAATAGAGAAGACAAGAAAATCTACCCTCCCCCCCCCCCCCCCCCCCCCCCACCCCGCTTCACCCGCCCCACGCCTCGCCCTCTCTCCCCGCTTCCCAAACCCCATGGGTGAGAGTCAGCCTTAATTCGATAACTGGGATGCGGAGGGCAGCGACCGCCACAGGGCATCCTTGGCACTGCATCTGCTGTACTATTGATAGAGATGCTTCTTGAATTGGGTCAGTTGTACTAAACCCACACACATACATTCGTGTGCACGTGTGCGCACGGATTCTGCATAAATGGAGTAGAAAAATATGGCATTTACTTGATTTTACAGAACAGCTTTATTATCTTAAAGCTCGTTTTTGCCACAAAAGATGCTCCTTCCAATACACTTCCTGAACACATTGAACCAATAGGCACACTTTCCCACATGTTCCGCCCTGGGGCACAAGCGGGCACCTGCAGCCACTACAGTTCGCGGGAATGGGTTGCAGTCCATCAAGGTGCCCACATTCAGCTTATTACGGCAAATTAATATTTGTAGCGTATGGGGCACTTAGGCCCCTCTTCATATTGTGCAGGGGGGCATCATTTTGTATTACACCACTGGTTCCGCCCAACCTGTGCCCTATCCATGTTGCTGTACGCTAGGCACTGATGTAAGTACAGGGAAACTATGTCACACATGATTGTGTGTACTTAGGTGCTACTTTACTTCAAACCTTTGCCACAACTCTCACAATCCCTGAGTAACGACCACTTCTCAAAATCGTGTGATGGAAAGTAAGAAGAGGTAAAAACTATAGTCATTGCTTACCTGCGCACATATGAATACCATTTACGGATTTGAATATTACATTTTTGAATCAAGCTTCTTTTATTTTTTAAATTATGATTTTACCAGTGTAGGTCAGAGGTCCACCAGTGACAACAGTTTATAGATTTGAACCTACATGCTACGGCAAAAAGTCAAAGGTGGCCCTGAGTGTTACACGTTGAATCAAGTTAAAACCTTATGAATAATGTGCATTAGCAACATATCCAAAATGCCAGTCTTAAAGTGTTTTCTGAGGCTTACAGTTACGGTCGAGACGGACTTGAGCGGTCAGGCTGCACCAGATTTTCGATGCGATAAAATTAATGTCGGGCTGAGGACAACTGTAATAGACCTTCAAGAACGGCTCAATACCTAGGCATTAGCTGTACCTGCCTGCAAATCCAATCCAGGAGATACTTTATTGACTGCCGCTAATGCTCTGAAGAGGCTCATCAAGAAGAGTATAATGAATTGTTTTAATAGTCACACAGGTATGCTCCAATTAGGCTGTCTTCGTTTGATAAAACCGTTGGAGACCATTTAAACGCACGTATAAGATTCTCCCGTATACCCTTCAATGGAGAAGTTAGCAGCAGTCAACGTTTTGTGATACACAAAGCAAATTGAAGAATTGATATGTATAGAATGTCACAGCATGGTGTAACCTGACCTAAACTACCCATCCATAACATAACACAACAAAACATATCAGGCTTTTTCCCTCATCCTTGCAGCCCCGTAGAAAAGCCAGCAATATCAAAGGTGAGATTTTGGGTCATCCCCAACGCTAGGTACATGGTTTGCGAAGGAAAGCTGGCCATATAAGTCTCCAGGACTCTTCAAAACAGCACTAGATGAGCGAATGCGGGCCATGGAAGCATATAGGGTGAGGATGAGTTGGGGTACAGCACGACACGAGTATCAAGTAAAGACTGGAAGGTCAGAAACATATAAATATGTATACAGTTGAGAGAGCGTAGTTTAAATATTATATATATTAGACTTGAAATGCTTATTCCTAACAATGCTGCATACAAAAACGATTACATAATATTATTCATTTGAATGTATTCTTAACACAATTATAAGTGTGAAGCTGCTATTGTACTTATATACTAATGTCGATTATAAGAAATAATTGTTTGCATTAATTGAATATGTTAACCTCTATAAGGATTACGTTTATTAGAATCCATGAGTCTTAAGTTAGCGTGAGTTGAAAACTTAGTCAAGTAGCTCTCATATTAAAGCATGTTTTTCTGTTCCTTCAGTGTGCTGACTCGCAAAAGGCCATGACCCAGCATTTGTTCTTTTCTCCGCTTAGTGTATCAATGGCAGTTATATTCCCACCCGCTTGCTAGATGTTTTAGTATAAGTCTTATACGCTTTGCAACAATTATGGAAACTTCCAAGGACATTCGACCATGGACAAAGGAACTTTTGACCTGATGAACGTGCCAGAAAATGAAGTAACCCTGGATGTGCCACCTACGAAAACGTCAATTATGAAGACCAATCAAAATATTCTAGTCTATCATGAAATGACAAATGCATTACTTAATGTATAATTTGATAGGTTGAAGATAGTGGGGTGTAGTGACTATCCAATAGAATTTTGGGGGAATGTATTATGAAATGGGATAAAAACTCATGACACAGGAGACTCGGGAGTATTAGGTAGGGAATGATATCGATTGCATCCAGAAACTCTGTCACTCTATTTGGTGATTTGAGACTTAGACAAAACCATCCTCATCCATAGACTGCCCCATTTACACTTTCCCTCCTTATGAGGGAAGTTTCCCCTTTCCTTAGATGAGATAGACTGTTGGTGCTCTTACTGATGTCCTGAAGACGAAGACTGATCCTGTATGCTGACTCATTCCGAGGAGGGTAACTATGACAATTGCTATTGTAATTCGTCTAAATGCTTTTCCTTTCTAGGTACCAACTGCTGTATTTTTTGGTTAGAAACCCTAGTTAGATGTTTTTCAAATTGGTGTTCTAAATTGTTTTGCATGAAGTCCAACATGCTGATGCCAATTAGCGGTTAGATTAGGTATTCACCTTGACTGACACCAACAGACGTGACTGACATTGTACTATGCTGAACTGGGCTTATACAGTATGATGATCTATGCATTCTGACGTGTATATCTCTTATGTTAGTGTCTTAATGGTTCTGATTTTTACATTGTCAAAATCTTATCACAGTTGCCATATCGTGACTATGCTTCTTTGCTTCTTGGTTTTGAGATTAATACATCTGCTGTTAGATTGTAATCAATAGGGAATAAAATTCACAAAACTTCAACAAAGGTGTGGTTATTCATGACTGAAAGGTCACGGTTGCGCCGACAGTTTAACTAATGTCTAAACTGAAATATATTGTGGTGATATATGTTGATAATATTATTGATGTATTGCTTGACATATTGATCAGTTACCTCGTTTTACGGTGTCTCACCACTGGGTCAAAAGATTCATCAGCCTAAAACGAGTCCTAATGTGTATAAATTACCATAGAAGGACGCGTTAACACAGTAAAACTGTGGTGAAGCACTTATCAAATACACAATGGAATGTGGTAACAAATAAAAAAAAAGTAGTGCCAAAATATTGTATATGAATTGTACATCACAGGCAGGCTAATCATAAAGGTAAATCTACTTGTGTACATTTACTCATGTGTATATTTACTATTACAACTAGGTATAATTCTCTACTTTCTTGTTATTCACCACTTCTAAGTGTAGATTTACCACCTAAGTGATAACCTACGTACCTCCACTCCCTCAAATCGGGAGTGGCACCTCCTACAACTGGAATTACGAGTCAAAAGTTATTACTTTTGACTTTGTACATGCAGGTGGAGATATTCGCCAGCTGGGCGGAAATCTCCCCATGGGAAAGTATAGGGAATTTATTAAAGTCTATTATCCTCAGAAATATATTGAAATGGTTTATAGCAAACTATAAATGTAAATTGATCTAAAATATTTATTTTAACATAGAATTATAAAAAAGAATGTAACACAGCATTACCTCATCAAACTAAATGGTTTGTGTAGGAAAGTGAGCTTCTTTGCAGATGCCAACCTCCCCCACTTTTTGGCCCATTTTAGAACTACTAAATGCTGATTTTCAACTCTGACAGTACACAGAGGCCTGCTAATCAGACCTCAGTGCCAGTGTTCCTTCCTTAAAACAAGGTATGTCCAATTGTTTATAATTGGCACAGAACTTTAGCACCCATCTAAGTCCCTAGTAAATGGTACTCTTGGTCCTAAGGTATGAGTACTAAAGAAGGTCCCCAAAGGCTCCAGCATAACTTATGACACCCTAAGGGACCCACACACAAATTGCACACAGCCTGTCATCATGGAATGTGTGTCAGGGTGCAAACCCTGAGTGAAAACACAACTTGGCACATACATTGTGTGCCATAGCACAATCACTACATGCACTATATGTAAGTCACGGCTACACCAGGTCTTAAGAGCCCTAAGGAAGGGTGCATTATAATACATGTTAGGCGAGCCTGCATGACCAGGTATGCCCCTGTGGTGTCTAGTTCTATTAGTAGATATTGCAATTGACCAGGCAGCCATCTTAAAGCATGTACTGGGCACTGGTCAGCACAAGTGACCCATCTACATGATGGCTGAACAGAAAATAGTGGTGTTTGGTATCCAACACCGCATATTAATTAATCCATAGTGATGCCAGTATTGAATTTATTATGGCATACACCAGAGGGACACCTTAGAAGTGCCCCCAGAAACCTACTAGTCCTCTGGTGTGCTGGCTGCCACTACTAACACGTTTTTTACCCTCTGGAGGTGGGAGCCTCTGCACTCCGAGGTCAGAAACAATGCATGCTCTGGCAGGAGGTGTTATCAGCTCCATCAACAGGATGGCTAGCAGATCTGAATACTAAGGCAGGATACTTCAAACTCCCTTCTGCCTTTGGTATGCGACCTCCAGCCTCCCCTAGGCTGGGGAGAGGAGACCCCCCTAGCCTAAGACCCATCTGGCAACAGGACAGGTAGGAAATTAGATAGTCAGGAGGTGTGTTGCACACACAGGCTGAACCCACCCCTGAAGGGAGACAGCCTGAAGTGAAAATGAAATGAAATGAGAAATTCCACCATTGTGTGTGTGGTGGAATTAGGGATTCTGGGATAGGGTAATCCTCACTCCCCACAGGAAGTGGTCATCAAAGGGGTGTAGTAACCTCAAGGGTTAGTAGCCCATTGACTACTACCCTTCACCCCCCTTAATGCCCCTAAATTAAGTATTTAGGGGATACCTGACAACAGGAAAGCAGATCAAGTCTGAGATCAAGACCAAGTCAAGACTCAACTACTGCGAACCGAGGAAAACTGAAGACTGACTGAAGACAGTGAGGACAGAAGACCTGCGCCAAAGATTATCACAAAACCCCAACAGGCTGCTTGTGATTCGATCATGTCTGGACCAACTTCACAAAGAGCTGGACACACTCCCCAAACCCTTTGAGGACTGCCCAGCACCTAAACCACTGGGAAAGATCTCTCTTGAAGCGGACAAGCTCCTTCCCTGCATCTGCAGGCACCATTTGCATGGTCCTGTACTTTGTCCCTTAGGCCACTGGACCCTCCCTGGGATCAATGAGCCAGAAGACGTTTTGGAGCCCAAGAGGTCAACTCCGCCACTTCCCTGAAGCCCTGAGAGGCTGATCCTTCTAGGAGGCTCCCTGAACCTATACCTTGGGTACTGACCCTCTTGTATCAACCAAGTCCTGTTGGTGGTCCAATCTGGACTCCAGCAGCAACAAAGCCAACTTAACATCGAGGGACCTAAGGATCCACAAGGCCATTCAAAAGAGTGCCCCCGTGCCCTGTTTTCTCCCTGCACCGGGTAACCAAGACCCAGAGCAAGTCTCTGACCACTGTAACCCAACACCTCAAAGCACCGCTGCACCCAAGCCCCACAGCCTGTGTCCGAGGGAGTCAAAGGTGCCCACGGAGTCCTGGGACCTTCTGGAACTGAGCCCACCTTTGGGTTTGGCATGACTGGACTCTCAGTCACCGCCTGCAGCCTCATTTTGCAGGCTTCCTCTACTGCAGGTGCTCCGGTGAAAGAAACCCAACACCTCAGGGTACATTTGCACCTGGCCACCCCGGTACGAGGAGAGGAGGACCAAAGGTGTCCCTACATGCCGAGCATCTCAAGAACTGAACCCCCTTGTGGGTTCACCCAGACTGGCCCCCCAGTCCCAGCTTGCAGCATCTTTCTGATCGGACTGTTCCCCTTTGATGTGAATGGGACACCCAATGCCTTAACACACCTCCGCAACTGGACACCCCAGAGCCTCCTGAGGTGACCTGTTGGGGTGACCTCGGACCGTGCCCCATACTCACCTTATGTCCCAGCGAACAGTCCTGTTATTGTAGTACATGTCCTTCCCCCATAGAATAACATTACTGCATTAAAAAATAGCAGTGTCGAATTTTGAAAACTGTAAGAATTGATATCTCAAAAAGTACTCTTCTATTTCTGATGATCTTGGTGTCTAAATTTATATAAATATATGTGTTATTTGTATAAATTGGTGTTGGATTTCTTTATTGAGTCTGCGTCTCCTTTACTGGCTCTGTGTGTGCAGCAAATGCTTAACACTGTGCTCTAATAAGACTAACTGCTTGCCCACACTATCACAAAAGAGAGCTTTTAGGGCTACTATTTAAACCCTTTCAGCCAATAAGGGTCGCTCTGGCCTATATGCCTAGTGTCTTCTTACATTGATACTTTACATAGATAGTCAGCTTCCTACAGTTTGTTAATTAATTTAAAAGTCATAATCCAATTTATAGATAATAATTTATTTTTTTAACAATATTTAAACAAATCCCACTCTCAATAACATTTTCATTTTTATTTATTATGCACTAATGGCCTAATTATGAGGCTGGTGGTGGTCAGGATCGCCGCTGCTGTGGGGGTCCAACCACCACATTATGACCCTGGCGGTCAGCCCACCAAGAATCTTCCATCTTTGCTGGGATCAATGATCAAGACGGGCTGACGGTGATGGAGGTCAGAATCATCCAGGGCCTGCAGCGCATGCAGTGCTGCACCTGCTGCTTACAACCTGGCTCTCCACCAGCCTTTTCATGGTTGTACCACCATCATAAAAAGGCTGGCAGGGAACAGGTGCAGGGGGCTACAGGGGGGCCCTGCACTGCCCATGCACTTGGCATGGGAGGTGCAGGATCCCCCTGCCCAGCACCCTTGCAATGTTCACTATCAGCTTTGCAGACAGTGAGCATTGCAAGGGTGCTAGTGCCCCGCTGGCTCTTATGAGTCAGCGACAATGCTGCCACCACTTTCTCACTGATCTAAATGGTGAAAACCTTGATTTCCTCCCATCAGCCCAGCAGGATGGTGTAATAGGTCCGGGGGGAGGTAGTAAGTATGACGGCAACCTTTCTGTTGGAAGTTCAGCAGACGGGTCATCCCGTCCGCCAAACTCCCAATCAGGCCCCTTATGTTGTTAAAAGTTATGATTTAAATAATTTTAATTAAATTATTAGTAAAAGTTTATTATTTTTAAATTAAATGTATTATAATATTGAAAAATAAGAAAAAGGTTAATTCATATATTTTAACTGTAAAGAATATGTATTTTACATCTGGATCCATGTAATAATGTAAACTATTTAACATTAGTTCCTATAAGATGTCGCTTTATTTCACTGCTTCTATGATATAATGTTGCAGTACTTGTGAGTGGCCATGTGTAGTTCTTGACCTACTTTAAGGCTGGGTTGGAGTATATTCATACTTGTGGTCTAGTAACTTTAGAAGTGCATCTTCCCTCCAGTGTAGCAGAGGTAATAACGTCTGCTGCCCTTGTGAACAGCTGCATGTCATATTTACAGATGTCTGCCTGCCTAGTGGAAATCTCAGTGCCATTACAA
This sequence comes from Pleurodeles waltl, assembly GCF_031143425.1. Lineage (NCBI taxonomy): Eukaryota > Metazoa > Chordata > Amphibia > Caudata > Salamandridae > Pleurodeles > Pleurodeles waltl. The sequence goes on from NC_090447.1 coordinate 413,845,622, forward strand.
CAGCTGCAGCTAGAATGACTGCTTTGAAGGTACCGAATATTAGCTGAGTGGCTGCCATCGCTCATGCAGCTGATCAGCAAATCTTTTTATTTTTCAGGAACAAACTCTTAAAGCAGAAGTTTGTTTTTGTAAAACTAAATACTAACGGCCATGATGTGAAGGTTATTTTGTTTTCTGATCAGGACCACCACGCTTTTTCTTTCTCTTCAGAACAGATTAAAAATACATCAGACCGGGTGAACAGTCTGATGTAGTTACACCAATGACCCCAAATCCAGTGGGCATTTAAGTAAGCCAGTATGAACACCACTGGAAGGAACAAATGTTCTGCCTGACTCCAAATAGAGTGGGCGGGCCATAATTTTGGGGAAAGTTTACACTGTCAAATTTGCGATGCAGTACCCTGTACTCCAAACTTGAAATAAGCCCGTACTTTTTTGTGGGTGCTAGTTTGTGTTATCATGTCCCTCTCTATAACCTTCCTTAGAAGTCCCTAAACTCTTCTCATTTAGTAGTAACAGCTCCCCATATACCTGCCACTTCCCCTTGTTCTTCTTACATGTACTACAGAAATGTATACCTTTGTGAGCCGATATCTCTGTGAACTTTATGGAGCTCTCCACACAAAAGAAAACAGAGGCAGAGGTTTCCATCCATAGGTATCTAAATGCCATTTTGTGATAGATTGAGTACTAATACTGTAGGGCTACTTCACATCTTATGAAATGTGTTTCGCATTTTGTGAATAGGCTTTCATATGTTTAAATCCTGAATCTCATCGGTAAGTCATGTGTTTCCAAGTACGTTCTGGGAATTGTGAAACTAATTGAACATGTTGAACATGTTCTCAGTACTTTAGTCGAATCCCTAAAGGTGGTTACTACTTGACAGGAATGTGAGTCCCTCACAAATAATAAGTCTGCTACAACCCCCCATCTAACAGGAAGCAACTACCCCCAATTGTAGCTTGTCACTCTTTCAGGCACTACAAAGCTACTCAGAGGAGGTGGTGTGGGTTAGTAACACAGTCACACCCTCCCATCAGTTCACACCCCTAGTGAGCACTGAACCTTAAGATCACAATACCCCATATAGTATACATTATGTACAGTATAACAGGGTGCAGTTACCAAAAGGCAGGCCTACTGGCTTTACACGGTGTAGTCACAGTCATAAAAGCAGAAATGTGTCATGAAAAAGGAACACAGCACCATTAAAACCACTAAGGGTATCACCTTCCAACAATGACATCCATTAATACCTTTAATGATTCACTGCATTGGGGAAAGGTGCATTTTGCTGGTGGTGGCGTGGACCAGCCACCAGGAGTGGTTTCCACAGGGCTTTTGGTCATTGAATTTTGCAATTCATGGGGAGTCAGATTTTAACTGCTCTCTCTCATCACACAGGAACTGTCTCCTACCTGGGTGTCTGGCACTTATACTAGGTCTCTGGCCTTCCTCAGCTGCACCCCTAAGATCCTTTCTGTATGCATCCCCCCGGCCCCACTGTGTCCTCTGGCCTCTTGCTGAGTACCAGGGTCAGCAGAAGTCAGGGGCCCTTTCTTTCTGGAGGTCACTCTCCTTCAGGACCAACCCACAGAAGTTCAAGGTGGCCCTCTAGGGTCCTCCACAGGAGGAGCACATCAACTATGCCCCAGAGTGTATAGGGGAGCCAGTGGGACTACCCTTGGAGAAAAAAGTCCTGGTCCTTTAGTGCCATCTGAAATCAGAAGCCCCTTAGTCTATCTTTGTAGTGTCAGTCTTCTCCCATGTGGGCTTTCCAAAGGTGTCACTTCTCCCAGGTCCAGACTGTTTTCAAAAGTCTTTCCATTGTGCAAGGTTTTTAGTAAGAGTGGAAAGTTCCAGAAGTTAGGCAAGGGTGTTGTCTCATGGTCAGTTGAAAGACCCTCCCAGAGATTCTAATCCCTTCCCCTACGTGTCACAAGTGCAGAATGCAGCACACATAAAAACAGGAAAAAGCAGGGAGAAACAAAGATATTTCTCCTGTTGTGTGTTTCTCACACCACCTGTGAGGTGGCGTAGTAAAACCTATAAGTTCCATGGGTGTAGCGCGGAACACCCCTTTCACGCAGTGTTATGCGTGAAAGGGGTTCATATTTACAAGGCCATAAAAAGCCATGCAAGGTGGCTTTGCATGGCCTTGTAAATATGGACTGGCACTGTCATTGTGCCATTTTCTCGGGATTTGCACGCTGCTGAACAAAAGGCCCACCTCCCAGTGTCACCAACTCAGAAAGCTATCGGAGCACAGAGTTATGATGAAGCCAGGTGGGGGGAAGGGAATTAGGGTAGGGAACTGCAGGGAGAGAGATCTGAAAAGAAACGGTTCGAACAAATATGCATATACTCATTCATAACAGTATAAACTCACCAATAGACTCTTGAATAAAGGCATATCTGTGATATCAGATTGAGACCCTTTGTGAATTGGACGTAGCCCCTTCTTTGAATCATGGAACAAGAACAAACTGCAACCTCTGAACCTAGAGATGGCAAGAGCTTTGGACTATGGCCATACTCTGAATATCAATCATGTAACAACTATGCATTCATAACATAAATGTTTGATCTCAGCCTAGAAATTCTCAAAGACTTAAATATGTATCTCACATATTATGCTTCCCAAAAAATAATTAAACTATAATTTGCTTATCTCCAAAACGTTTTCACATTTACTACTAAGGCCTGAAAGTTTTACTAATTGAACTTGAAGCGCTTTGTTCGTTGGGCAGAAGCGCATTGTTTGTTGTTCATGAAGTGCTTTGATCATCATACAAGAAGCGCTTTGTTCATTATGCCAGAGAGCTCTTTTACTTTCCTTGTCTGAAGCGCTACGCTCGTTAGGCTAAGGGGCCCTTTACTCATGTGGCCTGAAGCGTTTTGATCCTCATGCCAAAACCGCTTTAATTATGTGGCCTGAAATGCTTTGATTGTCGTGCCAAGGGCGCTTTACTCTTGTGACTTGAAGCGCTTTGCTCGTTGTGCTAAGAGAGTGCTTTACTCATGTGGATTGAAGCGTTTTGATCCTCATGCCAAGACCGCTTTACTTATGTGGCATGAAACGCTTTGACTGTCATGCCAAGGGCGCTTTACTCTCGGGACCTGAAGCGCTTTGCTCGTTGTGCTAAGGGGGCACTTTACTCATGTGGCATGAAGCACTTTGACCGTCGTGCCAAGTTCGCCTTACTTGTGTGGCCTGAAACGCTTTTGATTGTCGTGCCAAGGACGCTTTACTAATGTGGCCTGAAGCGTTTTGATTATCGCGCCAAGGGCGCTTTGCACGTGTGGCATGAAGCGCTTTGCTCGTTGCGCTAAGGGGCGCTTTACTCATGTGGTCCGAAGCGCTTTGATCATCGCGCCAAGGCTGCTTTACTCGTTTGGCCTGAAGCACTTTTATCATCGTGCCAGGAGCGCTTTACTCTTTGGACTGAAAGCGCTTTGCTCGTTGTGCTAAGGGGCGCTTTACTTTTGGAAGTAACAACTCCCTTCAAGATTGTGGTCATCAAGACCTTACCGCTACGAGTACGACCTACTTGTATCTGAATTCACCATTGAAGCAAGATACTCCGATTCGCTGTCAATCTGCCATGCAGGAAATCTGCTCTTCTTCAGAGGAACCCCCACGAGATCTGACTGCATCGAAGTCTTCAAAATAGTAAGCAATGTGCTTTGGTGTGGCTGGGCTTTATATGCCTGCCACACCCCAAGATGGCCACTGCCTCTAGAAACCTGGGAATTGTAGTCCAGTCATAGAATAGCACTGATAAGTGCATCTTGTCCACCAATGTCCTGACCCCGCAGCTGCATGAGCTTTACCACAGGGCAGGCGACGCTGATGACCACTTCTAGAACAAGAGGGGATGACAAGTGGTGCGCATGGAGAGCCGCAAATACGCGCAGCGGAGTTTCGGGCGGGACCTGGACCGCGCACAGCCTTATTCCTGACAGGCACCCTTCGCCACCGGAGCTTAAAAAGAAAATGATGCTCCAGTAGCGCAGTGTGCTGTTAGGTTTCACAAAAGGAGCTTATACACTCCTCTCTGGACAGGAGTCCAAACAGATTGCCAATGGACTTACTACTCACACTGTTCAACTACACTGCTCCAACTGTAGTCAGAGATAGGATAGCTCTAGAAATTACTTGGTAAATTACAAAGACTAGGCGTTTTAAGTTTACAAAAGATAATCAATATGATATTTTTTTCAGATATCTGTTGACTCATTGTACAATAAAAAGCAAAGGCCATCTGCCTTTTGGTGTAACTTGGAACAACCATCTCCAGAATGTGGTACCCACTTTTTCAAAACAGAGTCTGAGACCTGGTAAATTTGTCCCAGGCTTCTAACCAGGTGTTTCAGACAAAAAGGTTAAAGATGACTGAAAATCTTTGTAGATCCCTAACGGAACAAGATGAAACAAGTGCACATAATCCAATCAAATTACTACAAATTTGAAACAGAGCTAAATATGATAAATTTTAAGGAAACATTTCACTGAGAAAAACTGATTGCAAATCATCACCTTTCTATTTATAAAGAACTGAGCACACCAAGCAAGCAAAATAGAGGCAAACAGACCCAAATCGTCAACCTCTAGCACTGTATTACCACCCCTCATTCAAATAGATTGCCACTCAATAACATTAATACTAGACATCTCAGGGAAAATACAGTCAAGGTCATGAAATTAACTGAGGCCCAGATTTACTAAGGGTTTGTGTTTAACTTGCGTTGAAGGTGATGCAAGGGAAATGCAAGCTCTCACGTGAGATGTACTGTGCCAAGCAAAGCCACCTTTTGTGGCTCTGTGTGGCATAGTAATTTGGAAGTAATGCAAGGCAGTGCAAGTTGCTGCCTTGTGTTACTCTGCCCTGGGAAGGCACTCCGTGGGTGGAGCCTGGGTGTTTCAATGCATCCACCCATGATTTTTGGCACATTCCATGATTTCCTAATACTAGGAAGTCTGTGAATGTGCCAAAATGCTACGCCTTCCCATGAGAGGTGTAACAATGAGACATTTGTTTAATTCTTCTTGATTTTTCCTGTTGTATCCTGCAGCACACTTAGAAAGAGGGAAAGGCCCAGAGGATTATTTTTGTGCAGGAAGCTGTCCCTACCTGCACAGAAAAAATTTCTTGCCTGCAATGCTGTGCAACAGGGCAGGGAGAGAGCAGGATTGTGCCACTGCTTATAAAATATAGTTTATGCCTGTGCTTTCCATTCGACGCAGCACAGCACAAGTTGTCTTGCTGCCCTAAGAGTGAGTAAGTGTAGGACAGCAAAAATGCACTTGGAATTTTAGAATGTTCATAGATTTCTGAGAATTTACAAACTCCCCACTCCAAGTACTACTTAACACTAGTCCTGGCTCACTTATTGGAAAAAAGAACACAGGCACCCAAAAAACTGGCTCTTCTATTGTCATACAGAGCAGATTCTGCAGAGTTTTGTATTCTTGAGTAAAGAGACGTTATGGGATATGTGTGAAACATATTGTAGTGAATCCTAGTTTGTTTTAATGGGATAACAGGAGTTAGCCTAGCCTTTGGCTTGCAGACTCGTGCCCCCGTCACCTAGTGACTTTTAACCTACTTAGCTTGCTCTGACTTAGCCCATTTATTTAATTAATTCTTCTAAGAATGCTGCCTTGTTTATAGTTAGGCCATTTGTTTAGCTTTATGTCATTAGTGCCACTGTGCTAAGGCGTCAAATCGAGAGACAAAGACAAACAAACTGTAGGTGTTCACATTAGGTACTTTTCCTCTTCACACTTTTGAGGGAATTGTTTATATTAATTACCGTCCCAAGCGTACTGTGTTATCTATTGCTTGGGAACAACCTGCATCAAGGGTCCAAGTAGATCTATATAAACACACCTCACTTCAGACAGATAATCAGAGGGATTCTGACCAGATACCATCGCTGCTATCAATGTTGCACGTTGCCTTGACGCTGACTCGGACTTCGTGTTTCTACGGAGTCTGAGCTTGAGACCTCTTTCCAAGGTAACAAGGGTTGGGGGCTCCTTCCAGGGAAATGGCTTTGGCAGATTAGGTTTAACATACCCAGCTCTCCTTTAGGTAGAAGATTAGGTTTATCAGAATAGGGTAATAGGTCATATTAGGCACTCTACGTCTTTCTATATTACTGCTAGATGGTGGGTGTTTGACCTTTTTCTTTATGCAGGGTCATCCCCAGTTTTTTTGCCTCCTTCCTCCTATTTTTTCTGACCTCTCACTGTTGGCTCTAGGACTCAATGCTGACCAGTGCTGAAGTGCAGGTGCTCTCCCATCTAAAGTTGGTATGATTGGCTTGTACCTAATTGGCATATTTATTTTACTTATAAGTCCCTCAAACAGTGGTATCTCTATACCAAGGGCCTGTAAATTAAATACTACTAATGGGCCTGCAGCACTGCTTGCGCCACCCACTGAAGTAGACTTTCAAACCTGTCTCAGGTCTGCTAGCGCAGGGCCCGTGTGTGCAGTTTTCTGCCACAGGGACCTGGCATCTAAATTTACTTGCCAGGCCCAGAACTTCCCTATTACTACATGTAAGTCACCCCTAAAGTACGCCCAAGCTAGCCCTTTGGGCAGGGTGCCATGTATGTAGAAGGCAGGACATGTGCCAGGTTGCGTGGCCTGTCCTGGTAGTGACAAACAGCCTAACCTTCTCATAGGATTGCATTAGAAATGCCCTGCCTTATGTGTAAGGGGTATTGTCTGATTTATGAGGGGTAGCGTAGGCATGTTTGATATGGTTGTGGTGGTGATAATAAATGCTGCTTACTGGTGTAGGTGTATTTTTTATTACTATCACAGAAATGCCACTTCTAGAAAGTGTGCATTTATCTGTGCTTATAACTTTGGTGTTTTGCAACTTGACTTCAATCCACGTCTGGGCAGAGTAACAGTTGGGGCTGTGGGCATAGTTTTCAGACAGCCTGAACACAGGGAGGGTGGAGGTGTTACAGAGGTGCATCCGTATAATGAATAGTCTTCCTGGGCTGAGAGAAGGGAGAGGCGGGGCACACATTTACATTTATAAAGGGTGTGCCCTGGCCTCACACAATAGGGTTGTTTACCCCCCCACTGAAGTTTGGAGCCTGTGCTGAAGGAGAGAGAGGGCACTCACAGAACCAGTTGTAACTGGCTGGAACCTCCTCTTCCTACCATTGCAAAACATTGTAAGGACTGAATATAAGTACAGGGCAATTTTCCCCACAATTTGGAGACTCTCTGAATCATCTTGGAACTGGGCACAGAAATGCTGGAAGGACTCACCAGGAACCGCCATGGACTACTGCTGCTGTGCTGACCTGTGACCTGCTGAGTCACTGAAAAGGACTTTCCACTTGCTGCATCCTCCTTTTTCTGGCCTGTTGGTGGGCCCCTCCACCTGTGGGCCTTTTCTTGGAACTTTGCTCCCCAGAGGCAGGGTGCTGTGGCCCCTGACCCCTGCATCCACCCTAAAAGCACGAGGGGTGCTTCACCTTGTTCCTTAGCGCTTGAAAGCGCTTCCCCTTGCTGGTGCTTCACGCTTTAAAAAGTGCTTATTCCTTATGGCATAAAAAAGTCACCGCCTCGACCCAGGCTTTATTGGTGGCTCAAGCGCTTTTCTAGAAGTGCGTCTTGATGGGCAAAATCACTGCCGCAGCCCGGGGAAGTTGCTGCAACTGAGCGCGAGTGAGCGCACTGCTTCGTGCCCCCGGGGCACAAGAAGATTCAATTGACAGCCAACTTGGAGCACGAGCGCTCCTGCCATGCCCCCAGGGTGAGGCGCACTCCGTGGAGTGCTTCCAGGGCACGGGGAGGCACCGACTTTGGTGCCTGCCCCTTTCCGATGGCCGGACGGACCGCCGAGTGCTGTAGGACCCGGTGGGCAGGGAAGGAAGCCTCATCGGAGGCTCCCTCTCCCCTGCAGGCCCGTTATTAGATTCTTCTGCCGGACAGGGGGACGGGAAGCCTCATCGGAGGTTCCCCCTGCTTCCCCAATGCGCCGGACTTTCTTGTGTGGCCCCATGTCGGCATTTGTGGTATCCCCCACAGCGGAGGGCCAGGACTGGCCTGGAAGAGACCCCAGGAGATCGCAGGCCCCTGGAGTGGCCAATTACAAAGTCAGAGGGGGTGCGTGGCATCTCTTACATTACCCGGAGGACATTGGCCCCCCCTCTTGAGGTCCAGTTGTGGCTCATGGGGCCCCTAGTGATCACGGGTCCCTGGAGGGGCCTGTCCACAGAAGAGAGGAGGTGCGTGCCACCCTCCTCTGGCCAACAGATAAGAAAGGCCCCCGTTTTGTGCATAGGAGCACCAGGGCCACATTTTTAATCTTCTAGGCACTAGAGGTGCCTCATCAGGCAAACAGGTATTCCCTACCAGGAACTATATACTTATTTTAATGTTCTTGCTACAGACTTGAATATATATATTGGCTACTGGTGTTTTGATGTGTGGATATATGTGTGAACATGTTCCTATTATGAGCATGGCATACTAATATGTTTTTATGACTTGCCATATGTTTTCTAATTTTCCTACTATGGGCATTTTATGATCTGTTTATGGCAAGTGCTTTGGTGTAATAACGTGTTTCCTGACTAGTGCTTGTGTTCCAGAATAATGAGTAACCTGTGTGTTGTATGTGATTACTGCTAGTTTGCAGAGTAACTAATGTGTAATGTTCTGGCAACTGCTAAGGTAGCAGGATAGTACTGATATGTGATTTTGGTCTAATAATTGTGTTGTGTACAATCCAATATATTTTCATATAATCTTGTGTTGTGTTTCCTTTGTGGTGGGGTTAGTGCATCACGTGTGTTGTGTGTGCTGTGCAAACGCTTTCCACATTGCCTCTGGGATAGGCCTGACTGCTCGTGCCAAGCTGCCAATGGGGCGAACAGGGGTTATCTTGGACGTGTAACTCCCTTGCCACGACTAGAGTGGGTAGGTTCTGCCTGGCTGAGATGCATACCCTAGCCAACCAGAAACCCCATTTATAACAGTGGGGGCCCTTATAGTCATGACACTTGTTTGTTTACAATTTTGTCTCTTGCACTGTTCATTATCAAAATCATTGCAGCCCATGCAATTTACCTCAGATTGCAGATTGTGTTGAATAAAAACTATTGAAACATTACTGCATCTACGTTCTTACCTGTGTTTGGTTGAGACATGATGTATCTGTGAGAAAGAGGTAATCTCCATTTAACCATGACACTCTCTGAGATGTCATACTCTTGAGTCCATGCGTGAAGGCTGCCACAAATCACCTTGAACTGTTTTGGGTTTTTGGTGAGATACTGCTAGTGAGCCGGAAGGGTTGGGACTACAGTGACTTGTTGTAGGATAGGCATAGTCACCTACAAACATAAGTACTGTCATCCTTAAACCAGCAGTCTTACCCAGAGCAAGAGTCCAACTACGACAATATTGCTTCAGAATAAAAATAACCCACCTTCAGTGATAGAGAACAGCAGATCTTGTGTATTTTCACAAAGTGTAGAAAGGTACCCAGACAGAAACAAGCACACAGAGACCTCATCAAATAGTTGTTCTGAACAACATGCTGAACAAAAGACCCTTTAAAGTTATTGTATGCTTATCATATAATTTTATTTTATTCTACAGTTACCCGGCCTCTGTTAAATGTTTTTTTCATTTGTTATTTTAGTTATTAGGGTTGGCAGTTTCATTGTTTTGTTTCTGCTTCACTTATGCCTTGTCACAGGTGGAGGCAGGTTTACTCTGACTGCTTCCTGATTCAGACTTATCTTCTGTATTTAATGGTGGGCGCAATGAGGCAATGAGGATGCACCACTGGTGCACCAGAGTTAGGCATAATGCAAGCCTTTTTGTGCCTATCTACTCCTGGCAGCATCCTGTGGCACACCACCATGGTTTTTCTTCCCCTGAACAAGTTATGCTAAATAGACAATTCTGGGACCCTGCAAACAGACATGGATAACCACTGCAGTTCTTGTAAAATGTTTTTATTCGCATGGGTAGCTGGATAATGCATCCCTAGATACTATAAAAAATGAAGGCATTCATTATTGTTCTAAAGCTATAGACCCACCACCAACTAAACGAAGAGCAGACCTACATAGTGCACAGTCCACTGTTAAAAAGTTCTTTCAATCCATGAACAAATAACCAATGAGCCTCTGGAGTTACTATTTCTAACCAAAACATGGCTCACCAGACTACAAACACATAGTTGAAGATTTAGGGCCAGATTTAGATCCTGTCTGAGAGGAGCTACTTGGTCACAAACATGACAGATATCCCGTCCACCATATTACAATCCCATTATATATTATGGAGATGGGAATACCGTGGACGGGATAGCGGCGCGTTTGTGACAGAGTATTCCCTTCGCCAGTATCTAAATCAGACCCTTTTTACCTGACAATGATACAATTATTAGTTGCAACCACCCCAATACAAGAGATGGTGTCTTGCTTCTAATTTACTACAATTCCAGGACAGTCACTACTAATGTCTCATATGCCTTATAATCCTCACTGGACACTTAAAACAACCACAGTATAATCTGCATTCCAATTTATTGCCCCCTCCAAAATGTTCAGGTTTCTTCCCCTGGTTGGAAGCATGACTTATCTTTGATCAATCAATCCTCCTTGAGAAGCTGGTGTTGGAAGACTTCAACATGAGGGCAGACTTAAGTGATGACTCCTCAGACCCCAACAGTCTTATACTTTTGTCTACACTACCATACCCGAGTAGTAAATGCCCCCACTCACTATGCAGGCCATTTACTCAACCATCTCCTGACCCCTTCTTACAAAAGCATGTCTTTTGCAATTAAGGAACTAGTTTGAGCAGTTCCCCATCTACTTAAATTCAATATCAACTATGGAAGAAAAGATGTCTCTAGCCTCCAAATCACGGAAATGTAACAATGTAAGTGTAAAAATGTAACACCAGCAATATTTATTCAAACCTTCTCAGCCAATGTAAAGCATGTATCTGGGAACACCCCAATGCAAACATCATGCTAGACAATTTCAATATCACCCTTAATAAAACTCTGGACCAAATTACACGCATAGAAATTAAATTTATTTAAAAATATTTCTGTCAAATATTTGGCACCCTGAAAAACTAGAAGAAGAGAGAGCTATATTGAAAAACTTTAAAAACTAGGTGTAAAAGGTAATAGCCTGCAGGCAAGACAACTTTCCTAAGATGGATGCATTTATAAAAACACTTTATAATGAAAGACAAATGGAAAAAAAAATTACATTATTTCTGCAAAAAGCTATTTTGAAGAACTATTTACAATTATTGGAACTCTTTCTAATCTGGTTGCAAGCAATTCCAATCCTACCCCTAACCAATAGCCAGAGAATCAATTATCTGCCTACTTTCATTGTAAAATCAGCACAATTAGAGAAACACTCAATCAGCCCCTCTTCTCTATAATGCAGAAAAAGCAACAATCTGAGACCTCTTAAAGGTGTAACCATTCATTTTAAGGAGCTCACCTAAATTAAAGGAAGACTCTTTGCTTTCAGCAAGCTCTTTGGTAGTCCCCTAGATATCTACCTGTCTCTTGCCTTAAACCTTTTTCTCCATCTGTTGCACATATGATTATGATTATTAAAACAACAAACACCTTCCTGCAAGAAGGTAAGTTTCTTGCAGAGCTAATAAGAGATATAATGAGACCCATTTAAAAAAAAGCCAATCTGTGTTCACATGACTCAAGTAATTACATGCCCATGTATCTTTCAACTTACAACTTGAGAAAGTGTCCACAAAATAACTTCAGAAACACATTCAATAACACAATCTTCTCAAATCTACCCAATCAGCTAAGGCTTTGAAACTGAACCAGTCATGGTTTTGGTTATCGATGATCTTAGATTCTGGAGGGCAGCAAAGGTTCAGCAGTTGCAACAATCCTGGACTTATTTGACTCATTCACCATTATTACCGCAAAATCATGCTCACACAGCTCAAATTTTGTCAGCTGAGTAAAAAAGCTCTCACTTGGCTAGAACCCTTTGCAACCAACAGAAGCTGAAAGGTCCAAATGAGTTTCTCCCCATCCCACCACTATGTTGTGTTTCACAGGGTTCAACTTTATCCCACTTTTTATTTAACATTTATATCCATCGCTTGCTGCACTACTCAGCCAATTAATTGCCATTGAGAGTTTGGATGCTGAAGTTGCATAAATTGTCATCAAACTGGGATATAAAGCATCCACATGTATCAAATGTTTTAATATCTTTAAGCATTTATCCATCCCGACTACAAGCAGATATGCCATAACCAACACCAACCACAGACTGACTACTTGGAACTTCTTCTCCACTCAGGATACCACCTCCACCATTAAATCCACCCACTTGGGAGCCCACACAGACCCTTGGCTGCCCCACATCTTTAATCTTAGAAGCCAAAGGATCAACCAAGAACTCACCACTTTGCTGAACCTCTCCATCACCACTGCAACATTTCTCAACACCTGGAAGCAAACCAGTGTCAAACCACTACTCAAAAAGCCATCCATAGGCCCCATCATACTAAAAAAAACACCGTCCAATCTCCCTGCTCCTTTTCCCAGCTAAGGTACTGAAAAAAATAATCAATAAGCAGGTTATGACATACCTGGAGTAGAACCAGCTACTCACCGCCTTCCAATCTGGCTTCTGCAGTAATCACAGCCCCAAGACTGCCCTGACTGCAGCCACCAACGACATCTGAAGGACAAACAGCTACTCTAATCCTCCTCCACCTCTCTGCCACCTTCGACACCATATCCCACCACATGCTAATCCTAAAACTCCACCACATCAACATCCAAAGGGACACACTCAGATGTATCACCTCCTTCCTCACTGGAAGATTTCAGGGGATCCATCTCCCTCCTTTCATGTCAGAACCCAAAGATATAATCTGCGGTGTTCCCCAAGGATCATTCATCAGCCCCCTGTTTTTCAACACATATATGACCGAGCTAGCCACCATAGTCAGAGCCCACAGTCTCAACATAATCTGCTTTAAAGATAACACCTAACTCACCCTCCCATTCACTGATGACACCACCACTAAAACCAACTTATAAAGATGCATGACAAGCTTCATCGACTGGATGAAAGACATCTGCCTGCAGTTGAACACAAACAAGACAGAAATTCTGATCTTCAGCAACAGCAGCACCACATGGAATGACTCGTGGTGGCCTTAAGAACTAGGTCCCGCACTCACTCCCTCCGAACAAGATAGAAGCCTTGGAATCATCACTAACTACAGGCTCAACATGAAATCACAGATCAACGCTGTCTCTTCAGCCTGTTTCTTCACTCTGCACATCCTACTTGAGATATACAATGGCTACCACTGCACATGAGACACACAATGAAACAGGCTCTCATCACCAGCCAACTGGACTATGGAAACACACTCTACATGGGAATAGCCGCACACCTCCTGCAAAGACTTCAGACTATTCAGAATACCATAGCCTGATTCATTCTATGCCTTCTCCCGCATCCCATATCACAACACGTCTAATGCTACTCCACTGGCTCCCCATGCAGAAAAGATGCCACTTCAATTTGCTGACCCACACACACAAGGCTCTAGAAAACCAAGGACCTACCTACAATAACCACCATCTGAAATTCCACCAACCATCATGAAGACTACACTCTATTTCCCTATCTGTTTCCCTCACTCCTTGCATCCACCAAAGCAGAAGTGGAGGACAATCCTTCTCTCACATAGCAGAAAAAACCTGAAACAGCATAGTCATGCAACTCTGGACCATCATCTCACATCCGGAAGCCCGTAGAGCCCTCAAGACCTTGCTGTTCAAATGAACTGCTAAAACCTGCAAGTGTCTGGATACCCTTTTAGGCTTTATTAATCCAGTTTGATTGATTGAATCCCATAACAGATCTCCCTACCAGCCTAACAAAAATATCTGACTTGATGAAGCAACGCTGTCTTAATCTTAACCCAACTAAATCAGATACCCTACCCAAATCTAATCAGTTCAATAATTGGGACATGTCTTTTTAGCCTATCCAGCTAGGTATATTTCTTAATCCAGTCTCCTCCATCGGAAACATGGGTGTTATACTAGACTCAGACCTTAGCCTAAATCCACAGACTAATAGGGCCACACAAACCTTGTTAGACCTGACACACTTGGGTTGCAGTCACCCAAAAGTCTTGCCTTCATCATTCATAGTTTACTTCGTTTTTGTTTGCTTTAGGACTCTTCACACTTTACCACTGCTAACCACTGCTAAAGTGCATCTGCTCTCTCTTTAAGGCATAGTAAAATCGGCCTACACCTAATTGACACATTTAACTTACTTGTAAGTCCCTGGTCGATGGTACTACATGTAACCAGGAACTGTAAATTAAATGCTATTAGAGGGCCTGCAGCTCTCATTGTATGTATGTATGGAGGTATTTATAGAGCGCATTCCAGCCCGGGGGCATCGAAGCACTGACTAAGGGAGAGCAGCAATGTCAGAGAAAGAAATCAGACAATTATCGAGGAAACAGCCAAGTCTTGACCCGTTTCCTAAAGATCAGATAGTTATGCTCTTTCCTCAGCTCCAGCGGAAGAGAATCCCAAGTCCTCGCAGCCGCTATAGTGAAGGCTTTATCCCCCCACTTAACCTTCTTAGTGCGGGGCACCTGGATGAGAAAGGTATTGGCCGACCGCAGCAACCGTGTGGGTCGGTGCCAATGAAGTTTAGTAGTAAGATACTTGGGCCCAATCCTGTGCACGGCTTTATGGGAAATACAGAGGGCCTTAAAGGATATCCGTTGGGCTACTGGAAGCCAATGAAGATTTTTAAGGCTTTCCTTAGCAGAGGCAGATCGTGGCAGATTCAGAATTAGTCTAGCAGCTGTGTTCTGTATCAGCTGCAGTCTTTTAAGAGATTTTTTATCCAAGTTAAGCAGAAGGGCATTACCATAGTCCAATCTGGATCCGACCAACGCCAAAGTAGCCGTCACTCTCCATTCTTTGGTTAGAAAAGGGAACATTTTCTTCAGCTTCCTCAACGTCCACAATCAGGTTTTTATAGTCAGATTAACTTGCAGTTGGAAAGACAAATGATCGTTGAAAAGAAATCCTAGGTTTCTGGATGTGGAACCCGGTAGGGGCAGAGTGCTGCACTCTTTAGGCCACCAACTAGGGGACCATAGTGCCTTACTTGTCACAAAACAGAGAACTTCTGTCTTCTCACAGTCCAATTTAAGCCAGTTGGCCTTCTTCCAACTGCTTACCGCTGACATACAGGTGTTAAACCGAGCCACAACTATCTCCCCATCATTGTTGATTGGAATAATTATCTGCTTGTCGTCTGCATATAAGGTGGGGCAGAAATCAAAAGAACGTATAAGTTCTGCCAGAGGGGCCACATAAACATTAAACAAAGTGGGGCTAAGTGAGGATCCCTGAGGGACCCCACAGGGCAGAAGGTAGGCCGGGGACCTAAAGTCTCTGCAACTTACAGTAGACCACCTGTCCGTGAGGAAGGACTCGAGCAGCTTCAGAGCCTGGTCCCTGATCCCCATATAATGTAGGCGTTCTAACAGGATGTGGGGGCAATGGTGTCAAACGCCGCATAAAGGTCTAGTAGAACCAGCACAACACCCTGTCCCTCATCAGCCAACCTCTGAATATTATCAGATGAGGAGATGAGGGCCGATTCCGTGCTATGGAATTTCCGAAATCCATGTTGAGCCGTATCAAAACCCTCTGAAACTGACAGAAAATTGACCAGTTCTTTGTTGATAAATTTCTCAAATATTTTAGCCCGCAAGGGAAGCAAAGCTATAGGACGAAGATTGGTAAGATCATCATGTTTCCCGGTTTCCTTTTTTTTAAAGGAATAATAGTAGTTTCCTTTCATGCAGATAAATAAATGCAGGAAGTAAGAACTTCTTGGAAAACGGGGATTAGTGCAGATACTGTCAGTTCCGGGACCAGATGCAAAATGGCCAGCGGGCATGGGTCCAGTGGTGACCCCGATTTGCATTCGCGGAGCAGCTTACCGAGCATATCTTGAGATGGCATGTTGAACTTGGACAGTAGCCTCCGGTTGTTAAGTGCAGCTGAACATAGACACGGAGAGACCCCGGGTGCGGTGTTGGGCGGAGAGGAGGACCCCTGAGTCTTAGCTAAGGTAAAGCTAGAATGGATGTTTAGAATTTTACTTTCAAAAAAATCTGCAACTTTGTTGCAGAATTCTTGTGAGTTGTCCAGCTTAGGCGCACAAGGCGGGGTGGTCAGGACATTGATAACTCTAAACAGCTCTCTAGAGGAATTAGCTGCGTTACTAATTTTACTCGTAAAATATTCTGATTTAGCTTTAAGACAAGCCTCCTTATAACAATTTAAGGCTGTTTTTAAATTAGATTTCTCGCTGGGGTCCGGCTTAAGCCTCCAGCGCCGCTCCTGTTGCCTGTATTTCCTCTGAAGTGTTTTAAGATCCTGGGAAAACCAAGGTTGACTAGGTTTTTTCCCCAGTTGTGGTGCATGTACCTTCTGAGGGGCTAAAGAGTTAATCGGATTGTTAGTGAGAGTTAGTGGATTGTGCCACCCACTAGAGTAGCCCTTTAAAACACGTCTCTGGCCTGCCACTGCATGTTGTAGTGCAGTTTTAAACTTTCAATTCAACCTAGCACAATAAAACATTTGCCAGGTCTAAACCTTCCTTTTTAATACTTGCATGCTGTAGTGCAGTTTTAAACTTCCAATTCAACCTAGCACAATAAAACATTTGCCAAGCCTAAACCTTCCCTTTTAATACTTATATGTCAACCTTATGGTAGGCCTTAACAGCTCCTAGGGCTGTATGTATGGTATTTACAAATGAGGGCACCTGGATGTACGTTTTTCATGTCCTGGCAGTGAACAACTCTCAAAGTCGATTTTCACAGTGGTGAGGCTTAGCTTTCCCATTGACCAACACTGGGTTATCTTATGACATGCAAGTGCTATCGTTGGATTGGGATCAGATAGAGATATGCTCTTTAGACTTAAATGTTTTATCATTTTAATTTCTCTTTAATGATACAGTCAGATATTAAGTCACAGTCACTTTTAGAAAGCTGGCATTTTCTTGTCCTAACCATTTGTGCCTTCTGCCGGTGTCATGTGTCACCTGACTACGGATGGCTCTGCAGTTGGGGTATGTATATTTATCCCAAACAGTGATGCATAGGGGAAGGGAAGAACATTCTAGAATCAGAGGTGGGGTTAGGGCAGGAAGTCCACCAGACATAAAGGCTTGCACAAGGTACACATATTGGATAATCATTACACTTTTCAGATCACTTCTGGATATGTAGAAGGATCAGAAGGACTGTTCTTCTTAGCTGTTGTGGGAAAAACTGTTCTGCTGCTGGAAGGACTGAACTCAGGACCACCAGAGTGACTCTAAAGTTTAGCTGGCTGACTTCCTATGTAAGCTGAAGGGGCACAACCAGCTCGAGAGACCCTGAAACATACATGCCTGCTGATGCTGTTTCCTGCTGGAGTGAACCTTGGCCCCTAAATGGTAACCCCTCAGGTCCTGGAGACATGGTGTGGCAATGAAATTGCCTCCTCCTACCAAAATCTAAAACTTGGGACATATTTTGTTTCAGCAAAAACTGCTCTGAGAACGGTCAAGAGGACAGGACGTTCCCGCAAGTTGATCTGACAAAAGTGCATCACTGGTGGGATTGGCTTTGCTGCAGCTTACAAATCCTCTTCTGTGGGACCTCTTGCCTGTTATTTCTGGTCTGTGATGTCCTCTTTTACTACAGCCTGAGGCATCCTCCTGCTGTGTGAATCTGAACTCTATAAAACCTTCTAACTCTAAAGGTAGAAATCTTCACCAGGCTGGACAACGACCAGTATCTTATCAATGACCACAACTTCCTTGGCCTGAAAATCCTGTTTCTACCACTCTAAGCTTTTCCCACCTTTGCTGATGCTGCACTGAGATCTCATCCATTGACTCCCCCTCATTGACAAACTGTTCTGAGACACAGCCTGCTGCTTGGCCCAGGTAGGAAGCTACCTTCTCAAGAAATGTTTCAAGAATTTTTTCTAAGTGTAAAGGTAAGCCAACTACAGGCCAAATCAACTCCTTGTACCGGACCCAGACTCCTTCATGGTTGGCCTTAGTATTTGACCCAATGGCATGTGAACAGATAACTGCTGTTAATGCTTTAATTTTGCTATAGCTCACTAAAAACTTTAATACTTCATAACTCCAGTTCTACTGATAGTATTTAATTTGTTTGGATCTCATTTTATTTATTAAAATGCACTCTATGTCTTTCAAAATAGGTGTGGTATTTTTCTTGTGTTGTGTTTTCATTTTATTGTTGTTTGTGTGCTGCATAAATACTTTATACATTATCTCTAAGTTAAGCCTGCCTGGTTTTGTGGCACACTACCAGGTGGTTAAGCAAAGGTTAATTTAGTGACTTTCTGTGGGTCACCCTGGCAAGGATTGTGATATTATTTGAGTTGGGCTTTCCACTCCATCAACTAACTACCCAATATCTTTAAAACCTTATTCCTTCCATCAACTGACAGTACTATGAGGTCTACTGCTTCTCCTATGCTTTTCCCACAAGATAATATTGGCTGACACTTTATTCATTCATTCTAAGTCAAGCCTCCCTTCCAAGTCTAATAACAAGTCTATTAACTGTTGTCAAAAATCCAAAATGCCCTATTAAGTCGGTCCATCTCCGACAAATACTCAGGCTGCCGGTGAGAAACAGAATTCTATTTCAAATATCCTGAATGATATGCAAAATCATCCACCGTTCGGCTTCCATTTTTCTCTTACACACATTTTAAAAATATTCACTTACCCAGAATCTCAGCTCCCCAAACAAAGCTATCTTTGAAGTACCCTGTTACAACTACAGAAAATGGGGTAATAGAGCGTTCGGGATTCAGGGATCAATATTATGAAACTCTTTTCCTTTAGAGATATAATAACAGGATGCATTTACTAAAATTCAGGAAAGTATTAAAGGCCTAGCTCTACACCCTCACTATCTAATGTCAAATGTAGTTATGTTTCAAAGAGTGTTTTGCTCTGGTAATGTGACATTATATACACACACCCCTATAAGATGGGACCGACTATAGTGGCATGCAGAATCAGTGACATTGTATCGATCATAAAAATATTGTGACACATAAATACCATTTCCCTATCCTTATAAAGGTATGTACAAACATATTTTAGGAAATCTTTTAATGCTAATATTGGTACAAACATCAAATGCAAAATATTAAATAAATTAACAAATAAAAAAATAGTAAACAAACAAATATTAACAATAATATTACATAAATTAGCAAAATATAAAAAAAATGGCAAAATCTGGGAATGATATACTATTCCCACTTCAATGTGTATAAAAGTAGGGAAACTATTAGATTTCAGAGGGGTGGAATTTACTGATCCTACTCCAGTCTGTGCCACAGTGGAAAAGTGTTGGACTTTGGAGGCATTAAATTTACTATTGTAACTCCAGTCTATGCACTGTAGGGAAAGCATTAAACTCCAGAGGTGTTACATTTACTATTCCCACTCCAAACTAGCAAAAGTGTTATACTCCAGAGGAGTTAAATTTACTATTCCCACTCAAGTCTGTGCAACAGTAGGGAAAGCATTGGACTACAGAGGGGTTAAATTTGCTATTTCCACTCCAATCTGTGCAACGGTGGGGAAAGCTTTAGATTTTGATAGGGTTGAATTTACTATTCCAACCGCAGTATGTGCAACAATAATGAAAGCGCTGGACTTCAGAGAGGTAAGATTTACTTTTCCCACTCCAGTCTGTGCAACAGTAGGGAAAGTGTTTGACTTTGGAAGTGTAAAATTTACTATTCCCACTGCAGTCTGTGCAATAGTAAAAAAAAAAGCACCGGACTCAGGAGGGATAACATTTACTGTACTATTCCCACTCCAGTCTGTGCAACAGCAGGGAAAGCTTTGATTTGCAGAGGGGTAAAATTTACTACTCCTACTCCATTCTGTGCAACAATAGGGAAAGCGTAGGACATCAGGGAAGTAAAATGTACTATTCACACTTCAGTCTATGAAAAAGCAGAGAAAGTGTTGTCCTTCAGAGGAGTATCAGTCACTATTCCCAGTCCACTATGTGCAACAGCAGGGAAAGTACTTGACTTCAAACTCATAAAATATATAAATCATAACCATATTAACGTATAACAAATAATAATATTTAATTATCATTTTAAAGAATTTTCATTTATTTATTACTTAATTAACTTACTACTCTATACCCCCACAAACTTACCAGCCCACACTTGAATTATGACTAAAATAAATAAATATTACTCAATTAAGATAAATATTATTCAATTACATATGAATTATTAACCTAATAATTAATGAATTAATTAATAATTAACCTTCCACCCTATACCCTAATAAACACATATGCCCACCCTAAAAATACTGTACAAGTATTACACAACTTGCATATTTATCAATGAATGAAATAATTACTAATATATTAATAACTATTTGTTAACTAATACTTAATAAACCTCCCACCCTATAGCTCTACAGACTCAACAGCCCACACCTATATAATTATTACATAATTTGCATATTTATGAATCAGTTAAATAATTAAGAATACATTTTTAAATTTCTAATTTATTATTGCTTGCCGCCCTATACTCCTACAAACCCAGCAACCCGCAACTAACATATAACCGAAAAATATAATACTTACATAATTGGCATAATCAATTAACCAATTAATAAATATTATTAAATAACTATTCATTAATTTTACCTAATTAAATTCCCAGTTAATACCCCTGGAAAACTCAAATCCTCCTACAACACTATAATTATTATTAACAATTGAAGTAAAAATTAGAAATAACTTAAAATTACAACCTATT
The DNA here is from genome assembly GCF_031143425.1 of Pleurodeles waltl. NCBI lineage: Eukaryota > Metazoa > Chordata > Amphibia > Caudata > Salamandridae > Pleurodeles > Pleurodeles waltl. Next base: position 413,866,603 of record NC_090447.1, read on the forward strand.
TTGAAATACTGTTAAGACATACAAACAGTATTTAACATAGCAAATTAATATTCTACTAAATCACATTAAACTCATTAAAAAACAATATTGTTTACAACTACATTATTGAAAACAATACTAAAAACAAAGATATTTTTGAAAACAATATTACTTACCTAAAATTCGATGTTAAGGTCAGTGATATTTCTGCATCAAGATAGTTTTGCTTCATAATATTTTGTTACCGATATTTCTGCAGCTCGATATTTTTAAAACAATTATATGTCCAAACACCGGCATGCGATGTTCATAAAAACAAGTGAATGAAACAATGCAATGAAATGCAAATGAAGTAATGTACACCCTTAAAGAGCACTAAAAGGTTTTTGGAAATCAAAAATGTCCCCTTTAATCTGTTACAGAGATATGCAAAATAAATTGAAGATTTGGGGCTTTCACAATTCCTTAAGGGTGGTGCAGATTTAGAAAGTAAGGTGGTTTGATTATTTTCTATGAAACAAGGTACTGTACCAGACAAAGGTGGATCTCGAAATCAAGGTGCTGACACTCCCAGTGAAGAGGTTCCCAGATATAGGTTTTCAACATAATAGTTTCCACCTGTTGTTGGACTTGGTGACCCAAATATAGACAGCTGATGGCTGTGACAAGCCTAATCACAGACTTAGAGCCTCATTAGAAGGCTGACGGGTGGACCATCACCCCACCAACCCTATGGAGAGAAGACTGCTGCAGAGCTGGTGGTCTATTCCCCAGGCCAATTAAAACATTTCACTAGGTTGACCAGGCGGAAGCCTCTGAAGTCAGAGGTTTCAGCCAGTCAGCCCAATTGACACCATCTGGTTTAAGTCACCTTGGCTCCAAATGGAGCCAAGACCAATGTTGTTACACAGAGGATGCCCTCAGCACCCTCAGAATGCACACTGTCTGTCATAGCAGACAGTGTGCATTCCTAGTGTGCCTGGCAGGGGGGCCCTGCACTGTGTTTCTGTCATCCTTTTCATGACAGTGCACCCCCATGCAAAGGCAGGCATAAAATGGACTCAAGATCTGATCAGCTGGACAGTGCTGGCATAGCTGACCACAACTCTGAGGGCCGTCACCCTGTCGGGAACCATGTTTCTGGCAGCCATAACGGTCTGACAAGCACGGTCATAATGTGGAAGTAGGACCACCTGGAATGCGGCAGTCAATCGCTGCCACAGCATTGGTGGTCCTCGGACCAACAATGTCATAATTAGGTCCAAAGTCTCTCACACTTAGGGCCTCATTACGAGTTTGGCAGTCCTAGGACCGCCAAACTCACAGTGGAGGTTGGACTGCCATAAACATGGCGATCGAACCCTCAGATTATGATCCAGGCAGTGGGAAAGATAGGAGAGCCCCATCACTGCCAAGATCAAGGATCCTGAAAGGTCGGTGGTGGCTAAAGTTGTGGTCAGCCACAGTGGTTCTGGGTTCGGCACCACTTTGCTGATCACAAATTTATTTTCTGTGATCCTTCCCAGGTCGGATCCCCACCATGAAAAGGCTGGTGAAAAGGCAGTGTTGGAGACTACACAGGGCCCCTGCACTGGCCACGACAATGTTATGGGCAGTGCAGGGGCACCGTCAGCACCCTTGGAATGTGCACTGTTGTGGCAGACAATGCATTTTCCAAGGCTGCTGTGTGTGAAAGCATTGGCCTTGGCACCCTGAGGGAGCAAAGGCCAGTGCTGCTGCATTGTTTACACCGAGATGACTGGTGGAAATGTTGTAACGTGCCATTCCCACCGGTCAGCCCAGTAGAAACATTGTATTGTGACGGTGCAAAGGCCGCCACCTTGACGGCGGCCTCACCACCACCGTATTTCAGTTGTAGTGGTTCAACCGCCCAACTGGTAATCAGGTTCTTAGTGTCCAAGCCAGGTGTGCACTGTTGTGTAGCCATTTTAGCTATAGATTTATACATATTAAACTAGGCCTGCTGCTGTGCACTTTCACCTAGATATATTTTATTCAGCTTTGTTTTTATTATTTTAACAATAGCCACATTTGCGGTCTTGCTTTATTTTCTCTACCTTGCTGTTCTTTGCCTAGGCCAACACTGCATTCTTAAACAAGACAAAAGTGGTATGCATTGTCTCTAATGTTTACAGAAACATACACACTCTTACATGATGATCCTTTCTTGGAACATCAGCTGTTTTATTATAAAAACACTACTTTGACCCATGTACGTTAGAGGGAGATTCCAGCCAGATGACCATGACTGTATGCTGATTGCTGAGAGCTGCGCTGCAGCTGCTTATGTAAACTGCAGGCCTCTTGCTCAGGTATGAGGGATGATGTCTTCCCTTGGGAACCTGAAGGGCAGAATTAGAGCTTAACATGCTGTGCTCTAACATAGCTTAGGAGCTATTCTTAACGATTTCAGTACCAATATGGTAGCGTTATTTTTATGTGTCACAATTTTAATCCTGTCATGCTTCATCATCCTAGTTATTGCAATACATGTTTCATTATCTAAGATGCAGTTATTTCAATAAAACCTTATTGAACTATACTCTGCCTCTGATTGTCCTTGCATATGTGACACTAATGTAACTGAGAGAAATGGATAAGATCTGAGTGACCACGATTTCCCTGAGGAGTCAATTGTGTCATGCACTCGGTTACCCAACCATCCCTGCTCTAGAGTGGAGATGAGGCACTGCTCTTTAGCCGGAACAAAACCCAGATTAGGTCGACAGGTGTCACCTGTAGTAGGTTCAGACTCAGTCCAACACAGTACAAGTGATTCTGCCAACCAAATCTAGTAGTCTCATTAGAATAATGAGAACCTACGCAACACACTGACATGACACTGGAGAAAGCCAACCGCATTCTCCATGGGACTGCACACTTTGGAACAAATCCCTCCTTCTTCACAGTGTCATTACCTGCCATCTGTGAGTGGTCAAAAGTTAGTTAAACAGACTTCCAGGGATGGACATGTAAAACCCAGTGTGACAGTTGTTAGTTTCACTAAAGCCTCGATCACAGTCCCACTTTTATAGGCTATTTGACAAGCAAGCAAGAGATAAAGTCCACCTCCTACACCAGCTATGAAATGAATGGCACTAGGGGCTGTGTGAGAGTTCAACTATTGCAGGAGAGTATTTCTTAATTTTCTGAAGAATATGCAGTTTTTAACATAGAAGTGCAGAGGTTTATGCTAAATAACACATGTATAGTAAATGTAATTTGTAGTAGACAGTTATAATTAGGCAATATAAGTATGCAAAATAAATAATAATTTTTTCCTATTTAAATTAGCCTAACTGTTGATGCCATATTAAAAACAGTATATCCAGTAACATTGAAAGTCCAGTTTTCCACCTTGAACTGCTGTTTTTCACAATATGTTTTTCTTGTTCGTTGCATATGCTGCAATTTTCCAGAAGCCATCAGTAAGTGAATAGGTATTTGTTATGAAATAGACAACTGATTGTGAGTTCTCAACAGAAGGAGAGGAGACAATGGGAAGGATGATTCATGGAAAGAACTGTCTGAATCTCAAAATGTGGACACAGTAGCTTATCAAGGACTCATGTCTGTGGCTGTTTGTGAAGATGTGAGAATCTGGAGGGTTTACCTACTCCCAGAGGCTTACTAAAATACATTTGGATGCTGTAAACAAAGAATATGATACTTTTTGCATTTTTTTTATATATTTTATTTAAAGTGTGTCTTCCTAGAGTAGAAGAGGGTTCATGTGCTCACATTTCTGGAGAGTCTTCCCTGGGTTTCTTGAGACCATGTTTCTCTTTGCAGGTGATTACTTTGAGTATATTCCTTGTATTATTAGCTGTCTGCTAATTTAAAGCTGAGAATACTTTCCAGGCATAACTATCTCCTATTATTTGAAGTGCAAAGGCTTTATGCATATGTATTTGTTTTCTCATCAGAAATCTTTATTGGGTATCTCAACTGATACCTTATATCAATCCTTACACTAATGTAGAATAGGGAATTTCCTTTATAGAAGACACTTGTTGTATTACTTTAATTCTAACTGTTATACTTTCTAGTGTATCTTTCCCTACACTGAAATATAAATAGCTGGATTATAATAATTTCCAATGATGAGGCTTTATATTAATACTTAATACTTCATGAATAAATAAAGTAAAACTAAAACATTGATTAATAAAACCCTCTAGCTCACATAAATTCTCTTTCTTGAATTAATTCAAGTCAAATTATTTTATTGTCTATAAGGACTTGGGGCCAGATGTATCATCATCCCGGTTTGCATTTCCTGAATAGTGATTTTTTTTAAATCGCTATTTAAGAAATGCAAAATAGTATGTATGAAAACTGCAATTCGGTAATAGCAATTTCTTAAAAGTCGCAATCGCTATTACCGAATTGAAATTATTGAATGGGACTCCATTCATCCCTATGGGCCTGTAGGTGCAAATGGTTTTGCATTACCTAATTTGCGAATTCTTTTTAGGAATTTGCAAATTAGATAATGCAAACCCTACGGTGCTAGGGGCCTAAAACCCCCTTTGATGCACCCCAAAGAAATATTTGTGGACATGTAAAGCTCACACATGCCCAAGGGGCATTTGTGCGCTACATGTCATTTTCAAAAATACATTTGTACTGCATTTTAAAAAATTGCACATGCTTAGCACCAAACTTGAGTGTGTGGCAATTGCATTTCCTAAACGTCAAAATTTGCATTTAGGAAATGCATTATACATGTGAGTAGATAATCGCAAATAGGTATTCCCCAATTGTGATTCCCTAAAGGAGTCGCAATTTTAATGACTCACTATTTTTGCGATTTCCCAAAAATTGCACGGCGAATTCCTTTGATAAATCATGAAAGGAGATTTGCATTCGGAAACGGAGAAATTTAGCAATTTGCACCGTTTGCGAATGCAAAATCCTTTGATACATCTGGCCCTTGATGTAGATGATTGCTTCTTTGAACTTCTGCTGTCGATGAACAATGGTCCATATGACGCATGGTCAGAGTTAATGAATGATTACACCCATTGATTGATATATGGAGACCCCTACATCTGCAAGGGGTAGTGAGAGGATTATGTATGTTGCAGGAGAGAGGTCGCTGAAGTAAATTGCCAATGTTTAGAATTACCCAAGTCCCCAAGTCCAAGCCCGAACTTGAAGACTGAAGGAGTTACAATTCAAGACGAATTTGCAGTGGTGCAGGTGTGAGTATCAATAGGGCTTTGCATCACAATTATCTATATTGTGAGTTCATTATTGTGTTGAATTACATTTCTTATGTTTTTTGGTAGATGAGTTGAGTCTATGCATTTGATGTTGAGCAGTTGAAGTTGATATTGGCCTCGGAGATCCCAAGTTAGTTAATAAATAACAAGTAGAGGTTTTATTTTCTGCTTAATTTTGGTTGTGCAGGTTTGTGAGGTACCATCAACCTTACAATTGAGATAGGTAATATAATAAATTGTTGTGATTGTACTAACATTGACAGGTGATAGTCAAGCCTATTGCCCAATTGGAGAACTATGCCAGTCAGGGTGATTTTCACTGCTGGAGATTTCATCTGTGTGTGTGTGTGTGTGTGTGTGTGTGTGTGTGTGTGTGCGTGGATGTGTGTGTAAGTCAGAAGAATTGTACTTTTGACTGCTTTTTGTGTGAGTAAATTATTTTGAATTTTTTAGTGGAGCAGACAAAAGTTATTTGTTTACTGAGCTTGCTTGGAGTTGTGGAATGTCATGTACGAGAAAGTTGTAAAGGAGGGTGCACCCTTGCAAGGAGTGACAATTACGTCAAAGCGTGCCTCACTGGGATTGTCTGGTGAACCCTCAGGTGCTATAAGTGAATATCGATGTGTATAGAGCTGTAAATTGAATAAACACATTGAAATTTGATGAATTGATAATTGCCCATTTAATGTTGCTTTTTTCAATAATTAAATGTTTTAAAGCTCTTAGAGATTTATTGAGAGGTGATGTGCAACTCCCCATTTGGAAGGTTGAGGCAGCTCCACTATTAGGTACTTCAAGTCATTATTTGACGACAAATGTAGGGTTTCATGCATGTCTGTGCTTCGTCAGTGCACAAGATCACTGAACAAGAAGGAGCATTCATATTTCTACAATATGGTACTTTTGATTTGAAGATTATTGAAAATTTTGAAAAGCTATATGAAATGAAGCCACCTCATGGACCCAGTCTGAAGCATTAAGGGCCAGATGTATGAAGAAAGCCTTTTGCGAATCGGAAATAGCGATTTTTAAGAAATCGCTATTTCTGATTCGCAAAATGCAATGTATCATATTTGCGATTCGGTAATAGCGATTTCTTAAAAATCGCAAATGCTATTACCGAATCGCAAATTGCAATACCGGCCCCTATTCACATCTATGGGCCTGTCGGCCCAAATTTCCAAATATTCTGCATCTCCCAAATTGCGAATTCCTAACTGGAATTCACAATTTTGGGAAATGCAAAGTCCTGGGTGCTGGGGGCCTAAGTCCCCCTCTGCTGCACCCCAAAACATTTTTTAACAACATGTAAGGTGCACACATGCCAAAAGGACATGTGTGCTTTACATATAAATTTTAAAAAAGCATTTTAAATGCAGTTTTAAAATTTGCACATGGTTACCACCGCGTTCAACTTGGTGGTAATAGCGATTCCTTAATGCCCTATTCGCATTAAGGAATTGCTTCATACATGTGGTTTAGAAATCGTAAATAATGATTCCTTATTTGCGATTTCTTATTTAGAGAGTCGCAATTTGCAACTCTCTAAACAGGGTCGCAATTTCAAGGAATCGCTATTTTAGCGGTTCCTTAAAATTGCATTCAGAATGCCTTTGATACATTCTGAAAGGGCTTTTTGCATTTGCAAACGGGCACTCGCACCGTTTGCGAATGCAAAAAGCTTTGATACATCTGGCCCCAAATGCTGGGAAGTGAGCACCTCATGGCAAAGAGAGAGAGGCATCAGAACAGAGCAAAGAGAGCAGTGCCGAATTCCACACGTGCTCAATGGGATGAAGGACAACAGAGCTGGAAGAAATGCATAGTTGAGGGAGCAAGAACGTACCCAGCAATAATGACAGAGAAGCCTAAGAAAAGTTAGAAATAGGAAAATGAAAATGAGGAATTCCGCAAAGAAAACTGATAGGGATTTGGGGGATGACATTTTAGATGCTTTGTAGTCTTTGGCCCTCATTACAACCCTGGGGGTCAAAGATGGCCAGGGCTGTTTTGACGGTTGCACAGCCAACAGGCTGGCAGTGCAATCCTTGGGATTACGACCGTGGTGGAAGCGCCGCGGTCGCACCGCCGGGACCGGCGGTTTACTGCCACATTGGTGCCGGTGGTTGTAATCCTCCAGGGTAGCGCTGCTTGCAGCGCTGCCCAGGGGATTACGAGTCCTCCTCCCGCCAGCCTTTTCCTGGTGGTAGGATCCACCAGGAAAAGGCTGGCATGAAGGGGAGTCGTGGGCCCCCTGCCACAGCCCCATGGAGCTTTTCACTGTCTGCATAGCAGACGGTGAAAAGCGCGACGGGTGCAACTGAATCCGTCACACCGCTGCAACACCGCCAGCTCCAATTGGAGCCGACTCCCGTGTTGCGGCCGACATCCCCGCTGGGCCGGCGGGAGGAAACTCGGGGATGTTGAAATGGCCAATGCGGCAGTTACAACTTGGCGGGCGGCGGTTGCTGCCCGCCAAAGTTGTAATGAGGACCTGTATGTCTATCAAAATATGTGGCTCCATCCATTAGTAGCACAGGGACTGCATCTCCTATTGACCCAAATACAATACAGATTGGAAGACCACGTCTAGCACTTCTGTTTGCAACTGCACCTGTTGAAGCAGATCCTACTGTAAGTGCAGCAGGTGGCACTGCTTCTAATGTCACTCTTCCGGCACTGGTGTCACAAGTTTTGTCAGCATAGACATTAGGAATTCCTGTAGCAACTGCACTAATAGTAGTAGGGGTATCTGTGACAGGGTTTATCCCAGCATCGCAAAACTCACAAATTGTTACCTGGCCCCACCATAAATTGTTCAATCATTAAGAGAAGGGAGAAGAATTGTTTTTACAACATCAGTTGCAGAGGGACAGAGAGGAAACCCCTGAAAGTAAAGGAGAGTGAGAGTGGACCAACTTCTAGCCAGGAAGGAGTGAGACCATTATATCTACCAGAAAAGAAGGTGGTATTGATAGAAATTATTAGAGGATGTCTAAACATTTCAATATCAGGAAGATGAATTGCTACACCTGAGTAAAGAAATTACATGACGTGCCACTGCCACACATGAACCATTTAAAGAACTGGTGGGGAAATACAAAATTGATCTCTCTAAAAGTGTTCCTTTATAGAAAAGCATTAGGGCACAGTTAGATAATGAAGCTAGTGTGACTATGTGGTCCTTAGGAATGAGATTCTACATTGCTGATTTGGTGGGATGTATTTGAAAGTGGAGCGATTTTGGTTGGAGAGCAAGTGGGCAAAGAAACAAGGAAAGAAAAAAAAAACAAGCAGATACTAGAGAAGCAGACAGCAAATCACCACCTGTAGCCCAGAAAAAGATGAGGCTCTAACTTACTCTTTAAGGGAGATACCACGAATAGGGTATGTTCATGTACCAATAGGTAGAGGTGATCTTGCGACATTCATGAACAACTTTCCAAAATAGAGACAAAGGCCCTTATTACAACCCTTGCAGTAAATGGCTCCTACCGCCGTGCTGGCGGCCGCCAACATACCGTGACCGCAGTGGTATTCCTCTACGGGTATTATGACCCACACTGAGAATTCCGCCATTATACAGACACCCACACATGTCTGCCAGCCCAAAGGTCAGTGATAAACTGGCGATACCAAAACTCACACCGTTATGCCAACAGGAATACACCCACAGTATCACAACCCATGAATCACGGCGGCGGTCTTTCAAACGCGGTAAACCATGGACGGTACATACCGCTGCGCTCAAAATACACACACATTTACAAAACCACACCACATTGGACAATTCAAACTACACACACCTGACACATATACACACACCACACCCACACACTCACACCACTATAAAACACACAGCCACATTACCCACAACCCTTTCTACGAAGAAAAAAAAATAGCAAACAGAGAGACAAGCCAGGAGCACCCACTCAATCAGAGGCACAGAACACCATCACCCATACACCATCTATGCACATCACACCATACACCCCAACACATCACCCCACTCATCACCCCACACAACCTCATACATATCACTCACACCACATCCATGGCACCCCAAAGACACCCCAGGTTTTCAGAGGAGGAGCTAAGGGTCATGGTGGAGGAAATCATCCGGGTAGAGCCACAGCTATTCGGATCACAGGTGCAGCAGACGTCCATTGCAAGGAAGATAGAGCTATGGCGGAGAATCGTGGACAGGGTCAACGCTGGGGGACAGCTCCCCAGAACAAGGGATGACATCAGGAAGAGGTGGAACAACCTACGGGGGAAGGTGTGTTCCGTGGTTGCAAAACACCAGGTAGCCGTACAGAGGACTGGCAGTGGACCCCCCCCCACAACTAACAACATGGGAGGAGAAAGTCTTGGCAATAATGCATCCTGAGGGTCTCGCAGGAGTAGCAGGAGGACTGGACTCTGGTAAGTCAAATCTTTAGTGATTTATCCCTGCACCCTACCTGCATGCCAACAAAAACTGCTACCCCTACCCTCACACCGGTCACTCCGCCACCTCAAATATACCCCACCATCACAATCCACCCATCCCAATACCAAGCCCTGCATGTAACACGAATGCATGGACGGCCAACACAGACCTGCATGGACACCCATCACCACAGCATGCCCAGTAGAGAGACTCACCCAGCCCACAAAATCACCACTCACACAAGGCCAAGCTGAGAGGGAAATCACAATCATACAGGGAAACACACCCATGCACAAGATGGCACAGGCAGATACAATAACATTGTATTTACATCCCCATAGGACCCATACTCAACGTCACCGGAGAGGAGGTGCCAGCTACATCCCGTTCCCCCATGAAGAGGCCCACAGTGACGACAGCCGCTCTGCCCGCCTGGATCAGGATGACCAACCTGGCCCATCCGGGACCTCTGGACAGTCGGTTCCCTGCCACAGTCCTAACCCACCACAGACCCTCCCCCTGAGGAAACACCACCACAGCACCCACCCAGCAGGCCCATGCCACTGTCCTCAGGACACGTCAATCAGCAGTGTGTCCACCACTACAGGGACTCCAGGCAACCCCACAAACCCAGGACGATCAGGGACCTGGGGTCAGTGGCAGTGGGCACACGGTTCAGGGGACAGAGGCACAGGACAACAGGGAAGCTGGGACGACTGCTGTGCGACAGGGGGAGGACAGGCCCAGGGAACCCACTCTCCACAAGGCACTCTCCAATATCCTGGGAGCATACCACCATTCCCAGGAGACGTTGGGCCAGATACTGGACAAGTTGCAGGAGACCCAGCGGCTGCAGGAGGGACAGTACTTGGGGATCAAGGAGGACATCAAAAACATCTGCACCAACCTGGTCACCATTGCAGGGGTGCTGGCTGTCATGGGCAACACCATGAGGGAGCCAGTGGCACAACAACGGGCCCCTGACACTAGCCACACCGAAGAACAGCCCTCCACCTCCGCCGGCGCTAGTGGACAGGAAGCCCCACCACAGGAACCACAGGCCACTAGCACCCCACCCCCTGCAGAAGAAGAACCACCCCGCAAACGGTCCCTGCAATCCAGGCAGAAGCCAGAGAACATTGCCAAGACCCCCGCCATGAAATAGGGCTCTCCTGATTGCCACCCTTCTGTCCCACTCTGTCACCCTGTCCACCTTGAACTGCCGTTACTCCCCTTCCTATGCCCCATTGGACAGTGCACTTGTGATACCAAGATACTGTACTCTACCCTTGACTTTCCTCCACCATCAGCCCATTGCACATCCCCCTATACTTATGAGCACTTAAATGAACACCCTTTGAACAAATACTAATCTGGAGTCTGTCAAATTATTCACATATGTATTTGTACAACATTATCAAAGCATTGCAACTCAAATGTACAGTGAAATATACTTTGAAATGACCTTTGGTGGGCAGCAGTACACATAGCAGGAGCCAGAGTGGGGCACAGAGATCTGTAATTAGAGATGCCAAAGGGTACAGTTAGTGGCCATAGACATAGGGAAACAGGCTGCCATGTACAATATCCAACAGAAAACTGAAATGTAAAGTGAAGTTACAGTGTCTTACCTGTATGACACTGGAAGTACTGCTGAATTATATTGCTTCTGTTGTCAACATCTTCTTCCTCAGTCCCCTCTTCCTCACTGTCCACAGGCCCCACTGCTGCCACAAGACCATCTCTAGGCACATCCTCCTGTAGAAAAGGCACCTGGCGTCTCAAAGCCAGGTTGTGCAACATGCAACATGCAACGATGATCTGGCACACCTTCTTGGGTGAGTAGTACAGGGAGCTACCTGTCAGATGGAGTCACCGGAACCTGGCCTTCAGGAGGCTGAAGGTCCTTTCAATAATCCTCCTTGTACGCCCATGTGCATCACTGTAACATCTGCCCTTGTCCTGGCATTCCTCACTGGGGCCAGTAGCCATGAGAGGTTGGAGGTAACCAGAGTCACCAGCAAATATCGAGGGACAACTGTTAGACACACACTAACCCTTATGGACAACCCCATACCCAGACACCTACTCATACTGTGTGGGGACCTTGGGCTCACCTATTAGCCACACCCGTTGCCTCTGGAATTGGCCCACATATGGAATGCTGCTATTCCTTAATATAAAGGTGTCATGCACAGAGCCAGGATATTTGGCATTCACATGGGAGATGTACTGCTCCGCCAAACACACCATCTGCACATTCAGAGAGTGAAAGCTTTTTCTATTCCTGAACACTTATTTATTTCTCCAGGGGGGAGGGGACAAATGCCACATGTGTACCATCAATGGCACCAATGATGTTGGGGATATGTTCCAGGGCATAAAAGTCAGCTTTCTCTGTGGCCAGATCCTCCACCTGGGGGACCACGATGTAGCTGCGCATGCGTTTCAGCAGGGCTGACAACACTCTGGTCAACACGTGGTAGAACATTGGCTGTGACATCCCTGATGCCATGGCCACTGTTGTTTGGAAGGAACCACTTGCCAGGAAATGGAGCACTGACAGGACCTGCACTAGAGGGGGGATACCTGTGGGCTGGCGGATAGCTGACATCAGGTTTGGCTCCAATTGGGCACCCAGTTCTAGGATTGTGGCACGATCAAGTCTGTAGGTTATGATAATGTGTCTGTCCTCCATTGTCGCAAGGTCCACCAGGGGTCTGTACATGGGAGTATGCCACCATCTCATATTCAGCCTCAGCGGTTGAAGCCTATGGAAGAAAGCGGTGAGCAGAGGGCCATATTCACACATCTATTGCACTAATGATGATTTGTTTACTTTACAGAAACAAGATGTGAATCCGACGATCAGTTGCTGTGCCAATGTCTGCTGTGATGCAGTTAGGTGCCATGCCCTGTGCCCCCCTGAAATGATGGCTGCCTGACCTGTGAGGAGGGACAAGTGGAAATTAGGTAATTGCGCTGGCGTCCTGCACCGTCGCAGTAGGCGGTCAAAGACTGCCACGCAACTTCAGATTGGTTATCATTGGGCCCTATGGGTTCTCGGAGACAATGGCGATATACGCCAGTGGTGACGGTACGCACCACGACGGACGTCACCGCCATTTTCTATGAGTTCACTCACTTGCTACCTGACCTTCAACAGGAGAGGACCTACTCTGCAAGTGCTGCTATGACCTGTGTCTGGAAGCAACAATGGCTCATGTGTCTGGGGAAAGGGCACCTGCCTTCACTGCGGAGGAGTTGGAGAAACTGGTGGATGGGGTCCTACCTCAGTACACTTTACTCTACGGTCCTCCAGACAAACTGGTGAGTACACTGTGAGCATGATGCATGGGACATGTATGTATGGAGTGCTGTGTATGTAATCCACATGTAGGGGGGACAGAGGCGTCCTGGCCAGACAGCTGCATGTAAGGTGGTCAATGTATGTGCGTCAGGGGATGGGAGGGATATGGTGGGCAATTACTGTGACGGTCCAGACAGTTGAATAATTCCCTTATCTGCTATCTTTTCCATGCAGGTCAGCACCCACCAGAAAAAGGGTATTTGGCGTGCAATTGCCAAGGAGGTGCGGACCCTGGGGGTCTTTGAGAGATGGAGCACCCACTGCCGCCAGAGGTGGAAGGACCTGAGCCGCTGGGCAAAGAAGACATCAGAGGCCCAGCTGTGACTGGCCTCTCAACGAGGAAGGGGTGCCCATCGCACCATGTCCCCCCTGATGTTCTGCATCCTGGCAGTAGCCTATCCAGAGTCCCCATGTGCTGCATCGCAGGGCACAAAACCCCCTCCAGAACCAGTGGAAGAAGGCATCCACTTACCCTCTCCTTGCCAGGATGAAGCACACTGGGCACAAAGACCCCTCCAGAACCAGTGGAAGAAGGCATCCACTCACCCACTCCTTGCGAGGATGAAGCACACTGGGCACAAAGCCCCCTCCAGAACCAGTGGAAGAAGCCATCCACTCACCCCTCTTTGCCAGAATAAAGCACACTGGGCACAAGCCCCCACCAGAACCAGTGGAAGAAGGCATCCACTCACCCCCTCCTTGCCAGGATGAAGCACATCGGGCACAAAGCCCCGTCCAGAACCAGTGGAGAAGCCATCCACTTGTAAGACTGTGGCCTTGCACTCCCCAGGACCAAGCAGTGGGCAGGCCACCCACTTGAGAGACTGTGGCTTTGCACTCCCCAGGACCAAGCAGTGGGCAGACCACCCACTTGAAAGACTGTGGCCTTGCACTCCCCAGGACCAAGCAGTGGGCAGACCACCTACTTGAGAGACTGTGGCTTTGCACTCTGCAAGACAAAGCAGTGGGCAGACCAGCCACTTGAGAGACTGTGGCTTTGCACTCCCCAGGACAGTGTGATGGGCATGTAGCCCCCTCCAGGACCAGTGGTGTTGTGCCATCTTCCAGCTGAGGTGCCCCCCGTTCCCCATCCCCCTGAGGTGCCTGTGTATTTTCAACCTGATGCCCCTGCGGTGTTCTCTCTGTGTTGTTGCAGGAGTCAAGTGGGGCCTTGGCCTATGTGATGTGGCCCTGTGGCCCACGGACATTGTGGACTGGGCAGTGTCCCTCCATTTGTAAATATGTATATACTGTTTTGATTTTGAAGGACATATTTCTAGTTTTTTATCTTATTGCACTCACTTTAATCAATTCCTTTTGTCCTTGCATTCTTCCTGAGGGGTACGAGCTGGATATGTTATGTTCATGCATCTGTTTGTGTGTGTGGTGTTGGGGTGGGTGTGTTGTATGTTGCATGTGTGTGTCACTCTTTTTTTCCTCCCCCCACCCATGTGTGCTAGGGGGCAGTACTCACCGTGGTCATCTTCACCGGCGTTGGTATTCATGGTGAAGAAAGAGATAGACGATCCTGGGGAACACCTGCAACTCGGGTTCCATGGCGGCGTGGTTGTTCCTTAAGTCTTCAGGGGTGAGTTGTTTCCCTTCTGTGCACTGTTTCCGCTGTGCTTTTGATGTCGTTGATACCTCTCCGGAAAAGGTGGGGGATAGGCCTGTTGTAATAGTGTTAGAGGTACATTGTCTCCCGCCTGGCAGTTGGCGGTTACCGCAGTGGTGCTTGTTGCTACCGCCGTGGCGGTCCGTGTGTTAAAGTGTCTGTCAGTGTGAGCGGTTTCTGCCACGGTCATAATTCTATTTTTTTTACCGCCGGCCTGTTGGTGGTATTACCGCTGCTTTATCACTGACTGCCAGGATTGTAATGAGGGCCATAGTAATGTGTTTTATGTGTCTTGACAGTGAAATATTGCTAAATTTGTTTTTTCACTGTTGCAAGGCCTGTCCCTCTCATAGGGACAGGCCTTGCAACATTGGGGAACATGGGGGCTACCTTTAAATATGATTCAGTTTGACAGTTGAGCTGGTTGCACCTCTCACTAGACAGTAACACAAAGGGAGTTGGGGTGTAGTCTGCATTTCCTCATGAGCCATCTGTGCTAGGAGGGAGGAGACGAGTTGTCACTCAAACCTGAAAGAGCTGTGCCTGCCCTCACACAATGCAGTCTCCTACCCCTGGTATGTGTCTGGGGTCTTCGCTGGGCAAGGCAGGATTTCACAAACAAGAGAGACTTTGCTTTGAAGTAGGCCTACGTCAAAGGGCAAATAGGTATTAGAAGGGCAGCCAAAACCACAGACTTCAGAATGCTTCTGGAAACCAATAGAAACCTCCGCCTGGAGAACAGCTGAAGAGCTGAGGAAGAAGAGCTGCCCTGCCTGTGACTGAACTTTGTGGAGCTATCCTATAGTTGCTGCTTCTGCCTGTGCTAGAGGACAAAGACCAGACTTTGTGTTGCCTTCCTTCTTGTGAAGATCTCCAAAGGCTTTATTTAGAGCTTGCCTCTTGTTATTTGAAGTCTCAGGGACAACAAAGACTTCTCTCTTCCAGCACCTGGAGTCTCTGGAGAGACTCCTACTCTGCCAAGTGGTGCCCATCCAGTTCCTGGGACCCCAAAAGGAGAAGCTGGCAGCCCAAGAGTCATAAATCCACGCACTGACCGCTGTGCGGGGAAAAGATTGACGTGACTCCTATCTGTGGCTGAAAAATCGACACGCCGCCCGCTTCGTGGCTGAAAATCGATGCTCGTCTGCAACGCAACCCGAAGATTGACACCCGGGGCTGGAGAAACAACACACAGCATCGGTGTCAGAGGCTGGTGAGATCGCAAACCGCGTTGCGTGGTTTTTGGATCATCGTGTGGCTGGGTTTCTGACGCAAACACCGCTGGGATTGTAAAAACAACACAAGGCATGCCCGGACCAGAGAGTGCTGACCGGATCAATGCATTGCTCTCCTGCGGAGGGAAGAAATGACGCACGCCAACCCAACTAAAGGAGAAACAACGCAAGGTCTCGCTCGTAAGTGATATTGACGCATTGCAAGACCTTCTTGATGCACACTCGCCCGTGCGGGGTTATTTTTGACGCACCCAAAGTACATTTTCCCGGTAATAGCGTTAGTGTGTTTTTAATTAAGTGTACACTACTTTTTTGATTTCAGACCACTACGTGACCACATACTGCTTGTCTTTTTTGCTTTTCTCATTGGGACTTATTTTTGTTCTATTTCTCGCTGATCCCTTGACTGACTTTTTTTTAAACTACATTGTGAACTTTTTTTTCTGCCTTTGGAAATTTGCACTTGTACTGGGGGCCTGGGTGGCAGCCGAAGAAGCTGAGGGGCACAGAGAGGAGGAAGAGGAGGACCAGGAGGAGGAGGAGGTGTCATCTATCCATAATGCTATAGTAGATGGGCCTGTTATGTCCAAGGAGAAAGTCTCCAGGGCAGGTAACAGTGTGTCCTCTAGGGGTCTGACTCCCGAAGAGTTACAGGACAGACAGGCAGAGAGATAGTACCAATTGGAGCTTTAGAAGCTCAAGCTGGAGAGGGAAAGAGAGGACACGAGGATGGCCATTGAGGAAAGGAAGATACTACTGTCTCATGAACTTAGCTTAACGAAGTTAGATCCGAGGAGCCAGTCCAGTAGTGATGGTGGCAGCAACAGCACAGTGCAGCCTGAAAGAAGGGTACACATCCCAAAAGACCTAGTAAAGGATAACAAGCGGGAGGATAACACATACTTGTGGTTCAAGGGGTGTGAGTCTGCTCTCAACATGAATCTCGTCCCTGGAGCTCATTGGGGGGCGGGTCAGTGGAAGCACTTTGGGATAGAGGGGAGGCATAAACTGACAGCCTTAGGGGATGCTCACAATCTCACCTACACTATCATGAAGGATGCCCTACTCACAAGATATGGTCTCACCCCTGATTGCTTGGGAGCACTGGTACAGTTTAAGTTGTCCAGAGCTGCGCAAGCACCTGATTGACAGGAAGCTGACTGATCCCAGGAAGCGGACCGCTGGGAGAGCACCAGGGTCCAAAATAGGTATGCGGAAGACCACGCCAAGGGTGGGCAGGGTCCCTCTCAGAAGAAAGGGGGGGGTAAAGGGTAAACAGGGGGAGTTCTTTAAGGGCCCCAAACCGATTCCCAGGGTAAGGATTCCCAACCCCCCAGTGAGAAGAAGCCATTGTTCTCCAAAGGGAAGCCCGTGGCAGGAGGACCCCCACGTAAGTGTTATGCATGTGACCAAGTGGGTCATGTGAGGGGGGACCCCAAATGCCCCTAGAGTACACCGTCACCCACTGGTGCGCCGTCCCAGGGTTTGGCTAGTGTAGCCCTTGGGGAGGAGTTGGTTCCAGGTGGGTGGGAGCCAGCTGAGATGACCCTTGTCTCACTAAGGGACAGTGAGATGGTCCTGAGAATGCTCATGCCTTAGAACACTAAGAAGTACAGGCAGTGGATGACCATCAATGGACAGAGGGTAGAGACTCTGAGAGACACAAGAGCCAGCGTGACTACAGTGAGGAGTCAGCTGGTGTCTGAGGAGCAGACTGATCCCCGGGTACTTCTCCAAGTAGTTGCAGTAGACAACTCAGATCACCTGTGCAGAGTGGTGCAGGTTCCCTTTGAATGGGGGGGGGGACTCAGGTTCCTTGAAGGTAGTTGTGAGTCCAACCATGCCTGTTGATTGTTTGCTAGGCAATGACCTGGAGGATTCCCCTTGGAAGGAGGTGGAACGCAGGTCTCACTTGGAGATGTTGGGTCTGCCTTGGTGGGTATGCGTATCCACCCGGTCAATGGCAGCCTGTCAGGGTGGTCAAGAGCCCCTGGAGCCTGAAACAGTGGACCAAGGGACCGCCTAGAAGAGGAAGGGCAGGGGGTGTGGGAAACCAGCCCCAGAAGTTCCCACGGTGAGAGAGGAGGCGGAGACTGAGGGTGATGCCTCGGAGCCAACAGGGGAACAGGTGGCTGAAATGGGTGAGGTCCATGAGCTGTTGCATTGGCAGCAGGAAGGGGGGCCCACCACGGAAGCATTCTGTGCAACACAGAGGACATGCCCTACTCTGAAGGGTTTGCGGCAGCAGGCTGCCGACCAGGCAGCTGGCAAGGAGCCAAGATCACACCTGATCTTTTGGGAGGATGTCCTCCTGTATAGTGATCCTAAGGTTCCTGAGCCTGGGTCAGTCCGTGTGCTGGTGGTACACCAGTGCTTCAGAGCCTTCCTACTGGGGTTGGCTCATGATGTGCCTTTAACTGGACATTTGGGGCAGAGCAAGACCTTTTAGAGGCTCGTCACCCACTTTTATTGGCTCCTACTGCGCAAGCACTCGGGTGCACATTGCAGGCCTTGCCAGTCTTGTCAGTAAAATGAAGTGGTATCTGATAGGGGTGCCAACTTCATATCCATGTATATGAAGTCTCTGTGGAAGGTGTGTGGGATAACCTACAAGTTCACCACTCCTTACCACCGCCAAAGTAATGGTCTGGTTGAGAGATTCAATCGCACTTTGAAAGGCACGATCATGGCCTGTCAGAGCCCTTGAGGTGGGAGTGGGACGTCCTCTTGCCATGCCTTCTGTTCGCCTACAAGGAGGTGCCTCAAAAGGGACTTGGGTTTAGTCTCTTTGAGCTCATCTATAGCCACCATGTGAGGGGACCTTTAAGTCTGGTCAAGGAGGCTTTGGAAAAAGCTCCTAGCAAACCCCCCCCCCAGGATGACTTCACTTACATGCTGGTTTTGAGAAACCAGACTGCCCACTTCAGGAGTCTCACACAGGAGAACGTGGAAGCAAGCCAGGAGGACATGAAATGCTTGTATGACCAGAATGCCACTCTGGTCGAGTTTCAACCTGGACAAAAAATGTGGGTGAATGTACCAGTGGAGCCTAGGGCACCCCAGGACAAGTGGACTGGGCCATATGAGGTGGTGGAGCACAAGAGTGAAGTCACCTACCGGGTGGACTTGCAGTCTCCAAGGAAACCTTTAAGGGTCCTGCATGTCAACTGCCTCAAGCCGGACTTTGAGCAGACTGAACTGTCCATGCTTCTTGCGACAGATGATGGGGTGGAGGAGGAGAGTGAGCCTCTTCCTGACCTCCTGTCTGCAGGAGAGAAAGATGGGTCTGTGGAGGGAGTGATCCTCTCCCCCTCCCTGACTGAAGAGCAGCAGGGTGACAGTTGCCACGTGTTGGGACAGTTTGCCTCACTGTTTTCCCTGATCCCAGGGGTCAGACACTTGAGCAGACATGATGTGGACACTGAGGACAGTCCACCCATTAAACAGAAGGGTTACAGGGTGACTGACAGGGTCAGGGCTTGCATTAAGGACAAAGTATCCAAAATGTTAACCCTAGGGGTTATTGAGCAATCCATCAGTCCTTGGGCCAGCCCAGTGGTATTGGTACCAAAGGCTGCTTCACCTGGTGCCACTCCAGAACTCAGGTTCTGTGTGGACTACCGGGAACTCAATGCGGTCAGCAAGACTGACGCACACCCCTTCCCCTGCGCTTATGAGCTCATTGACCGGTTGGGAGCTGTCCAGTACCTCAGTATGTTTGACTTAACATCTGGGTATTGCCAGATTGCCTTAACTGAGGGGGCCAAGGAGAGATCAGAATTTTCAACCCAAATGGACACTTTCAATTTAAAGTGATGCCACATGGGATGAAGAATGCCCCTGCCACCTTTCAGAGGAGGGTCATCCAGGTGTTGGCTGGGCTGGATGAGTTCAGTGTTGCCTACCTGGATGGCATTGCGGTGTTTAGTTCCACATGGGAGGAACACCTGCAAAACCTCTGGAGAGTGTTAGAGGCCCTGCTGAGGCAGGACTCACTACTAAGGTAAGCAAGTGCCAAATAGGGCAGGGTTCGGTGGTGTACTCGGGACACCAGGTGGGGAGTGGCCAGGTGGCACTCCTACAACCTAAGAGTGTTACCATTCTGGCTTGGGAGCCTCCCAAGACCCAGACTGAAGTGAGAGCCTTCTTAGGTCTCACAGGATACTACAGGAGGTTTGTCAAGGGGTATGGTACCATTGTTACCCCCTTGACTGAATTGACTTCTAAGAAGCAACCCAGGAAAATGATCTGGACAGAGGCTTGCCAAAACGCTTTTGATGCCCTGAAGGCTGCCATGTGCACAGCACCTGTGCAGACAGCACCTGACTACTCCAAGGAATTTTTTGTGCGAACAGACACCTCAGAGCATGGTATTGGAGCAGTACTCTCACAGCTTAATGAAGAGGGCCTAGATACACCCGTAGCCTTCATTAGCAGGAGGTTACTTCCCAGGGAAGGTAGGTGGAGTGCCATAAAACGTGAAGCATTTGCTGTGGTCTGGACGCTGAAGAAGCTAAGACCCTACTTGTTTGGGACTCACTTCCGGGTTCAGACCAACCACAGGCCCCTCAGATGGTTAATGCAGATGAGAGGTGAGAATCCAAAACTGTTGAGGTGGTCTATTTCCCTACAGGGGATGGACTTTATGGTGGAACACCATCCTGGTACAGAACACGCCAATGCTGATGGTCTGTCCAGGTTCCTCTGCCTTCGTGATCAGACCTCCCATGAGGTTGGGTAGTTGCTCCCCACTTTCAGCTGGGAGGGACACATGTTAGACTTTTCATCCTTGTTGTGGTCTCCCTTAACTTTTTGCCTCTGTTTCCCAGGTTGATCATGTGCGCTGGACTCTGTTTTTGCTGTTTTTGTTACTCTGGGCACTTTACCACTGCTAACCAGTGCTAAAGTGCAAGTGCTTCTATACAAAATGTGTATGTAATTGTTTTATCCATGATTTGCATATTTGATTTAATAGTAAGTCCCTAGTAAAGTGCACAAGAGGTGCCCAGGGCCTGTAAACTAAATGCTACTAGTGGGCCTGCAGCACTGGTTTTTGCACCCACCCAAGTAGCTCTGTAATCATGTCTCAGACCTGCTACTGCAGTGTCTGTGTGTGAAGTTTTTAACTGTAAATTCGACTTGGCAAGTGTACCCACTTCCCAGGCCTAAACCTTCCCTTTTCTTACATGTAAGGCACCCCTAAGGTAGGCCCTAGTTAGCCCCGATGGCAGGGTGCAGTGTATGGTTAAGGCAGGACATATAGTAATGTGTTTTATATGTCCTGACAGTGAAATATTGCTAAATAATGTTTTCACTGTTGAAAGGCCTGTCCCTCTCATAGGTTAACATAGGGGCTACCTTTAAATTTGATTAAAGTTTAGAGTCCCTTTGAGAGTGGATAGATACATGGAGTTTGGGGTCTCTGAGCTCATAATTTATAAATGAATCTTTTAGTAAAGTTGATTTTACGATTGTGTGTTTGAAAACGCCACTTTTAGAAAGTGAACATTTTCTTGCTTAAACCATTTCTGTGACACTGCCTGTCTGTGGATTCCCTGTCTTGGTCAGTTTTACAGTTGGGCTGGTTGCACCTCTTACTAGACAGTGACACAAAGGGAGCTGGGGTATAGTCTGCATTTCCTCAGGAGCCATTTGTGCCAGGAGGGAGGGGTAGGAGTGGTCACTCACACCTGAAAGGGCTGTCCCTGCCCTCACACAATGCAGTCTCCAACCCCCTGGTGTGTGTCTGGGGCCTGGCCTGGGCAAGGCAGGATTTCACAAACAAGAGAGACTTTGATTTGAAGTAGGCCTACTTCAAAGGAGAAAATGGGTAGAAGAAGGGCACCCAAAACCACTGACTTAGGAACACTTCTGGAAACCAAGAGGAACCTCTGCCTGGAGAAGAGCTGATGAGCTGAGGAAGAAGAGCTGCCCTGCCTGTGACTGTGCTTTGTGGAGCTATCCTGCAGTTGCTGCTTCTGCCTGTGCTAGAGGACAAATACTGGACTTTGTGTTGCATTCCTTCTTGTGAAGATCTCCAAGGGCCTGATTTAGAGCTTGCCTCCTGTTATTTGAAGTCTCAGGGACAGCAAAGACTTCTCTCTGCCAGCACCTGGAGTCTCTGGAGAGACTTCTACTCTGCCCTGTGGTGCCCATCCAGTTCTTGGGACTCTGAAAGGAGAAGCTGAAAGCCTAAAGACAAGGAAATCCACGCACAGAGCACCGTGCGGGGAAAAGATCGACGCAACTCCGATCTGCGGCTGAAGAAACGACACGCCGCCGGCTCTGCAGCTGAGAATCGATGCTCGCAGGAAACGAGACTGAAGAATCGATGCACAGAGCAGGAGAAACGACGAGCAGAGGCTGGGAGATCACAACCCGTGCTGCAGGGTTTTTGGATCATCGTGCGGCTGGATTTCCAACTCAAGTACTACTGGGCGTGGAAAAACAACGCAAGGCCTGCCTGGACCCGAGAGTGCTGACCGGATCGACGCATTGCTCTCCTGCAGAGAGAAGAAACGACGCGCCCCAAGCCGGCAAAAGGAGAAACGATGCAAGGTCCCGCTCGTGAGTGGAATCAACGCATCACAAGCCCTTTTTGGCGCGCACACGCCCGTGCAGGGTTATTTTTGACACACCCAAGGTACTTTTTCAAGCTGACAGCATTAGTGTGTGTTTGAAACTACTTAAGACTCTTTTTGATTTTTAATTGCTAACTTGACTTGTGTATTGTGGATTTTTGTCGTTTTGGTCTTGTTTTGTTTAGATAAATATTTCCTATTGTCTAAAGTGATGTTGTGTCATTTTGTAGTGTTTTCATTAAGTTACTGTGTGTGTGTTGGTACAAATACTTTACACCTAGCACTCTGAAGTTAAGCCTACTGCTCTGCCAAGCTACCAAGGGGGTGAGCAGGGGTTAGCTGAGGGTGATTCTCTTTTACCCTGACTAGAGTGAGGGTTCTTGCTTGAACAGGGGATAACCTGACTGTCCACCAAAGACCCCATTTCTAACAAAGACAATCAACTGCTCACTAGAATCAGCAACCTACCATGAGGACTGGAAGCACACAGAGGTCCACCCACTTCTGAAAAATACCACAGCTGACTCATGGACCTAAAGAACTACTACTGCATCTTGCTGCTGCCCTTCCCAACCAAGGTCGCAGAGAAAGAAATCAACATATCGAGGAAAATAACATCCTGGACGTCTCCTAGCCAGGATTCAAAACTAATCACAGTACAGAAACCGCCCTGCTCACTGCCATAGAGGACATCTGCTCTGCTTCCTCCTCGAGTGCAGAGAAACAGCAGCTCTCATCCTACTTGATCCTCCAGCTGCCTTGGAAACAGTGTCTCACTGCACACTATGCTACAGACTCCACTCAGCAGGCATGCGTGGCAAGGCCCTCCAATGGATACACTCCTTCCTGACAGGAAGAACACAGAAAGTCTGGCTCCCACCACACCTGTCAGAATCCACCAAATTCAGCTGGGGAGTACCCCATGGACCATCGCTGAGCGCCACTCTGTTCAAAATCTACATGATTCCACTTGTCCCCTTCGTCAGGAACTACGCTATGAAGATCGTCTTCTATGCTGATGACACTCAGCTGATCATCTCCGTGACCGAGAACCCCTCAACAGCCAAGAAGAATTTCAGGGATGGGATGGAATGGAAGCAGTTGCCACCTGGATGAGGGAGAGCTGCCTCAAGCTGAACTCTGACAAAACCAAGATCTTCATCCTGGGACCCTCCCCATCAGCCTGGGATGACTCCTGGTGGCCCTCCATATTCGGCAGGCCCCCCACCCCTACTGACCAGGCACAAAACCTCTGCGTCATCCTCGACTCAACACTCACCATGACCAGACAGACCAACTCCTTCATCTCCACCAGCTTCCACACCCTCCTACTCCTACAGAAGATCTTCAGATGGATACCAGCCGACTGCCAGAAAAGTGTGACACACGCACTAGTCATGAGCAGATTAGACTACGCCACCATTCTTCATGTTGTAACTTCCAAGAAGAACCTGAAAAAGCTGCAGCAATTTCAGAATGCCACCACTAGACTTGTCCTAGACATCCCCCGCCGAGAACACTTCACAGAACACCTGAAAACCTCCACAGGCACACTGTTGAGAAGAGGATCAACTTCAAACTCCTCGTACATGCCTACAGAGCCCTCCATGACAGCGGATATTGCTACCTCAGCGACAGCAGCACCTTGTACTCCCCTTCTAGACCTCTCTGCTCGTCCCAGCAGTCACTCACCAGTGTACCGCGTATAAAGAAGTCCTCAGCTGGAGGAAGATCTTTTTCATACCTGGCATCAAAAGGTTGGAACACCTCACTTCCTCACCTCAGACAGTCGCCATTGCTGCCTCATTTCAAGAAGGACCTCAAAACCTGGTTCTTCAACTGATCTCTTAGGGCACACCGGTCAGCACCTTGAGACCCTATGGGTGAGTAATGCACTCTAAAATACACAATTGATTGATTGATTGATGGCATTGTGTAGTGTTTGTTATGGTATTTCATCTTCTGTTGTCCAATGTGAGCATTTATGGGGTTAGACTTGCTCCCCTGTTATAACTTATGTATTCATCTGATGTGTGTCAGCTCGAGTTTTGTTTGTGCAGACATAGAGTGTGTTCAGTTGTGCTACTCCTGCTTGCAATGAACTGTGCATGTGTCCATTTAGGTGTGTGTACCTTGCAGCTACCTTCTGTAGATATATGTCTCATGCAGTTAGAGTTGTATATGCTTTGTTCCACATTGTGCAGATGGGCATGACTTTTGGGGCTCGTATTGTTTGTCCCTGTGAAACATGTAGGGCTAGTTCCTGTGCACAGGTTGTTTGAGGGCCCTGTGCAAAGTGATATGTGTCCCAGTGCAGCCTCTTTTGCTTTGTGTGCCTGATGGCCCCATCCTAATTGTTCAGGTATTGTTAGCATAGTGCCCTTTGTCTATTTGCCTCTCTGTGTATTGTGCATGTCATTGTCCTTCCATTGTGCTGTGATGTATGTGTCCATTCCAGGGCTGTTTAATGGTAGTGTTGTTTGTGTTCCATGGCACATCGATACATATCTGCCTTGTATGTGATGACAGTCCCTGCCCAGAGTGGAATGTGAGTGTGTGAGTTGTATTTGTATATGTGATGTTTGTGTGTTGGTGATGTGTGAGACAATGTTGAGTAGGCTTCACTGTCCCTGTGCCTGAGATGTGTGGCTGTGTGTTTTTGTGTAGTGTTGCAGTGCAGTCTGGTTGGGCTGCCTAAAGGAGCGTTTTGTGACTTTGCAAATGTCCGTCTCAATGTCTGTTTCTGACTGTGTACACGATGCAACATGTACTTGATATCAGTTGCATGTAGCCCATGTGATTCAGACAACGGCACTAAGATCTGTCTTTAAAGTTAATGATACAGGTAGGTGTGTATCAGTAATACCATGAGGGCATCGATTTGGTGGTCTGTTGATGACCAGCAGCATCAGCAGAACATGCATGATTGACTCCATGGTGGCTCCGGATGTGTAAGGCTGCCTGCAGGTGAGTGTCTCCCTTCATATTGTCCGTTTCCAGCTTCAGAGAAATGGTGATTGGCCCGCCATGGTCACATTGCAGGTGTGCAATCTCGTAATGTGTCCAGTGGAATCACTGTCTCCACTGGCCTGTTTGTGCTGCCTCATGACCGTGGTGGTCTGCGCTGCCTGGCGGTGCCAGCCGGACCACTGCGGCCTTTGCTTTATAAGCCTGCATGACGCATAATACAGCGGTCCAATCGCCATCCCGAAGGCGGTCGGAACATGCCGTTGCCATGGCAGTCCAGGGACCACCAAACTAGCAATGGGGCCTCACGGCTGTGCTGGAACATAGGGAACAAGCAGGCTGATAGAATCTAATTTGTTGCTAAATGTATGTGGGATCAGTCACATTTAAACCTCAGTGACAGACACAGAGAGCTTTAAGAAGACATCTCCTCTCAGTTGTAAACGAGTGTAGAGACTGCGGAGGTTGTGAACTGTGACAGATTTTTTTTTAGCCCAAAAAACATCGAGCTGCAGAATTCTGAACAGTCTGTAAATTACATATGTGTTTACTGGAAGGTTCAAATTTCAATATTCTTAATCATGTTAGTGTGGCTTTGGATACAGTTTTCCTAAATTCCCACTGAATGAAAGGGAGGATCCTTCTCAAGATTTTTAAGAAAAAGAAAAATGTAGGAATTGTTTTTGAAGCATGCGTGTGAAAAGAGAGCTTGGAATCAAAAAGTGCCCCAAGATTTCTGCCCAATGAAAATGGCAGAGTAGATGCTGCCAGTTCATATGGCCACCAAGTGCAAGTCTAGATAGTGATAGATAGATAGATAGATAGATAGATAGATAGATAGATAGATAGATAGATAGATAGATAGATAGATAGATAGATAGATAGATAGATAATTCATCCATTCAGCAAAGGATATCATTAAGCAACTGAAGCTCATCTGCATGGCTCTAAGGTAGGTAGAGGTAGAGGTATACTACTAGTATGAGGTAGTAAGTGGATATCACTGGCATAACAGTGGAAGGTAAAACCAAAGTACTGTATGATGCATGCAATGAGGGCAAAATAAAGACACTGTTTCTTTACATGTTGCATAAAAAATCACTTTGGCAAGGTCTGACAGACAAAATATCAACAAGCTCTAAGACATGGCCACCCACCCCTGCTACTTTCAAATGGGGGAGTAGAATATCATGGGAGACTGTATTTAGGGCTGTAGACAGATCCAGTGATATCAGAACAGCAGCACTATTTGAATCAAAGCACACGTGCAAGTCTTCTAGGACTCACGGTCATCTAGTCATCCTCATTTATTTTGAACTTTGTCTGAATTGCAAAGGCTATTTTAGTCACTTGGAGCTGGAGGCAGAGTGCTCACCATAACCAGCATTGTTTTAAATTACAGAGTCATCAAAACTATGGTGGCAATGCTAGCAGGAGAAGCACTTTGACTGACTATGTTCTGGGGAATGCAGTACTCTGAAGATGTGTGGGTTAGCAGGGGTGACATATGGCTGTACTCATTCAACACTTAGCAGCAGATCAAATTCTGTCATGGATATAGATGAATAAAATGTCTCTCTGTTATATATTTATTTATTGTTTCAGCCATTTTATGCGGGGCCCCTGCAACAAAAGATACTAGGGTAATTTACTAATAATTCAATTGATAACTTTACTTAAAACAAATGAAAACCATTTTATGCAATATGATGCCAAAGAGAAGAGATGATGTTCTTGCATGGAACAAATAAGGACCATCACTGATTCTGATTAAATTAAGGCAGATTGGAGTAGATGTCAAGAGGACATGGAATGTTAGATTAAGAAGAGGTAGAAAGGTGTTTTTGAAAACGTGAACAGTGGGAAGGAAGTGTTTGAATGTCAAGACATGGAGAGTACCAGGTGGAATTCCAGCTACAATCATTGACCTTCTAGAAAAAATATGTTTTAGGGAGATTCAGCTTCTGAGACCTCTTTGCTAATCTGATAACAAGTTACATAAGTATGAGGGACTGTTCTGATGGATGAATTTCTGGATTGGGCACATTGTTTCATATTGAGCACTGCTTGTGTTACATGAGATATGAGCTCTTGAGCTGTAAGAGTTATGTGATCAAGTTTTTTGTGAGAAAGATGAGGTGGGCAGGTAAATGTATTATTGCTTTGAAGGGTGAGTGTTTTGAAACATCTGGTAGGACACCAGTTTTGAAGACAAGGATCAAGGCAAACAAAGCCTTGACTGGTCCGAGTAAATTAGGCTATTCATTGTTTGAGTAAGTGAAGATAAAAATCACTGATCTGGCCACTGAGTTGATTTGTGATAGGAAGGTGAGGGTATATCTTTGGAGATAAATGTGAAAAATCCTCTGATTGCAAAAGGTCCCATACTAGTTGATCTTATACTTAAGAAATGGTGTCATATATGCAGTATGACAAGAAAAGTAAGAAGAGAAGAATGGCTTTAGTTGCCCATATTTGTTTGGGTAGATTTCCAGATGACCACGTATTGGTAGATAAAAACACTGATATCCTTTCAAATCAGTAAATTCATGCAGGGGTCGAAAAAAGTGTTTGAAATAATCAAGTCCACAGGGCAGTGCAAGATGTTACGTAGGTTTATTTTCAATGTTCATCATTTGGTGTCTGTTGTTGAAATAGGAGGAAAAGTAATTTGGAACTCAATCAGAATACCCCTTATTTTGTTTTACAATTTTGTTGGACCTGCCACGATCAACTTTGTTGAAAGCAACTGTCAAGTCTAGAAGTATTATAAAATGGGGTGTTCCCCCAAAGACATTGTCTGACCAACCATAATATTGTGGTCAAAATGTTGCAACTACAAAAATATAATGGACGAAAATATCAAAGGTAAGTAGATCATTTTTAACTCTTTTACAATTATATAGAAGTTTAAATTATTTCTTACTTTAATGTAATTTTTAACTGTTGGGTTTTATAGTACTGCTTTATGTTTTATTTTATTATATATGTTACTGTTTTACTGTGAAATTAAGTTTATTTCTTCAAAAATATCATTGTTATTTTTTTAATATTCTGGCTCTTGGATTAATTGGGAAATTGGGTGGGAAGCATTTGTTAATCATATATTAATTTACGTAAATTCATTTGTAAATTATGTTTTATCTTTTTTAGTTGTGTATGTGTTTAAAGGTGTCATGCATTTTCAATGTATGTATTAATTATTTATTTTGGGATGTTGGGTTTATCGGGGGTCTTGAGGTTATTAATAATTATTCATTAATGTCAATTGATTATTGTTTTGAATAGTTTATATATTGTAATTGTTATTTATTTGTATGTTTATTAATATTTCTATTTATATATTACATGGTAAATGTTGGTTCAGGGTTTTATTGTGATATTGAGTGAGTAGGTTTTGTTCACATAATATATTGATTTATGGTAACTGTTAACCCATTAGGTGCTGTGGACGTAGCGGTTATATCCTCGGCTGCAGTGCTGCTGTGCTGAGGATGTAAACATTACGTCCTGCACCCAGCCCACGGGGAGGGGTAGTGCTCCCCCTGTGGGCCACCCACACACACACACCCCCGGGCAGGGATGGCAGGGGAAGCGGTTCCCCTGCCGCACCTGACCCCCCTGATCCCTCCAACCCCCATGACATCTGATGATTTCAGCACACAATTGCATTCTGCCCTCATCAGAGGTTGCCCCCATCGTGCTAAACCAAAAGAGAAACTGATTAGGTTCTCCTCAGATGGGGGAATGGGGCAGGTCAGAGAGGCATGAGAGGAAAGGAAGGCTTATCCTTCCCTTTCATGTCTCTCCGAGGATTACTGCAGCACGATTGCATATCGATCAAGCAGCAGGAATGCCCACTAGACACCAGAGACTTTGTTTACTTTCTGTAAACAAAGAAAGGGAGCAGCCCCTTGGGCAAGGGTCACTCCCCAAAGGGGGCATTTATTTCTAGGCCATTTCTGCCTCTCTTGTGGGCAGATTGGCCTATTTTGGTTTAGCCGATCAGGCCCCAAAGGGGACAGAAACCTCTAGACACCAGGGCTTTTTTTTTTGTTTCTTTTTACAGGGGGAGCGGCCCCTTAGGCAAGGGTCACTCCCCAGGGGCCAATATTATTTTAGGCCATTTCTGCCCCCCTTCGGGACAGATTGGCCTATTTTTATTAGGCCAATCTGCCCCCTAGGGGGTCAGAAACCACTAGACTCCAGGAATGTTTAAAAGAATATATATTGGGGACATATTAATTTAGGCCCATCTGCCCACAAGGGGAGCAGAAACTACTTAGGCCCCCAGATTGTTGCATGCATGTGTGTTTTGTTAGGGGTATCGGCCCCATTGGCAAGGGTCGCTCCTCATGGGGGCACATTACTGTTGGCAATTTCTGCCCCCCTTGGGGGCAGATCGGCCTATTTTTGTAATGCCCATCTGCAGAAAGCCCACTAAACACCAAGGAAGATTAGAGGGATGGGTCTGCAAACCAGTAGGGCCATGTCCCACCCCAAATGAAGGGGGTAACAGTCTTTCAGTCTTTCAGCCCCCCTGCAAACTAAAGGATCTTATCCTAACTGCAAACAAGAGGACGTTTGATTATTTTGGGTTTTGATTTTATATGTGGACCAAGAGAGCTTGGCTCACTCTCAATATCGTCCCACTTGGAATGGTGAGCAGCTGCACATTTTGAACTTTGTGACGCTGCCAGCTAGAAAAATCTCCCAGACCTAGGCACATCTGAAAACTATACATCTAGGTGAGTCCAGGGTGGTGTGATTCACATGCACCCCACACCACACCGTTTTCTTACCCACAATGCCCTGCAAACCTCCAATTGTGCTTGAAATCACACATTTTCCCTACATTTTTGTGAAGGAGCCTTCCGGAATCCACAGGAATCCACAAAATTCCGACCACCCAGCATAATCACATCTATCCTGATAAAAATTCTGCCCCACTTGTCAGTCCAAAAACGTTTTTATTCAAACTGCCCTTTTGGACCCGCTTTGGTTCGCTCTCAATTTCCACATGTTTTTGGCCCTTCCCTGTCACAGGCACTTGGCACACCTACACAAGTGAAGTATCACTTTTATCGGGAGACTGAGGGGAACATTGGGTGGTAGGAAATTTGTGCCGGTGTGGTGATCCCACACACAAATGTGAGGAAAATGTAATTTTTGGGATAAATCTGAGGTTTGCTCAAGATTGTGGGTGAGAAAACACTGGGAGATCCACATAAGTCACACCTCCCTGGACTACCCGAGGTGTCTAGTTTTCAGAAATGTCTGGGTTTGTTAGGCTCCCTAGGTGACTGCTTAGCCCAGGACCAAAAACGCAGATGCCCCCCTTGCAAAACAGGTAGTTTTGTAATAGATAACTTTGATGTGTCCATGTTGTGTTTTGGACGCTTCCCTGTCGCGGGCACTAGGCCTACCCACACAAGTAAGGTACCATTTTTATTGGAAGACTTAGGGTAACGCTGGGTGGAAGGAAATTTGAGGCTCCTCTCAGATTCCAGAACTTTCCATCACTAAAATATGAGGAAAAATGGCAATTTGTGAGGTTTCCAAAGGATTCTGGGTGCCAGAACCCGGTGAAAGCCCCAGAAGTCACACCATTCTGAATTTCCTAAGGAGTCTAGTTTTAAAAAATGTATAGGTTTGTTAATTTTTCTCTATTTGCTGGCTGACCATAACTCCATAGCTAGGCACTTTGCAAAAAATAGGGAAGTTTTCAATGTAAAAAATTTGATGGGTCCATGTTGCGTTTTGGGGCGTTTACTATCGCGGGCACTAGGCCTATCAACACAAGGAAGGTACCATTTTTATCGGGAGAGTTGGGGGAATGCTGGGTGGAAGGAAGTTTGTGACTCCTCTCAGATACCAAAACTTTGCAGCACCGAAAAGTGAGGGAAAAGTATTTGTTTTTACATATTTTGAGGTTTGCAAAGGATTCTGGGTGCCAGAATCTGGTGAGAGCCCCACATGTCACCCCATTCTGAATTTCCCTAGGTGTCTAGTTTTTAAAAATGTATAGGTTTGCTAGGTTTCCCTATGTGCCGGGTGAGCTAAGGTCCCAAATCCACAGCTAGGCACATTGTGAAATACAGGTCAGTTTTCAATGTAAACATTTGATGAGTCCATGTTTCGTTTTGGGGCGCTTCCTGTCACAGAGCACTAGGCCTACCAACACAAGTGAGGTACCATTTTTAAAGGGAGGCTTGAGGGAATGCTGGGTGAAAGCAAGTTTGTGGCTCCACTCAGATTCCAGAACTTTGCAAGACCAAATTGTGAGGGAAAAGTGTTTTTTTAGACACATCTTGAGGCTTGCAAAGGATTCTGGGTGCCAGAACCTGGTGAGAGCCCCGCAGGTCACCCATTCTGAATTTCCCTAGGTGTCTAGTTTTAAAAAATTTATAAGTTTGCTAGGTTTCCTTATGTGTCAGCTGAGCTAGAGGCCAAAATCCATAGCTAGGCACTTTATTAAAAAAACCAGGTCAGTTTTCATTAGAAAAATGTGATGTGTCCACATTGTGTTTTGGGGCATTTCGTGTCTCGGCCACTAGGCCTACCCACACAAGTGAGGTACAATTTTTATCAGAAGACTTAGGAGAAAGCTGGGTGGAAGGAAGTTTGTGGCTTCCCTCAGAATTCAGAACTTTCCATCACCGAAATGTGAGGAAAAAGTATTTTTAGCTAATTTTGAGGTTTGTAAAGGATTCTGGATAACAGAACCTGGTAAGAGCCCCACAATCACCCCATCCTCGATTCCCCTAGGTGTCTAGTTTTTAAAAATGTACAGGTTTGCTAGGTTCCCTAAGGAGCCGATTGGGCTAGAGGCCAAAATCCACAGCTAGGCACGTTCCAAAAAAACACGTCGGATTTCAGTGTAAAAATGTGACGTGTCCATGTTGAACTTCCTGTCGCGTGCACTAGTCCTAC
This sequence comes from Pleurodeles waltl, assembly GCF_031143425.1. Taxonomy (NCBI): domain Eukaryota; kingdom Metazoa; phylum Chordata; class Amphibia; order Caudata; family Salamandridae; genus Pleurodeles; species Pleurodeles waltl. The sequence goes on from NC_090447.1 coordinate 413,898,964, forward strand.
CCACACAAGTGAGACACCATTTCTATCAGGAGACTTTGGGGAACACAGAATAGAAGAACAAGTGTTATTGCCCCTTATTTTTCTCTACATTTTTTCCTTCCAAATCTAAGCCAGTGTGTACGAAAGAAGTCTATTTGAGAAATGCCCTGTAATCCACATGCTAGTATTGGGACCGCAGATTTCAGAGATGTGCAAATAACCACTGCTTCTCAACACCTTATCGTGTGCCCATTTTAGAAATACAAAGGTTCCTTGAGGCCAATTTTTCAATTTATATTTTACCAAACGAATTGCTGTGTACCCGGTATACAATGAAAACTCATTGCAAGGGCAGCTCATTTATTGGCTTGGGGTACCTAGGGTTCTTGATGAACCTACAAGCCCTATATATACCCACAACCAGAAGAGTCCAGCAGATATAATGGTATATTGCTTTTAAAAATCAGCCATAGATGGAAAAAGTTATAGAAGACAACATGGACAGAAATGGCTGTTTTTTTTAAATCAAATTCAATATTTTTTTCATTTCAGCTGTTACTTCCCGTAGGAAAACCTTGAAGGATATACATAAATGACACCTTGCTACATTCTGAAGTTTCAGAAATGTTTAACTGTCTGGGATCCACCCTTGGTTTCACACCCATTTCCGTCACTAACTGGAAGGAGTTTGAAAGCACAAACAAATAGTAAAAATGGGGTATGTCCCAGTAAAATGCCAAAATTGTGTTGAAAAATGTGGTTTTCTGATTTACGTCTGCCTGTTCCTGAAAGCTGGGAAGATGGTGATTTTATCACTGCAAAGCCTTTGTTGATGCCATTTGCAGGAAAAAAAACACATGCTTTCTCCTGAAGCACTTTCTTCCCATTTTTCCCAACAAAAGTGAAAATGTAGCTGTATTTTGGCTAATTTCTTGGTATCCTCCAGGGGAATCCACAAACTCCAGGTACCTTTAGAATCCCTAGGATGTTGGAAAAAAGAGACACAAATCTCGTGTGGATAGCTTATGTGGACAAAAAGTTATGAGGGCCTAAACACAAACTACCCCAAACCACCACAAAATGGCTTGGCACCTGAGGGGGAAAAGGCCTGGCAGTGAAGGGATTGAAAGTGTTTTTTATTTACAATATTTAAATTGATATCTGTTTCTTTAAATGTTGTATAGCTTGTTGAGTGATGTGTTACATTTAAAATTCAGAGTGGGGGTTTGTTGAGGGGTTTGGGTGAGCAGTTTTGAAATAAAATATTTGAAAACAGATCAAATGGATAATGTATAAATTATGTCAATAGTTAAATTGGTAAGTAGTTAGAAAACCTATTTTAAATAATTTTAAGATGGTTTACTATTTTAATTGGTTGTGTGGCATTTTGTAGGTTTGGTTGTGGTTTAATATTTTAAAAGGAAAGATATTGGTTTGTAGAAAAATAATTTATGACATAGACATTATTTTTAATGTTTGCTTGTTTTATGGGTGACTTGGAGCCAGGCTGTTCATTTTAGGATGTTTTATTATATTTATTATCTATTTGTATAAATGTATACAATTTAAAAAATGTGACACATTTTATTAATCTTTTATGTTTTTATATTTTCATGAGGAAATAACATTAATTGGGTGTAGGGAACGTGATCCCCATAGATGTGCCCTTTCCTTAGTGCTTGTTAAACATGAATTGGAATAGTAAATCTGAACACCTAGCCCCTAAGTGCAGGTATTTACCCAAGTGTTTACTGCGACTCGAGTCAGAAAAGAAAATGCGACCTCACTCACTAATGTATGCATTTTTCTCATTGTTTATTAGACTGGAGTGAGAATGGTAAATCTAACTTCCCCAGTGTATGGACTTTCCCATTTGTTAGTTAGACTGGAGTTAGAACTGAATGCTTGGCCCGACCCTCTCAGGGCACTAACATAGGGAGTCAAAAATACTATTTGACATCTGTTAGATTCAACATAGAATAGTAAATTTGATTCCACCACCACAAAATGTAAGTATTTTTCCATTTGTGTAGGATTCTACTCAGAGTAGTATATTTGAAGAGTTTCCTATTTATTCATGATTTTGGATTGAAGTTTGATTACTATTTTTGTTACTATTTTTTATTGTTTACAATTTTATGTATAACCAGTTTGAGGTTGTTATATATTAATGTATATATTGTAAAGGTCTTATATTTAGTTTATTATTTGAACTGTGTTTTATTTTCAATTTTTTCCATGCTTTTTAGTCTTTGACATACATTAGCATTTGTTTTTTTTATTTTTTAAATATATTTTAATATTTTAATTAGTATATAGCTTGTTTTCAATTTTTCAGAAATAGATATTATTATATGAGTTTATATAATTTGTAATATGATATCAATCATGTTATTTAAAAATTATGTTTGTGTGTTTAATACATATATATTTCAAAGTGTAATGCACATTCAAACTGTATTTATATCATAAAGTAATTTAAATATATACGTATTTATATTTTTATAAATGCATTGCAATTTTTCATCAATTAAGACTGTTTTTTAAAAGTTTTAATATTGAAAAAATAAATAATCAGTGTTGGAAAGCAGACACTCTAATGCTCAGAATTTCGATAGTTTTTAATTGTGGAATAGCACTTGCTGCATTAGATCCAAAATCAAATACCTCTGATATTATGTCATCTCCATGAACCAGGAGGATTACTTAATTTTCATGATGAGTGGATTTTAAGCAATAGGTGTCCTCAAATGTTATTGTTATGTAATATTGAAAATTAATGATGGGTATCATTAGTATTGTGATGTCTTCATGAGAGATTAAAAGCAAAAGATACAACTTGAATTAATCTCTGCCATAGGTAATGACAGTGACCTGCATTACATTACAGAATTTGCTTATTGTGTGTTTGGTAATGTAGACAGAGACCAACCATATGCCAATCAGCTGGGGTCCTGTCCCAAACAGGAATTCCAGTCTGGACTGCTAGGGCACATCCTCTCTGAGCCAAAATACAACAGACTGAGAGGGAACCTGGCCTTACTTTTCATTCTAGACTGCCCCCTCTTGGTGCCTTGTCAAGACTGATGTGTGTGTAGTTAGTACATGTCTGTAAGGCACATCTGAGGTAAAAAACAAAATACAGAATAAAATGCATCCTAGACTAATTACCATTGGCTGAGGTTAATTCACAATTCAATCTAACACTTTTTGTGCTGTTGATATTTGCAGATCCTCAGCCTTTGAGTATATGATTTATTAGGTTTCCCAAAATCTTAGATGGCATTACAGTCTATGAACTAATAAATAAACACTACACTATCCTCTCGGGGAATTATGTTTTTAAGAACATATTCACAATATTACATTTAAGTGCAGTACTTATCACAATGTAGTGAATGGACAAAGCAAATACTGACCAGGTCAGAACATCTTTTGTTTAGTGTTAGTAGACGTTCTTGTAGATAGGAAGTGCAATCCTTGGTGCAAACACCTTTTACCAATGCATAATGAATACACATTGTTGGTGGTGTGCTATGTGTGTATACTTATTACAGACAAAAACAGTTGAGGTGAAGCAAAAACAGTAGAATACAACACCACAGCAGAATAAATCAACACCATGAAAATACATCAGCAGTATAATATTACCAAAACTCACTAATTACAAAAACAACAATGTAGGAGCAAAACCACAATGCACCATATCATGTACAACACAACATAACAACACAGTGCAGGACAATACAAGAACTGCAGCAACTGAACAGTATACAAAACATAAAACACAGCAACAACATAACCAGTCAAATCAATTGTACACACCAAAAATGCATTTCAATACAAGATAATAGTACAACAATCCAAACAGGTTGCGTTTTTGTGTTGTGCTTTTGTATTCTTTTGTGTTACTTTGTTCCTTTATAGACTTCAACAAATGCTTCAATGTTTCCAGCTACAAGCAGCACATTACAATAAAGGTTCAGTTAAATCATCCATGTACCCCTGGCAAAACATACCACTGCTCCAGCTCTTCAGTTATTTAAAAAATAGCAAATGAATCCAAAAACATTTTTAACTTGTGTTAATCTGTGTGATTGAAGGCAAGTAAGGCAGTGATTAGTGCACATACCTTTTAACACAGACTTTGAAAGTAATTTATGGAGGTGGTAATACATGACCATAATGTTTGTGCATATTGGTTTTGTTGTGGTGATAATGTAATATGTTGTTTATTTAATGCTGTTTTGTTGTTCTGTAGTCTCCTGGTGTGTTATTTCCTGATAAGGTTTTGTTGTGTTTTTATTTTGCTTTGTGTTATCTCACTGTGTTTTGCTATGTTGTTCATTTTAGAGATATTAACAAATGCTGCCACATTTTCACTCAAAATCAGGAGCTGATTTAACAAAGAAGCACCCTCTCTGTCAAGCTGCCAATGCCCCTACCTGATTTACAGACACACGCACCTTAAGTATGTCACTGGCTGAGAGTATTCTGTCTCTGTTGCTGACACACTCCTCTGATTGCCCAATGGAGTAAGGGCCTCATTGCGAATTTGGTGGTCAGAGCGCCAGAACGTCATGTTGTCGGTCCTGAAAAGATAACAATGCTGGCGGTCTTCAGATCGTCCTATTACAAGTCGCGCAAGCAGGACTGCCAGCCGCCAATCAAAAATATCAGACTGCCAGTGGCACAAAGACCTGGAAATGGGCGGTCCAACCTCCAGCACCAACAGCACCATGGCCAACCACCGAGCATATTACAAGCACATAGTCACTGTGGCAGACCCTTCACGGCAGTCAGCAAATGGTAGTTAGAACCACAGCGGTTCACGGTCAACATAGTAATAGACAACTGCACAATGGAGGAATTTGTAAGTCTTTCAATTTCAAAAAGTGATAACAGGTCTCATGGTATTTCTCAACAGGTAAATGTATGCCCAAACCCAAATGCAGTCTGAATACAGATATGTAATAAACAACATTTGTCTAGTGTGTGTAGTACAGAGTTTTACCTGATTGCAGCTCCCAGGAAGCACTGTTTCAGCAGCTCCAAACACCAGACAATTGTTCACTTGTCCACAGACCCTTGTGTGGCAAATCACAAATGAACTTCAATTACCTTGGAGGATACATTTTTCAAGTGTGGGAAGTAGAGAGCGTGACCTGACTGCAACCAAGTCCCTTGAGGCACTGTTTCACTAACTCCAAACAGCAGACCAGTGTTCACTTGTCCAGTGACCCCTGTTTGTTAATTCTCAATTGAAGTGTACAACCTGGGAGGATACTATTTGCCAAGTGTGGGAAGTAAAGGGAGTGACATGACTGCTGAGGCCAGGAGGCTCTGTTACTGTTATTCCACTCACCAGCCCAGTGTTCTCCTGTCCAAATACCATTGTTTGGTAACTCTCATTTGAAGTGCACTCACCTGGGAGGATACTTTTTGCCAAGTGTGGGTAATAGAGGGAGTGACATGACTGCTAAGGCCTGGGGGCTCTATTAATGTTACTTCACTCACCAGCCCAGTGTTCTCCTGTCCAAATACCATTGTTTGGTAACTCACAATTGAAGTGTACTCACCTGGAAGGATAATATTTGTATAGTGTGTGTAGTACAGGGAGTGGCCAGACTGCAACTCCCAGGAGGCACTTTCCCACTAACTTCAAACACCAGCCCAGTAATCACTTACCCCAATATATCTATTAGTGAACACTCAAATGAACTGTACACACGTGGGAGGAGAACATGTGTATAGTGTGCGTTCAAGAGAGAGTCACCTGACCTTTGTTTGGTAAACCACAAATTAAGTGTACTCACCTGGTGAGATCACGTTTGTATAGTGTGTGTAGTACAGGGAGTGACATGACGGCTAAGGTCAGGAAGGCCCTGTGTGCCTCAATCAAACCTCCAGCCCAGTGTACTCTTGCCCAAATGCCCCTGTTTGATAACTCTTACTTTAAGTGTACTCACTAGGGAGGATACTATATGTAAACTATGTGCACTACAGAGAGTGACATGACTACTGTTGCCAGGAGGCTCTGCTACTGTTACTGCACTCACCCGCCCATTGTACTCTTGTTCAAAAAACATTGTTTGGTAACTCTCAATTGAAGTGTACTCACCTGGGGAGATCACATTTGTATAGTGTGTGCAGTACAGGGAGTGACCTGACCGCTGCGGCCAGGAGGCTCTGTTACTGTTACTCCATTCACCAGCCTAGTGTTTTCTTGTACAAATGCAATTGTGTGGTAAACCACAAATGAAGTGTACTCACTTGGCTTGGAAGGATACTATTTGGCAAGTGTGTGAAGTAGAAGGATTAACCTGACTGCAACTCCCAGGTGACACTGTTTCACTAAATCCAAGCACCCAACCAGTATTCACGTGTCCAAAGACCCCTGTTTGGTAATTCTCAGTTGAAGTGTACTTGCCTGGGAGGATACTACTTCACCAAGTGTGGGAAGTAGAGGGAGTGCCATGACTATTAAGGCCAGGAAGACCCTGTCTCTGTAAATCCACATCACCACCACAACAAAACCAATATGCACAAACATTATGGCCACATATTGCCACCTCAATAAACTCACTTTCAAATTTGATGTTAAAGGTATTTGCACTAATTATTGCCTTACTTGCTTTCAAACACATGGAAATGTTTTTTGATTCATTTTCTATTTTTTTTATAACTGAAGAGTTGGAGCAGTGTTATATTAGTACCTTTGCTAGGGGGACATGGTAGACTTAACTGAACCCTAATTTGAATGTGCTGCTTGTAGCTGGAAACATTAAAACATTCATTAAAGTCTATAAAGGAACTAAGTAACACAAAAAAATACAAAAGCACAACACAAAAAAACAAATACCATTGTTTGGTAAACCACAAATGAAGTGTACTCTCCTGGGAGGATACTTTTTGTCAAGCGTGTGAGGTAGAGAGAATAACCTGACTGCAATGTCCAGGAGGTTCTGTTTCACTAAATCCATACACCAGACCTGTGTTCACTTGTCCAAAGACCCCTGTTTGGTAACTCTCAATTGAAGTGTACTCACTTGGAAGGATACCATTTGCTGAGTGTTGGGAAGAAGAGGGAGTGACATGACTGCAAAGTCCAATAGTCCCTGTAACCCTAACTCCAAACTCCAGCACACTGGCCACTTGTACAAATACCCTTGTTTGTCAACTATCAAGTGACATATACTCACCTGAGACTGATCAAGCACAAATCACAGACGTATCTGTCAACATAGCTCCATTTTGACTTGAAAACCCAAGATGAAATATTGGAGGACACGAACGGTACCTTAACTACTGTGTATAACAATTATTTATAATGTTTCACGATGCATCACCAGATTGGTATTGGCAGCAGACGCATTCACACTGCACTGTACACATGATGACTCCAGTCACATATACAATAAAGCCCTGGTCTGCCTGCATCACACTCAAGTGGGCCTCCTAATGGGCATAGCCATATATTGCCAAGCCACTGTTTTGCCTGCACTGTTGCCAAGATGGCATTTTTAGGCCAACCTTCCTAGTGCTAATGATCTGCACACTTCAGCAGCTACTTGAGTCAAAATGAATTGGTATGCTTCACAAATGGCATGTCAATACACCCAATACAATGTTTACTTGCCGCAATAGGATTAACAGCAACTTTACTTTTCACAAGGTCTCTGCTCACTGTATCTCTAAACCATTAGAGGTAAATATCACAATACAACCAGTAACATTGTATGTCAACAGGTCAAGCTGCCACTGGGCACTTAGAGACCCCAGAACAGACTGCCACTACCCCCTGGATGAAGCCCTCAGTGAAGAAGACATTCCTGGACATCTGGACGTGGAGGACATTTCTGGTCCACAATGGCAACCTGGTCAGATGGCAACATTTAGGCGGTCATTCTGACCGCGGCGGGCGGCGGTCGCCGCCCGCCATGCGGTTAACCCTATATGGCCGCTCCGCGGTCAAAAGACCGCAGCGGCCATTCTGGCTTTCCCGCTGGGGCGGCGGGCGACCGCCAAAAGAGCGCCCGCCGGCCCAGCGGAAAAGGCCCTGCAACAAGGAAGCCGGCTCCGAATGGAGCCGGAGTAGTTACAGGGGTGCGACGGGTGCAGTTGCACCCGTCGTGATTTTCACTGTCTGCAATGCAGACAGTGAAAATCTTCATGGGGCCCTGTTAGGGGGCCCCTGCACTACCCATGCCAGTAGCATGGGCAGTGCAGGGGCCCCCATGGGCCCCACGACACCCGTTCCCGCCATCCTGTTCCTGGTGGTAAGAACCGCCAGAAACAGGGTGGCGGGAAGGGGGTCGGAATCCCCATGGCTGCCCTCCGCCCTGGCGGTCAGAGACCGCCAGGGTTGGAATGAGGGCCTTAGTCTCACTGTGGCCACTGCATCACCTCCCAGCCTGGTTGCCTCAACATCACAAGCAGTCATTCACCGCCCAAACTCTGTCCCGAGCACAGTGTCTACCATCTTTGTGCCTCCCAGTCCTAGATCCTGAGTTGGAGAGGGCACCCTATGGCAAGGTCATAAGCCCACACTATCAGCCACAACTTGGGGGGGCTATCAGGAGTCCCAAGGCGTGTTGGGTCAATCCTTGACTGAACTCTGGGAAATCAACAGCTACAGAGGGACATGCACAGATACATGTGGGAACAGATGGATGCCCACAATACCAACATGGTCTCCCTAACAGGGATGCTGAGAGACATTCACATCACCCTGAGCAGGCCTTTTCAACAACAGTCTACCCTTTTCTTTGGCCCATCACCAAGCACATCAAGATAGAAGCCAGGCGCTGGAAGGGATGCCTTGACAGAGGAAGAACCAGACCCAAACACACCTGCTTCTGTAACAGCAGATCCACCCCACAAGTGGGAACATTCAGAAATGAAACCAGGAGAGGCGGATGGCAAGACACCCACCACTGCCAGCAAGTGACCTCTTTCTAAAGGACCTCCTTTGTTTGCCACACATTCACTCTGTTGACTGATCCTCAACCACCTACCAGTCCCAATGGGAGGAGTACTCTAGGCTTTGGACTCCAAATGGTATGACATCTACTCCCATGATGTCATTCACCATGACTAACCCCTTCCCTTTACATCTTTTGTTTCGTTCTGTCCAAATTTTACTTTCAGAATAAGGATTGTAATATATACACCCATCACAAATTCATTGTCTGCTTGCTTCATTTTAACATTTCACTATGTAGAGATGTAAAACTATGTGAACCATTCAATGAAGACACAAGCTACTTTTCAAGCAGGGATATGTTACAGGTACACAGTGTCTAGCTCAGGAATACATGTATTACACACCAACATATCAGTATGAGTAATTTATTACAGTGTACAGCACATAGGTTGTCAATATGTCTCAGCGTTTAAGAACAAGAGTGTGTGACTCTTACTGAGTCAAAGTACATATTTCAAGGTACAGACCCCCAGAACACAGAAAACAAGGATTTGTCAAACATTGTCCTGTAGAATAGGCAAATAGAAAAGTGGATGGTGTCACCAGCTTGAGCCTTATCACGTAGCACAGCAGAGTAATCCACCATTGCATAAACCAAGGTACAGAGCGCAGTACAACATTCTCTGACCACAGGCCCATCATAATCCAATTACCATGCATCTGGTGGTATGACACAAACATATCTCAGTGTTGTGGCACAGGCACTGTGGCCTGCAATGATAAAACACATGGACAGCTAGATACAGGTCATACAAAAAGAGTGTTTAGCCAATGAGAAGGGAAAATGACGATCAAAAGCTAGGACTACATGTTTTCAAACCACATGATAAAACAAATGATGCAACAGGCCCACCACAAGACATAAAACAGGTCCTATGTGCACCACTTTATCAACACAGTACAATGTGCAATTCTGACCTTTCACCCAAACACTGTACAAACTGTCTTGGCACAGGTCTCAAACATCCAAGCGCTGGGACCTGCATACCCTGGAACAATCCATGTCCACTTTGTCTGTCAGAGGAGCATCAAATACATGCCCATGTCTCAACTCTGAAATGCCCATATGAAGGTGCTGTGGTGAAGTTACCTGTACAAAAAATAAAACAAGGGAGTATAGGCTTGAAACCATACCTATGACACAAGTCACAGAGCAAGAAAATGGAAATTAAAGTAAAGTGCAAGTAAACTGACACAAACAATGCAACATCATAAAGGTGAAGAGGTTTCAAAAGCTGTTTTATCAAGTGGCCTTTGGCTAAATATTGCAGAGTATCAGCTCCCTTGCTGTTTCTAAAACACTGAACACCACACATTCTCACAACTAGAGTTCATCGTACAGTCACAGTCATTATTTCTCATGACATACTTACACTCATGAAAAGTAGCTGTTGATGAGATCTTTCCACAAGGCAGCTGCTTCCTCTTCCAAGCTGTCATCCTCACTTAGCATTTCAGGATTCTTACGTGGTGGCACTGCAGGCTCTCCCCCCTCTGGGATGTATGGGATATTCTCTGCAGGGCGATGTTGTGGAGCATGCAGCTTGCCACAGTGATTGACACACTTACCCAGGTGAGTAGAGGAGGGCTCCACCAGTCCAGTCATGACAGTAGAATCGGGCCTTCAGGAACTTGCATGTCTTTTCATGGGCATTACTGAAGTGGACTTCTGCTGGCATAGTTAGATTACTCAGAGGAGTCAACAACCAAGGACAGTTTGGATATGTGATATGTAGAGATCCGCCAAACAGACAGCTTGCACATTGATCAAATTGAGTTTTATTTTTGTTGAGATGAACTTGTTCAGTGGCCTGCAGTGGCACCAAGCCAACATGTGTGCCATCAGTGGCCCACATCACATGTGGGGGCTACCCAAAACCATAAAGGTCAGCCTTCCCATTGACCAAATCCTCACATTGAGGGAACCTGATATAGCTGTCAATGTGTTTCACCATTGCTGAGAGGAAATCCTTCAACACCAGATTGAACCTAGGTTGGGACATACCAGCCGATAGGGCCACTGTGTGTTGGAGGGACCCTGTGGCAAAGAAGTGCAATACTGACATGACTTATACAATAGGTGGAATGCTGGCATGATAACTAATAGCGAGCATCAGATCTGGCTCCAACTGGCGGCATAAGTTCTCTATTGTTTGCCTATTCAAATGGTAGAATTGTATAATGAGACATTCTTCCACGGTCTGAAGGTCTGGCAATGGACGTATGACAGGAGGTGGTTACATCTTCCCTCTCCCAGGGTACCTATGTCTGACAAGATATGATTTGTAGCATTCGTCAGTGTGTCCACAGCAACATACATGATGCATGCCAACAATATCATGTGACAAAGCATTTCTGACCCGATAGACACAGAGCATTTCTGACCCGATAGACACAACACATCCCAGCCAGCAACTACACAAGGTTCATGTGTGACCCCCATGGTTTTCAACATGGATTAGGGCCCAAGTCAAAGATGTGCTACAAAATTGCCCCGTGAAATGTGGCTGTATATTTGGACCTCCAAAAAGACCATCAGCGATGGTGGACCAAAACCCGCTGTTAAATGCTATGTGTGCCCTGCATCACTATACAATGGTGTTTGAGTAGCAGGACCTACATGACAAGACAGAAGAATGATGTTTGTGATGACACTAAACATATATTGTAGGTGTGACACAGTTTATAAAGCTAAATACTGTATTGTTGTTTACACCATCTGACTTTGTGGGCAGTGCTGGTGTCACCCAAGGCAAAGGTAGATGTTTACTGCATGGATATATGGGTGTTAAGGAATTGTGATTGTTAGAAATGGGGTCTTTGGTTGGCAGCCAAGTTACCCTCTGTCCAAGCAAGGACCCTCACTCTAGTCAGGGTAAATCACACACAATCCAAATTATCCTGTGCCCACCATCTGGTAGCTTGGCACTGAGCAGTCAGGCTTAACTTAGAAGGCAATGTGTAAAGTATTTGTGCAATAAACCATACCATAACACAATATAGCACCACAAAAATTCACCACACAGTGTTTAGAAAAAGATTTAATATTTATATGGATATTTGTAGGTCAAAACGATAAAAGATGCAATATGAATTTGTAGAGATATCACTGAAAAGTGATAAAAAGTGTCTTAAGTCTTTAAAAAGCAAACAACGTCTCTTTCAAGCACAAAGTACCTGGTTTGGAGTGGAAAATCTCCGCAGAGGGCCGCAGAAGAGGAGATGCATGGAAAAATGGTGTGTGCGTCGGTTTCGCCCCTTCACACACGGACTTGCGTCGTTATTTTTCACGCGGGCGGATGTGCGTCATTTTCCAGCTCGCGGACAGTCTCCTTCTGTGGGTCGTGGGATTACCAGATGTCCCGGGTTTTGTGCGTGGAATCCTGGGCTTGTTATCCGGCTGCGCATGGTTCCGGTGGGCTGTGCGTGGAAGTTTCTCCCTCACAGTAGGCGTCGCGTCGATTTCCTCTCTGGAAGTCGTGCAGCATTGTCTAGACGGGCCGAGCGTCTAAGTTCTGGTCGCACCGCAGGCGTCGCATCGATCTTTTCCTTGCAGGGTCGAGCGGCGTCTTTCCGGATCGGCGTGTGGTGAATTTTTCACCACGGAGCAAGCTGTGCGTCAAATATTTCGGCACATCAGGAGTCATGTTGAAAGAAAGAAGTCTTTTTGGTCCTGAGACTTCAGGGAACAGGAGGCAAGCTCTATACAAGCCCTTGGAGAGAACTTCTGCAGTAAGGCAAGAGTTCAGCAAGGCAGCAGGCTAACAGCACGGCAGCAGTCCTTTGTGGAAAGCAGTCAGGTGAGTCCTTTGAGCAGCCAGGCAGTTCTTCTTGGCAGGATGCAGGTTGTGGTTCAGGTTTCTTCTCCAGCAAGTGTCTGAGGTGGTAGGGCAGAGGCCCTGTTTTATAACCAAATGTGCCTTTGAAGTGGGGGAGACTTCAAAGAGTGGCTTAGAAGTGCACCAGGTCCCCTTTCAGTTCAATCCTGTCTGCCAGGGTCCCAGTAGGGGGTGTGGCAGTCCTTTGTGTCAGAGCAGGCCCTCCACCCTCCCAGCCCAGGAAGACCCATTGAAAATGCAGATGTATGCAAGTGAGGCTGAGTACCATGTGTTTGGGGTGTGTCTGAGTGAATGCACAAGGAGCTGTCAACTAAACCTAGCCAGACGTGGATTGTAAGGCACAGAAAGATTTAAGTGCAGAGAAATGCTCACTTTCTAAAAGTGGCATTTCTAAAATAGTAATATTAAATCCAACTTCACCAGTCAGCAGGATTTTGTATTACCATTCTGGCCATACTAAATATGACCTTCCTACTCCCTTCAGATCAGCAGCTACCACTTCATCAATGTATGAGGGCAGCAACAATGTTAGCCTATGAAGGGAGCAAGCTTAACAGTAGTGTAAAAACGAATTTAAGAGTTTTACACTACCAGGACATGTAAACTACACAGATACATGTCCTTCCTTTTACCCACACCGCACCCTGCTCCAGGGGTTACCTAGGGCACACACTAGAGGTGACTTATGTGTAGAAAAAGGGGAGTTTTTGGCTTGGCAAGTACTTTTAAATGCCAAGTCGAATTGGCAGTGAAACTGTACACACAGGCCTTGCAATGGCAGGCCTGAGACAAGGGAAAGGGGCTAGTGGAGTGGGTGGCACAATCAGTGCTGCAGGCCCACTAGTAGCATTTAATCTACAGGCCCTAGGCACATACAGTGCACATTACTAGGGACTTATAAGTAAATTAAATAGTCCAATTGGGTATGATCCAAAGTTACCATGATTAAAGAGAGAGAGCATATGCACTTTAGCACTGGTAAACAGTGGTAAAGTGCGCAGAGTCTAAAAGCCAGCACAAACAGTCCAAAAAGTGGAGGGAAGCAGGCAAAAAGTTAGGGGTGACCACCCTAAGGCATGTCAGGTCTAACATGTGTCCCCCCCAGCTGAAAGTGGGGAGAGCTACCCAATCTCCTGGGAGCTCTCATCGCTAAGGCGGAAGTATCTGGAGAGGCCATCAGCATTGGTGTGTTCAACCCCCGGGCGATGCTCCACCATAAAGTCCATCCCCTGTAGGAAAATGGACCACCTCAAGAGTTTTGGATTCTCACCCCTCATCTGCATGAGCCATCTGAGGGGCCTGTGGTCTGTCTGAACCCGGAAGTGAGTCCCAAACAGGTAGGGTCTTAGCTTCTTCAGTGCCCAGACCACAGCAAATGCTTCTCTCTCAATAGCACTCTACCTCTGTTCCCGTGGTAATAGCCTTCTGCTAATAAAGACTACTGGTTGGTTCGAGCCCTCCTCATTTAGCTGTGCTAGAACAGCCCCTACACCATGCTCCGAAGTATCTGTCTGCACAATAAATTCCTGGGAGTAATCAGGGGCCTGGAGCACGGGGGCCGTGCACATGGCTTCCTTCAGAGAATCAAAGGCTTTCTGACAAGCCTCTGTCCAATTCACCAACCTAGGTTGTTTCTTGGAAGTGAGTTCTGTCAAGGGTGACACAATGGTGCCATAGCCCTGTGATAGAATCTGTGGTAGTGTCCAGTGTGGCCTAAAAAGGCTCTCACCTCAGTCTGTGTTCTAGGTGGTTGCCAGGCCTTGATAGTTTCAATCTTGGCCTGGAGTCGCTGCACCTTGCCACCACCTACTCGATGTCCCAAGTACACCACGGAACCCTGACCAATCTGGCACTTACTGGCCTTGATGGTCAGGCCTGCCTGTTGTAGAGCCTGAAGCTCCTCCTTGAGGTGGAGCAGGTGTTCCTCCCAGCTGGAACTGTAGACAGCTATGTCGTCCAGGTAAGCTGCACAGTAGGCATCTTTACCAGCTAGGACCCCGTTAACCAACCGTTGGAAGGTAGCGGGGCATTTTTCAACCCAAATGGCATCACCCGGAACTGGTAATGGCCATCAGGTGTGGAAAATGCGGATCTCTCTTTGGCCCCCTCAGTCAGGGCGATCTGCCAGTACCCTGAAGTAAGATCAAACGTATTCAGGAACTTGGCAGCGCCTAGTCTGTCAACGAGCTCATCAGCTCGGGGGATGGGGTGAGCATCAGTCCGTGCGACTGAGTTGAGACCCCGGTAGTCCACATAGAACCTGAGTTCTGGCTTCGCACCTGGGGCAGTAGCCTTAGGAACCAATATCACAGGGCTGGCCCAGGGACTACTGGATTTCTCAATAACCCCTAAAGTCAACATCTTGGAGACCTCCTCCTTTATGCTGGCCTTCATCTTATCCGATAACCTGTAAATTTTGTTCTTCAGAGGGGGACTGTCACCTGTGTCAATGTCATGAACACAGAGGTGGGTCAGTTCAGGAGTAAGGGAGAACAGGGGGGAGAACTGCTCTAACAGCTCATAGCAGTCTCCTCTCTGGGTTAGAGTCAGGGAGTCCGAGAGAATGACGCCCCCCACTGACCCATCCCCTTCTTTGACAGAGAGGAGGTCGGGGAGAGGTTCACTCTCCTCTTCCATGCCCTCATCTGTGACCAGGAGCATACTGACCTCAGACCTCTCAAAGTGACGTTTGAGCAGGTTGTGATGGAGGACCCTTAGGGGGTGCCTAGGGGTCTTGAGTTCCACTAGGTAAGTGGCCTCCCCTTTACGCTCCTTGATCTCAAAGGGGCCAGTCCAGCGGTCCTGGAGAGCCCTGGGCTCTACTGGATCCATCACCCAACTTTTGTCTCCAGGTGAGATCTCAACCAGAGTGGTCTTCCGGTCATCCAACTCCTTCATCACCTCTTGACTGGCCTCGAGGTTACTCTTGGCCTGCTTCCAGAAGCGTTGGGTTTGGTTGTGGAGGGCCAGCATGTAGCTGACCACATCCTTAACAATGCTTAGGGGTCCCCTGACAGGGTACCATAGAGAAGCTCAAAGGGGCTGAACCCCACCCCTTTCTGGGGCACCTCTCTGTAAGCAAACAACAGGCATGGTAAGAGGACGTCCCACATATGCCTCATGGCATCAGTCAGGCCACTAATCATGCCCTTCAAGGTCTTGTTGAATCTCTCAACAAGCCCATTGGATTGATGATGATAAGGGGTGGTAAACCGGTAGGTCACCCCACACTCATCCCACATGGACTTCATGTATGCAGACATGAAGTTTGTGCCCCTGTCAGACACAACCTCCTTAGGGAATCCCACACGGGTAAATATTCCCAACAGGGCTTTGGTCACCACCGGTGCAGTCACTGTTCTCAGAGGGATTTCCTCTGGATAGTGGGTGGCATGGTCCACCAAAACCAGGATAAACCTGCTGCCCAAGGCAGTTTTGGGGTCCAAGCGACCAACAATGTCGATGCCCGCCCTTTCAAAGGGGGTGCCAAAGACTGGGAGTGGAAGCAGGGGAGCCTTAAGCTGTTTCCCTGTTTTCCCACTAGCTTGGCCGGTGGGACAAGCTCTGAAGAAGTTATCTGAGGCTGTCCTCATTCTGGGCCAATGGAAGTGGGTGACAAGCCTGTTAAAGGTCTTGTCTTGGCCCAGGTGTCCTGCCAGGGGGATGTCGTGAGCCAGACCCAGTAGGAAGCTCCGGTAACACCGGGGGACCACCAGCACACGGGCTGCCCCAGGACCTGGAACCTTAGGCTCACTGTAAAGGAGATCATTCTCCCAGTAAATATGGTGATTGCCAGAGGCGTCACCTGCTGCTTGGGCTGTGGCCTGTTGCCTGAGACCCTCAAGGGCGGGGCATTCCTTCTGCGCCTTGCAGAATTCTGCCCTGGTTGCCCCCCCCTCTTCTTGCCAGCCAGCAAGTTCAGGTAGGTTACCCAGGTCAGCTATGTCCTCCCCAGTTGGCTCCGGGGCCTCCTCCTCCTCAGGGCCCCCGTCCACCACCTGAACATCTTGCCCTTCCTCTTTGCAGCTGTCTGGGCCATTCTTCCAGGCTCCAGATGCCCTTGACTCCCTTCCCGGGCAGCCATGGACCGTGTGGTCATGCAGACCTACTCAGGCAACCCTAACATCTCCAGGTGGGAGCTGAGCTCTACCTCTTTCCAAGCAGTATGCTCAAGATCATTGCCTAACAGACAATCTACAGGCATGGCAGGACTCACAGCTACTTTCAGAGTACCAGAGACCCCCCCACTCAAAGGGAACCAGAGCCACTGGTAGGTGACTCTCACGATTGTCAGCGACTATGACCTGGTGGAATGTATTAGGGACTATCTACTCTGTTGACACCAGCTGACTCTTGACAGTAGTCATACTGGCTCCTGTGTCATGCAGAGCCTCCACCTTTTGTCGATCAATGGTGACCCACTGCCTGTACTTGGAAGTATTTGGGGGCATGTGGGCTTTGGGTACCATTTCTCTTTCTCCCAGGGACACTAGGGAAACCTCTGCCTCCTCCCTAAAGCTATCTGGGCCCATCTCCACTCGAGCGCTACACTAGTCAAACCAGGTGTCTGTCCGGTAGTGGACGGTGCTCAATTGGAACACTGGGAGTCGCCCTTAGAGTGACCATAATGGTAGCACTCTAAGCATTTGGAGTTGAATTTCCCTGATGATTTATTATAAGTCCCTGGCTTTTTCCCAAATCTGGAAGAGGAATAGTTGCCACCCCCACCATGGGAATTCTTTTGGGGGCCTTTTGAGAGTTCATTATCTGTAAGTTTATCTCCCCCCTCTTTCATCTGTTGGGAACCCTGACCACCTTTGTGGGTGTCCCCCCCAGATACCTTTCTGGACACTCTGGTGCTAACCCAGAGGTCCGCCTCCTCAGCAAGCTTCCTGGGATCAGTCAGCTTACTATCTACCAAGTCCTGGCGCAACTCTGTAAAAAAAGTAGAGCATATGCTCTCTCAGAATCAAGTCATATAACCCTTTGTAATCATCTACTTTGTTGCCCCACACCCGTCCATTCAGTGCCTTACTGGAAAAGTCAAAGAAATCTACCCATGTTTGTGTGGTTTGTTTGGTGCTGTCCCTGAACCTCAGACGGTATCCCTCAGGGGTCAGCCCAAACTTGGCAAGAAAATGGCTTCCTTAAGTGGGTATGTGTTTCTATCCTTAGGATCCAGTGTGAGAAGTGTGTCCCTCCTCAGTACTAGTACATAACTCCACACAGCTGTACCCCATTCCCCTTCAGGAACCTCATAGGCCTCTAGTGCAACTTCATAAGCAGCTAGCCACTTATCTATGTCATCTCCCACCACAAAACTGGGCACCACATTTTTGGGTATACGAACCTTATTTTCTCCAGCAGGTCCTGTCTGTATGCTGCCACCATTACTGCTGGATTCAGACTGTCTTGCCTATCTCCAGCTCCTTGAGACTCAGTTCATGAGCCAACAATAGTTTCTTTTCAGCCAAAGCTCTCCCAGCTGCAGCTTCAGCTCTTTCAGCTTCCATCTGTTTGGCTGTTCTTTCAGGCTCCATCTGTTTGGCTGCTCTTTCAGCTTCAGCTTGCTTGGCTTCTCTCTCTGCCCTCCTTTCCTCCTGTTGAGCCTCAATTTTCAGTTTTGCCATTTGCAATTGGAACTCCCTTTCTTCTCTCCTTTCCTCTGCGGTCAGGCTTTTCTCAGAGACACTGCTCCCTGGTCTGCAAGGGGGCAAAATTGCAGTGGTAACATCACCCACTGATGGCAGCAAATCCTCTAAGGGACCATTTTCTGGCTCCTCTTCCTCATCATCCTTCTCTAAATGGGCTTCTGCCCAGGCCCTCAGCGCCACTTGAAAGTCCTCCTTTCTGGAGGCCCCTTGGGTGGGTACTCTCATCAACCTACAGAACCCTTTTAGCTGTTTGACAGTATATGTCTCCAACAGGGCTAGGTCCAAATCTCCAGCTTGAGACCCAGCCAGAGACATGTTGAGTGAGGATTTAGTTTTTGAAAATTGTCAGGAAAAACAAATTTGCAAAAAAGAGATAAAAATCAAGTTGACCTTCAACTGTGGGTAGGTGGTGAAATACTTAGGTACTGTATGTCACTGCACAAATACATGTCCTATCCTCACCGCTGAGCACTGATGTTAGAAATGGGGTTTTTGGTTGGCAGCCAGGTTACCCCCTGTCCAAGCAAGGACCCTCACTCTAGTCAGGGTAAGTCACACACAATCCAAATTATCCTGTGCCCACCCTCTGGTAGCTTGGCACTGAGCAGTTAGGCTTAACTTAGAAGGCAATGTGTAAAGTATTTGTGCAATAAACCATACCATAACACAATATAGCACCACAAAAATACACCACACAGTGTTTAGAAAAATATATAATATTTATCTGGATATTTGTAGGTCAAAACAATAAAATATGCAATATGAATTTGTAGAGATATCACTGAAAAGTGATAAAAAGTGTCTTTAGTCTTTAAAAAGCAAACAAAGTCTCTTTCAAGCACAAGGTACCTGGTTTGGAGTGGAAAATCTCCGCAGAGGGCCGCAGAGGAGGAGATGCGTGGAAAAATGGTGTGTGCGTCAGTTTCACCCCTTCACACACGGACTTGCGTCATTATTTTTCACGCAGGGCAGACGTGCGTCGTTTTCCGGCGCGCGGACAGTCTCCTTCTGTGGGTCGTGGGATTACCAGATGTCCCGGGGTCTGTGCGTGGAATCCTGGGCTTGTTATCCGGCTGCGCGTGGGTCCGGTGGGTTGTGCGTGGAATTTTCTCCCTCACGGCAGGCGTTGCGTCGATTTACTCTCTGGAAGTCGGGCGGCTTTGTCCAGGCGGGCCGTGCGTTGAAGTTCCGGTCGCACCGCAGGCGTCGCGTCGAACTTTTCCTTGCGGGGTCGAGCGGCGTCTTTCCGGATCAGAGTGCGGTGAATATTTCACAGCGGAGCAAGCTGTGCATCGAATTTTTCAGCGCACAAGGAGTCCAGTTGAAAGAAAGAAGTCTTTTTTGTTCTGAGACTTCAAGGAACAGGAGGCAAGCTCCATCCAAGCCCTTGGAGAGCACTTCTGCAGTAAGACAAGAGTTCAGCAGGGCAGCAGACCAACAGCAAGGCAGCAGTTATTTGTAGAAAGGAGTCAGGTGAGTCCTTTGAGCAGCCAGGCAGTTCTTCTTGGCAGGATGCAGGTTCTGGTTTCTTCTCCAGCAAGTGTCTGAGGTGGTAGGGCAGAGGCCCTGTTTTATACCCAAATGTGCCTTTGAAGTGGGGGAGACTTCAAAGAGTGGCTTAGAAGTGCACCAGGTCCCCTTTCAGTTCAATCCTGTCTGCCAGGGTCCCAGTAGGGGATGTGGCAGTCCTTTGTGTCAGAGCAGGCCCTCCACCCTCCCAGCCCAGGAAGACCCATTCAAAATGCAGATGTATGCAACTGAGGCTGAGTACCCTGTGTTTGGGGTATGTCTGAGTGAATGCATCAGGAGCTGTCAACTAAACCTAGCCAGACGTGGATTGTAAGGCACAGAAAGATTTAAGTGCAGAGAAATGCTCACTTTCTAAAAGTGGCATTTCTAAAATAGTAATATTAAATCCAACTTCACCAGTCAGCAGGATTTTGTATTACCATTCTGGCCATACTAAATATGACCTTTCTACTCCCTTCTAATCAGCAGCTACCACGTCAATAATGTACGAGGGCAGCCCCAATGTTAGCTTATGAAGGGAGCAGGCCTCACAAGAGTGTAAAAACGAATTTTGGAGTTTTACACTACCAGGACATGTAAACTACACAGGTACATGTCCTGCCTTTTACCCACACCGTACCCTCCTCTAGGGGTTACCTAGGGCACATATTAGAGGTGTCTTATGTGTAGAAAAAGGGGAGTTTTAGGCTTGGCAAGTACTTTTAAATGCCAAGTTGAATTGGCAGTGAAACTGCACACACAGGCCTTGCAATGGCAGGCCTGAGACAAGGTAAAGGGGCTACAGGAGTGGGTGGCACAATCAGTGCTGCAGGCCCACTAGTAGCATTTAATCTACAGGCCCTAGGCACATACAGTGCACATTACTAGGGACTTATAAGTACATTAAATAGTCCAATTGGGTATGATCCAAAGTTACCATGTTTAAGGGGAGAGAGCATATGCACTTTAGCACTGGTTAGCAGTGGTAAAGTGCGCAGAGTCTAAAAGCCAGCAAAAACAGTCCAAAAAGTGGAGGGAGGCAGGCAAAAAGTTAGGGGTGACCACCCTAAGGCATGTCAGGTCTAACAGTGATGTCATGTCATTGTGTTCTATTTGGTATGGTAGGTAGTTCATCTTGTGTTTTCCAATGTCAGCATGTGTGGTGTTAGACTTGTCTCCCTGATATGGATTATACATTCACCCCATGTGTGGGAGCTCAAATTTTGTTTGTGCAGACATGGAGGGTGTTCAACTGTACTAGCTTCCTTTGCATATGACCTTGCATGTGTCCATTTTGTTGTGTGTACCATGCAGCTACTTTATCTAGATGTATGGCCCTTGCTGTTGCAGTTGTATGTGCTTTCTTGAATTGCACGCCCACATTGTGCAGCTAGGCATGTCACTTGACTCTACTATTGTTTGTTCCCAAGATACCTGTAGGGCTAGTTTCTGTGTGAATGTTGTTCTTGGGGTGTGTGTAAAGTGAGATGTGTCCCAGTGCAGCATCCTTTCCTGAGTGCTCCTGGTGCCCCCATCCCTATTGTGCAGGTATTGTTTGCATAGTGAGCTTTGTATATTTGCCTCTCTGTCTATTGCACATACCATTGTCCTTCCATTGCGTTGCAATTTGGGTGATGTGTGATTCCATTGCAGGGCTGATTAATGGGAGGGGTGTTTATGTTCCATCACACATCCATACATATGTATGTTGAATCTGATGACAGTTCATCTCATGTGTGCAATATGACTGTGCCAGTTGTATTGGTAGATGTTATGTTGCTGTGTTGTTTGTGTTGTGTTACACAATGATTTGTACACTTTACTGTCTCTGTGCCTAAAAAAACTTGCAGAAGCGTTATTGTGTAGTGTTGTGATGCAGTGTGAATGACCTTCCCAAAAGGGGCATTTTGTGGCTGTGAATGTGTCCTTCTTTGTGAATGACTCCAACTGTGAACACAAAGTGAAATGTACTTGGTGCCCGTAGTGTGACCCCCATATCATGTGGATGATGGCTCGATGATCTGTTGTTGAGCATAATGACATAGGTAGGTGTGTGTGCTTAAAGTTGGTTTCCTCCACGGCAGCATAGATTTTGTGCTCCATCGATGATCAGTAGCAGAGGCAGGATGTGTGTGATGGGCTTTGTGGCCTCACCAGATGTTTAAGGCTGCAGGGGAGTTGCTCTGCTTATACTCTCCTTTTCCACCTGCTGAGATGTGGTGGTTGGACCATCACAGTCATATTAGGGGTGTGCAACCTCATAAAGTGTCTGGCGGCAACAAAGACTCTGCTGGCCTGTATGTGCTGCCTCATGACTGCGGCGGCCTTCGCTGCCTGGTTGTGCCATTGGGACTGTGATGGCCTTTACTCCATAGGCCCACCTGACTCATAACACAGTGGTCCAACAGCCAAGCCAATGTGGTCAGACCACCACCACTGCCATGGCAGTGCATGGACCACAAAACTCGTAATGAGGCCCTAAGAGCCAACAGAGGCTTGGCCATTCGACAGCTGGGTGGATTTAGAGTGGACCATCGAAAAGCCAGTTTTTACTCTCCCTTACCACCATTGAAAATGTGGCAGTAAGGGACAGTAAAAACATTTATGCCATGGGAGAAAACTCACATAGTGTGGAGGCCATTAGGCTCTTTTCAGAAACAAAATCCTGCTTTGGGATTTTGTTTTTTGAAAAACAAAAATAAATTAAATGTGCGACGCCAGGTACAGTCATGCTAATGATACTGTCCAACAAACTTTTAATACCTAGACACAACCACCATGATGGCTGTTCCTGCCAATGTTTGGAGCTGTCTGCAGGGCTGGCAGACATTTCTAAATTTGGTGAGCGGAGGACCTTTGGTATAACAAGGGTAAAGTATTCCACACACTAATGGAATTACACTGCGCATCAAACTCTAAATCAGTCCGTGAGTACATTCCTTTAAAGTTCTAGTGACAAACAACTGTTTGCCACTGTCTAGGGTACAACTAAATCACCAGTCAGTCCAATACTGCTATACACACCGGTCTTTATTTCAGTGATGACTTTATACAATACTGAGTCCTCCTGTCTATGTTTTGTGAGTTACCATACACAAACACATTGTATAAAATGATCAATAATTAACAAAGGATAAAATAAATAAATATTCTGACAATCATTGCTAAATACCTCACTTCAAGCGTTTCTTTTCGTGAAATGTATACCATAATTGCTTAGATTTTAATGAAAAGTATCTCGACAGCTGCATCACGAATTCCGTGATTACCTATGATATATTTAAAACTAAAATGCGTCTTGTATTTGAGAAGCTGGCGTTTTTTTCACTTTTTCAATCAATTGAAATCATTAAAAATTGGAACGAACTTGTGAAACTGCTAAAAGCACGAATTTACTGGTTCATTCATTTCTTCTCCTTCAGTAATATTATGCACTATATTATATAGAACGATTTATTTATTTCAGTAACAGATTACGCAAACACAGCAACGTAGTGTTAAATGAATTATTTTTACTTTGTTAAAAACTCTTAGGTAAATATTGTAGAATAACAAACAAGTGAGTCACTAAGCAAAGCACTGTATTTTACAACATTTGGATATTCATGTTTTAAAGCAAATTCAATACTACAGTCACATCAATGAAATGTGAGTTGAATTTGGAGGAATTAGCTGAAGTAGTAATAAACTATGTTCGTTTTTTCCCTTAAAGCCTAATGAATTTTAATCCTCCGTATTCCCATGGCACTCAATTTGAAATAGATTGTCTTTCAGGGTTATTTATTTTTAAATATTTTGTTTTAGTAGGTTTAATTTCCTCCAAAAGCATGATAATTGTTTTTCTTTCTATACATGTTTAACATTTGATTATAATTTTAAGAAGTGTTCATCATTTGAGGTCGTGCAGTAACCTTTGCTCTAAACTGCAGCAAAACTGTAAATGGCATTTATGAGTATGACCTTTGTGAATCCACCACAGATTGTGGAGTGCGAGGAGCTCATTAACAACATATCCTTTACACCACTTTAGATATGCTGTTCAAGATGAAAAACAATATTCAGCCTGCCCCTCGGTCCAACCTCAACGGATACATGTAGTGGGCTATAGCTAGGCACATCTTCAAAAGTGTGCACATGTTGATTTTGTGATGTTTGGTGTACATTAGTCATGAATGGCGAAGTCTTTAACAATACAACAATGTTTTTTTCTGTACTAGGTAAGAAATTGGGTTATTCGGTTGAAAACCTTCTGAAGGAACAACCACAATACTTATCAGCGTGAACCACAAAAGTAAAAAATTATCCTGTGCCTAAAACTTTGGTAACTACAACACAAAAGCTGTCAGGCTTAACTTAGGGGAAGATGTAAAGTATTTATGCAGCACACAGACAGTAATAAAGTGAAATCACAACACAAGAAACGTTCAACACCAATTTGGAAGACTAGAGAAAAATGTATAAAAAAATTACAGAATGACAAAAATCCAAATAGTAGAACTGGAGATATTGACTTTCAAAGTCTTAGGTAACTATAGTTAGTAAAGCACAAAGCACCTCTCACATTCATCTGGTCGTGCCAGGTTCAGGCCAGCTGTGATGGATCATGGACCAAATACTGGTACCGGGTTAGTCCCTTTGAAAAAAGTTATTTCTCAATGTCTTGAATGAAGAGGCCAGTTCGTGGTGGAGGAGGCTGATATGAGGAAGGAGAGCTTGCAAGATGGTCGCTGCTGTAGTGCAAATAGTAAGCCTGGCATCTTCAATAGTCTTGCTGCACTGTAGAGACAAGTTCTCTCGAGAGCAAGGGAGTCCTTCTTCTGTAGTCCATAGGTCCTGGACTGTATTGAAGAAGTGGTTTGGGGCTCCAATATTTAGACCTGGTGCCAATCATTGGAGTGGGTGGATTTCTTATACTACTCCCACATCTAGTTCTTGTAAGTTCTTCACTTCCCCTGCCAAGGCTTCAAGTAGACTGGGGAGACAGAAGACGTGCTAATGATTCACCCTTTGACGCACATCTTACACCAGAATGCAATTCAGTTATCTCTAAAGAATATAACAAATAAAGAAATTAGTCGATTCTGTGTAAAGACCTTATTTCCAAACACATTTGCTTAAACTCTGTTCAGCAGCTTTTGCTGCAATGCACAGCCAAAAATCCAGTGGATTTAATAATGGAAATTTAATTTTTTCTCCTTGCACAATTCTTTTGACTCCCTTTGGTTAAAATGATACATGATGAACTTGTGTATTTGAGTGTGCCACTGCCAAATAGCATGCAGATATGTCATACAATGCTGAATTTTAGCAGGGTATTTCGTACTCTTTCCAAATTTGACATGTGGTTTATGGGGAAAATAAAACGTGGAGTAAACAGCATTTGCACATTATTCCCCACTGTGACATGCAAAATCCAAAATGAGGAAGCGAGTCGCCCCAAGGGCTAACTGACAATAGGGTGACGTATTTTTCCTTGGGGCGATTTTACCAGCTTCAAATAATTCAGCTGAATGAGGCTTTTAAAACCTTAGCTGGCATTAAACGTTTACTATTGTAAATCATCATACACGAAATAATCTGTCAGAATAGTAAAAAGATGGATGCATAAAGGGCAAGTGTCCTTTTTTTGTTAAAAGCTGATTTTCAAATGTATCCCATGTGCCAGACTGTGCAGCGACACAGGACGTTTAGGTTAGCGACAAATTACAGAATAGTTCACAAAAGAACATGAAGTGACATTTCTTAGAAAGTTTCTGACAGGAATTAAAAACCCATCAAACTTCTCAGGCATATTTCCGACTCATTTGCCATCATTAGTCAGTATTTTAAAATGACTTTTGTACTTAAAAGGACAACCTAATCCCATTTAGTATTTTTATATTTAACACATTTTAGAATTGTTTTCAGTAATTACTTCAATTTAATTAAATAGCGAAATGGGCTATAAAATAAGCTTTAGATCGTCAGACGTAAATGTACCATACAGTGTGCTGACCCGTTTCACTGAATATTAAATCTAATTAAGGACTCGCTGGTCCTACTGCAGGTATATGTTTATCTGAACATTTTGTACATTTAACTTTGGAGAACATATAAACAGAAATTGCGATGATAACTATTATGTTTATGGCAATATACTCTCCCTGCTGGCAGGTAAATTGAAATACATTTTGACCCCCTTAAGAATCACTGAGGCCATCAAAAACTTTAATTTGCAGTTTATAATCATACACCTTAATTGGTAAATTGATGAATTTTACATTTTTCAACATCAATTTACGACAAGAGAATGTATACAGGTCGGATATATTTTCTGAAGTCGAGGTTGTAAGCTCAGTGGTGGGAGCAAAGGTGTTTCAAGGGAGCAGGGAGAAGCAGCAGTTGGACTATTTTTGAAAGAAGTCATTTCCCACATGGAAAACTATTTTTTGAGAGAAGAAATAAGTTGCATGTGCTATAGCACTTATCCAAACTTTTTACTCCTTTGGACACTCTACAGGAGCAATGTATTCTGTAGCAGGAGTATGCATGGAAATGTATGATTCCTGCAGATTTCCTTCATATGCATGATGATTGAATCCACTAAAAGCTGAAAAAATCTACTCAAATCAAACACTACTCTGCATAGATTTCGATAGGATCTTTGAGCAGTGTTAATTATTTTCTTCTCAATGTCACCCTCAAGCAAGCATACACAATGGCATTTGGTTTGTCTTGTGTAAGTTGAAAGGAGTTTTGAAAGCTAGACGGGCCAATACATGAAAACGTAATGATCGAAATCTGCATATAAAATGAGTTCAGATATAGGTAGAGGATAAGCAAAGGAAAGTGATATCCACGCAGATTTCTATCACGGTGCTGAGTAAGTAGAATAGTGTACATGAAAGAATTGATAGAGGTCAGTGTAGGGCCAGAAATTAATTTCTTCGTGGAAATCTTTCAGACAAATTGTCTCTTATACCACTAAAATGCCGTGAGATTTACGACAAACAACCAATGATAATGGAGTCCCTCTCAGGCCACCCAGTAATGTGGGCTCAGCATACACTCCTGAAGTATCAGTAGCTGTCTAACCCCAGACTCACACAATCATATACCCTTAACCTGAGGTGTATTGCCTGGAATCTTTTTGAAAATACAAAGGCCCTCAATGCAGATGCACTCCCGCGGTGGCCATTATGACATCCCCACTGGGCCGGCGGGCGGAAACTGAGTTTCCGCCCGCCGGCCCAGCGGGGATGCCAGCCGCAACATGGGAGCCGGCTCCAAATGGAGCCGGCGGTGCTGCGGCCGTGCGACGGGTGCAGTTGCACCCGACGCGCTTTTCACTGTATGCTGTGCAGGCAGTGAAAAGCTTTATGGGGCTGTGCCAGGGGGCCCTTCACTGCCCATGTGAAAGGCATGGGCAGTGCAGGCGCCCCCAGGGGCCCCACAACTCCCATTTCTGCCAGCCTTTCCATGGCGGTTCCTACCGCTATGAAAAGGCTGGCAGGAAGGGGACTCGTAATCCTCTGGGCAGCGCTGCAAGCAGCGCTGCCCTGGAGGATTAAATCCGCCAGGACCAACGTGGCGGAAACCGCCGGTCCCGGCGGTGCGACCGCGGTGCTTCCGCTGTGGTCATAATATGTGAGTTTGCACCGCCAGCCTGTTGGCAGTGCAACCTCCAAAACAGCCCTGGTGGTCTTTGACCGTCAGGGTTGTAATGAGGGCCAAAATGTTGTGAATGCCGCCATCAGATCTTTCTGATTCCTGCTTCTGACAGTTGAGCTATCCCTATATACTAAGACATCAGAAAGTATAAATAGTGCTCATTTAGTTAGCCATCTGATTGTTGACCTTGCTTCAAGACTATAGACTAATTTTTTTGTGAGTAAAGGTACACCTCTACTTATGTTGCGTTATGTGGATTTGTAGGGTGCGGGTAATCACATGTGAGGGTAGCCATGCGCTGAGTAGGGCAGGCGTGAGGGAGAAGAAAAAGAATAAGCCTGTTTTGTCTGGAAGGGCCATGTATTCAGGTTCCTTCAGAAGTCCATGAGGGAGGTTCGGAAGTAATGTGGGAGGTCGTTCCATCTCTTGGCTGCAGTGTATGAGATGGAGCATGCTCCACTTCTGTCCTTCTTGATGAGGGGAAGGTGTACTCTTACCTGAGATGCAGATCTAAGGTGAGGTGGTAGCTGAGGAACACAGGGCCGGTGTTGTGGAGAACTTTGTAGGCGTGGGTAAATAGCTTGAACTCAGATCTTTCTTTGCCGGGGAGCTCACAGTTATCCCTAGGGAGATTACAAACAATTTGCAGGTGTAGCCATCTAACATCAAAGCTATCTTTAAGGTTCAACAGGCCTTATATTCAAAGTTTTTGGACAAAACACCTTTCACTCAAGGCCACCTACAAAATAAATATTCATCATATTCGAAAAGGTTTTCTGGTCCATGCTTCACACTGTAAAGTTATCTTTTTGGTTAGCATATCTTTCCGAATCAGGTATCTGAGAGGAGGTTTCGCCCCCTCCATGCACATTGTTGTCTATCGATGATGTCATAGAACGCATCATGAGTGATCTAGTACGTGAGGTGAAAAGCAGTGCATGGCAAGGGTGCATGTTATAGTTACTTTAGAGGACGAGCTACAGTTACTGGAAATAACTATAATTGGTGAATTTCAATTTCAATGGTTTTATTTGTTAAAACAGTATGTTTCAACTGAAAATTTCACTTAACTATTTTGCCCCTTTAACCTTAGTTTTCTTCAGCAAATGTTTGAGGTTTTCTTTAATGAAAAGTAAATATCATTATGTTGTAAATGGGTTCTCTAGTTGGTAGAGGTATACCCCCTTGTTCAAGTAGAGACCACAATCCTAGTCAGGGTAAGTCACAAACAATCCAAATTATCCTGTGACCACCCTCTGGTAGCTTGGCACTGAGCAGAAAGGCTTAACTTAGAAGGCAATGTGTAAAGTATTTGTTCAATAAATCATACAGTAGCACAGTGGAAACACCACAAAAATACACCAGACAGAATTAGAAAAATAGATAATATGTATCTAGTTAAAATAAGGTCAAAACGAAAAAGATTAAATAAGCACAAATTGGAATATTACTTTTGCAGGTTTAAAAAGAGTCTTAAATCTTAGAAATCAACAGTTGTCTCTTGACTACACAAAGTACCTGGCTTCTGTAAAAAAGAACACACATGGAGATCGCAGAGGAGGAGATGCGTGGAACAATAAGGTGTGCGTAGGATTTTCCGACGGGGCACAGATGTTGCGTTGTTTCTTTCCACCCTGCAAGGGGCTTCTGACGCTTTTGCACTCAGTCTTGGTTCCTCAGTATGATGCGGGAATCTTTCTGATGCACAGGGATGAGTGGGGAAATCCAGGGCGCACTAGATGAAGTCTCATGCATTGCGTTGACCTGGGAGGGCGACGCGCCAAATTTTCTGTTGCACGGCCTGTGCTGCATCGATTTTCCACTCAAGGAATCAGCTGCACTGCTCCTGTTCGGCTGTGCCTCGATCCAGTAGGGCGGTGCATCTAATTTTCTGTCACAAGGCAGGTGCTGTGTCGAAGTTCCACTCAGGAAGTAGAGCTGCTTCATTCCGGTTCAGCTGTGTGCAATTTCTCGGTCACAAAGCAGGCTGTGCATTGTTTCTGGCAAGTTCTCCGTCAATTTTTGGCACTCAATGAGTTTCCTGAAGAGATTAAGGCCCTCTTTATGACATTGGCGGTAAATCCTGCATATCGCCACGGTGACGGCCACCAACACACCACAGTGGCAAATATCTGTTCCACATATTATCACACACACCAATCTGACAGAATACTGCCACATACACAAATCCACCAGCGCAAAGGTCAGTGTTAAACTGTCGGTACCAACATCTATACCGTTACGCCAACAAAACAATGCCCACCACATCATGACCCACGAATCACCATGACGTACATTCAGTGGAGCTAAACCATTGGCGGTACACACCAGCGCGCTCAGAATGGACACCCAAATACTAAACCACACATCATTGGCCAATGCCAAAAACACACACCTGACACTGATACACACACCATACCCAACACAGCACTATAAAACACACACCCACATTACCCACAACCCCTTACAAAACAAAACAATTGCCACCTGACTGACAGCAAGACCACTGAGCCAACTAGACACACACACCACGTACACCCATACATCCCTCAAGCACCCCATATCACACACCCAACCACATTACATTTAACATCCTCACCAACACACACCACACAACACCCATGTCCCCACTAAGGTGCCCCTGCTTCACTGAGGAGGAGTTAAGGGTCATGGTGGAGGAAGTTGTCAGGGTAGAGCCACAGCTGTTTGGAGCACAGGTTCAGCAGATATCCATTGCCAGAAAGATGGAGCTATAGCGGAGAATTGTGGACAGGGTGAACGCCGTGGGACAGCATCCAAGAACAATGGACGACATCAGGAAGAGGTAGAAGGATCTACTGAGAAGCAAGGCACCAGCTCTCCATGCAGAGGACTTGAAGTCGACCCCACAGCTCACAACATGGGAGGAGCAAGTTTTGGCAATCCTACATTCTGAGGGACTCACTGGAGTAGCCAGAGCACTGGACACTGGTGAGTCAATACTTACTACTTATCACCCCACATACCTGCATGCCATCTCACCCCCTCACCCTCACTCACATGACTCCATTCCATCCCACTTACACATCTGACTAACCCCAATTCCAAGTCCTGCATGCTATACTAATGCATGGACAGCCCTCCCAGCCCTGCATGGACACCCATCACCAAAGCATGCACAGCATAGGGGAACTAACAATCCCACAATACATCACCATCCACAATCAAAGTTGGCAGGGCAACAGCAATGATATAGAGGAAGCTAGGGATGTACAATATGTCACAGGCATAAAGAATAATACATCACTTACATCCCTGCAGGTGCCAGAGCCAATGTCAGTGGAGAGGAGGAGCAATGACTATCCAGTCCCCCAACAGAAGATGCCCCCATTGATGACAGTATCTCTGGACTTCTAGATCTGGATCAACAACCTGGCCCATCAGGGACCACTGCACAGTCGGTCACCCCAACCCACTCCCAGTCCACCACAGATCCTCCTCCATCAATATCCAACACCACAGAACCCACCCAGTGTCCCAACACCTCTATCCCCAGGACATGTCGATCAGCAGTGTGTCCACCTGTACAGGGACCCCAGTCCACACCTCGCCCCCAAGAAAATCAGGGACCTAGGGTCAGTGGCAGTGGGCAAACTGTTCAGTGGGCAGGGGCACAGGGGAACAGGGACACTGGGAGGACCGCTGTACGCCAGGGGGAGGACAGGCATAGGGAACCAACTCTCCAGGAGGCACTTACTAATTTCTTGGAGGCATACCAACAATCCCAAGACATGATGGGCCACATCCTTGACAACATGCAGGAGAACAAGTGGCTGCAGGAGGTACACCATCAGGAGATCAGGGAGGACTTGCAGGCCCTCAACACCACCATGGCCTCCATAGCAGGGGAGCTGGAAGACATGGCCAACATCATGAGAGAATCAACAGCACGGCAGCGAGCCCTTATCACTAGCCAATCTATTGACCGACTCTCCACTTCCACTGCAGCTAATGGGCAGGAGGCCCCACCACAGGACCCACAGGCCACCAGCACCCATCTCCCTGAGAAGGTGAACCATCCCGTAAACGTTCCCTGCG
Source organism: Pleurodeles waltl (assembly GCF_031143425.1). Lineage (NCBI taxonomy): Eukaryota > Metazoa > Chordata > Amphibia > Caudata > Salamandridae > Pleurodeles > Pleurodeles waltl. The sequence continues at coordinate 413,930,658 of NC_090447.1, forward strand.
ATCCAGACAGAAGCCAGAGACACTTGCCAAGACCACCGCCAGGAGATGAGACTTTCCTGATTGTCCTCCTTGTGTCCCACCCTGTCACCTTGTCCACTTTGAACTGCCTTTGCTCCCCTTCCTATGGCCCCTTGGACACTGGAACTGTGCTACAAACAGAATGGAACAATACCCTGGACATTCCTGTCCATCACCCCATTCCATTGCATCTTTCCCTCAATTTTATAGCACTACAATAAACACCCTTGAACACAACTTGACTGATAGTATTTTACGTGTTGAAAATGTGCATATAGGGGAACAGTCACATCTAGTGCAAATGATCTGAACACTGTGATAGCGTACATTAATGACCTGTAACTGTCTGTAGTAACCAGACCAGGACACTGTTGTCATATCACCAATATCTGTAAAATTACAAGCCATAGGTGACAGTAAGTTGAGATGCAAAGGAAGTGAATGCCATCTTCTACAGTCATGCAGATGAAATCAATAGTCAGAGCAATGATCAGTGTTCCAATGTTCCACCTGTGTCATTGGAAGTATTGACATGTAACTGATGTCCGCTGTCCACATCCTCATCCTCTGCATCCTCATCCCACTATCCTCAGGGTCCACAGCTGCCACAGGGGCATCTTCAGTCTCCTCCTCCTGCAGAAAAGGCACATGTCGTCTGAGGGCCAGATTGTGCAACATGCAGCATGCCATTGCTATCTGACAGACCTTCCCGGGTGAGTAGCACACGGATCCACAAGTCAGATGGAGGCACCTGAACCTGGCCTTCAGGAGGCCAGAGGGTCTGTCAATTATTCTTCTGGTTCGCCTAAGTGCCTCATTATAATGGTTCTCAGCCCCTGTCCTGGCATTCCTCATAGGGGTCAGGAGCCACAATAGGTTTGGGTAGTCAGAGTCACCTGCAACTACTGAGGGTCAACTATTAGCCTTGCACAATGCTATGGGGATAACAGCTGAAGGTATACACTGACATCAGTGGGTGGGGACTCTGGCTCACCTATTAGCCACACCCTGTGCCTCTGTAGTTGGGCCATCACATTTGGGATGCTTCTATTCCTCAGGACAAAGGCATCATGCACTGACCCAGGATTCTTGGCAGTGACATGGGAGATGTACTGGTCCACCAGGCACACCATTTGCACATTCATAGAGTGGAAACTCTTTCCATTCCTGACCACCTGTTCATTCTGGTGCAGGGGGACAAACGCAATATGTGTACAGTCAATCGCCCCAATAATATTGGGGATATGCCCCATTGCATAGGATCCTGCCTCCACAGTGGCCAAATCTTCCACCTGGGGGAAAGCAATGTAGCTGCACATGTGTGTCACCAAGGCAGACAATACCCTTGCCAGCACGATTGAGAACATTGGCTGTGACATTCCTGCTGCCAAGCCCACTGCCACCTGGAAATAACCAGTTGCCAGGAAATGGAGCACTGATAGCACTTGCACAAGAAGGGGGAGCCCAGTGGGGTGACCGATAGCTGATATCAGGTCAGGCTCCAATTGGACACACAGCTCTGTGATTGTGGCCCTGTGCAGTCTATAGGTGAGTATAATGTGCCTGTCCTCGAGTGTAGCAAAGTCCACAAAGGGTCTATAAACTGGGGTTTTTGCCTCCTCCAATTCATCCGGAGTGGTAGATATCTAAGAGACACAAGAGTGAGAAGGCTGTCACAATTTGAACAATGGAACCTCCCCCTCAGTTTACATATAGCATTAATGTGATGGGACAGTGGGAATGGCAATGTATGTGCAATTCTAGGCAATGACGCAGTTATAGATAATCTGATGGATGTCCACCATAAAATGGCGCCTGCCTGTCCTGTCTCTTGGGACAGGTGGAAGTGAGGTAACTCTGCCGACTTTGGGCGTCATGGTGGAAGGCAGTCTTGCACCGCAGTGCAATTCCTCATTGCTAATATGGGGCTCTATGGAGTACAGTGGCCAATGGGGATCAGCGCTGGTGGTGACGGTGTACACTGCTGCGGACGTGACTGCCATTATCTATCTAAGTCCTCACTTGATTCCTGACTTTCCACAGGACAACACCACACTGCGTGTGCTGCTGTGATTTGTGTCTGTAAAGTACCATGCCATGAGTGACCGGGAAAAGGGCTTCTGCTTTCCCTTTAATGGAGTTGGAGCAACTGGAGGATGGGGTCTTCCTCAGGAAGGACTTCTGTGCGGGCCTCCAGACCAACAGAAGAATAAACCTTGGGCATGATGCATGTGGGAAGGATGCATGGAGATGTGTGTGCAAGCAGCATATCATCGGGGGGAGAATGTCTGGTGGTAGTGTGCCTGGTGGGCACCGAGCGATGTGTGTTCCAATGGAGATAGAAACGGGATTGGTGGGCCACATGTGTGACAGGCTGGATTGTATGTGTAATGTTGTCCTACCATCTGTATCACCTCTGCAGGTCAGCGCCCATCAAAAGAATGGATTGTGGTGCGCCATTGCCAAGGGCATACGGACCCTGGGGGTCTACAGCAGGCACCCACTGTTGGAAAAGGTGGGAGGACCTCAGACGCTGGGCATGGAAGACCACGGAGGCTCAGCTGGGGATGGCCTCCCAATGAGGAAAGGGTGATGTTAGAAATGGGGTTTTTGGTTGGCAGTCAGGTTACACCCTGTCCAAGCAAAAGCCCTCACTCTAGTCAGAGTAAGTCACACACAATCCAAGATTATCCTGTGCCCACCCTCGGGTAGCTTGGCACGAGCAGTCAGGCTTAACTTAGAAGGCAATGTGTAAAGTATTTGTGCAATAAATCATACAATACCACCATATAGCACCACAAAAATACACCACACAGTGTTTAGAAAAATATATAATATTTATCAGGATAATTGTAGGTCAAAAAGAATAAAGTTGCAATGGAAAATTGTAGAACTATCACGGAAAAGTGATATAAAGTGTCTTAAAGTCTTTAGAATATAAACAAAGTCTCTTTCAAGCACAAGTACCTGGTTGGGAGTGGAAAAATCTCCTCAGAGGGCCACAAGAGAAGAGGTGCGTGGAAAAGAGGTGTGTGCGTCGATTTCTCCCCAGCACACACGGACTTGCGTCGTTATATTCCACACAGGGAAGTCGGGCGTCGTTTTCCGGCGTGCGGACAGTCTCTTTCTGTGGATCGCGGGGATTACCAGATGTCCCGGGTCTGTGCGTGGATTTTCGTGCTTGTTCTCCGGCTGCGCGTCGAAATTACGATCTCACGGCAGGCGTCGCGTCAATTTCTCCTCTAGACTTCGATCTGCGGGGCTGCGCGTTGAAATTACGATCTCACGGCAGGCGTCGCGTAGATTTCTCCTCTAGAGGTCGGGCGGTGTTGTCCTTGCGAGGTTGTGCGTCGGATCTTCGATCGTCCCAAGAGCGTCGCGTCGATCAGCGTCGGAGTGCGGCGTTTTTCTCACCGCGAAACAAGCTGTGCGTCGAAATTTTCGGCGCACGGAGCGTCCAAGTAAAAGAGAGAAGTCTTTTTGGTCCTGAGACTTCAGGGAACAGGAGGCAAGCTCTATCCAAGCCCTTGGAGAGCACTTTCTCAGCCAGACAAGAGTTCAGCAAGGCAGCAGGGCAACAGCAAGACAGCAGTCCTTTGTAGAAAGCAGGCAGGTGGGTCCTTTGAGCAGCCAGGCAGTTCTTCTTGGCAGGATGTAGTTTCTGGTTCAGGTTTCTTCTCCAGCAAGTGTCTGATGAGGTAGGGCAGAGGCCCTGTTTTATACCCAAATGTGCCTTTGAAGTGGGGGAGACTTCAAAGAGTGGCTAAGAAGTGCACCAGGTCCCCTTTCAGTTCAATCCTGTCTGCCAGGGTCCCAGTAGGGGGTGTGGCAGTCCTTTGTGTGAGAGCAGGCCCTCCACCCTCCCAGCCCAGGAAGACCCATTCAAAATGCAGATGTATGCAAGTGAGGCTGAGTACCCTGTGTTTGGGGTGTGTCTGAGTGAATGCACAAGGAGCTGTCAACCAAGCCCAGCCAGACGTGGATTGTAAGGCACAGAAGGATTTAATTGCAAAGAAATGCTCACTTTCTAAAAGTGGCATTTCTAGAATAGTAATATTAAATCCAACTTCACCAGTCAGCAGGATTTTGTATTACCATTCTGGCCATACTAAATATGACCCTCCTGCTCCTTTCAGATCAGCAGCTGCCACTTCAACAGTGTATGAGGGCAGCCCCAATGTTAGCCTATGAAGGGAGCAGGCCTCACAGTAGTGTAAAAACGAATTTAGGAGTTTTACACTACCAGGACATATAACTACACAGGTACATGTCCTGCCTTTTACCCACACAGCACCCTGCTCTAGGGGTTACCTAGGGCACACATTAAGGGTGACTTATATGTAGAAAAAGGGGAGTTCTAGGCTTGGCAAGTACTTTTAAATGCCAAGTCGAGGTGGCAGTGAAACTGCACACATAGGCCTTGCAATGGCAGGCCTGAGACAAGGAAAAAGGGGCTACTTAAGTGGGTGGCACAACCAGTGCTGCAGGCCCACTAGTAGCATTTAACTTACCAGCCCTATGCACATGAAGTGCACTTTACTAGGGACTTATAAGTAAATTAATAGTCTAATCAGGTATGATTCAAGGTTACCATGTTTTAAGGGAGAGAGCATATGCACTTTAGCACTGGTTAGCAGTGGTAAAGTGCGCAGAGTCTAAAAACCAGCAAAAACAGTGTCCAAAAAGTGGAGGGAGGCAGGCAAAAAATTAGGGGTGACTACCCCAAGGCTGTCAGGTCTAACAGGTGCCCGTCGGAACCTGACCCCCCTGATTGCCCACATGCAGTGGCCTATCCAGATGTGGATGGGCGCTTGAGGGCATCACAGCAGCCACAAGTGGGTGAATACAGTTGGTGTTACAACAATAATTGGTAGGTGGCATGGGATTTGGGTGGTGGGTGTAAGTTAGTGGGTGCCCCATAATGAGGTCAGACATTGCAGAGTGATCCAGCTCAAGGGTATTGGGTATATAGCAAATCCAGGGAACCTAGCTACGTTGCATTCCATGTCAGACAGGGCTTAGTGGGTCCCGGGAGGGGTGCAGTTGGCGGTGGGTGGCCCTCATCTTTCTGTGGCATATAGCCATTTGAACACCAGTGTAATGCATAGTCCTTAATCCTGATTCCAGTGTGTGACGATAATGTGAATGCCAACTGTGATGTTGGTGCTGTAATTGACCCAGTGCTTGATTTCTCTCCCCCCTTTCTCCTTCTGTCATCCTGTTCATGTGTGCATTAGCATCATCTGGCAGAGGATCGGGGGCACTGGCAACAGAGGGAGCTGCATCCCACAGGACCCAGGAGTCAGAGTCCACTGATGCTGAGGGAACCAGTGGAACAGAGGGCGAGGGGAGCACCATGGCGGAGACAGGAGGTGACAACACAGACTCTGATTCCTCCTCTGATGGGAGCTCCGTGGTGGTGGTGAAAACCTCTGTGACCACCCCAGCTGCAGGTACAGCCACCAGCCCCCGTACCAGCACTGCCCTCCCAGTAGCCCCTCAGCGAGTTGCACCTGCTCACTCACCCAGCAGGGTTGGTATCTCCTTCACCCCATGAACCTCAGGCCCTGCCCCAGTGAGCCCTGCTGTCCTGAGTGGGGAGGCTATTGACCTCCTGAGACCCATCTCAACTATTGTGAATGCCATCCAGGGGCTGTCATCCCAGATGCAGCAATGCAATGCATTCCCGGAGGGCATCCACTGGGGGTTGGTGGCCCAACAGAGATGGATTCAGGCTCCGGCTTCCTTTCTGATGGCAGCCATTGTCCCTGTTCCTACCGTCCCCCCTCCCACTACCACTTTGCAGTCCCAGTCTCCAGAACCCCAACCCATCCCATGCACACATACAGACGAGCATGCACACAAGTCATCAGACAAGAATGGCACAGTCAAACACAGGCACCACACTTCAGTCCACAAGCACTTATGTAAATAACAGACAGTTGAAGACACAACCACATCCACTGCCTCCACTGTCTCCCCCTTCTCCGCCTCCACCTCCCTCACAGCCACATCCACACTCACACCTGCATGCACTGCTTCAACATCCAGCAAATGACACAAACAGAGGCACTCAGTCACCCAACAGCCATCCACCTCACATCAGCACACTGCCCATGCACCTGCACCCATGTCCAGCAGACGTACACCTCCAACAACCACTCCCTCAACCTCCACTCCCACTCCCATCCCTCCTCCCTCATCCTGCCTCACCATCCCTAAGAAGCTTTTACTTGCCCAACTTGACCTCTCCCCTCCCCATTCTTCCCCTAAGAGCAGGGTCACAACGACACAGCCCAGCATCTCAGCCAAGCAGTCCATGGGGATAGTGGAGGCACCTCCTAGTTGTGGAGGTAAGGCAGTGAAGGATCCCACTCCACCAGCCAGGAAGGGGAAGGAACCCACTCCACCAGCCAGGAAGGGGAAGGATCCCACTCCACCAGTCCTCACCTCCAGCAGAGACACAGCAGCCCTCACCTCCAACAGAGGCTGCCCAGGAGGCCCCCTTCTCCTGCTGAGACACAGCAGCCCTCCTGCAGAGGCTGCCAGTGTACAAACACCACCACCACTGGTCACGGAGCCCTCACCTCCAGCTGAGACTATGCAGCCCTCACCTCCAGCAGAGGGCTAGTAGGCCACCCTCCAGGGACTGCTGTACAAGGACCCCCCTCCAGAACCAGGGGCAAGTTCCCCACCTGAGAGACTGTGACCTTGCACTCCCCAGCAATGAGTAATGGGCATGGAGCCCCCTCCAGAAACATTGGACAAATACCCCACCTGAGAGACCGTGGCTTTGCACTCTCCAGCAATGAGTAATGGGCATGAAGCCCCCTCCAGAACCAGTGGGCAAATACCCAACCTCAGACACTGTGACCTTGCACTCCCAGCAAAGGATAATGGGCATGAAGCCCCCTCCAGAACCAGTGGGCAAATACTTCACCTCAGAGACTGTGACCTTGCACTCTCCAGCAAAGGATAATGGGCATGGAGCCCCCTCCAGAACCAGTGGGCAAGACTCCGACTTCAGCTAAGGTGCCCCCCACCCCCCTTCCCCCTGAGGTACCTGCCCACTTCCAAAATGATGCCCCTGTACAGTTCCGTGCGGATGTTGTTAGGAAACAAGTTGGACCTTGGACTGTGCCCTGTGGCCATGGGGCCCTTTATAATTTGGACTCAGTATTGGCCCTTTCTGGACAATCGTACATAGCTCTTTTTTATCCAATTGATTCATATGGTGGCTGTTTCCATTCAATACATTCTCAGTACTGCCTTACTGTAGTCCTTGCATTATTATGATGTGTGTCCTGTGCCATTGTTTTTCATCTGCAGCTGGTTGTGTGAATGGTGTATATGTGAATGGTGTGTGTTGTACGTGTGTGTCACTCTCTCCCTCCCTTGTGTGCTAGGCGGCTGTACTCACCGTCGTCGTCTTCGTCCGCGTCGGTGTTCCAGGTAGAGCATGGCGTAGAAGAGCATCAGGAAGACTTGAAGTTCCGGTTCCATGGCGGCGTTGATCTTCTCTGTGTCTCTGTTGGTGACTCTTCGGTCCTCTGTGATGTGTTTCACCAGGCTTTTGATGCCGTTGGCACCGCCCCGGAAATCATGGCGGATTGCAGTGTCATGATATGGTGGGCGGTACCTTGTCTTCTGCCTGGCTGTTGGAGGCTACCGCTGTGGTGCATTGCATTAACGCCCTGGTGGATGGTGTAGTACATTGGCTGTCTATGTCACCGCCATGGTCTTAATTTGGCCGTAATTACCGCCAGCCTGTTGGCGGTATTACCAACACTTTAACAGTCACTGCCAATGTCAAAATGACCACTTAAGTCTTTTTGGCCCTGAGACTTCAGAAAACAGGAGGCAAGCTCAATCCAAGCTGTTAGAGAGTACTTCTCAGCAAAGTCAGAGGTCAGCAGGGCAACTGGGCAACAGCAGGGCAGCAGTTCTCCTCAGCAAAGCAGTACAGATGGGTCCTTTGGGCAGTCAAGTAGTTCCTCTTGACAGGTTGCAGGTTTGGTCCTGAAGTGTCTGAGTTGGTGGGTCAGAGACCCGGTTTATATACCCAAAATGGGTTTGACGTGGGGGAAACTTCAAAGAGTGGTTTTGAAGTGCACGAGTTTCCCTTTCAGTACAGGTCTATCTCTCAGGGTCCCTGTAGGGGTTTTAGTAGTCCATTGTGTAAGAGCAGGCCACTAGCCTTTGAAATGAAAGTATCATGCCGTCCACCCTTCCAGGCTTGGAAACCACATTCAGTATGAAGATAAGTACAGGTGTGACTGAGTGTCCTGTGTTTGTGGTTGTATGGGTGAAATGCACAAGGAAGCTGTCAACCAGCCCAGTTCAGACATTGGTTGGAGACAGGCTGTAAGGCACAGATGGATTTTAAGTGCAAAGAAATGCTCACTTTTTAAAAGTGGCATTCCTAAATAGTAATATAAAATCCAACCTCATCAATAAGCAGAATTTTCTATTACCATTCTGCCCATACTAAAAATGACCTGGTTACTCCTTTCTGATCAGACTCTACCACTCAAACAGTATATGAGGGTAGTCCTAATGCCATCCTATGGAAGGAGCAGGACTCACAGTAGAGGAAATGAATTTAGGAGTTTTCCACTACCAGCGCATATATAACACACCTGTACATGCCCTGCCTTTTACCTACACAGCACCCTACCCTGTGGGTTACCTAGGGTCTACCTTAAGGATGACTAATATGTAGAAAAATGGGAGTTTAAGGCTTAGCAAGTACTTTTAAATGCCAAGTCAAAGTGGCAGTGAAACTGCACACACAGGCCTTGCAATGGCAGACCTGAGACATGATTAAGGGGGTGCTTATGTGGGTGGCACATCCGGTGCTGCAGGCCTACTAGAAGCATTCAATGTACAGGCCCTGGGCACATGTAGCACACTTTACTAGGGATGTACAAGTAAATCAAATATGCCTATTGGGAATGAACTAATGTCACCATGTTTAAGGGAGAGAGTATATGCACTTTAGCACTGGTTAGCAGTGGTAAAGTATGCAGAGTCCTAAAACCAGCAAAAACAGTGTCAGATCTAACACATTGCAATTGCTAACTATAACATCATGTTAACCTTTGCTTTTCAGTTAATTTTAAGTAAACTATCCGTTGCCATGTGGCCAGGCTCTGCACCTAACACCCCCCTGCGTGGCTTGGGGATGAGCACTGGGCTTGTTGTTAGAAATAGACACACATTTATTAATATATAAAACAATCAAAACACTGCCAATCTGTGGGTTACCTAATTCAACTCAAATTAAAATTCTCAAATTTGCAGAGTACCATATTAGTACAAAATACTTATTCACATTCAAGTGAAAATACTGCAATGATTTTTAGTTTTGAAAGATTTCCATGTAATGTGCTCAACCAACATGTAGTATTCCATCATAAAGAGGCTTTTGACTGGGCTTTTGTAGATGGATTTCCCATCAGATAAGCACATGAAAAAAGTGAGTTGAGCAATGTAAACACTGAAAAATCTATGTTATAATTTTGCCTAAATGCACAATGAGTGTATATGAATGTCTTCCTTACCTTTTCCATTGCAGGGCCCTACAGCTGGCTGTAGATGAAAAAGGGCCACATCAGTCAACGTTTGGGGTTCTTCTTCAGTGGAGTTAGAGTTCCTGTCTCCAGAACTCTTAGTCAATTTTGAGTCAAAGGTAGGTGAGCAGCAATTTTGGGGGAGGTGTGCACATTGCAAAGGTTTGGAAGCAAGTGAAGTGCAGTTAAAGATTCATGTATGCCACAGTGCTGTATGCATAAATCAATGGATGTCTACACCAATCATTGCATTTGGCAAAGTCAGTCATAAAAGATCAACCTATGGGTGTGTACACCATTGACAGATGGTTGTCCCAGTTGACATAGTTCGTCAGTCTGACATGATGGACAACTCAGGCATTTGCCATTTTATGCATGGCATGAGTTACATTTTAGAAAGTTTGAGCAAAGACTCTAAAATTATGTACTATATTCACTAAGGCAGTATTAGTTTATTCCATCCGTCACATATAGTCAAACAACACTATTGACAAGCTAGCAATTTAACATATAATAAGTAACTCTGTTGATGGGGGAAAAATTGCAATGTATAAAAAACAGTTCTAGTTCCAATCATTGTATAACAACTGTAAGTCTAATGAAAAATATTATTCACATTATATGATTCATTAAAATGCATATTTTTCTTTATAACCCACAAGTCAAAGCACCACATGTGCACCGTATCAGAGCTGAACACTCCAGCCAAGAGTCTTCCATCCTTTTCCAGACCTTGCCACCATGCAGGAGAAAAACATCATAAAAAATACAGACAGAACCATTAGACTAAATTGGATTTGACACATAAGCTCTCACCAGAAATGTTGCCTCTGAATCACAAATTCACCGCTTTGACACCACTTGTCAAGACAAAGGCAGTAGTACATTTCAAAGAAATTCACTCCTTCTGGTACACAGTTGGGGACTGCAACAATATGTCCTGAACCACTTTCTCATGTGTTCTCGAGCATTTTACATATGTGATGCTTAATCACAATAACAAGGACATCCAATTAACAAATGATCTGGGTGCCTTGATGTAAAAAAATGGGTTATTGGTTGAGAGGGTGAAACCCTTTATGACGCAACAACCAAATCTATGTCAGGGAGAACCACAAATGTCACTAAATTAACCAATGCTAATCCTCTGGTAGGTTGGCACAAAACCAATTAGGCTTAACTAAGAGGCACTGTGTTAAGTATGTATGCAGTATACAAACAGTAATAAAGTAAAAACACAACTTAAGAAACTTCCCACGTTAGAAGAATAGAATACATTTTAATCAATGGAATCAGACCAAAATGACAAAATCTAATCAGTAGAATTGGAGATATGCAATTATGAATTTTTAAGTAAAACGAGGCACTCCTGGTGATTTGGTCATGCTAGACCGGAGGCAAGTCACAAATTCAGGGCAATGGAGCATGGGGTGGTTACTTCTGATGAAGATAGTATCTCACAGTTTGTCATGAAACATCCAGTTAATGATGATGGAGGCCGGAAGGAGCAGGGAAGGCATTGCAGATGGCTTTTTTGGTGTAGTTGTAAAAGCAGACATGGAGTCATGGACATCATCAGTGTAGTGAGATGCTCCCGTCGGTGCTTTGCAGTGGGTTGTGGCTGGAGTTTAGTGTTGGTGGACCCTGGGGGCTGTTGTTGCTGTAGCCCCCATGAAGACCCCAGAACTTTAGAGATCTCCTTTCTTCACAGAGGCGTGCACTCTGATGCCAGCCAGAGGTCCAGAAACTAGGGAGGCACCTCTTGGGGATTAAGGAGCCACACTATCAAAGGCCAGTATGCTCAGGCAGGTCCAGACAGGTCCATTTGCAGCAGGTCAGCAGGGAAGTTGCAGCAAGGTCTCTGGAGTTTTACAAATAATGGATTTTACATGTTAATGTTTAATTTATATTTTTAAGGAGACTCTGCATACTAATAAGACTGTGGTTGTTGCCACCTCTGTGGAATCTAAGAACGCCAGGAGAAGCCTACTTTGATGAGGCACATGTCTGAACACAGAGGCCTGTGACGCATGCTATTGGGCTTTTCAAAGCATATTTCCATTGCCTAGATAAGGTTGGGGGAGCACTCCTTTACTTACCTGACAATGTGTGCCAAATAATTATTTTATGTTGTACACTGAATAATATTGCCCTGCGCCAGAACATCCCTTTCATCTGTAGCAATGACTTCAATGATGATGCCCTCGATGTTGTTGCTGATTAGCAGCATAAAGAAGACAGTGGTGAGGAAGAAGGGAGTGACCTCAAGAGAAAACGAATTGGCAACTTCTTTGATTGAGGACAAGTTTTGATTAAATTATTTAACAAACAACCTGTTGCATTTTTGAAAGATACGTGCTAAATATCAGCACTGCCTGTCTGTTCCCTTCAACGGTGTCTCATATAAGTAGGTCAACATAATTAGCCACGCTATGTTTAAGTATGTGAGCAGAAACACTGTAATGTACTGATTCTGAAGGTAAGATGTCTGCATATTGATGTGTTTGTATGTATCGTGTTCTCCAATAACAATAATGGAGTCATTTCAGTGCGCGTGTGTGTTTTTGTAAATGCCACGGAAAAATGTGTGTATATCTCAGATCCCTTGTTGATACACAGGGACTGGTGAGACTTCACAGTTGAATATCAGATGTGCTAATAACTTTTGAGCAACATGAGAAGTGTGAGGGCACTGCAATGGGCAATTAAGCATTACAGCAAATGTCTAGGTACTGTATCTTTCTGTAGTGTGCACACATTTTTCTTTGCATATTTTAATTTTATTATCATTTACTTAAAAACATGATTTCTCACAAATAAATGTTGAAAACTAACTTTTGTGTCAAGCTATTTCTGGAAGTGTTATGCATTTTATCATGCAGAATGTGTACCATATTTGTACAAGGTGTAACAACCACATGAGTATTCCAGTAGGTTTGTTTAATCTAACACAACAAATATGTTATATTTTCATTACTAAAAAAATGAAAACATACATTATTAAATCATAAAGCTTACATATTTCATTTTTACATTAAAAAGATGCCTTTGATGACACAGTACAAACAAAATAAATGAACAAACCCATTTAAAGTAACATGATATTACTGACTAAACATACAATTAGAAGAAAAGCAAATGTACAGATTCATACATTTTTAAAGGGGAAGAGGCAAGAAACTAATAACATAAAAAGAATCGCAGAGACAGAATTATGTAATTGGTTAGAATTAGATGACTAGGATGAGCCCACAGTGTTTTGGAGTCCATGTCCTGAAACAATATAGTTTGTAAAAGGCAATGAATGTGCTTTAGAAATCTTCCCAAAGTGAATACGGGTGGCCCACAAGAGAAAATCTTGCACCTCTTGCTGGTGGTAGTCTTTTTGAAATTATCTTCTACTGGTCTAAATGAACAAATTCTCCTGAGGAAAATTATGTCTCCTGAGTTGCAGACTGAGAGATGATGTCTGATGTCCTAGTGTCTTTATGGGCTTCCCTTTCTGTGGAGGTACCTGGTTGGGTGGTAGATGTTTGGGATTGTTCACAGAAAGAGGTAAATGTTTCCCTTATTGCCCTGATAATGTCTGAGAAACCATTCCTGCACCACCACAGAAAAGGAAGAAACATTGGAAATATGATGCCCCAGAAGGTTATTTGTGGCCTTCTGGAGATCACTGTGCTCCCTCTACAACTCAGTTTGCCCCCTCAGGAGGCTATTGTTGTTTTTGAGGAGAACTAGCACCTGCCCTATCTGATCCTCATGTCTGGGGACTGCAACCATGATGTTATGGCTCATAGTGGCTTTAAAAATGTATGAGCATATATGGCCTCACTCAGATCAAACAATCCATGCATATCGCTTGGATGCCCATTGTGTGACCTTCAGACTGTGTACACTGTTGCAGTGAGCCCTTGCTCAACTGCAGATGTAGCTGCTGTAGTACGTACCTCAGCCAAGACAAGGGAGCAAACTACTGAGGTCGTGTGGTTGTTATAGAACAGGGAGCTGGCCCATCACTAGACTGGGAAAGAGGGACTTGGACCACTGCACCTGATGCTGGACTTGATATGGGCTGAGAGAGGTCCACCCACCCTTGTAGCCATACCAAACAAACCAAATAATACAGTTTTTTTCTCCTCACAAGCCACACCAGCAGAAGATGTCTGTACTCTGAAAGTTGTATTAGTGGGTGGAATGTTCTCAGTAGGTTGCTGGGCATATCCTCTGGCTCAGAGTCCTGCAATTGAAATAGAGAGAGCGACACGTTACTGATAAAGCACACACTTATCTTCAAAAACATTTACTACATGATCTTCTATGTACAATGTTTATTACAAAGGATGCACTGAAATTCAGATTGATAGAGAGGCTGATGTAAGAAGTTGGGTTACCGATTGGGGAATGGTCCTGCTCCTCATCCTCCTCATTTCCATCCTCTGTGGCTGTCGTCAACTGATGGACCTCTGTCTAGGCCCTCAGAGCTTTCTGAAGCCCCACCTTCTTGGTGGCCTTGTTCAATTGCAGTCATATTTTCTTACAGTACTCTTTGAGCTCCTTCACAGTGTAACTTCCCAGGTTAGTCAGCTCAGACTCCATTACTACAAGTATGGTCTCAGACAGTCCAGCGGTAATGAAAGTAAGTTTGGTGAAAAAAGCAAAAGAAGCCAATCAAGGAGAATTTTTAAAAACAGCTTGAAAGGGACTCAAATTATTCACATGGGAGGAGACTGTAACACAAGAACTACTGTATCGCATTGTGCAAACACAAGTCCAAATTCTCAACGCTGATCACCAGTCTTAGAAATTTGGTTACTGGTTGGGGGTGGTGAAACCCCACTCAAGCAGCAACCACAATCCTGGTCAAGGTGGAGTCACAAGTAAACCCTAAATTAACATGTACTCAGTGCTCTGATAGTTTGGCACAGAGCAGTCAGGCTTAACTTAGAAGCAATGTGTAATGTATTTTTGCAACACTTCAATTATAAAGTGAAAACACCACACAAAAAATCCGACACCAATTTAGGAAAATAAAGTAAACTTTAATAAATATTTCAACACCAACATAACAAAAATCAAAATAGTACAATCAGCGATATGCAGTTTTAAAGATTTAAATGAAAATAGGTCCAAAAATACAAAGTGGCACTCACAGATATCCCATCGTGCAGGTCTGCATGAAAGTCACAAGTTCAGGCTGACCGCGATGGAGAGTGGTTTGGATAAAGCGACAGCGTTGGTCATGCTGAAAGAGTTACCTTCAAAGGTTAGTGCAAAGAGTTCCATTTGCAGTAGAAGGGGCCGTGAGGAGCAGAGAGAGCATTGTGGAAGGTCATTTATGTAGTGCAAAGGGCAGGCTAGGTGACGGGATGGTCACTGCTATAGCATAAAGATTCTGCTGCCATGATGGGTCTTTGGGCTGGAGCTTCACTTTGGCTGTTACTGTGAAGGTCAATGCTGCGGCACAAACTATTAATTCTCTGGAACTTCACGTTCAAGTCTGGATTAGGCAGCAAGGTTGTGGTGTAAATGGGTCAGTTTGCATTCGTGCAGACCCCAGAAGCTCAGGGGAGCATAACTGAGGCCACACCATGGGTCCAGCACCACTTGGGGGTCAGGAACTCACTCCAGCTGAGGCCAGCAGGGCTCATGCAGGGTCATTTGCAGGTCTAGGAAGCGGGTAAGCAGGGCAGGTGCAGGTAGCATGTGGAGCCTGTTATGTCCTCATAGCTCAGAACAGGAGCTGAACTGGCTAATCCTTGGGGTCAAGTCAGCCTGGGATGAAGGGTACGTGAAGTGTACAGGTCCAATATTCCTTCTCAGCAAGCAAGGCAGCAGGCTGCAGAGCAGGAGGGTAGCAGAGTGGCAGTCCTTCTGGCAAAAAAGCAGCACCGCAGTCCCTTTTTTTGTGTAATATCCACCGCTCCAGGTGTGTACTGGAGAATTGGTGTCTGAGGTCCAATATTTTCACCTGGCACCTGCTTTGAAGTGAAGGAAGCTTCTGGAGGTTTTCCTTTGAAGCACACAGGTTTTCTACCCCTCTTGCCCTGGCTTCAGACAAACCACAGGGGGCATGCAATCCATTGTGTACAGGCAGAACACAGCCTAATCAGGTGTAAGTAGGGCTGATCCCAGCCCCACCCTTCAATCTTGCAAGTAATGACCCAACCAGGCACACCTAAGCTCTCTATTGTGTGTGGCTGTCTAGCAGGAATACACAAAGATTGACTGCCAACTATACCCAGTCATGTGACCCACAGACAGACTGCAGGAACTAAATGGTTAAGGCAGGAAAATGCCAACTTCAAAATTGTAATAAAAAAACTGACTTCACTATAAAAGAAGATTTTTCATTGTAATTCCAAATCACCAAACATGACCTTTTCACCTGTTTCCATTTCGAAGCTAGAGCTTATTAAATGTAATTCAGTAACTCCAAAGTTATCCTATCAGAGAAGCACACCTTGCAGTATTGAAAAACACATTTATTTTTATTTTCACTTTCAAGGCAGGTAAAATGTAAAACTACATGTCCCTCTTGTTTAATACATTGCATTCTGCAAAGGAAACTCCCTAAAAGATAATAATCTTCATGCATTAAAAAGGCAAGTTTGAGCCTGACAAAGGGTTTAAGTTACTGAGTTGAAATGGCAGTTCCAAACTGTACATACAGGCTGAAATGGACAGCCTGCTACACGTTTGCAAGGCTACTTAATTGGGTGGCACAACAAATGCTGCAGACTCACTAGTAGTATTGTAATGTACACATGTACTACCCTTTACTAGGGGGTTACAAGTAAATTAAGGGGCATATTTATACTCTGTTTGCGCCGAATTAGCGTCGTTTTTTTCGACGCAAATTCGGCGCAAAACTAACGCCATATTTATACTTTGGCGTTAGACGCGTCTAGCGCCAAAGTATGAGGAATGAGCGTCATTTTTTTGCGTGAACGCCTTCCTTGCGTTAATGAGATGCAAGGTAGGCGTTCCCGTCTAAAAAAATGACTGCGACGCAAATGCGTTGTATTTATACTCCCGGGCAAAAATCACGCCCGGGAGTGGGCGGGGGAAAAAACCCCGCATTTGCGCCTCTTTTTAACGCCTGGGTCAGGGCAGGCGTTAAGGGACCTGTGGGCTCAAAATGAGCCCACAGCTGCCCACCCATGCCCCCAGGGACCCCCCCTGCCACCCTTGCCCACCCCAGGAGGACACCCAAGGATGGAGGGACCCATCCCAGGGACATTCAGGTAAGTTCAGGTAAGTATAATTTTTTTTTTTTTTTTTTTTTAATTTGGCATAGGGGGGCCTGATTTGTGCCCCCCTACATGCCACAATGCCCAATGACCATGCCCAGGGGACATAAGTCCCCTGGGCATGGCCATTGGCAAGGGGGCATGACTCCTGTCTTTACTAAGACAGGAGTCATGTAAATGGCGTCTGGGCGTCGTTAAAAATGGCGCAAATCGGGTGGAGGCGATTTTTTTGCCTCTACCTGACTTGCCCCATTTTAAGACGCCCTAACGCCATTTTCCCCAACAACGGCGCTGCCTGGTGTACGTGGTTTTTTTCCACGCACACCAGGCAGCGCCGGTCTGCTAGCGCCGGCTAACGCCATTCAATAAATACGGCACCCGCATGGTGCTTCAGAATGGCGTTAGCCGGCGCTAATTTTTTTGACGCAAAACTGCGATAGCGCAGTTTTGCGTCAAAAAGTATAAATATGGCCCTAAATGTGCCAACTGGGTATATGTCAATTTTGCCATATTTAGAGGAATGAGCACCAGCACTTTGGCACTGGTAAGCAGTTCTAAAGTGCAGAGAGTCCCAAAATTCAGCAAAAACGCATTCAGTAGACAGGAAGGTGGAGGCAAAACAGTCCGGGGATGACCCTAAGAAATGGCCAAGTTCACCAATGGGGCTTTAAATAGAGTTTAGCAGATGGGACTATTGGTCACAAGCATGACAGAAATCAGATCCTCTATATTACAAGTGCCATTTTTTTAGAATACATTTGTAATACAGTAGGTGAGATATCCGTCACGTTTGTGATAGACTATCTTGTCCCCAAACTCTAATGGCCAGATTTATAATTTTTTTGTGCAATGCAACAAGACAACTTGCTGCGCTGAGTGGAAGAGAGAGGGCAGGAATGCACAATATTTACAAATTTATGGTGCATTCCTGCTCTCTGCCTGTGCTGGCACACAATCTGCTGCCTAGCACCAAAGCAGGAAACCTTGCACCATGGTGCATCTTCCTGCACAGAAACAATCCTTAGAGGTTTTTCCCTCTTTCTACCTGTACTACAGGATACAGCACACATTGAGTGAGGAAACAACAATAAACATATTTCTCCTTGTTACACCTCTAGGAAGGAGCATTCCCAGATTTACCAGGCTAGGTAAATCTGGGAATGCAACAAAATCCAAGGGAGGATGCATGAGAACACCCATGCTCCATCCATGGAATGCTTTCCCAGGGCAGAGCAATGCAAGGCAGCAACTTGCACTGTCTTGTGTTACTCAAGATTCACCAAGCAATGCTGGGCCACACAAGGTAGCCTTGAGTTATTTGGTAAAATCTGACTTAAGGATTGTGTTGCCCTTGCAACACAATGTGTGACAAAAGGCAACACAATACAATGATAAGTATGGCCCTACATATGGGCCACAGTCATACATACAGTGTTATATTGAAGGCATGTATTGTTGGACACACCTTGATTTTGGTTTGTTACTAAATGGCTTTTTGTAGGACTGCCATAACTTTTGGAAAACTTGTTTTTGAAGAGTCAAAACCAGCTTAAATTATTTTTGCATTGAGACTCTTGAGCAAATGGATGTGCTCAGACCCTAAAAGCCTGAACAATTGCCTAATACCTGATTGACTTAAGAAGTACTACTTACCTGTAAATTATCAGTCAATGGATCTTTGAGAACTAGGCCTTGTGAGATGAACTGTCATCAGCAGCGTCCTATCCTTGGTGGTCTACCCCTGGAGTGGCCAGATAGAAAGAGGCACACATATCTGTCCTTCAGCCTGGTAAGATTGAAAATAAATGTCCAATTGATAACCTCTTATTGGCATGGCTAGCTTGTTAGTAAAGAGCCTACTCTGGTTATGAGGGTGCCTAGGAAATGAAAAATATAGGTACTCTATTGTCCTTCAGCAATAATTGTGGAACACCAGAATTACCATTGGACACATGACTACCGTACTGATATTGCAGTCTGACAGAGCAGCTTTTAAGCTGACAACTCATTGTTGCAATGTTATCCTTTTGCAAAGTCAAAAGTGTACAAAATATATCTAAGGTAGTTCTAGGGTGTACAAAAGTCATGGTGAAGTAAATTAGATAATATTGAAAACATGCATCATCATGGTGCAGTGTGGAAGATGTCATCCCAGTCCCCCAACTGTGTTTCCAAAGATAGGAACTGTAAGGAAAAGCCACAGAGGCCCACCAAATATCAGTTTGGTACATTGTCTGTTGAATAAATTATAGCCCCCTTAACTCCTGTGTATTTTTGTAACAGGACAACACAAACAATACAAAAACAGGAGGAAGGGCAAAATGCTGAGACACTGAGGCAGGTGATCACATCACTAGCTAACTGTTCCCCTGGACCTGCTACATCCCAATGACTGGATCCCTGACTAAGTTGGCCAGGCAAAGTAAGTTACAAGGCTGCTCTCACCATGATTGGTAAGGCTAAACCAAATCTGATAAGATATTGAAAACATGTATAATATTGAAATGGCCATCAGATTCCATTATGACCACAGACAAATCATATCTCCACTACCCACCAATATTTTTAGAAAATGTAGTCATAATCTCAAATATATCAATAAAGCTTAATTTAAACACATTTATGTGTCGTCATGATCACAATGAGACAATATAAGAACAGAATTAATTATGAGGAGCTGAAGTTTGATTGATGAAAACAGTGATTTACGTTGCCAGTCTCCACTCCACCAGTGATTCCTGCAAAGCCTTCAGTGTGCAGAATTCCACGTCTTTTCCTCCAACAGAAAAAGTATAGGTGGGCTGGGAGAGCCACCACCAAACTACTAGGCTTCCAGGTTTCTAGGAGGATTTTGTCCTCTACCATCCGATCCAACCCTGGGAACCACAGTTTCCCATACATGCAGGATTTAGTTTTGTCAACCCCTTTGTGTGTAAGAGCAACAATCAATCAATCAATCAATCAATCATTAAATTTATAAAGCAGGCTATGTACCTGTTAGGGTTTCAAGGCGCTGGGGGGTGGGGGGGTCAGCTGCTATTGGTCGAAGAGCCAGGTCTTGAGGAGTCTCCTGAAGGTGAGGAGGTCCTGGGTCTGGCGCAGGGGGGTTGGGAGGGAGTTCCAGGTCTTGGCGGCGAGGTAGGAGAAGGATCTGCCGCCGGAGGTCTTGCGTTGGAATCGGGGAACGATGGCGAGGGAGAGGTTGGCAGAGCGGAGTTGGCGGGAGGGGATGTAGAAGTTGAGTCTGTTGTTCAGGTAGGCGGGTCCGGCGTTGTGTAGTGCTTTGTGCACGTGGGTGAGGAGTTTAAAGGTGATCCTCTTGTCCACGGGGAGCCAGTGGAGGTCCTTCAGGTGGTGGGAGGTGCCTGTGTAGAGTGCGTTGCCGTAGTCAAGTCTGCTACTGACGAGGGCCTGGGTCACAGTTTTTCTGGTTTCCGTCGGGATCCACTTGTAGATTCTACAGAGCATGCAAAGGGTGTTGAAGCAGGAGGAGGAGACTGCATTGACCTGTTTGGACATGGTGAGGGCGGAGTCGAGGATGAAGCCGAGGTTGCGTGCATGATTGGCTGGAGTAGGGGGGGTCCCAGCACGGTGGGCCACCAGGAGTCGTCTCAGGCCGAGGGTGTGTGTCCGAGGATGAGGACTTCCGTCTTGTCGGAGTTTAATTTCAGGCGGCTGTTTCTCATCCACTCGGCGATGGATTTCAATCCCTCATGGAGGTTGGCTTTGGTGGTGTGTGGGTCATTGGTGAGGGAGAGGATGAGCTGGGTGTCGTCGGCGTAGGAGAGGATGCTGAGGTTGTGCTGACGGGCCAGTTGTGCGAGGGATGCCATGTAGACGTTGAACAGCGTTGGGCTTAGCGAGGAGCCTTGGGGGACGCCGCTGATGAGGTTGGTGGCTTCGGAGCGGAAGGGTGAGAGTCGGACTCTCTGGGTTCTGCCGGAGAGGAATGAGGAGATCCAGTTGAGGGCTTTATCTTGTATTCCGGCTTCGTGGAGACGAGTTAGTAGGGTGCGGTGGCAGACCGTATCGAAGGCAGCGGAGAGGTCTAGGAGGATGAGGGCTGAGGTTTCGCCGTTGTCCATTTGCTGTCTGATGTCATCTGTGGCGGCGAGGAGCGCAGTCTCGGTGCTGTGATTGCGTCTGAATCCGGATTGGGAGTGGTCTAGGATGGAGTTGTCCTTGAGGTAGTGGGTGAGCTGGGCGTTGACGATCTTCTCGATGACCTTCGCTGGGAAGGGGAGGAGGGAAATCGGGCGGAAGTTTTTGAGGTCGTTGAGGTCAGCCTTGGGTTTCTTGAGGAGGGCTTGGATGTCGGCGTGCTTCCAGCTGTCCGGGAAGGTCGCAGTATCACAGTGATCTATTTTATAATAGATCAGACCTGGGGCATCTGCCTTAGCTTCTCCAAACGAACTAATTAGGCCTATATAGCCTTCACCATGGGCTTGTCACCATAACAACTTCATGTCTAGTGTATGGACTTTCCCATAAGTTAAAACAAGCATTCTATTTCAGTGAAAGCACATATCTTTTATTCCAACTAAAATTTGCAGTGAAGAAGATCAACATAGGAGAAGAGCTCAAATTTCTCTCTCTGGGCTGCTTCTTGGCACTCTGTTTTCCAGGTACCAAATGAGGTCTGGGGATAGCTGTGCTGCATGGGCAGACTGGCAAAAATGGAGAAAGCACAGAAATTGAGGCAGAGAGTAGTACCGGTACTTTTCAATCACACAAATTATGTTCACAAACAGTGGGTGGTGAGAAGCCCAAAGGCGGTTCAACCGGAAAGTTAGACGACTTCTAGGATTTCACTGCATGTCGGCCATGACTCGAAAGCAAGTATTCAGTGCTGAAGTATTGCTTTGTAATTTATAATTGACTGTAGTTGAGGGCAAAAAAACATATATGCTAACAGTCTACTATGTGCTTATCAGATGGATGTAAATATCCAGTATGCCTCCCTACATTGGTCATTCTATAATGGTGACTTTGTTTGTACTGTTAGAAATTGAAACTGACAAGTGGAAAGGAGCCCCTGACTCCTGATGATCAATGCACAGCCTTAAGTGTCTGGTCCCTGGGTGGCAAAGATAAAATCCCAGTTTTCTGAGGAGCCTATCCTTTGGTGAAAATGTTGCATCAGCAGCACCCAACCTATGTCTAGGAAGTCAGAATTCAAGCCAGAGTTTCATCAAAACCGCTGACCATGTAAATTAGTTACATTTTGATTAATTCTTGTAGACTGGCATTATTTGTCTATTTTGGAAATCTGGCATCGAGATGCCTTTCTTGCCCCACCCCCAATACAAAAGAATACAAAATACAACCAAAATAAGATATTATCCTGCATTCTCTCTTTTTACAGTTTTTTTAAGGGAGGAGAAGCGCTCCATCCCCTGTAGCAATTTCTCTTTGGGCTTCCAACCATGCCCATGTCACGTTAGACACTTTCATTGGTTTGTGGGCTTGCCTTTTAAAATACGCTTGCTTTCATTTGTGAAAGTTATGCATGCGTCATGCCTTTTCCGGTGCTTAGCCCACCTACACAGCACCGGTAAACTACTAAAAATATACGAGGATCGATGTTTTCAGCATGGTTTCCAGACTAATTTATCTGTTTATTTTCCACGCAGCGCGATCGCGATGGGGTTTACATAGCGCAATTGGGGTTTACATAGCGCAATCGCGCTCGCTTTTTCCATTTTCTGTTTCAGCACGATTGCACTGCATTTTACATAGTGCGATTGCGCTGCGTTTTTTTTTTCTTTTAATCTGTGTGGCAAGAAAAGTCCGGTTAGGAGTTTACAACGCTAATAGCTCTAACTCGAACAAATGCGAGACCCATTGCATTGAAAATGCTTACGTTATCAGGCCATGTGCACAAGGTCTAACCCCTCCGTCTGTCATATAAGATAGGCTGTCATGTCGACAATGCCCTTACTGTTTCTACAGGCATGTGGCTTTTGTTTAGAGGGTTGACTATGTTTTCAGACCAGCAAAATCTCCAGTGACAACATATGCGCTTCCTATATTCCTACAAAATCTGGTTCAGTGGTAGATTCAAACACGAAGCAGTATAGAGTAGTTTTAAATCATTCAAGAAGCAACGTCTTTTTCAGACCTCTGTTGAGATTTTGCCAAAAAAGCGATTGTTTTTTCATGTTGAGAATATTGCAATGATTAATTACAAAATGTTTTTGTTTCATATTTGATATATCATGTAATTTCTTATAGGTAAATACATATATTTTTGCCACACTTTTCAGACTTCTATAAAAGGTTTCATCTCTTACATATAAAAAGCCATAACGTTTGAAATGTTATCTGTGCTAAATAATATAGTTATACTATTCGTTTAAGAAATAAAGTAAACTACTGACATCAATATTTTGTGGAAAAAAATAACTTCCCAATTGTGCAGTTATCCAACATTTAGAGCTTTCTGATCCGTTTGCTATGCCTTGAATATTTCTAAGAATATTTCTCCTGTCTATCACAGCGCAGTGACTAATATACACTGAATCAATTCTATTTTTTATTAAATATCGAAACATATTAATGGTTGTTCATTTAAAATTCATATGAAATACTGCAGTTCTTGTGCCAAATAGAAATAACAAGCACTGCTTTATACTTTGCTATTTGGCTTTTGTGTAGTCGTTCACCTTCTTGAGCATTCTCAGCGGGCACAAAGTAAATGAGACAAAATAAGTGTTATTAGTGCCCCGTTGCTAAATTGAGTCTCTGCTGGTTCTCCAAAGCACAGGTGTCAAGCGGCTGCAAAGTATGTCGCTCACTCATTGCCTTTTACTCATTTGTTGTTCAGTAAGATGCTTTCATAATGGCAATTTTAATTTCTCAGCATTGAGGTGAATTCAACCACAGGTTAAGAAAGACCGAGACTTCTATTTGATTTACTTTTAAGTGTGATCCGAAACAAAATCGCATTTGGCGTTTCCAATCACCTTAGATTGACATGAAATTGTTTAGATGTATAGCTTGTCGCAATTTTTTTAATTATTTGACCATTTATTGGACTTAAATGCAACCACGAAGAAAACACAGTTTGACTTTACAGAGTACCCGTGTTCACCTTAAATAGCAGATCATGATTTACTGTACGAATATATCTGAAAATATGTGTTTGTTGTCATTAGGTACGTCCCTTAAAGCTAAAGAACCTGGACACTGAAGAATGCGAGAGAGTCATTGAGGAACAGCAACAAAGTGAACAAGCATGTCTCCTTTCAGCACCTCTGACAAAAGATAGTCTAGCAGTGCTTAATTTGTGCTGGTGGTTGCAAGTAGGGCCCACGGGCACCCATTAGGACCAGCACTTATATTCCCTTCACCCTGAGCAAGAAAAAGAAAAACACAAAAGGAGGAAAGAAAGAAGAAGAAATAATGGAAAAGCAGTTACAAAGGAAGAAAGAAAGTATGAAAAAGAACCTGCAAGAGTCAGATAAAGGGGCAGGAGGTGCCTGATGGTGGATGAAAAAGGCATGAGGTGGAATCAAGACTACACATCCTTGGTATTTGACACCCCCGGAATTCGTTGCACTGGTCATGGGCTTCTGAGAAAAACATTGGCCCCCAGCACTTATTGGTTTAAGATTAACTACTGGAGTTCAGGTACTTTGGGATTTAACTCAGCTTCACTGACTTTCCCACCTCAACCAGAATCCCTGTTTGGTGAAGTTCAAAGAGACCTAAAAAATACAGCCTCTAGCCAGACTCTCTAGGTGCGCTGGAACCTAGATCATCTGTTCTGTAGGATGCCACCTGTAGTAACAACCCCAATCGTTTTGTAATGCAGAAGAGCATTTATTCATATACAGGTGCCTCGCTGCAGCTGGACCTCTGTACACAAACCGTGCCCCACCAACTACCACCCAGTTCTCGCTGCACATTCCCATTGCATGTTAGAATGTTACTACATGGTAATACCTCTCAAGAACATGCAAATACATTTACAGCATTAATTACTACATTATCCTTTCCCTCTCATAAATGTAAATATGAACTATAATTAATAAAAGATATTGAACAAAACCCAACTAAGACAAATGACACATCTTTTTATGAAAGATCGTAGATACTGCAAGATAGATATGTTTTTACCTAAAAGTACAAAATAACTTAGCAATGAGTAAAAAATGTTACAGCCTACAACAAAAACAAAACCTAGATATTAAAAGAAAACTTTAAATAAATAAATACATTTATATATCATCAACAGGAATAGAATTATGGAAAACTATAGATATAACTAAAAGCCTACGTATTGTAGACAATAATGGATAAATTATCCCCTCAGATCACTAAAGTCTATACCACAGTGGAATCGAAATCTGGTGTTTGCTCCTACAGAGTCGGACTGGTGCTTCATTCAACTCTGTTTCAGAAAACCACCCCAGAATGGAAAACCCTTTGATTGTGACATAAACCTCACCAAATATTTTGCTGCCTTTGAACTCCAAGACATCCGCAAACATAACAGCCAGATCTATCTTACATCCCTCATACGAAACAGGAGCTCTATCTGGAGGCTTGATTAATCTGTTTTGCCACGCTTCTTCAAACAACACATGAGTAATCATGGTTATCCGTGCCCCTGAGTCCACTAACAAACTTACTTTCTTTTCACCAATACCAATTTCAACATAAGGATCAACACATGACGACGCTTCGCCTACCACAATAGATTAATCTCCCACTACCATCACCATTTCTCTCAGATCATCTTGAAGTTTCTATATATTTTCCATATCATCAGATACAGCATCAGAAACATTAGCAATATCTGTACTTTTGCTATGTGATCTATACATTTTGCCACTTCCTCCACCCAGTCTACTGCTTTGACAAACTTTTGCAAAATGACCAACCTTGCCACAACTTCTACATGTAACAGTTCTTGCAGGACAGCCTTTGCACTCCGACCGCCAAGGTGGTACAAACACCACAGCGGTAACCGCCAACAGAAAGGCGAAAGACAATGTACCGCCCACATTATTACAAGCCACCAATCCGCCACCTTTACCGGGGCGGATATCCCGCGAACAAAAACACGGCGGAAACAGGACTTGTAAGGGAAAACGCTCACCTCTACACATCCCACGAGGAACCAAGACGCCATGGAACCGGAACTTCAGATTCTTCCAGCCTTTATCTTCCTGCTCCTCTACTAGGAGCATGAACGCCGGAGGCGAAGACCACAGTGAGTACTGCACCTACGACACAGGGGAGGGAAAAAACAGTGACACACACATGCAACACGCAACACTCCCACCCCCACCCTCACCCACGACAACACACACACTAATACATCATGATACATCACAGTTACACCCCCCAACCCCCCTGGAAGAATGCAAGGACAAAAGGAAATGAGTCGAATGATTGTAATATATACGAAGACAGTAATCAAAAATATATACATATATTAAGATATTCACACTTTAAACAAATATATACACCAAGAATCCAAGTCCGAGGTATTCCACTATCATAGTCCGTGGACCACTGGGCCCAAAATGCATGGGCGAGGCCCACACTCAATACCCGAACAAGACGGAGAGAACACTGCTGGGGCATCAGATAGAAATAAAACAGGCACCTCAGGGGGAAAGGAAGGGGGGGCTCCTCAGCCGGATGAGTGCACGACGCCAGATCCACAAGGGGGCTCCATGCCCACTGTTCAATCCTAGGGAGTGCAAAGCCACAGTCTCGCAATTCTCTACAGTGGGTGGATCGCCCACTGTTCAATCCTGGGGAGTGCAAAGCCACAGTCTCTCAAGTCTCTACAGTGGGTGGTTTTCCCACTGTTCAATCCTGGGGAGTGCAAAGCCACAGTCTCTCAAGTCTCCCAAGTGGGTGGTTTGCCCACTGTTCAATCCTGGGGAGTGCAAAGCCACAGTCTCTCAAGTGGATAACATTCTCCACTGGTTTCTGGAGGGGGCTTTGTGCCCAGAGTGCTTCATCCTGCCAAGGACTGAGGTAGTGGATGTATCTCTCCACTGGTTCTGGAGGGGGCTATGTGCCCAGAGTGCTTCATCCTGCCAAGGACTGTGTGAGTGGATGTGATACTCCACTGGTTCTGGAGGGGGCTTTGTGCCCAGAGGGCTTCATCCTGCCAAGGACAGAGGTAGTGGATGTGGTACTCCACTGGTTCTGCAGGGGGCTTTGTACCCAGAGTGCTTCATCCTGCCAAGGACTGGGGTAGTGAATGCTGTTCTCCACTGGTTCTGGAGGGGGCTATGTGCCCAGAGTGCTTCATCCTGCCCGTGGGGGACTCAGTGGCGTCGGAATCATTGGCGCTCACTGGCCTGCAGTGCTGCTGGCGGCGGTGTCCTGGGCAGCGGTGCTGCTGGCGGCGGTGTCCTGGGCATCGGTTCTGCTGGCAGCGGTATCCTGGGTAGCGGGGCTGGTGGCGGCGGTGTCCTGGGCAGCGGTTCTGCTGGCGGTGGTGTCCTGGGCAGCGGTTCTGCTGGCGGCGGTGTCCTGGGCAGCGGTTCTGCAGGCGGCGGTGTCCTGGGCAGCGGGGCTGGTGGCGGCGGTGTCCTGAGCAGCAGTGCTGCTGGCGGCGGTGTCCTGGGCAGCGATTCTGCTGGCAGCGGTGTACTTGGCAGCGGGGCTGGTGGTGGCAGTGTCCTGGGCAGCGGTGCTGCTGGCGGCAGTGTCCTGGGCAGCGGGGCTGCTGGCGGCGGTGTCCTGGGCAGCGTGGCTGGTGGCGGTCTTGTCCGCCGTGCAGATCTTCCCAGACTTGCCGGTTTTACTGTGCCCCTTCCCCACCTTGGATGGTGGCGCAGCTGTCTCCACACCCCCAACTGTACCCCTGAGAGCGGCTTTGGTGGCTGATTTCTTTCCTCTCTCCCGCCAGGCACTGGCCAACTTTTTATGCTTTACAGGTGGGGTACTGTCCGTGCTGTGGCTCCTTGCCACACTGGCTGCCCTGCTGCCTGGCGCACTCCAGAAGCCGGTTACTACTGGCACCACTGGTCCCACAGATGTTGTGGCTGAGGTGCTGGGTTGGGACCTGGAGAGTCAGGCCCTAGGAAACTGAAGGGGTGGGGGAGGCGAGGGAAAGAGGTCAAGGTTGGACAGGAAAAGTTTCTTAGGAACACTGGGACGGGTAGATGGAGGGGGTTTGGGAGTGGATGAAGACGTAGTGGTTTTAGGAGGTGTACGTTTGGTGACTTTGGGTGAAGGTGCATGGGCTGGAGGCTGTCGTGAGGTGGATGGCTGTTGGGTGGGTGTGTGGCTGCGTTTGTGTACCTTGGGAGGTGCCCTCACAGACACACTGGGAGAGGACACAGGGGACATGTGAATGGTAGCGGGGGTGGTGACTGTACGTGAGCGGGGTGCGGTGGTGGGTTTGCTGGTGATGGACGTAGTGGCTGAGGATGTAGTGCATGCAGGTGTGAGTGGAGACGAGACAGGGAGGGAGGAGGGAGATGAAGAGGAGGGGGACACAGTGGAGGCAGTGGATGTTGGTGTGTCTGCATGTGTGTGATGCTTGCGTGAGTTCCTGTGGGATGTGTGGTGCTTATGTTTGCCAGAGCTTCCCTTGTGCGTTGAGGTCTGTGCATGCTGGTCTGATGGTGTGCTTGGGATAGGCTGAGGTACAGGGGTTTGGGTCTGGGTGGAGGAAGTTGGAGGGGGGAGGCTAGAGACAGGGAAAATGGCTGCCATCAGTGCTGAGGCCAGAGTCTGAAAAGCTCGCTGATGGGCTGCCTGACCAGAGTGAATGCCCTCCAGGTATGCATTGGTTTGTTGCAACTGCCTCTCTGCACCCTGGATGGCATTCAAAAGGGAGGGTGCCCAACAGTGAGGGACCTGAGGAGGTCAATGGTCTCCTCACTGAGGGCAGCAGGGGTGACAGTGTCAGGGGTTGAGGTGCCTGGGGCGAAGGAAATGCCCACCCTCCTGGGTGAGCGGGCATGGGACACACGCTGAGGGGCTGCTGGGAGGGCGGTGTTGGTAGAGGGGGTGGCGGCTGTACCTGTAGATGCGGGGGGCAGAGATGGGCCCGCCACCGCAAGGGTGCTCCCATCAGAGTAGGAGTCCGTATCGCTGGTGTCAGCTCCTGTCCCCGCAGTGGAGCTCCCCTTGCCCTCTGTCCCACTGGTAAATTCAGACTCCATAGTGTCGCCCTCCAGGGCCATGTGGGATGCAGCTCCCTCCTGCTCTGGTGCCACTGCTCCTCCGCCTGATGATGCTAATGCACACAAGAACAGGGAGACCACAAAAAGGGGGGGGGGAGGCAGAAGAAAGACATGTTGAGTGCATGCAATACCGCTACCGTTGGCGGACACTACAGACACAGAAGCCCCCTGCACTACGCCGCGCACTTGGAGTTCCCTATTCAATCCCAGGGACATGGGTTACAAGGCTATGCCTGATTGCTGCACACATGGATGTCACAGGAGCCTGACTAGGTGTAGTTGGCACTGTACACAGGTGGGGTGGGGTGCCACAGGGCCTGCCTTAAGAAGGGACCTTGCCTACTAAACTCCCCCTGGCCTAGGGGAACCCACAGCCCACCTCCCCACCCAGACACCTACAATGCGCGCTGAATCAGCAGAATGAGAGTATACTCACCCCCTTGTGGCTGCTGTGATGCCCTCAAGTGCCATCCAACTCCGGGTACGCCACCGCAAGGATCCTGAACATCAGGGGGGTCATGGTGCGACGGGCACACCTCCCACGTTGGAGGGCCAGCCCCAGCTGGGCCTCCGCCGTCTTCTTGCTCCAGTGGCGAATGTCCTCCCATCTTTTCCGGCAGTGGGTGCTCCGTCTGTGGTAGACCCCCAGGGTCCGGACTTCCTTGGCGATGGCACGCCAAATGTCCTTCTTCTAGTGGGTGCTGACCTACAGGAATAGTACAGGGGAAAAAGAGAAGTTATTACCGTCCGCACAGTAATTGGCCCGCATCCCTACCCTTGCCATGACGCACATGCACTCCCCGTCGTTTCATGCATGCCTCATTCTCAACCTCCCTATCTTTCATCCACACCACTCCACAAAGGCATTGCCCATACAGCATGCTCACAGTGTACCTACCTGTTTGTCTGGAGGACCCTAGAGTAGAATGTACTGGGGGAGGACCCCATCCACGAGTTTCTCCAACTCCTCCGTGCTGAAGGCAGGGGCCCTTTTCCCAGACACACAAGCCATTGTCTCTTCCAGACTGAGGTCACAGCAGCACTTGCAGTGTAGGTCCTCTCCTGTCGAAGATCAGGTATCAAGTGATTGAACAGAGAGAAAATGATGGTCACGTCCGCGGCAGTGCGTACCGCCGGCGTACATCGTCATTGGCTTCTGGGACCCATAGGGTCCAATGTTAAACAATGCAGGATTGCGCCGCGGTCTTCGACCGCCTACCGCAATGGTGTACAACGGCAGCGCAGTTACCTCATATCCCATTGTCCCACTTTACAGGTCAGGCAGCCACCATTTCATGGGCCCACATCCCATTATTTTGGACTGCGTCACACATATCTAGGCCTTGCCTAAACACTCATACAGGCATATGTCGATTTGCTAATATTTCAGAGTAAGCTGTGTTTACGTACCTCAGAGTTGGATGACTCTCTGCTCGCTGTTCTCCTCCATAGGCACCGTCCGCTGGGGCATGTGAGGAGATGGCGGGATCCTCCGGTGTACAGACCGCTGGTGGACCTGTCGACAATGGAGGAGCGACATGTGATCATCACCTACAGACTTGATCATGCCACAATCCAGGAACTGTGTTCCCAGTTGGAGCCAGACCTGATATCAGCTATCCGCATCCCACAGAAATCCCCTCTCAAGTGCAGGTGCTGTCAGTACTCCATTTCCTAGCAAGTGGGTCATTTCAAACTACAGTGGCCATTGCATCAGGGATGTCCCAGCCTATGTTTTCCAACGTGTTGTCCAGAGTGTTGTCTGCCCTGCTGAAACACATGCGGAGCTACATCGTTTTCCCTCAGGTGGAGGATTTGCCTACAGTGAAAGGGGATTTCTATGCCCTGGGACATATCCCCAACATCATAGGTGCCATTGATGGGACACATGTGGCCTTGGCCCCCCCCGCAGGAGTGAACAGGTGTACAGAAACCTGAAGAGTTACCATTCGATGAATGTGCAGATGGTGTGTTTGGCAGACCAGTACATCTCCCATGTGAATGCCAAATTCCCTGGCTCAGTGCATGAAGCTTACATTTTGAGAAATAGCAGCATCCCTTATGTGACGGGGCAACTCCAGAGGCACCGTGTGTGGCTATTAGGTGAGGACATGGACCCAATACAGTGTGAATAGTTGTCTGGGAATGTCCCTTTGAGTTAGTGTGTGTCTAACAGTTGTCCCTCGCCATTTGCAGGTGACTCTGGTTACCCCAACCTGTCATGGCTACGGACCCCAGTGAGGAATCCCAGGACAAGGGCAGAGGAACGCTACAATGAGGCCTATGGGTGAACTAGGAGGGTTACAAAGAGGACCTTCGGCCTCCTGATGGCCAGGTTCCGGTGCCTCCCTATGACAGGTGGTTCCCTATTCTACTCACCAAAGAAGGTGTGCCAGATCATCGTGGCCTGCTGCATGCTTCACAACTTGGCTTTGCGACGACAGGTGCCTTTTCTACAGGAGGATGGTCCAGATGGAGGTGTTGTGGCAGCTGTGGAGCCTGTGGACAGTGGAGACGAGGAAGCAGAAGAAGAGGACATAGACAACAGGAACACGGTGATCCTGCAATACTTCCAGTGAGACACAGGTAAGAAGACAACACAGCCTGCTACATCTGATTTAATTCTACAACCTCTCATCTGTCTGTCATTTTCACCCAGTGTATGGTCACTGAGTTGTCACTTTCCCTTTACAATTTCACAGATGTGGGTCCCACTGTGTGACATCTGCTTTGTTTCCGCATGGACTAGAGTTGTGTGACATAGGTATGTTGACATTACATTTGATACAGCATTTTGCCACTGTTATTGCAAATACACATTTTCGAAAGCACAGACTGACTCCAGATTGTTTTTTGATTTAAGGGTGTTTATTTAAGTGCTCAATAGTGCAGGGGGTTGTAAAATGGTCAGGGGTGATGGTGGAGGAATGTCCATGGCAGAGTCCAGTCTATTAGTCTCACAGGTGCATTGTCCAAAGGGGCATAGAAAGTGGACCTGGGGCAGTTTAAGTATGGACAGGGTGACAAAGTGGGACAGAAGGATGACAATCAGGGTGGTCTCATTTCTTGGCGGGGGTCTTGGCATTGTTCTCTGTCTTTGTCCTGGATCTCAGGGACCGTTTGCGGGGTGGTTCTCCATTTGCAGGGGATGGGGGGCTGGTGTGGTGGTCCTGTGGTGGTGCCTCCTGTCCACTAGTGCCGGCGGTGGTGGAGGGCAGTTCATCGTCCAGGCTAGTGTCAGGGGCCCCTTGTTGTGCCACAGTGTCCCTCCTGCTGTTGATGAGTTCCTTCAGCATCCCTAAAATGGTGCCCAGGGTGGAATTGATAGATTTGAGTTCCTCCCTGAAGCCCAAATATTGTTCCTCCTGCAGTCGCTGGGTCTCCTGAAACTTGGCCAGTACCGTTGCCATCGTCTCCTGGGAATGGTGGTAGGCTCCAATGATGTTGGAGAGGGTCTCGTGGATAGAGGGTTCCCTGGGCCTGTCCTCCCCCTGTCGCACAGTAGCCCTCCCAGTTTCCCTGTGTTCCTGGGCCTCTGTCCCCTGAACCGTGTGCCCACTACTACTGACCCCAGGTCCCTGGTGTTGTTGGGGTGGTGGGTTAGACTGGGTTCCCTGTAGTGGTGGACACACTGCTGATTGACGTGTCCTGGGGACAGAGGTCTGAGCCCGCTGGGTGGGTGCTGCACTGGTGTTTCCAGAGGGGGCAAGCTCTGTAGTGGCCTGTGCCAGTGTAAGGGGAACTGACTGTCCCGAGGTCCCAGATGGGCCGGGCTGGTCAACTTGATCCAGTTGGACAGAGCTGCTGTCATCACTGTGGGCCTCTTCTATGGGTGGAGTGGACAAATCTGGGCCCTCCAGTCCGGTGATGTTGGGTAGGGGTCCTGCAGGGGTGTAAAGGCATGATTATTGCATCTGTGTGTGCCATGGTGTGCAATGGGTGGGTGACCGTGTGCCCCAGTGCTTGCATTCCTGTGTAGGACCTTGTGTGATAATGGTTTAGGGAGTGTATGGGTATGTGTAGTGGCCATGCATTGGTGATGGGTTTCCATGCTTTGGTGTTACATGCAGGGCTTGAGTTTGGGATGTGTGGTTTGTGATACTGGGACACACATGAGGAGTTTGAGTGATGGGGTGAGGGCGAGGGTGGGGGTATGTGATAGCATGCAGGTGGGTGGGGGATGTAATAGTTAAGATTTGACTTACCAGAGTCCATTCCTCCTGCTACCCCTGCAAGGCCCTCGGGATGCAGTATAGCCAAGACCTGCTCCTCCCATGTTGTTAGTTGTGGGGGAGGAGGTGGGGGTCTGCCGCCAGTCCTCTGAACCGCGATGTGGTGTCTTGAGACTACGGTACGCACCTTCCCCCGTAGGTCGTTCCACCTCTTCCTGATGTCATCCCTAGTTCTTGGGTGCTGTCCCACTGCATTGAACCTGTCCACGATTCTTCGCCATAGCTTCATCTTCCTAGCTATGGTGGTGTGCTGCACCTGTGATCCGAATAGCTGTGGTTCTACCCAAATGATTTCCTCCACCATGACCCTGAGCCCCTCCTCAGAGAACCTGGGGTGTCTTTGTGGTGCCATGGGGTGGTGTGGGTGATGTGTGGGGTGGTGTGTGTTGTGATGTGTGGGGTGATATTTAGAGGTGTGTTGTGTGAGGTGCGTGGATGTTGTGTGAGTGATGGTGTGGAGTGCCTGTGGATGCTAGTTGTAGATGGTGGTGTCTCTCTCTGGCCCTCAGTCTCAATTGTTGATGTAAGGGTTTGTGGGTGATGTGGGTGTGTGTTTTATATTCTATTGGGTGTGTGGGAGGGGTGTGTGTATGTGTATCAGGTGTGTGTATTTCGAAATGTCCAATGTGGATGTGTTTTGTATCTGTGTGTGTATTTTGAGCGCAGCGGTGTGTACAGCCAATGGAATACCACGGTTGAAAGACCGCCGCGTGGATTCGTGGGTCGTGATAGTGTGGGCGTATTCCTGTTGGCGTGACGGTGGAGGTTTTGTTATCGCCAGTGTATCACTGACCTTTGGTGTGGCGGACTTGTGTGGGTGTCTGGATTTTGGTGGATTCCGAGCAGTGGGTCATAATAACCGTGGCGGAATTCCACGGCCGCGGCGGTGTGTTGGCGGTCTTCTGCACGGCGGTAAGCGGCTTTTACCGCCAATGTTGTAATGACCACCTATGTCTTCTCCAAATCTTTGCTCTCTTGTGAAGAGTTTATGTCCGATAACTACAATGCTTGGTTGTATGTCGAAATGTAATTCTAACTTTTTACTGCCTCTACATATTCATCTAAGTATTCTTCTTCTTGGTTCCTAGCTAATGGTGGTAGATGTTTGAAAATAGATCTACCTTCAAAACCCAGTGAGTGCAGCAACATACATTTTTTCCTTTTTGGTCTATATCGTGAGGCACTAATCGCCCCTAAATATGTAACAAATGCATCAAACCAATTTTTCCATGGAACAGGTGGGGAACCTGTGACATCAAGAAAAGGAGGTGGTGGCAGTATAGATTGCATAATGTTAATTTGCAGACCAGGAATAAATGTTTTGAACAAAATGTGCACATAAAAATGTTTTGCAAATACAATATGAAACACCAATTATTGAAAAATGAAAGAAAGGATAAATTATTGTAAATAACAATTTAAATTAATACTTTTAAAAACCCACAAAATTGTGTGTTACACCATGGTAGCACTAATGTTCGTTTTTTTTAAAAGAAGAGAACACTACTTTGCAAGGGTGCAAGTTAATCACTTAACGTTGTATTAACTGAAAATTGTGTGCGTATCACCGTGACAACCAATTGGGTGAGTCTATCACAGTGGCAGCTACATTTTGATGATCAAATTCACTGTGATATACTTCCTCTAAATATCTGCACCAATCCAAATGTGATATACTTCCTTTGAATTGCGCATACACTGCGCACCAATGTCTTCCCAAAATAGAGTGTACACACTTCCTCATGTACGCTAACAGTGTGCGTGTCACCATAGCAATAAATTTAATTGAGAGGATACGCCATATGCCTTATGTAAAAACAGCCTGCGTATCTCCGTTGCATGAATTTAATGAAGAGGCTGTGCCATCAAGAGCTTTCAGTTCATCACACGTACACTGTGCAGAGCAAAATGTGCAAGTTTCACCATGTCTCTGCCAGATGTTAAAAGTAAAAAAACACAGTCATGAACCTTTGTTGACAGTAAAGCTACTCTGCACAAGATGGCTGCAGTAAATCATTAATTAGTAATGTAGCTGCGCAACTTAGCTAAATGCCATGACACGCATCCAGTTCATGCGCATGCCTTGAATTGCTTACGGCCCATCTGAATTGCCTGTCTCAGCGATAGTGTTCAGGAAAACTCCATATACCAGAATCCGCAGTTGGCGCTGTTGGTGTAGCCAATAAGGTAATTACACTTTGTCGACTAGCACCTCCATTGATTGACTGTCAATTATCCAAACATATCTTCTTACCGCTTATTTCCTGGAAACTGCATGGTTCTGCCGGCACCATATAAATTGTAGTAACTCCAATCATTTTGTAATACAGAAGAGGAAGAGGCTCACTCTCCTCCTCTACCCTGTCATCTGTCACGAGGAGCATGGACAGTTCAGTCCACTCAAAGTGGGGCTTGAGCCAGTTAACATGCAAGCACTTCAAAGGGTTCCTGGGAGTCTGCAAGTCCACCATGTAGGTGACTTCACTCTTGCGCTCCTCCACCTCAAATGGCCCAGTCCATTTGTCCTGGAGCGCTCTAGGCTCCATGGTGTCATCACCCACACTTCCTGACCAGGTTGAAACTCAACCAGAGTGGCATTCTGGTCATACCAGCAGTTTCATATCCTCCTGGCTTGCTTCTAGGTTCTCCTGTGGGAGACTCCTGAAGCGGGCAGTCTGGTTTCTCAGAGCCAGCATGTAACTGAATACATCCTGATGGGGTTTACTAGGAGCTTTTTCCAAAGCCTCCTTTACCAGACTTAAAGGTCCCCTCACAGGATGGCCATAGATCAGCTCAAATGGACTAAAGCCAAGTCCCTTTTGGGGCACCTCCCTGTAAGCGAACAGGAGGCATGGCAAGAGAATGTCCCACTTCCGCCTCAAGGGCTCTGACAGACCCATGATCATGCCTTTCAAGGTGTCGTTGAATCTCTCAACCAGACCATTGCTTTGGGGGTGGCAAGGTGTGGTGAACTTGTAGGTTACCCAACACACCTTCCACAGAGACTTCATATAAGTTGATATGAAGTTGGTACCCCTATCAGATACCACTTCCTTGGGAAACCCCCTGCGGGTAAAAACTCCCATCAAGGCATGGCCCACCACAGGGGCAGTGATTGATCTTCAAGGAATGGCTTCTGGGTACCGGGTGGCATGGTCCACCAAGACCAGGATAAACCTGTTGCCCATGGCTGTCTTGGGATCCAGGTGCCCCATAATGTCAATACCAACCCTTTGAAAGGAGGAACTAACAACAGGAAAAGGTTGGAGGGGAGCTTCACATTTCTCCCCACTCTTGCCACTTGCCTGACAATTTGGGCAAGACCTACTATGAGCATCAGAGTGGCTACGCATTTGGGGCCAATAGAAATGGGTGACAAGCCGCTCAAAGGTCTTGTCCTGCCCTAAATGACCAGCTAAAGGCACGTCAGGAGCCAGACCCAGTCGGAATGCTCTGAAGCACTGGGGCACCACCAGCACACAGGCTGACTGAGGCTCAAGGCCTTAGGCTCACTAAATAGGAGGCCCTCCTCCCAGTAAATCAAATGAGATCTAGGCTCCTTGCCAGACGCCTGGTCTGCAGCCTGCGGCCGCAAACCCTCCAGAGTAGGGCATGGCTTCTGTGCCTCACAGAATGCTTCCCTGACAGGCCCCCCTTCCTGCTGCCACTTTGGCAACTCAGGGACCTAGCCCAGTTCAGCTGCCTGTTCCACTGTAGGCTTCAGGGCCTCCCCCTCTGGTTCAGCCTCCTCCTGGACCGTGGGAACCTCTGGGGCCGGTTTCCCGTGCCTTTTGCCATTCCTCCTTCTGACAGACACCTGGGCCACTCTTTCAGGCTCCAGAGTCTCCTGATCACCCTGATGGGCTGCCATAGACCTGGTGGAGACGCATAATCACCCAGGCAGACCTACCATGTCCAAGTGTGACCTGTGTTCCACCTCCTTCCAAGGGGAATACTCCAGGTCATTACCAAGCAAACAATCTACAGGCATGGTTGGACTCACAGCTACCTTCAAGGAACCTGAGAACCTCCCCATTCAAAGGGAGCCTCCACCACTCTGCACAGGCACTCTGAGTTGTCCACTTCAACTAATTGGTGAAGTACCCTGGGATCTATCTGCTCTTCAAACAACAGGTGACTCCTCACTGTAGCCACACTGACTCCTGTGTCTCTCAGAGCCTTCACCCTCTGTACATTGATGGTCACCCACTGCCTGTGCTTCTTAGTGTTCACAGGCACTAGGGTTCTCTGGACCATCTCACTGTCCCCTAGTGAGACAAGGGTCATCTCAGCTGGCTCCCACCCACCTAGAACCAACTCATCCCAAAGAGCTACACTAGACAAACCCTGAAACTGTGCACCAGTGGGTGCCAGTGTACTCTTGGGGCATTTGGGGTCCCCCGTCACATGACCCACTTGGTCACATGCATAACATTTACGTCGGGGTCCCTCTGCCACAGGTTTCCCCGTTAGAGAACCATGGCTTCTTCTCACTGGAGGGCTGGGAATCCTTACCCTGGGAATCAGATTGGGCCCTTTAGAGAACTCCCCCTATTTACCCTTACCCACCCTTTCTTCTGAGAGGGGCCCTGCCCACCCTTGGTGTGGTCTCCCCCATAACTCTTTTGGACCCTGGTGCTCTCCCAGGGGTCCGCTTCCTGCGCAAGCTTCCTGGGGTCAGTCAGCTTGCTGTCAATCAGGTGCTGGTGCAGCTCTGGAAATTATAAACTGTACAAGTGCTCCCAAGCAATCAGATTGCAAAGCCCCTCATACGTTGTCACCTTACTGCCCTTCACCCAACCATCCATTGACCTGCAGAATGAATCAACACATTCCAACCATGTCTGGGATTTCTTCTTCTTATAGGACTTAAACTTGTCCTTCTACTGATCAGGGGTGAGACCATACCTAGTGATCAGGGCGTCCTTCATGATAGGGGAAGTGAGCCCCTGGGGATCCCCTACGGATGTCAGAGTATCTCTTCCCTCAACCTCAAAGTGCTTCCACAGACCCACCCCCCCCAATGAGCTTCAGGGACCAGATTCATATGGAGAGCGGACTCATACCCCTTAAACCACAACAGTATGTCATCCTCCCTCTTGTAATCCTTCACAAGGTCCTTAGGAATGTGCACCCTCCTCTCAGGATGCACTGTGATGTTGCTGCCACCATCCATACTAGACTGGCTCCTCTGATCCAGCTCCCTCAAGGTGAGCTCATGAGCCAACAATAACTTTTTCTCCTCTATGGCCATTCTCATTTTCTCAAACTCCAACTGGTGGGCCCTCTCTGCCTGTCTGTCCTGCAATTCTTCAGAAGTCAGACCCTTAGATGAGACACTGCTACCTGCCCTGGTGATCCTTCCCCCAGACAGAACAGACCCACCCACAATACCATTGTGAATACTTTGCACCTCCTCCTCCTCCTCAGCCTCCTCCTCATCTTCTGTGTGCCCCTCATCTTCCTTGGCTGCCATCCATGCCGTCGCTGCCTTTTGCAGCAGCTTCTCCATTCTAGTGGAGCGCTTAATGGGGAAGGCAAGATCCTTACAGAACTGTTTCAATTGGGCCACTGTGTAATTCTCCAGTTTCCCTAAATCAAAAGCAGCTCCAGCTGATGCATCTCCAGACTGAGACAGGTTGAAAAAATCAACAGAGTGCAAAGTTCTAAAGGCAGAAAACAAGTTCCCAATGGAGATCAAAAGTCAATCAAGGATTACCACAAAATGGAAGTAGGGGAAAATCCAAAAAAGAGAAAAAGCAAAATCACAAGACAAGTAATAAGTGGTCACGTAGTGGTCTGCACTGAAAACAGTAGTGTACACTTAATCATTGTATGTCAAGTACAAATACAAGGCCAATCCCAACCGCTGATCACCAATGTTAGAAATGGGGTCTTTGGTTTGCAGTCAGGTTACCTCCTCTCCAGGCAAGGACCCTAACTCTAGTCAGGGTAAAGGAGAATTACCAACAGTTATCCTCTGCTCCACCCCTTGGTAGCATGGCACAAGCAGGCAGGCTTAATTTCAGAGACTAGGTATAAAGTATTTCTACCAACACACACAGTAACTTAGTGAAAACACCACAAAATGACACAACACAGGTTTAGAAAAATAGGAAATATTTATCTAAATGAAACAAGACCAAAACAACAAAAGTCCAACTACACAAGTCAAGTTACTAATTTTAAAAGCAAAACAGTCTTAAATCCTTGAGAAAATAATAAAAACACTGTTAGCGTTGAAAGGTACCTAGGTAGAGTCAAGATAACTTGCACGGGTGAGAGTGTATCCGAAAAGGGTAGCGATGCATCGATTTCTCACCTGTAAGTGAGACCGAGCGTCATTTCTCCTCCTCCGGTCGCATCGGTGTGCGTCGTTTCATCTCTCCGCAGGACAGTGGTGCGTTGTTTTTCCGCACCCAGCGATGTTGCGTCGAAAATCCATCCACAAGGCATCAAGAAACTGTGCTGTGTGGGTTGCAACATTATCAGCCTCTGTCAGTGGGTGTTGGGCGT
Organism: Pleurodeles waltl; assembly: GCF_031143425.1. Taxonomy (NCBI): domain Eukaryota; kingdom Metazoa; phylum Chordata; class Amphibia; order Caudata; family Salamandridae; genus Pleurodeles; species Pleurodeles waltl. The sequence goes on from NC_090447.1 coordinate 413,970,416, forward strand.
CGTTTCTCCAGCTGCATGCATCAATTTTCGTGTCGATTTTCAGCCACGTAGCCGGCGGAGTGTCGTTTCCCAGCCGTGTCTTGGAAAGTGCATCAAAATCTTCCCCTCACAGTGGTCTGTGCTTGGATTTTCAGTCTTGGTCTGCCAGCTTCACCTTCCAAGGCCCCAGGAACAGGATAGGGCACCACTTGGCTAGGCAAGAGTCTCAGGAGAGAGTCCACGTGTTGGCAGGAGAAGTCTTTGATGGCCCGAGACTTCAACAACAGGAGGCAAGCTCAGGACAAGCCCTTGGAGAGTTCTTCAAAAGCAGGAATGCACAACAAAGTCCAACCTTTGTTTCCTTGCACAGGCAGAAGCAGCAACTGCAGGATAGCTCCACAAAGCACAGTCAAAGGCAGGGCAGCACTTCCCCTCAGCTCTTCAGCTCTTCTCCAGGCAGAGGTTCCTCTTGATATCCACAAGTGATCTAAAGTCTGTGGTTTTGGGTGCTCTTCTTATTCCCATTTTGGCCTTTGAAGTAGGCTTACATCAAAGGTAAGTCTCTCTTGTTTGTGAAATCCTGCCTTGCCCAGGCAAGGCCCCAGACACACAGCAGGGGATTGGTGACTGTATTGTGTGAGGGCAGGCACAGCCCTTTCAGGTGTAAGTGACCACTCCTCCCCAAACAATCCTAAACACATGCTTTCACCCACATTCTAGCTCACAATATGACATCCTGGACCCCAAAGCTTCTAGAACATACAGAGGCAGCTGCTGTGGTTGAATTACAAAATAGCAACTATGTAATTATTGTGGTACAAAAGTATTGATATAAAAGAATTGACCCCAACAATGTTGAGTTTACATACATATAATTTCAAGTACAAAAATATGAACTATCCAAATGTTGCCCAAATAGCGATCTATAGATAGTTTATGTGTTTAATAGTAATTAACAATATTACAATTTAAAATAAAAGTTCAATTGTTCTATAAATTACAAAATTTAGTATACATATAATAGTAAATAAATATAAAGTAACAGTAATTAAGCAACAGACATTTATTAAAGGGCAACAGTCTTCTGACAGCTATCTTGGTGCTATAAAACCCTTTCCAGTTACATAGAGTACAGAAGCTACCTTTTCTGTATCCCTGGAAATTGGGGTGGGGGAGGGTGATCAATTAAAGGCGTAACACCTATTTCAGAAATAGTCTGGTTTTTTGGCTTTTCCTGATACCTGAAAGACTCAAACTGGCTCTAGGGGAGACTGGAAGTGAGTTCCACAATTGTGCTGCCTTTACTGGGAATGTTCTTCCTCCCAATCTTACTTTCTTGAATTTTGGAATGCAGAGCAAGTTACCAGAGGCAGATCATAAGTCCCTCTGTGATCTGTAATCTTTAAAGTGTTTTTGCAACACAAAGGGGATCTATTTTGTTTAAGACCTATTAGACCACAATCATAGATTTAAACATTATCCTCTTGTTGACTGGGAGCCAATTGAGTTCTTTCAAAGCTCCAGAGGATGAGTCATATCAGGACTTGTTCAATGCCAGTTTTGCAGCTTTTTTTTGTTTCCCAAAATAGACTTCTCATCAGGTATTCTTGTGTCCCAAGGAGAAGCCCATTACAGTAATTCAGTCTACTTAGAATCACACACTGGACCACTAGTTTCCTTACAGGCTGGGGTAATTGTGGAACAATCTTCCTAAGACTCCGGAGAAGACCAAAACAGGTACCTGCTGTTCTGTTAATGTGCGCTTCCACGGTGAGCTTATAATAACATATAAACACTAATTTATTTAATTTCAAAAATAAAAATTCTTATAATTAAACAAAGCACTTAAGAAAAAATACACATTAAAATAAAATGCTAGATAATAAATGGATAACACATATACAAAATATTTTTTAGAAGCATATATAATTAGTAATTTATATTAAAGAATAAAAACACAGCTTAATATAGAATTATTAAACATTTTTATGCATACAAACATTTTAAATGCCTTCAACCATTATAATACTTTAAAATACGTAACAAAATTATATATTTTTCAAATACTAAAACATAACAGAAAATAGTGCAGAATTGTAAGATCAAAAAACAGAAAAATGTTTAAAAGCTCAAATCAACAATAAAACCTAAAACTTTAATTAAATACATGTAAAATAGCTTTAAACGTTTCCATGATAAAGTAGCATGTAGTAGCTTAACTCACAAAAAATCATGAGAGAATAAGCAAAACAAAAAACATGGAAATACACTACTCTAAGTACAATCCTACAAACATTTGGGAATATAATGCATTCTAAGGAGTCAGATTTACTCTTCTAACTACAGTTAAATGATAGTATAAATATTGGGGATATGTGTATATTAGATAAGGTAATTTGGACTCTACTAGCTCCAGTTTAACAAGCACTGGGGGAAATGCATTTCTTTGGCCGGGTCAGATTTAATATTCTGTCTCCAGTCTACCAAACATTGAAATACTGTGGAAACATGCATACATCATACAGGATCAGACTTGCAAGTCTCACTTCAGTCTGCCAAGTATTGGGGAAAGTGAATACATGGATACAGGGGTTTAGATCTACTATTCTAATTCTAGTCTAATAAACATTGGGGTGAATATATACTGGAGTGAGAGGAGTTAAATTTGGAAATCTAACTTCAGTCTAATAAACATTTGGGAAAGTGTACACATTGGAGGATTATGATTTACTATTCTAGTTCTAATCTAACAAACATTGGATAAGGTCAGATTGACTTTACTAACTCCAGTTTAACAAGCACTGGGGCAAAACCATAAATTGGGCAGGGTCAGATTTACTATTCTGTCTCCAGTCTAACAAACATTGAAAAATTGTGAAGAATGTATTCATTAGACGGGATCCGATTTGCAATCCTCTCTTCAGTTTCCCAATATATTGGGAAAAGTGCATACATGGAGACATGGGGTTAGATCTACTATTCCAATTCTAGTCCGACAAACATTGGGGTGAATATTTACTTTGGTGAGGGGAGGTAAATTTATTGTTCTAACTTCAGTCTAACAAACATTTGGGATAGTATATACATTGGAGGAGTCTGATTTACTATTCTAATTCCAGTCTAACAAACATTGGTGTAAGTGTGTGTAGATGGGAGAATGTGCAGGTCAGACATACTATTCTAACACCAAAATACCAAATAGTATGGAAACTGCATACATTGGGGAAGGGGTCAAATATGCTATGCCCAAATTATATAAATACAAAATAATAATGTCATCAATTTTAATACAAGGTAAAAAGATCCATGTTTTTTTTAAGTAACAGACATAAGAATTGCATACTTATTTTCAAAGTATTGAATACATTGTAATTAAAATACATGAGCAGATTTAAGAGCCCCTAGCACCTTGTTACACCAAATTAGTATAATTTTTTATGCTAATGTAGGTGAGACCAAAATCAGTGCGCCAAATTTACATAGGTGCAATGCATGCACCACTTTGAAAGCACTTGCACCACATTATGCCTGTGTCAGGCAGAATGTATGCAAGGGGGGCGTTCACCCATTGGGGGTACTGAAATAATGGTGCAAAGAAATCTAAAAGATTTATTTGCATCATTTTTTTCAGCACTTTTAATGCCTGCTCAGAGCAGGTGTTAAAAGGAGGAACACCATTATCTATAAGGGGCCTCAATGGGCTTTGCAGGATTAGTGACATAATTTTTTACGCAAATCCTGCAAAGCTCTGAACTACCGGCAAAAATGTTTACGCTAATTCCCTAACTACCACCATGGTGCACTGTATCTTAAATATGGTGCACACATGGTGGAGTTAGGGGGGTGCTAAGGGGCGCAAGAAAAGTGATGCTGTACTGGGTGCAGCAACACTTTTCTTAAATCTGGCCCATAGTATCCCACAACCCCCGCAGCCACAAAACACATAAATAAGAAAAAAGTAGTAAGATCTGCTAAGTTAAAAATGACATATGTGACCGAACCACATATCTCTACACTGCTCACAAATAATTGAACACTGGTGCAAAAGTGGGATTTGAGGGGTTAATCAAATGTAAATACTAATTTGTTCACTGTAGAAAACTGGGTAATAGTTGTGAAGAGTAGAACCACCACTCAAATAATCAACACTATCCTTGTCAGGGTGGGCTACAACTGTCACTAAATAAAACTGTGCTTAACGCCCTGGTAGCTTGGCATAAAAGCAATCAGGCTTAACTTGCAGACAATGTGTTTTGTATTAACCCCGTCACGGACGTAATGGTTACGTACTTGGCTGCAGCGCTCAGGCAGGTTGGGCAGGTGGATAGTTACTGTCTGACGTGAAGTCAGTTGTCACTAGAGCTTCACATTGGTGGTTGACATGGACAGTCGCCACTGGTGCTGGTTCTTGAAGCAGATAAGAGTAGGTCTTCCTTAGAGGTTCACATCAGCTGCATCGCACATGCACGTTGTGTAACACTAGGAGTCTGTTGCGAACAGCCCAAAAGATGCCAGATTTTCACCTGCGCTCACGACATGTAGTTCTGAAGCAGAAGAAGTACATTCTGAACCAGCTTGGGGTCCTAGACATTGAGGACCACCTCCATCAAAATCAGGACTCATTCAAGCAGAGACCAGCAGCTGGGCTCAGGCAGGTATAGGAAGGTCCAGTTGTTGCTGGTCAGCTAAGCAGTTGCAGAGATGCATCTGGAAGCTTGCTCTATCCCTGTAACTCCTCAAGGAGGAGGGCACCCAAATGGCCCTTGGAGTCAATTCTGAGGAGTCTGGGTTCAAGGCAAGCAGGTCTAGTCTTCTTTGCTCAGACAGCAGAGTAGTCCTTCTTCTGAATCTTCCACAGCTTACGAGTATTCTGATGAGAAGTTCTGAAGAGCCCACATTTAAAGTATTGTCAGTCTTTGTGTAGGGCAAAAATCCCTGCTCTACTACCAAACTGATTCTGGACAGTTCTTCCCTTTCTCCTGGTTTGGGCTCCAAACTGTCCATGGGGCAAATGCAAGGACAGGCCTGGTGTCAGGATTCCTCTGTGTGCGCTGTTGGCAGGATCCTTTGACGTACAATCAGGGCAAATCACAGCTCCTCCCCAACTGCCCTGCCAGGAAGACCACTCCTTCTACACCCAAGACCCTTTTGTCCCCATGTCTCGAAGGAATACACAACACACCTCAGGAGTGCCATTCACAGTCATGTGGCCATGGGCACTGGCAGAAAGTCCCAGTTGGTTTAGGTAGAAAGAATGCCAACTTTCTAAAAGCACAATTTTCAAAATAGTAATCTAGAATCCTACTTTAGCATGCCATATAAAACTGAAGGGCTTAGGAACTACTTTTTAAATGCAATGAACTGTGTCCTATGTACCTTTAGGGGCAACCCTAGGGGTGACTTATAAGTATTAAAAAGTTTTATTTTGCCAGTTTGAAATGGCCGTTTAAAGCTGTTCTGCAGGCTGCAGTGGCAGGCCTGACACATCTTATATGGCTACTTTAATAAGCGTAAAAATGAGTGCCTCAACTCACTACAAAAGATTTTATTTACAGCCCCTTGGTAATACAGCTTACTAGGGAATTACAAGTAAATTAAAAGTGCCAATTAGGTGCAGGACAATTTTCATGTCTAAAGGAGAGAATACAAGCACTTTAGAGCTGGTTAGCAGAAGTAGCTGTGCTCCGAGTCCTAATTCCACCAAAAACGAGTTCAGAAAACTTCGGAGACCAATTGGCAATATCGATTAGTAGCTTTCCTATGCAATGCAAATGGAATGTAGTTTGGCATCTGTAATGCTGCATCAGGTGTCTTTAAAAGGTACAAGAGTAGTAATTGTTAGAACATAATGCTGAAAACAATAGAGAATTGATTGATTGAGCTCAGCAAATAAATAGGGGTTGAACCCAAAACATCTGGGAGAGTACCACGCCAAAGAAGTCAGGTCTAAAATTCAGTACCATAAATTTGTAACTACTAGGAAATTTGCAAAAATTCTCAAGAGCACTTCATTCTTTTACCTTGTCACCCAATTTGGATCTGGCACAAAGATCTTTCAAAAGGCTACAGCAGTGCCGCCGTGGGAACTGTTAAATCGGCCTATGTGAAGTGCAGGAAGGGTACTATTTGTGTTGAAAATATTTTTTAGGAACTTTTACTTAAGCTTACACCAATGTAATATTCAGTTATCTCCAGTCAGATAGAAAAATGTGCATAAATAACCAATTTACATGTACCGTACACAAACACATGTGCCCTATGTTTGGGTACGTAACACATATATCAAAATGTAAGGGTTTGAGAAATTGTGTTGTTAGTTGACTGGGTATGAGCCCTGGTCAAGCTGCAACCACAATCCTAGTCAGGGCAAGGCACAAGCAACCCCAAATTGACCTGTGCTCAGCCCATAGCTTACTACCAATCAGGTCTTGGCACAGATCTGGAAGACAAAGACTGAACATGTGCTCCCTTGTAACAAAATTGTACAGCCTCGGATAATCTCTTACTTCACTGTCCTTCACCCAACCACCTGGTGCATTGCAAAAGGAATCCACACAATCCACCAAGGTCTGTTGGGCCAGTTTTGGGCTGTCCCTAAACGTCTGTTTGTACTCTTCTGGGATCAGACCATACTTCCTGACAAGGGCTTCCTTGATGGGGGATACACCATTCTGTCCTCCTTCTCTAGGTTCAGTAGAGTGTCTCTCCCCTTGCCATGGATATACTTCCACAAATAGCCCCTCAGTCATGCTCAGGGATCTTGTTCATTGGTAAGGCAATCTCATAAGCCTCAAACCACTTGTAAATGCCATCTCCCATAACAAAGTCAGGCATTAGACCTTTAGGACTCTGGACCCTCTTGTCACCAGATGGCAGTGTGAAAATACTGCCACCAACACGGCTGTACTCTGCCTGCCTGGCCTTGATGTCTAGCTCTTTATGGCACCTCTATAAGTCCAGCACTCCAAGGTAACTTTCTCTTCCAAGGCCTGTTTCCTTTCCTCCATGGCCAGCCTCTTTTCCTCGATTTTGAGTTTGGCCACCTCCAGCTTGCACTCACTCTCCACTTTCCTCTCCGCCAGCTTCTCCGGGGAGAGGTTGCGGAAAGACACACTGCTTCCTGTACATGGAGTGACATCCAGTCCTGGGAGCCTGTTGCCCCTCTCGTCAACAGGTCAAAGTTCAAGATCCTCCTGTGGGTCCTGCTCTGATCCTTCCTCATGCTCCTCATTCTCCTGGTCCTCTGTTTTGCCTGGCACATGATCGGCCTCTGCCCAGGCTCTTAAGGCTTTTTGAGGCTCCACATTCTTGGTGCTACTTTTGGCAGGCAGAGCCCTTTCCTGACAAAACTCATTAAGGTGGGCCACTGTGTAGCTCTCTACGTTGACAGCTCAAACTCCATCTTTTCAGGTGAGTTTACAAGCACAAACAGTCAGGTAGAGGAAGGACTATTTTTGAAAAAGCAAAAAGCTGTTTAGAGAGCATTTATGATTCAAATTGGTCTAAAATGGGGATGGCAATGTCCACCAAACCACTGAATGGCATTGCAAAAAGTTCTATCCTCACCACTGATCACCAATGTGGGGAATTGGGTTGTTGCTGGACATTGCTAGAAGCCCCGGACAAGCAGCAACCACAATCCTAGTCATGGTAAGGCACAAGCAGTCCCAAATTAACCTGTGCTCAGCCCCTTGATAGCTTGGCACTGAGCGGTTAGGCTTAACTTAAAGGTAGTGGGTAAAGTATTTGTGCAACACTTCAAACAATAAACAGTGAAAACACCAAACAAAAAGATTCCACACCAGGTTAGAAAAATGGATCTGAATTTAGTGAATATAACAAGACCAAATTAACAAAAATTAAATAAGTAGAACTTGAGTTGTGTATTTTCAAAGAATAAATTCCAAAATAGAACTTAGAAGCCAAAAGCGCCTTTCAGGGTCATCTGGACGCGCCAGAGCAGGACAAAGTCAAATGTTTAGGCTGACCGTGATGGAATGCAGAATGCCAGCTACAGAGACCTAGTTAGGCCTTTTCAACCCAAGTACCCTAAATTTTGGTGGTAGAGCGTTGTGTGGATCTGAAACAAAGATGCGCTGCACAGCCAAAGCAATGTGTCGGTTACGAAATACAGTGAGGATTCACTGCAAAGTCCTTGTCTGTCGATGTTGAGGATCCTATCGAGGGGGCTTGCAATGCGAAGACTGGTGTTGAGGATGTGTAGCACAATCGAGGCATTGAGGTTGTCACAGACTTATCACATTAAAGTTCCTACATTCAGATTCAAACTAAAGGAGGTAAATCGTTTGCAGTCTGAAAAGCTAAGGCATGAAATTTGCATGCCGCCACATCTTCATATGACTGAATCCGAGGAAAGCTTTAGAATACAGCTGAAAACCTGGATTTTTGGAATGCTCAATGAACTTTGTTACACACTCATTGTCTGATTCAGGGTTTTTCTTTTTTAGTTTGAACCACGCTAATTGCATGCTCTTTGCAAGGATGCTCATTTGGGAGAGACAGCTGTGCTATACAAAACGTTTTCATTCATTCATTCATACATGTCCTACTTTTTAAATACATTGCACAGTGCTCTCTGGGCTGAACAGGGCCTACCCTAGGGGTGACATATGTTTTAAAAAGAAAGGTTTGAGCCTAGAAAAGGTTTATTTTGCCAAGTCGAAATTGAATTGAAATTAAAACTACACACACAAGAACTGCAATGGCAGGCCTGAGACATGTTTAAAGGGCTACTTCAGTGGTCTGTGCTACAGGCCCACTAGAAGCATTTAATTCACAGTCCCTGAGCACATGTAGCACACTAGAAACATTTAATTTACAGTTCCTGGGCACATGAAGCACACTTTATTAGGGACTTATACGTAAATTAAATATGCCAGTTGGATATATGCCAATGTTACCATGTTTTAAGGAGAGAGCGCATGCACTTTAGCACTGTTTAGCAGAGGTAACTTGCGCATTGTCCTAAAGCCCAAAAAATAAATTAGTAAAGCTAAGAGGAAGGCGGCAAACTTCGAGGAATTACCATGCAGAAAGGACCATTTACCTAGGTTTTAGACTTGCTTACATTTTGTTGAATCTTTACTGCAGTTTCCCTTCACTCATATGTCCAAATGTACCACTCTCATTTGTCATCGAGATTAGCAAACGGTGCTTGTCTCACTATACAGGAGTCACACATTTTTCGAAGACTGAAATTATTTAATTTTCTGTGAAATCAGAAATAAACAATGAAAAACCAAGCAAAGTGCCACGTGGAATTATCATCATGGCAGCCTGACAGCTTTACTTCTGTCAAACTCATAGAAATAGTCTGCATTATCAATCCTTGCTAAAGTCCCTGACTTTAAGATTCTTGGAGAATGCTTATAATAACCATCCAGAACACACAATAAATACCTTCTTCATGGTGGCGTCCCTGTGCCACTGTGAAACAAAAAGAAAATATATTCCCCCGAGAGGTGCCTTTGGGCGGCTTCTGCTAATTTTGTCTGTCTTCCAAAAGTAAGGAAATCTAGATATGGAGGCCGGGCTTTCTGTGTCAAAGCTGCTCAATTGTAGAACCAACTTCCTGGCTCCATTACGTGCTGGACGGATCTCATGCATTTTAGGAAACACTGAAATCATGGTTGTTTCCACAGCAATGATGTCTCAATAGTATTGCGGGTCTGGTGACTCCTAGTGGCTGCAGCTTCTCTCCTCCTATTTTTCCTAATTAGGGTCTGTGTCTTGCCCTTTTTATCCCCTTTCCTTTTCCTTCTACTGCTTCTGTGACCCCCCCCTAGCAGTACGCTATATAAATGTTTAAGTAAATAAAAATAAATAACTTCCACCAAACAAATTCTCCCTCGTGGGCAGGGCTGGACAGTGGGACCAAAAGAAGCCATGGCAAAAATGTTTCAACCAGACCCATTTCCTTTATCTCTTTGTGCAATCTCTCTCGTCCCATCCAGCTCTATCTCTCTCTCCCTCTCTCCCCTTCCTTCTCGTTTGCTGATTGCCTTCACTCTGTCTTTTACTCTTTCTTGAGGCCTCCCCATGCCTTCTGCAATGATCCTGGGGTGCGGGAGAATTGGCAGAGGCTCCAGGGGCACCCCTGTTCTTTCTAAACCAGACTCCAAAGTCCCCAGGCCACTGGTTAAATGTTTGGTGGAATAAAAGACCTATCTGGCCCTGCTCGTGAGTCCAATATTTTCTGGTGCTCATAGTCACAAAAAAGTCAAATACCCTCAGTGCCTTTTGGTTCATTGTTGACTATGTAAAGCAAAATAAACCTACCATATTCTCTCACCACGTATCTGCTTGTTCTCGCACCCTGATCTGCGCACTGTTGTGGTAGATCAGTGAGTTTATGCAATGTCTTCAAAGCAGTCACGGCTGCGCACAAAACCAATTTACTTGCAAAAGAAAGTGTCCATATTTCATTAGCATTTTGAGTGCAACAGGAACATAATTAGCTCATAGTACAGTTCATAGCCAAGTCACTGGAGCAAAGGGAATCAATAAAACAACCATTGGAAATCATTCTCTCTTTTCATTAACGGCTCCTGTACAAACCGTGACCAACCCAAGCACGTGTCAGCCCGGGCTAAGCTTTCCTTAAATATGCAGGGTAAATCTCCAGTCGTACTGTACATTTTTTTCCCGGTGTCCCGGGTTCAAATATTAATGTGGTTCTCTTGGCAAAAGCCACACGCTTTCTAAAACGTGTTTGAGTGTGTGAATGTTGTGAATGCGCGGAGAGTGTTTGTGGGTGGTATCTGCACGGAGAGGCGGGTGAGTGTTTGTGTGAGTGGATGGGGAGAGCGGGTGAGTGCATGTATGCGGTGCAGGGGGGTGTGTGAATGTATGTATGCAGATGGGAGGAGAGTGAGTGAATGCATGAGTGCAGTGTTTGTGTATGTTTGTCAGTGTGAATGGGTGTGTATGTCAGGAATGCTTAGTCCTGTCACCAGGGTGTAAGACCGCCAGCTTTTTCTGGTGGTACGACCACCAGAAAATGTTGGTGGTCTCCCACCTCGTGATACCACTAGTGGTATCAAGCCATCTGCTGTGCTGGAGGTGCTCACCTCCAGCCTGGAGGAACTCAGTAATGTGGCAGGACAGGTGGAGGCTCAGCGGTTTGGCTTCGGCCAAACCTCCAAACTCCTAATTTGGAGGTATTCACCGCCGGATCGTCGGTGGTAACACCGCCACAGCAGCCCTGCTGTCTTTGGACTGCCAGGGTCGTCATGAGGGCCATAACCTTAAAATGTTGACTGAAGGAGGGGAGGTGGCCAATCTGACACTAACCTTTCCAGGTAGAATTTGGCCTACTATGATTGACTATATTCTTAGCTCAGAATAAGTAGGGGCACATGTAGGAGACTTACGGGTTGATTTTGTGGGTTTTAGTGACCATGCCTTCCTGTGTTGTAGCTTAAAGGGTGTGGGAACGAAGAAGCCCCCGACAAGAGCATGGTACTGTCCCGTCATAGGCAAGAAAAATGGCTTTACCATCAAATGGTCAAGGGTGGATAATGCCAACTTCTTGCCTTCTTACTGTGGGATAAGCAGCAGGCATTCTCTCTATGTTTAGATGTGGATGTGGTGTAACAGCCAGAGCGGCCGAACTTGGAGCTGGGGAACCAGGTTTGAGTCTCGCCATTGTCTTAACAACATGTGATTCCGGGCAAATCACTTAATCTCCCTGTGCCTCCTAAAAATGAATGTGTCCTTGTGTAACGTAATGGCACCCATGTAAAGCGCTCCAATACCTTTGGGTCAAGTTTGCACTATATAAAACTGCTAATATGCTTTAAAAAAAAAGACCCATGTGTGATTAAGGAGGCCTTTGGGGACATTACAGAAGCCATTAGCACAATGCTCACCAGAGGCGCTAACCTAAAGTTGTTTGCGGGGGAGGGGTAATTCTGCATGCACGAAGAACATTGCCAACCTTCAAACCACCTAATGCATTGAGCAGAAGGACAGAGACCTGATAAAGCAGGCCAGGGCTGAAAATAACTCAGCAAGGGAAGAGCGGGTCAGAGAGATCAGGGAGAAGGTATGGGAAGACCTCAAGATGGCAAGCCAAATGAAAGATAGTGCAGCATTCTGGAGGGTGGTGAATTCATCCTATTTCAAAGAATGGTCTGACTATACCACGAGGTGCATATGCAGGGCGCGCAGTGGGTGGAGCATTTCTCTTGCATGCATTCATGTCTGCAGGGGGGAGTTGTGAATGGGGAAAAGTTGTGTAATTCGACCACGTCTACTCCTCTGGTGTTTGATCTTGAAGAGGTAAAGACAGCCCTTAGGGGGTCTTGCAGAGGTAAGGCACCAGATCCCGATGGAGTCCCCATGGACCTATTCCTGGACTGCCAGAATATATGTGACCCCTATTAACTAACATTTTTAACGTGTTTACTAAGTCAGGGTTACCCTCCACATGAGAAGGGTCTGTCATCGTCACCATTTATAAAAAAAGGGGATAGATCTTTCCCAATGAACTATAGGCTCATATCCCTCTTAGATTCCACAGACAGAGACTTATCCTACTTCAGTGGCTAGCGAAGTGGGCTCACACTAACAACATCCTTGTTGATACACAATACTGCTTTAAGAAGTACATGGGCACAATAGATCAGTGCCTGAATTTGAGCTCAGTTATTTCCAAGTAAGCCACAGTCACGAAAGGCATGGTGTTCATGGCTTTCATGGACTTATCAGCAGCTTTTGACTGCCTCACCCCCTCAAAGCTCTGGGCACTTATGTCGGAGATGCACATATTTTAAGAACTCATTTCTTTTATCAGACCTACCCCTTCCGATCCTACTGAATGAGGATGAAACAATCCTAATCGCAAGGGCTAGGTCAGCTCTGCAGGGCCTAATCGAGGATTACATTAGTTTTATGAAGGACCACGATCTTCAGGTTGATGCCAAAAAAACATTTTTAGTGAGGTGTGGAAAGTGCCCTAAGAAAGCCCCAAGTTTCTATATCAATAACACCAGAATTGAAAAGAGGGCGACCTTCTCCTATATGGGAGTTCTTTTCGACATCTACATGGAAGCCTATGGTGGAAAATAGAGTGGCCCTGATGGAAAAGACCCTGTTAGGGCTGCAGAGTTTCTGTAAAAAACTGAGTATCAAACCCGTAAAAGAGCCTTTGTCTGTTTATACATTCAAATCAATGTCCGCTGCTTCTTACGGGGAAGGCATACGTGACATGGTGGACATGGGCAGGGTTCAGAGAGTAAGAAAACTCCTACTTAATGAGTGTGCTAGTAGTTCTACGTGGGAATTCTACACTTTTGTGCCATGAGGGTTTTGGTATGCCATATATTGAAGATAAAATAAAACTAGCCCCGTTTTTGTTATGGCATGCTATCTGGGCAATGGAATCCACCCCACGAAATCTTCAGGTCATTAATTACTGCTCAAGCCTGACAGGGGCGTTAGGTATTCCCTGGCTCGCATAAGTTAAACTGATGCTTTTGAAGATTGGGATGCTGAAAGAAAGTACTTTGGAGTAACGAGGTCTGCTAGAGAGGCGGGCAACCAGCACAAATCATCTATTGTATGTACAAGCAGTTATTTCCTCAGGGAGGGGTTCAACCATATCTGTCCAATATCCAGAACAAACAGCACCACTATATCCTCACCAGATTTTGATTTAATTTCATCCCTATAATGGTGGGATACCCAGCTAAGTGTAACTCCCATGAGGAGCTAGCTCCTTGCCCATGTGATGGTAAATCTGTATAGTAAACTATCCACATCATGTTTTTCTACCTCTTTTACCATACCCAGATTAAAGCTGCTGTGTCCACTGCTTAAGTCCCTTAAATTTCGACAGTGTAAACCAGCACTATTATTTCTCCAGCAGCTACAGTTTCCCCTGGTGTGCTGCACTATTGCAAACTTTATTTGACAAGTGTTGAGACTTAGAAGTTTGCACATCTGGACATTGTTTATCCTGGACTCTTGGCATCTTCTCTACAGCATTATATCGTCTAAAGGTGGCCACTTCATGTTTTGTGTGCCTAAGTATTTTCAAGATGGACGTTTTATCTTTTCTTTACGTGTGCACTTTACAATATGGTAGTTTTTTAACACGTATTTAATTCGTACTCTGCAGATTTTAATTTAGATTTAATTCTGCTGTTTTTATTGATATTTATATGTTTTAGTCATTATTGTGCTTTTATGCTGCAGAAACACAGCAAATACATTTTGAAATGACAAAGCCAATGAATAAGGAACTCTGCTGCTGCTGTCTGACGCCAAAGCTAAAAAGGATATGTTATTCCTCAGAAGAAGGAGAAAGCAGTTGAGTAACCCAAGCTTGGCTGCTGGGAAACTGTACGGTGCACACGGGTGACATGTCTACTAAGACTACATTATACTATGTATCATTGTTAAATGTGATTCATTTATGGAGCAAGCTCATGGAATGTGTTATGGCATATTGGAATGACTTAAGGGTTTTGTGTATGTGCCTTTGAATGTTGTGCAGGTCATAAGGATTGTTAGAAGTGGGGTCTTTGGTTGGCAGTCAGGTTACCCACTGTCAAAGTAAGGACCCTTATTCTAGTCAGGGTAAAGGAGAATCACCCTCAGCTAACCCCTGCTCACCCGCTTGGTAGCTTGGCATGAACAGACAGGCTTAACTTCAGAGTCTAGGTGTAAAGTATTTGTACCAACACACACAGTATCCTAGTGAAAACACTACAAAATGACATAACACAGGCTTAGAAAAATAGGAAATATTTATCTAAACAAAAAAAGACCAAAATGACAAAAATCCAACATACACAAGTCAAGTTATTAATTTTGAAAGCAAAAGAGTCTTAAATCCTTGTGTAAACAGTAAAAACACTGCTAGCGTTGAAAAGTACCTGGGTAGCGTCAAAATAACACGCACAGATGAGCGTGCGTCAAAGAAGGGTTGCGATGCGGCGATTTCTCACCCGCAAGCGAGACCGTGCGTTGTTTCTCCTTCTCCAGTTGCATCGGCGTGCGTTGTTTTTCCTCTCCGCAGGAGAGCGATGGGTCAATCCAGGCAAGCACTCGGGTCTGGGCAGGTGTTGCGCCATTTTTCTGTGCCCAGCAAGGTTTGCGTCAAAAATCCTGCTGCACGGTATCAGCAAAAGTGCGCTGTGTGGGTTGTGATGTTACCATTCTCCGTTAGTGGTGTGGCGTGTTGTTTCTCCAGCCACGATGCAGGTGGACCATCGATTTCAGACGCAAAGCAAACGGCAAATAATTTCTTCAGCCGTGTTTCGTAGGTTGCGCTGGAAATTTCTCCACACGGCGGTCTGTGCGAGGATTCTCAATCTTGACCTACCAGCTTCACTTGTCAATGCCCCAGGCAGAGCACGAGTCTCAGCAGAGAGTCCAGGTGCTGGCAGGGGAAGTCTTTGATGGCCCTGAGACTTCAACAACAGGAGGCAAGCTCAGGACAAGCCCTTGGAGATTTCTTCACAAGCAGGAATGCACAGCAAAGTCCTGTATTTTTGCCCCTTCACCAGGCAGAAACAGAAATCTCCACCAAGCACAATCATAGGCAGGGCAGCACTTCTCCTCAGCTCTTCAGCTCTTCTCCAGGGAGAGGTTCCTCTTGATGTCCATAAGTGATTTTAAGTCTGTGGTGTTGGGTGCTCTTCTTATACCCATTTTGGCTTTTGAAGTAGGCATACTTCAAAGGAAAGTCTCTCTTGTTTGTGAAAGTCTGCCTTGCCAAGGCCAGGCCCCAGACACACACCAGGGAGTTGGAGACTGCATTGTGTGAGGGCAGGCACAGCCCTTTCAGGTGTAATTGACCACTCCTCCCCTCCCTCCTAGCACAGATATCTCATCAGGATATGCAGGCTACACCCCAGCTCCCTTTGAGTCATTATCTAGAGAGAGGTGCAAACAGCCCAACTGTCAAACTGACCCAGACAGGGAATCCACAAACACGCAGATTCACAGAAGGTTTTAAGCAAGAAAATGCTCACTTTCTAAAAGTGGCATTTTCAAATAAACAATCTTAAAATCAACTTTACTAAAAGGTATTATTTTAAATTGTGAGCTCAGAGACTCCAGACTCCACATGTCTGTCAGCTCCCAAAGGCAATCCATGCTTTAATCATATTTTAAGGCAGCCCCCATGTTAACCTATGAGAGGGATAGGCCAGTGAAAATCGAGTTTGGCAGTATTTCTCTGTTAGGACATGTAAAACACATTAGTAAATGTCCTACCTTAAACATACACTGCACCCTCCCCATGGGGCTACCTAGGGTGTATCTTAGGGGTGTCTTACATGTAAGAAAAGGGAAGGTTTAGGCCTGGCAAGTTGGTACACTTGCCAAGTCGAATTGGCAGTTCAAAACTACACACACAGACACTGCAGTGGCAGATCTGAGCCATGTTTTCAGAGCTACAATTGTGGGTGGTACAACTAGTGCTACAGGCCCACTAGTAGCATTTGATTGACATGCCATGAGCACCTCTAGTAAACTGTACTAGGGACTTACCAGTAAATCAAATATGCCAATCATGGAAATCAAATTACATACACATTTTATATAGGAGCGCATGCACTTTAGCACTGGATAGCAGTGGTAAAGTGCCCGGAGTAACAAAAACGGCAGAAACGGAGTCCAGCACACATCAACAACCTGGGAAAGAGGGGAAAAAAGTTTGGGGAGACCACGCCAAGGATGCCAAGCCTAACATTGATAATGTACAAATTTTAAACAATATTATCAAGAAACAGTTAAAAAAATATACTTACCTCTGATATTTTGATCAATTACATTTTTGTAGCCACTATGGGGGTCATTATGAACCCAGTGGTAGGAGAGAATGTAGCGGTAGTACTGCCAACAGGCTGGCATTAGCGGGTTGGCTGAAGCCAACCTGCCAATGTACCACTCCGACTGCCATGGAGGTAGCAGCCCCCGGGATGGAGATACGAATCTCCAGCCCAGCGGCCACAATTGTACCGCCGGCGGTATCATGACCTTGCCTACCGCCATGGTTTCCATCAGCCCCTATCAGTGAGAGGAAATTCCTTCCGTGTCACTGATAGGAGGTCCCCTCACCCCAACACTCCCCAGATGCCCCCCCATACCACCTTCATCCACGCTCCCCCTCCCTTCCAACATCGCACCCATACACACACACACACACACACGCAGACATACTAATTCACACAGACATACTCACGGGCATCCATTCATTCACTCACACATCCTGACAGACATTCACACTGACACACAGACACGCATTCACATTTGTATTCATGCACGCACTCACACACACATGCATACATGCACGCAAACAACCCTACACACACACTTGCATTCACGCACACACTCGCACATACATGCACACACCCCCACACACACACAACACCCCCTCTGTCAGAAACCCGACTTACCTAACTCCAGGGGATTTTCCCGTAGGGGACGGGACGGGGTGCTGCTAAAGCCAGCAGCTCCTGCCAGCAGAACACTGCCAGGCCATATTATTTTTCAGTATACGGTTGGCGGCGGTCTACTGGTGTGGCGCTGCTGGTGGTAGCAGTGCCACCTTGCCACCATCCGCCAGTATGGCCACAGCCTGATTTCCGGCCTTCTTGTGGCGGAAATCTAGCTGTGGTCATAATTTGGCGAACAGATGGTAGCCGCAGTGATGGTCTTTTGGCGGCCGTCGCTGCAGGGGTATGCGGCATTTACCGCCATTATTGAAATGAGGGCCTATATTTGGAGCAAGATTTTTTGGTCAGAAAATACTTTTAGTAAATATTTAGTTGGCAAATCTACTGACTAAATGTCAGTCTATCAATGTCAATATCACGTAAAAATCAATCAAGGGCTGGCATATGTTCAAACATTTAAATCAGTCAATAAGGTTTTAAACATCGAAGCATTCCACAAGCTTGTTCCAAGTACAAATGCCAATCAAATTTACCAATAATCCGTTGTATCTTCACTTAACCCTGGCAGGTGTGGCGGTCAGGAACCCAATTGGCTGGACAGCTAGCAGGATGAAAAGATCTTTGTGGACTGCTGTAAGTGGTGACTGTTTTTTGTCTTGCACCCCCTCTGTTCATCTTGAATCCCTAGGGTGAACGCAGCTGTAATTGATTTTTAAATATCTGTAAAATCCTTATTTATGATTTATAATTTGACCATACTGACTCCCAATAAATGCATGTATCATCTGTATGCATTTCAATACAGCAGAAAATGTGTAGTGCGTGTCTTTCTTTTTTAATTTATGCCTACCTTTCTTTTAAAGAGTAAATCAAATGATTAACTGTTTGTGTAAATCCTTTTATTGATCGAACTAGAGGTATGGAGTATGCATATCTTACAGAATAACAGCAAAAGACTGCGTGTCCTGAATAATTAATGGTCCTCCACTAAGTCTGTTTTACTTAGGTAACTAGGTGAGTGTGTTCACTACCATAATTAACAAGTATTTAAAATGCAAATACTGATACAATGAATAATCAATATTTGCATACATTTAATAGAACAATTTGCAGCAAAAATTGAGAATTGCCAACGCACATTTGATGGAAAAGTACATACATTGAGGCAACGCTTTCAATATGATTTTCGAGCAATGTTCATATTTCAGCATATCATATGGTATGTGCATTATTTGGGCCTTAATTAGCTACTCTTTTCAAGCCATAGGATATATTTGCTAGTAATGGCTTCTCGGTTGTATGGCAGAATACCACATACAGAATTATTGCATGATATAAATAACGTGTTAAATATTGTTTATAAAAATATCTTCTCATTGGTGTAGATTTCATATTATTAATGCCAATGGGACGATATTGTGTACATGGTACTTGTGAACCAAAATTTTAAAAATGATATTCTTGGCTGTACACCCCACTTGATATTTCAGTAGGAATCCTTCTAAATAGGCAGGTGGGTGCAATTGGTCACTGACATCATGCCTACACAGGTTCTTGGATAACTCTCAAGAACTGAGCTCAGTTTCCTGTTTAAGAGACAAAAATTTGAGAACATATTTATTAGTTAAATATAACTCTAATAAAATTAATTTTTAAAAATACAATTACATATTACAAATAAAAAACAAAAAGGATTAAATATATTAAAAATATTTTTTATTGAAATACTTCTGCCTGACTATCCCAAAAGCGAATACTGACAAACAATTCAAATTGTTAAAAAATACCATTATAAAAATGTGAACATATTAATATTTATTAATTATTAAATACAATAACTAGAATTAAAGCTGCACACAAATATTAATTTATTTAACAAAATCCAATAAACAAAAAAAAAAAACAGTTAATCAAATCATTAATTGACATATTTATCAAGTAAATAATTAACTTACATAAAAATTACTATAAATTATAACTAGGGCTTCCGGTTTTATGGTATTTATATTTTTAAAATTTGCACCTCCATTTATCTATCTTTATTGTTTTGACATTTTATTGGTGTTTATCCATATTTATTTTGCGTCTCTTGAATAAATGGAGCCAAAAAATAGTATATTTCCACATTTATTTTACAGATGAACATGCATTCATCAATCAACCAATCAATCAGTGTTTATAAAGCGCAGCTACTCACCCGTTAGGGTCTCAAGGCATGGGGGGCGAGTGTAGCATGTACCATTCATACTTTGGTGCTAGTCACATTTTGGCAAAATAAGCCGCCATATATAAAATGCACTACACCCACAGGGACGTTTTACCAATATACTTTATATATATATTTCACATATGCCTGTATTTAGGGATATTTCACATATGCCTGTATTTAGGGAGATATTATCTTGCTTTTCAGTTCCTTGTAATGACTATCTGCTCTGAAAGACAGTGTGGACAGCCACTTAAAAAGAAGCACAATTTTCTGTATTTTTCTGCTTTAAAAAAAAAATGCAGACAAGACACGCATTGTTTTCTGTCTGTATTTATCTGTAAAAATCAGTAAAAACTGAAAACTGGGAGACTTAATTACAAACAATAATTTATGTAAAACACTTGTCATTCTAATTTCCCAAAATTCTAACAACTCACTACTAAATTAACAATTTACCAATAAATAAAAAAAGGATGACATTTCATATATAAATTTGTAAACTATGCTAAGACATAAGTATTATTATATCACTAATAACTGATAATATAAAAATAACTAACACTTATCCAACTAATTAAAAAGCAATGTTTATTCAATAATATATTAAATGAAATTATTTTTAAAACAATGTTAAATACCTAAAACAACAGCATTCTTACCGTTGTTATCAAGTCCCACAATAGTATTTACATCATGGCGTTCTTTTTTAATTCTATATTTGGTCAAACGCCCCTTCATTCTTATAGAAAAGACTTCAAGGCATCTTCAACAATATAAACAATATCATGGTTGCGAATTAGGTTGTGCAGAATTGTGAAACTTTCTTTTGCGATCATCATCTATGAAGTATGTTACTTCACAGAAGAAAGCTTGGGCTTATTTAAACCGGCTGAGAATTATTAGGTATTGGTTTGTCACACAAGTCACAGTTTTCATGTGTGTCATTTCAGAAAACCTTTTCTTACGAGTTTGCAAAGCTAGCTTAACCAGTTCTGAGCCGCGGACGTAATGGTTACGTCCTGCGGCACAGTGCTGCTGTGCCCAGGATGTAACCATTACGTCCTGGGCACCCAGCCCAGAGGGAGCGCTAGCGCTCCCTCTATGGGGTTCCCCCTCACCCCCCCAAGTCAGGGATGGAAGGGGAAGCCCTTCCCCTTCCACCCCAACCCCCCCACCCCGTGACATCAGTGCGCGAGAGCGCGCTGACAATCATAGAGCCTCCCCCATCGCCAGCGCGATCGGAAGAGAAATGCTTTGCATTTCTCTTCCAATCATGTGGGGGAGGCCGAGCGAGGCTTCAAAGGGAAGGAAATGTATTTCCTTCCCTTTGAAGTCTCTCTCTGTGTTTTGGCAGCCGGATTGAAAGCAATCCGGCTGTCAAAACGCCCACTAGACACCATGGATGTCTTTTTTACAAATGAAATGGACATAAGGGAGCGACCCCTTGGGCAAGGGTCGCTCCCATGGGGGGCATTTTTTTTAAGGCCTTTTCTGCCCCCAGGGGGGCAGAAACCTCTAGGCACCAGGGATAAAAAAAATGTTTTTTTTTTTTTTGTTTAGTTTTTAGTTTTTGAGGTGGGGAGCGACCCCTTAGGCAAGGGTCGCTCCCCTAGGTGGCAAATTATATTTAGGCCATTTCTGCCCCCCTTGGGGGCAGATTGGCCTATTTTTATGAGGCCAATCTGCCCCCAAGGGGGATAGAAACCACTAGACACCAGGGAGTTTTTTTTTTTGTTTGTGTTTCACGTAAGGGGAGCGACCCCTTAGGCAAGGGTCGTTCCCCTGGGTGCCAAATTTATGTTAGGCCATTTCTGCCCCCCATGGGGGCAGATCAGCCTATTTTAATTAGGCCGATCTGCCCCCAAGGGGGGCAGAAACCACTAGGCACCGGGGATTTTTGTTGTTTTACAGATGGGGAGTGTCCCCTTAGGCAAGGGTCGCTCCCCTGGAGAGGCAAATTGTATTTAGGCCATTTCTGCCCGCTTTGGGGGCAGATCGGACAATTTTAGGTCAATCTTCCCCCAAGGGGGGCAAAAACCACTAGGCACCAGGGATCTTTTTTTTGCGCCGTAATGCAAGGGGAGCGACCTTGTAGGCAAGGGTCGCTCCCCAGTGGGGGTGGGGGAGCAAATTTATTTTAGGCCATTTCTGCCCCCCCTGGGGGCAGATCGGCCTATTGTTATCAGGCCGATCTGCCCCCAGGGGGGGCAGAAACCTCTAGGCGCCAGGGCACATTTTTTTTTTTTTTTTTTTTTTTAGAGATGGGGAGCGACCCTTTAGGCAAGGGTCGCTCCCCTGGAGGGGCAAATTGTATTTCGGCCATTTCTGCCCACTTTGGGGGCAGATCGGCTGATTTTAGGTCAATCTGCCCCCAAGGGGGGCAGAAACCACTAGGCACCAGGGATTTTTTTTTTGCGCCGTCACGCAAGGGGAGCTACCCCGTAGGCAAGGGTTGCTCCCCGGAAGGGGGTGAGGGGGGCAAATGTATTTTAGGCCATTTCTGCTCCCCCTGGGGGCAGATCGGCCTATTGTTATTAGGTGATCTGCCCCCGGGGGGGCAGAAACCTCTAGGCGCCAGGGCTAATTTTTTGTTTGTGTTTTTTTTTTGTTTGTTTGTTTTTTTAGAGATGGGGAGCGACCCCTTAGGCAGGGGTCGCTCCCCTGGAGGGGCAAATTGTATTTAGACCATTTCTGCCCCCCTTGGGGGCAAATCGGGCGATATTAGGTGAATCTGCCCCAAGGGGGGCAGAAACCACTAGGCATTGGGGATCTTTTTTTTTTTGCACCGTCACCCAAGGGGAGCGACCCCGTAGGCAAGGGTCGCTCCCCGGGAGGGGGGCTGGAGGGGCAAATTTATTTTAGGCCATTTCTGCCCCCCCTGGGGCCGGCTGAGCTAGAGGTCAAAATCCACTGGTAGGCACTTTGCAAAAAACACCTTTGTTTTCTGTAAAAAAAATGGGATGTGTCCAAGTAGTGTTTTGGGCCATTTCCTTTCGTGGGCGCTAGGCCTACCCGCACAAGTGAGGTACCATTTTTATCGGGAGACTTGGGGGAATGCTGGGTGGAAGGAAATTTGTGGCTCCTCTCAGATTCCAGAACTTTCTGTCACCGAAATGTGAGGAAAATGTGTTTTTTTAGCCAAATTTTGAGGTTTGCAAAGGATTCTGGGTAACAGAACCTAGTCAGAGCCCCACACGTCACCCCATCTTGGATTCCCCTAGGTCTCTAGTTTTCAGAAATGCACAGGTTTGGTAGGTTTCCCTAGATGCCGGCTGAGGTAGGGGCCAAAATCTACAGGTAGGCACTTGGCAAAAAACACCTCTATTTTCTGTAAAAAAAAATGGATGTGTCCACATTGTGTTTTGGGCCATTTCCTTTCGTGGGCGCTAGGCCTACCCACACAAGTGAGGTACCATTTTTATTGGGAGACTTGGGGGAACGCTGGGTGGAAGGACATTTGTGGCTCCTCTCAGATTCCAGAACTTTCTGTCACCGAAATGTGAGGAAAATGTGTTTTTTTAGCCAAATTTTGAGGTTTGCAAAGGATTCTGGGTCACAGAACCCGGTCAGAGCCCCACAAGTCACCCCATCCTGGATTCCCCTAGGTCTCTAGATTTAAAAAATGCACAGGTTTGGTAGGTTTCCCTATGTGCGGGATGAGCTAGAGGCCAAAATCTACAGGTAGGCAGTTTGCAAAAAAGAACTCTGTTTTCTGTCAAAAAATGGGATGTGTCCACATTGTGTTTTGGGGCATTTCCTGTCGCGGGCGCTAGGCCTACCCACACAAGTGAGGTACCATTTTTATTGGGAGACTTGGTGGAACGCTGGGTGGAAGGACATTTGTGGCTCCTCTCAGATTCCAGAACTTTCTATCACCGAAATGTGAGGAAAACGTGTTATTTTTGCCACATTTTGAGGTTTGCAAAGGATTCTGGGTAACAGAACCTGGTCAGAGTCCCACAAGTCACCCCATCTTGGATCCCCCTAGGTCTCTAGTTTTCAAAAATGCACAGGTTTGGTAGGTTTCCCTATGTGCCGGATGAGCTAGAGGCCAAAATCTACAGGTAGGCAGTTTGCAAAAAAGAACTCTGTTTTCTGTCAAAAAATGGGATGTGTCCACATTGTGTTTTGGGGCATTTCCTGTCGCGGGCGCTAGGCCTACCCACACAAGTGAGGTATCATTTGTATCGGGAGACTTGGGGGAACGCTGGGTGGAAGGAAATTTGTGGCTCCTCTCAGATTCCAGAACTTTCTGTAACCGAAATGTGAGGAAAACGTGTTTTTTTAGCCACATTTTGACGTTTGCAAAGGATTCTGGGTAAGAGAACCTGGTCAGAGCCCCACAAGTCACCCCATCTTGGATTCCTCTAGGTCTCTAGTTTTCAAAAATGCACAGGTTTGGTAGGTTTCCCTAGGTGCCGGTTGAGCTAGAGGCCAAAATCTACAGGTAGGCACTTTGCAAAAAACAACTCTGTTTTCTGTCAACAAATGGGATGTGTCAACGTTGTGTTTTGGGGCTTTTCCTGTCGCGGGCGCCTGGCCTACCCATACAAGTGTGGTATCATTTTTATCGGGAGACTTAGGGGAACACTGCGTGGAAGGAAATTCTTGGCTCCTCTGAGATTCTAGAACTTTCTGTCACCGAAATGTGAGGAAAATGTGTTTTTTTAGCCACATTTTGAGGTTTGCAAAGGATTCTGGGTAACAGAATCTGGTCAGAGCCCCACAAGTCACCCCATCTTGGATCCCCCTAGGTCTCTAGTTTTCAAAAATGCACAGGTTTGGTAGGTTTCCCTATGTGCCGGATGAGCTAGAGGCCAAAATCTACAGGTAGGCACTTTGCAAAAAACAGCTCTGTTTTCTGTAAAAAAATGGGATGTGTCCACGTTGTGTTTTGGGGCATTTCCTGTTGCGGGCGCTAAGCCTACCCACACAAGTGAGGTATCATTTGTATCGGGAGACTTGGGGGAACGCTGGGTGGAAGGAAATTTGTGGCTCCTCTGAGATTCTAGAACTTTCTGTCACTGAAATGTGAGGAAAATGGGTTTTTTTATCCACATTTTGAGGTTTGCAAAGGATTCTGGGTAACAGAACCTGGTCAGAGCCCCACAAGTCACCCCATCTTGGATTCCCCTAGGTCTCTAGTTTTCAAAAATGCACAGGTTTGGTAGGTTTTCCTAGGTGCCGGCTCAGCTAGAGGCCAAAATCTACAGGTAGGCACTTTGCAAAAAACAACTCTGTTTTCTGTCAACAAATGGGATGTGTCCACGTTTTGTTTTGGGGCATTTCCTGTCGCGGGCGCTAGGCCTACCCACACAAGTGAGGTATCATTTTTATCGGGAGACTTAGGGGAACGCTGCGTGGAAGGAAATTTGTGGCTCCTCTGAGATTCTAGAACTTTCTGTCACCGAAATGTGAGGAAAATTTGTTGTTTTAGCCACATTTTGAGGTTTGCAAAGGATTCTGGGTAACAGAATCTGGTCAGAGCCCCACAAGTCACCCCATCTTGGATCCCCCTAGTTCTCTAGTTTTCAAAAATGCACAGGTTTGGAATGTTTCCCTATGTGCCGGATGAGCTAGATGCCAAAATCTACAGGTAGGCACTTTGCAAAAAACAGCTCTGTTTTCTGTCAAAAAATTGGATGTGTCCACGTTGTGTTTTGGGGCATTTCCTGTAGCGGGCTCTAGGCCTACCCACACAAGTGAGGTATCATTTGTATCTGGAGACTTGGGGGAACACTGGGTGGAAGGACATTTGTGGCTCCTCTCAGATTCCAGAACTTTCTGTCACCGAAATGTAAAGAAAACGTGTTTTTTTAGCCACATTTTGAGGTTTGCAAAGGATTCTGGGTAACAGAACCTGGTCAGAGCCCCACAAGTCACCCCATCTTGGATTCCCCTATGTCTCTAGTTTTAAAAAATGCACAGGTTTGGTAGGTTTCCCTAGGTGCCGGCTGAGCTAGAGGCCAAAATCTACAGGTAGGCACTTTGCAAAAAACAGCTTTGTTTTCTGTCAAAAAATGGGATGTGTCCACAATTGTGTTTTGGGGCATTTCCTGTCGTGGGCGCTAGGCCTACCCACACAAGTGAGGAATCATTTGTATCGGGAGATGTGGGGGAACGCTGGGTGGAAGGAAATTTGTGGCTCCTCTCAGATTCCAGAACTTTCTATCACCGAAATGTGAGGAAAACATGTTATTTTAGCCACATTTTGAGGTTTGCAAAGGATTCTGGGTAACAGAACCTGGTCAGAGTCCCACAAGTCACCCCATCTTGGATCCCCCTAGGTCTCTAGTTTTCAAAAATGCACAGGTTTGGTAGGTTTCCCTAGGTGCCGGCTGAGCTAGAGACCAAAACCTACAGGTAGGCACTTTGCAAAAAACAGCTCTGTTTTCTGTCAAAAAATGGGATGTGTCCATGTTGTGTTTTGGGGCATTTCCTGTCGCGGGCGCTAGGCCTACCCACACAAGTGAGGTATAATTTTTATCGGGAGACTTGGGGGAACGCTGGGTGGAAGGAAATTTGTGGCTCCTCTCAGATTCCAGAACTTTCCGTCACCGAAATGTGAGGAAAACGTGTTATTTTAGCCACATTTTGAGGTTTGAAAAGGATTCTGGGTAACAGAACCTGGTCATAGCCCCACAAGTCACCCCATCTGGGATTCCCCTAGGTCTCTAGTTTTCAAAAATGCACAGGTTTTTTTAGGTTTCGCTAGGTGCCGGCTGAGCTAGAGGCAAAAATCTACAGGTAGGCACTTTGCAAATAACAGCTCTGTTTTCTGTCAACAAATGGGATGTGTCCACGTTGTGTTTTGGGGCATTTCCTGTTGCGGGCGCTAGGCCTACCCACATGAGTGAGGTATCATTTTTATCGGGAGACTTGGGGGAATGCTGCGTGGAAGGAAATTTGTGGTTCCTCTGAGATTTCAGAACTTTCTGTTACCGAAATGTGAGGAAAATGTGTTTTGCTAGCCACATTTTGAGGTTTGCAAAGGATTCTGGGTAACAGAACCTGGTCAGAGCCCCACAAGTCACCCCATCTGGGATCCCCCTAGGTCTCTAGTTTTAAAAAATGCACAGGTTTGGTAGGTTTCCCTATGTGCCGGATGAGCTAGAGGCCAAAATCTACAGGTAGGCAGTTTGCTAAAAACAACTCTGTTTTCTGTCAAAAAATGGGATGGTTCCACGTTGTGTTTTGGGGCATTTCCTGTTGCGGGCGCTAGGCCTACCCACACAAGTGAGGTATCATTTGTATCAGGAGACTTGGGGGAACGCTGGGTGGAAGGAAATTTGTGGCTCCTCTCAGATTCCAGAACTTTTTGTCACCGAAATGTGAGGAAAATGTGTTTTTTAGCCACATTTTGAGGTTTGCAAAGGATTCTGGGTAACAGAACCTGGTCAGAGCCCAACAAGTCACCCCATCCTGGATTCCCCTAGGTCTCTAGTTTTCAAAAATGCACGGGTTTGGTAGGTTTCCCTATGTGCGGGATGAGCTAGAGGCCAAAATCTACAGGTAGGCACTTTGCAAAAAACAGCTTTGTTTTCTGTCAAAAAATGGGATGTGTCCACGTTGTGTTTTGGGGCATTTCCTGTCGTGGGCGCTAGGCCTACCCACACAAGTGAGGTATCATTTGTATCGGGAGACGTGGGGGAACGCTGGGTGGAAGGAAATTTGTGGCTCCTCTCAGATTCCAGAACTTTCTATCACCGAAATGTGAGGAAAACGTGTTATTTTTGCCACATTTTGAGGTTTGCAAAGGATTCTGGGTAACAGAACCTGGTCAGAGTCCCACAAGTCACCCCATCTTGGATCCCCCTAGGTCTCTAGTTTTCAAAAATGCACAGGTTTCGTAGGTTTCCCTATGTGCCGGATGAGCTAGAGGCCAAAATCTACAGGTAGGCAGTTTGCAAAAAAGAACTCTGTTTTCTGTCAAAAAATGGGATGTGTCCACATTGTGTTTTGGGGCATTTCCTGTCGCGGGCGCTAGGCCTACCCACACAAGTGAGGTATCATTTGTATCGGGAGACTTGGGGGAACGCTGGGTGGAAGGAAATTTGTGGCTCCTCTCAGATTCCAGAACTTTCTGTAACCGAAATGTGAGGAAAACGTGTTTTTTTAGCCACATTTTGATGTTTGCAAAGGATTCTGGGTAAGAGAACCTGGTCAGAGCCCCACAAGTCACCCCATCTTGGATTCCCCTAGGTCTCTAGTTTTCAAAAATGCACAGGTTTGGTAGGTTTCCCTAGGTGCCGGCTGAGCTAGAGGCCAAAATCTACAGGTAGGCACTTTGCAAAAAACAACTCTGTTTTCTGTCAACAAATGGGATGTGTCAACGTTGTGTTTTGGGGCATTTCCTGTCGCGGGCGCCTGGCCTACCCATACAAGTGTGGTATCATTTTTATCGGGAGACTTAGGGGAACACTGCGTGGAAGGAAATTCGTGGCTCCTCTGAGATTCTAGAACTTTCTGTCACCGAAATGTGAGGAAAATGTGTTTTTTTAGCCACATTTTGAGGTTTGCAAAGGATTCTGGGTAACAGAATCTGGTCAGAGCCCCACAAGTCACCCCATCTTGGATCCCCCTAGGTCTCTAGTTTTCAAAAATGCACAGGTTTGGTAGGTTTCCCTATGTGCCGGATGAGCTAGAGGCCAAAATCTACAGGTAGGCACTTTGCAAAAAACAGCTCTGTTTTCTGTAAAAAAATGGGATGTGTCCACGTTGTGTTTTGGGGCATTTCCTGTTGCGGGCGCTAAGCCTACCCACACAAGTGAGGTATCATTTGTATCGGGAGACTTGGGGGAACGCTGGGTGGAAGGAAATTTGTGGCTCCTCTGAGATTCTAGAACTTTCTGTCACCGAAATGTGAGGAAAATTGGTTTTTTTATCCACATTTTGAGGTTTGCAAAGGATTCTGGGTAACAGAACCTGGTCAGAGCCCCACAAGTCACCCCATCTTGGATTCCCCTAGGTCTCTAGTTTTCAAAAATGCACAGGTTTGGTAGGTTTTCCTAGGTGCCGGCTCAGCTAGAGGCCAAAATCTACAGGTAGGCACTTTGCAAAAAACAACTCTGTTTTCTGTCAACAAATGGGATGTGTCCACGTTTTGTTTTGGGGCATTTCCTGTCGCGGGCGCTAGGCCTACCCACACAAGTGAGGTATCATTTTTATCGGGAGACTTAGGGGAACGCTGCATGGAAGGAAATTTGTGGCTCCTCTGAGATTCTAGAACTTTCTGTCACCGAAATGTGAGGAAAATTTGTTGTTTTAGCCACATTTTGAGGTTTGCAAAGGATTCTGGGTAACAGAATCTGGTCAGAGCCCCACAAGTCACCCCATCTTGGATCCCCCTAGTTCTCTAGTTTTCAAAAATGCACAGGTTTGGAATGTTTCCCTATGTGCCGGATGAGCTAGATGCCAAAATCTACAGGTAGGCACTTTGCAAAAAACAGCTCTGTTTTCTGTCAAAAAATTGGATGTGTCCACGTTGTGTTTTGGGGCATTTCCTGTAGCGGGCTCTAGGCCTACCCACACAAGTGAGGTATCATTTGTATCTGGAGACTTGGGGGAACGCTGGGTGGAAGGACATTTGTGGCTCCTCTCAGATTCCAGAACTTTCTGTCACCGAAATGTGAGGAAAACGTGTTTTTTTAGCCACATTTTGAGGTTTGCAAAGGATTCTGGGTAACAGAACCTGGTCAGAGCCCCACAAGTCACCCCATCTTGGATTCCCCTATGTCTCTAGTTTTCAAAAATTCACAGGTTTGGTAGGTTTCCTAGGTGCCGGCTGAGCTAGGGGCCACAATCTACAGGTAGGCACTTTGCAAAAAACACCTCTGTTTTCTGTCAAAAAATGGGATGTGTCCCCGTTGTGTTTTGGGGCATTTCCTGTCGCGGGCGCTAGGCCTACCCACACAAGTGAGGTATCATTTGTATCGGGAGACTTGGGGGAACGCTGGGTGGAAGGAAATTTGTGGCTCCTCTGAGCTTCTAGAACTTTCTGTCACCGAAATGTGAGGAAAATGTGTTTTTTTATCCACATTTTGAGGTTTGCAAAGGATTCTGGGTAACAGAACCTGGTCAGAGCCCCACAAGTCACCCCATCTTGGGTTCCCCTAGGTCTCTAGTTTTCAAAAATGCACAGGTTTGGTAGGTTTCCCTAGGTGCCGGCTCAGCTAGAGGCCAAAATCTACAGGTAGGCACTTTGCAAAAAACAACTGTTTTCTGTCAACAAATGGGATGTGTCCACGTTTTGTTTTGGGGCATTTCCTGTCGCGGGCGCTAGGCCTACCCACACAAGTGAGGTATCATTTTTATCGGGAGACTTAGGGGAACGCTGCGTGGAAGGAAATTTGTGGCTCCTCTGAGATTCTAGAACTTTCTGTCACCGAAATGTGAGTAAAATTTGTTGTTTTAGCCACATTTTGAGGTTTGCAAAGGATTCTGGGTAACAGAATCTGGTCAGAGCCCCACAAGTCACCCCATCTTGGATCCCCCTAGTTCTCTAGTTTTCAAAAACGCACAGGTTTGGAATGTTTCCCTATGTACCGGATGAGCTAGATGCCAAAATCTACAGGTAGGCTTTGCAAAAAACAGCTCTGTTTTCTGTTAAAAAATGGGATGTGTCCACGTTGTGTTTTGGGGCATTTCCTGTAGCGGGCTCTAGGCCTACCCACACAAGTGAGGTATCATTTGTATCTGGAGACTTGGGGGAACGCTGGGTGGAAGGACATTTGTGGCTCCTCTCAGATTCCAGAACTTTCTGTCACCGAAATGTGAGGAAAACGTGTTTTTTTAGCCACATTTTGAGGTTTGCAAAGGATTCTGGGTAACAGAACCTGGTCAGAGCCCCACAAGTCACCCCATCTTGGATTCCCCTATGTCTCTAGTTTTCAAAAATGCACAGGTTTGGTAGGTTTCCCTAGCTGCCGGCTGAGCTAGGGGCCAAAATCTACAGGTAGGCACTTTGCAAAAAACACCTCTGTTTTCTGTCAAAAAATGGGATGTGTCCCCGTTGTGTTTTGGGGCATTTCCTGTCGCGGGCGCTAGGCCTACCCACACAAGTGAGGTATCATTTGTATCGGGAGACTTGGGGGAACGCTGGGTGGAAGGAAATTTGTGGCTCCTCTCAGATTCCAGAACTTTCTGTCACCGAAATGTGAGGAAAACAAGTTATTTTAGCCACATTTTGAGGTTTGCAAAGGATTCTGGGTAACAGAACCTGGTCAGAGCCCCACAAGTCACCCCATCCTGGATTCCCCTGGGTCTCTAGTTTTCAAAAATGCACAGGTTTGGTAGGTTTCCCTAGGTGCCGGCTGAGCTAGAGGCCAAAATCAACAGGTAGGCACTTTGCAAAAAACAGCTCTGTTTTCTGTCAAAAAATGGGATGTGTCCATGTTGTGTTTTGGGGCATTTCCTGTCGGGGGCTCTAGGCCTACCCACACAAGTGAGGTATCATTTGTATCGGGAGACTTGGGGGAACGCTGGGTGGAAGGAAATTTGTGGCTCCTCTGAGATTCTAGAACTTTCTGTCACCGAAATGTGAGGAAAATGTGTTTTTTTATCCACATTTTGAGGTTTGCAAAGGATTCTGGGTAACAGAACCTGGTCAGAGCCCCACAAGTCACCCCATCTTGGATTCCCCTAGGTCTCTAGTTTTAAAAAATGCACAGGTTTGGTAGGTTTCCCTAGGTGCCGGCTCAGCTAGAGGCCAAAATCTACAGGTAGGCACTTTGCAAAAAACAACTCTGTTTTCTGTCAACAAATGGGATGTGTCCACGTTTTGTTTTGGGGCATTTCCTGTCGCGGGCGCTAGGCCTACCCACACAAGTGAGGTATCATTTTTATCGGGAGACTTAGGGGAACGCTGCATGGAAGGAAATTTGTGGCTCCTCTGAGATTCTAGAACTTTCTGTCACCGAAATGTGAGGAAAATTTGTTGTTTTAGCCACATTTTGAGGTTTGCAAAGGATTCTGGGTAACAGAATCTGGTCAGAGCCCCACAAGTCACCCCATCTTGGATCCCCCTAGTTCTCTAGTTTTCAAAAATGCACAGGTTTGGAATGTTTCCCTATGTGCCGGATGAGCTAGATGCCAAAATCTACAGGTAGGCACTTTGCAAAAAACAGCTCTGTTTTCTGTCAAAAAATTGGATGTGTCCACGTTGTGTTTTGGGGCATTTCCTGTAGCGGGCTCTAGGCCTACCCACACAAGTGAGGTATCATTTGTATCTGGAGACTTGGGGGAACGCTGGGTGGAAGGACATTTGTGGCTCCTCTCAGATTCCAGAACTTTCTGTCACCGAAATGTGAGGAAAACGTGTTTTTTTAGCCACATTTTGAGGTTTGCAAAGGATTCTGGGTAACAGAACCTGGTCAGAGCCCCACAAGTCACCCCATCTTGGATTCCCCTATGTCTCTAGTTTTCAAAAATGCACAGGTTTGGTAGGTTTCCTAGGTGCCGGCTGAGCTAGGGGCCACAATCTACAGGTAGGCACTTTGCAAAAAACACCTCTGTTTTCTGTCAAAAAATGGGATGTGTCCCCGTTGTGTTTTGGGGCATTTCCTGTCGCGGGCGCTAGGCCTACCCACACAAGTGAGGTATCATTTGTATCGGGAGACTTGGGGGAACGCTGGGTGGAAGGAAATTTGTGGCTCCTCTGAGCTTCTAGAACTTTCTGTCACCGAAATGTGAGGAAAATGTGTTTTTTTATCCACATTTTGAGGTTTGCAAAGGATTCTGGGTAACAGAACCTGGTCAGAGCCCCACAAGTCACCCCATCTTGGATTTCCCTAGGTCTCTAGTTTTCAAAAATGCACAGGTTTGGTAGGTTTCCCTAGGTGCCGGCTCAGCTAGAGGCCAAAATCTACAGGTAGGCACTTTGCAAAAAACAACTGTTTTCTGTCAACAAATGGGATGTGTCCACGTTTTGTTTTGGGGCATTTCCTGTCGCGGGCGCTAGGCCTACCCACACAAGTGAGGTATCATTTTTATCGGGAGACTTAGGGGAACGCTGCGTGGAAGGAAATTTGTGGCTCCTCTGAGATTCTAGAACTTTCTGTCACCGAAATGTGAGTAAAATTTGTTGTTTTAGCCACATTTTGAGGTTTGCAAAGGATTCTGGGTAACAGAATCTGGTCAGAGCCCCACAAGTCACCCCATCTTGGATCCCCCTAGTTCTCTAGTTTTCAAAAATGCACAGGTTTGGAATGTTTCCCTATGTGCCGGATGAGCTAGATGCCAAAATCTACAGGTAGGCACTTTGCAAAAAACAGCTCTGTTTTCTGTTAAAAAATGGGATGTGTCCACGTTGTGTTTTGGGGCATTTCCTGTAGCGGGCTCTAGGCCTACCCACACAAGTGAGGTATCATTTGTATCTGGAGACTTGGGGGAACGCTGGGTGGAAGGACATTTGTGGCTCCTCTCAGATTCCAGAACTTTCTGTCACCGAAATGTGAGGAAAACGTGTTTTTTTAGCCACATTTTGAGGTTTGCAAAGGATTCTGGGTAACAGAACCTGGTCAGAGCCCCACAAGTCACCCCATCTTGGATTCCCCTATGTCTCTAGTTTTCAAAAATGCACAGGTTTGGTAGGTTTCCCTAGCTGCCGGCTGAGCTAGGGGCCAAAATCTACAGGTAGGCACTTTGCAAAAAACACCTCTGTTTTCTGTCAAAAAATGGGATGTGTCCCCGTTGTGTTTTGGGGCATTTCCTGTCGCGGGCGCTAGGCCTACCCACACAAGTGAGGTATCATTTGTATCGGGAGACTTGGGGGAACGCTGGGTGGAAGGAAATTTGTGGCTCCTCTCAGATTCCAGAACTTTCTGTCACCGAAATGTGAGGAAAACAAGTTATTTTAGCCACATTTTGAGGTTTGCAAAGGATTCTGGGTAACAGAACCTGGTCAGAGCCCCACAAGTCACCCCATCCTGGATTCCCCTGGGTCTCTAGTTTTCAAAAATGCACAGGTTTGGTAGGTTTCCCTAGGTGCCGGCTGAGCTAGAGGCCAAAATCAACAGGTAGGCACTTTGCAAAAAACAGCTCTGTTTTCTGTCAAAAAATGGGATGTGTCCATGTTGTGTTTTGGGGCATTTCCTGTCGGGGGCTCTAGGCCTACCCACACAAGTGAGGTATCATTTGTATCGGGAGACTTGGGGGAACGCTGGGTGGAAGGAAATTTGTGGCTCCTCTGAGATTCTAGAACTTTCTGTCACCGAAATGTGAGGAAAATGTGTTTTTTTATCCACATTTTGAGGTTTGCAAAGGATTCTGGGTAACAGAACCTGGTCAGAGCCCCACAAGTCACCCCATCTTGGATTCCCCTAGGTCTCTAGTTTTCAAAAATGCACAGGTTTGGTAGGTTTCCCTAGGTGCCGGCTCAGCTAGAGGCCAAAATCTACAGGTAGGCACTTTGCAAAAAACAACTCTGTTTTCTGTCAACAAATGGGATGTGTCCACGTTTTGTTTTGGGGCATTTCCTGTCGCGGGCGCTAGGCCTACCCACACAAGTGAGGTATCATTTTTATCGGGAGACTTAGGGGAACGCTGCGTGGAAGGAAATTTGTGGCTCCTCTGAGATTCTAGAACTTTCTGTCACCGAAATGTGAGGAAAATTTGTTGTTTTAGCCACATTTTGAGGTTTGCAAAGGATTCTGGGTAACAGAATCTGGTCAGAGCCCCACAAGTCACCCCATCTTGGATCCCCCTAGTTCTCTAGTTTTCAAAAATGCACAGGTTTGGAATGTTTCCCTATGTGCCGGATGAGCTAGATGCCAAAATCTACAGGTAGGCACTTTGCAAAAAACAGCTCTGTTTTCTGTCAAAAAATGGGATGTGTCCACGTTGTGTTTTGGGGCATTTCCTGTAGCGGGCTCTAGGCCTACCCACACAAGTGAGGTATCATTTGTATCTGGAGACTTGGGGGAACGCTGGGTGGAAGGACATTTGTGGCTCCTCTCAGATTCCAGAACTTTCTGTCACCGAAATGTGAGGAAAACGTGTTTTTTTTGCCACATTTTGAGGTTTGCAAATGATTCTGGGTAACAGAACCTGGTCAGAGCCCCACAAGTCACCCCATCTTGGATTCCCCTATGTCTCTAGTTTTCAAAAATGCACAGGTTTGGTAGGTTTCCCTAGCTGCCGGCTGAGCTAGGGGCCAAAATCTACAGGTAGGCACTTTGCAAAAAACAACTCTGTTTTCTGTCAAAAAATGGGATGTGTCCCCGTTGTGTTTTGGGGCATTTCCTGTCGCGGGCGCTAGGCCTACCCACACAAGTGAGGTATCATTTGTATCGGGAGACTTGGGGGAACGCTGGGTGGAAGGAAATTTGTGGCTCCTCTCAGATTCCAGAACTTTCTGTCACCGAAATGTGAGGAAAACAAGTTATTTTAGCCACATTTTGAGGTTTGCAAAGGATTCTGGGTAACAGAACCTGGTCAGAGCCCCACAAGTCACCCCATCCTGGATTCCCCTGGGTCTCTAGTTTTCAAAAATGCACAGGTTTGGTAGGTTTCCCTAGGTGCCGGCTGAGCTAGAGGCCAAAATCTACAGGTAGGCACTTTGCAAAAAACAGCTGTTTTC
This sequence comes from Pleurodeles waltl, assembly GCF_031143425.1. Taxonomy (NCBI): domain Eukaryota; kingdom Metazoa; phylum Chordata; class Amphibia; order Caudata; family Salamandridae; genus Pleurodeles; species Pleurodeles waltl. The sequence continues at coordinate 414,005,613 of NC_090447.1, forward strand.
TGTCAAAAAATGGGATGTGTCCATGTTGTGTTTTGGGGCATTTCCTGTCGGGGGCTCTAGGCCTACCCACACAAGTGAGGTATCATTTGTATCGGGAGACTTGGGGGAACGCTGGGTGGAAGGAAATTTGTGGCTCCTCTCAGATTCCAGAACTTTCTGTCACCGAAATGTGAGGAAAACGTGTTTTTTTAGCCACATTTTGAGGTTTGCAAAGGATTCTGGGTAACAGAACCTGGTCAGAGCCCCACAAGTCACCCCATCTTGGATTCCCCTCGGTCTCTAGTTTTAAAAAATGCACAAGTTTGGTAGGTTTTCCTAGGTGCCGGCTGAGCTAGAGGCCAAAATCTACAGGTAGGCACTTTGCAAAAAACAACTCTGTTTTCTGTCAACAAATGGGATGTGTCCACGTTGTGTTTTGGGGCATTTCCTGTTGCGGGCCCTAGGCCTACCCAGACAAGTGAGGTATCATTTTTATCGGGAGACTTAGGGGAAAGCTGCGTGGAAGGAAATTCGTGGCTCCTCTGAGATTCTAGAACTTTCTGTCACCGAAATGTGAGGAAAATGTTTTTTTTTAGGCACATTTTGAGGTTTGCAAAGGATTCTGGGTAACAGAATCTGGTGAGAGCCCCACAAGTCACCCCATCTTGGATCCCCCTAGGTCTCTAGTTTTCAAAAATGCACAGGTTTGGTAGGTTTCCCTATGTGCCGGATGAGCTAGAGGCCAAAATCTACAGGTAGGCACTTTGCAAAAAACAGCTCTGTTTTCTGTCAAAATATGGGATGTGTCCACGTTGTGTTTTGGGGCATTTCCTGTTGCGGGCGCTAAGCCTACCCACACAAGTGAGGTATCATTTGTATCGGGAGACTTGGGGGAACGCTGGGTGGAAGGAAATTTGTGGCTCCTCTCAGATTCCAGAACTTTCTGTCACTGAAATGTGAGGAAAACGTGTTATTTTAGCCACATTTTGAGGTTTGCAAAGGATTCTGGGTAACAGAACCTGGTCAGAGCCCCACAAGTCAACCCATCGTGGATTCCCCTAGGTCTCTAGTTTTCAAAAATGCACAGGTTTGGTAGGTTTCCCTAGCTGCCGGCTGAGCTAGGGGCCAAAATCTACAGGTAGGCACTTTGCAAAAAACACCTCTGTTTTCTGTCAAAAAATGGGATGTGTCCCCGTTGTGTTTTGGGGCATTTCCTGTCGCGGGCGCTAGGCCTACCCACACAAGTGAGGTATCATTTGTATCGGGAGACTTGGGGGAACGCTGGGTGGAAGGAAATTTGTGGCTCCTCTCAGATTCCAGAACTTTCTGTCACCGAAATGTGAGGAAAACAAGTTATTTTAGCCACATTTTGAGGTTTGCAAAGGATTCTGGGTAACAGAACCTGGTCAGAGCCCCACAAGTCACCCCATCCTGGATTCCCCTGGGTCTCTAGTTTTCAAAAATGCACAGGTTTGGTAGGTTTCCCTAGGTGCCGGCTGAGCTAGAGGCCAAAATCTACAGGTAGGCACTTTGCAAAAAACAGCTCTGTTTTCTGTCAAAAAATGGGATGTGTCCATGTTGTGTTTTGGGGCATTTCCTGTCGGGGGCTCTAGGCCTACCCACACAAGTGAGGTATCATTTGTATCGGGAGACTTGGGGGAACGCTGGGTGGAAGGAAATTTGTGGCTCCTCTCAGATTCCAGAACTTTCTGTCACCGAAATGTGAGGAAAACGTGTTTTTTTAGCCACATTTTGAGGTTTGCAAAGGATTCTGGGTAACAGAACCTGGTCAGAGCCCCACAAGTGACCCCATCTTGGATTCCCCTCGGTCTCTAGTTTTAAAAAATGCACAAGTTTGGTAGGTTTTCCTAGGTGCCGGCTGAGCTAGAGGCCAAAATCTACAGGTAGGCACTTTGCAAAAAACAACTCTGTTTTCTGTCAACAAATGGGATGTGTCCACGTTGTGTTTTGGGGCATTTCCTGTTGCGGGCCCTAGGCCTACCCAGACAAGTGAGGTATCATTTTTATCGGGAGACTTAGGGGAAAGCTGCGTGGAAGGAAATTCGTGGCTCCTCTGAGATTCTAGAACTTTCTGTCACCGAAATGTGAGGAAAATGTTTTTTTTTAGGCACATTTTGAGGTTTGCAAAGGATTCTGGGTAACAGAATCTGGTGAGAGCCCCACAAGTCACCCCATCTTGGATCCCCCTAGGTCTCTAGTTTTCAAAAATGCACAGGTTTGGTAGATTTCCCTATGTGCCGGATGAGCTAGAGGCCAAAATCTACAGGTAGGCACTTTGCAAAAAACAGCTCTGTTTTCTGTCAAAAAATGGGATGTGTCCACGTTGTGTTTTGGGGCATTTCCTGTTGCGGGCGCTAAGCCTACCCACACAAGTGAGGTATCATTTGTATCGGGAGACTTGGGGGAACGCTGGGTGGAAGGAAATTTGTGGCTCTTCTCAGATTCCAGAACTTTCTGTCACCGAAATGTGAGGAAAACGTGTTATTTTAACCACATTTTGAGGTTTGCAAAGGATTCTGGGTAACAGAACCTGGTCAGAGCCCCACAAGTCAACCCATCGTGGATTCCCCTAGGTCTCTAGTTTTCAAAAATGCACAGGGTTGGTAGGTTTCCATAGGTGCCGGCTGAGCTAGAGGCCAAAATCTACAGGTAGGCACTTTGCAAAAAACAGCTCTGTTTTCTGTCAAAAAATTGGATGTGTCCACGTTGTGTTTTGGGGCATTTCCTGTCGCGGGCGCTAGGCCTACCCACTCAAGTGAGGTATCATTTTTTATGGGGAGACTTGGGGGAACGCTGGGTGGAAGGAAATTTGTGGCTCCTCTCAGATTCCAGAACTTTCTGTCACCGAAATGTGAGGAAAACGTGTTATTTTAGCCACATTTTGAGGTTTGAAAAGGATTCTGGGAAACAGAACCTGGTCAGAGCCCCACAAGTCACCCCATCTGGGATTCCCCTAGGTCTATAGTTTTCAAAAATGCACAGGTTTGCTAGGTTTCGCTAGGTGCCGGCTGAGCTAGAGGACAAAATCTACAGGTAGGCACTTTGCAAAAAACAGCTCTGTTTTCTGTCAAAAAATGGGATGTGTCCATGTTGTGTTTTGGGGCATTTCCTGTCGCGGGCGCTAGGCCTACCCACACAAGTGAGGTATCATTTTTATCGGGAGACTTGGGGGAACGCTGGGTGGAAGGCAATTTGTGGCTCCTCTCAGATTCCAGAACTTTCTGTCACCAAAATGTGAGGAAAATGTGTTTTTTTAGCCACATTTTGAGGTTTGCAAAGGATTCTGGGTAACAGAACCTGGTCAGAGGCCCACAAGTCACCCCATCTTGGATTCCCCTAGGTCTCTAGTTTTAAAAAATGCACAGGTTTCCCCATTCCCCTAGGTCTCTAGTTTTAAAAAATGCACAGGTTTCCCCTTTCACAGCTCTGTTTTCTGTCAAAAAATGGGATGTGTCCATGTTGTGTTTTGGGGCATTTCCTGTCGCGGGCGCTAGGCCTACCCACACAAGTGAGAAGAATCAAAGAAAACTTGTCGTGCCCTTGAGAAGGCCTGGCGCAAGGACCACACCGCTGACAACATGACCGCCCTCAAGAACGCTACACGCGAACACCACCACCTGATCCGCACTGCCAAAAGGAACTTTTTCACCGACAGACTAGACAAAAACAGCCACAACAGCAGAGAACTCTTCAGCATCGTCAAAGAGTTCTCCAACCCCAGCGCCAGCGCCAACGCCGTCACGCCCTCACAGGATTTGTGCGAATCCCTCGCCACTTTCTTCCATCGCAAGATCAGCGACCTCCACGACAGCTTTGGACACCAGACCCAACCATACACCACTGAACCCGCTTCCCCGGACATCACCCTCAACAACTGGACCCACATCAACACGGAAGAAACCAAATCCATCATGAACTCTATCCACTCCGGCGCCCCTTCGGACCCCTGCCCGCACTTCATCTTTAACAAAGCCGACAACATCATCGCCCCGCACCTCCAGACCGTCATCAACTCTTCTTTTTCTTCTGCTACCTTCCCCGAATGCTGGAAGCACGCTGAAGTCAACGCCCTACTAAAGAAACCTACGGCTGACCCAAGCGACCTGAAAAACTTCCGCCCCATCTCTCTTCTACCTTTCCCAGCCAAGGTAATAGAAAAGACCGTCAACAAACAGCTGACCACCTTCCTGGAAGACAACAACCTGCTCGACCCTTCACAAACCGGATTCCGAACCAACCACAGCACGGAAACCGCCCTCATCTCAGTCACAGACGACATCAGAACCCTGATGGACAACGGTGAAACAGTCGCCCTCATTCTCCTCGACCTCTCGGCTGCCTTTGACACCGTCTGTCACCGCACCCTAATCACCCGCCTACGCTCCACCGGGATCCAAGGCCAGGCCCTGGACTGGATCGCCTCCTTCCTCGCTAACCGCTCCCAAAGAGTTTACCTCCCTACGTTTCGCTCAGAACCCACCAAGATCATCTGCGGCGTACCTCAAGGCTCATCGCTCAGCCCGACACTCTTCAATGTCTACATGAGCCCCCTCGCCGACATCGTACGCAAGCACGACATCATCATCACCTCCTACGCCGACGACACCCAACTTGTACTCTCCCTCACCAAGGACCCCGCCAGCGCCAAGACCAACCTACAAGAGGGTATGAAGGACGTCGCAGATTGGATGAGGCTCAGCCGCCTAAAGCTGAACTCTGAAAAAACGGAAGTCCTCATCCTCGGCAACACCCCGTCCGCCTGGGACGACTCCTGGTGGCCCACGGCCCTCGGCACCGCACCGACCCCCGCAGACCACGCCCGCAACCTCGGCTTCATCTTGGACCCTCTTCTCACCATGACCAAGCAAGTCAACGCCGTGTCCTCCGCCTGCTTCCTCACTCTCCGCATGCTCCGTAAGATCTTCCGCTGGATCCCCGCCGACACCAGAAAAACCGTGACCCACGCCCTCGTCACGAGCCGCCTGGACTACGGCAACACCCTCTACGCCGGGACCACAGCCAAACTCCAAAACCGCCTGCAACGCATCCAAAACGCCTCGGCCCGCCTCATCCTCGACGTACCCCGCAACAGCCACATCTCCGCACACCTGAGACACCTGCATTGGCTCCCAGTCAGCAAAAGGATCACCTTTCGTCTTCTCACCCACGCACACAAAGCCCTCCACAACAAGGGACCGGAATACCTCAACAGACGCCTCAGCTTCTACGTCCCCACCCGCCCCCTCCGCTCCGCTGGCCTCGCACTTGCTGCCGTCCCTCGCACCCGCCGCTCCACGGCGGGTGGGAGATCTTTCTCCTTCCTGGCGGCCAAGACCTGGAACTCCCTCCCCACCAGCCTCAGGACCACCCAGGACCACTCCGCTTTCCGGAGACTCCTAAAGACTTGGCTGTTCGAGCAGCGATAACCCCCCCTTTCCCCCCTAGCGCCTTGAGACCCGCACGGGTGAGTAGCGCGCTTTATAAATGTTAATGATTTGATTTGATTTGATTTGATTTGATATGAAATTTGTGGCTCCTCTCAGATTCCAGAACTTTGTGTCACCGAAATGTGTGGAAAACGTGTTATTTTAGCCACATTTTGAGGTTTGCAAAGGATTCTGGATAACAGAACCTGGTCAGAGCCCTACAAGTCACCCCATCTTGAATTCCCCTAGGTCTCCAGTTTAACAAAAAGGCACAGGTTTGGTAGGTTTCCCTAGGTGCCGGCTGAGCTAGAGGCCAAAACCTACAGGTAGGCACTTTGCAAAAAACAGCTCTGTTTTCTGTCAAAAAATGGGATGTGTCCATGTTGTGTTTTGGGGCATTTCCTGTCGCGGGCGCTAGGCCTACCCACATAAGTGAGGTATCATTTTTATCGGGAGACTTGGGGGAACGCTGGGTGGAAGGAAATTTGTGGCTCCTCTCAGATTCCAGAACTTTCTGTCACCAAAATGTGAGGAAAATGTGTTTTTTTAGCCACATTTTGAGGTTTGCAAAGGATTCTGGGTAACAGAACCTGGTCAGAGGCCCACAAGTCACCCCATCTTGGATTCCCCTAGGTCTCTAGTTTTCAAAAATGCACAGGTTTGGTAGGTTTCACTAGGTGCCGGCTGAGCTAGAGGCCAAAATCTACAGGTAGGCACTTAGCAAAAAACAACTCTGTTTTCTGTCAAAAAATAGGATGTGTCCACGTTGTGTTTTGGGGCATTTCCTGTCGCGGGCGCTAGGCCTACCCTCACAAGTGAGGTATCATTTGTATCGGGAGACTTGGGGGAACGCTGGATGGAAGGACATTTGTGGCTCCTCTCAGATTCCAGAACTTTCTGTCACCGAAATGTGAGGAAAACGTGTTTTTTTAGCCACATTTTGAGGTTTGCAAAGGATTCTGGGTAACAGAACCTGGTCAGAGCCCCACAAGTCACCCCATCTTGGATTCCCCTCGGTCTCTAGTTTTTAAAAATGCACAGGTTTGGTAGGTTTTCCTAGGTGCCGGCTGAGCTAGAGGCCAAAATCTACAGGTAGGCACTTTGCAAAAAACAACTCTGTTTTCTGTCAACAAATGGGATGTGTCCACGTTGTGTTTTGGGGCATTTCCTGTCGCGGGCGCTAGGCCAACCCACACAAGTGAGGTATCATTTTTATCGGGAGACTTAGGGGAAAGCTGCGTGGAAGGAAATTCGTGGCTCCTCTGAGATTCTAGAACTTTCTGTCACCGAAATGTGAGGAAAATGTGTTTTTTTAGCCACATTTTGAGGTTTGCAAAGGATTCTGGGTAACAGAATCTGGTCAGAGCCCCACAAGTCACCCCATCTTGGATCCCCCTAGGTCTCTAGTTTTCAAAAATGCACAGGTTTGGTAGGTTTCCCTATGTGCCGGATGAGCTAGAGGCCAAAATCTACAGGTAGGCACTTTGCAAAAAACAGCTCTGTTTTCTGTCAAAAAATGGGATGTGTCCACGTTGTGTTTTGGGGCATTTCCTGTTGCGGGCGCTAAGCCTACCCACACAAGTGAGGTATCATTTGTATCGGGAGACTTGGGGGAACGCTGGGTGGAAGGAAATTTGTGGCTCCTCTCAGATTCCAGAACTTTCTGTCACCGAAATGTGAGGAAAACGTGTTATTTTAGCCATATTTTGAGGTTTGAAAAGGATTCTGGGTAACAGAACCTGGTCAGAGCCCCACAAGTCACCCCATCTGGGATTCCCCTAGGTCTCTAGTTTTCAAAAATGCACAGGTTTGCTAGGTTTCGCTGGGTGCCGGCTGAGCTAGAGGCCCAAATCTACAGGTAGGCACTTTGCAAAAAACAGCTCTGTTTTCTGTCAACAAATGGGATGTGTCCACGTTGTGTTTTGGGGCATTTCCTGTCGCGGGAGCTAGGCCTACCCACATGAGTGAGGTATCATTTTTATCGGGAGACTTGGGGGAACGCTGGGTGGAAGGAAATTTGTGGCTCCTCTCAGATTCCAGAACTTTGTGTCACCGAAATGTGAGGAAAACGTGTTATTTTAGCCACATTTTGAGGTTTGCAAAGGATTCTGGGTAACAGAACCTGGTCAGAGCCCTACAAGTCACCCCATCTTGGATTCCCCTAGGTCTCCAGTTTAACAAAAAGGCACAGGTTTGGTAGGTTTCCCTAGGTGCCGGCTGAGCTAGAGGCCAAAACCTACAGGTAGGCACTTTGCAAAAAACAGCTCTGTTTTCTGTCAAAAAATGGGATGTGTCCACGTTGTGTTTTGGGGCATTTCCTGTTGCGGGCGCTAAGCCTACCCACACAAGCGAGGTATCATTTGTATCGGGAGACTTGGGGGAACGCTGGGTGGAAGGAAATTTGTGGCTCCTCTGAGATTCTAGAACTTTCTGTCACCGAAATGTGAGGAAAATGTGTTTTTTTATCCACATTTTGAGGTTTGCAAAGGATTCTGGGTAACAGAACCTGGTCAGAGCCCCACAAGTCACCCCATCTTGGATTCCCCTAGGTCTCTAGTTTTCAAAAATGCACAGGTTTGGTAGGTTTTCCTAGGTGCCGGCTCAGCTAGAGGCCAAAATCTACAGGTAGGCACTTTGCAAAAAACAACTCTGTTTTCTGTCAACAAATGGGATGTGTCCACGTTTTGTTTTGGGGCATTTCCTGTCGTGGGCGCTAGGCCTACCCACACAAGTGAGGTATCATTTTTATCGGGAGACTTAGGGGAACGCTGCGTGGAAGGAAATTTGTGGCTCCTCTGAGATTCTAGAACTTTCTGTCACCGAAATGTGAGGAAAATTTGTTGTTTTAGCCACATTTTGAGGTTTGCAAAGGATTCTGGGTAACAGAATCTGGTCAGAGCCCCACAAGTCACCCCATCTTGGATCCCCCTAGTTCTCTAGTTTTCAAAAATGCACAGGTTTGGAATGTTTCCCTATGTGCCGGATGAGCTAGATGCCAAAATCTACAGGTAGGCACTTTGCAAAAAACAGCTCTGTTTTCTGTCAAAAAATTGGATGTGTCCACGTTGTGTTTTGGGGCATTTCCTGTAGCGGGCTCTAGGCCTACCCACACAAGTGAGGTATCATTTGTATCTGGAGACTTGGGGGAACGCTGGGTGGAAGGACATTTGTGGCTCCTCTCAGATTCCAGAACTTTCTGTCACCGAAATGTGAGGAAAACGTGTTTTTTTAGCCACATTTTGAGGTTTGCAAAGGATTCTGGGTAACAGAACCTGGTCAGAGCCCCACAAGTCACCCCATCTTGGATTCCCCTATGTCTCTAGTTTTAAAAAATGCACAGGTTTGGTAGGTTTCCCTAGGTGCCGGCTGAGCTAGAGGCCAAAATCTACAGGTAGGCACTTTGCAAAAAACAGCTTTGTTTTCTGTCAAAAAATGGGATGTGTCCACAATTGTGTTTTGGGGCATTTCCTGTCGTGGGCGCTAGGCCTACCCACACAAGTGAGGAATCATTTGTATCGGGAGACGTGGGGGAACGCTGGGTGGAAGGAAATTTGTGGCTCCTCTCAGATTCCAGAACTTTCTATCACCGAAATGTGAGGAAAACCTGTTATTTTAGCCACATTTTGAGGTTTGCAAAGGATTCTGGGTAACAGAACCTGGTCAGAGTCCCACAAGTCACCCCATCTTGGATCCCCCTAGGTCTCTAGTTTTCAAAAATGCACAGGTTTGGTAGGTTTCCCTAGGTGCCGGCTGAGCTAGAGACCAAAACCTACAGGTAGGCACTTTGCAAAAAACAGCTCTGTTTTCTGTCAAAAAATGGGATGTGTCCATGTTGTGTTTTGGGGCATTTCCTGTCGCGGGCGCTAGGCCTACCCACACAAGTGAGGTATAATTTTTATCGGGAGACTTGGGGGAACGCTGGGTGGAAGGAAATTTGTGGCTCCTCTCAGATTCCAGAACTTTCCGTCACCGAAATGTGAGGAAAACGTGTTATTTTAGCCACATTTTGAGGTTTGAAAAGGATTCTGGGTAACAGAACCTGGTCATAGCCCCACAAGTCACCCCATCTGGGATTCCCCTAGGTCTCTAGTTTTAAAAAATGCACAGGTTTTTTTAGGTTTCGCTGGGTGCCGGCTGAGCTAGAGGCAAAAATCTACAGGTAGGCACTTTGCAAATAACAGCTCTGTTTTCTGTCAACAAATGGGATGTGTCCACGTTGTGTTTTGGGGCATTTCCTGTTGCGGGCGCTAGGCCTACCCACATGAGTGAGGTATCATTTTTATCGGGAGACTTGGGGGAATGCTGCGTGGAAGGAAATTTGTGGTTCCTCTGAGATTTCAGAACTTTCTGTTACCGAAATGTGAGGAAAATGTGTTTTGCTAGCCACATTTTGAGGTTTGCAAAGGATTCTGGGTAACAGAACCTGGTCAGAGCCCCACAAGTCACCCCATCTGGGATCCCCCTAGGTCTCTAGTTTTAAAAAATGCACAGGTTTGGTAGGTTTCCCTATGTGCCGGATGAGCTAGAGGCCAAAATCTACAGGTAGGCAGTTTGCTAAAAACAACTCTGTTTTCTGTCAAAAAATGGGATGGTTCCACGTTGTGTTTTGGGGCATTTCCTGTTGCGGGCGCTAGGCCTACCCACACAAGTGAGGTATCATTTGTATCAGGAGACTTGGGGGAACGCTGGGTGGAAGGAAATTTGTGGCTCCTCTCAGATTCCAGAACTTTTTGTCACCGAAATGTGAGGAAAATGTGTTTTTTAGCCACATTTTGAGGTTTGCAAAGGATTCTGGGTAACAGAACCTGGTCAGAGCCCAACAAGTCACCCCATCCTGGATTCCCCTAGGTCTCTAGTTTTCAAAAATGCACGGGTTTGGTAGGTTTCCCTATGTGCGGGATGATCTAGAGGCCAAAATCTACAGGTAGGCACTTTGCAAAAAACAGCTTTGTTTTCTGTCAAAAAATGGGATGTGTCCACGTTGTGTTTTGGGGCATTTCCTGTCGTGGGCGCTAGGCCTACCCACACAAGTGAGGTATCATTTGTATCGGGAGACGTGGGGGAACGCTGGGTGGAAGGAAATTTGTGGCTCCTCTCAGATTCCAGAACTTTCTATCACCGAAATGTGAGGAAAACGTGTTATTTTTGCCACATTTTGAGGTTTGCAAAGGATTCTGGGTAACAGAACCTGGTCAGAGTCCCACAAGTCACCACATCTTGGATCCCCCTAGGTCTCTAGTTTTCAAAAATGCACAGGTTTGGTAGGTTTCCCTATGTGCCGGATGAGCTAGAGGCCAAAATCTACAGGTAGGCAGTTTGCAAAAAAGAACTCTGTTTTCTGTCAAAAAATGGGATGTGTCCACATTGTGTTTTGGGGCATTTCCTGTCGCGGGCGCTAGGCCTACCCACACAAGTGAGGTATCATTTGTATCGGGAGACTTGGGGGAACGCTGGGTGGAAGGAAATTTGTGGCTCCTCTCAGATTCCAGAACTTTCTGTAACCGAAATGTGAGGAAAACGTGTTTTTTTAGCCACATTTTGATGTTTGCAAAGGATTCTGGGTAAGAGAACCTGGTCAGAGCCCCACAAGTCACCCCATCTTGGATTCCCCTAGGTCTCTAGTTTTCAAAAATGCACAGGTTTGGTAGGTTTCCCTAGGTGCCGGCTGAGCTAGAGGCCAAAATCTACAGGTAGGCACTTTGCAAAAAACAACTCTGTTTTCTGTCAACAAATGGGATGTGTCAACGTTGTGTTTTGGGGCATTTCCTGTCGCGGGCGCCTGGCCTACCCATACAAGTGTGGTATCATTTTTATCGGGAGACTTAGGGGAACACTGCGTGGAAGGAAATTCGTGGCTCCTCTGAGATTCTAGAACTTTCTGTCACCGAAATGTGTGGAAAATGTGTTTTTTTAGCCACATTTTGAGGTTTGCAAAGGATTCTGGGTAACAGAATCTGGTCAGAGCCCCACAAGTCACCCCATCTTGGATCCCCCTAGGTCTCTAGTTTTCAAAAATGCACAGGTTTGGTAGGTTTCCCTATGTGCCGGATGAGCTAGAGGCCAAAATCTACAGGTAGGCACTTTGCAAAAAACAGCTCTGTTTTCTGTAAAAAAATGGGATGTGTCCACGTTGTGTTTTGGGGCATTTCCTGTTGCGGGCGCTAAGCCTACCCACACAAGTGAGGTATCATTTGTATCGGGAGACTTGGGGGAACGCTGGGTGGAAGGAAATTTGTGGCTCCTCTGAGATTCTAGAACTTTCTGTCACCGAAATGTGAGGAAAATTGGTTTTTTTATCCACATTTTGAGGTTTGCAAAGGATTCTGGGTAACAGAACCTGGTCAGAGCCCCACAAGTCACCCCATCTTGGATTCCCCTAGGTCTCTAGTTTTCAAAAATGCACAGGTTTGGTAGGTTTTCCTAGGTGCCGGCTCAGCTAGAGGCCAAAATCTACAGGTAGGCACTTTGCAAAAAACAACTCTGTTTTCTGTCAACAAATGGGATGTGTCCACGTTTTGTTTTGGGGCATTTCCTGTCGCGGGCGCTAGGCCTACCCACACAAGTGAGGTATCATTTTTATCGGGAGACTTAGGGGAACGCTGCGTGGAAGGAAATTTGTGGCTCCTCTGAGATTCTAGAACTTTCTGTCACCGAAATGTGAGGAAAATTTGTTGTTTTAGCCACATTTTGAGGTTTGCAAAGGATTCTGGGTAACAGAATCTGGTCAGAGCCCCACAAGTCACCCCATCTTGGATCCCCCTAGTTCTCTAGTTTTCAAAAATGCACAGGTTTGGAATGTTTCCCTATGTGCCGGATGAGCTAGATGCCAAAATCTACAGGTAGGCACTTTGCAAAAAACAGCTCTGTTTTCTGTCAAAAAATTGGATGTGTCCACGTTGTGTTTTGGGGCATTTCCTGTAGCGGGCTCTAGGCCTACCCACACAAGTGAGGTATCATTTGTATCTGGAGACTTGGGGGAACGCTGGGTGGAAGGACATTTGTGGCTCCTCTCAGATTCCAGAACTTTCTGTCACCGAAATGTGAGGAAAACGTGTTTTTTTAGCCACATTTTGAGGTTTGCAAAGGATTCCGGGTAACAGAACCTGGTCAGAGCCCCACAAGTCACCCCATCTTGGATTCCCCTATGTCTCTAGTTTTCAAAAATGCACAGGTTTGGTAGGTTTCCTAGGTGCCGGCTGAGCTAGGGGCCACAATCTACAGGTAGGCACTTTGCAAAAAACACCTCTGTTTTCTGTCAAAAAATGGGATGTGTCCCCGTTGTGTTTTGGGGCATTTCCTGTCGCGGGCGCTAGGCCTACCCACACAAGTGAGGTATCATTTGTATCGGGAGACTTGGGGGAACTCTGGGTGGAAGGAAATTTGTGGCTCCTCTGAGCTTCTAGAACTTTCTGTCACCGAAATGTGAGGAAAATGTGTTTTTTTATCCACATTTTGAGGTTTGCAAAGGATTCTGGGTAACAGAACCTGGTCAGAGCCCCACAAGTCACCCCATCTTGGATTCCCCTAGGTCTCTAGTTTTCAAAAATGCACAGGTTTGGTAGGTTTCCCTAGGTGCCGGCTCAGCTAGAGGCCAAAATCTACAGGTAGGCACTTTGCAAAAAACAACTCTGTTTTCTGTCAACAAATGGGATGTGTCCACGTTTTGTTTTGGGGCATTTCCTGTCGCGGGCGCTAGGCCTACCCACACAAGTGAGGTATCATTTTTATCGGGAGACTTAGGGGAACGCTGCGTGGAAGGAAATTTGTGGCTCCTCTGAGATTCTAGAACTTTCTGTCACCGAAATGTGAGGAAAATTTGTTGTTTTAGCCACATTTTGAGGTTTGCAAAGGATTCTGGGTAACAGAATCTGGTCAGAGCCCCACAAGTCACCCCATCTTGGATCCCCCTAGTTCTCTAGTTTTCAAAAATGCACAGGTTTGGAATGTTTCCCTATGTGCCGGATGAGCTAGATGCCAAAATCTACAGGTAGGCACTTTGCAAAAAACAGCTCTGTTTTCTGTTAAAAAATGGGATGTGTCCACGTTGTGTTTTGGGGCATTTCCTGTAGCGGGCTCTAGGCCTACCCACACAAGTGAGGTATCATTTGTATCTGGAGACTTGGGGGAACGCTGGGTGGAAGGACATTTGTGGCTCCTCTCAGATTCCAGAACTTTCTGTCACCGAAATGTGAGGAAAATGTGTTTTTTTATCCACATTTTGAGGTTTGCAAAGGATTCTGGGTAACAGAACCTGGTCAGAGCCCCACAAGTCACCCCATCTTGGATTCCCCTAGGTCTCTAGTTTTCAAAAATGCACAGGTTTGGTAGGTTTCCCTAGGTGCCGGCTCAGCTAGAGGCCAAAATCTACAGGTAGGCACTTTGCAAAAAACAACTCTGTTTTCTGTCAACAAATGGGATGTGTCCACGTTTTGTTTTGGGGCATTTCCTGTCGCGGGCGTTAGGCCTACCCACACAAGTGAGGTATCATTTTTATCGGGAGACTTAGGGGAACGCTGCGTGGAAGGAAATTTGTGGCTCCTCTGAGATTCTAGAACTTTCTGTCACCGAAATGTGAGGAAAATTTGTTGTTTTAGCCACATTTTGAGGTTTGCAAAGGATTCTGGGTAACAGAATCTGGTCAGAGCCCCACAAGTCACCCCATCTTGGATCCCCCTAGTTCTCTAGTTTTCAAAAATGGACAGGTTTGGAATGTTTCCCTATGTGCCGGATGAGCTAGATGCCAAAATCTACAGGTAGGCACTTTGCAAAAAACAGCTCTGTTTTCTGTCAAAAAATGGGATGTGTCCACGTTGTGTTTTGGGGCATTTCCTGTAGCGGGCTCTAGGCCTACCCACACAAGTGAGGTATCATTTGTATCTGGAGACTTGGGGGAACGCTGGGTGGAAGGACATTTGTGGCTCCTCTCAGATTCCAGAACTTTCTGTCACCGAAATGTGAGGAAAACGTGTTTTTTTTGCCACATTTTGAGGTTTGCAAATGATTCTGGGTAACAGAACCTGGTCAGAGCCCCACAAGTCACCCCATCTTGGATTCCCCTATGTCTCTAGTTTTCAAAAATGCACAGGTTTGGTAGGTTTCCCTAGCTGCCGGCTGAGCTAGGGGCCAAAATCTACAGGTAGGCACTTTGCAAAAAACACCTCTGTTTTCTGTCAAAAAATGGGATGTGTCCCCGTTGTGTTTTGGGGCATTTCCTGTCGCGGGCGCTAGGCCTACCCACACAAGTGAGGTATCATTTGTATCGGGAGACTTGGGGGAACGCTGGGTGGAAGGAAATTTGTGGCTCCTCTCAGATTCCAGAACTTTCTGTCACCGAAATGTGAGGAAAACGTGTTTTTTTAGCCACATTTTGAGGTTTGCAAAGGATTCTGGGTAACAGAACCTGGTCAGAGCCCCACAAGTCACCCCATCTTGGATTCCCCTCGGTCTCTAGTTTTAAAAAATGCACAAGTTTGGTAGGTTTTCCTAGGTGCCGGCTGAGCTAGAGGCCAAAATCTACAGGTAGGCACTTTGCAAAAAACAACTCTGTTTTCTGTCAACAAATGGGATGTGTCCACGTTGTGTTTTGGGGCATTTCCTGTTGCGGGCCCTAGGCCTACCCAGACAAGTGAGGTATCATTTTTATCGGGAGACTTAGGGGAAAGCTGCGTGGAAGGAAATTCGTGGCTCCTCTGAGATTCTAGAACTTTCTGTCACCGAAATGTGAGGAAAATGTTTTTTTTTAGGCACATTTTGAGGTTTGCAAAGGATTCTGGGTAACAGAATCTGGTGAGAGCCCCACAAGTCACCCCATCTTGGATCCCCCTAGGTCTCTAGTTTTCAAAAATGCACAGGTTTGGTAGGTTTCCCTATGTGCCGGATGAGCTAGAGGCCAAAATCTACAGGTAGGCACTTTGCAAAAAACAGCTCTGTTTTCTGTCAAAATATGGGATGTGTCCACGTTGTGTTTTGGGGCATTTCCTGTTGCGGGCGCTAAGCCTACCCACACAAGTGAGGTATCATTTGTATCGGGAGACTTGGGGGAACGCTGGGTGGAAGGAAATTTGTGGCTCCTCTCAGATTCCAGAACTTTCTGTCACCGAAATGTGAGGAAAACGTGTTATTTTAGCCACATTTTGAGGTTTGCAAAGGATTCTGGGTAACAGAACCTGGTCAGAGCCCCACAAGTCAACCCATCGTGGATTCCCCTAGGTCTCTAGTTTTCAAAAATGCACAGGTTTGGTAGGTTTCCCTAGCTGCCGGCTGAGCTAGGGGCCAAAATCTACAGGTAGGCACTTTGCAAAAAACACCTCTGTTTTCTGTCAAAAAATGGGATGTGTCCCCGTTGTGTTTTGGGGCATTTCCTGTCGCGGGCGCTAGGCCTACCCACACAAGTGAGGTATCATTTGTATCGGGAGACTTGGGGGAACGCTGGGTGGAAGGAAATTTGTGGCTCCTCTCAGATTCCAGAACTTTCTGTCACCGAAATGTGAGGAAAACAAGTTATTTTAGCCACATTTTGAGGTTTGCAAAGGATTCTGGGTAACAGAACCTGGTCAGAGCCCCACAAGTCACCCCATCCTGGATTCCCCTGGGTCTCTAGTTTTCAAAAATGCACAGGTTTGGTAGGTTTCCCTAGGTGCCGGCTGAGCTAGAGGCCAAAATCTACAGGTAGGCACTTTGCAAAAAACAGCTCTGTTTTCTGTCAAAAAATGGGATGTGTCCATGTTGTGTTTTGGGGCATTTCCTGTCGGGGGCTCTAGGCCTACCCACACAAGTGAGGTATCATTTGTATCGGGAGACTTGGGGGAACGCTGGGTGGAAGGAAATTTGTGGCTCCTCTCAGATTCCAGAACTTTCTGTCACCGAAATGTGAGGAAAACGTGTTTTTTTAGCCACATTTTGAGGTTTGCAAAGGATTCTGGGTAACAGAATCTGGTGAGAGCCCCACAAGTCACCCCATCTTGGATCCCCCTAGGTCTCTAGTTTTCAAAAATGCACAGGTTTGGTAGGTTTCCCTATGTGCCGGATGAGCTAGAGGCCAAAATCTACAGGTAGGCACTTTGCAAAAAACAGCTCTGTTTTCTGTCAAAATATGGGATGTGTCCACGTTGTGTTTTGGGGCATTTCCTGTTGCGGGCGCTAAGCCTACCCACACAAGTGAGGTATCATTTGTATCGGGAGACTTGGGGGAACGCTGGGTGGAAGGAAATTTGTGGCTCCTCTCAGATTCCAGAACTTTCTGTCACCGAAATGTGAGGAAAACGTGTTATTTTAGCCACATTTTGAGGTTTGCAAAGGATTCTGGGTAACAGAACCTGGTCAGAGCCCCACAAGTCAACCCATCGTGGATTCCCCTAGGTCTCTAGTTTTCAAAAATGCACAGGTTTGGTAGGTTTCCCTATGTGCCGGATGAGCTAGAGGCCAAAATCTACAGGTAGGCACTTTGCAAAAAACAGCTCTGTTTTCTGTCAAAAAATGGGATGTGTCCACGTTGTGTTTTGGGGCATTTCCTGTTGCGGGCGCTAAGCCTACCCACACAAGTGAGGTATCATTTGTATCGGGAGACTTGGGGGAACGCTGGGTGGAAGGAAATTTGTGGCTCCTCTCAGATTCCAGAACTTTCTGTCACCGAAATGTGAGGAAAACGTGTTATTTTAGCCATATTTTGAGGTTTGAAAAGGATTCTGGGTAACAGAACCTGGTCAGAGCCCCACAAGTCACCCCATCTGGGATTCCCCTAGGTCTCTAGTTTTCAAAAATGCACAGGTTTGCTAGGTTTCGCTGGGTGCCGGCTGAGCTAGAGGCCCAAATCTACAGGTAGGCACTTTGCAAAAAACAGCTCTGTTTTCTGTCAACAAATGGGATGTGTCCACGTTGTGTTTTGGGGCATTTCCTGTCGCGGGAGCTAGGCCTACCCACATGAGTGAGGTATCATTTTTATCGGGAGACTTGGGGGAACGCTGGGTGGAAGGAAATTTGTGGCTCCTCTCAGATTCCAGAACTTTGTGTCACCGAAATGTGAGGAAAACGTGTTATTTTAGCCACATTTTGAGGTTTGCAAAGGATTCTGGGTAACAGAACCTGGTCAGAGCCCTACAAGTCACCCCATCTTGGATTCCCCTAGGTCTCCAGTTTAACAAAAAGGCACAGGTTTGGTAGGTTTCCCTAGGTGCCGGCTGAGCTAGAGGCCAAAACCTACAGGTAGGCACTTTGCAAAAAACAGCTCTGTTTTCTGTCAAAAAATGGGATGTGTCCACGTTGTGTTTTGGGGCATTTCCTGTTGCGGGCGCTAAGCCTACCCACACAAGCGAGGTATCATTTGTATCGGGAGACTTGGGGGAACGCTGGGTGGAAGGAAATTTGTGGCTCCTCTGAGATTCTAGAACTTTCTGTCACCGAAATGTGAGGAAAATGTGTTTTTTTATCCACATTTTGAGGTTTGCAAAGGATTCTGGGTAACAGAATCTGGTCAGAGCCCCACAAGTCACCCCATCTTGGATTCCCCTAGGTCTCTAGTTTTCAAAAATGCACAGGTTTGGTAGGTTTTCCTAGGTGCCGGCTCAGGTAGAGGCCAAAATCTACAGGTAGGCACTTTGCAAAAAACAACTCTGTTTTCTGTCAACAAATGGGATGTGTCCACGTTTTGTTTTGGGGCATTTCCTGTCGTGGGCGCTAGGCCTACCCACACAAGTGAGGTATCATTTTTATCGGGAGACTTAGGGGAACGCTGCGTGGAAGGAAATTTGTGGCTCCTCTGAGATTCTAGAACTTTCTGTCACCGAAATGTGAGGAAAATTTGTTGTTTTAGCCACATTTTGAGGTTTGCAAAGGATTCTGGGTAACAGAATCTGGTCAGAGCCCCACAAGTCACCCCATCTTGGATCCCCCTAGTTCTCTAGTTTTCAAAAATGCACAGGTTTGGAATGTTTCCCTATGTGCCGGATGAGCTAGATGCCAAAATCTACAGGTAGGCACTTTGCAAAAAACAGCTCTGTTTTCTGTCAAAAAATGGGATGTGTCCACGTTGTGTTTTGGGGCATTTCCTGTAGCGGGCTCTAGGCCTACCCACACAAGTGAGGTATCATTTGTATCTGGAGACTTGGGGGAACGCTGGGTGGAAGGACATTTGTGGCTCCTCTCAGATTCCAGAACTTTCTGTCACCGAAATGTGAGGAAAACGTGTTTTTTTAGCCACATTTTGAGGTTTGCAAAGGATTCTGGGTAACAGAACCTGGTCAGAGCCCCACAAGTCACCCCATCTTGGATTCCCCTATGTCTCTAGTTTTCAAAAATGCACAGGTTTGGTAGGTTTCCCTAGCTGCCGGTTGAGCTAGGGGCCAAAATCTACAGGTAGGCACTTTGCAAAAAACACCTCTGTTTTCTGTCAAAAAATTGGATGTGTCCCCGTTGTGTTTTGCGGCACTTCCTGTCGCGGGCGCTAGGCCTACCCACACAAGTGAGGTATCATTTGTATCGGGAGACTTGGGGGAACGCTGGGTGGAAGGAAATTTGTGGCTCCTCTCAGATTCGAGAACTTTCTGTCACCGAAATGTGAGGAAAACAAGTTATTTTAGCCACATTTTGAGGTTTGCAAAGGATTCTGGGTAACAGAACCTGGTCAGAGCCCCACAAGTCACCCCATCCTGGATTCCCCTGGGTCTCTAGTTTTTAAAAATGCACAGGTTTGGTAGGTTTCCCTAGGTGCCGGCTGAGCTAGAGGCCAAAATCTACAGGTAGGCACTTTGCAAAAAACAGCTCTGTTTTCTGTCAAAAAATGGGATGTGTCCATGTTGTGTTTTGGGGCATTTCCTGTCGGGGGCTCTAGGCCTACCCACACAAGTGAGGTATCATTTGTATCGGGAGACTTGGGGGAACGCTGGGTGGAAGGAAATTTGTGGCTCCTCTCAGATTCCAGAACTTTCTGTCACCGAAATGTGAGGAAAACGTGTTATTTTAGCCACATTTTGAGGTTTGCAAAGGATTCTGGGTAACAGAACCTGGTCAGAGCCCCACAAGTCACCCCATCTTGGATTCCCCTCGGTCTCTAGTTTTAAAAAATGCACAGGTTTGGTAGGTTTTCCTAGGTGCCGGCTGAGCTAGAGGCCAAAATCTACAGGTAGGCACTTTGCAAAAAACAACTCTGTTTTCCGTCAACAAATGGGATGTGTCCACGTTGTGTTTTGGGGCATTTCCTGTTGCGGGCCCTAGGCCTACCCAGACAAGTGAGGTATCATTTTTATCGGGAGACTTAGGGGAAAGCTGCGTGGAAGGAAATTCGTGGCTCCTCTGAGATTCTAGAACTTTCTGTCACCGAAATGTGAGGAAAATGTTTTTTTTTAGGCACATTTTGAGGTTTGCAAAGCATTCTGGGTAACAGAATCTGGTCAGAGCCCCACAAGTCACCCCATCTTGGATCCCCCTAGGTCTCTAGTTTTCAAAAATGCACAGGTTTGGTAGGTTTCCCTATGTGCCGGATGAGCTAGAGGCCAAAATCTACAGGTAGGCACTTTGCAAAAAACAGCTCTGTTTTCTGTCAAAAAATGGGATGTGTCCACGTTGTGTTTTGGGGCACTTCCTGTTGCGGGCGCTAAGCCTACCCACACAAGTGAGGTATCATTTGTATCGGGAGACTTGGGGGAACGCTGGGTGGAAGGAAATTTGTGGCTCCTCTCAGATTCCAGAACTTTCTGTCACCGAAATGTGAGGAAAACTTGTTATTTTAGCCACATTTTGAGGTTTGCAAAGGATTCTGGGTAACAGAACCTGGTCAGAGCCCCACAAGTCAACCCATCGTGGATTCCCCTAGGTCTCTAGTTTTCAAAAATGCACAGGGTTGGTAGGTTTCCAGAGGTGCCGGCTGAGCTAGAGGCCAAAATCTACAGGTAGGCACTTTGCAAAAAACAGCTCTGTTTTCTGTCAAAAAATTGGATGTGTCCACGTTGTGTTTTGGGGCATTTTCTGTCGCGGGCGCTAGGCCTACCCACACAAGTGAGGTATCATTTTTTATCGGGAGACTTGGGGGAACGCTGGGTGGAAGGAAATTTGTGGCTCCTCTCAGATTCCAGAACTTTCTGTCACCGAAATGTGAGGAAAACGTGTTATTTTAGCCACATTTTGAGGTTTGAAAAGGATTCTGGGTAACAGAACCTGGTCAGAGCCCCACAAGTCACCCCATCTGGGATTCCCCTAGGTCTCTAGTTTTAAAAAATGCACAGGTTTGCTAGGTTTCGCTAGGTGCCGGCTGAGCTAGAGGACAAAATCTACAGGTAGGCACTTTGCAAAAAACAGCTCTGTTTTCTGTCAACAAATGGGATGTGTCCACGTTGTGTTTTGGGGCATTTCCTGTCGCGGGCGCTAGGCCTACCCACATGAGTGAGGTATCATTTTTATCGGGAGACTTGGGGGAACGCTGGGTGGAAGGAAATTTGTGGCTCCTCTCAGATTCCAGAACTTTGTGTCACCGAAATGTGTGGAAAACGTGTTATTTTAGCCACATTTTGAGGTTTGCAAAGGATTCTGGGTAACAGAACCTGGTCAGAGCCCTACAAGTCACCCCATCTTGAATTCCCCTAGGTCTCCAGTTTAACAAAAAGGCACAGGTTTGGTAGGTTTCCCTAGGTGCCGGCTGAGCTAGAGGCCAAAACCTACAGGTAGGCACTTTGCAAAAAACAGCTCTGTTTTCTGTCAAAAAATGGGATGTGTCCATGTTGTGTTTTGGGGCATTTCCTGTCGCGGGCGCTAGGCCTACCCACACAAGTGAGGTATCATTTTTATCGGGAGACTTGGGGGAACGCTGGGTGGAAGGAAATTTGTGGCTCCTCCCAGATTCCAGAACTTTCTGTCACCAAAATGTGAGGAAAATGTGTTTTTTTAGCCACATTTTGAGGTTTGCAAAGGATTCTGGGTAACAGAACCTGGTCAGAGGCCCACAAGTCACCCCATCTTGGATTCCCCTAGGTATCTAGTTTTCAAAAATGCACAGGTTTGGTAGGTTTCACTAGGTGCCGGCTGAGCTAGAGGCCAAAATCTACAGGTAGGCACTTAGCAAAAAACAACTCTGTTTTCTGTCAAAAAATAGGATGTGTCCACGTTGTGTTTTGGGGCATTTCCTGTCGCGGGCGCTACGCCTACCCTCACAAGTGAGGTATCATTTGTATCGGGAGACTTGGGGGAACGCTGGGTGGAAGGACATTTGTGGCTCCTCTCAGATTCCAGAACTTTCTGTCACCGAAATGTGAGGAAAACGTGTTTTTTTAGCCACATTTTGAGGTTTGCAAAGGATTCTGGGTAACAGAACCTAGTCAGAGCCCCACAAGTCACCCCATCTTGGATTCCCCTCGGTCTCTAGTTTTTAAAAATGCACAGGTTTGGTAGGTTTTCCTAGGTGCCGGCTGAGCTAGAGGCCAGAATCTACAGGTAGGCACTTTGCAAAAAACAACTCTGTTTTCTGTCAACAAATGGGATGTGTCCACGTTGTGTTTTGGGGCATTTCCTGTCGCGGGCGCTAGGCCAACCCACACAAGTGAGGTATCATTTTTATCGGGAGACTTAGGGGAAAGCTGCGTGGAAGGAAATTCGTGGCTCCTCTGAGATTCTAGAACTTTCTGTCACCGAAATGTGAGGAAAATGTGTTTTTTTAGCCACATTTTGAGGTTTGCAAAGGATTCTGGGTAACAGAATCTGGTCAGAGCCCCACAAGTCACCCCATCTTGGATCCCCCTAGGTCTCTAGTTTTCAAAAATGCACAGGTTTGGTAGGTTTCCCTATGTGCCGGATGAGCTAGAGGCCAAAATCTACAGGTAGGCACTTTGCAAAAAACAGCTCTGTTTTCTGTCAAAAAATGGGATGTGTCCACGTTGTGTTTTTGGGCATTTCCTGTTGCGGGCGCTAAGCCTACCCACACAAGTGAGGTATCATTTGTATCGGGAGACTTGGGGGAACGCTGGGTGGAAGGAAATTTGTGGCTCCTCTCAGATTCCAGAACTTTCTGTCACCGAAATGTGAGGAAAACGTGTTATTTTAGCCACATTTTGAGGTTTGAAAAGGATTCTGGGTAACAGAACCTGGTCAGAGCCCCACAAGTCACCCCATCTGGGATTCCCCTAGGTCTCTAGTTTTTAAAAATGCACAGGTTTGCTAGGTTTCGCTAGGTGCCGGCTGAGCTAGAGGCCCAAATCTACAGGTAGGCACTTTGCAAAAAACAGCTCTGTTTTCTGTCAACAAATGGGATGTGTCCACGTTGTGTTTTGGGGCATTTCCTGTCGCGGGAGCTAGGCCTACCCACATGAGTGAGGTATCATTTTTATCGGGAGACTTGGGGGAACGCTGGGTGGAAGGAAATTTGTGGCTCCTCTCAGATTCCAGAACTTTGTGTCACCGAAATGTGAGGAAAACGTGTTATTTTAGCCACATTTTGAGGTTTGCAAAGGATTCTGGGTAACAGAACCTGGTCAGAGCCCTACAAGTCACCCCATCTTGGATTCCCCTAGGTCTCCAGTTTAACAAAAAGGCACAGGTTTGGTAGGTTTCCCTAGGTGCCGGCTGAGCTAGAGGCCAAAACCTACAGGTAGGCACTTTGCAAAAAACAGCTCTGTTTTCTGTCAAAAAATGGGATGTGTCCATGTTGTGTTTTGGGGCATTTCCTGTCGCAGGCGCTAGGCCTACCCACACAAGTGAGGTATCATTTTTATCGGGAGACTTGGGGGAACGCTGGGTGGAAGGAAATTTGTGGCTCCTCTCAGATTCCAGAACTTTCTGTCATCAAAATGTGAGGAAAATGTGTTTTTTTAGCCACATTTTGAGGTTTGCAAAGGATTCTGGGTAACAGAACTTGGTCAGAGGCCCACCAGTCACCCCATCTTGGATTCCCCTAGGTCTCTAGTTTTCAAAAATGCACAGGTTTGCTAGGTTTCGCTAGGTGCCGGCTGAGCTAGAGGACAAAATCTACAGGTAGGCACTTTGCAAAAAACAGCTCTGTTTTCTGTCAACAAATGGGATGTGTCCACGTTGTGTTTTGGGGCATTTCCTGTCGCGGGCGCTAGGCCTACCCACATGAGTGAGGTATCATTTTTATCGGGAGACTTGGGGGAACGCTGGGTGGAAGGAAATTTGTGGCTCCTCTCAGATTCCAGAACTTTGTGTCACCGAAATGTGTGGAAAACGTGTTATTTTAGCCACATTTTGAGGTTTGCAAAGGATTCTGGGTAACAGAACCTGGTCAGAGCCCTACAAGTCACCCCATCTTGAATTCCCCTAGGTCTCCAGTTTAACAAAAAGGCACAGGTTTGGTAGGTTTCCCTAGGTGCCGGCTGAGCTAGAGGCCAAAACCTACAGGTAGGCACTTTGCAAAAAACAGCTCTGTTTTCTGTCAAAAAATGGGATGTGTCCATGTTGTGTTTTGGGGCATTTCCTGTCGCGGGCGCTAGGCCTACCCACACAAGTGAGGTATCATTTTTATCGGGAGACTTGGGGGAACGCTGGGTGGAAGGAAATTTGTGGCTCCTCCCAGATTCCAGAACTTTCTGTCACCAAAATGTGAGGAAAATGTGTTTTTTTAGCCACATTTTGAGGTTTGCAAAGGATTCTGGGTAACAGAACCTGGTCAGAGGCCCACAAGTCACCCCATCTTGGATTCCCCTAGGTATCTAGTTTTCAAAAATGCACAGGTTTGGTAGGTTTCACTAGGTGCCGGCTGAGCTAGAGGCCAAAATCTACAGGTAGGCACTTAGCAAAAAACAACTCTGTTTTCTGTCAAAAAATAGGATGTGTCCACGTTGTGTTTTGGGGCATTTCCTGTCGCGGGCGCTACGCCTACCCTCACAAGTGAGGTATCATTTGTATCGGGAGACTTGGGGGAACGCTGGGTGGAAGGACATTTGTGGCTCCTCTCAGATTCCAGAACTTTCTGTCACCGAAATGTGAGGAAAACGTGTTTTTTTAGCCACATTTTGAGGTTTGCAAAGGATTCTGGGTAACAGAACCTAGTCAGAGCCCCACAAGTCACCCCATCTTGGATTCCCCTCGGTCTCTAGTTTTTAAAAATGCACAGGTTTGGTAGGTTTTCCTAGGTGCCGGCTGAGCTAGAGGCCAGAATCTACAGGTAGGCACTTTGCAAAAAACAACTCTGTTTTCTGTCAACAAATGGGATGTGTCCACGTTGTGTTTTGGGGCATTTCCTGTCGCGGGCGCTAGGCCAACCCACACAAGTGAGGTATCATTTTTATCGGGAGACTTAGGGGAAAGCTGCGTGGAAGGAAATTCGTGGCTCCTCTGAGATTCTAGAACTTTCTGTCACCGAAATGTGAGGAAAATGTGTTTTTTTAGCCACATTTTGAGGTTTGCAAAGGATTCTGGGTAACAGAATCTGGTCAGAGCCCCACAAGTCACCCCATCTTGGATCCCCCTAGGTCTCTAGTTTTCAAAAATGCACAGGTTTGGTAGGTTTCCCTATGTGCCGGATGAGCTAGAGGCCAAAATCTACAGGTAGGCACTTTGCAAAAAACAGCTCTGTTTTCTGTCAAAAAATGGGATGTGTCCACGTTGTGTTTTTGGACATTTCCTGTTGCGGGCGCTAAGCCTACCCACACAAGTGAGGTATCATTTGTATCGGGAGACTTGGGGGAACGCTGGGTGGAAGGAAATTTGTGGCTCCTCTCAGATTCCAGAACTTTCTGTCACCGAAATGTGAGGAAAACGTGTTATTTTAGCCACATTTTGAGGTTTGAAAAGGATTCTGGGTAACAGAACCTGGTCAGAGCCCCACAAGTCACCCCATCTGGGATTCCCCTAGGTCTCTAGTTTTAAAAAATGCACAGGTTTGCTAGGTTTCGCTAGGTGCCGGCTGAGCTAGAGGCCCAAATCTACAGGTAGGCACTTTGCAAAAAACAGCTCTGTTTTCTGTCAACAAATGGGATGTGTCCACGTTGTGTTTTGGGGCATTTCCTGTCGCGGGAGCTAGGCCTACCCACATGAGTGAGGTATCATTTTTATCGGGAGACTTGGGGGAACGCTGGGTGGAAGGAAATTTGTGGCTCCTCTCAGATTCCAGAACTTTGTGTCACCGAAATGTGAGGAAAACGTGTTATTTTAGCCACATTTTGAGGTTTGCAAAGGATTCTGGGTAACAGAACCTGGTCAGAGCCCTACAAGTCACCCCATCTTGGATTCCCCTAGGTCTCCAGTTTAACAAAAAGGCACAGGTTTGGTAGGTTTCCCTAGGTGCCGGCTGAGCTAGAGGCCAAAACCTACAGGTAGGCACTTTGCAAAAAACAGCTCTGTTTTCTGTCAAAAAATGGGATGTGTCCATGTTGTGTTTTGGGGCATTTCCTGTCGCGGGCGCTAGGCCTACCCACACAAGTGAGGTATCATTTTTATCGGGAGACTTGGGGGAACGCTGGGTGGAAGGAAATTTGTGGCTCCTCTCAGATTCCAGAACTTTCTGTCATCAAAATGTGAGGAAAATGTGTTTTTTTAGCCACATTTTGAGGTTTGCAAAGGATTCTGGGTAACAGAACTTGGTCAGAGGCCCACCAGTCACCCCATCTTGGATTCCCCTAGGTCTCTAGTTTTCAAAAATGCACAGGTTTGCTAGGTTTCGCTAGGTGCCGGCTGAGCTAGAGGACAAAATCTACAGGTAGGCACTTTGCAAAAAACAGCTCTGTTTTCTGTCAACAAATGGGATGTGTCCACGTTGTGTTTTGGGGCATTTCCTGTCGCGGGCGCTAGGCCTACCCACATGAGTGAGGTATCATTTTTATCGGGAGACTTGGGGGAACGCTGGGTGGAAGGAAATTTGTGGCTCCTCTCAGATTCCAGAACTTTGTGTCACCGAAATGTGTGGAAAACGTGTTATTTTAGCCACATTTTGAGGTTTGCAAAGGATTCTGGGTAACAGAACCTGGTCAGAGCCCTACAAGTCACCCCATCTTGAATTCCCCTAGGTCTCCAGTTTAACAAAAAGGCACAGGTTTGGTAGGTTTCCCTAGGTGCCGGCTGAGCTAGAGGCCAAAACCTACAGGTAGGCACTTTGCAAAAAACAGCTCTGTTTTCTGTCAAAAAATGGATGTGTCCATGTTGTGTTTTGGAGCATTTCCTGTCGCGGGCGCTAGGCCTACCCACACAAGTGAGGTATCATTTTTATCGGGAGACTTGGGGGAACGCTGGGTGGAAGGAAATTTGTGGCTCCTCTCAGATTCCAGAACTTTCTGTCACCGAAATGTGAGGAAAACGTGTTATTTTAGCCACATTTTGAGGTTTGAAAAGGATTCTGGGTAACAGAACCTGGTCAGAGCCCCACAAGTCACCCCATCTGGGATTCCCCTAGGTCTCTAGTTTTCAAAAATGCACAGGTTTGCTAGGTTTCGCTAGGTGCCGGCTGAGCTAGAGGCCAAAATCTACAGGTAGGCACTTAGCAAAAAACAACTCTGTTTTCTGTCAAAAAATAGGATGTGTCCACGTTGTGTTTTGGGGCATTTCCTGTCGCGGGCGCTAGGCCTACCCTCACAAGTGAGGTATCATTTGTATCGGGAGACTGGGGGGACCGCTGGGTGGAAGGACATTTGTGGCTCCTCTCAGATTCCAGAACTTTCTGTCACCGAAATGTGAGGAAAATGTGTTTTTTTAGCCACATTTTGAGGTTTGCAAAGGATTCTGGGTAACAGAACCTAGTCAGAGCCCCACAAGTCACCCCATCTTGGATTCCCCTCGGTCTCTAGTTTTTAAAAATGCACAGGTTTGGTAGGTTTTCCTAGGTGCCGGCTGAGCTAGAGGCCAAAATCTACAGGTAGGCACTTTGCAAAAAACAACTCTGTTTTCTGTCAACAAATGGGATGTGTCCACGTTGTGTTTTGGGGCATTTCCTGTCGCGGGCGCTAGGCCAACCCACACAAGTGAGGTATCATTTTTATCGGGAGACTTAGGGGAAAGCTGCGTGGAAGGAAATTCGTGGCTCCTCTGAGATTCTAGAACTTTCTGTCACCGAAATGTGAGGAAAATGTGTTTTTTTAGCTACATTTTGAGGTTTGCAAAGGATTCTGGGTAACAGAATCTGGTCAGAGCCCCACAAGTCACCCCATCTTGGATCCCCCTAGGTCTCTAGTTTTCAAAAATGCACAGGTTTGGTAGGTTTCCCTATGTGCCGGATGAGCTAGAGGCCAAAATCTACAGGTAGGCACTTTGCAAAAAACAGCTCTGTTTTCTGTCAAAAAATGGGATGTGTCCACGTTGTGTTTTGGGGCATTTCCTGTTGCGGGCGCTAAGCCTACCAACACAAGTGAGGTATCATTTGTATCGGGAGACTTGGGGGAACGCTGGGTGGAAGGAAATTTGTGGCTCCTCTCAGATTCCAGAACTTTCTGTCACCGAAATGTGAGGAAAACGTGTTATTTTAGCCACATTTTGAGGTTTGAAAAGGATTCTGGGTAACAGAACCTGGTCAGAGCCCCACAAGTCACCCCATCTGGGATTCCCCTAGGTCTCTAGTTTTCAAAAATGCACAGGTTTGCTAGGTTTCGCTAGGTGCCGGCTGAGCTAGAGGCCCAAATCTACAGGTAGGCACTTTGCAAAAAACAGCTCTGTTTTCTGTCAACAAATGGGATGTGTCCACGTTGTGTTTTGGGGCATTTCCTGTCGCGGGAGCTAGGCCTACCCACATGAGTGAGGTATCATTTTTATCGGGAGACTTGGGGGAACGCTGGGTGGAAGGAAATTTGTGGCTCCTCTCAGATTCCAGAACTTTGTGTCACCGAAATGTGAGGAAAACGTGTTATTTTAGCCACATTTTGAGGTTTGCAAAGGATTCTGGGTAACAGAACCTGGTCAGAGCCCTACAAGTCACCCCATCTTGGATTCCCCTAGGTCTCCAGTTTAACAAAAAGGCACAGGTTTGGTAGGTTTCCCTAGGTGCCGGCTGAGCTAGAGGCCAAAACCTACAGGTAGGCACTTTGCAAAAAACAGCTCTGTTTTCTGTCAAAAAATGGGATGTGTCCATGTTGTGTTTTGGGGCATTTCCTGTCGCGGGCGCTAGGCCTACCCACACAAGTGAGGTATCATTTTTATCGGGAGACTTGGGGGAACGCTGGGTGGAAGGAAATTTGTGGCTCCTCTCAGATTCCAGAACTTTCTGTCATCAAAATGTGAGGAAAATTTGTTTTTTTAGCCACATTTTGAGGTTTGCAAAGGATTCTGGGTAACAGAACTTGGTCAGAGGCCCACCAGTCACCCCATCTTGGATTCCCCTAGGTCTCTAGTTTTCAAAAATGCACAGGTTTGCTAGGTTTCGCTAGGTGCCGGCTGAGCTAGAGGACAAAATCTACAGGTAGGCACTTTGCAAAAAACAGCTCTGTTTTCTGTCAACAAATGGGATGTGTCCACGTTGTGTTTTGGGGCATTTCCTGTCGCGGGCGCTAGGCCTACCCACATGAGTGAGGTATCATTTTTATCGGGAGACTTGGGGGAACGCTGGGTGGAAGGAAATTTGTGGCTCCTCTCAGATTCCAGAACTTTGTGTCACCGAAATGTGTGGAAAACGTGTTATTTTAGCCACATTTTGAGGTTTGCAAAGGATTCTGGGTAACAGAACCTGGTCAGAGCCCTACAAGTCACCCCATCTTGAATTCCCCTAGGTCTCCAGTTTAACAAAAAGGCACAGGTTTGGTAGGTTTCCCTAGGTGCCGGCTGAGCTAGAGGCCAAAACCTACAGGTAGGCACTTTGCAAAAAACAGCTCTGTTTTCTGTCAAAAAATGGATGTGTCCATGTTGTGTTTTGGAGCATTTCCTGTCGCGGGCGCTAGGCCTACCCACACAAGTGAGGTATCATTTTTATCGGGAGACTTGGGGGAACGCTGGGTGGAAGGAAATTTGTGGCTCCTCTCAGATTCCAGAACTTTCTGTCACCGAAATGTGAGGAAAACGTGTTATTTTAGCCACATTTTGAGGTTTGAAAAGGATTCTGGGTAACAGAACCTGGTCAGAGCCCCACAAGTCACCCCATCTGGGATTCCCCTAGGTCTCTAGTTTTCAAAAATGCACAGGTTTGCTAGGTTTCGCTAGGTGCCGGCTGAGCTAGAGGCCAAAATCTACAGGTAGGCACTTAGCAAAAAACAACTCTGTTTTCTGTCAAAAAATAGGATGTGTCCACGTTGTGTTTTGGGGCATTTCCTGTCGCGGGCGCTAGGCCTACCCTCACAAGTGAGGTATCATTTGTATCGGGAGACTTGGGGGACCGCTGGGTGGAAGGACATTTGTGGCTCCTCTCAGATTCCAGAACTTTCTGTCACCGAAATGTGAGGAAAATGTGTTTTTTTAGCCACATTTTGAGGTTTGCAAAGGATTCTGGGTAACAGAACCTAGTCAGAGCCCCACAAGTCACCCCATCTTGGATTCCCCTCGGTCTCTAGTTTTTAAAAATGCACAGGTTTGGTAGGTTTTCCTAGGTGCCGGCTGAGCTAGAGGCCAAAATCTACAGGTAGGCACTTTGCAAAAAACAACTCTGTTTTCTGTCAACAAATGGGATGTGTCCACGTTGTGTTTTGGGGCATTTCCTGTCGCGGGCGCTAGGCCAACCCACACAAGTGAGGTATCATTTTTATCGGGAGACTTAGGGGAAAGCTGCGTGGAAGGAAATTCGTGGCTCCTCTGAGATTCTAGAACTTTCTGTCACCGAAATGTGAGGAAAATGTGTTTTTTTAGCTACATTTTGAGGTTTGCAAAGGATTCTGGGTAACAGAATCTGGTCAGAGCCCCACAAGTCACCCCATCTTGGATCCCCCTAGGTCTCTAGTTTTCAAAAATGCACAGGTTTGGTAGGTTTCCCTATGTGCCGGATGAGCTAGAGGCCAAAATCTACAGGTAGGCACTTTGCAAAAAACAGCTCTGTTTTCTGTCAAAAAATGGGATGTGTCCACGTTGTGTTTTGGGGCATTTCCTGTCGCGGGCGCTAGGCCTACCCACATGAGTGAGGTATCATTTTTATCGGGAGACTTGGGGGAACGCTGGGTGGAAGGAAATTTGTGGCTCCTCTCAGATTCCAGAACTTTGTGTCACCGAAATGTGTGGAAAACGTGTTATTTTAGCCACATTTTGAGGTTTGCAAAGGATTCTGGGTAACAGAACCTGGTCAGAGCCCTACAAGTCACCCCATCTTGAATTCCCCTAGGTCTCCAGTTTAACAAAAAGGCACAGGTTTGGTAGGTTTCCCTAGGTGCCGGCTGAGCTAGAGGCCAAAACCTACAGGTAGGCACTTTGCAAAAAACAGCTCTGTTTTCTGTCAAAAAATGGATGTGTCCATGTTGTGTTTTGGAGCATTTCCTGTCGCGGGCGCTAGGCCTACCCACACAAGTGAGGTATCATTTTTATCGGGAGACTTGGGGGAACGCTGGGTGGAAGGAAATTTGTGGCTCCTCTCAGATTCCAGAACTTTCTGTCACCGAAATGTGAGGAAAACGTGTTATTTTAGCCACATTTTGAGGTTTGAAAAGGATTCTGGGTAACAGAACCTGGTCAGAGCCCCACAAGTCACCCCATCTGGGATTCCCCTAGGTCTCTAGTTTTCAAAAATGCACAGGTTTGCTAGGTTTCGCTAGGTGCCGGCTGAGCTAGAGGCCAAAATCTACAGGTAGGCACTTAGCAAAAAACAACTCTGTTTTCTGTCAAAAAATAGGATGTGTCCACGTTGTGTTTTGGGGCATTTCCTGTCGCGGGCGCTAGGCCTACCCTCACAAGTGAGGTATCATTTGTATCGGGAGACTTGGGGGACCGCTGGGTGGAAGGACATTTGTGGCTCCTCTCAGATTCCAGAACTTTCTGTCACCGAAATGTGAGGAAAATGTGTTTTTTTAGCCACATTTTGAGGTTTGCAAAGGATTCTGGGTAACAGAACCTAGTCAGAGCCCCACAAGTCACCCCATCTTGGATTCCCCTCGGTCTCTAGTTTTTAAAAATGCACAGGTTTGGTAGGTTTTCCTAGGTGCCGGCTGAGCTAGAGGCCAAAATCTACAGGTAGGCACTTTGCAAAAAACAACTCTGTTTTCTGTCAACAAATGGGATGTGTCCACGTTGTGTTTTGGGGCATTTCCTGTCGCGGGCGCTAGGCCAACCCACACAAGTGAGGTATCATTTTTATCGGGAGACTTAGGGGAAAGCTGCGTGGAAGGAAATTCGTGGCTCCTCTGAGATTCTAGAACTTTCTGTCACCGAAATGTGAGGAAAATGTGTTTTTTTAGCTACATTTTGAGGTTTGCAAAGGATTCTGGGTAACAGAATCTGGTCAGAGCCCCACAAGTCACCCCATCTTGGATCCCCCTAGGTCTCTAGTTTTCAAAAATGCACAGGTTTGGTAGGTTTCCCTATGTGCCGGATGAGCTAGAGGCCAAAATCTACAGGTAGGCACTTTGCAAAAAACAGCTCTGTTTTCTGTCAAAAAATGGGATGTGTCCACGTTGTGTTTTGGGGCATTTCCTGTTGCGGGCGCTAAGCCTACCAACACAAGTGAGGTATCATTTGTATCGGGAGACTTGGGGGAACGCTGGGTGGAAGGAAATTTGTGGCTCCTCTCAGATTCCAGAACTTTCTGTCACCGAAATGTGAGGAAAACGTGTTATTTTAGCCACATTTTGAGGTTTGAAAAGGATTCTGGGTAACAGAACCTGGTCAGAGCCCCACAAGTCACCCCATCTGGGATTCCCCTAGGTCTCTAGTTTTCAAAAATGCACAGGTTTGCTAGGTTTCGCTAGGTGCCGGCTGAGCTAGAGGCCCAAATCTACAGGTAGGCACTTTGCAAAAAACAGCTCTGTTTTCTGTCAACAAATGGGATGTGTCCACGTTGTGTTTTGGGGCATTTCCTGTCGCGGGAGCTAGGCCTACCCACATGAGTGAGGTATCATTTTTATCGGGAGACTTGGGGGAACGCTGGGTGGAAGGAAATTTGTGGCTCCTCTCAGATTCCAGAACTTTGTGTCACCGAAATGTGAGGAAAACGTGTTATTTTAGCCACATTTTGAGGTTTGCAAAGGATTCTGGGTAACAGAACCTGGTCAGAGCCCTACAAGTCACCCCATCTTGGATTCCCCTAGGTCTCCAGTTTAACAAAAAGGCACAGGTTTGGTAGGTTTCCCTAGGTGCCGGCTGAGCTAGAGGCCAAAACCTACAGGTAGGCACTTTGCAAAAAACAGCTCTGTTTTCTGTCAAAAAATGGGATGTGTCCATGTTGTGTTTTGGGGCATTTCCTGTCGCGGGCGCTAGGCCTACCCACACAAGTGAGGTATCATTTTTATCGGGAGACTTGGGGGAACGCTGGGTGGAAGGAAATTTGTGGCTCCTCTCAGATTCCAGAACTTTCTGTCATCAAAATGTGAGGAAAATGTGTTTTTTTAGCCACATTTTGAGGTTTGCAAAGGATTCTGGGTAACAGAACTTGGTCAGAGGCCCACAAGTCACCCCATCTTGGATTCCCCTAGGTCTCTAGTTTTAAAAAATGCACAGGTTTGGTAGGTTTCACTAGGTGCCGGCTGAGCTAGAGGCCAAAATCTACAGGTAGGCACTTTGCAAAAAACAACTCTGTTTTCTGTCAAAAAATAGGATGTGTCCACGTTGTGTTTTGGGGCATTTCCTGTCACGGGCGCTAGGCCTACCCACACAAGTGAGGTATCATTTGTATCGGGAGACTTGGGGGAACGCTGGGTGAAAGGAAATTTGTGGCTCCTCTCAGATTCCAGAACTTTCTGTCACCGAAATGTGAGGAAAAAGTGTTTTTTTAGCCACATTTTGAGGTTTGCAAAGGATTCTGGGTAACAGAACCTGGTCAGAGCCCCACAAGTCACCCCATCTTGGATTCCCCTCGGTCTCTAGTTTTAAAAAATGCACAGGTTTGGTAGGTTTTCCTAGGTGCCGGCTGAGCTAGAGGCCAAAATCTACAGGTAGGCACTTTGCAAAAAACAACTCTGTTTTCTGTCAACAAATGGGATGTGTCCACGTTGTGTTTTGGGGCATTTCCTGTCGCGGGCGCTAGGCCTACCCACACAAGTGAGGTATCATTTTTATCGGGAGACTTAGGGGAAAGCTGCCTGGAAGGAAATTCGTGGCTCCTCTGAGATTCTAGAACTTTCTGTCACCGAAATGTGAGGAAAATGTGTTTTTTTAGCCACATTTTGAGGTTTGCAAAGGATTCTGGGTAACAGAATCTGGTCAGAGCCCCACAAGTCACCCCATCTTGGATCCCCCTAGGTCTCTAGTTTCCAAAAATGCACAGGTTTGGAAGGTTTCCCTATGTGCCGGATGAGCTAGAGGCCAAAATCTACAGGTAGGCACTTTGCAAAAAACAGCTCTGTTTACTGTCAAAAAATGGGATGTGTCCACGTTGTGTTTTGGGGCATTTCCTGTTGCGGGCGCTAAGCCTACCCACACAAGTGAGGTATCATTTGTATCGGGAGACTTGGGGGAATGCTGGGTGGAAGGAAATTTGTGGCTCCTCTCAGATTCCAGAACTTTCTGTCACCGAAATGTGAGGAAAACGTGTTATTTTAGCCACATTTTGAGGTTTGAAAAGGATTCTGGGTAACAGAACCTGGTCAGAGCCCCACAAGTCACCCCATCTGGGATTCCCCTAGGTCTCTAGTTTTAAAAAATGCACAGGTTTGCTAGGTTTCGCCAGGTGCCGGCTGAGCTAGAGGCCCAAATCTACAGGTAGGCACTTTGCAAAAAACAGCTCTGTTTTCTGTCAACAAATGGGATGTGTCCACGTTGTGTTTTGGGGTATTTCCTGTCGCGGGCGCTAGGCCTACCCACATGAGTGAGGTATCATTTTTATCGGGAGACTTGGGGGAACGCTGGGTGGAAGGAAATTTGTGGCTCCTCTCAGATTCCAGAACTTTGTGTCACCGAAATGTGAGAAAAACGTGTTATTTTAGCCACATTTTGAGGTTTGCAAAGGATTCTGGGTAACAGAACCTGGTCAGAGCCCTACAAGTCACCCCATCTTGTATTCCCCTAGGTCTCCAGTTTAACAAAAAGGCACAGGTTTGGTAGGTTTCCCTATGTGCCGGATGAGCTAGAGGCCAAAATCTACAGGTAGGCACTTTGCAAAAAACAGCTCTGTTTTCTGTCAAAAAATGGGATGTGTCCACGTTGTGTTTTGGGGCACTTTCTGTTGCGGGCGCTAAGCCTACCCACACAAGTGAGGTATCATTTTTATCGGGAGACTTGGGGGAACGCTGGGTGGAAGGAAATTTGTGGCTCCTCTCAGATTCCAGAACTTTCTGTCATCAAAATGTGAGGAAAATGTGTTTTTTTAGCCACATTTTGAGGTTTGCAAAGGATTCTGGGTAACAGAACTTGGTCAGAGGCCCACAAGTCACCCCATCTTGGATTCCCCTAGGTCTCTAGTTTTCAAAAATGCACAGGTTTGGTAGGTTTCACTAGATGCCGGCTGAGCTAGAGGCCAAAATCTACAGGTAGGCACTTTGCAAAAAACAACTCTGTTTTCTGTCAAAAAATAGGATGTGTCCACGTTGTGTTTTGGGGCATTTCCTGTCACGGGCGCTAGGCCTACCCACACAAGTGAGGTATCATTTGTATCGGGAGACTTGGGGGAACGCTGGGTGGAAGGAAATTTGTGGCTCCTCTCAGATTCCAGAACTTTCTGTCACCGAAATGTGAGGAAAACGTGTTTTTTTAGCCACATTTTGAGGTTTGCAAAGGATTCTGGGTAACAGAACCTGGTCAGAGCCCCACAAGTCACCCCATCTTGGATTCCCCTCGGTCTCTAGTTTTAAAAAATGCACAGGTTTGGTAGGTTTTCCTAGGTGCCGGCTGAGCTAGAGGCCAAAATCTACAGGTAGGCACTTTGCAAACAACAACTCTGTTTTCTGTCAACAAATGGGATGTGTCCACGTTGTGTTTTGGGGCATTTCCTGTCGCGGGCGCTAGGCCTACCCACATAAGTGAGGTATCATTTTTATCGGGAGACTTAGGGGAAAGCTGCCTGGAAGGAAATTCGTGGCTCCTCTGAGATTCTAGAACTTTCTGTCACCGAAATGTGAGGAAAATGTGTTTTTTTGGCCACATTTTGAGGATGCAAAGGATTCTGGGTAACAGAATCTGGTCAGAGCCCCACAAGTCACCCCATCTTGGATCCCCCTAGGTCTCTAGTTTTAAAAAATGCACAGGTTTGGTAGGTTTCCCTATGTGCCGGATGAGCTAGAGGCCAAAATCTACAGGTAGGCACTTTGCAAAAAACAGCTCTGTTTTCTGTCAAAAAATGGGATGTGTCCACGTTGTGTTTTGGGGCATTTCCTGTTGCGGGAGCTAAGCCTACCCACACAAGTGAGGTATCATTTGTATCGGGAGACTTGGGGGAACGCTGGGTGGAAGGAAATTTGTGGCTTCTCTCAGATTCCAGAACTTTCTGTCACCGAAATGTGAGGAAAACGTGTTATTTTAGCCACATTTTGAGGTTTGCAAAGGATTCTGGGTAACAGAACCTGGTCAGAGCCCCACAAGTCACCCCATCGTGGATTCCCCTAGGTCTCTAGTTTTCAAAAATGCACAGGGTTGGTAGGTTTCCCTTGGTGCCGGCTGAGCTAGAGGCCAAAATCTACAGGTAGACACTTTGCAAAAAACAGCTCTGTTTTCTGTCAAAAAATTGGATGTGTCCACGTTGTGTTTTGGGGCATTTCCTGTCGCGGGCGCTAGGCCTACCCACACAAGTGAGGTATCATTTGTATCGGGAGACTTGGGGGAACGCTGGGTGGAAGGAAATTTGTGGCTCCTCTCAGATTCCAGAACTTTCTGTCACCGAAATGTGAGGAAAACGTGTTATTTTAGCCACATTATGAGGTTTGCAAAAGTTTCTGGGTAACAGAACCTGGTCAGAGCCCCACAAGTCACCCCATCTTGGATTCCCCTAGGTCTCTAGTTTTCATAAATGCACAGGTTTGGTAGGTTTCCCTAGGTGCCGGCTGAGCTAGAGACCAAAACCTACAGTTAGGCACTTTGCAAAAAACAGCTCTGTTTTCTGTCAAAAAATGGGATGTGTCCATGTTGTGTTTTGGGGCATTTCCTGTCGCGGGCGCTAGGCCTACCCACACAAGTGAGGTATAATTTTTATCGGGAGACTTGGGGGAACGCTGGGTGGAAGGAAATTTGTGGCTCCTCTCAGATTCCAGAACTTTCTGTCATCAAAATGTGAGGAAAATGTGTTTTTTTAGCCACATTTTGAGGTTTGCAAAGGATTCTGGGTAACAGAACTTGGTCAGAGGCCCACAAGTCACCCCATCTTGGATTCCCCTAGGTCTCTAGTTTTCAAAAATGCACAGGTTTGGTAGGTTTCACTAGGTGCCGGCTGAGCTAGAGGCCAAAATCTACAGGTAGGCACTTTGCAAAAAACAACTCTGTTTTCTGTCAAAAAATAGGATGTGTCCACGTTGTGTTTTGGGGCATTTCCTGTCACGGGCGCTAGGCCTACCCACACAAGTGAGGTATCATTTGTATCGGGAGACTTGGGGGAACGCTGGGTGGAAGGAAATTTGTGGCTCCTCTCAGATTCCAGAACTTTCTGTCACCGAAATGTGAGGAAAACGTGTTTTTTTAGCCACATTTTGAGGTTTGCAAAGGATTCTGGGTAACAGAACCTGGTCAGAGCCCCACAAGTCACCCCATCTTGGATTCCCCTCGGTCTCTAGTTTTAAAAAATGCACAGGTTTGGTAGGTTTTCCTAGGTGCCGGCTGAGCTAGAGGCCAAAATCTACAGGTAGGCACTTTGCAAACAACAACTCTGTTTTCTGTCAACAAATGGGATGTGTCCACGTTGTGTTTTGGGGCATTTCCTGTCGCGGGCGCTAGGCCTACCCACATAAGTGAGGTATCATTTTTATCGGGAGACTTAGGGGAAAGCTGCCTGGAAGGAAATTCGTGGCTCCTCTGAGATTCTAGAACTTTCTGTCACCGAAATGTGAGGAAAATGTGTTTTTTTGGCCACATTTTGAGGTTTGCAAAGGATTCTGGGTAACAGAATCTGGTCAGAGCCCCACAAGTCACCCCATCTTGGATCCCCCTAGGTCTCTAGTTTTAAAAAATGCACAGGTTTGGTAGGTTTCCCTATGTGCCGGATGAGCTAGAGGCCAAAATCTACAGGTAGGCACTTTGCAAAAAACAGCTCTGTTTTCTGTCAAAAAATGGGATGTGTCCACGTTGTGTTTTGGGGCATTTCCTGTTGCGGGAGCTAAGCCTACCCACACAAGTGAGGTATCATTTGTATCGGGAGACTTGGGGGAACGCTGGGTGGAAGGAAATTTGTGGCTTCTCTCAGATTCCAGAACTTTCTGTCACCGAAATGTGAGGAAAACGTGTTATTTTAGCCACATTTTGAGGTTTGCAAAGGATTCTGGGTAACAGAACCTGGTCAGAGCCCCACAAGTCACCCCATCGTGGATTCCCCTAGGTCTCTAGTTTTCAAAAATGCACAGGGTTGGTAGGTTTCCCTTGGTGCCGGCTGAGCTAGAGGCCAAAATCTACAGGTAGACACTTTGCAAAAAACAGCTCTGTTTTCTGTCAAAAAATTGGATGTGTCCACGTTGTGTTTTGGGGCATTTCCTGTCGCGGGCGCTAGGCCTACCCACACAAGTGAGGTATCATTTGTATCGGGAGACTTGGGGGAACGCTGGGTGGAAGGAAATTTGTGGCTCCTCTCAGATTCCAGAACTTTCTGTCACCGAAATGTGAGGAAAACGTGTTATTTTAGCCACATTATGAGGTTTGCAAAAGTTTCTGGGTAACAGAACCTGGTCAGAGCCCCACAAGTCACCCCATCTTGGATTCCCCTAGGTCTCTAGTTTTCATAAATGCACAGGTTTGGTAGGTTTCCCTAGGTGCCGGCTGAGCTAGAGACCAAAACCTACAGTTAGGCACTTTGCAAAAAACAGCTCTGTTTTCTGTCAAAAAATGGGATGTGTCCATGTTGTGTTTTGGGGCATTTCCTGTCGCGGGCGCTAGGCCTACCCACACAAGTGAGGTATAATTTTTATCGGGAGACTTGGGGGAACGCTGGGTGGAAGGAAATTTGTGGCTCCTCTCAGATTCCAGAACTTTCCGTCACCGAAATGTGAGGAAAACGTGTTATTTTAGCCACATTTTGA
This sequence comes from Pleurodeles waltl, assembly GCF_031143425.1. Classification (NCBI taxonomy): domain Eukaryota; kingdom Metazoa; phylum Chordata; class Amphibia; order Caudata; family Salamandridae; genus Pleurodeles; species Pleurodeles waltl. Next base: position 414,044,164 of record NC_090447.1, read on the forward strand.
GGTTTGAAAAGGATTCTGGGTAACAGAATCTGGTCAGAGCCCCACAAGTCACCCCATCTGGGATTCCCCTAGGTCTCTAGTTTTAAAAAATGCACAGGTTTTTCTAGGTTTCGCTAGGTGCCGGCTGAGCTAGAGGCCAAAATCTACAGGTAGGCACTTTTGCAAATAACAGCTCTGTTTTCTGTCAACAAATGGGATGTGCCCACGTTGTGTTTTGGGGCATTTCCTGTCGCGGGCGCTAGGCCTACCCACATGAGTGAGGTATCATTTTTATCGGGAGACTTGGGGGAATGCTGCGTGGAAGGAAATTTGTGGTTCCTCTCAGATTCCAGAACTTTCTATCACCGAAATGTGAGGAAAACGTGTTATTTTAGCCACATTTTGAGGTTTGCAAAGGATTCTGGGTAACAGAACCTGGTCAGAGTCCCACAAGTCACCCCATCTTGGATCCCCCTAGGTCTCTAGTTTTCAAAAATGCACAGGTTTGGTAGGTTTCCCCAGGTGCCGGCTGAGCTAGAGACCAAAACCTACAGGTAGGCACTTTGCAAAAAACAGCTCTGTTTTCTGTCAAAAAATGGGATGTGTCCATGTTGTGTTTTGGGGCATTTCCTGTCGCGGGCGCTAGGCCTACCCACACAAGTGAGGTATCATTTTTATCGGGAGACTTGGAGGAACGCTGGGTGGAAGGAAATTTGTGGCTCCTCTCAGATTCCAGAACTTTCCGTCACCGAAATGTGAGGAAAACGTGTTATTTTAGCCACATTTTGAGGTTTGAAAAGGATTCTGGGTAACAGAACCTGGTCAGAGCCCCACAAGTCACCCCATCTTGGATTCCCCTAGGTCTCTAGTTTTCAAAAATGCACAGGTTTGGTAGGTTTCCCTAGGTGCCGGCTCAGCTAGAGGCCAAAATCTACAGGTAGGCACTTTGCAAAAAACAACTCTGTTTTCTGTCAACAAATGGGATGTGTCCACGTTTTGTTTTGGGGCATTTCCTGTCGCGGGCGCTAGGCCTACCCACACAAGTGAGGTATCATTTTTATCGGGAGACTTAGGGGAACGCTGCGTGGAAGGAAATTTGTGGCTCCTCAGAGATTCTAGAACTTTCTGTCACCGAAATGTGAGGAAAATTTGTTTTTTTAGCCACATTTTGAGGTTTGCAAAGGATTCTGGGTAACAGAATCTGGTCAGAGCCCCACAAGTCACCCCATCTTGGATCCCCCTAGTTCTCTAGTTTTCAAAAATGCACAGGTTTGGAAGGTTTCCCTATGTGCCGGATGAGCTAGATGCCAAAATCTACAGGTAGGCACTTTGCAAAAAACAGCTCTGTTTTCTGTCAAAAAATGGGATGTGTCCACGTTGTGTTTTGGGGCATTTCCTGTAGCGGGCTCTAGGCCTACCCACACAAGTGAGGTATCATTTGTATCGGGAGACTTGGGGGAACGCTGAGTGGAAGGACATTTTGGCTCCTCTCAGATTCCAGAACTTTCTGTCACCGAAATGTGAGGAAAACGTGTTTTTTTAGCCACATTTTGAGGTTTGCAAAGGATTCTGGGTAACAGAACCTGGTCAGAGCCCCACAAGTCACCCCATCTTGGATTCCCCTATGTCTCTAGTTTTCAAAAATGCACAGGTTTGGTAGGTTTCCCTAGGTGCCGGCTGAGCTAGGGGCCAAAATCTACAGGTAGGCACTTTGCAAAAAACACCTCTGTTTTCTGTCAAAAAATGGGATGTGTCCCCGTTGTGTTTTGGGGCATTTCCTGTCGCGGGCGCTAGGCCTACCCACACAAGTGAGGTATCATTTGTATCGGGAGACTTGGGGGAACGCTGGGTGGAAGGAAATTTGTGGCTCCTCTCAGATTCCAGAACTTTCTGTCACCGAAATGTGAGGAAAACAAGTTATTTTAGCCACATTTTGAGGTTTGCAAAGGATTCTGGGTAACAGAACCTGGTCAGAGCCCCACAAGTCACCCCATCCTGGATTCCCCTGGGTCTCTAGTTTTAAAAAATGCACAGGTTTGGTAGGTTTCCCTAGGTGCCGGCTGAGCTAGATGCCAAAATCTACAGGTAGGCACTTTGCAAAAAACAGCTCTGTTTTCTGTCAAAAAATGGGATGTGTCCATGTTGTGTTTTGGGGCATTTCCTGTCGGGGGCTCTAGGCCTACCCACACAAGTGAGGTATCATTGTTATCGGGAGACTTGGGGGAACGGTGGATGGAAGGAAATTTGTGGCTCCTCTCAGATTCTAGAACTTTCTGTCACCGAAATGTGAGGAAAATGTGTTTTTATAGCCACATTTTGAGGTTTGCAAAGGATTCTAGGTAACAGAACCTGGTCAGAGCCCCACAAGTCACCCCATCTTGGATTCCCCTAGGTCTCTAGTTTTCAAACATGCACAGGTTTGGTAGGTTTCCCTAGGTGCCGGCTGAGCTAGAGGCCAAAATCTACAGGTAGGCACTTTGCAAAAAAACAGCTCTGTTTTCTGTCAAAAAATGGTATGTGTCCACGTTGTGTTTTCTGGCATTTCCTGTCGCGGGCGCTAGGCCTACCCACACAAGTGAGGTATCATTTGTATCGGGAGACTTGGGGGAATGCTGGGTGGAAGGAAATTTGTGGCTCCTCTCAGATTCCAGAACTTTCTGTCACCGAAATGTGAGGAAAATGTGTTTTTTTAGCCGAATTTTGAGGTTTGCGAAGGATTCTGGGTAACAAAACCTAGTCAAAGCCCCACAAGTCACCCCATCTTGGATTCCCCTAGGTCTCTAGTTTTCAGAAATGCACAGGTTTGGTAGGTTTCCCTAGGTGCCGGCTGAGCTAGGGGCCAAAATCTACAAGTAGGCACTTGGCAAAAAACACCTCTGTTTTCTGTAAAAAAATTGAATGTGTCCACGTTGTGAATGGGCCATTTCCTTTTGTGGGCGCTAGGCCTACCCACACAAGTAAGGTACCATTTTTATCGGGAGACTTGGGGGAACGCTGGGTGGATGGAAATTTGTGGCTCCTCTCAGATTCCAGAACTTTCTGTCACCGAAATGTGAGGAAAATGTGTTTTTTTAGCCACATTTTGAGGTTTGCAAAGGATTCTGGGTAACAGAATCTGGTCAGAGCCCCACAAGTCACCCCATCTTGGATCCCCCTAGGTCTCTAGTTTCCAAAAATGCACAGGTTTGGAAGGTTTACCTATGTGCCGGATGAGCTAGAGGCCAAAATCTACAGGTAGGCACTTTGCAAAAAACAGCTCTGTTTACTGTCAAAAAATGGGATGTGTCCAAGTTGTGTTTTGGGGCATTTCCTGTTGCGGGCGCTAAGCCTACCCACACAAGTGAGGTATCATTTGTATCGGGAGACTTGGGGGAATGCTGGGTGGAAGGAAATTTGTGGCTCCTCTCAGATTCCAGAACTTTCTGTCACCGAAATGTGAGGAAAACGTGTTATTTTAGCCACATTTTGAGGTTTGAAAAGGATTCTGGGTAACAGAACCTGGTCAGAGCCCCACAAGTCACCCCATCTGGGATTCCCCTAGGTCTCTAGTTTTAAAAAATGCACAGGTTTGCTAGGTTTCGCCAGGTGCCGGCTGAGCTAGAGGCCCAAATCTACAGGTAGGCACTTTGCAAAAAACAGCTCTGTTTTCTGTCAACAAATGGGATGTGTCCACGTTGTGTTTTGGGGCATTTCCTGTCGCGGGCGCTAGGCCTACCCACATGAGTGAGGTATCATTTTTATCGGGAGACTTGGGGGAACGCTGGGTGGAAGGAAATTTGTGGCTCCTCTCAGATTCCAGAACTTTGTGTCACCGAAATGTGAGAAAAACGTGTTATTTTAGCCACATTTTGAGGTTTGCAAAGGATTCTGGGTAACAGAACCTGGTCAGAGCCCTACAAGTCACCCCATCTTGTATTCCCCTAGGTCTCCAGTTTAACAAAAAGGCACAGGTTTGGTAGGTTTCCATATGTGCCGGATGAGCTAGAGGCCAAAATCTACAGGTAGGCACTTTGCAAAAAACAGCTCTGTTTTCTGTCAAAAAATGGGATGTGTCCACGTTGTGTTTTGGGGCACTTTCTGTTGCGGGCGCTAAGCCTACCCACACAAGTGAGGTATCATTTTTATCGGGAGACTTGGGGGAACGCTGGGTGGAAGGAAATTTGTGGCTCCTCTCAGATTCCAGAACTTTCTGTCATCAAAATGTGAGAAAAATGTGTTTTTTTAGCCACATTTTGAGGTTTGCAAAGGATTCTGGGTAACAGAACTTGGTCAGAGGCCCACAAGTCACCCCATCTTGGATTCCCCTAGGTCTCTAGTTTTCAAAAATGCACAGGTTTGGTAGGTTTCACTAGGTGCCGGCTGAGCTAGAGGCCAAAATCTACAGGTAGGCACTTTGCAAAAAACAACTCTGTTTTCTGTCAAAAAATAGGATGTGTCCACGTTGTGTTTTGGGGCATTTCCTGTCACGGGCGCTAGGCCTACCCACACAAGTGAGGTATCATTTGTATCGGGAGACTTGGGGGAACGCTGGGTGGAAGGAAATTTGTGGCTCCTCTCAGATTCCAGAACTTTCTGTCACCGAAATGTGAGGAAAACGTGTTTTTTTAGCCACATTTTGAGGTTTGCAAAGGATTCTGGGTAACAGAACCTGGTCAGAGCCCCACAAGTCACCCCATCTTGGATTCCCCTCGGTCTCTAGTTTTAAAAAATGCACAGGTTTGGTAGGTTTTCCTAGGTGCCGGCTGAGCTAGAGGCCAAAATCTACACGTAGGCACTTTGCAAACAACAACTCTGTTTTCTGTCAACAAATGGGATGTGTCCACGTTGTGTTTTGGGGCATTTCCTGTCGCGGGCGCTAGGCCTACCCACATAAGTGAGGTATCATTTTTATCGGGAGACTTAGGGGAAAGCTGCCTGGAAGGAAATTCGTGGCTCCTCTGAGATTCTAGAACTTTCTGTCACCGAAATGTGAGGAAAATGTGTTTTTTTGGCCACATTTTGAGGTTTGCAAAGGATTCTGGGTAACAGAATCTGGTCAGAGCCCCACAAGTCACCCCATCTTGGATCCCCCTAGGTCTCTAGTTTTAAAAAATGCACAGGTTTGGTAGGTTTCCCTATGTGCCGGATGAGCTAGAGGCCAAAATCTACAGGTAGGCACTTTGCAAAAAACAGCTCTGTTTTCTGTCAAAAAATGGGATGTGTCCACGTTGTGTTTTGGGGCATTTCCTGTTGCGGGAGCTAAGCCTACCCACACAAGTGAGGTATCATTTGTATCGGGAGACTTGGGGGAACGCTGGGTGGAAGGAAATTTGTGGCTCCTCTCAGATTCCAGAACTTTCTGTCACCGAAATGTGAGGAAAACGTGTTATTTTAGCCACATTATGAGGTTTGCAAAAGTTTCTGGGTAACAGAACCTGGTCAGAGCCCCACAAGTCACCCCATCTTGGATTCCCCTAGGTCTCTAGTTTTCATAAATGCACAGGTTTGGTAGGTTTCCCTAGGTGCCGGCTGAGCTAGAGACCAAAACCTACAGTTAGGCACTTTGCAAAAAACAGCTCTGTTTTCTGTCAAAAAATGGGATGTGTCCATGTTGTGTTTTGGGGCATTTCCTGTCGCGGGCGCTAGGCCTACCCACACAAGTGAGGTATAATTTTTATCGGGAGACTTGGGGGAACGCTGGGTGGAAGGAAATTTGTGGCTCCTCTCAGATTCCAGAACTTTCCGTCACCGAAATGTGAGGAAAACGTGTTATTTTAGCCACATTTTGAGGTTTGAAAAGGATTCTGGGTAACAGAATCTGGTCAGAGCCCCACAAGTCACCCCATCTGGGATTCCCCTAGGTCTCTAGTTTTAAAAAATGCACAGGTTTTTCTAGGTTTCGCTAGGTGCCGGCTGAGCTAGAAGCCAAAATCTACAGGTAGGCACTTTGCAAATAACAGCTCTGTTTTCTGTCAACAAATGGGATGTGCCCACGTTGTGTTTTGGGGCATTTCCTGTCGCGGGCGCTAGGCCTACCCACATGAGTGAGGTATCATTTTTATCGGGAGACTTGGGGGAATGCTGCGTGGAAGGAAATTTGTGGTTCCTCTCAGATTCCAGAACTTTCTATCACCGAAATGTGAGGAAAACGTGTTATTTTAGCCACATTTTGAGGTTTGCAAAGGATTCTGGGTAACAGAACCTGGTCAGAGTCCCACAAGTCACCCCATCTTGGATCCCCCTAGGTCTCTAGTTTTCAAAAATGCACAGGTTTGGTAGGTTTCCCCAGGTGCCGGCTGAGCTAGAGACCAAAACCTACAGGTAGGCACTTTGCAAAAAACAGCTCTGTTTTCTGTCAAAAAATGGGATGTGTCCATGTTGTGTTTTGGGGCATTTCCTGTCGCGGGCGCTAGGCCTACCCACACAAGTGAGGTATCATTTTTATCGGGAGACTTGGAGGAACGCTGGGTGGAAGGAAATTTGTGGCTCCTCTCAGATTCCAGAACTTTCCGTCACCGAAATGTGAGGAAAACGTGTTATTTTAGCCACATTTTGAGGTTTGAAAAGGATTCTGGGTAACAGAACCTGGTCAGAGCCCCACAAGTCACCCCATCTTGGATTCCCCTAGGTCTCTAGTTTTCAAAAATGCACAGGTTTGGTAGGTTTCCCTAGGTGCCGGCTCAGCTAGAGGCCAAAATCTACAGGTAGGCACTTTGCAAAAAACAACTCTGTTTTCTGTCAACAAATGGGATGTGTCCACGTTTTGTTTTGGGGCATTTCCTGTCGCGGGCGCTAGGCCTACCCACACAAGTGAGGTATCATTTTTATCGGGAGACTTAGGGGAACGCTGCGTGGAAGGAAATTTGTGGCTCCTCTGAGATTCTAGAACTTTCTGTCACCGAAATGTGAGGAAAATTTGTTTTTTTAGCCACATTTTGAGGTTTGCAAAGGATTCTGGGTAACAGAATCTGGTCAGAGCCCCACAAGTCACCCCATCTTGGATCCCCCTAGTTCTCTAGTTTTCAAAAATGCACAGGTTTGGAAGGTTTCCCTATGTGCCGGATGAGCTAGATGCCAAAATCTACAGGTAGGCACTTTGCAAAAAACAGCTCTGTTTTCTGTCAAAAAATGGGATGTGTACACGTTGTGTTTTGGGGCATTTCCTGTAGCGGGCTCTAGGCCTACCCACACAAGTGAGGTATCATTTGTATCGGGAGACTTGGGGGAACGCTGAGTGGAAGGACATTTTGGCTCCTCTCAGATTCCAGAACTTTCTGTCACCGAAATGTGAGGAAAACGTGTTTTTTTAGCCACATTTTGAGGTTTGCAAAGGATTCTGGGTAACAGAACCTGGTCAGAGCCCCACAAGTCACCCCATCTTGGATTCCCCTATGTCTCTAGTTTTCAAAAATGCACAGGTTTGGTAGGTTTCCCTAGGTGCCGGCTGAGCTAGGGGCCAAAATCTACAGGTAGGCACTTTGCAAAAAACACCTCTGTTTTCTGTCAAAAAATGGGATGTGTCCCCGTTGTGTTTTGGGGCATTTCCTGTCGCGGGCGCTAGGCCTACCCACACAAGTGAGGTATCATTTGTATCGGGAGACTTGGGGGAACGCTGGGTGGAAGGAAATTTGTGGCTCCTCTCAGATTCCAGAACTTTCTGTCACCGAAATGTGAGGAAAACAAGTTATTTTAGCCACATTTTGAGGTTTGCAAAGGATTCTGGGTAACAGAACCTGGTCAGAGCCCCACAAGTCACCCCATCCTGGATTCCCCTGGGTCTCTAGTTTTAAAAAATGCACAGGTTTGGTAGGTTTCCCTAGGTGCCGGCTGAGCTAGAGGCCAAAATCTACAGGTAGGCACTTTGCAAAAAACACCTCTGTTTTCTGTCAAAAAATGGGATGTGTCCCCGTTGTGTTTTGGGGCATTTCCTGTCGCGGGCGCTAGGCCTACCCACACAAGTGAGGTATCATTTGTATCGGGAGACTTGGGGGAACGCTGGGTGGAAGGAAATTTGTGGCTCCTCTCAGATTCCAGAACTTTCTGTCACCGAAATGTGAGGAAAACAAGTTATTTTAGCCACATTTTGAGGTTTGCAAAGGATTCTGGGTAACAGAACCTGGTCAGAGCCCCACAAGTCACCCCATCCTGGATTCCCCTGGGTCTCTAGTTTTAAAAAATGCACAGGTTTGGTAGGTTTCCCTAGGTGCCGGCTGAGCTAGAGGCCAAAATCTACAGGTAGGCACTTTGCAAAAAACAGCTCTGTTTTCTGTCAAAAAATGGGATGTGTCCATGTTGTGTTTTGGGGCATTTCCTGTCGGGGGCTCTAGGCCTACCCACACAAGTGAGGTATCATTGTTATCGGGAGACTTGGGGGAACGGTGGATGGAAGGAAATTTGTGGCTCCTCTCAGATTCTAGAACTTTCTGTCACCGAAATGTGAGGAAAATGTGTTTTTATAGCCACATTTTGAGGTTTGCAAAGGATTCTAGGTAACAGAACCTGGTCAGAGCCCCACAAGTCACCCCATCTTGGATTCCCCTAGGTCTCTAGTTTTCAAACATGCACAGGTTTGGTAGGTTTCCCTAGGTGCCGGCTGAGCTAGAGGCCAAAATCTACAGGTAGGCACTTTGCAAAAAAACAGCTCTGTTTTCTGTCAAAAAATGGTATGTGTCCACGTTGTGTTTTCTGGCATTTCCTGTCGCGGGCGCTAGGCCTACCCACACAAGTGAGGTATCATTTGTATCGGGAGACTTGGGGGAATGCTGGGTGGAAGGAAATTTGTGGCTCCTCTCAGATTCCAGAACTTTCTGTCACCGAAATTTGAGGAAAATGTGTTTTTTTAGCCGAATTTTGAGGTTTGCGAAGGATTCTGGGTAACAAAACCTAGTCAAAGCCCCACAAGTCACCCCATCTTGGATTCCCCTAGGTCTCTAGTTTTCAGAAATGCACAGGTTTGGTAGGTTTCCCTAGGTGCCGGCTGAGCTAGGGGCCAAAATCTACAAGTAGGCACTTGGCAAAAAACACCTCTGTTTTCTGTAAAAAAATTGAATGTGTCCACGTTGTGAATGGGCCATTTCCTTTTGTGGGCGCTAGGCCTACCCACACAAGTAAGGTACCATTTTTATCGGGAGACTTGGGGGAACGCTGGGTGGATGGAAATTTGTGGCTCCTCTCAGATTCCAGAACTTTCTGTCACCGAAATGTGAGGAAAATGTGTTTTTTTAGCCAAATTTTGAGGTTTGCAAAGGATTCTGGGGAACAGAACCTGGTCAGAGCCCCACAAGTCACCCCATCTTGGATTCCCCTAGGTCTCTAGTTTTCAAAAATGCACAGGTTTGGTAGGTTTCCCTAGGTGCCGGCTGATCTAGGGGCCAAAATCTACAGGTAGGCACTTTGCAAAAAACACCTCTGTTTTCTGTAAAAAAAATGGGATGTGTCCACGTTGTGTTTTGGGCCATTTCCTTTCGTGGGCGCTAGGCCTACCCGCACAAGTGAGGTTCCATTTTTATCGGGAGACTTGGGGGAACGCTGGGTGGAAGGTAATTTGTGGCTCCTCTCAGATTCCAGAACTTTCTGTCACCGAAATGTGAGGAAAATGTGTTTTTTTAGCCGAATTTTGAGGTTTGCGAAGGAATCTGGGTAACAGAACCTGGTCAGAGCCCCACAAGTCACCCCATCTTGGATTCCCCTAGGTCTCTAGTTTTCAAAAATGCACATGTTTGGTAGGTTTCCCTAGGTGCCGGCTGAGCTAGGGGCCAAAATCTACAGGTAGGCACTTGGCAAAAAACACCTCTGTTTTCTGTCAAAAAATGGGATGTGTCCACGTTGTGTTTTGGGCCATTTCCTTTCGTGGGCGCTAGGCCTATCCACGCAAGTGAGGTACCATTTTTATCGGGAGACTTGGGGGAACGCTGGGTGGAAGGAAATTTGTGGCTCCTCTCAGATTCCAGAACTTTCTGTCACCGAAATGTGAGGAAAATGTGTTTTTTTAGCCACATTTTGAGGTTTGCAAAGGATTCTGGGTAACAGAACCTGGTCAGAGCCCCACAAGTCACCCCATCTTAGATTCCCCTAGGTCTCTAGTTTTAAAAAATGCACAGGTTTGGTAGGTTTCCCTATGTGCCGGCTGAGCTAGGGGCCAAAATCTACAGGTAGGCACTTGGCAAAAAACACCTCTGTTTTCTGTCAAAAAATGGGATGTGTCCACGTTGTGTTTTGGGGCATTTCCTGTCGCGGGCGCTAGGCCTACCCACACAAGTGAAGTATCATTTTTATCGGGAGACTTGGGGGAACATAGAATATCAAAACAAGTGTTATTGCCCCTTATCTTTCTCTACATTTTTTCCTTCCAAATATAAGAGAGTGTGTAAAAAAGACGTCTATTTGAGAAATGCCCTGCAATTCACATGCTAGTATGGGCACCCCGGAATTCAGAGATGTGCAAATAACCACTGCTCCTCAAAACCTTAGCTTGAGCCCATTTTGGAAATGCAAAGGTTTTCTTGATACCTGTTTTTCACTCTTCATATTTCAGCAAATGAATTGCTGTATACCCAGTATAGAATGAAAACCAACTGCAGGGTGCAGCTCATTTATTGGCTCTGGGCACCTAGGGTTCTTGATGAACCTCCAAGCCCTTTATACCCCCGCAACCAGAAGAGTCCAGCAGACATAACCGTATATTGCTTTCAAAAATCTGACATTGCAGGAAAAAGTTACAGAGTAAAACATAAAGAAAAATGGCTGTTGTTTTCAGCTCAATTTCAATATTTTTTTATTTCAGCTGTTATTTTCTGTAGGAAAACCTTGTAGGATCTACACAAATGACCCCTTGCTGAATTCAGAATTTTGTCTAGTTTTCAGAAATGTTTAGCTTTCCGGGATCCAGCATTGGTTTCATACCCATTCCTGACACTAACTGGAAGGAGGCTGAAAGCACCAAAAATAGTAAAAATGGGGTATGTCCCAGTAAAATGTCAAATTTGTGTTGAAAAATGTGGTTTCCTGATTGAAGTCTGCCCGTTCCTGAAAGGTGGGAAGATGGTGATTTTAGCACCAGAAACCCTTTGTTGATGCCATTTTCAGGGAAAAAAACCACAAGCCTTCTTCGGCAGCCCTTTTTTCCCATTTGTTTGGCAAAAACAAAAATTTCACTGTATTTTGGCTAATTTCTTGGTCTCCTCCAGTGGAAACCACAGACTCTGGTTACCATTAGAATCCCTAGGATGTTGGAAAAAAAGGACGCAAATTTGGCGTGGATAGCTTATGTGGACAAAAAGTTATGTAGGCCTAAGCGCCAACTACCCCAAATAGCCAAAAAAGGGCTCATCACTGGGGGGGGAAACGGCCCAGCAGCTAAGGGGTTAACCAATTTGATTGATTTGCTATTGTGAATATTGATGAGGTTATTGATCTATTGATTGACATGCTGATTAGTTATCTCATCTTAAGGTGTCTCCAATCAGGGTCAAAAGATTCATTGGCCTAAAACGAGCATCAGGAAAGAATATGTAAAATTACCACTCATACTACATGTAGCCACAGTTTTCCAGAGACATATTCTTCCTAAATTTAAGAAACGTATTAAAAAAAGGTACTCCCAATCAAAGTTCTAATAGGTGATTGCAAACATTCCTAAAATTGAATATGAGAGAAATCCCATGGATTTAAACTGTCCAAAGAATAAACTGGGTGGATTTTACAGTGATATGGGGCCTATATAGACAAAGACCAGCAATCAGTATAGAAAAATATAACTGAGCATGCACAAAGAAAGGTATATGTTATAATTTCAAAGACCTTAGAACAAGCAAAAAAGATTCTTTACTACAAGTACTACGAAAAGCCCAATGAGTACAAATATCAACAGCAAATATCAACAGCAAATATCAATATCAACTATAGGGAGCAAAGCAAAACAGGTCTGAGTATGGTTTTACTATCAGTTTAATGTAATAAATAGGATCGAAAAAGACCTGATGGCCATTTCCACTATTGAACGTGAGCGAGGAGTTTCGGAAATTGATCTCATATTTACATCAAAAAATTACACCAGAGGAAAGTCAATAATAAATTAGGACGTAGTACATGACATTTGGGTCCTGGTTTAGAGTTTGGTGGACAGGGTAATCCATCTCAAAGAGCTATCCTGTCCACCAAACTCTCAGTCCACCTGCCCACATTTGAGTCACGTAGACTGCCAGATTCAGACCATTGCTGGAAACCTTTCGCCAGCAGCCCGAGGGCACATTGGCCTTTTTTAGGTAAGCCATCCAACCGTACTCCCAATATAGCCTTAGAACCCGCCGTAGCGGGCTCTACCGGCTATTAAAGGCTCGCTCCCCGCGTTAAATGCCCGAGCCAAAGGCGAGGGCATTTAACAAGGGAGAGGGACTTTAATAGCCAGTAGAGCCCGCTACGGCGGGTTCTAAGGTTATTAGAACATTCTGCCACACAGGGCAGAATGTTCTATTAAAAAAAAATAATGTTCACGGAGCCCGAGGGGATTAAAATCCCCTCGGGCTCCGTGAGGCTTTGTTCACAGCTGTTGCTGTGAACAAAGAGAACATTGGAATGTTGGCGCTGCGGGCTTTTACCGGCCAGTAAAAGCCCGCAGCACTCCATTGTTTTCAATGGAGCCCCAAGCATTCCAATGTTCTAATTTGGATGCCAGAGTAAAGACAGGGTGGTGGACTTAAAGTTTTCTGCCACTCAAACTACCTTTAGCCCATCCGTCAACCTCTAAATCCAGACTAAACAGTATTTTTGGGGTTCTATGGACATATAGCCAACAGTTCACCTGAAAAAAATTGTTACACATTTATAAGGTTTAGAGTAAGTTGACAAAGCAAATAAAATCTGTTGGTTTTTGAGGTTTTTTTTGCAGGTTCTATTTGTTATTCATTTTCTTATAATATTTATCATCGTGCGGCTGGATTTCTGTTGCAAGTACCGCTGGGCATGTAAAAACAACACAACGCCTGGCCGGACCCAAGAGTGTTGACTAGATCAATGCATCGCTCTCCTGTGGAGAGAAGAAATGACGCACCCTGACCCGACAAAAGGAGAAACAACACAAGGTCTTGCTCGTAAGTGAAATCGACGCGTCACAAGCACTTTTTGACACACACTCACCCGTGCGGGGTTACTTTTGATGCACCCAAGGTACATTTTCATGCCAACAGTGTTAGTGTGTGTTTAAAACTACTTAAAGACTCTTTTTGATTTTCAATTGATAACTTGACTTGTGTATTGTGGATCTTTGTTTTCTTGGTCTTGTTTTGTTTAGATAAATATTTCCTGTTTTTCTAAACTGTTGTTGTGTCATTTTGTAGTGTTTTCATTAAGTTTCTGTGTGTGTGGGTACAAATACTTTACACCTAGCACTCTGAAGTTAAGCCTACTGCTCTGCCAAACTACCAAGGGGGTAAGCAGGGTTTAGCTGAGGGTGATTCTCTTTTACCCTGACTAGAGTGAGGGTCCTTGCTTGAACAGGGGGTAACCTGACTGTCAACCAAAGACCCCATTTCTAACAAAGACCAAAGCAGCACAAAACATTTTCAAAGATTGAGCCGTGAGAGACGCCAAGATTTCTGAAGGACTTGGGCTGGCGCTGCCTCCTTTGTGCACATCTGCATCAAGCCACTCCCCTCAGCTGTGCTGCCCCTGTTAGATCAGGAAAAGGGAAAGAGACACTGTGGTTACCCTCCTCTTCCCTCATCATGGCCAGAATAGTTTGTCCCTTCGTTTTGGTCCCACATGGCTGAAAGATGTGTCAGTCCTGTCTAGTGCCTCTGGTCCCATGCCATTGCTGTCTCCGCCGTCACCAGAGACCCAGGTACACCTCGGGCTAGCTCAGGAAGGAATCAGCATCCTCTTACCTCTAGCCATGCGCTGCCATTTCAATGCACATGTTGTGTTTACCGTTGGAATGCATTTTAGTCTGTTCCTAGGGTAGAGTTGCTCTTCTGGTCTACCCTGCATATCCAATTAGAGCCTGGCATCCGGGAAAATATTTTATCCTCATCTAAGACAATGATGGAAGAGAGGGATGAGAAAGTGGGGAATGTGCAGAGGACGCTAAATACTGGGAAAGCTAGTGCCCCTGGCCAGCCATCATAGGAGTCGTCTGCAAAGAATATTCATTTAGCGGGAAGCAGTAAGGGGCAAGTTGGGGAGAGCAGTGTAACAAATGATATTGAGTTATCTTATCCTCTCCCGGACACTGGTGCAGATCCTGTGCCAGGTACTTTCCAGAAGACTATAGACTAGTCTGTACGTCCTGTTAAATTGATGGTGTCTGCTCTGCGGGGGATGTCTGAGACTGACGGAACACTGAAAAAACCTAACAATGTAATCAGCAATGATTTTCAGGGGGCGTCCAACAACATAGCTTCTCCGTTGACCTATTTAGGTGCCTTTCTATCCTCCACTTCCATTTCCTCCAAGTGCCTTGGAGGTCCTCAGCAGCTTGCAGTTCCCTATTGGATAAAATGGAATCTGACATCACACAAATGGTGATGGCTTGACTAGGCAGGGCAATGTGCTCACAATGACTGGGTAAAAGCTGTACCACACCCAGAGAGCCTTAGTGCCACAGCAGGGCCGGTCTGAAGACTCAGCAGCAATGGTCACTCAGAAACCTAATTTTAATCAGCAAGAGTCAGGCAAAGCCTGGCAGTAAGTCAGATTTGGAAATGGCAGAGTTAGATGTTGATGGAACAGGAAATGTGGAGACAGGATGTGTTGAATTAATGGGCATCAGAAGGCCAAGGTTGCCAGACCCAGATCTAAAAAAGCATTCTGGTGAAGCTGCAAGGGTTGGGAATGTAGAGGCTAGTACAACTAAGCCATTGACAACTCAAAAGATAGAGGATCTGGTTCCCAATGTATTTGCCCAAGGCAAACAGAGTTCCGCACTTACCCTAGGAGAGGAAGAAATGCTATGGGACCCTGAGGGGTCGGAAATTACTCTGTCCTGAAAGTCTGTGTATGGGGGGCCTAACTTGTTGGTAGTGGTGACAATGGAGGAAAATAAATCAAATGAATTGGATGCCTCTACTTAAACTGCTATCTTTGTTCTCCTGCAGCTCCACAGACAGGAATATATAAAGGACTTCCTTCCGGTAAAGACAGCACACCTAAATATGCAAGTGGTCCTCAGGAAGCTATCAAAAGAATGGATATTGTTCATATGTGTCTTGGGGACCTGAAGGCACGTTAGGCTACCCTAAAGAGACAGTGAAAGAGAATGCAACAGCCAACCGTAAACATGAGCTTCAGCAGGGTGGCCTCACCTCTAACTTGGAAGACTTGGGAAATCGATCGCTGAGAAATAACCATAGAGTTCTGGGTTTTCCAGAGGTTAGTGAGGGAGACCATCTAAGAAGCTATATTGTCTGTCTTTCAGAGAAGCTTTTTTGGCTCTAAGTGACTGGGACATTGATTCAATGATTCAGAGTGCACACCGGTAGCCTTTTCAGCAATCTAGAAAAGGAGGGACTGTATACTACCTTCTGGCCAACTTAATTTATGTCTGAATTGTCATTCTGCAGCAAATCTACCAGGCGGCTTGTCCACGTTCCCCTATTCATGTATTTGAGATTGAAGTTTTCATACTGTCTGATTTTTGCCATGAAACTGTGGTGCATCACTCGCAACTTGGGGGACTTATCCAAGCCTTTCCGAATGTTGGAGCTACAGTTTCATTGTTGCAATCCGCCAATCTTTGGATTGGATTTGAGGGACGAACATATTTCTATCAGGCACAATGTTAAAGCTAAAGAACTGCTGAATATGTGGTCTTCTGCTAAGTAATAACTCCTGATGGATGAGAGTGGCAGGAGATATGACTCACTGTGTCACTGCGTTTCTTTTTCTTTTAGAGTATTTAGACCAACTGTGGGCTCTGTTTGTTGTTCTTCATCTTCTTTTGGGTCTCCTATGTTTTCACGAAATATTTTATTTTGCTCCTGTACCACAAAGGTTGTTTTGATGGTAGTAGGTTTTAATTTTGGGTCATCTCAGGTGAAGGGGCTTTGGTGTCCAACCTGGTGGTCAGTGCATGGTTGGTGTTGGCCTGTTTAGGGTGGTTGGTGGTATGTGGTTATGGATCAGGGTCTGGGCCAAGGATGGTGGGAAATGATGGGTAAGTGGGCCAGGAAGACTCGAGGTTGCAGGGTCAAGGCAAGGGGGAGAGGGTTTAATAAGTTTAATAATAAGGTTATGGAGGCAGTAAGGCTAAGAAATGGGGAGGAACAAAATGGGGAGCAATAGAATATGTAGATGGTACAGACAAGAAGGTGTATATCCCACCAACAGTGGGGTGAAAGGTGTGTGCGACATCAGTTCTGGTTTAAATAAGGATGATCAGGGCTGGACTGGCCGTAGCGGGCATCAGGCTTTTCCCTGGAGGCTGGAAGTGTGGGGGCTGGTTTTGAAGCAGTGGGGCCCTGTCTTGATACTAGGGGTTGATTTTGAAGGGTTGCTGAAATTTCACCCCCATAACAAAGCAGCCACTCTTCAATCTTGCACCCCCAATCCCCACCATGCCCCACTCCAATGGCTGGTTCAGCAAAGGTTGCCAGGGCTGCTTTACATTCCAGGTCCAGCTCTGAGGATGATGGGTGAAAAAGAGACACATCACGAACAGCAATTCCACATTCTTACCCGGAATGTTAATGTTATGAAAGCCATTATGAAGCATACACTGATAAAAGAGAAGCTGTTCATGCTTAAGTCACATATATTTATATTCAGGAAACACACCTTACTGGGAATCAAAACCTGCTGCTGAGCGAGCTTGGATGTAGGGCTCTGGTTGTGTCTCGTTTTAATTCAGGCAGTATGGGGACGGCTATCCAAGCTTGTGTCTCCATTTGGTCCGTGGTAAAAACAAAGGCTCACATGGGGGATCAATGACTGATTACAGTAATTCAGAGAGGAGACTTATAATTCACTGTTTGTGTAGTCTACTGACCTAACATTCCTTCATTTTTGACTATTTGTTGGCTGAGATGCATCAATGGCCCATGTCTCTAGCACTACGTGGGGTTAATGTTGCCCTTGCCCAGGGGTAGATTCCATGCAAAGGGAGCTTGGTAATGCAATGATTGGTGAAAGGGGTTAGAAACACCTTAGGGGTGCATTGCAACAGATCATTAGATCTTATGCCTTGGTGAATAATTGGTGGTCTTCTACATCATGGGACCCAGACTTCACCTTCTATTTAACATTGCAAAGGTACCTGTCTAGGATCATTATGTTTTTTTTTTTCTTTTTATTACATTTGCCCAACAATTGTATCACTATACACAGCAGACTATGGGGGTCATTATGACCCTGGCGGAAGGCGGAGAAGCGGCGGTAAGACCGCCAACAGGCTGGCGGTCTTTTTTTTTTAATTATGACCATGGCGGTTACCTCCATGGTCATCTGCCGCTTCTCCGTTCCACCCGCCAGGGCGGAGGCAACGGTATTTTGACCCTGCTTACCGCCGTGGATTTCCTGCGGTTGGAACCGCCATGAAATCCATGGCGGTAAGCACTATCAGTGCCAGGGAATTCCTTCCCTGGCACTGATAGGGGTCTCCCCCACCCCCACCCCGACTCCCTCCCCTACCCCCCCACCACCCCTACCACCCCCCAAAGGTGGCAGGGCCCCCCTCCCCACCCCGACCCCCAACATCACAGAACTCACACACACACAACACACACGCAGGCACCACCAACACACATACACGCACACACACCGACATACATGCCAACATCCACACACACAGTCAGACACGCACACCCACATTCAGACATACACGCACACATCCATACAGACATACCTACAGACATACACGCACTCATTCCAAACACACAACACCCCCGCAAGCATACACGCACTCACACACCCCCACCACATACACACACGCACACCCCCATGCACCCACACAACACACAACCCCCTCCACCCCCCTCCCCTAACGGACGATCGACTTACCTGGTCCGTCGATCCTCCGGGAGGGGACGGGAGCCATGGGGGCAGCTCCGCCGACACCACACCGTCAACAGAACACCGCCACGGCGAATCACAGGACGTGATTTGCTGGGCGGTGTTCTGTTGGCGTGGCGGTGGAGGTGGAGCAACCTACACTTCCCCGCCTCCTGCCAGTATGGCTGTTGGCGGCTCTCCGTCCGTAAAAGGACAGAGAGCTGCCAACGGTCATAATAGGCCGAGCGGCAAACAGCCACCACTGGCGGTATTCCGCACGGCGGTCCCTCGGCGGTTTTGGAAAAAGACCGCCGAGGTCAAAATGACCCCCTATCTCTTTTTAAATAATTCTTTCCTTAGTAATACATGCCGAAAAAAGAGGGTAAAGAATAGAGACCAAGTCAGACACACCAATCCATGCCGTAGGGTCAGCAGTCTTAAACCAGCCCCCCAAGAAAATAAAATAAGGCAGGGATTTCAGCTAAGTTATATTAATCAAAAAATTTCTAAAAACAAAAGCCTATTAAACTCCAGTTGCGCCCCTTAATCCTTAAAGTGCAAATACGTTATCATTGAGAGCGGTGCCTAGAAAAAGAAGGAAGACGCACACCCATTAGCTAACACATGATTAACAAACTGAATTACCATTCCCCGAACATTCCTGGGGCATCTGCCCTTGCATACAATTAGTAATCGTAGCCCATATTCTGGACCCCCACTTCTGCTTCTTTTGCCTCTTACATTTATAGAGATTAATTTCCATACTGTACACCATTAACAGTCTTGATCTCCACATTGCATAACTTAGGTGGTCAGGCATTATCCACTCAGATGCAATATGCAAGCAGGCAACTGCAGTAGCGATAAATAGTAAATATGCTTCCCTCCTCATAGCCTCATAGTCTTCCGATCTGTTGATCACACCCAGAAGCATCATAGCTGGAGAAATCCAAACCTTCCCACCATTAATCAAGCCCAGAACCGTTCCATATCCTTCTTCAATGTTTCCAGTTTGTGGCATGAATAAAACATATGAATTATGTCAGCCTATTTTAAGACACACCTATTACATCTGCTACTTATGTCATAAAGTCTAGCACCCCACTAATCTCCCCTGGCAGGCTTGTGGGAAAGGTTAAAGATCATCTTGTAATTCTGGCTTCTCAGGCCTGCCATTAGTAACACCTTGTTACCTAAGTCCAATCATTCCTGAAGATAAAGCCCCTCTGACCCAAATTTTGCCTCCCATCAAGCATTTTGCACTTCAACATCATCTTGCTGATTCTTTACCAGGAGGAGATGGGCCATCTGTTTGCATTTAGGACTAGGGATAGAGTCAGTAGCAATCTAATCTGGGGAACTGGTAACAAACAAGGCAAATTAATGGCAGATCAGGGGGGAATTTAGACAATTTTACCAACATCTATGTACAGAGTACTGTGCTGCCTCCATTGTAGATGTCAACAGATATATAGAGATATTCTATGACTGTAAATTGAATCAAGAGTAGTCTAATCAGTTAGATTAACCCATCTCTTTAGCAGAGGTTCATTTAGCTATTAGTCAGGTAGAAAATGGGAAGGCTTGTGGAGTGGTTCAGATTCCTTTGGAATTTTCTGAACTTTTCTCAGAGGTACTTGCAACCATCCTCAGAGATCTCTTCAACTCCCCCCAACCTCCTTAGTCAAGCCACCCTCTTCATAGGGTGAGATCATCAATCTAGTACATCCTATCCAGCATGGGTTTATCCTGTGGAGCAACATGGCCTCTCACGTGAATACACCTATAACCGTCTTGGAGGTGGAGTCAATTGAGGGGACCCCTGTAGGGATGAATATGTTCAATACCAAAAAGGCATTCAACCAGGTCTCAAGGCAATTTCTGTGGGCGATGATGGGCACGTCAGGATTTGGCCTAGAGTTTATTTTTGGATCAAGTTGCTCTACATGGGTTTAACAACAAGGTTCTTCTGCTGTGATAAATTATTAGACCCTATTGAAATCACAAGAGCAACCCGGCAACGATGTCCATTATCACAAAAACCTTCCATATTATATCTGGAGCCCTGAATCCAGGCCTTGCAGCTAGCCAGTTGTATCTGGTCACTTCATTTACATTGCTTACAACTTAAGGTTTAGGATTACACAGACAATGTTGCAATATCAACATTTTCTCCAGTGGCAGCCCTGAAGGTGGTTGAGTTAACTGAAAATGGAGTTTGGCCGGGTCTCTAGATATAAGCTCAAGTCAGATAAGACTCTGAGGATATTAAGGGGGTCATTCTGACCTTGGCGGTAAAAGCCGCTTACCGCCGGTCAGAAGGCCGCCACAATACCGCCGCGGCCGCGGTCAGCCGCCACGGACATTCTGACCCACAACTGCAAAACCTCAAAAAATCCGCCCTCCACTGCAGTCCGCCACATCAGCGGCCAGCGGTAAACTGGAGAAGACCAAACCTCCACCGCCACGCCAACAGAAATACGCCCATCCCATTATGACCCGCAAATCCACTCGGCGGTCATTCAACCGCGGTATTCCATTGGCGGTACACACCGCCGCGGTCAAAATACACACACCTTTACAAACCCCTACCACATTGGACAATTTGAAAGGCACACACCTGATACACATACACACACCACTCCCACACATCCAATACCATATAAAACACACACCCACATCACCCACAAACCCCTACCAACAAAAACCAGAGACGAAGGAGAGAGAGACACATCAGAGAATAGATAGCCAGACACACAGAGGCACACCACAACATCACACACACCACATAGAAGCCCAAAGCACCACACACCAACACACACATCATCACATACACCACCCCACACCTCATACACACCACCCCATGGCACCACAAAGGCACCCACGCTTTTCGGACCAAGAACTCCGGGTCATGGTGGAGGAAATCATAAGAGTGGAACCCCAGCTCTTCGGCTCACAGGTTCAGCACACCACCATAGCAAGGAAGGCGGAGCTCTGGCAGCGGATCGTGAACAGGGTCAACGCGGTGGGACAGCATCCCAGAAATAGGGACGACATCCGCAAACGATGGAACGACCTACGGGGGAAGGTGCGATCGATGGTCTCGCGACACAACATCGCAGTGCAGAAGACTGGCGGGGGACCCCCACCCACTCCACCCAAATTCACAGCATGGGAGCAAGAGGTACTCAACATCCTGCATCCTGATGGCCTCGCTGGAGTACACGGAGGAATGGACTCTGGTAAGTACAAGGCCAACCACTTCACACCCCCCCCAGCATGCTAACCCCCACCCTCACCCCCAACCCCCCAGCACACATCCTCCCTGAGAATGTCTCTCCAGCACAACCCACCCAACACCAACCCCTGCATGCCATCCCCAAACTATGGACACCCATCACCTAAGCATGACCACTGCACATACCCATCCCCCCCCCACAAAACACCCTCACAACACCTCCCCCAAGGGAATGCCAGCACTGGGGGACAAGGGCACCCATAAAACGCAAGCTAATGCACACACAGAAACAATAACCATACCCTCTTACCCCATGCAGGACCCGAACGACAACACACCGGTCAGGAGGGACCAGAAATGTCCATCCCACCCCCGGAACAGGCCCCTAGTGATGACAGCAGCTCTTTCGACCTGGACCCTGATGACCAGCCCGGACCATCGGGGACCTCTGGGCAGTCGGTTCCCCTCACCCAGACACAGGCCACTGCAGACCCAACCCCCTCTGGGAACAACAGCACAGCTCCCACCCAGCGGGCCCATGCCTCTGTCTCTAGGACAGGTCAAGCAGCGGTGTGTCTACCACTACAGGGCCCCCAGGGTAACCCACCAACCCAACAACAACAGGGACCTGGGGGCAGTGGGAGTGGGCACACCGTCCAGGGGACAGAGGCCCAGGGAAACAGGGCAACTCGGAGGGCTGCTGTGCGACAGGGGGGGGAGGAGAGGCCCAGGGAACCCACTCTCCAAGAGGCCCTCACCACCATCATGGCAGCCTACCACCACTCACAAGAGACGATGGCGACGGTACTGGCCAGGTTCCAGGAGATCCAGGCACAGCAGGAGCAACGCTACATGGGGTTCAGCGACCAACTCACCAACATCTCAACCGCTATGGGGAGCATAGTCCAGGCCCTGAACCGTATAGAGGACACGTTTCGGGACCATGTGGCATCACACAGGGCCCCTGTCACTAGCCAGGAACAGGAACAGCCTACCACCTCTGCCGGCGCTAGTGGACAGGAGGCCCCACCACAACGACAGCCCACCAGAACCCCACCTCCTGCTGAACAACAACCACCCCGCAAAAGGAGCCTGAGATCAAAAAAACCGACAGAGTAGGATGTCAAGACCCCTGCCAGCATCACATACCCCCTGAAGTCCTCCAACTGTTCAACATTGCCACCCTGTCAAACCTTGAACTGCCCCTGCTCCATCCTGCCACAGGCATATGGACAATGCACCTGTGAGACTGAGAACTGGACTCTGCCATGGACATTACTCCACCCCCACCCATCACTGTTTCACTATCATGTACCAATATCTATGCACTAATAATAAATCACACATTGCACTGAAATCAATCAGGACTCAGCCTGTCTTATTTACAAATGTATGACACATTACATATCAGTTACGTATTTTTAACATTGTGAATTACACATACAGAGGAAACTTAGCATTAGTCCATGGGCCAACCAAGCCGAGGTCACGCAGTGGCTCATACAGCACAGAAAAGGGAAGGGAAAATCAAACATCATGTTTATAGTTCTGGGGGGAAATCGACAAAGTTGAGATGCAGGAGGCTTTCAGGAAATGTAAAATGGCATGGGTGATTATTACCTGTGTGCTACTGGAAATACTGTTCTATTACTCTGTCCCTGTTGTCTGTGTCGTCCTCTGAGTCTTCCTTCTCTTCACTCTCCGCAGGCTCCACAGCTGCTTCAACACCACCATCTGCACCATCCTCCTGCAGGAAAGGAACCTGATGTCGCAATGCCAGATTGTGAAGCATACAGCAAGCCACGATGATATGGCACACCTTCTTTGGTGAGTACATCAGGGATCCCCCTGTCATATGCAGGCACCTAAACCTGGCCTTCAGGAGGCCAAAGGTCCTTTCGATGATCCTCCTAGTTCGCCCATGGGCCTCATTGTACCGTTCCTCTGCCCTGGTCCGGGGATTCCTCACTGGGGTCAGTAGCCAAGGCAGGTTGGGGTAACCAGAGTCACCTATTAGCCACACACGTTGTCTCTGTAGCTGCTCCATCACATAGGGGATGCTGCTATTTCGCAGAACATACGCGTCATGCACTGACCCTGGGAACTTGGCATTTACATGGGAGATGTACTGGTCAGCCAAACAGACCACCTGGACATTCATCGAATGATAACTTTTTCTGTTTCTGTACACCTGCTCATCGTCTTTTGGGGGTACCAAAGCCACATGGGTCCCATCAATGGCACCAATGATGATGGGGATATGTCCAAGGGCATAGAAATCACCCTTCACTGTAGGCAAGTCACCCTCCTCTGGGAAAATGATGTAGCTCCGCATGAGTTTCATCAGGGCAGACAACACTCTGCTCAAAATCTTTGAAAACATAGACATTCCAGATGACATGGCCACTGTTGTCTGGAATGACCCACTTGCCAAAAAATGGAGGACTGACAAAACCTGCACCAGAGGGGGAATCCCTGTGGGTTGGCGGATGGGGACATCAGGGCTGGCTCCAGCTGGGCACACAGTTCATGGATAGTGGCACGGTCAAGTCTGTATCGAAGTATTATATGGCGTTCTTCCATTGTCGACAGGTCCACCAGCGGTCGGTACACGCGAGGATTCGTCCTTCTCCTCGCAAGTCCCAGCGGACGGTGCCTAGGAAGGACAACATGGAGCACAGAGTCAGGCAAACCACAGGTACGTACAGACAGCTTGCACAGTTAAAGAATGGCAATGGGTTGAAAGGCGTGTATGTGTGGCAATGCAAGGCCTAGGCCTGTGTGTCGCAGTCAAAATTAAGCCATGTAGGCCCTTGAAATGGCGGCTGCCTGACCTGTGAAGTGGGACAATGGGATGTGAGGTCAATGCGCTGGCGGGGCACACCGTGGCGGTAGGCGGTCGAAGACCGCGGCGCAAAGCCGCATTGGTTAACATTGAACCCTATGGGTTTCAGGAGCCAATGACGATGTGCGCCGGCGGTCGCGGTACGCACCGCCGCGGGCGCGACCGCCATTTCCTAGCTGATTGATCACTCGAGACCTGATCATCCACAGGAGAGGACCTATACTGCAAGTGCTGCTGTGACCTCGGTCTGGAAGTGACAATGGCTGCTGCGACTGGGGAAAGGGCCCCTGCCTTCACGTCTGAAGAGTTGGAGAAGCTCGTGGATGGGGTCCTCCCCCAGTATGCGCTACTCTACGGTCCTCCAGACCAACAAGTGAGTACACCGGGTGCACATGGAATGGGCTATGCCTGTGTGGATTGGGGTGGATGTAAGTTGGTGGGGTGGGGGGCGAATGAGGTGTGCAACGCACGACAGATGAGAGCATGTGCCATATGGCAAAGTTGGTGGGGGGGGCCAATCACATCTAACATGCAGGTCATTGATGATTTCCTCCTTTCCACCCTGTACATGTCAAATAGGTCAGCGCCCATCAGAAGATCGAGATTTGGCGTGCCATCGCCAAGGAAGTCCGGAACTTGGGGGTCCACAACAGACGGGGCACCCACTGCCGCAAGAGGTGGGAGGACATCCGCCGCAGAACAAGGAAGACCGCAGAAACACTGCTGGGGATGGCCTCCCAACCTAGGAGGGGTGCCAGTCGCACCATGACCCCCCTGATGTCCCGGATCCTGGCGGTGGCCTACCCTGAATTGGATGGGCGCTTTAAGACATCACAGCAGACACAAGGGGGTGAGTATCAGCACATTCTCCTATCTTTCTGCGCAGTGGAGGCGTCTGGGTGGGGGAGGAGGGCTGTGGGTGACATTAGGCCAGGGCGCTTTCTGTAGTGTAGTCCTCTCCCTTAGGCATGGCCCTGTGCCCCCGGCCCCCACCTCTGTAGGGTGACAAGTACAGCCATTGATGGTCCAGCATCACCCATGTGCGCGTTTGACGTCTCTTGGCCTGTTGTCCTAGTCAGTAGTACTGAGTAGTGTACCCCGAATGCGCGGCTTAGTGCATGAGGCTCCTGTGTCTGTCCTCTCCGCCAACGGTGTTGACATTGCATGCACTCAACCTGGTCTTCTTTTTTCTCCCCCCACCCTTTCTCTTCATCTTCTTGTGCATGTGTGCATTAGCATCATCAGGCGGAGGAGATTTGGCATCGGAGCACGAGGGAGCTGCAGGACACAAGGCCCTGGTGGGCCCAGGAACAGACACCGAGGGCACCAGTGATCCGGAGGGCGAGGGGAGCACCACAACGGGGACCAGTGGTGACACCAGCGACTCAGACACGTCCTCGGATGGGAGCTCCCTAGCGGTGGCGGCAACATCCGGGCCCCCCGCCTCTACAGGTACAGCCGCCACCCAGCGCACCAGCACCGCCCTCCCAGCAGCCCCTCAGCCTACGCTCCGTGCCCGCTCGCCCAGGAAGACGCGCGTCTCCTTCGCCCCAGGCACCTCAGCCCCTGCCCCTGTTGCCCCTGCTGCCCTCAGTGTGGAGCTCATTGACCTGGTGAGGACGCTCATTGTTGGGCAGACGACCCTTTTGAATGCCATCCAGGATGTGCAAAGGGAGGTGCAACAGAGCAATGCGTACCTGGAGGGCATTCATTCGGGTCAGGCTGCCCATCAACGGGCGTTCACTGCTCTGGCCTCAGCACTGACGGCAGCCATTGTCCCTGTTTCCAGCCTCCCTCTTCTTACTGCCTCCAGCCTGTCTCTGTCTCCTGTTCCTCAGCCTATCCCATCCACACCATCAGACCAGCCTGCACACACCTCAACACCCAAGAGCAGCTCATCCAGACACAAGCACCACAGATCCCACAAACACTCACCCAAGCAACACACAGATGCAGACATTCCAGCAGTCACAACCACCTCTGTGTCCCCCTCCTCTTCGTCTCCCTCCTCCCTCCCTGTGACGTCTACAATCACACCTGCATGCACCCCAACATCAGCCAGTGCTTCCATCACCACCTCACCCTCCAGTACAGTCCACACTCGTGCAGTCACCACCCCCACTGCCATTTACACGTCCCCTGTGTCCTCTCCCACTGTGTCTGTCACCCCCTCTTCCAAGACACACAAACGCAGGCAGCCACCCACCCAACAGACATCCACCTCACGACAGCCTACAGCACCAGCACCTTCACCCAATGACAGCACACCTGACTCTCCTACAACCACATCCTCTTCCTCCACTCCCATCACCACTTCTCCTACCCTTTACCTTGGACCTAAAAAGCTTTTCCTGGCTAATCTTGACCTCTTTCCCTCCGATGAGCTCCCCCCTCCATCTGCAAAGAGTCCCAAGAGCACCGCAGCCACCACCAGCCCAGCTTCGAGTGTCACTGTTGTGCATGGGTTCTGGAGTCCACCCTTTGCCAGCAGTGACACATCGATCAGCAGCAAGGACACGTCCAGTCCCCCCCCCCCCCCCCGGCAAGAGGACCCGCAAAAACAAGGGCCGCCGTGCGAGGACTGACAGGGCTGCCCCCAAGGAGCAATGTGCGGCCACTTCACCAGCCACACCATCTAGGGGAGGCAAGGGCCCGAGAGCCCCATCAAAGGAGCGGAAGGGCAGCAGGAGCGCGGAGAAGGTGGACCCCACATGTCACATCCCAGCTGGGAAGGAGGACACTAAAGAGGCCAGGAGTCCGTCCCCGAAGGGTCCAGAAACGTCACGGTCCGAGGGCGACTGAGCAGGGAGTCCAGGCCAGGTCTGGCTCCCTTGACCTGCTGGATGAGCACCGCTGAACAGGGCCCGCGGTGCAGAAGAGCACCGCTGAAGAGGGCCCCGCCGTGAAGATAGGCACCGCTGAAGAGGGCCCGCGGTGCAGAAGAGCACCGCTGAACAGGGCCCCGCCGTGAAGATAGGCACCGCTGAAGAGGGCCCGCGGTGCAGAAGAGCACCGCTGAACAGGGCCCCGCCGTGAAGATAGGCACCGCTGAACAGGGCCCGACGTGCAGAAGAGCACCGCTGAAGAGGGCCCGCCGTGCAGAAGAGCACCGCTGAAGAGGGCCCCGCCGTGAAGATAGGCACCGCTGAAGAGGGCCCGCGGTGCAGAAGAGCACCGCTGAACAGGGCCCGCGGTGCAGAAGAGCACCGCTGAACAGGGCCCCGCCGCGAAGATAGGCACCGCTGAACAGGGCCCGCGGTGCAGAAGAGCACCGCTGAACAGGGCCCCGCCGTGAAGATAGGCACCGCTGAACAGGGCCCGCGGTGCAGAAGAGCACCGCTGAAGAGGGCCCGCCGTGAAGATGGGCACCGCTGAAGAGGGCCCGCCATCTCAAGCACCGCTCCGCTGGGGCCTTCTTCTCAAGCACCGCTCCGCTGGGCCCTTCATCTCAAGCACCGCTCCGCTGGGCCCTTCTTCTCAAGCACCGCTCCGCTGGGCCCTTCATCTCAAGCTCCGCTCCGCTGGGCACCGCCGTCTCTGCACCGCTCCGCTGGGCCCTTCATCTCAAGCACCGCTCCGCTGGGCCCCGCCGTCTCTGCACCGCTCCGCTGGGCCCTTCCTGTCAAGCACCGCTCCGCTGGGCCCCGCCGTCTCTGCACCGCTCCGCTGGGCCCTTCCTGTCAAGCACCGCTCCGCTGGGCCCTTCCTGTCAAGCACCGCTCCGCTGGGCCCTTCATCTCAAGCACCGCTCCGCTGGGCACCGCCGTCTCAAGCACCGCTCCGCTGGGCCCTTCATCTCAAGCACCGCTCCGCTGGGCACCGCCGTCTCAAGCACCACTCCGCTGGGCACCGCCGTCTCAAGCACCACTCCGCTGGGCCATTCATCTCAAGCACCGCTCCGCTGGGCACCGCCGTCTCAAGCACCGCTCCGCTGGGCCCTTCATCTCAAGCACCGCTCCGCTGGGCACCGCCGTCTCAAGCACCGCTCCGCTGGGCCCTTCATCTCAAGCACCGCTCCGCTGGGCACCGCCGTCTCAAGCACCGCTCCGCTGGGCACCGCCGTCTCAAGCACCGCTCCGCTGGGCCCTTCTTCTCAAGCACCGCTCCGCTGGGCACCTCCGTCTCAAGCACCGCTCCGCTGGGCCCCGCCGTCTCTGCACCGCTCCGCTCGGCCCTTCCTGTCAAGCACCGCTCCGCTGGGCCCCGCCGTCTCTGCACCGCTCCGCTGGGCCCTTCCTGTCAAGCACCGCTCCGCTGGGCCCTTCATCTCAAGCACCGCTCCGCTGGGCACCGCCGTCTCAAGCACCGCTCCGCTGGGCCCTTCATCTCAAGCACCGCTCCGCTGGGCACCGCCGTCTCAAGCACCACTCCGCTGGGCACCGCCGTCTCAAGCACCGCTCCGCTGGGCCATTCACCTCAAGCACCGCTCCGCTGGGCACCGCCGTCTCAAGCACCGCTCCGCTGGGCCCTTCATCTCAAGCACCGCTCCGCTGGGCACCGCCGTCTCAAGCACCGCTCCGCTGGGCCCTTCATCTCAAGCACCGCTCCGCTGGGCACCGCCGTCTCAAGCACCGCTCCGCTGGGCACCGCCGTCTCAAGCACCGCTCCGCTGGGCCCTTCATCTCAAGCACCGCTCCGCTGGGCACCGCCGTCTCAAGCACCGCTCCGCTGGGCCCTTCCTGTCAAGCACCGCTCCGCTGGGCCCTTTATCTCAAGCACCGCTCCGCTGGGCACCGCCGTCTCAAGCACCGCTCCGCTGGGCCCTTCATCTCAAGCACCGCTCCGCTGGGCACCGCCGTCTCAAGCACCGCTCCGCTGGGCACCGTCGTCTCAAGCACCGCTCCGCTGGGCACCGCCGTCTCAAGCACCGCTCCGCTGGGCACCGCCGTCTCAAGCACCGCTCCGCTGGGCCCTTCTTCTCAAGCACCGCTCCGCTGGGCACCTCCGTCTCAAGCACCGCTCCGCTGGGCACCGCCGTCTCAAGCACTGTTTATGGTTCACTGTGCCCACCATGCCTCCTCCTTGACCAGTGGAGACTGTCATCCACCTGATGGACTGTGGCTTTGCACTCCCCAGGATGGTACAGTGGGCAGCCCACCCACTGTAGAGACATTGAAAGACTGTTGCTTTGCACTCCCCAGGATGGTACAGTGGGCAGCCCACCCACTGTAGAGACATTGAGAGACTGTGGCTTTGCACTCCCCAGGATGGTACAGTGGGCAGCCCACCCACTGTAGAGACATTGAGAGACTGTGGCTTTGCACTCCCCAGGATGGTACAGTGGGCATGGTGGCTCCTCGTGGATCTGGCGTCGTGGACTCATGTGGCTGTGGTGCCCCCCCCTTCCCTTCCCCCTGAGGTGCCTGTAGTTTTTACATCTGATGCCCCTGCAGTGTTCTCTCCAAAGGACTCAGGTCTCCTGTGTGGGCTTTGCCCTTGTTTCTCAAAACTTTGGCCCACGGACATGATGAATTCGTAGGATGTGCAGGACTTGTTACTTCAGTTATACACTGATGTGTATATCATTTGTTTTCTTGTAAATATCTTTCATGGTTGTACGATAATTTTCAGGAGCTTTTTGGTACATAAATATTTATTCCAAATTTGATTATGTCATAGCATTTTTCAGGGGTGTTTGGGTGGTGTCACTGTGACTTGTTGCTCTGCATTGGTGTGTACATAGTTGGGGGGGGGGGGGTCGCATATGTGTGTGGCCGTAACCTTTCATCCTCCCCCTCCCGTGTGTCGTAGGTGCAGTACTCACCGTTGTCGTCTGCGCCGGACTTCGTACTCGTGGTAGATGAGAAGGTAGACGAGAGCAGGTAGGATGTTTAATTCGGGTTCCATGCTGTCCTCCTTCCTCCTGGAGTGCGTAGTGGTGTGCGTTTTCCCATTCGTAGTCTGTTTCCGCCGTGTTTTTATCGGCGGTGCTCCCGCCCCGGAAAAGGTGGCGGATTGGTGAGTTGTGATAGTGTGGGCGGTACATTGTCTGCCGCCTGGCTGTTGGCGGTGACCGCCGCGCTGTTTGTTTGTACCGCCGTGGCGGTCGGAGTGTTAAAGTGGCTGTCTGTGTTGGCGGTTCCCACCAGGGTCCGAATTCCATTTTTTTGACCGCCAGCCTGTTGGCGGGTTGGCCGCCGCTTTAACACCGACCGCCAGGGTTAGAATCACCCCCTAAATGTTCCTGCACTCAGTTTGGAAACAGAAGGTTCATTCTCCACCTAATTGGGTGTAGAACTGTCTAAACAGTCGGAGGAAATTATCCATGTAAATTATGGTAAAGATTACAGTCAATTTATGGAGACTTTTAACAAATGTAATCAACTACATCGCAGGGAGGTAAAATATTATTACAATGATTATTATACCCCATGTTTGTATCTGTTTAGATGCATACCATTTTATCTCCCCAAGGGCTTCTTTCATAAGATTGAATCACTTTGGCATGGGTTCAGACGTAGCTATAAAAAGCTGAGATGTAAGATACCGTATGCCTCAAGATAGCGGCAAAATGTCCCTACCTGCTATTCAAATCTATTACTTGGCATCTTTTATTTTTCGAGGCACTATGGTTTTGTGTAGGGAAGAATGGGCACTTGGGTCATTATTTTCAAACTATCTATCCTTGTGAGAAACTAGGGCTGATTGCAGAGGCCCCATAACTTTTTGCCCCCATTTTCCACTTTATGCTGGTGTTTTCCTGACTCTGATGGTGCCCTGGGTACTGCTAACCAGTCCCAGGGCCTGTGCTCTGTGTAAAATGGATATGCAAATTAGGCTAATTATAATTGGCTAAGTTAACCTACCTATAAGTCCCTAGTATATGGTAGGGCATGTAGGTTTAGGGACCACAGCATAGGTGGTGCACACCTAGGTGCATTGCTGAGGTGCCCAGTGTCATTTTAAAAGCAAGCCTGCCTTGCTGGCTGCTTTTAAATTAAAGTTATATGCAAATTCGACTTTGGAATTAAAGGTACTTCCAAAGTCTTAAACTACCTTATTTTTACATATAAGTCACCCCTAAGGTGTGCCCTATGTGCCCCTAGGGCTGGGTGCCATGTAACTATAAGCAGGGACTTTATAAAAATAGATTTATAAGCCCTGGTGAGGTAAAAACAGCCAAATTCGTTTTTCCCTCATTGAAGTAAATGGCCTTCATAGGCTAGAATGGGCAGACTTTATTTTAAATTTTAAAGTCTCCTTAAATGTTACATACCAAGAATTTGGTATCAAATTGATTGTTGTAATAAATCCCACAACTTCCAGTTGTTGGATTTAATATAACTTGTCCAGGTAAAAAGTTTAGACTTTACCTAAAAAGTTGCCAATTTCAGCTCTACATTGTTTTTGCTGCTGTGCTCTGATTGGCCAGCCTGCAGCAGCTTCTGCCAGGCTGCCTTGATGAGGTGTGAAGTGGCCAGACTTCACACAAAGGAATGTGCTTGGGGGAGAGAATCTCCCCTCAGCAGATGGTGAGGCAGGAAGGGGGAGGGCTGCCAAACTGGTCTTCAAAGGCAGAGAAGGACATTTGCAGCACCCAGCAACACCCCCACATCCTGCAACCCCAGACAATTAGGTGCCCCCTTGATTAAAATTAGGAGAGGGCAGGAGAGGGGTGTGTTTATGATTTTTAGCCACACCAGTGGGTGGGCTCAGCCAGATGTAACCTCCAAAAATCAGATTCATCCATGTTGGATTTTTAGAGACTGTTGCCTTCTGGGATGGATTTTTGCCACACTTCCCAGGAAGTGGTCATCACAGGGGGACGACCCTGTCCCTGATTGGAGAACCAGGGCCCCCCTGCTTTTCACCCAGGAGCAAGGATAAAACTGGCAAACCTGCACCCACGCCTCAGATCCCCTCCAGAATTCAACAAGAAAGGAACTAAGGAAGAAGAAGGACTGCCCTGCTGGACCCCTGGCCTGCACCTGGACCCTGCACTCAGAAGGACTGCACCAGCTGCACACTTGGGCTTCACCACAAGAAGGACTTTGCCTGGCTTCAACTGGTTCAAGGAGGGACTCCCTGTTTGCTACAGGTGAAAAATTGCTAACCAGAGTCCCCTGCACCAACTCCTGAAAGAAGCGACCAGCTGACCACTGTCCAGTGGCCAAAAAGGAGTTTGCGCCAGGTGCATTCTGGGAGTTGAAGTCCGCACCCCCCAAGGACCATCACAGAACTTCTGGACCCTTGGGGTGAGCTGTGGACCCCAAAAGAACCTTAAAAGAACATCTGGGTGAAGCCCCAGAAGTTTGGAAAAGATTGGAGAATTTTTGAAAAAAAGCTCCATAAAGTGACCGACCCGACGCGGAAATTCTAGCTGGCTTGCCTCAACCGCGACCCTGCCTGACTTCGTGGTTCGTCCCGGGTAAAGAAAAACATCCAAAAAAGAGACTAAGTCCGAAGGTAAAAAGTTGACCGGGACCTCCCAGCCATCGAATCCGAGAAGGGCTCCACGGACGTCGGATCAAGATCCAGGTTTACCCCGGTCGAAGGATTTTCATCTCGAAAAAACGACTAAGTCCGAAGGTAAAAATCACCACCGAGGAAACCGACTTCGCGTATCCGGACAAGGGCTCCAGGAGGTCGGATTCAACTGGCAGGTTCGTCCCGGGAAAGAAAAACATCAAAAAAGAGACTAAGTCAGAAGGTAACTTTTTAACTGAGGCCTCCCGCGACTTGTAGCCGAGCAGGGCTCCATCGCGGTCGGCCTGAAAGTTTGACTTTGCCCCGGTCCTGGTGCAACCAGATGACCCGATTGGCGCTTTTTGTTTCTAAGCGCTAGAAAATAATAATACTTTAAAAATTCATATCTCCGGTTCCCCTGAACCGATTTTAATCGTTTTTGTGTCATTTTAAAGATACAAATATAAGCTATTTTTATAAATTGGTTTTGGATTTTTAAACTGTTTCCTGTGTTTTATTTAATTACTGTATTGTGATATTTGAATGCTTTACACTTTGTCTCCTAAGTTAAGCCTTGACGCTCGATGCCAAGCTACCAAGGGTAGAGCTGGGATTAATTTATTGAGACCTAACTGTACTTACGTGGAGGTTTGTGGCTTGTTGCTAGGTGTCGGTACCTACCTGCCCTACCAATAACCCATTTTCCAACAATCCTGGAGGCAGATTTTAAACCACTGACTTGTTTTAAGACTCCACGGGTCTACCATCAAATCTGGGTCTATTTAAAAAACCTATTCTATGGTGTTGCCCAGAATGACCAATATACGTTATTGGGGATTTAATCCAAATGTCCATTTATCCATACATGAAAGTGTGCTCAGCAGTTGGCAAAGATAGAACTCTATGGCCCTCATTACAACCCTGGCGGTAAATCCCACTTACCGCCGTGCAGAAGACCGCCAACATACTGCTGTGGCCGCGGAATTCTGCTACAGGTATTACGACCCACAGCTCGGTATCTGCCACAATACAGACACCCAAACAAGTCCGCTACACCAAAGGTCAGTGATAAACTGGCGAAAACAAAACCGACACCGTCACGCCAACAAGAATATGCCCACAGTATCATGACCCACGAATCAACGCGGCGGTCTTTCAACCGCGGTAAACCATTGGCGGTACACACCGCCGCACTCAAAATACACACACATATACAAAACACAACCACATTGGACAATTCGAAATACACACAACTGATACACATACACACACCACACCCACACACCCAATCCAATATAAAACACACACCCACATTACCCACAAAACCTTACTACCAGAATTTTGAAAGCAGGCCAGATGGAGACACTACCTAAAACAACACCATCATCCACAGATACACAACACCATCACTTACACAACATCCACGCACCTCAAACAACTCACACCAACACATCACCTCAGACATCACTACAGACACTACATCACACATCACCCACACCGTGCCATGGCACCTCAATGACACCCCAGGTTCTCTGAGGAGGAGCTCAGGGTCATGGTGGAGGAAATCGTCCGGGTAGAGCCACAGCTATTCGGATCACAGGTGCAGCAGACATCCATTGCAAGGAAGATGGAGCTATGGAGCAGAATTGTCTACAGGGTCAATGCAGTGGGACAGCATCCAAGAACACGGGATGACATCAGGAAGAGGTGGAATGACCTACGGGGGAAGGTGCGCTGAGTGGTCTCTAGACACCAGATAGCTGTACAGAGGACTGGCGGTGGACCCCCACCTGCTCCCCCACAACTAACAACATGGGAGGAGCAGGTCTTGGCAATTATGCATCCTGAGGGCCTCGCAGGAGTAGCAGGAGGACTGGTTTCTTGTAAGGCAAATCTTTACTACCGTATCCCCCCACCCCACCTGCATGCCATCACATACTCCAACCCTTAACCTCACACCCATCACCCCAACAACCCACAGATACCCCACCAACACAACCCACACATCCCAAAACCAAGCCCTGCATGTAACACCAATGCATGGACACCCATCACCCAAGCATGTCCAGTATAGAGACTCATTCATGGCCCAAAATCACCAATCACACAAGGACCAAGCCAATAATGCAAGCACTGGAGTAGAGGGTCACTCACCCATTGCACACTATGGCACACACAGATACAATAATTACGCATTTACACCCTAACAAGACCCCTACCCAACATCACCGGACAGGAGGTGCCAGACATATCCAGTCCCCCCACAGAAGAGGCCCACAGTGATGACAGCAGCTCTGCACGCCTGGATCAAGATGACCAGCCCGGCCCATCTGGGACCTCGGGACAGTCGGTTCCCCTGCCACTGTCACAAGCCACCACAGAGCCTCCCCCCTCAGGAAACAGCTGCACAGCACCCACCCAGTGGGCCCATCCCTCTGTCCCCAGGACACGTCAATCAGCTGTGTGTCCACCACTACAGGGAACCCAGACAACCCCACTAACACAGGACGATAAGGGAACTGGGGGCAGTGGCAGTGGGCACACGGTTCAGGAGACAGAGGCACAAGATAACAGGGAAGAGGACTGCACTGTGACAGGGGGAGGACAGGCCCAGGCAACCCACTTTCCACGAGGCACTCTCCAACATCATGGGAGCTTACCATCATTCCCAGGAGACAATGGCAACGGTACTGGCCAAATTTCAGGAGACCCAGCGGCTGCAGGAGGAACACTACCTTGGGATCAGCAAAGACTTGAAGTCCATTAACAACACCCTGGTCACCATTGCAGGGGTGCTGGCAGACCTTCTCAACACCAGGAGGGACAGAGTGGCACAACAAGGGGCCCCCAACACTAACCTGGACGATGAACAGCCCTCCACCTCTGCCAGCGCTAGTGGACATGAGGAACTGCCACAGGAACAACAGGACACCAGCACCCCACCCCCTGCAGATGGAGAACCACCACGCAAACGGTCCCTGAGATCCAGGAACAAGACAGAGAACATTGCCAAGACCCCGCCAGGAAATGAGACCCCCCTGAATGACACCTGTCTGTCCCACTATGTCACCCTGTCCATCCTTAAACTGCCATTGCTCCACTTCCTATGCCCCTTTGGACAATGCACCTGTGAAACAAATAGACTGGACTCTGCCATGCACATTCCTCCACCATCACCCCAGCCCATTTTACAACCCCCTCCACTTATTGGCACAGGAATAAACACACTTCAATCACAAAACAATCTGGAGTCAGTCTGTGCTTTCACAAATGTGTAATTGCAATAATAATGGAATATAGCAATGTTAATTTACTTGTTCACACACCAATGTAACACAGCTGTAGGCCAGGAGTAAACATAGCAGAGGGCACAAAGTGGGACCCAGATCTGTGAAATTGAAAGTCAAAGTGACAAGCCAGGGTCCATACACTGAGTGAAAATGACAGACTTATGCTAGCTCCAACAATAGTATGAGATGTGGGAAGCAGTGACATCTTCTTACCTGTGTCTCACTGGAAGTATTGCACGATGATGTTGTTTCGGTTGTCGATATCCTCTTCTTCTGCCTCCTCTTCTTCACTGTCCACAGGCTCCACAGCTGCCACAAGACCACCATCTGGGCCATCCTCCTGCAGAAAAGGCACCTGGCGTCGCAAAGCCAGGTTGTGCAGCATACAGCAGGCCACAATTATCTGGTACACCTTCTTCGGTGAGTAGTATAGGGAACAACCAATCATGTGGAGGCTCTGGAATCTGGCCTTCAGGAGGCCGAAGGTGCATTCGATCACCCTCCTAGTTCGCCCATGTGCCTCATTGTCGCGTTCCTCTGCCCTTGTCCTGGGATTCCTCACTGGGGTCAGTAGCCATGACAGGTTGGGGTAACCAGAGACACCTGCAAATGTCGAGGGACAACTGTTAGACACACACTAATCCTTAGGGACAGCCCCATACCCAGACACCCATGTCAACTGAATTGGGATCTTGGCCTCACCTATTAGCCACACACGGTGCCTCTGGAGTTGGCCCATCACATAAGGGATGCTGCTATTCCTCAAAATGGAAGCGTCATGTACAGAGCCAGGATACTTGGCATTCACATGGGAGATGTACTGGTCTGCCAAACACACCATCTGCACATTCATCGAATGGTAGCTCTTCCGGTTTCTATACACCTTTTCATTCCTGCGGGTGGAGTACAAATACCACATGTGTCCCATCAATGGCACCTATGATGTTGGGGATATGTCCCAGGGCATAGAAATCACCTTTCACTGTGTGCAAATCCTCCACCTGAGGGAACATGGTGTAGCTGCGTATGTGTTTCAGCAGGGCAGACAACACTCTGGACAACACGTTAGAGAACATTGGCTGGGACAACCCTGATGTCATGGCCACTGTTGTTTGAAAAGACCCACTGGCCAGGAAATGGAGTACAGACAGGACCTGCACTATAGGGGGGGATTCCTGTGGGATGGCGGATAGCTGACATGAGGTCTGGCTCCAACTGGGCACACAGTTCCTGGATTGCTGCACGATCAAGTCTGTATGTGACTAGGATGTGTCTCTCTTCCATTGTTGACAGGCCCACCAGGGGTCTGTACATCGGAGGATGCCGCCATCTCATCACCTGCCCCAGGGGACGTGCCTTATGGAAGAGAACAGCGAACAGAGAGTCATCCAACACTGAGGTATCACAATGTGTTATTTGCAGATACGTCATTAAGCCGCAATGTGCCGGTGTCTGTCTATATTCCCAGCCTAGATAGGTGTGATGCAGTTAACATCCATCTCATGTGGCCTCCCGAAATGGCGGCTGCCTGACCTGTAAGGTGGGACAAGGGGATATGAGGTAACTGCGCTGGCGTTGTACACCGTCCCGGTGCGCGGTCGAAGACCGCGGTGCAATGCTGCATTGGTTAACATTGGGCCCTATAGGTCCCAGGAGCCAATGACGATGTACACCGGCGGTGACGGTACGCCCTGCTGCGGACGTGACCGCCATTTTCTGTCTCTTCACTTACTTGATACCTGACCTTCAACAGGAGAGGACCTACACTGCAAGTGCTGCTGTGACCTGTGTCTGGAAGCAACGATGGCTCATGTGTCTGGGGAAAGGGCCCCTGCCTTCACTTCTGAGGAGTTGGAGAAACTAGTGGAAGGGGTCTTCCCCCAGTACACCCAACGGTACGGTCCTCCAGACAAACAGGTGAGTGCACTGTGAGCATGCTGCATGGGCAATGCCTGTTTTGAGTGGTGTGGATGGAAGATACATGGGGGTGCTGAGGCCTACATGTGTGTCAGGGCATGGGTGGGAACTGGGGGGCAATGAGTATGACGGTCCGGACAGGTAAGTAATTTCCTTTCCCCCTGTACCATTCCTCTAGGTCAGCGCCAACCCAGAAGGGTATTTGGCGTGCCATCGCCAAGGACATCCGGACCCTGGGGGTCTACCAGAGACGGAGCACCCACTGCTGTAAAAGATGGGAGGACCTGCACCGCTCGAGCTAGAAGACAGCGGAGGCCCAGCTGGGGATGGCTTCCCAACGTGGGAGGGGTGCCCGACACACCATGACCCCCCTGATGTTCCGGATCCTGGCAGTGGCGTATCCGGAGTTGGATGGGCGCTTGAGGGCATCACAGCAGCCACAAGGGGGTGAGTACAGTCTCATTCAGCTGACTCTGCGTGCATTACGAGGTGTCTGGGTGGGGGAGGTGGGCAGTTGGTTCCCCTAGGCCAGGGCGAAGTTGGTAGGCAAGGTCTCTTGTGAGGCAGGCTATGTGGCACCCCAACCCCACCAGTGGTAAGAGCCATCTACACCTAATCAGGCTCCTGTGACTTCCAGGTGTGAAGCAATTGGTCTTAGGCCTCGTACCCCATGGTCAGCTGAAATTCCTAGGAACTGTCAGTGCATGGCGTAGTGCAGAGGGCTGCTCCCTGTGTGTTGTGCCTGCCAATGGTAGTGGTGTTGCATGTACTGGACATGTCTTTCTTCTTTCTCCCCCCCCTTTTTGTGGTCTCCCTGTTCTTGTGTGCAATAACATCATCAGGCGGAGGAGCATTGGCACCGGAGCAGGAGGGAGCTGCAACCCACTTGGCCCTGGAGGGTGAAGCAACAGAGTCTGAAGCCACCAGTGGGACTGAGGGCGAGGGGAGCTCCACGGCAGGGACAGGAGCAGACAGCAGTGACAGCGACTCCTCCTCTGATGGGTGCTCCCTTGAGGTGGCAGGCACCTCTGTGCCCACCGCATCAACAGGTACATTCGCCACACACCCTACCAGCACCGCCCTCCCAGCAGCCCCTCAGCTTCTGTCCCCAGGCACCTCAGGCCCTGCCCCAGTCAGCCCTGCTGCCCTCAGTGAGGAGGCTATTGACCTCCTGAGACCACTCACTGTTGGGCAATCTACCATTGTGAATGCCATCCATGGTGTAGAGAGGCATTTGCAACAAACAAGTGCATACCTGGAGGGCGTTCATTCTGGGCAGGCATCCCAACAGAGAGCATTTCAGGCTCTGGCCTCAGCACTGATGGCAGCCATTGTCCCTGTGCCCAGCCTCCCCCCTCCAACTTCCTCCACCCAGACCCAATCCCCTGTACCTCAGCCTATCCCAAGCACACCATCAGACCAGCATGCACACTCATCAACACACAAGAGTGGCTCAGGCAGACATAAGCACCACACATCCCACAGGCACTCACACAAGCACCATCCTCATGCAGACACAGCAACATCCACTGCCGCCGCTGTGTCCCTCTCCTCCATGTCCTCCTCCTCCCTCCTTGTCTCGTCTCCACTCACACCTGCATGCACTACATCCTCAGCCACTACCACATACCACTCACGTGCACTCACCACCCCCACTACCATCACACATCCCCAGTGTCCTCTCCCAGTGTGTGAGTGAGCCCTCCTCTCAAAGTACACAAACGCAGGCACACACTCACCCAACAGCCATCCACCTCACAATAGCCTCCGGCCCATGTACCTTCAACCAAATTCAGCAGACGTACGCCTCCTACAACCACTACCTCTTCCTCCACTCCCAAACCCCCTCCATCTTCCCGTCCCAGTGTGTCTAAAAAAGTCTTCCTGGCTAACATTGACCTCTTCCCTACACCTCCCCCCTGGTCTTTCCCCTAGGGCCAGGCTTTCCAGGTCCCAGCCCAGCACCTCAGCCACCACATCCCCAGGCACAATGGTGCCAGCAGCTGCGGGGTCATCCAGTGCGCCACCCATCAGGGCTGCCAGTGTGCCACGTAGCGAGGGCAAGGACATTCCACAACCTGCCAAGGTGAAGAAGGTGCCCACATCCCAGAGGGAGAAGCCGAAACTACCAGCCACCAAGGGCTCAGCAAAAACCAAAGGGGATAGTGGCAAGACAACTGCGGCACCATCAAAGCTGGGGAAGGGCCAAAAGCTAAAGAGCAGGTCAGGAGAGGGCATGGTGGCACAAACTGAGGGACCAGTGTCACACTTTCTGTCCACGAGCACGCCAACCTGTACGGCGGCGAACACCGCTAGCTGCCCCGCCACCACAACCGCCACCTGCACCACCACCTGCACTGCCACCTGCACCGCCCTGGCACGTCTACAGCCTTAATGACAGTCCCCAGCCTCTTCCTCAGTGGGCAGCCATCTTGCTGTGTCCCTTAGAAGGTGCTGACCCATGCACCGCTGCCAGCACCACCACCACAGGCACCGCCGCAAGCACCGCCACCAGCCCACAGCGTCCTCGGACACTGGCACTACCGCTGACATGGCTACCATCCCCAGTGGTCAGTCGTCTGAGGCTGGAGGAGAGTTCCTGGTCCATGGGCCTCTTCCATGAGGCATGACTTCCATTACTGTTTGCACCTTTCAGGTGGAAGGCGAAGACGCAGCAGTGTGGGGTATGTCGCTGCCTCCATGGCATATTATGCTACCTGAACCTCGCCAATCTCGTGGCACGCACACCCAGGTGAGGGAATTGTACCGGCCACACTGCACGTGGAGCACTCTGGGCACCATGCTCCCTCCAGAACCAGTGGAGTATCACATCCACTACCTCAGTCCTTGGCAGGATGAAGCACTCTGGGCACCAGGCCCCCTCCAAAACCAGTTGAGTATCACATCCACTACCTCAGTCCTTGGCAGGATGAAGCA
This sequence comes from Pleurodeles waltl, assembly GCF_031143425.1. Classification (NCBI taxonomy): domain Eukaryota; kingdom Metazoa; phylum Chordata; class Amphibia; order Caudata; family Salamandridae; genus Pleurodeles; species Pleurodeles waltl. The sequence continues at coordinate 414,084,734 of NC_090447.1, forward strand.
CACTGGGCACCAGGCCCCCTCCAGAACCAGTGGAGACTGTTATCCACTTGAGAGACTTTGGCTTTGCACTCCCCAGGACAAAGCAGTGGGCAAACCACCCACTGGAGAGACTTGAGAGACTGTGGCTCTGCATTCCCCAGGATAAAGCAGAGGGCAAACCACCAACTTGAGAGACTTGAGAGACTGTGGCTTTGAACTCCCCAGGATAAAGCAGTGGGCAAACCACCCACTTGAGAGACTTGAGAGACTGTGGCTTTGCACTCCCCAGGAAACAGCAATGGGCATGGGGCCTCATTGTGCAGCAGTGGTGTTGTGCGTTCATCAGGCTGAGGTGCCCCTCTCCCCCTCTCCCTGAGGTGCCTGTGTATTTTCAATCTGATACCCCAGCAGTGTTCACTCCGTTTCGAGTCAGGTATCATGTGTTGGCTTCGCCCATGCATTTTGGGCCCAGTGGTCCACGGACAATGATTAGTACACTATCCGGACTTGTGTAATTGGTGTACATATTTGTATATACTGAATTTGGAGTTTTGACTAATTGATTTTTCATGATTACACTGGTTACAATAATTTCCTTTTGTCCTTGCGTTCTTTCAGGGGTGGGGGGTGTATATGTAATGTTGCTGCATGTATTTGTGTGTATGTTGTTGTGTGTGAGGGTGAGGGTGGGGGTGTTGCATGGTGTGTGTGTGTCACTCTCTTTCCTCCCTCCCCTGTGTTGTAGGTGCAGTGCTCACCGTGGTCGTCGCCGCCACTGTTCGTACTCCTGGTAGAAGAGGAGGTAAACCAACATGGGTAACACCTGAAGGTCGGGCTCCATGACGTCCTGGTTCCTCGTTGGGTGTCGAGAGGTGAGTGTTTTCCCTTCTGTGCACTGTTTCTGCCGTACTTTGTCTTCTGCCTGACTGTTGGAGGTGTCCGCCGCGCTGTTTGTTTCTACCGCCGTGGCGGTCGGAGTGTTAAAGTGGCTGTCTATGTTGACGATTTCCGCCATGGTCGTAATCCCCTTTACTTTTTCCACCGGCCTTTTTGGGGTATTACCGCCACTTTAACACCAACCGCCAGGGTTGTAATGAGGGCCTATATGTTAGGGTAATTGTTAGAGGGTGATACTTTGCTTTATTTTGGGCACCTCATTAGTTATCTCTTTTCATTTTAGATAATTTCCTGCTGGGACTGGAAGGAAGAGAGATTAAGTATGAACAGTATAAATTCCTTGAATTCCTTACGGACAAGTGACTGTATACATAACTGTATCGTATCAGTGACACCATGACATGAAAATACTTTTATTCTCCCTGTTTGCCAAAATAAGGCGAGGCTCATTAATGGTTCCCCCAAATATTCGGTGACTGAAGTTAGAATTGTGAATCATTCTCGCCTAGAACATTCTGGGGATAGTTCCATACCCCTCATCAGAATTTCAAGGGGAAAACTAAACTTTGCCTTTTCTTGATTCTAGCTGAAGCACTTCTGCTCTACAGTTCCTCTCTCTTTATTTTATAATAGAAGGCCTTTTTTACATATTCTTTCCACCTTTTTCATTCTTTGCTATCTTTCTCTTCCTCCTTCCACCCTTTTCTTCCTTGCTGTAGCTCAGAGAGGGCAGGGAGGACGTCATAAGAAGGTGCGGATTGTACACACATAAAACCATAGAAATTCAGCAGTTTTAGCTATAGTTATCAGAAGAAACTATAATTTGCGCCCTCACCATGCATAGCATTTCCATCACTAGTTTTATTGCAAATGTTGCAGTGATATTTTAAATTATTTCATAGAGAATATCATGACTGATGTAATATGTGGAGTAATTAGCAGCGCATGGTGAGGGCACAAGTTAAAATTACCTTAGAGTTAAATTTCTTGAGATAAATATAACTAAAACTGCTGAATTTCTATGGTTATATGTGTTAAAAATTTGAACCTAACTATATGTCCCTATAATGTCCCAGCAACCTTTGTTTTTTCTGTGAAATTCAGTTTTTTAATGTAATTTCCTAACTATAACGTCCCTGTAGCTTTTGTTTTTTTCAGTGAATATCTTGGGTTTTAAAAAAAAAAAAAAATTTAATTACCATACTTTAATTTAACTGCCACCGCACACAGCTGAAAGCCAATCCCCTGCATATGGCCCCCCTTCCCTTTGTATGTATTGCTGGCCCCAGAGAATGGGTCCCCAAGGCTGAAATCAGCACAGTGGGGGGGGGGGGCTGCTTGCCCCACTTCCACTTTTTAATAAGGAGAGGACCTTAGGGATGGGGTCCCCAGGGCCGAAATAAGCCCAGGGAGGGTCAAGTGCCCCTCCTACTTCTTAGTATAAGCAGGGCCATGGGGATGGCCCCCCTCCAGGGCCAAAATCAGACTGAAAAGGGAGGCCACAAATGCCCCTCAACCCCCTAATAGATAGTAATGTTAACCTGGGACCTGACCTATCTGGGGGCCTTAAAACAGAACAACTGTGGGAGACTGTGTTTTTTTTTCTTTAGCTGAGGATCCTCTGCAAATTTGCACCAACTTTTAAAAAAATTATGTGGGAACCCGCTACCAGGCCTAGGGGTCAAGGTACTCCTGTCCTGCCCTGCGTGTTAATTAACAGAGCTCCTTTCAGAGGTACCCCTATTCTTTCATTATGGATGCTGTTTGTACTGTTACCCTTTTTTCTTCTTCTTAATGACTATTGAGAGACATTTGCAAGAACCATGATGCTCTCATACATATTATGGTTGACTCTTGCGGGCCTCTTGCAACAGCCAGGTGCACAGTTCTCGGCGCCCACTGTGAGGGAGCAGTGTTTGCCTCTCATAATAGTGTACTTTGAAAGTGGAATTTGCATTTTCACCAAACACATCCTGTTCTAATATGTGTAATTTAAATGCACCAGATGTTCACTGCTCCTTTTTTATACAATCCTGCAAGACTCTCACAAGATGCTAAATATACTTTGGAGGAAGAATTTACATTTTCCTTCATTACAATACTTGCCTCTTATAATCCGCACTACTAGACTATGGGGAGAGACTGATCTGTCTACTGAGACCCTGCATAAAGATGACTAGTGTGTAGAGCAGACCATGAAGAGACATTTTTTCTCCGTTCACAACTTTCCCAGGCTCACTAGTATGCACAGTAGGGTGGGGATGGTACTCAACTCACATTTAAGACGTCATTATTCCATACAGGTACTACTCACCCCACTGACACCTCTCCTCAGGGAAATAACCATATTTACTTGTGTGCTGGAATGTATTTCCCTCACCACTCACTGGTCTCCCAAGCATGACAGATATGTACAGTAGTATGTAGGAAGACACTGCCTTCTGTACTAACTCCTATCTCCAGGATAAATTGGATGTACAGTACAGTGTATTGAACCAGTAGCCTCTGTCCTTACATCTCTCCTTAGAACAACAGTGATATGCATTGCTGTCTGGGAGGGGAGTTATCTATCTGCTACCACATCTTACCAGGGCAAGAGGTGTCTCTAGTAGAGTTCAAGAGAAATGTTCTTATCTACTCATACTGAAAGTTATGTATGGTGGACTGTACAGAGAAACTGCCCTTTTTCCTAACACAAGTCTCTTGTAGGATAATTCTGCGTAGTATAGTGTGTGGAGAGCCTGTCCTTTCTCCTGTGATGTGTGTCTATGATAATGCCTGCACAAATTAGGGTGGGAAAAGTGGATTAACTTTGTGGTCACATCACTCCCCAGTATAATAGAAGAACAACTAAAGTATAGAGTTGGAATTACATGTATGCGAAAAACGTATGTCTTGCATAACATCTATAGAGACTATGATATGAAAACACACTGCCCTCTCAGGTGAGTCATCTGCCCAGAATACCATGTGCAAAGTAGGCTGTGGGTGGAAACTGTTCTCTCTGCACCTACTTCATTTCATACTGATAAATGTCCATATTTTATTGTGGAGCTATACTTACCTGTGTTTCAAGCATCTCCCAATGGCAAAATCCATACATACTCGGGTGTGCACAGCAGTTGATAGTACTGTGTATTAGAGTATAAAAATGCACCTCTGTGCAAAGTTCCCTTTCTTGTATTAGTTACTTATACTACAGCATGCAACACCTCCCTGTTGCATGACAAGTAACCATACCTGAATGCAAAAAAATTGCCTCCTCTATTACCAACCCTCTATAGGATATAAAATGTGCATAATACCACTGACATACACACACATGTAATAGCATATTCACAGTTCCCCAAAATGATACTGCCAGTTTTATTAAATGAATCCAAAGTAACATTAAACTTGTTTATCGCAACACAACAGTTTTGGAACAATGCAAAACTACAGCTATATTAAGAAACAACACAAACAATATTTACATGAAAAAACAAACAACCTTAAAAAACATTAAAAAAATTCTGAAGCTCATGATCACCTCCTAACCCTCCTCTTTTTGCTTTATTTGCCTACTGGATTTTGATGTAGGTAGCACTTCTTGTTTAGTCTTTTAGCCACCTTAGCCTGCCAAAGAACCTTTAGATTTGTGCTATGCTATGGCAGACTAGATAGGCAAAGCCTCAGAAAAGCAGCATATCTATATATACAGTTCACAAGGCCTAGTGTGTCCAGAGTTAGCTCATGCTGCTGAAGTACTCAACTGTTCATGCGACTACACATCCTTCTAACCTGAATGCACAGTGTCTAAAGAGTGCCTAAAGAGGTAGTTATTGCTGAGCAGCACAATAATCCTTCTTCTCTTAATAAGACTTTTCTTTGCTACTTAGGCATGGAGATAATTATTTGCCTAGAAAAAAATTATCAAATTCCTCTCAAAAGCTATATTAACACATCTTCACCTCACCAAACAATGGGGTTTATTACAACTTTGGAGGAGGTGTTAATCCGTCCCAAATGTGACGATATACCACCAGCCGTATTACGAGTTCCATAGGATATAATGGACTTGTAATATGGCTGGTGGTATATCCGTCACTTTACCGTCACTTTTGGGACGGATTAACATCTCCTCCAAAGTTGTAATAACCCCCAATGTTTCACTCTGTAAACATGCTATAGAAAAGTGTACCAACATAAGTAAACTAACTATCACTTCTTAAAAATATTTTTTAAATATACTGCTAAATATCTGAACTTGGAGTTCTTTCTTAAATGCAAATGACCACACCAGTCTCTTTCAACTCCGGATAAATTAACTTCTGCTGAGCACAACTCTCAAAAACACTTCCTTCTCTTCTAAAGCACCAAGTACAAACTGAGCTATGTCTGGTTTTGCACCCAATCACATCACAACATTTCACCAACCATTTAATAGGAATGGTAACCATTCGGTTGAGCCTTTTTTTACTACTCCACATACGATCTTGCAAGACTCTTTCGGGATCATAAAACATCTCACGGTAGGGCAAGTAATTTTCCGTGTGAGGCCCGCAGGAAGCTCGCAATATCCAATGACTCCTATAAATATTATCGATCTACTCATCATAGTACTTGTCTCTCATGCACTTTCTCTCAAAAACATGCACCACAATATGTATTAAAACTAATGGTGTGTATGGCAAACTCATCTACACCGTTTTACAATTTGCAATTTCATGAGAGTCCCACAAGATCATAAAAATTAGTTTAAAACAATATAAATGTATTTTCCTCGCACTAGTTATCCTTTAGACACCTCCTCTCTACAGATTGCACACACAACAATCTCAGCTAAAACCTCTATACTGGGATAGATTATCTCTACCCCACTACTGTTCTTTTTACGATCCTACAAGGCTCCAGTGAATGTGGGAACACCCAAACACCTGCCTTCAGACTTTTATTTCTCTGTTTCTCTCAGGAGAGTCGTTCGACCTCGAGCATTCAGTGTATTTCTAGTGGACAACAGGTCTGTATCCTTCAGTGTGGATAGTAGAATATTCAAACACCTAAGCCTATCCACTCCCTACCTTGTTTTAATAATCTTGTGAGACTCTTGTAAAATCTTTTTTTTATGTATCTATTAGCATGCTAAGTAATATTACAAACATACCCTCGGTCATAGGCCCCATTTCTCCACTGTACATAAGGATTAATCACTTGCAAGACAGTGAACAATGTATAGTCAACATTCCAGGTCAGACAGCCACGTATGATTACTTTTCCAAACAGACAGTAGTAGTCGGAAACACACAGCACAGAACGTTAGCAACAACATTGCTTGTGAAGGAGGCAGAAAAAGAAAAACATTATGACTACAAACACATCAAAAAGTAGTATGCACAGCTATCTCATAATGCAACTGTAACCCAACATGTGCATTGTATACTCTCTATGGAGGACTAGTGTCATCCTTAGCCTCCTCCACCTTCGCCTCCAACTTCTGCAAATAAACATCCCAGGTTGTCAGACCACTCTCTGCCCCTCCCCCCTCTGGGCGTTAGACAGCACAGCACAGCACCTCAGGTTTCACCCAGTTTAGTAGGGTGCGGAGCAAAAACGAAGTATCTGGCGCAGCCGATGACTTCCACACCATCGCCAACTGACGCTTGCACAGCACAAAGACAGGTTAAAAAACCTGGGCAGATATTTGCTACCTTTGGCCCTGGGGCAGATACCCATAAAGTAGGACTCTGGGGATGGCAAGAGCATGCTATCAACCAGAGCAGTGTGAACAGCATAACTTTCTCCCATACACAGAGTTCTCCCAGGCAATCCTACACCGTATGGCAAAAAAAACAGCATCCAGGACCCTGGAGTGCTGGCAACTGGGGCTAGAGGCTAAGCAATAGGGTGTATGATATGATTGGTGTAAAAAATTGAATTGGGTAAAATGAAACCAGAAGTTGCATGAGGTATCTTTAACCATGTTTAGGGCTTAGGCCCACTGCTTTTCAGTCAGGAGAAGGTGAGTTGTTAGACCTGACAGCCTCAGGGTGGTACTCCCCCAACTTTTTGCCTCCCTCCCTCCATATTTCTGAACTTGTTTTTGTTGGCTTTAGGACTTTGTGCTCTTTACCACTGCTGACCAGTGCTAAAGTGCTAGAGGTCTCTCCGCTAAATATAGTAATATTTGCTCCTACCCAATTTGCATATTTTATTTACTTATAAGTCCCTGATAAAGTGCATTTCATGTGTCTAGGGCCTGTACATTAAATGCTACTAGTGGGTCTGCAACATTGATTGTGCCACCCACATAAGTAGCCTCTTAACCATGCCTCAGGCCTGCCATTGCAAGGCCTCTATGTGCAAATTACTGCCACTTTGACTTGGCATTTAATACCCCATGCCAAGCCTTAAACTCCCCTTTTATATTACATATAAATCACCCCTAAGGTAGGCCCTAGGTAGCCCAGGGTAGCAGGTAAGTATCAGGTAAGACATGTATTTTTAAGTGTTATATGTCCTTGTAATGAAAAACTCCCAAAGTCCTTTTTCATTAGTGTGAGACCTGCTCTTCTCATCGACCAGCATTTTGGAATTCATTAATATACTTTTAAGATGTAATTCCTGATCAGAAAGCAGCAGCTACATCGTGTTTCATATCTTTGGAATAGAAATGATAAATTATCTTTACTGGTAAAGTTGGATTTAACATTACTATTTCAGAAATGCCATTTTTAAAAAGTAGGCATTTCTCTGCTCTTACTGCTCTGTGTGCCTTACAGCCTGTCTCCACTGCACGTCAAGACAGGGCGGGGGGACAGCTACATTTGTACAATCCATCCAGACAGCCACAAGACATTCAACTGCATCTAAATTCATATGCATACTGACGGGTCTTTCTGGACAGAAAAGATAGGAGGGGCTCACACTTACACTTCAAAGGGTAGTGGCCTGATCCTACACAAAGGACTGATCACACCCCTACCCCCACCACCACCAGATAACCTAGCAGACTGGACTGGGCTGAAAGGGAATTTGTGCACTTCAAAGCCACTCTTTAAAGTCACCCCCACTTTAAAGGTCCTTGTGAGTACACACACTGTGTCTCTGATCCCCTAAAATCAGACATTTATGGATCTGGAACTAATCTTTGTCAGAAGGACTGCTGTACTGCTCAAAGGGCTCAACTTGACTGCTTTTCAGGAAAAGCTGCTTTTCTGCTTGAATACTGGCTGCCTGCTGCTCTCTGACCATGCTAGAAGGACTCTGTCTTCCCTCCAAAGTGATCTCCAAGGGCATGCTGTCTTGCCACCTGCTCTCCTGCAGTCTCAGAGACATCAAAGACTTCCTCCAACTCTCCTGGTGCTGCTGGACTCTGATTTCTGTTAGTCTCACCCTTGTCTGAGGTGCCTTCTCCAAGCTCTTGGACTCAGAAGTGGGTTCGGCAGCTTATTCCTGCAAAACCTGACACATTACTTTGCGTACCGGAGAAATTCTGCCACATCGCCCCTTTTACACAGAAGCAGAGGCATTTTACCGATAGTGGATTCACAGCCTGCACGGCCCAATACCGAGGCTCTGCACTGCTGGACAGCAACACATCCCATGCACCTCAACTGATTCCGCTACCGGCTGTATGGAAAATATTGACACATTGTGCTCTTGACAGTGAAGTTTTGCTTCATCCAAGGTAATATTTCAGCAAAACCTTCAGGGGTTCTGTAGCCGGCCCACCCTCCATCGTAGTCGGCCTGAACTGCCTTTGGACCACTAGTGAGGTCTAAGCACTATTTTTTTTAATCTTTACAATTTCATATCTCAACTTCTACTGGTTGGATTCTTGCCATTTTGGTCTTCTTTTACTTAGATAAATATTATGCATGATTCTAACCTGGTGTAGAGTATTTTTGTGGTGTTTTCACTGTGTTACTGTATGAGTTATTACACACATACTTTACATATTGCCTTCTAAGTTAACCAGCTTACTCTGTGCCCAGCTACCAGAGAGTAAGCACAGGATAAATGAGGTTGTGTTGTGACTTACCCTGACTAGGATTATGGTCCCTACTTGGACAGGGTGAATACCTCTGCCAACTAGAGACCCAATTTCTAACATCAGTACTTTATGGTTTTAGTGGCTGGCTTTGGCCAGTGCCCCAAGATAGCCACATACAGTGCTGTGATGATACGTCAAGTGTCCCCATTCGCCAGTGTAGTATGGAGCAGGGTGTGGTCATGGGACCTGGTGGCCCCTGACCCCAGGTCGATGTCAGTGCCAGGTGGACAGCCCCATAGGTCAGCCATTGTCTCCCTTGGACATGAAACCATGCGCAGAGCTCGGTAAACTGATAGATCGTCTTGTCATTGTAGAAACCCCCTAACTGGGTTACATCTGCTTCTTTCCAACTGGTTACATTGTGATGATGGGTAAAGTCTCAAAAAGCCCGCCATTGCCACACCAGGATAAGGGAGAATATGGGGGGTCTGTGGCCCTGAATATATTTCAGCCATAAACATCTGCCCATTGTCATCTGCAGCATGTCTTAAAGTGCATCGGGATCAGGAACCAAGAGCCATGTGTGGATGGGAGTCCCAGATAAAAGGCACAAAAACCCTGGATGCTCTCCACAGGGAACAAAGCAGAGCCACTTCAAGGGCCACTGCAGTTGAGCAGCAGCAAAATATAGTTCAAAATTAGATGTGCCAAGCCCACCCTCCTACACAGTCCATCCAAAGCCAACCTGCAACTGTCCACACTGCAGATCAACTCCATAGGTAACGATTTAGGATCAACAAAGAAGCACTGAGGAGGAATGAGCAGAAGTGCCAAAAAGTAATACAAGAAGCAAGGCAATATTAGGACCTCTGAAATAGCAACACGTACTATTGGCGATAGTGGGAAAGATTTCCAGAATGAGAGTGACCCATGTGCCAAGCAAAAGGCCCTATAAAGATTCTCCTTCAGACGGTCTGCATCTGAGTGATGGATACATATTCCTGAGTATTTAATTGTGTTGCATTGCCAATACAGGCATGCTTTCCGGTTGGAAGATCTCTCTGCTCAGGGACATGTGTAGGGGAAACAGACAGGACTTAATCCAGTTAACCAAGACACCGGACATTGTTTCAAATTTCTCTCCTAGAGACATCACCCCTGGCAATGTAGTGTCTAAAGTCCATAGGTTTATTAGCTCATCGTCATCGTATAGCAAAATCACATGGTACCTCCCATGGGCTCCAATTCCCCATTCCTCAGCTTGTTACGTAAGTGGCCGGCCAGTGGCTTCATGCCCTGGGCAAAGAGTAACAGGGAAAATGGACAGCGCTGTTGGGTGCCCCTACATATATCAAAGGTGCCCAATATATACTGGTCCGTTATGATTGTAGCACAGGGACATCCATAAAGGGTCCTTAGCCATTGCAGGTATCTTGACACCACTTGCATGACCTAGGGCGTGGTGAACAGGTACTAAAGTGTGGAAAGCTTTTACAGTGTCAAGAGTCATTGCCACTGGGACTCCATTGGTATCCAAATTCACTTTAAGTAGCTATAGCAAGTGATGCATATTAAGAAAGGTGCTGCACCCTGGTATAAAGTCTGAGTAATTGTCATGGACAAGAGTACCAAGTAGCAGCAATCTATTCACCAGTACTTTCCTGAAAATTCAACAGTCTTAATTCAACATGGAAAGTGACGGTGTGAGCGTACATTCAGGGGATCTCGGTCCAGTTTGGGAAGGACCATAATTAGAGCCTTGTGGAGTATGTTGAGGAGGTACCCAACATCATGGGCAGCATTGTACACCTCTAAGAGCATGGTTGTCAAAATTGTGCTATAGGTGGGACAGTACTCTATTGGTGGGCCGTCAGTACCCGGAGATTTGCTGTGTGCTATGGCTAGACGTATTTCATCTAGCTGAAAGGGAGCATCAATATCAGCTCTCTGAGCCGCATTCAGCTCGGGGAGAAGCAGCTCTCAGAGATGAGCATGCAAGCCCAGTTCAGAATAGTCTGGTACGGCCACTTTGAGAGAGCTAAAGAAACCCTTAAAGGCTGCATTAATGTCAGCCTCTATGTTGAGGATCTCAACCTCGTCAGACCACAAAGCATTATGAGTGGGCCTGCATCATGTAGCAACCAGGTCAGCATCCTTCCCGCCTGGTCGCCCTCCTCATGTATCCTGGCAAGGTACTGATTGTAATCAAGCCCCCCAGCTGCTGTTCCAAGTCCCTGTGCTCCCTGCGCAGGTGCAGCAAAAAAGCAAACGGATCAGTGTACAGTGGTTGGTCCAACTCCAACTCTGTATTTCACATTCCATAGTCAGTATGTCTCTATGCAGTGTCTGTCAAATGCCCCAAGTGGTAGCAATGCAATGCCCACATATAACGACTTTATGAGAGTCCCACTCAGTCGCTCTGTCTGGGGTGGAGCAGGCTTGAAGCTTAAAGTAATCCAACAGATATTCAGCCAAGCCCCCAAGAAATGGAGGATTAAGGAGAGAGTCAGTCTGTATTGACAAGTTGGAATTTCAGGGCGAGGGGCCCCATAGCAGGGAGAGCAGTAGGGGGCAATGATCGAAAAGCATGCACACTAGAAATTCTGTGTGCACTGTCACAAAGACAAGGTGGGGTGCTGCAAAGAAACAGAACTACTGAGGAGTGTATGTTATGTAGAGTGGAGTAACAGGAGTACTGCTGGTTCACAGGATGTTGAAGGTGCCACATTTCACACATTCCATGGTGGGTCATCCATTTCCCTAAGTAGGTAGACATTCTGCAGCAGGCTGCCACAGCAAGTGGAGGGACCAAGCGGGCCACATCCATGTAGAGGACACAATTGAAGTTACCCCCCGCACGATGGGGGTGTGTGGGTCACGCAGTATGCGAGTATTGAGGGCATATGTAGGCACCAACACCAGGAATCTTCCATTGAGCACCGCTTCTACTACAACATACCTGCCATTAGGATTGGTCAGGTGGGTATCTGTCACAATAGGAACCCACAGATCCCCCTCTGGAAAATGCCGAAACCGTGGTGCCATAAACCTGTCCCTTCCATTTTACATGCAATTTGAGGAGTTCCATCGTGATCAGGTGTGTCTCCTCGAGGAACGCCACCTGTACACGGAGGCACTTAATTAAAATGTGGAAGCAATAGCACTTGGCTGGGGCAGCCAAGCCTCAGACATTCCAGGTCATAACATTGTAGTGGAGGGTCATGCACGCTTTAGGTGAGATCATGGAAACAATAGCAAGGGGAGCACTGATCTGACTATCCAATCTGAGGGTATGTAACAAAGCAGTACATTTGCAGACAGCAGGATTCCCACACCTTTGGTAACAGAACAAATATAAACATAGAAACCAGTCCGGGATTACCCCCAAGCAAGGAGAGAAGCTCCTCCTCCACCATGTAGCAAACAAACAAACAAACAAGGCAATAATAGTGTCAGTAGGTCCAGTATGGTATGGTAGGGTTTGGATGTGGTTGTATTAGATTGCCCGGTAACTAGTAGAACTTACATGAGTCCCCCTTGATCCATATTGGTTCATCCTTCATCTGCCACACCCCTAGTTCTTTGTCAGAGCCCTTCCCGGTAAAGGCACAACCAGTCAAACCCACAGAGGAAATGACAGGAGGGGTTCATAAGTATCCAGCAGTTTGGTTCATCATCACCTGACCCCGGTCATCCTCTTCATAGTGATCACTGTGTCGTAGGACTCTTACAATGGGGAAAAGAAAGCATGGTTTAGGGCAGCAGTTCCACCCATGGGGGTGACTAAGTCAGTCCCATACCGACTGGAGTCTGCCAGCCTGGTCTCTTCGTCTTTCTAGCAGCACCTCACTCAAACCTAGGAAAGTAAAGGTGAGCAGACAAAGTGATGCAGGATACATTTCTATGTATTTATTGAAGCAACTGTATTCTATGATAAAAGACATGAGCTGCGATTATTAGGAAGATGAAACATAATACAGTGATGATTATGACCATTAGACTGAAACATACAAATAGTCCCAACATCCTGACATAATCATAAGTCTAAGAATTCCTGCCTACACTCTAGCATCTAACATGAGAGCATACCAATGTCAGCCCTTCTGCCCATCCCGGTCTTATAGAAGGACCCCCGACCCCATACCTGGGAGTAGGCCAGGGTCTGACTGTTGTTCTGCTCGCAGTCCTTCCGGTTGGCTGAAAGAAAAGTACAAGATCAGCGAAACTATAGACAACATTGCGCCCAACATAAGATGGCTGGCTGGAATGTCCCCTCTCCCCTTCTTTGGCCTATGTGGTGTTTATAATAAAATATGTGTTCTAAGACCAGGGTTGATGTGAAAGTATGTCTATGTTTAGAAGGCTGACTCAGTAACTCTTGGATCAGCAATGCTGGTTAGACTATTGTGTATAAGCATGTCAGCCTTGAGCAGGGCACAGGGTGATAGGTGTGCAAGGGACAGGTAAATGTAGAACATGAACAAATATTTTTCCCAAGAGAGGCAGCTGATAAAATATGAAAACAACAAACTAAAGCAAGCTATGCTAAAATATAATAAAATGAATAAAAGCAAATAAAATGTGTATGCTTCTTAAAGGCACATACTATTGGGGTCATTATGACCCCGCTGGTCGGTGTAATAGTGGTGGTAGTACCGCCAACAGGCTGGTGGTACATACTGCCATATTATGATATTGGCGGTTTGGCCAAAGCCAAACCGCCAATTTAACACACCGACCACCATGGCGATAATGACCAGCCGGGCTGGAGACTACAGTCTCCAGCTTGGCAGCCATCACTAGGCCGCCCATGGCATCATGACCCCACCCACCGCCATGGTTTCCGTGGCTTTATTACTGCCACGAAAAACATGGTGGTAGGCACTATCAGTGGCAGGGAATTGCTTCCCTGGCACTGATAGAGGTCTCTCCCACCCACCTCCCCCTCCACAGAGGCCTCCCCCTCCACAGAGGCCTCCCCCTCCCCCGACACGCACACACATACACACACTTACATACACACTCATACACACACGCATACCCACATTCACCCACGCATGCATACATTCATACACACACACAGCAACACTCACTAACATACATTCTAGCACACATGTAATCACACTATATACCACACACGTACAATCACACCCATTCATGCACACACGCATTACTCATGCCTCACACCTGCATGCACTCATACAAACACAGTCCCACACACCCCCACACGCACACAAAACACCCCCCACACCCCTCTGCTGTTGGAGAACCCGGCATACCTGCTTGCAGGGGGTCCTCCGGCAGGAGACGGGACGCGGTGCTGCTGCCAGCAGCAGCGTCTGCCAGCAAAACACCACCAGGCTGTATCATGGCTCATGATACGGTCTGCGGCTTTCTACTGGCGTGGCGCTGCTGCTGGCAACAGCGCCACCTTACTGCCTTCGCCAGAATTCCACCAACCTTCTGGCAGAATTCCGGCTACAGTCACTTTTTGGTGGACGGTTGGTAGCTATGGCGATGGTATGTTGGCGGCCATCGCCGTGGCAGTAGGCGGCATTTGCCACCAATGTTATAATGAGGGCCTATATGTCTAAGAGCTAACATATGGGTGGCCAATATAGGTGCTAAAGGAACCCACAACATCAGAGTCTGAGGCTGTTTCAGTGGCATTTTCGGGTCTCAAGATGTCAAAATATAATTGATGACACACCCCCTCAACCACCTGTGCATGTTCACGGACTGCTAGTCCTGAGGTTGGAGAGGAGTGAGACTTGCGGGGCTTGTGTCTCCGTCATCTCGGAATGAGACGGCCCGTGATCCTGAGCCTGGCAGCATGTTCGCCCACCAAGCCTTTAGCATGTAATCAAGTCCATGTGCCTTCAGGAGACAAGAAGAAGTGGGTGCGGTCACTATCTTTGATGCAGGGAACATCAAGGCATAGGTGAATCTAGAGATGCGTAATGAGGTTTCACTGCTGTGTAGGAGGTGCAGCAGCATTGTACCTTCACCGTGCAATCTGGGCAAGCAGTGAATTCTGAGGTCTCAAAGCAGCAGGACCTGCTTAAGAAAGAGTTCCATATTCAGTCCCTATGCATGTCCAGGGAGGCCTACAAAGAGCACATTGTTGTGCCTAGAGCACCCTCTTCATCTTCCACTCTGTGCTACAAGGATACAATGTCAGCTTTCATTTCCCTCACCTGGGAATGTAGGACTTGTACCGTCAGACGCATGCTCGTCAAGGCGAACATGGTGTCATGCACCCGCTCAGCCAGCTTGCAGAACAATCCAATATCCAGAGACACTGAGTCAATTTTTAGATTCAAATGCAGTCTTAGTATTCAGTATGGCCTGAAAGATGCATTCAAATTGGGTAGAATGCTGTTCAAGCGTGGCTTCAAGGTACCTTGGAGCCCCATCTCCTTCTGCCCATATTGCACCAGGGACCAGGGGCTAACCCCTGTCTGAGTGATTGTCTTACACAGCTTGGGTTTCACCATGATGAGGTGACCTCAGGGGGACCCTGGTGTTGTGTTGATGAGGCCAGTCAGAGAAGGAGGTAGACATACTTTTCCCCAGTGTCAAGCACTCCTGTCTGAGCAAACAGCGGGTCCAAACCAAGATGGACACCACCACAGGGAGGTGCCACTGACATCTGAAGGGGGTGAGTAGTTCAGCGCCCCACAGTGCCTTCACTCACCCAGCAGAGGGACCTCTGCTTCTGGTACGATCTGTCAAACCACCAGAATGAGGGGTCAGTGGATCACTCATCACAAAGAAGCCTCCTCTACAAGCATTAGTTCATCTCCGGCTGGAACGCTCCCAGACAGGGGAGGTGCAACCTCCAGAAGCACCTTCTGTGCAATCCTCTATGAGGGTCCTCCCAAAGTTTACCACAATGCCAACAGAGATCCAAAAGCAGGGGGTGAGGAAACTATAGCTTAGAGATAGGCAGACCAAGGAGCTGGGGACACCCCTAACAAATCGGGAATGCCAGGGAGCCTAAAAGCGAGCCCACAGCAGATCCCTCACACAGCATTGTCCAGGCATTTCACAGGGCGCCCCATTTCCAGCGCACTATATACTTGCAAGGGGCCCTGAGAAGAAGGAGTGCTACTAGTTCATAGGAGGGGCACCTCTGGCTCAGTCAAGCCTCAATTCAGCAGGGTTGCTGTGTCCACTCACTCATGGCACAGACTCACGCATGGGAAGGTCCCTATGCATTGTAGACCTTCCCGCTATGGCCTCAGAATGCAGCTCCTGCATGAATGGGAAGAGTGATGGACTCTGTTCCCCTGCACGTGCTATCACCACCAGGATTTGATCTCTTGCGTGCTGTAGCTTACAGAGGCGGTGAAGGCGAACACACACACCCTGCCCCTCTCATCTCCCCACCAGGAGCACCATGTAGATAGTGGAGTTGCTGCAGCCCCTGTGGTGTCCTGAAGCAGTCCGAGCTGCTCTTTTCAAATTGACTTCCTTTTCCTGGGACTTAAGGAAAAAATGACCACCCATATTTCCACAGTTTGGCAGCAGTATATAGTAAGGAGTGAGAAGAGTCTGGACTCTTCAAAAACATCTCACCACAGGACAACTACTCTACATAGTAGGCGATAATAGGGACTGGCCCTTCCAATGGGGTCTCTCCCCAGGACAACAAGGATGTCCACTACAGTGTAGAGTGGGATGGGTTGCAACACAGACAACTCTCTCTTGGATGAAGGGTGTGTGTATTAGGATGTAGGAAGACACTGGCCTCTTGCTGAGACTTCTCTCTTGGATGATGGGTACATGTAGTAGGGTGTGGGGAGGGACTGCTCCAATTCTTAGAGGGTGACGTGTATGCGTTGTAGGAAGTTGTGAGGGACTGGCCTCTCTGCTAAGACATATCCGTTAAAGGACAGATCTACAACTAAGGTGTGGAAATAAATTAACTCTATACTGAGAAGGTTGTCTTGGACGGCAAGCATACAGAGTAGGTTATAGGGAGAATGTCGGGTCAGCTCAGACCCCTCCCCAGAGAAACACCTGTGCAAAATAGGCTGTCGTTAGAGACTGCTCTCCCTTTGTGTACCTCCCTTAATGATAATGAATGTCATTACTAGAGTATAAATTGGAGTATACTCTCTGGTGGCAACTTTGCATTTGACAAGCAGTGTGCATATTTGAATATAAGGCCTCATATTAGAAGATTGCAGAGTCTTTGTATCATAATTTCAGAAGCACTGCCTCTTTCATTTATAAATATATATAGCTTGAACATTTAATTTTTAACACATCTTTCAATACTTGGTGATGTCTCTCTGTATTATAAAATCTACCTTTCAAAACCTATATTGGAAAAATACACCTCTTCATGCAGCTTTTGACTCACTAAACCTTGTAAAGAATAAAGTTACCAACAGTGGTACACTTCTGACACTGCGCAACAAAGTTCATAGAGTATATTTTAATAACCTGAACTTAGAGCAGTTTCTTATATGCAGCTGAAGACACCATGCTGTATCAATTCCAAAATTCAATCACTTCTGTCGAGCACAACTCCAACAGCCTTCCTTCTCCTCCAACCAATCGCATCACAGCATTTTTCAGCCGTGTCATACAAATGGAAACTATTGGTTGAGTCCTGGCCTTTTAATTCTACTTCTCCTATTACCATCATGTGAGACTTTTACAGTATTGTAAAATGTCTGGTGACAGCCTCAGCAATTTTCCCTCAGGTCTTGCAAATCTCTTGGGAGATCACACATGTCCATGCAGCAAACTTCACTCCCTGAAGCTTGTAAGCTACTCTCAGACGAGTCTTGTGGTATCGCAACAGAAAAGTAGGTAAATAGTAGAATGTGGGACTGAGCATTCTCTCCACTGAGACCCATCTTCTACATGTCAGGTGTGTATAGTAGGGTGTGGGGAGAGACTGGCCTCTCCACAGAGACATCCATCTCAGATGACATGTGTACATAGTAGGGTTTGTGGAGGAACTGGCCTCTTCACTGATACCCCTGTCTTGAATGATAGGTGTAGATAATAGGATATTGGGTGGGGCTGGCCCCTCTGATAAGACTCTTGCGAGTCCAACCATCCCAATACACAATTATTTTTACTGTTAATTTCTCAAAAATTACTGAATGGATTTGCACCAAGTGTCAAAAAGCATGATCTGCGGACCTCCTGCCAAATTTGATGTAATTATGTTCAGCAGTTTTTGCTGTAACCATTTCTAAGGAAGTCTGTGGAAAATGCATTGGGATTTTAGATTTTGAGAGCACTCTTTTCCAGGAAAGAGCAGAGAGGTGGTTGAACTTTTATTGGAATATTTTTTGAAGATTCTTTAAATGGAAAGCAAAACACAAATGATGGACGGAATGCGGAACCAATCAAACATTCACCCCCAGTCACAGATCTGGGTTTAATCCATCGGTCTTTTGCTCACCATGCCACCCCAGTTTCTACCCAGCCATTTGCAAATCCGTCTTGACCCTGTTCCTCATGGGAACAGTCCAGCCCGAACTGCCGGGCCAGGTCCTCCATGGACGGGAAACAAGCATCCTGGGACCAGTTTCAGGGTTTCACCCTTCATCAGCCAGGCTAGCTTGAATCCAGTGTCATAGTGAGCCCGGGAGCCTCGTCTGGGCATACCAGCGCACTTATGGTGGCTAAAGCAAAGCAAAACACAAATGATGGATGGAATGCGGAACCAATCAAACATTCACCCCCAGTCACAGATCTGGGTTTAATCCATCGTTCTTTTGCTCACCATGCCAACCCAGTTTAGACCCAGCCATGTGCAAATCAGTCTTGACCCTGTTCCTCATTGGAACAGTCCAGTGTCTCATAGGAATAGCCCCTGGGAGGTGGGAGTCCCAGGGCCTGCAGGGGGCCAAGCGGTCCCCACACATCATTTTATTTACCTACCCTGGGAAGGTGGTGGTCCCCGGGGCTGTGTGGGGGACTACACACTCCCCTTATACAATTGCTAGTTTACCCCACAGAGGCGGTAGTCCCCAGGGCTAAGGGAGGCGCACAGCCCCCACATACTATTACATGAATGCCCCAGGAGGTAGTGGTCACCGCGGCTGTGGGGGCACACAACCCTCTCACATCATTTTATTTACTGCCTTGGGTAGGTGGTGGCCACGTACCACTGCATACAATTACTAGTTTCCCCTAGAGAGGTGGTGGTTCCTAGGGCTGAGAGGGGGCTGCATAGTCCCCACATACAATTACATGAATGCCCCGGGGAGATGGTGGCCCCTGAGGCTGTACAAAGCCCAGGAGGGGGCCCGTGCACCCTCTCTTTATTTATCACATGTCCCCGGGACCTGACCAACCCAGAGCTTTTAAAAAACAAGTACAGGAGCCACACTTATTTTTTTATTTTTTTTTGCCACGAATTCGCACATATTGTGAATTTGCAGTAAAAGTAAAACAATACCCTGGCAATGTTCCTCTGGGGCCCTAACCCCCGACCTAAAGGGCCAGGGTGTCCCTACCCTGACCCACTTTCTTTTCTTAATAATGTTTTTGAGGGACTTGGCTTCAACCCAGCCCCAAGATGGCTGCCAAAATCAAGTTGAAGTGTTGACAGCCAAGCAGAGCTTTGCATTTCCTTGTACAAGCTTGTCAATACTCACAAAGCTTTGTGGCCAGAGATAAGCAGATTTGGATTTCCTTAAATTCCTTAAAACTACTGAATGGATTTCACCAAATAAGCAAAATTGTTATCTGCTTAACTGAAGGCTAGCTTTCCGGTAAATTTGGTGTAATTCCGTCCCCTGATTGAGGTTGTAGCCTTGTTCAAAGGTCCTATGGAAATTAACATGGGAAATGCAACATTTTGACCCCCCCCCCCCCTTATTCTTGGCCCCCAGGGCACTTTTTTGGAAAATGTTGTGAAGATTCGTCGAACGGTACCAAAGATATGAGCAAGTCAGAAAACTATTTTTCTGTGGAATCCAGGTGCTAACTATAACTACCTGTTGGCGACCACCACTAGGTAATATGTAAATATATATATAGTTTTCATATGAAAAGTGTTTTTTGACATGGCTTTATCTTTGGTGCTGTTTGTCGAATCTTCGAAATTTTTCCAAACTAAATGTGCCTAAGGGTCTTGTTGTGCATGAAAAGTTTCAAAGTGATCCGTCAAGTGGGGGTAAACAAAAAATGGGTAAAAAAGTGCATTTCCCATGTTAATTCACATGGACTCTTTAGACACATTTACCGCCCCAGCCTCTGGATGGAATTACACCAATTTTTAGTTACATTAGAGCACAAGTTATAGTTAATTGAAATAACTATAACAGCTGAATTTGTATGAATGTGTGCATTTAAAATGTGAGCCTAACTATAACGTCTGGGCGGGGCTTCTAGGCCATTTTTCATACTTGTATTTTTCAAAAGGAATGACACAATATCTGGTCTCAGCAGTAGATGACAAGAAAGAACCCTCTTGTCATAGTCACTACATGAGATATTGTGCTAAAAAAAAGGAAGAATGCAAACACCTGCTTCACGGTTCATAGATAACTTTTCACAGTGGAAATGCAGCGAAAACACACTTCCTTTGCCTTGGCCGTACGCACAAAGTTAAGATGAATACTACTTTACAGAAGTGGAGCTTCAAATTGGGCAACTGTTTTTTTCACGTTCAAATGCTTCCTGTTTAATTTTGTGAAATGAGCTTTGTGTCAGAATGAATCCATTGTAGGATGCTGGCCCTCTATGTAGTGTGCAAAACTAGGCACACTGTGTAGGGGGTCCAGGCAACCACACATTGGTTTACAGAGATAAAAACTAGACAACCTAATGCTCTAATATTTTTTGTAGCTTGGTTGAGCAGTTACGCTATTCTTGGAGAAGTGCAAAGCATTTGTTTTACTTACAGTATCAATAAACGAGGCCACACACTCACAAGAAAAACTTGAGATCAATTAATAAACATACTTCAGATTTTTATAAAATTTTAAGACCAAGATCATCAAAATCATATAAGTACTTTTTAAGTTATACATTTTTAAAGTTTTAATGACGTTAGTCTTATTGTGTGTATTTACGCACTATGGGAATCAATGGATAAATAATTTGAAAATTCACAATAAATCAGGCAACGCATTTACCAATGTTTTCATTTGCAGGCAAGTTGAGGTCATTGATGGGTACCCTGAACCAGCTAGAGAAGTTCGGGTGACTCCTGTTCTGGTGGGAGCAGCTGCAGAAAGTCGATTGAGCTGGTGCCAGGCCACTGCAGGGGACCACGTGGAAAAGCACTGCGCAGGCAGACTTAAAGGCAAGTCAGGTGGGTCCCCTTGGTGTAGGGTGACCAGATTATGAGGAGCAAAAACCGGGACAGGTCAGACATAAAAGACTCTCACTTTTATATCTGGCCTGTCCCGTTTTTTTGCGTAGCTTTGTGAATATGTGCCTATACATGATTGTATTTTTTTATATTTATATATATATATATATATATGTATATATATATATATATATATATATGAACACACCCACATGCTTACCCACATTTACAAGTCTACATATATAAAATTAGCTATGGCTTGACATCCCACCCTGCACCCCCAACCCGCCCCCACCAACATCTCTCTGCTTCCCACTACGTCTCTCTGCTAGGAGCAGACAGGGAACTGTGTTGCCTGACAGTAACAGATAAATTACTTTAATTATGTCATACTGTGTAGGCATTTGTGAAAGCAGGGCATACCTTTAACTTATGCTTCCCTAGATGATCTGACCTTTGTCTTAAAAACTGGGGCATTTATTTAATAAACTGACCTTTGTCCCAAAAAACTGGACATTTATTTAAAATTAAGGGAAGCGTCAGGACACCAGGAGAGTCCTCTAAAAAAAAGAGGACTGTCTTGGGAAATCCGGATCATCTGGTCACCCTACCTTGCTGTGTCAAGGTCGCAAGAGCTTTGTGACCCTTAGGGCATACCTTGATCTTTGTTGCAGGGCATAGGGTGGACGGATGAAGAGAGAATCAGTGAGCCAGGAGCTGTGTGCAAAGGTGCCATTGGAAGCAGGAGATAGGTACCCTGGAGGGTCACGTGCAGGTCAGCAGGGGCACTCTGGGAGGAGGCCTGGGTGGTTCCTGAAGTTTCTCAACTGGGGCTTTCATCCTGGTCCTTTTTCAGTCCAGAATGGACTGTCCTTCTGGGTTTCCTACATGAGGTGACCAGTACCAAGAGATATTGCACAGTCTGGCCACCGGAGGACACAGTGCCACCAAACAAGGCACACTGATAGGCCTTGTCTTCTTGGTCTGACAGGTGAAGTTTGGTCAAGCTGTGGTCTCCAGTTCGTTGGTCAGTTGCCGGTCAGTGTATTGGCCTTCAATGGTCCTTTATTTCCTTGATGTTGCAGAGGAATGCCTTCACTCTGTAGGGACATCTTTGGTGATTTCTGAAGAGTGAAGGTCCTCTGGGGGGTTTGTAGAGTCTGTCTGACATCCAAGCAACCCCTCAGCAGTGATGGTCGAGTCCTGGGTGCAGCAGGCATGGTTTTGTGCCTTTTTTTGGTGTAGTCGGACTTCAGTCTTGGGTCTTCTTTGGTCCTTAGAATCTGATTTCTTGGTCCAGGAATGCCCACTAAATACTGTGTTTTAGAGGGTACCTAGTAGTGACCAATAGGTCATCTACCTTAGGGTGGCTATTTTCTTTCCATGCAAGATGGAGAAAAATGAAAAGGAGAGGTCACTTCGTATGTAACACCGTAGGTGTGGTGCAAGCCAGGACGGACCACTCCTCCTGTTCTTTGTCTGGTTTCCTGCTGTTGCTCCCACCAAAAGTGGGGGTTTGCAATAGGGGTGGCCATCTGCTGCTAGCAGAAGGCTTTGGGGTTGAGTTGCAAGGGTGGTATGACCTTTGAGGATCACCAGCAGGGCAGTGCGCAATCCTGAGGGAGGGGGTGTTAGCACCTCCACCCAGGAAGGGCTTTGTTCTGAATTCCAGCAAACAGGATCTCTCACCCCAGGGATCCAGAATCTTGTCTGGTAGTGGCAGGATGGTTGTGACCAGCAAGCAACCATGCCAGGGTAGTTACTTTTTGCAGGGGGCACCTCTAAGGTGAACCCTGAGGAGATTTTGTAATACATCCAATACTGCTACCAGTTTGGATTCATCATTCTTAGTTGTTTGATACCAAACAACCCAGGATTCAGGGAATCCAACAGGTAGCTGTGAAACTTGTATTACCAGTGTCCAGCACATGCATTCAAATGGGTGCCCAGTTCACTTACTATGTCCCAGGTTTGGCAAGGACACAGTAGGGGCATATTGCTCATGTATCTATGCCTGCACATACCATATAGTGTACTCTGCCTTAGGGCTGGAAGGCTTGCCAGACGGGTGACTTAGCTCTAGTGCATAAAGTATATAGTGGACAGGGCATACAGGCTGTGCAGCATGTCGATTTTGTCTTTTAGGATTGCATCAGAACGCTTAGCCTGAAATGGCAGTGCTGGGTGCTTCGGATGCATGGCCCTAGAAGGTGGCGCAATCTGTGCTGCTCCCCTCAGGAACCTTCTCTTAGTACCCCATGCCCTAGGTAGCTAAGTCCCATTTATTAGGGACTTATAGTAGCAGCTAACGGTGTTGCTAATTGTGCCAATGCATCACAGCAGTGTTAGGGAAAGAGATCTGGCACAGGGAATCTGGTTAGCAGGGGCCCTGGGCACTAACAACTTTGAGGCTACATCACATACCAAGCAAAACGTGGCAGCTAATCATAACATATGAGGCATTTTCTCACATCCTGCACTGTGCATTCATCATAAATATGCAGGACAGAATTCATTGGAGCCAACCCAGGGAGCCTGAAGGCCCCCATGGTCCCTGCTGGCTCCCCACCTCCTGAAGGAGCTGTCATTGCTCCTGCATACAGGGAGCTGCTTGAAATGCATTTCCCTGTGTGCGGGAGCAATACTTTCTTCTCTTTCCGTGACTGCATATCTGCAGGCAGGGAAAGAGATTAAATCTCTGCTTTCAGCAAGCAGGAGCCCTTTTACAGCTCCAGTTTGCTGGAAGCCGAGTGTTTGCTTTTGCTTGGCAGGAGCTGTCAGCACCTGCCAAGAAAAATCAAACAGCCAACTACTGAGGGTGGACCCTCAGAGTGTAGGAGGAGCTGGCCCTGGGAGGTGGCAGTACCCAGGGTCATATGTAGTTTCAGGAGGAGGGGCCATCCAACCCCCCATCTTTGTTTTATACAGGGCCAGTCCCAGGGCTGTGGTGGTCCCTGGGGTCTGGGGAGAGGGTCTGCACAGCCCCTGCATCATTTTTTTATTAGAGCCCTGGGGAGGTGCTGGTCCCCGGGTCCCATGAGTGTCTGCATGCCACCCCACATCATTTTATATTTGTAGCCCGAAGAAGGTGGTGGTCTCTGGGTCCCAGGAAGCTCCACGTGCCACCCCCATATATTTCTCTAAGGTGTCCCTGGGGTGGTGGTTGTCCCTGGGCCCATGATCCCTCTCCTTATTTTTTAGAAGTGACTATGCCCCCGGGACCTGGCCCAACTGGAGGCAAGATAAAAAGTAAGCGCTAGAGACCGCGCTTGTTTTTTTTAAAATTTACTGCAACATTTGTGAATATTTGCAAAGTTTGCTGTGAATTTTTATGCAAAATGTTTTTCTGCCCTGGCGGAGTCCCACGGGACCCCAGGACCAAGGCTAGGGGGGTAGGCTTGTTAATATTGGAGTAATCAATATTGATGCACACAATCATACTTTCATATACACAAACAAAGTTGCATTACCATTATTATATTGCCCTGTCATGAACTCTCTGTCAACCCCATCACAGAGATACATGTGCAGACAGGCTCTCAGACTTAGGCATGAGGTTACTGACTAACAGGTCACAGGTGGAGTAACACCTAGCCAGCAGACAAACACGCAAACAGGAAAACTCAGATTAGGTCCCACAGATTAATGTATTTTTATTTATTTATTTGCAATTTTATATAGTGAGGTCATGGCCCAAAGGCATCAGAGTGCTTTACAACACACAAGATATAGGGCTACTGATGCAGTTACAACAATAGGGCAGAGGACATGCATACTTAAACTAAGGCAGATCAGGGGGCAGTGGAGAAAGTAAATAAGTCTGGTGGGGGTGATTGAACCAAGATGTCTGTCAAATAGGAGAAGTTTGAGATCCCTTTTGAAGGTTGCTAGGCAGGAGAATAGATGGAGTGAGGGAGGCAGAGAGATCCAGATTCTAGTGGCGCTACCAGAGAAAGACTGGTTAGTGTATCGTTCTCGACTGAATGTGAGGGGGTTCTAGGAGCAGTTATTCTGCATTTCTGGAACCCCTATTTGCACCAGAGATTTTCACTTTCTCATTTAGATAGGAGGGTGAAGAGGAGTGCAGGACTCTGTGGGTCATTACGACCCCGGCGGTCGGTGCTATAGTGGAGGTATTACTGCCAACAGGCTGGCGGTACCTACCTCAACTATTATGACATTGGCGTTTTGACCAGCAAAACACCTCCAGGACGTATTATGGAACATGATTTAGTAGGCGGTGGTTTGCTGGTGTGGCGTGGCGTGGCTGCTGGCAGCAGCGCCACCTTACCCCTGTCCGCCGCCATGACCGTAGCTGGAATTCTGCCAGCCTTCTGGCGGAATTCCGGCTACGGTCATAATGGCATGGATGGTCGGTAGCCATATCGACGGTATGTTGATGGACATCGCCGGGCGGTAGGCGGCATTTGCCGCCAAGGTCCTAATAAGGGCCTCTGTGTGTAATGCAAGCGATTTTGAATTGGGCCCATGCTTCAATGGGGAGCCATTGGAGGATTAGTAGGGCAGGGGAAATGTGGTCAAATTTCTTGAGACCTACGAAGAGATGTGCTGCAGCATGTAGTGGTGATCTCAGTGGGCCTAGGTGAACTTGAGAGAAGGGCAATTCTATAGTATTTGGAGGATTGCTGTTTCTGTAGTATGTCCCTGGTGAAATCCTGATTGGAGAGTGTCCAGGAGGTTGTTTGGATGTATGAGGCTAGTTGAAATGCTATACAACATTTGATGACTTTGCCTAACAATGTAAGTGTGGAGACTGGGTGGCAGTTTATCAGGCTCCCTGGATTGAGAGTTTGTTTTTTTAAGAGTGGAGTGATTAGACCCATTTTTAGTAATTCAGGGAAGAGGCCCTGTTTGAGAGAGGAATTGACCATGGTGATCTGTATGGTAAGTAGGTGTGTGGCAAGAGATTTGCTCATAGAGCTTGGAATAGTGTCCTGATGATGGTTTGAAGTTTAACTTTGGAGATAGTTCATTATAGGTTCTGCTTGGAGATTGGAGAGAAAGATGACCATGATTGCAGTGCTTTGCATCTTAGAGACTAAACTGCTTCAAAGGAGTCATTTATGGGAAGCGAAATATGGATGTCTCTAACTTTTTTTATCAAAGAAATCCACAAAGTCATTGTAACAGGCCATGGATGGCTTAGGAGCTGAAGAGATAAAGAGGTTAGAAGGCTGTGCAATAACCTCAAACCGATGCTTTGGTCTATTCTTTGCAGAATTCATGAGAGCTTTGATATGGGAGGATTTGGCTCTGAGAATTTGGCCTTTGTGCTATTTTCTCGCTTTGTGAAGCTTAGTCATACTCAGGAAAAATGGTTCTTTTCTCCATTCTTTCTCGAATTTTCAGATAAGCTTTCATTATTCATAAAGCTCTTTAGAGAACCAGGGCCTAAATGGTTTTGGTCTGGTTATTTGGTACTCCAGGGGTGCAATTGTCAATAAGGGATTCCATGTAGGACTTGAACTTGTGGGTGGCCTTGTTGATGTCAAGATGAGGTGTGATCACAATTAGGGTGGGAAAGGCCATGATGACCATGGCTTCTGTGTCAAGGTTGGATATATCTCTAAACCATATTTTCTCTTTCTTGAGTTGCCCCAATGTTTTGGTGTAAGAGCCAGTTAGAGAGAATGAGATCTGCATATGATCAGACAAGTCGACTGGAATGGGGCTATATGTCTTTAGGTAGGCAGAATTGGAGATTATCATATCCAGAGTGGTGCCTTTGTGGTGAGTAGGTTTTTGGCAGTGGTGTGGAGATTGATGGCATTCGGAAAGGAGATAAAAGTGTCCACATAACTGTTATCCCTGTCTTCCCAGTGGATTTTGAATTCACAAAGGAAAATATTTTTGACAGAGCTGATAAGTTGGGAGGTGAAGAAATCCATGAATTCCTCAATGAATGGGTTGTTTCACCCCGGTGGGTGGTGCATCATATTCAATCTGAAGTTGAAGGTAGTGGATTTGGACAGTTTCACCAACAAGTATTCAAAAGACTGAAATGAGTCATTGGGAGCGTTCAGCATCTCAGAGAGTTTCGGTGAATGAGCGCAAGACCTCCACCATGTCTATCTTCCTGATCGTGGCACAAAATTGAGTAGCTGGGGGGAAGAAGAAGGTCTAGAGCATCATTAGATGAGACATTGAGCCATATTTCAGTGAGGATCAGTATGTCAAGATTATGCTTCAGGATCAAGTCTGATAACTCTTGTCAATAATTTACTGCAGATCAGCAATTAATTAGCATGCTGTTAGAGAGAAGCAGTTGTCTTTTTGACTTGGCTGATCTGTGAGGGTAGTTGGCATTTGAATCAAGTTAAGAGGGGATGACACTGCACTGGGATGGTGTGTGTGGGTTTTAATGCGTTCAGAGATGATGGTGGAAATCTGGCAGCCTAGGAAGATAGCAGGAGGAGGCAGTAGAAAGATAGGAAGAGGGAGTAGCAGAATTTGAAGCTGCTTATCTATTTAGAAGGCGTAGATCTGAGTTGTCAAGGGGAGGTTGAGTCAGTTTGAGTCTGGGTAGGTGGCTGTCTCTCAATATGCTTGAAAGGTGTGGGGGAGGGTCTGCATGGTGTGATGAGGATAGGAGTGACAGGAAGACAGAGAGTCACTAACCTGTAATAGAGCTGAAGTGAGAAGGTCAATTCTTTGAGAGAGTTGTGAGAATGTGGAAAGGAGCTTGTTGTAAAGAAGCGTGTTACGTTCAGAAATTGTGGTAGTAATGGGGTGGAATGTCAGGAATGGACTCTGAGGGGTTGAGGTGTGGAAGGGAGGTGCTGGTTGTTGGTGGCTCATATTTGGAGATGTTTGAGCAGGAGGTGAAAAAGGAAGGGAGGAAGGGGGATAAAGAGGGGTGGCAATGGCAGCTGAGGTGAGAAATAATGGTTTGTGGAAGGTTGGAGAGGAATGGTGCAGCGATGGTTTGTGGGAGGGATGTTAAAGGTCTGCAATTGAGGGTCAGCTGTAGGATATGGAGAGCATTACGAATTGTAGGAGAGTCTGAGGTGAAAGAAGTTGTCTGATTTGACCGGAAAGAGGGGAGATTGGTGGAGGGGGATGTTATGGTGGTTGGATGGAGAGGGGGGTTGTGGAGGATCATAGGAGGGCCTGAGGGTGAGATAAATTAAGTTGATTGTGTCCCGGATTGTGACGCTGGCTTGGAACATGATCTTTCCATTGCTGTTAATGGATATAGAAAGGCTTCCATCCAAAAGGGATATAAAAGAGAGAAGAGGATGGGAGAAAACTGCATAAGGATCTAATCCATAGGTCAATGTTGTGTGTGAAGAGGACAGTTTTAAGATAGCCTTTGTGCTGGCAGTGGTATTGGTCTGCGAAGAGGGTTTCTGGAAAGTCTCTCAAGGCCCTCTGTTTCTAGTTTTTCTTTCTGTGTTTGGAAAGATTTGGGAGTATTTGATATTGAAAGCATCTGAGAAGCGTAGAACGATTTGCCATAAATGGAGACCCATTCGGGTAAGTCTATTATAGAATAGTTAGAATGTTGTTGCATTTCAAGATGGCTGCTAGGTCTTCACTGTGTTCCCAGTACAGTCTAGCATTTGAATCTTTTGTATTTCTTATGTATTGCAGGTAGGTCTAGCACCTCCACAATAGTCTCAGGAGATTAGCACTAATAAAACACACATGGCCAAAGGGGTGAATGCATCCCCTAAAACACCATAAAGTTAGATGCCACATGTAGTTAGGACACTTAGCCAACCAGAGCACAGCACACACAGCACATGAAGTGACCACACGGACATCTAGACACATACTTGTTGGTCCACATTCTGTCCATGCAAAGTCGAGGCCCACCTTCATTTGTTATCTGGAGCCTATTTATGACTCTGTTGCAACTGTTCGCATTCTTAATCAAGAAAGGACCTTTCTTTTATTTTATAGTAATCAGAGAAATGTATAAAAACTTACTCCAAACTGAGAGACAGTCCTCAAATCCCAGTTATGTAGCTGTTCTCCCAGCCGTAATTAAATGAACTGTTCCAGTTTTGCCGGATGCCTCTTGTCTTTTGCTATTTAAGGTAAATTCACATTCAAGAAACTGGGTATTTCTACCCTGCTGTCTTTTCTTTTTGTTGTGTTTTTTTTGGGGGGGACTCGTCTGAAGCCAAGCTCCAGAATGGCTGCTAACACTTCCTGGTTGAAGTGCTGGCAGCCAATCAAAATCTGCACATGCTCGGTACTATTTACGAAGTATGCAGGCTTCTAGAAATACAAATTTGGATTTTCTTTCATATCTCAGAAACCACTGAAGAGACACACCAAATAACAGAAAGTATGATCCCTGGACCAAAAGCTACATTTCTGCCCTACTTGGTGTAATTCCACCCAGTGGTTTGGGCTGCAGACGTGTCTAAACACTCTATGGGAATTAAGATGGGAAACACACATATATTTTCCTCCTTGTTCTCTGCCCTTGCTTGGATCACCCCAAAACTTTTATTGAACTACAAGACCCATCTTGACACTTTTTGTGGAAAATGTCATGAAGATTCGTCAAACGGCGCCAAAGATACAGACAAGTATACAAATGCTTTTTCTATGGAAACTATGTCCTAACTATAACTATCTACTATATAGATTAAGGGGTTCACTTACCTGGCATATAGTTACTATTTTGTCATAAATGCATGTGTGGTAAAGGCAATGCGTTGTAAAGGCATTGCGTCGCAAAGGACGCATGGTAAATGCATGCGTTGTAATGACATTCGCTGTAGTGTCATACAGTCCCCTATGGAGTTCATAATATATTCCCCAAAAATATGTTTTTATTCCACTCTACAAATAAACACATTGTACACCTTCCTAAACAAGGTACTGAATAAAAGATGTAGCACTGAGTAATGACTTTAATTTTCACCATTGGGTTCTGAGTGATATAGAAAATAGAAATAGTGAAATAGAAAATGTGGCTGAAATTCCAATTATCTATAATGTGGCACAGACCCCAAGGTCAAAAACCATTGAATTGTAGATAGGTAAGAGTGTTTAAGATGATTTTTTCACTGAGGAAACAACCCTTTCATTCACAGTTACCTATCTACAAATTTATGTTATGTATTGCCGACCAAAATCATCTGCTCTTCCCTACACAGTGTTAGAGGAGTCAATGGGTACCATACGCAACACATTCTCACTTGCCTCAGCCCCTGCCCTGGGTTTTTCCTAGGTCCTTCCAAACACCCTTGTTGCACTCTAGCCACACAAAGCAAACCCCCCAAAAATAATACCTGGCATCCTGTCACCCTTCCATACTGTAGCCTCCTTCCCAGTCTGGGTGTCTGCAAATAAATACGACTTACACAGAGCTATGTATTACACGTCTTTATTCTTCTGTGTGTAACCACGTACTAAACATTCTAAATCTACATTCACCTCACCACCATCTAACATATATGTCAAAGCTCTCCGGAGCTCTTTAGGAGCGAAAAGAGTTCTGCCATTCACACTTATGAAATACTACACATATCACCCTTAGCATTACCCCTCTGTTAGACCTGACCCTTTCTACATGGTCACCTCAGGAGGTTGCTTTTCTTTTCTGAGCCTGTTTTTCTTGGCTTCTGGGACTCTAATATTGGTTACCAGTGGTAAGGTGCTTGTGCTTCCCTTTCTAGACATAGAACAATTGTCATACACCTGATTGGTTCATTTAATTTACTTATTTGTTCATAGTATATCGTACTACATGTCTGGAGCCTGTATATTAAATGCTATTTGAGGGCTGCAGCACTCAATGTACCACCCACTTGCACGACAAAACATGTCCAGGTCTGTTACTCCTGCCAGCAACAGTTGTAAACTTCCTTTTCGACCTGGCAAAATAAACATTTTGTCAGACCCAAATCTTCCTTTTTAATACCTATAAGTCACCCCTAAGGTAGACCATACTGGCTCATAGGGAATGGTGCATGGTATTTAAAAAGCAGGGCATGTGTACATACGTTTTACATATCCTGGCAGTGAAAAAACTCTCAAAGTTATTTTTCACTATTGCACGGCTAATACTCCAATGGGCTATCATGGGGTTACCTTATTACACTTAAAAGGTAAAAACGTCAGGTTGTGAGCAGATAGAGAAATATTTCTTCCACACATTTGAATTGTAATTTAAAATCCTCTTTAGTAGTAAAGTTGGATTTAAAGTTAACTAGTGTGAAAATGCCACTGTTAGAAAGATGGCATTTTTCTGCCAAAACCAAATGTGCCCTTTCTGTCAGTGTACAGGTTTACATGACTATTCATATCTCTCCTGTGTTGGGATATGTATTGCATCCAGACAGGGGACAAAAAGGCATTGGTGTGAGGAAGGGTGCTGCTCTTCTGAACAGGATGGCCTGAGGAGTTGTACTCAGCCCTTTCTGAGCTTCAAAGGGTAGCCTGAGGGCTATGTTCACTCCTACCTGACTTCAGAAGCTGCCTGCCCAGTCACTGCAAATACAACTCATAACTTGCCCTGCCTTCTCTTTGTTACCCTGACAGATTGGATCTAAACCCAGGGGAAACGGGAAAAACTGACCAGAATCAGTTTAAGGTAAGACACAGGAGGAGACACCCACTCACACGCTGGCATTGGAAAAAAAGTAGCACCTTTTAAAACCTCTCATTAGATCACTTTTGGACTTGAGAAGATTAGGAAGAAGGATTTCCTTGCTGTCTGAAGAAGGAATACTGTACTTGTTGTCCTTAAACCCATTATCCTAGAAGTGATTGTAAGAGTCAATTGGTGACCTCCTTTTTAACCTACACGCCTTTAGAGGCCTTCCCTGCAACTGACCAGCTGACGATTACCAACTGGACTTACGTTGATCCTGCTATTGGCATTTGCTGAAGTGCGTCCTGACCACCAAGAGCTGCTTCTCCATGTCTTGGACCCTTGGCTGATGTCCTCAGCCAAGGAGTGTCCTCCTGCAACCTGCAAAATGCAAGAACTTGACTCCAGGTGAAAGTCCAGAGATTCTGGGCTCCTTGCATAAAAAAAAACTGCACAGGTCTCCTCTTGAATGCTAGCAAACTTCACTGAGGCAATGTAGGACCTGCATCTAACTGTTGATGCTGATCGGACTGGCCCAGCTACATACTCCTGTATTCACCCATGTATTCTGTTCATGTCAGTAGTGATTGCTGCATGTTTTCCACCAAAGCAAAGCTCCAACTGGCAACCAATGCTTTGCACCAATAACTGTGCCCTAGCGGAATCATTCTGACAGGTAACTGTTCTTCATGCTGACTATGATCTCCTTGTAGCCCCTCCCTTTGTGAAGCTTCGACTGAGGCTCCTCACGTGGAACTGGACTGAGTTAGAAGATAAACATTACACCAGGATGAACCTGGTTCTTATATCCGACCTATGCACCACTGGGGTCAGCCTCAACATTTGACTTTGACTCGGTTCAGTGTGACCAGATAACTGTGATTGGTTCTTTGTGCTTCTTGGCATGGTTTTCCCCCCAAAATTTTAAATTTCATCAGGTTCTGTGAGAGAACAGGGCTGATTCCAGAGGCCCCCTAATGTTTTACCCCCATTTTCCACTTTTTGCTGGTGTTTTCCTGACCCTGATGGTGCCCTGGGTACTGCTACCAGTCCCAGGGCCTGTGCTCTGTATAAAATCAGTATGCAATTTAGGCTAATTATAATTGGCTAGGTCAACCTACCTATAAGTTCCTAGTATATGGTATGGTATGTAGGTTTAGGGACCCTAGCATAGGTAGTGCACCCATAGGTGCACTGCTGAGGTGCCCAGTGTCATTTTAAAGGCAGGCCTGCCTTGCTGGCTGCTTATAAATTAAAGTTACATGCAAATTCGACTTTGGAATTAAAAGAAGTTCCAAAGTCTTAAACTACCATATTTTTACATATAAGTCACCCATAAGGTGTGCCCTATGTGCCCCTAGGGCTGGGTGCCATGTAACTATAAGCAGGGACCTTATAAAAATAGTTTTATAAGCTCTTGTGAGGTAAAACAGCCATATTCGTTTTTCCCTCATTGTAGTGAATGACCTCCATAGGCTAGAATGGGGAGACTTTATTTTACTTTTAAAAATCCCCTTAAGTAACAGATTTAGTATAACTTGTTCAGGTAAAGAGTTTTAAACTTTACCTGAAAAGTTGCTAACCTCAGCCCTGCAGTGTTTTTGCTGCTGTGCTCTGATTGGCCAGCCTCTGGCAGCCTGGCCAGGCTGTCTTGATGAGGTGTGAAGTGGCCTGGTTCCACACAAAGAGATGTGCCTGGGGGAGGAGATCTCCCCTCAGCAGATGGGGAAGCAGGAAGGGGAATGGCTGCCAAACTGGTCTTCAAAGGTAAAGAAGGACATTTGGAGCAACCCAGCAACACCCTCACATCCTGCAAACCCAGACAATTATGTGCCCCCTTGATTAGACTAGGAGAGGGCAGGAGAGAGGTGTGTTTAGGATTTTTAGCCACACCAGTGTGTGGGCTCAGCCAGATGTAACCTCCAAAAATCACTTTCAGCCATGATGGATTTTTGAGGAATGTTGCTCCCTGGGATTGATTTTTGCCACACTTCCCAGGAAGTGGTAATCACAGGGGAAGGACCCTGCCCCTAATTGGAGAACCAGGACCCCCCTGTTTTTCACCCAAGAGCAAGGATAGAACTGGCAGACCTGCTACAGGTACAAAGCAGCTGCCCAGAGTCCCCTGCATCACATCCTGCAAGCAGAGCCCAGCTGACCAGCGTCCAGTGGCCATTTGAGGATTCTGACCAGGTGCATTCTGGGAATTGTGGTCCCAACCCCAAAGGAGCAACTCAGAGCTTCTGGAACCTTGGATCAAGTTGTGGACACTTCAAGGACACAAAAAGAACCTCTGAAGGAGATCCAGAAGTCCATAAGTTGAAGAGGTGCATTGTGGGAGTTGTAGTCCCAGACCCCAAGAGGTACACCAGAGCCTCTGAACCCTTGGCTGGTGCTGTGGACCACTTTCCTGGATCAAACACTTCTGAAAGTAAGTGTGACAGTGTTATCTCATGGGTGGCCTGAACTCTGGACTTTGTTCCTTTCCAGTGTGACCTTTGTTAACCCTTTGAGCGCAAGTTGCTTCTATGCCCTAGAAAGCATTAATTCTTTAAAAATTCATATCTCCGGTTCCCCTTATCTAATTGTATTCGCTTTGGTGTCATTTTAAAGATAAAAATATAATCTATTTTTATAAATAGGTTTTGGATTTTTAAACTGTTTCCTGTGTTTTTTGTAATTACTGTTTTGTGACGTTTGAATGCTTTACGCTTTGTCTCCTAAGTTAAGCCTTGTCGCTCGTTGCCAAGCTACCAAAGGTTGAGCTGGGTTTAATTTACTGAGACCTAACTGGACCTACGTGGAGGTCAGTGGCCTATTGCTAATTGTAGGTACTTACCTGCCCTTACCAAGAATCCATTTTCCAACAGGTTCTACTGATTGGATTTATTGATTCAAATTTACTTTTTTCTAAATTGGTTTGGGATCTTTCATGTGCTCTGTTTATTATTGTGTGTGTGCTGCTTGAATAGTTTGCACATTGTCTCTTAAGTTAAGCCTGGCCAGAGGATTATTCGCAGGTTTATTTATTGACTTCTGAGGCTCACCTTGAGAAAGATTGTTTTCTTTTTCTTGAGTGAGGTTCTCACCCCTTTCAACAAATCACTCAATTTATTGCACCCCTCACAACTAATAAAAAACCTACCTTGTCTTCTGATGCCTTCCCTTACAGCCCATTGCATTTACCAAATAAATCCTGGTGTTCTGCTAGCAGTCCACACTACCCTCTCTTCAGTCCACTCCTTCAGTGCGAAGTATATACAAACTATGCATAATCTC
Organism: Pleurodeles waltl; assembly: GCF_031143425.1. NCBI lineage: Eukaryota > Metazoa > Chordata > Amphibia > Caudata > Salamandridae > Pleurodeles > Pleurodeles waltl. The sequence goes on from NC_090447.1 coordinate 414,119,732, forward strand.
CTGCTAAGCAACCCACCACCCTCTGTGCCTTCCGTTCTGCTCCTCACATCAATCAGTGCTCTCCTCTCTGTATCTTACAGAGTGCCATCACCGTAGTTATAGGTTTTCTGAGAGCCCTGTCAGTGCAGCCTGGAATTCCTATATGATGTAACTAAGGCGGCAAAAAACATTTGCTCCCCACTGTTGTTCCATCATAGTAATAAATAACTGGCTTGAGAAGTAGGATCAATGGCAGGAAAAATAAAAGGATGTGAACTAGGGGCTTCATCAGTCTGTTGCCTATTATATCATAGACCAACACCATTCTACCCAGTTGGCATGATTAAATCTCCTCTTCAGTTACATTACATTTAAATTGAAATTTACAAGTGTGGTCAGTGCATTAAAAACCAAGAAAACTCAGAAAAGCTTATTTGATGCCACAAAACACATTTGCCTTAGGATTATAAACATATAAATGTATTTTCTCAACATATAATTTACCACCTAAATAAGGTAAAAGTATTAATCAAATAACTCATTCAGTTGGTAGGGATCTACTTTAAGGTGGTGTATTAGAATTTAGAGATGTAAAAGGTTCAGTCCTGATTTTGTCCAGGACTTTCGCTAATATTTTAATGCATGGGTTAAAGAGTAAGATAGGCCTATAATTGGAGCATTTTAAGAGGTCTTTCCCAGGCTTAGGTAATGAAAGAGCAACAATAGATTTTTTTCAAGCACATTATCTCTTTGGTAGAATCCTTGTGTGGATTCTTCAATGGGTTTTCAATATATTCTGTTTGTGTTACCACTTAACTCAAAATCATAGTCCTGGAATGTAAAATGTTTTTGTTAATCATTCATTTATTTAAGCCACGAACAATGTTGTCATATCACAGCCAACAAATGGGAAAAGAGAAGGGTAAATATTTAGCTGTGGTATGACATGTTCACAGAGTTTTCTGTTTTAATAATATATGGCAGAGGTGTTCCACATACATAGCAGAAACCTCCTAAAATTACTCTCTCTCCTTTCAGTATAACAATTTACCACTTGAGAAAGTGAGCTTATGTGGCTGTGAAATCATTTTTAACACATTGTCCTGTTTTAGTGAAATTGCAACATGCTGAAACTAAATTTCTTCGCTCATTTTAACTCTGACCAGGTGTGCCTGTCTAGGCACAAAGCTCCTTGACACTTTAGATGTGAAAATTGAAAAACCGGTTGTTCATCTGAAACTGTTGAAATTTTTGTAACTTGTGAAGGTCAACTTCTAATTCTCTTGAGCTTTCCTACAGATCTCCTCTTACCTCGTAGATGATTTTGCCATGTGGTCCATACTAAAACCGTGTGTGTGATAGGCTACATGTTAGCATGCTGCCTTTTGAGGGGATACCTAACTACGTTGTTGATTTATGGAGGACCCCTGGCCAGAGACCGCACTGATTCATAGACTATGTTAATAATTGCTTATTAACAATTATCAAAGTTGTACATATGCAGAATACAGTACATTTATTAGCCTAACATGCAAACATTCCAGAAAATGAATGTGCGTGCAAGGACTATAACTATGACATTCAAAGTTAAGAATAAAGTTACTTTGCAATACATGTTTCGATACATATATCAGAGATGGTGTTTCCTATCCCCTGCCAGTTGTCTCAATAGCACCATGTTAGCAGGATAGACAATTACAAATTAAAAAGTGGACTGGGAGTTATACAAAGAAATCCACAGGTCAATGAAAGTGGTGGACTACAAACTGATTTCATTGGTACATTTCACGACTTTGCTGGAATACGTTTATTTTAGCGATCAGTGGTAGGAGGAAAAGGTTGATTCTTTCTGCCCCAAAAATCAAGCAACAATAGAAGGGAGACAGTATCGGACTGCTAGAGATTTTATTAGAAAATCAAATTCCTAAATTAAATTACATGTGTGAGTGAAAACAAGGCTTAACCAGAAGTGCATTTAAATGTACACTTTCCTTTCTAAACTTTGCTTAACCTGCATTTGCTTGACTAGCTTGATTTGCTAACACTAACAAATTCCAACATACTTTAATTCAATAAAAATGTTTCTGTCATAACGTTTGCATGGCCTATGCATGACACAAACTTCCTCTATAGCAAAGCAAGCTATAATATTTTATTCTTTCTATCCGGCTGACTTGCATTGGAATTCCAAAATTTGCTAAACTAATCTAGAACTTTGCTTCTAGTGTGAAGATGTGTGCGAATGGAAATGATGAAGTGCCAATAAGCATAAAAACGTATTACAATGTTTTGTTTCTCAGACAGTGAAGTGCATGAGAAAGAATGCTTATGTATCCAGATCAGTGTAGAGGAAAACATAATGTGTCACATGTTTAAATTGCTCTTTGTTCAAAAAGTCACATGGACAGAAAATGTTCCGTTCTTATGAATATGCAGTTCCTGATTGGATGTTTAATATTTTGAATGAAACAACTTTCTTAAAATGTATTTTTTCATGTTACAGGTATATATGTGTCACAGGGCAGCACAGATAACAGCGACAGCAATTACAGCAGCTGGGGCAACAGTAGCAGCTCTTTTTGCTAGGACTTTGAGACTCACTCTCACACAAAGACTCTATCTCTCTCTGAGCTCTTGACAGTCACATTTGCTTCCAGCCTAGACTATTCTCTATCAGACGTAGGCTACACTGTTCTTTATGAGTAGACATAGCTTGCCATACCAGACTGCGACTATAATTGTTCTTTTCACTATCCATTGACTAAAATGTTTTACTTTTACTGATCTAGAATATTAGAATAGTGTCAGGTTGTGGGACATGCTATGCCAAATGTTCTGTAAACTTAAAATGACTAATAAAGAGAAACTGAAAACTATGTAAAAGAAAACTTTTAAAACTCTACTACTCATTCCCAGAATCCCCTCTCAGGCCCTAAGAGGTGCAGAGTATTTTATAATTTTAGGATTCTCTGCTCTCCCAAAAAGTTGGTAGCAAAGGTAAAGTTAGTATGGTTATAGAAAAAAGCTACAAAAATTAGAAAGTACCACCGATTTAGACAAAGTTCAAGTGCCCAGAACCCAACAGCAAGGAATGATGAGATGCTGTTCCTGAAGCAGTTGCAGATTGCAGTTGAAGAGTTTGCAAAATTGACGGTTGTGAGTATCAATAGGGTTGATGCATCGAAATGTGCAAGTTGTGATTTGTGATTGATATTAAAAATGTGTTTATGATGTTTTAATTTGCAATTGCAATGGTTTTGTTTTATATGCTTTGTCAAAGAGATAAAGAGCTTATGAAACTAAGAAGCAGTCTACGACCCCGGAAAAGAGATGAAGACATATATACAAATATCTAGCAGAAGTGTAAGTCGTTAGAAGTTGTCCACTTTGCACACAGATAGAGACATAGCAATCTTTTGTGATTATATCAATTTCAATTGGTGCTTGTGAAACCTGGTGCGCAAAGGTAACACAATACTGATTAGGTGATTTCCCTCAGGTCAAGAATTAATGATTGTAAATGAGAAATTATTTTTGATTGTGAATAGGAAGGTATAAAACCTAGTCCGATTGTTGATTTATGCTATTGTTTTTTTCTTTAGAATGAGCAGACAAAGATTAATGTCATGTTATGTTGTATAGTTATTAGATTTGTATTTTGTTTGTTAAGATAGAAAATTATAAAACACGGTGGACCACTGCAAGGAGTGGGTTGTTACATCATATTGTGATGTGCAGGTATTGGTAGGTTGGTGTGAAGCCGCGCTGTGATTGGTTGAATCTTGGCAAGAGTTGCAAGGTCATTGGTTGATTGAATTGCTAAGCTGCATTGTGATTTGATAAAAGGGGCTCTGTGTTTTGACGTATGAGAAACAATTTCAAAACATTAGAAACACTGTAATTCCAAATAATGAATTGGTGAATTTAATTTGAAAATATACAGTTTTCTGAAGCTTGGAGTAGTCTACTGAGATGTCATGTAATGGTTTCACTTACGAAATGTGAAGAAACATCTCCTGAGGATATGCCAGCATATCAAAACAAATAATGAAGGGTAACAAACATGTGTTTGGCTTTGTCAATTGTGCATGATCACAGAAAAATAAGAGGAACTCTGTTTTCCTAGGTGGGGAACATTTAGTTTAGGGATTATTGGCAGATTACTAGGTATTTTAAATGAAATTAAGCCATCCCCTAGACCTACACAATTTGAAACACTTAAGTAAATGGGAAAGGATGGCACAAGCTGAGGTTAGGGAAAGATTCCAAAAGAGTACAATGAGAAATTATGCACATTCAGTTTGGGGTGAATGAGCACAAGCATGGAGGAAGAGTATAGTAGAAGGTATTAGATGATATCCTGTAATTGAAAAGATAGCACAAAAATTAAAGATTCTGAAAAGCCTGCATGGAAAAAGATTAAAGGAGAAAAAGAAGTAAAAACTGAAACAAAAATTGGTTCAGATTCTGATTGGGGTGATGATATATTAGATGAGCTCTTGGCTACACCTCTACCACCATATGTGCGTTCTATTCCAAATAATGGAGTTCAGTTAGCAAATAATATGAACAAATCTACAGCTCCAACAGATCCAGTTATTTTGCAGATTACTACACAATGCAAGCAGTACAGTCTGCAAATATACATCCCATATTGGCCCAGGCAATTTTACCAGTCACTAATAACTCAACCAATTGTTGCACAGCCTGTTATTGCACAGCCTGTAGCTCAACAAGCAGGTGCAAGTGCTCTAGAACTAATGAGTACAGCTCAGACGATAAACTGAATAGATACTCTAGTAACTGTGGTTACAACTTGAGTACATGTTACTGATATGATTACACCACAAACAGTGACTGCACAGATTATTCATACTCCAGCTACAGTGATTCAGCAACTGACTGGGGTTACACCAGTAAATGGATTCATCCCTACATCACCAATTTCACAGGTTGTGGTATGGACACTACTATGGACCATTCAAGCAATAGGAGAGGGAAGACAGTTTGCAACACAAACTGTACAAGGTGAATGTAGTTAGAAGGTGGATTATTTCCTTCTTGCTTCGAAGAAGCTTCCAGAAATTGTGTGAAAGTTGAGGATGAAAAAGGACAGAGTACTAGCTCAGGTTCAGAAACTAGTCCAGCTCCTGAAAAGGAGAGATCTGTAAATGTGCCCAATTTGAAAGTCGCACTTGAAGAAATTATAAGAGGATGTTTGGATCTTGATCACATAGATCAATATTGAGAGAAAGGATTGATTTACGTCTATAAATAAATTAAAAGAAAAGCTGCAATTGTTCATGACCGGTCAACAGAATTGGCAACTAAATATGAGGTTGATATTTCAAAAAGCTTACCATTGCAAGAAGTTTCAGGGTGCAATTAGATGATAAATTAATTGACGCTTGTTCTCCAGCGATGCAAATTCATCTCACAGAATTATTAAAATGTATACCAAGTGAAGTGAAATTGATGAAATCAAAACCAAATGGTCACAAAAACATGAAAAGAAAAAGAACCTGATAAAGAAGGCTGAGGGAAAGAGAAAACAAACACTGAATTTAGAACAGAAAGAGAAAACTGCAGCATATCCCTTAAGGGAAATATCAGGTGGAGGGTATGTACATGTCTCTTGGAGTAGGGGAGACGTTGCATCATTTACAAACAATTTTCCAAAATGGAGAGAAAGTACAATACAGTGGTATACACAAGTTGTGAGGTTTGTCAAGATATCAATATTGTTATGGGAAGATTTAAATACATTCTTTGATATTGTGGTTCCGAGTGATTTGTGGGCAGAATGTAAGGTTGCTGTCCAGTGACCAGATACAGAACCAGTGAGAGATCCTGTTACAAAGGCACCTTCGCATGTGGTGATGACTAAATATAATGAGGCGATTACATTTCTGAAAGGTAGAATTTCACCTAAGGAATTATTTGAAATTGAACAGAATGAAGAAGGAAGTTAAGGAGACTATGCATGATCATTATGAAAGGTTGATGAAAGTATTTCAAAAGCATATAGGACAAATGAATCTTGATCCAACAGATATGGGGTTTTTCATTGCAAATTTTGTGTTTGGGTTGAGACCTGAGATTTGTCAGAACATTCAACAGGAAGTGATATCTTGGCAGACAAAGACTTTTGGATGAAATTGTGAAATATGCAAAATATTGTAGTGATGGGCAGGAGATGGAACAGCATAAGCTTAAGGAGAAGTTTATGTTGGCACAGACTAAGTTTGCAGAAGAAGGTTTTAAAATTCAGCCGTTTGTTGGAAATGGTGGTGCATTTCAAGAGATAAGTGTAATGCAAGCAGGTGGTTTTCAATCAGGAATGCAGTGTATGCAGGGTGGAATGATGGTGTCTCCAGTAAGACAGAGAGGAGCTCTGAATGAGCTGAGTACAAGTGTTGATGTTGCAACACTGAAGAAGATAACACCTTGTCATCGGGGCAACAGGGTGGGGCATTGGAAGCGCAAGTGTTGGTTCAATCCAGATAGAACTGTCAATAATCAGATACAAGGAGTAAATCAAACGAAGGTTTCAAATGTTCCTCTGAGACGAACACAAGTGCTGATGCAAAATCAAAGTCAAGTGGTACCTATGCCACAAGCACTTGTGGTACAGCCCAATTTAAACAGCCCAAGAATGAATCAAAATCAGCTACCTAAAATGAATCAAAATGTGATGCAGGTCTAAAATCACAATACATTCCAACACTTTTCCATGTCGTAGTTGGACTCTCACTCCTTAGAGAGACTACTGGTTTAGGGATGACAGTACTTTTGATTGTAGGTGACTGATTCACTCCTACAACAAGTTGAAACTGTCGGCCCCACCTTCTGGGCTTAGAAGCAGTACCTCACCAAAACTCAGACAGCAAAGGTGATTTCTGGCAACCTTATGCATGGACTCTACATTAGACCTCTCAGGGAAGTTGTGGTGGAATGGAAGCTGCCCTTTTCTCATGTTAGCAATAAGTCTCATATACATATAGGCAATAAAGGAGATGCAGGAGAGTTTTCAATAGGTTTATTGAAAATACTGCAATCTACGATAAAATGCATGTGCTGCAATGACTAGGATAAGGAACACTAATAAAAGAAGAATTGTGAAGATGAGAATTGTGAGTATAAAACACCCTACGATCTTACAATATACATAAGATATGAAATTCCTAGCCAAGAAAGCCTAATTCTCCACCCTAGTGAGAGCTAGGTATGATAAATCTAATATGCCAGTACCATGTACAGGAAAAGCAGCCCCCAACCCTTGTCACCTTGGAATTAAGTCTCTAGGTCAGACGCTGTGGTGACACAAAGGCTGAGTTCTGCAGCAAGGAGACGTGCAGCATAGCTGCATCTGGAAGGAACCCCTTTAATGACTTTGTCCGTTTGAGGTGTATTTATACAGATCATGCAGGATCTCTGATGCAGGTATGTTCCCAAACAACTGATAAGGTGGCAGAGTGTTGGCAATTGCTTAAACAATCCCCAACACGCTTTTCATGATGTTTCTATCACACGTAAGTGAGAAAGGAACATGATACAATACCTACATGTATCACTGATAGTGACGCCGATAATGACGCCTTCTCAGAATGGCACTGATAATGAAAATCAAAACATTTCTTATGAAATGGAAGCACATGGTGAAAGCTACAAGAAATAATAAAATAAATGGAATACAACAGAGCACGCTAAGTAGTTAAATGGTCACTATTTGAGGGGGACACAGACCTACAAGCAAGAGGCTAAGCTTACTTCTGTGTCCCAGGGGAAAACTAAAATGGATTCACCACGTCCATGTTTGATAATAATGATATGTTGGATTCAGGCACATTACGATGACGGTACCTGAGAAAGGAAGGAGAACCCCTTTGCATGTTTGGTGCAGTCTTAGATGTAAACTAGAGTGGACCATTTGTTGAAGTTGAGGTAAATGGCAACCCAGGGTCATTTCTTATTGACAGAGACTCTACCCATTCCACTGTGAGAACAGCAGAAGCACCAGGCCTCCCCCTTTTGGGAGAGGAGATCCAAGATGTGAGAATCACAAATAGACAGATTACTAATCTGATTTTAACAGAAGTGCCTGTTAAAAAACGGAATGCTTTGAAGAAAGTCATCAGGATGTGGTGTGAGATTCAAGTCCTGTTGACCTATTTTGGAGAGATTTACTGTGCAAGTTTAATTGCACCACTTATTGTACTCCACAAAGAGTACAATTTAAGAAGCATGATGAGGACATATACTTTAAAATTGTTCACCAAGAGATGGTAGGGATCTACCTAGTGTTTACAATTTGCCTGCAGACTTAATTGAGAGAGTAAATCCAGAAGTACGGGATTCCACAGGAAACAATAGCAGACTATTTAAAGGAGCTGAGCCAGTAAAAATAAATGTAAAACCACGTGCAGTTTTCCCCACAACACCATCTTATCACATGACATCTGAAGAGGTAGAGGGAATAGCATCCTTGCTGAATGACATGATAAAAAAGGGCATGTTGAGGGAATTTATTGGGAGTCCATGCAACTGACCAATTATGGGATTACAAAATGGGAAATTCAGGATAGTGCAGGATTTAAGAAAGACGAATGACATTGTAATCCCATGTTGTCCTGTGGTAACAAGAAAGGTGTCAAGAGAAAGAGTCAAAGCTATTTTGAAAATGAGTCCACCTAGAACACAGAGAAGTCAGGATATTTTTGGGAATGGTTGGCTACTGTAGACAGTGATACCCAGCTTTTCCTTGGTGGCAAATTTGTTGCTAAAGTTGACATGCAAAGTTGTACCAGATCAGATTCCATTGGACAACTAATGCAGGAAAGCCTTCCTAGAGCTGAGAGAAAGTCTCTGTTATGCCCAGGCACTGGGAATTCCAAATTATACAAAATATTTCATTTTTTGTTCAGTGAGAGGGAGAGCTGTACTCTCTCAGTGCTCACCCAAATTCATGGAGATGCCAAAAAGCCTGTGGCATACTTCTCTGTAACTCTTAATCCTGTAGCCTCTTTGCCTAGTTGTCTTAAAGCGGTAGCTGCACTGAGCATAACCCTAAAACAAATGTGAGAACATTGTAATGGGATATCCTTTAATTGTCATGGTCCCTCACTCAGGCAACATTTTGCTTACTAGAACTATAACACAGAACCTTACTTACTCTAGACTGACTCGTTATGAGCAACAGATTGTGACGGGAAGTAATGTTGTGCTGAGAAGATGTCAAGTCCCGAATCCTAGTACATTGTTGCCCGTTCCTGAAGGAGAAGAATCTGATTACTTTGAACATGATTGACTTGATGTGATGGACTTATGCACCAAACCCAGACCTATACCTCCTTGATCGCTCTTGTTGTTTGACCATGTATCTGGCATCCATTTTGTGCATCCAGCCAGTGTGCCTTTGCCATAGGCTTGCATGAATGTGGTATCTATACTTGAGGAACATTGTAGTATATGTATATTATGAATATTATTTTGATGAACAGTGTGTATATTACATGCATTTTTTTGAATTTTTTAATTTTGCACCTCCTTGATTCACAATAGGTTTCTTCTCATCCTCTCATACAAATATCAGCAATTATTTATCTTCTTTCTATTTTTCTTAATTTTTTTCCATTTTTAGTGGTATTTCGATTTTTTAATTGTAATTTTGTTTTTTCAATTGTTGTTTTAGATTTTTAATTTTTTTAGTTAGTTTTTGTATTTGTTTTTTTTTCAGTTTTCCTTGATCCGTCCATCCATCCACCATAGGTACACAGCCGTGGAACAGCATTCAGAATTTTTAGGGAGAATTCCATTTCCTCCTTGCGGTACACTGCAGACACATCAGCATCATTATTGTTTTAATGATTATTTTTCTATTTCCCCCTGAACCGCATTGCCTGCCATAGGCACACACCAACCTTCATTCTTTAAAGACTATTCCATTTACCAATGCACTTCCCAGGCTGCCATAGGTGTCTCCTTTAAATGTCACCTTTAGAATAGATGGACATAAATATACATAAAGCAAAGAGCTATATCTGTATGTTGTGATATCCTGATTGGAAATTACATTTAATGATATGGTGGTGTGGTTTGACTTTAAGGTGTGTGATTTATTATTATCTAAGTAACTAACCACACTAGTATTGCCTTTGTCTGTACTAATTCATATTGCAACAATGCCAAGTTTCATTAAATGTTTTTCTTGCTTGTTTGCTTCTAGGTGCATAAGAAAAGAAGAGACATCACCCGCAGTACTGCCAAACAGAAGGCCTGTACAATGATGTCAGACCTCCAATCTCTTCTGCTTGTGCAGCTTAGGGTCACTGCCTGAGAGCTCTAAGATGGTCCCATAAAAAGCTGCCCCCAAGAAAGTGGTCAGTGAGAAAAAGCAGGTTTCCAACATTGGTGTGCCAACCACACCTGTTTTTGGGAGACTGTGCCTGACACACCGGTCTCTGGGGAAAACCTGAGAGCAGTACATCTGCATCAACAGCACCCTTCCCTACATAAGCCCAAGGCCATGCCTGTCAGTGAGGCAACCATTGCAATTATGGTGGCAATTATGGTGCACCTATGAGCAGTGATGGTGATTTTGATTTGTCCCTTTCGCAAAGTAGTACCAATTGCTTCAGGAAACAGCAAAGTGGACAGCAGCCAGCAATATTGGATCTTCCTGAAGTTGGAGCAGAACAGGAGGTCAAGCTTACTTCTGAGCAACAACTTCCTCTTTTAGAATCATTGGCTCCCATATCCCCAGCAAGGAAAAGGAAGGGTGCTACTCCACCATCTTCTCCAAGCACTACTTCTAAATGATGATGATAGGGACATGGAGTGGACTCCGGCAGAGTTTGGGAAATACCAGGAGACGCAATGAAAAAAAAAAGTTCCTGAAAGCCTTAAAGTTATGGCAGGGGATGATGAAGAGGATGATGATGATGAGCTAGTCATTGTGAAGCTGCCACAAAAGAGTCATACATTCCTAATCAACCTGCTCTGATGGATGTGGCACAGGTTGCACCACCAGCTTCCACATTTGTAAGGACCCAGCTGAGACCTGCACCAGCTCCCTACCTCAGTAGAAGTATGCATTCAGAGAGGCAATTGACGACACACCCACCTACCTCCAGTTCTTTTTCAGGCATTGGCAGTGTCCAACAAAGAACGTACTTCTCTCCAGTTTAGGACTGTTTTACACTTATCAAACATGAGGGGAACATTGCAATATGCTCCATTTGCCATGCAAATATTCATCAAGGTAAGTGTGGTTCACATTATGGTACTGGAGGCCAAACAACCAATATGGAAAAACATTACGCAATGCAGTGGGAGGGGTGCCTTAAAACATTTGCTGAACATGGTTGAGATGGTGAAGGTGAGGAGACCAGAATAACCTCAGATATAAGTCCAATCATGGTGGGAGGCGATTATGAAGAGGAGAGTGACATCCTCATGCAAAGTAGCCCTGTCCCCTAGCAGTGCCCCAGAATCCCCCACCTAAGCGATCTCACAATGGCACAAGAAGACTCAGAGTCAAATAGAGACACCAAGCAAATAGTGACTGAATTACAATTCACATTGAGTCTACCACCACCTACTTCTCAAAAGTATCCTGCATTGGTGGCCCCAGAAAAGAAGAAAAACTAGGCTAGTATTATGGGCAAGTTTAGGCAGGATGGGCCCTACGATCCCAACTCCCAATGGCACGTTTGTACAATGGGAAGCTGGCAAAAATGTTGGCAATGGACCTCCTCCCTCTTTTGTGGAAGAAGTGGGATTAATAAAATGAGTTGCAACCATCTGCCCAAAACTGAAGATTCCATGTCAGGCCTATTTTGCCAGAGTTGCTGTTCCATCGCTCCATCACGATGTGCTACAATTGGTTGGACAACCTTTGCAGCAAAGTGTTGTTCAAACTATCCACCTCATGACAGAAATGTGGACCAATTGGAGGTGACTGATTACATATGCACCACTGCACACTGTGGCGGTCATTATGACCTTGGCGGACGGCGGAGGCCGTCCGCCAAGGTACCGCCGTCAGAACACCGCACCGCGGTCAAAAGACCGCGGCGGTGATTCTGAGATTTGCCCTGGGCTGGCGGGCGGCCGCCAAAAGACCGCCCGCCAGCCCAGGGCAAATCAACCTTCCCACTAGGATGCCGGCTCAGAATTGAGCCGGCGGAGTGGGAAGGTGCGACGGGTGCAGTTGCACCCGTCGCGTATTTCAGTGTCTGCTAGGCAGACACTGAAATACTTTGTGGGGCCCTCTTACGGGGGCCCCTGCCGTGCCCATGCCATTGGCATGGGCACGGCAGGGGCCCCCAGGGGCCCCGCGGCACCCCCTACCGCCATCCTGTTCCTGGCGGGAGAACCGCCATGAATAGGATGGCGGTAGGGGGTGTCAGAATCCCCATGGCGGCGGAGCGCGCTCCGCCGCCATGGAGGATTCTGACGGGCTGCGGAAAGTCTGCGGTACACCGCCGGCTTTCCGCTTCTGGCCGCGGCTGTACCGCCGCGGTCAGAATGCCCGGCGGAGCACCGCCGGCCTGTTGGCGGTGCTACCGCCAACCTCCGCCATGGCGGTAATTACCGCCGGGGTCAGAATGACCCCCTGTATCTCTTTTGCAGGATAAAGCAAAAGCTATCTACAGGTGTTGTCCCTGAAGAACGTTTGAAGAGCGTTCATTGGCATTCAACAGTAGCCATGCTCACCATGGAGAAATCACATACAGCTGCAAACATCTAAATTTAACACTATGGTGTCTGAATGGCTGTAACCCAGAAGTCTCAAAACTAGATTTATTGCTGTGGACAGTGGCAGTAATATAATGAAGGCAATGGCAGATGGTGGCTATTTCAGTATCCTGTGTTTGGAACATTGCATCAACCTGGTTGTGCAAGACTTTCTCAGAAAAGAAGACAGAGGCCCTCATTATGACATTGGCGGTAAGCCCCGCTTACCACCATGCTGACTGCCGCCAACATACCGCCGCCGCAGCGGTTTACCGCTACCCATAATATGACACATACATAGCAATCCATCATTATACAGCCACACACACAAGTCCGCCAGCTCAAAGGTCAGTGATAAACTGGCGGTAGCAAAACCCACACCGTTACGGCAACAGAAGTACACCCATAGCATTATGACCCACGAATCACTGCTGTGGACATTCAACCGTGGTAAAACATTGACAGTACATACCGCCGCACTCAAAATACACACACACATACAAAACAGCACCACATTGGACAATTCAAACTACACACACCTGACACACATACACACACCACATCCACACACCCACACCACTATAAAACACCCACCCACATCACCCACAACCCTTTACGAGTAGAAAGAATTGCCACTAGAGAGAGATACAGCAAGAACACCCACACAGCCAGAGCCACAGAACACCATCACCTCTACACCATCCAGGCACCTCACATCATACACCCCAACACATCACCCCACACACCCTTGCACACACCACTCACATTACACCCATGGCACCACAAAGACACCCCAGGTTCTCAGAGGATGAGCTAAGGGTCATGGTGGAGGAAATCATCCGGGTAGAACCACAGCTATGTGGATCACAGGTGCAGCAGACATCCATTGCTAGGAAGATGGAGCTATGGCGGAGAATCGTGGACAGGCTCAACACCGTGGGACAGCACCCCAGAGCCAGGGATGACATCAGGAAGAGGTGGAACGACCTACGGGAGAAGATGCATTCTGTGGTAGCAAGACACCAGATAGCTGTACAGAGGAATGGCAGCGGACCCTTGCCTTCTCCCCCACAACTAACAACATGGGAGGACCAATACTGCATCCTGAGGGCCCGGCAGGAGTAGCAGGAGGACTGGACTCTGATTAGTCAAATCTCTATTACTATCACCCCCCTACCTGCATGCCATCACATACCCTCACCCCCATCACTCCACCACCTCACATACACCTCACCAACACAACCCACTCCTCCCACTACCAAGCCCTGCATGCAACACCAATGCATGGACTCCCATCACAGACCTGAATGAACACCTTTCACCAAAGCATGCACACTTGAGACAATCATCTATCAAACCAAATCATCACTCACACAAGCCTAAGCTGCCAGGGCAATCACAACCATACAGGGCAACACACCAATGCACAAGATGTCACATGCAGAAACAATAACACTGCATTTACATCCCCAAAGGTCCCTCACACAACGTCAGCAGAGAGGATGTGCCAGCAATATCCAGTCCCCCCACAGAAGAGGCCCACAGTGATGACAGCAGCTCTGCACGCCTGGATCAGGATGACCAACCTGGCCCATCAGGGACCTCCGGACAGTCGGTTACCCAGCCACAGTCCCATACCACCACAGAGTCTCTCCCCTCAGGAAACACCAGCACAGCACCCATCCAGCGGGCCCATACCTCTGTCCCCAGGACACGTCAATCAGCAGTGTGTCCACCACTACAGGGACCCCAGGCAACCCCACAAACACAGGACAATCAGGGACCTGGGGTCAGTGGCAGTGGGCACACAGTTCAGGGGACAGAGACACAGTACAACAGGGAAGCTGGGAGGAATGCTGTGCGATGGGGGAGGGCAGGCCCAGGAAACCGACTCTCCATGAGGCACTCACCAACATCCTGGGAGCATACCACCATTCCCATGAGACGATGTGCCGGATACTGGACAAGTTGCAGGAGACCCAGCAGCTGCAGGAGGGACAGTACCGGGGGATCAGGGAGGACCTGAGGGACATCCACACCACCCTGGTCACCATTGCAGGGGTGCTGGCAGACATGGCCAACACCTTGAGTGAGGCAGTGGCACACCACTGGGCCCCTGACACTAGCCACACCGATGAACAGCTCTCCACCTCTGCTGACGCTAGTGGACAGGAGGATCCGCCACTGGAACAACAGGCCACCAGCACCCCACCCCCTGCAGAAGGAGAACCACCCCATAAACGGTTCCTGCAATCCAGGCAGAAGCCAGAGAACATTGCCAAGACCCCCGCCAGGAAATAGGACTCTCCTGAATGTCACCCTTTGTCCCACTCTGTCACCCTGTCCACCTGGGATTGCCATTGCTCCACTTCCTATGCCCCCTTGGACAATGCACCTGTAATACAAATAGACTGGAACTCTTACCTGGACTCTCCTCCAACACACCCCAGCCTATAGCAATACCCCATCCAATTAGCACATAAATAAACATCTTTGTAAAAAATACAAGTATTGAGTCTGTCAAGTGATTGAACAATGTATTCATTTAACAATCTGCAGACATTGCTATTCAGCTGTGCAGTAATTTATACATAGGTATGACCTGTAGTTTGCTGCAGTCCATACACCAGGATCCAGAGTGGGCCATAGATATGTGTAAATAGATATGTCAAAGGGTACAGTAACTGGCCAAAGTAGGAGGAATATCAGCCTGCCAGTCACAATTTCCAATGCAAAACTGCAATGGAAGTTGAAGTTATAGTGTCTTACCGTTGTGTCACTGGAAGTACTTTCGTATGATTGATGTCCTATTGTCCACTCCTCATCCTCACTGTCCACAGGGTCTACTGCTTCCACACGCCCATCTCCAGCCTCATCCTCCTGCAGAAAAGGCACCTGGTGACGTAAGGCAACATGCAACATGCCATGATGATCTGGCACACGTTCTTGGGTGAGCAGCACAGGGAACCACCTGTTAGATGCAGGCACTGAAACCTGGCCTTCAGGAGGCCGAAGGTTCGCTCTATAATTCTTCTTGTTCGCCCATGTGCCTCATTGTAACATTCCTCTGTCTTTGTCCTGGGATTCCTCACTGGGGTCAGTAGCCATGAGAGGTTGGGGTAACCAGAGTCACCTGCAAATATTGAGGAATACCTGTTAGCCAGACATTGACCCTTAGGGCCAACTCCATACCCATGCACCAACATATACTGTGTGGGGACCTTGGGCTCACCTATTAGCCACACCCGGTGCCTCTGGAGTTGAGCCATCACATGTGGGATGCTGCCATTCCTCAGGATAAAGGCATCATGCACAGACCCAGGATACTTTGCATTGACATGGGAGATGTACTAGTCCGCCAGGCACACTAACTGCACATTCATTGAGTAAAAGTTCGCGATTTTTCAACACCTGTTCATTTCTCCGGGGGGAGGGGGGGCAAATGCAATATGTGTACCATCAATTGCCCCAATTATGTTGGGGATATGTCCGATTGCATAGAAGTCAGCTTTCACTGTGGCCAAATCCTCCACCTGGGCGAAAACAATGTAGCTGCGCATGTGTTTCATCAGGGCCGACAACACTCTAGTTAGCACTATTGAGAACATTGGCTGTGACATTCCTGCTGCCAAGCCCACTGTCACTTGGAAAGAACCAGTTGCCAAGAAATGGAGCACAGGTAGGACTTGCACAAGAGGGGGGATCGCAGTGGAGTGACGGATAGCAGAGACAGGTATGGCTCCAATTGGGCACACAGCTTTTGGATTGTGGTGCTCTCAAGTCTGTAGGTGGGGATAATATGCCTGTCCTCCATTGTTGCCAAGTCCACCAGGGGCCTGTACACGGGGGATGTCTCCATCTCCTATTCATCCTCAGCGGTTGTGATCTAGGGGGCAAAACGATGAGCATCTGGTCAGTATTCAACATTTTAAAAATGTACAGTGCATTGCATGTTGTGACTGAAACAGTATGTTGTTGTATAGTCCCAAATGGTGCCTATGTGTGCTGTGACACAGTTAGGTGCCATGGCCTGCCCCCCCTGAAATGGCGTCCATCTGTCCTCTGTGGATGGACATGTGGAAATAAGGTAATGCTGCTGACGTTGTGTTCCGTTGCGGGAGGCAGTCGAGTACCGCCGTGCAACTCCTCATTGGTTGTCATTGGGCCCTATGGGTTACAGTAGCCAATGGTAATGTATGCCGGCAGGGACGGTACGCACCACCGCAGACGTGACCGCCATTTTCTATCTGTTTACTCACTTGCTACCTGACCTTCAACAGGATAGGAGCTACACTGCATGTGCCGCTGTGACCTGTGTCTGGAACCAACCATGGCTCGTGCCACTGGGGAAATGGCCCCTGCCTTCACCGCTGCAGAGTTGGAGACACTGGTGGATGGGGTCCTACCCCAGTACCGAATGCTGTACGGGCCTCCAGACCAAGAGGTGAGTACACTGTGAGCACGATGCAAGGGGCATGGATGCATGGAGTGCTGTGTGTGAGGGGGGCCTCGTGTAGAGGGGGTTGGGGCATTAGTGTAACAGGCTGGACGGATTGACTGATACCTTTTTTCTATGTGTATTTCTCTGCAGGTCAGCACCCATCAGAAAAAGGGTATATGTCGTGCCATAGCCAAGGATGTGCGGACCCTGGTGGTCTACGGCCGGCGGAGCATCCATTGTTGCAAACGGTGGGAGGACCTGAGACGCTGGGCAAGGAAGACGGCGGAGGCCCAGCTGGGGATGGCCTCCCAACGAGGAAGGGGTACCCGTCGAACCCTGACCCCCCTGATGTTCTACATACTAGTGGTGTCCTATCCAGAGATGGATGGGCGCTTAAGGGCATCACAGCAGCCACAAGGGGGTGAGTACAGTTTCACATTACACCACTTGTGCATGGTGGAGTGGCCTTCGGGTGGGGGGATGTGGGCCTGTTGGTGCCCCTAGGCCAGGCCGGACATTGCAGGGTAGGTTCCATGTTGGGCAGGGGCTGATGAACTCCACCTCCAACAAAGCTAGTGGGCATCCACTACTGGGCAGAGCTCTGGGGGTCCCAGGTTTGCTGCAGTTGCGTTAGGTATTACTGTCAATGGCCTGGTGACTTGTATTGTGACTTGTAGTGCATTGCCTAGTACGTAAGGAGGTTCCCTGTGTGTGTGTGTGTGTGTGTGTGTGTGTGTGTGTGTGTCGTGGATGCCAACGGTGTTGTTGTTGCTGACATTGACCAAGTGTATCCTCTGTCTCTTCCCCCCCTTTTTGTTTTGTTATTCTGCCCTTATGTGCAGTAGCATCATCTGGCGGAGGAGCAGAGGCACCGGTTACGGAGGGAGCTGCATCCCACAGGGCCCATGAGGCCGAATCCATTGACGGTGAGGGCACTAGTGGGACGGAGGGCCAGGGGAGCACCACAGCGGAGACAGGAGGGGACAGTTCAGAAAGTGACACTTCCTCCAATGGAAGCTCCCTAGTGGTGGCGGACAGCTCTGTGCCCACCCCAACTACAGATACAGCTGCCACCCCGTACCAGCACCACCCTCCCAGCAGCCCCTCAGTGAGTTTCCTATGCCCATTCACTCAGGAGGGTGGGCCTCTCCTTCGCCCCAGGCACCTCAGGCCCTGCCCCATTTAGCCCTGCTGCCCTGGGTGAAGAGGCTATTGACCTCCTGAGATCCATCTCTGTTGGGCAGTCAACCATAGTGAATGCCATCCAGGGGCTGGCAGGGCATTTGCAACAAACAAATGCATTCCTGGAGGGCATTCACTCTAGCATGGCGGCCCGACAGAGATCAATCCAGGCTCTGGCCTCCTCCCTGATGGTAGCCATTGTTCCTGTCTCTAGCCTCCCCCCTCCAACTTCCTCTGCCCCGGCCCATTCCCCTCAACCCTAACCTATCCCAAGCACACATTCAGACCAGCAAGCACCCAAGACAACACACAGGAGTGGGTTAGGCAAACACAAACACCACACATCATCCCACAGGCACTCACGTCCAGATGCAGACACACCAACACCCACTGCCTCCACTGTGTCCCCCTCCTCCTCATCGTCTACCTCCCTCCACGTAGTGTCTCCACTCACACCTGCATGTACTACATCCACATCCACTGCCTCCAACATCATCACGCCTATCACTACACGCCCCTCACTAGCAGTCACCACCCCCACATCCATGCACACGTACCCCACAGTCCTCTCCCACTGTGTCTGTGCCCCCTGCTCCCAAAGTACACAAACGCAAGCACTCAGACACCCAAAAGCCATCCATCTCACAAGTGCATCCAGCCCATACACAGCAGACAGACACTCCCAACAACCACTCCCTTTTCCTCCACTCCCAAACATTCAATCTCCTCCCGCCCCAGAGTCCCTAAGAAGCTTTTCCTCTCCGCTGTTGACATCTTCCCTCCCCCCATCCTTCACGTCGGGCCAGGGTGGTCAGAACCCATGCTAGCACCTCAGCCACCCAGTCCACGGCCACAGTAGTGTCGACAGCTACTGCCGGTGTGAGAGGCTCCAAGTAAACACCCATCAGCACTGGCAGTGTGCCTGCACCAGCTGCGAAGGGGGAGGGAAAGGAGGCACCACCAGCTGGCTAAGATAAGGGCAAGGAGGCACCACCAGCTGGCAAGGGCAAGGAGGCACCACCAGATGGCAAGGAGACACCACCAGCTGGCAAGGGTAAGGAAGAACCACCAGATGGCAAGGGCAAGGAGACACCACCAGACGGCAAGGGCAAAGGGCCTGCCCCTGCATGCAGGAAGGACAGGAGGCCTGGGGCTGGGACTGATTCTGAGCCCCCAACACCAACCATGGCGCTTCAGCTGTCCAAGGCTGCGGGGAAGGGCTGGAGCCTCCCCCCACCACTGGCAGCCCCAACACCAGCACCGCCACCACCACCGACACCAGCAGTGCCACTTGCACCGCCACCAGCACAGCCACCAGAAACACCACCAGCAGCAGCAGCCCTAGCGGGCAGCCGTCTGAGGCTGCAGGGGAAGGGCTGGAGCCTCCCCTCATCCCTGGCAGCCCCAACACCAGCACTGCCACCAGCACCTGCACCTGCACCACCACCTGCACCATCACCAGCACCACCGCCAGCAGAAGCAGCCCCAGTGGGCAGCCGTCCGAGGCTGCAGGGGAAAGACTGGATCCTCCCCCCACCACTGCCTGCACCACCACCAGCACCAATGCCAGCAGCAGCAGCTCCAGTTGGAAGCTGTCTGAAGCTGCAGGGGAAGGGCTGGAGCCTCCCCCCCACCACTGGCAGAACCAGCACCAACACTGCCACCACTGAGCAGCCATTGCCTCCGGCAAGCAGTGTGTAGTCCTGCCTCCATGGACCGTAATGCCTCTTGACCACTGCAAATCATGTGGGTCTGACACCCAGGTGAGAGACTGTGACCTTGCCCACACCAAGATCTGCATCACAGGGCACAAAGCTCCCTCCAGAACCAGTGGAAGAAGGCATCCACTAACCCCATCTTGCCAGGATGAAGCACACAGGGCACAAAACCCCCTCCAGAACCAGTGGAAGAAGGCATCCACTCACCCCTTCCTTGCCAGGAGGAAGCACAATGGGCACACAGCCCCATCCAGAACCAGTGGAAGAAGGCATCCACTCAGCCCCTCCTTGCCATGATGAAGCACACTGGGCACAAAGCCCCATCCAGAACCAGTGGAAGAAGGTATCCACTCACGCTTCCTTGCCAGGATGAAGCACATTGGGTACCAAGCCCCCTCCAGAACCAGTGGAAGAAGGCATCCACTCACCCTCTCCTTGCCAGGATGAAGCACACTGGACAGAAAGCCCCCTCCAGAACCAATGGAGAAGCCATCCAATTGAGAGACTGTGGTCTTGAACTCCCCAGGAACAAGCAGTGGGCAAAACACCAACTAGAGAGACTGTGGCTTTGCCCTCCCCAGGACCAAGCAGTGGGCCAACTACCCACTAGAGAGACTGTTGCTTTGCACTCCCCAGGACCAAGCAGTGGGCAAACCACCCACTTGAGAGACTGTGGCTTTGCACTCCCCAGGACATAGCACATGGCATGTTGCCCCCTCCAGGACAAGTGGTGTTGTAACATCTTCCGGATGAAGTGCCCCCCATTCCCTGTCCCCCTGAGCTGCCTGTGTATTTTCGACCTGATGCCCCTGCAGTGTTCTCTCTGTGTTGATGCAGGAGTCAAGTGGGGCCTTGGCCTATGTGATGTGGCCCTGTGGCCCACAGACATTATTGACAGGGCAGTGTCCCTCCATTTGTGTATATGTAAATACTGTTTTGATTTTTGATGATGTATTTCTCATATTTTATCTTATTACACTCACTTCAATCACTTCCTTTTGTCATTGCATTATTCCTGAGGGGTACTGGGTGGATGTGTAATGTTGTTGCATCTGTTTGGGTGTATGGTGTTGGCGGTGGGGGTGGAGGTGTTGCATGTGTGTGCCACTCTCTTTTTCTTCCCCACTCCCCCGTGTGCTAGGCAGCAGTACTCACCATGGTCGTCTTCGCCGGCGTTGGTATTCCTGGTGTAGGAGGAGGTAGACCAGCATGGGGAACACCTGCAGTTCGGGCTCCATGGCGGCGTTGTTCTTCCCTGAGTATCCAGAGGTGAGTCATTTACCTTCTGTGTTGTGTTTCCGCCGTGCTTTTGATGTCGTTAGTACCGCCCCGGAAAAGGTGGCGGATAGGCCTCTTGTAATACTGTGGACGGTACATTGTCTTCCGCCTGGCTGTTGGTAGTTACAGCCGTGGTGCTTGTTGCTGTCGGCGTGGCAGTCGGTGTGTTAAAGTGGCTGTCTGTATGGGCGATTTCTGCATGGTCATAATTCCATTTTTTTTTACTGCCGGCTTGTTGAAGGTATTACTGCCACTTTATCACTGACCACCAGGGTTGTAATGGGGGCCATGGTCAGCAACATACAGACCACTTGCAGAAAAATCTGCACTTATTTCAGCCATTCTTTTAATGCTCAGAAGCCTTTGCAGATTATTCAGCATGCTAATAGTACTAATTAAAACCCTGATACAGGAGGTGCTAACACATTGGAACTCGACCTATTGCCTGTTTCAATGTCTGTTTGAGCAGGTCAGACAGATCAATGACTATTCAAAGAGGAAGAGAAAGCTATGACCATGGATGCAGACAAATGAGGCCTAGTCAAATGTCTGACACAGATGGTACTCCCCTTTGATGTTTTCACATAGAAAGTTATCAAAGAGGACCGTATGATGGGCCGACCTATCCTGTTGTTGCATCTGCTACAGGATCAGCTAAAGAAGGTGTCTGAAAGTTTCGTACTCACGGTGTGAATGAAAACCCAGAAGTGAATCCCTTTGTTAAGAGTTTACTCTTTCAATTGGCTTTTAATGCAAGGCTTCAAAATGACATCATCCCCGTCCAAAGAGTACATCTGCACACTTTTGTTCCTTTTTCTGAGGGGGATGTTTCAAAACGCAAGAGGTGGATTGTTGAGCTGGAGACCCAGAAGAAGAATAGGTGGGACATAGAGGCCCACTCTGCAGTCATGGGGTTCAGCCTTCAACTTCCAGAGGGGGCAGTCTTGTCTCACAGCAGACAACACCAGTGACAAGAAGATCGGCAACAACAGCAATAGACGAATCTGACCCAACCTCTGAATTGGCTTAGTTTCAAGTGGCAGGTCCTAAATCCAGTGCAGATGCGATGATAAAAGAGGTCGAGCAAGTGGCAGCACAAATGACCATTCAGAGGAAGTTCTAGGAGTGTCTGTGTGATACAAAAGAGGTTCAAAACCCATTGATGTATTGGTATGGGAAGATGTGCCAATGTCTACCGCTCAGCAGACTGGCAATAAAGTACCTGGCTTGTCCTCTAGCTAGTGTGTCTGCTAAGCATGGGCTCGGTACAGCTGGTGCAGTTGTTATAGTGAGAAGGGCCAGTAGCTCATCTCAAAATGTGGAGAAATTGACTATGTTCAAAATGAATCAACATTTCATATCACATAATTACACTGTTCCTGAAACAGCACAGGCAGAGGAGGATAATTGGCCAGAATCAAGTGTGTTAGCTGACCAACTACTGGGTGAACCACTTGAGTTTGAGGATGAACCCTACTTCCCAGACTGAGTAATTATTTCTCATTGAACTTCTCTCTTTGCAAAACAGTAGCTAGCAGAACATTACGTTTGTATCAGATTTATTCTGCCCTACCATTTTTTAGTCACTTGTGTGGGCAGATTGGAGTTGGACCATTGTGCATTGAAGAAGCCTCCACAATCGCTTCAAGACATTGGAGACAGTGCCTGCCTCCCTCACGTCTATCCTTTTTTTACATGCTGTAGCACGGCTGCCCCAGAAGATCATTGATTTACAAGAATGCCAATACCAAGTTCCAAAGTGTTGCCTGTGTTAGAGATACAATTGTGTACCTAACCTGCCCATGCTTGAATTGGAAGATTTAATTACAACTATTGCAACTAGTGTGTGATTGTGAGTGATAATGGATGATTTATGTGGTGGCAGTTAGCAAGGGAAGGTATTCAGTTAATAGTAAACTTGGTTTTGATGAATTGCAAAGTTTGGTGCCTGATGGGCGATTGGCCTTTGCAAACTTACTTAGCAAAAATCTACCTGTAGGTCCACTCCTTTTTTCTGGTTCTCCAGAGATCAGACCAGTCACTGTAGTTAACAAGTGCAGGTTTATACAAAATATTGCAATTCAGTTACTCTACTTGTTCTTCAACAGCACGGCACTATAGGTCTCTCACTCGGATCAGGAATGGGACAGTGTTACACAAAGACAGGAGGAGGATGGAAGGATTCAAGGTGGGACTACCTCATCAACAGCTATAAGTAAGAAGTTACTGTCTTCAAAGGGAAGCAATGACCCTAAGCCCTAGTACTTAGCAATGTGGAATGGAGAGAGGTGCGTTGATTTAGGAAATGCTGTTGGGTGTGTGTGTTGCACTGGTGGCAAAAGTGAAACTCTGAGTCCTTTTGATTTTTTGCTCTGCCTGTGGGTCTTCTTGATACACTCCTCATGTAACTTAGCTTCCTTTTGTCCTTCCCTTTGACTCTACAATACAGTTTCTGTTCTACAGTCCGCCGACCTGCACCTCTCCTGCATGAACAAAAGGCAAAAGCTGAGTTCAACACTTCTGTACTGGTTCAGACCGGCACCTAACAGTTACAGACATTCCCAAGGAGAATGCAGATGCACCGCCCAATTTGGCAATACAGTATAATTTTTCTTTTAACGATTATATTTTTTAAACTGTGTGGGTTCAATTCACTCCTCCATAGTTTGATTTCTTCAAACCTAGAAGACAATGCATTTAAATACCTAATACCTTGGGTCTCTGTGGCAGAAGGACTGTTTACAGTGCATTTAACTGAACTGTGTCATACTCATTCCTTCATTTACTTCCACAACTGATTGATGATGAGGATGTGCTGCTCATTGCGCTGTGATGAATATTGTTCTTGTGTTGTGTTTGTCTTTGTCACTCTTTTCCCAAACTCCCCTTTCCCATACATTCATCAAACCCCTAAATGTCTTCCCCCAGACTGTGTGTTTTTTTTTTAGTTGTGTCTTAAGTTACACAAAATAGATCACACACTTGGTGGGGCTGGTGTGGTTAAATGCAACACCAACTCACTGTGGGATCTTCTTTACCCGAGCATTCGCCCCCACACCACTCACACTTACCTGACCATGCATAAGTAAGAAGAACATAATTCCTCAATGCCAACATCATCATTCATGCCTCTGTTATACTTAAATAATATGCTTAGCCTTGTTTACTATAGAGTACAGACTTTGAGTACATTTTTTCTGACTTGAGGATTTCATGCTCAGCATTGCTAAGAATAATATATCATTGCTAGTTTTTGTTATAACATGTAGAATTTCTTTGATGTGTCACAGTGGTAGTATTCTGTCCTCAGTGTTTCTAAAGCTACAATATAAATGTACATATATATCCTATTAACTCTCATTTTTTCTTTCAATTTAGTTGCCTTTGATTTCCTCTTTGCTAACATATCAATTATAAAATATAAACCCACCCTCTCCACCCACAACAGGTCCACCCCTCTCCCACATCTGTTCCCATCCCCAACAAATGTCCAAAATAAATATAGATGTCCATGTCTGTAAAGAATAAATACTGCTCTGCCCAAAGTCCCACCTTCTCCACCCACAACAATTTCCTCCCACTAAAGCAAAAAATTTAAACAAGGGCTAGTTGGGGGCATTCTCTATGAGGGTCTTCAGGTCTTGAATCCGAGCCTCGAGGCATGCCATCCTATGGCCCAAGTGCGCCAGCACACATAGCATACAGCAATTGTATAGCCAGAAAGGGAGCTGAATTAGCGTCAGGGATGTGCAACTCCAAGGTGCCAGTGGCGCTGGTGTGGCCAGGAGGTGCTTGTGGTTGGCTGGTAGAAGTGGGCCCAGGAGCAGGGGTATGTGCCAGGCCCTCCTCATCCACAAAAAGCTGGTAGTGGGCCCTAGTGGCCTCCAGCCTCTGCTGCCGGAGCGGGCTGATATTTCCTGCTGGGTTGGTGGTGGTGGTGGACCTGCAGGAGTAGCTATATCAAGAAAGGAAAAACAAAGACAGAGCAAACACTTGTTTTTTTTCATACTATACAGTATAAGTGCATTGCTTATCCCCTAGAGCTATTGAAATGTTTGAGGTAATTAGGAAAGTCACAGGGAGTGACATGATTTCACTAACACATGCCTCACATAAAAGCACCGACAGGCTGAAAGAAGGTAGCATAGGATTTACAAAATGGTGGGTTTTTTTCTTATTAAGTATTTCCTAAAAAATTAAACCACACAGAGACTTTGCGTGGAAAAAACAAAAATAACTCTGATTAATGAGTAAGACATCATCCACTGTTGAGTACAAGTAGCCTATTCTTGTTGTGCTAAATAACTGCAAGTGTGCTAGCTAGCACATCAGGTACAAATCTGCTACTCTCTGCAGTCTGCAGCTGGGGCAGCTGTAAAAGACAAAAAATTAACTTTGATTCTAATGGCCATGCTCTTCTCTAATTGCCTTTCAATTCTACCCTGACTCCTAAAAGGCAGATGACTAATATGTCACATGCGTCATGTACTGTATAACATGAGGTTAAAAGATATCCTGTCTGCCATAAGTAGATGGATAGAAAAATGATGCACTGAAGTACAGGGAAGGGAATGGGATATATAGATTTTATTGGGCAAGTTTGTCTCAGAGTATCCCATCTGTAAAACACTAAGGCCCATATTTATACTTTTTGACGCAAAACTGCGCCGGCGCAGTTTTGCGTCAAAAATATTACCGCCGGCTAACGCCATTTTGGTGCGCCGTGCGGGCGTCATATTTATACTTTGACGCACGGCGGAGCAAACAACAGGTGGGAGTCATTATTTTTGACGCACACCGCGGCGTCAAGTCGGAAAGGAAAATGACGTTAATGCGGCGGAAATGACTGTGGGTCGATTTATGACACCGCAAACCGGATATGCGCTGTTTATTTTGACGCAATAGCGTAAAAAAACACAGCGAACACAGCCATTTCACCAGAGGAGAGCCAAAATGGATCCCAGATGCCACTACAGACCCCAGGAAGATGACCTCAGACCAGGAACCAGCCAGGAGGACCCACACAAGAACCAAGACACTTTTAAGAAGAAAAGAAAGTGTCGCTTCAGTGCAGAGGAGCAGGAAATCCTGGTTAAAGAGGTGACGGAACACCAGCACCAACTGTTTGTCACATCAAAGTTGCCAATCAGTAGGAGAGAGGCTATATGGCAACAAATTGTCGACAAGATTAACAGTGTGGCTGAAGTACGCAGAACAGTCATCGAGTGCAAGAAACGCTGGCATGACTGCAAACGCAGGACCAAGGAAAAGATGGCCAGGAACAGGAAGGCAGCACTGTAGACTGGAGGGGGGAGTCCAGCACACCAGGAGGCCCTGGACCACATGGAGGAGATGGTCGCGGCCGTCATCCCTGAGGAGATCGTCACAGGGATTCAAGGACAGGACAGCGCAGACTACCAGGACAAAACGCACATGCAGGGTAAGTCGCATGGGGAATTGAAATGTACTAATGTCAACTACAACCGGGGGGGGGGATACCTACTATACATTGCATGTAAGTCATCATATACATGGAGTGGCATGGGTAAAGGGGCACAGCAGGGGGGCATGGCCCGTTCTGAGAAGACCTGGGGCACACCATTACACAACACCAACAACAGTCCCATGGGGGCATGCTGTCATGCCAACGATGGAGCAAAGGGAAAGCCACGACAGGAGGGAAGGCCACTACGTCAAACTGACATCCTGCCACTCGTCAGCCAACATACCTCCTACATTAACTAGGGCCCTATTAGCAATCCTCTAGCCAAACCGACAACTGCAATGTAACTGCGACAACAGTTGCCACTACCACTTCTGATCTGTGTGCAGCTCAAGTAGCCAATGGCAGTAACCTCCCCATGGATCATACACACCTAAATTAGGGGGTGAGGATGACATCTGCAACAATCTCCTGAAACAAGACAAAGGCCCCAGTACACTCAAATGTCAATGCCCATAGTTGAAGTAAACAACAATAGGAGCGACACAGCACTAAGGACACACCCATGCTGCATATGTCAGGGTCCATCCTGTGCCTGGGTAACAAGGCAACATCACAAATGTCATACTGCTCAGACAACAGCATTGAGGAGGGGACACATGTAACTGGTCACTGAAATACACCTGCACAGTCGGAGGACGAAATAGGACACTGATACGACTATCAGGGCAATCCAATGTAACACACATTACCCAACATCAGCAGGACCCATTAACAATGTCAACATCCATATCAGATCATAACATTGCCATGCATGGGATATGCAACATGTCAATTACATCTAAGTCGATGTGAACGATCAGGGATTGGGGCAGGTCCTGATAGTTAAGTGTGCTGCCAGGGCCATCAGAACACCCACAGCCAGTGAAAGGTCTCACCATGAGAATGGATATACACGGAGGGCCGAGTAGGAAAAGAAGGTGGCAATTCTCTATTTGGCATAAAGCAACACCTAGAGGCGATGAGGCTGACAAGTCTGATAACTCAATAACATACATGTGACACACAGGTGGGCCATAGGCCTGAAACAATGCCCATCTGAAGAACTGCAGATATTAATACAAATCAAGATCACAAAGTGAATTCATCAAAAGGCAGGCACGTCACGTCAAAATTGTCACAACACAGACACACTAATTGTACCCTGTTTCATTGCAGAGGAAGATGGATTCCCTGCCGATATGCCTGTCCCAGATTTCCCCGATGACATGGATGACGAGCCGATAAACATTCCCCAGGAGACTATCCAAAAGGTCCTTGAAACCCTCCAGACCCCACCTTCAGTCACAAGGAGGAGCACAGAACAAGCAGCCATCGCAGAAGATCCACCCACCACCCCAATTGTGAGACCTGCCAGCTCCAATACAGCTGAGGACTCAGACGACTCTGGCACCAGCTTTGAGAGAACTGTAGTTGGAGTATAGCGGGAGCTGGCCAAGGAGGTGCGGGTGGGGATGCAAAATATGGCAGCCAGCCTTGAGGGGGTGCGTTCGTGCATGATGTAATCTGCAGATCAGGCAGCAGCTATGCAAGCCCTAACATCTATCTTGCAGGAACTGCAGACAACCCAGAAGGAAATCAGCACAGCTGTAATACAGTTGACCCAACACCTACAACAGCAATCCTGTCAACGCGTGCAAGAATGCAACATTGAAACCCTCAGGGCCGACCTGGCTGCCTACCATCGTGATGTGGCTGCTATTCTCAAGAACCAGCAGGCCCTCCTTGCAGCAGTACTGCCCTTAAGACCTTCACAGGGAGCAGCGACCGGGATGTCTGACTCCACGTCTTCCAACACTGAGGTGTGTGTTGCCCCTTCACAACCAACAACAACAAGGACAAAGCAGGCAACACACACATCAGAAGAAGAAGACATGGAACAGATCACATTCACAAGGAAAATGACCCGGAAGCACTAGTCCCTGCCACATGGCCAACTATTAAAAAAAAGTCCTGCGTTTTGAAACATGACAGTCTTACAACAACTGTACTCAAGCACTGTTCTGCTAACCACTGTATAACTTGTCACCCAGCCCAGTGATTGTCTCTCTCCTACTCATTGGCTAAGTCTGTCCCTCTGCACTGTCTGAAACAGCAACCCCAGCATGACAAAAGCATTTCAGTAAACCCTTGTGTTGGATCACAATGGAAGATATCACTATAATGGACTCACAATCATGGACAATGTACATATAGCACTACAGCACTTTTCAATAAATAGCACTTACACAACAAATCTGTCTCTGGGTAATGTGACATATCAACTGCGCAGTAGATAATTGAAATGTCCCTACTGTCAAATAACGTAGCTTGTCAATACAACTGTCCAGATATTATAATCTGCACAGTGACCATGATTGCATCATACTCTGCCCATCCTGAGGGAATAATCTGATGAAGTGAGAAACCATACACCACCATGCTGTGTTGGACAGAAGAATGCTTCCTCAGGGGATAACTAAGTAATCAAATAGTGCCCGCTAAATGTTGTCAACGTGCAAAAATAACACAATAAGCATGCCACACTAATCTAAGTAAACACTAAAAAAACTGCACAAATGAAGGTGTCTGAGTTAACATACATATATAGGTAATCATGCCGAACTGTGTCACAAATGATGTATGAGGGTCATGAAGACAAGAATACAAGATTGCCAATGAGAACTCATCTTATAAGGGTGTGCATGATCATCACACTGCAGTCAGACCTAAAACTGTTTCCCCAATATCAAGTCTGGAAGCACTGTTAGTGACTTTGAAAACACACTTATCAACAGAAACACATTGTCATCCATATTAACTGTGATTGGTGGTTGCAACAAAGGGTAGACACTTTGCAAGGTAGCTCTGGGTTAGCTGCCAATCGTACAGCTCAGTTGGGATTTGTTTGTAGCATTGGACACAGATGTTATAGTACAAAAGAGATGTACACGGAATCCAAACCCACGATCAAGTACCATTCAACACATACTATTAAAGGGTAACCAAATATTTATTAAAAGCTAACCATAGATGAGGAAACTGAGGGAAAAATCTTACCTACCCTAATCTACCCTGACTACTCATTACCCACAACTGTCCCTAACTAACCTAAGCTACACTTACTTATCACATGTAACGAAACGTTCTAAACATCTACCCCCCACCCCCCTTATGAGACGGGACACATTGAGGACAACACATACTAACCTAAACACATACTATA
Source organism: Pleurodeles waltl (assembly GCF_031143425.1). NCBI lineage: Eukaryota > Metazoa > Chordata > Amphibia > Caudata > Salamandridae > Pleurodeles > Pleurodeles waltl. The sequence goes on from NC_090447.1 coordinate 414,149,776, forward strand.
CTATCCTAAACAAATATATATATTTTTGGTAAATTTGTTTTTTTATGTTTTTTGCTTTTTTTGGTTTTCTTTTTTTTTTTTTACACACAAGAACCCCAACATAGCCCCCCACCCACCCACACATGTAATAAGTCAAAAAAGAAACAAGCAGGACCCCCTACCCCCCACCCACTAACACTGACTAAACTAACAGCCTATACTAACCTAACACTAAGCCCCCTAAGCCCACTAAGTATAAGAACAAGGAAAGAGGAGGGAGGGGAGGGTATCATGTCCATCTATTCAACTGTCTAGAGGTTGGCCCTCCGGAGGGTCCTCTTGATATCCTTGACCCGCCGTTTAATGTGCTGCACGTCCCGGCTCAGGTGGCTCACCTTGTGCAGCACTTTGTCCATCTTGTTTTCAAGTCTATTGAAGGCTGCAGGGTCAACAGCTGGAGCAGTGGCAGTCTGCGTACCTGTGGAGGAGGTCTGTGTGGGCTGTCCTGCACCGGTGGCAATGCTGGGGCCAGGAAGTCCAGCAGATGTAGATTCAACAGAGGCAGCTGTGGGTGGGGCCACCTGGCTCAGAATGGTGGTTGTTTCTGTGGTGGCTGTGGTGGGCACAGTAGGCCCACCCTGTGGGAAGGCTCGCCATGCCCCGGAGGCACGTTCATGGCGATATCGCCGGGCCATCCTCCGGAACCTGGTCTGGAGTTATGTTAGCTGCTGTGAAGACAAATGCAGATATGCCAAATTAGTAACTGCATTGTGTGAAACAGCACAGCAAGTTAATCAGACATTACATCTACTGTACTTCTAACAGCTCATATCACGATACAGAGCATCAAATGTCCCTGAGGAAGTACATGGCAGGCCAGACAACAAAGGTCACATCACACAAAGCACATTCATAACCCACAAGATGGGTAACAACTGGCCTTGACTTGCAATCTGAGTTCTGACAGTTAACATCTAAGAATCATGCTGCATATCCTCCACCAAGAGCTGGGCTACAAATGTCAGTGTACGGAAAGCAAAACTAAAGCCACATGGTCTGCGAGTTGTAACTGGACTTTCCAGTATGGTACCAAGTGCCAAACCTGAGTGTGTATACTAGTATGCAACCAAACCGTCACTTCTTCACAGGTATGTGTAACATACTGGTAGCATCAATACTAGGTACCCCATTCACAAACCCATGGCCGTGTTTGAGGGGGGGCGGTGGATACACAAGTATAATTTGCCAACAACATGTACACCGAGGAGTGTATAGGCTAATCCACACATGTTTGTCTCTACAGACACACCACAGGTAAGGTCTATCTACATTTTGGAGTCAGCAAACCCTAGAGCACTCATAGGGTGAGACATGTCAGGAAAATCAGAACTTAGTACACAACATATACTTCCAGTGAGGCCTGACTTACATCAGACACAGAATTGCTAGAACACCCATGATCATGAATTGCATGCACACCTAGGCCATTACACTCAGGTTCCACAGACTTGATGCACTACATGTGGAAGTACATGCTGCTAGGAGGTTCTACCTACTGCTTCAAACTTACGTAGGTAAATAGTGAAGCAGATGTCTATTGGGAAGCTATTAACTCCACCAATCTTAGAGAATGTGGGTCTGACAGGCTGACTAAATAGGGGCTGAATTCCATTGCGTCTCTTGGTGATACAAGTGTCAGAGACATGACTATCCCCTGTACTCACAGTGGGGCCTACAGGGATGTCCTACAATTCCTACATGATACCATTGGATACGCATTGGCTAACTCAAAACATGTGAAAACTGCATTCCCACTCATGGAACAAGTGAAAAACGTGCCCACAGCATCACACCTTGCTATGCGTCCAACTCACACGAGTCCATAACCAGCAAACACAACACATAACAGACATATCAACACTTACTGTAGTGGTCGGGGTCCTCAAATGTCGCCACCTCTCCCACAGTGTCGGGCGCCGGTCCACCTGTAAGGTATGGAAGGAAGAAATGTGCTCAAAATCTGTGCACAGTGCAACATTTTCAGTATCATTTACAATGTGTAGGCTGAATAAGTAAATGGCAGCCATTCAGACATGATGGTACTGCATCTGATATTTCACGGCCAACTTGTACATAGCATGGGTCTCCTGTGACAGTTACACACATATCTGCACACATACATTGGCCCTAACTATCATGTGGTTGCAAACTTGCCCCATAATTGGTGAGCACTAAAAAATATGGAGTGTAATCGTCTCATCATGTGCATCCAAGAGAAACATCCAACGCCTGGTTACTTGAGGACTGCATTACCAGTCAAACATGCCTTGTGGCCATGACACATTTAGTGCACATAGGCCCAATGTACAGAGGGAGGGGCAGGGACTCCTGTAAGCCATCCTGTTGTTACAGTATAGTCAATTGATGTGGCCCAGCTATGGTGATTTGCACCAACCATGGAGATGTAAAGCCATGTGCATACACTTGGACTGCCATCCATATTTGGATTGTGGCTCAACCGATTCCAACAAACATCTTACGATGTTAGCTGAGGGCACCTTACACCTTTACACGATGTATTCAAATCATGAACTGACATTTATCCAAAAAGATTAAGAAACACAATAATCCCACACATTCATAGTACTTCTGTGAACGCTTTCTTTCCACACTCACCAGACTCACATGAGAACAATGTTTGAGCCACTTTGCTATTATAAATTGTCGTGAAGGCAGCACTCATTTTCAGCATCATGTAGTGATTCTAAAGTCAGTCTAGCAATTGCGTCAACATAGTTGGCCTAAATGTTGGTACATCTATACTTCTCTGTCAATAATACCCTATATAGTCATGATTGGCTCCTATTTTGTTAGCTGTGCTGACAGAAAGGCCGCACCAATTTCCTTCATGGTAAAGTTACCTGTAAGTTTGCTGAGCACGTGCTACCTGACAGCTAGCAATTGTGATCCTTGCCATAGTGCATTAATGATCCCCTTATATGTCCCCAAAATTACACACAGTCATCAAGTTAGCTGGCAGACATTGCACTAATCCCCTGTTGTCACTACAGAGCATTTATTTGTGCACAATAACAATAGTCGTACTCACCAACAGTGCCACCAATCATGATTCCCAGGTGGTCCAAGAGATCCTGCTCCCTGGTGATGAGGTCAGCCCACCGGTGCTTCAGCTGGTGGTCACTCCTTTGGCTGGCATACACACGCTGCAGGTGATGCTTCACCTTTCCCCACCGGATTCTGCGCGCCTCTGTTGGGTACCCCTGTATGACCCTGCCTGGATCATGAGCGGCAAGAAATGTGTCACCAGCCAGATGAAGCCCCCCAACTCCTCTTCCCCCATCCTGCCAAGACGTGGCCTACCAGACATACTTATAATTGAAGAGAAGGAATAGGGGTAAAAGAAATAGAAAGGGGAAATGGGTGAAAGTAGGGGTAAAAAGACAGAAAAAAAGTAAACCTAAACACTAAAAGAGCCCAACTATCCCCAAATTAACACTACCCACAACAGACTATCACAAACAAGAAATACACAAGATAAATGGACAAATGTAGACAAAACACAGTACTACAGAATACACAAACAAAATTTATTTCACAAAAGGACTTTACAGATAGCACACAGGACAAATACAGCACAAAATCTCTGGACAACACTCTCTACACAGCCACACAGTCTAGAAGAATCATAGACTGCAAAGTGAAAGTGAAAGTACACCCACTGTACATGATCTGTAAACAGGATATCCTATTACATCACTTCCTGAATGAAAAGTCCCGCCTTTTTCGCGTAATGCGTCATTTTTTGTTGCACAAAACTGTATTTGCGTCATTTTTTTGGATGCACAGACGTGAATATTAACCTGCATCCACATAATGATACATGGACTGTACAAATATCTGGATGCGGACTATATTTCACTCCTGTGCATCAAAAAAAATGACGCAAATACAGTTTTGGTAAACAAAAAATGACGCACACCGCTAGGGACGTCAAAATTACAGCGCATTAACTGGTTTGGGGCATTTTTACTTGTTTTTTGGTTATTTTACATTTGGAACATATCAGAGATTGGCTAATTGAAGACAGTATGGTGTTGATGGTGTATGTTCACATGTGTGACATCATACTGCAGCGGAACATCCTCCACTACACCCTTCACAGTATGTTTACAGTTGGCTGACGTCATAGATGGTCATAAGTGTGGCCTACATATATGTGTGGCACAAATTGTGCATGTTTGCCATAAGGAGAGGATAGCAATGTGACGCACATATGTACAATACCTAATTGCCTTTGGCTCAAAGTGTGTGCTTTGACAACTAATTTGTTGGTTGACCAGGTGTGTGTGTACATCACATGAAGCATTATTGTACATTTGGTTGTATGAATGTGACGTCCATGTGTCCAACCCTAAGATGCAAGTAAAAATTGGAATGAGCAAGGGCATGTGTTAGTCATACATGTAACAACACCCGCAAAGTATACTTCCACGTTTTAGGGTCACGTGGACACCACATGTGACATAGCCTGCACCAGATGGATGGCAGACACATGTTCATGTCAAAGGTCCACAATTTCTACATCCTATGTCCTAGAGTATTGGTAAGAGCTTCCTAGGCACTAGTTGATGAATCCCACAGTGAGTCATACACATGCATTGAGGAAGTGGATACCATGACAGACAAGGGTCAATCTCATATGTATGATGACACCACAGTTGAGGCCATAGAAGTGAGCCCCAACTATCAAGTGGCTGTGGTGGACCAGCATACAAGACAGCACGTGTCCACATATTTCCAGTGATCAATTGCACTAAGGTGTCTTGTTCATGTGTGTGGTCCAATGATGATCCTGTAGATTTTTTGGGATGTAATTTGTCACAGTTCGGACCAGGACTCATCATGAGTCAGTGGCAGCTATTCCTGTAACTACTGAGTATCCTTTGTTGATCAATGTGAGTAAAGTAGATGTGGACATGTGAACCGACATGTGGATGGTCCCACCCTGTCACTAAAGAGGTGTAATGAGACAGTCAACAGGGCAACCTTGGTGTGCTGAGTGAGATAATGTCTCAATTGTCATGTTCCGGCAGGTGTCATTACAACATTTGTACACAGGTTGGCCTCTGCACTTCCCACTGCATCTGGGAACATCATAGCCTCTGTGTTGTTTATTCTCGCAGCTATTCACCACACACGGCCCATCACTATGTTGTGCGCACTGTGATACTGTGTGTGAACTGTCATGGTTCTGACATTTGTGTATTAGTCATGTACATTATCAGAGGTTGCTGGTTGTGCTGAAAGCCCCGTACCCAATCCCTGCCTATGACCCTGGGACACTGTCACACTTTGTCATTCATGCATAAATGCAACCCAGAAAAGAGGTGGGCCATGAATTTTGCATTTCCAAGAGGATTTAACTCAAATGGTACAGTTAAAAGGCAGATGATGCTATACAATGTATTTGTGTATGCATGGTAGAAGCCCATGCCCAATGCCCCCTGATGAATGGCAGGTTTGCTAACGCAAGTGTGGTACATATGTAGACACAGGGATACTTTAGTGTGACGCACAGACAGTTGCCAGTCAGGCTGACAGAATGCAAGATGATTCAGGAGCCAGCTACTGGACAAGTTACATAATCAGTGGTCGGACTGAGACTGTTTGGAGGACAAACTACACAGTTGACATGTCAATCTGTGTATGTCCTGTGTTTTTGAAGGTGACAAATGAACCCAAGGGCTGTGTTACACGGCTTAATTACTATCAATGGTTGACGATGTATTTGACATAATGGCAACTCCTATGCTGTTCCAGGCATCATCAGGGGCAGTGCTTTTTGTAATGGGTGGTGTGCATGGAGGTGATCACAGGTGTGGGCTGCATCTGTTTCTCACCAGTCCTGTAGGTGAGACTTGCATTATAAGGGCCAACAGACATTTTCACAAGGGGAAGCAATCTACATGTGCTAACAGGGCTTTGAAACTAAAAGACAGTGTATAAATTGACCTGACGTCCATGCAGTCAGATGTTCTTTGACAATGGCATACCTTAGGAAAGGGTGTAGCACACTGGTTTGCTAATGTTAGTCTGTGTTTGTAGAGGAGGTATTATCAGGGTACACATCTTAGTATTCCAGGGACCTCTTCCGACAGGTGGGTTGTGACCAGGTGCATGGGTGTATCACGAGTTAGGACATAGGCTGACATGTACATGGAATGTCATGTGCGCAATGCATGTCATATGTGTGGCACTTGTGCTGTCTATGTTCTGCTTCTAGGGAACTCTAGTCACAGATATTCCTTGCAAATATTGGTTGCAGTTGGACTAACTGCTGTCAAGGGTCTTGTCAGACATTCCTGTTAGTGATGCCAAAGCACATCGACTGCCTCATGTATGAGGCTTGTTTTCCCCTTATTGAGTGATGGTGTCATAGTTGTGTGCCATATGCTGCGTTGGACCTTGCTTTCAACATGTATGTGTGAAATAGTTGTGGTCCTCTGCTATAGGCCTTCAAAGGAGATATGTACATGATATATGTCATTAAGAGTGTGTGTGTATGTGACCATTGTATGTTAGGCATCACATAAGCTCTGGGATGTTCCGTGTCCTACTCAGTATCTCAGCAATGCTCCATGAGGCAACACTCTTATTCTGATAAGTAGAGATGAAGGTGTGCAAAAAGGAATAGCCAGACCATGATATGGTGATTATAATAGGTGTTTATTTACATTAGTTAACTAAAGTAGTGAAGGTGATCATATTCAGAAGAAATTATTTACAATCTGTTGCCGCTTGCGTATACCAGCAGCTGTGTTCTGTAGTTCCCCCTCCTGTTGCAGGCCAGCATCCTCCTCTTCCTCCTCTTCAGGCATGTGTGGCTCTGGTTCCAGGAGGGGAATGTTTCTTCTGATACAAATGTTGTGCAATATTGCACATGTGAGGATGATCCTACAGACCATCTCGGGGGAATATAGGAGGCTACCACCAGTGATGTCGAGGCAGCGGAACCTTGACTTGAGGATGCCAAACGTCCGCTCGACAATGCTGCGTGTCCTCCTATAGGCCTCGTTGTATGCACGCTTTGCAGCTGTACTCGGGTTGCCAAATGGTGTCATAATCCATGGCTGGATGTCGTACCCCTGATCAGCTGCAAGAGAAAATTAATGGGATCATGTTGATGTAGATGGCACTATTGAAAAGACCTTTAATGGCAGTAGTTGTCTTGTCTGTGACTCTTTTGTGTACTAATGTGACATCCTATGCTTGTAGGCTATACCATCTGCATTGTGTTGTTTCCTTGGCTGAACAAGTGTTTGTCTGCTAACAGTTTGTTAGCAGTATGTTTTGGGATTTTCAGTACAGGGTGCCCTCCCTAGCATTGTGACTTGTGATACAGGTGTCCGTGTCTCTTCACTGGGGGTGAGATGATAGTTCCATGCACAGTTAAAATTGAAAGTGTTGTTAACACGTTCATATCAAAGTACCCTGGACATCCCATACCTTTAAACTTATGCAATGTATTAATGTAAAGGTCATTGGGACACTTACAATTTGCAAGGTGACATTTAGGCAACCACACTCATTGACGTCTTCACATTAGGCTGTACAGTAAATTCCGATGTGTGACAGGTTCAATGGTGACTTAAGAAACATGGCTAGCGATGTCACGACCTCAGTGTGTTCCTGTTGACATGTTGCTGTTGTGGTGTATGTGTTGTGTGTCCTAGAGGGTTGCAGTGCAGTGTGTAAATAAGTAGGTTTTTGTACTTACCAACAAGTAGTCCATTGCCATACCGTCCATCCTGGAAGTGTTCATTGATGGTGCAGTGACGGAAGATGTATGAGTCATGTACACTCCCAGGATATTTAGCCACGATGTTGGTGATCAATCCTTGGTGATCGACTATGGCCTGCACGTTGATGGAATGTGTGTGCTTCCTGTTGCGGGAAAGGTGTTCAGTTGCAGCAGGTGGCACAAGGCGTACATGTGTGCAGTCGATTGCACCAAGGACGTGTGGGAAGCCACTGATTGCGTAGAACCCCTGTTTAGGTTCCTGCTGCTTCTGCAGTGTGTTAGGGAAGCAGATGTGGCGGGGTGTCAGTCGAATGATGGCGTCCAGTACTTTGGGCAAAAAGGTGGAGAATGATGGTTGTGATATTCCGGCAACCAGGGCACCAGTTGTTTGAAAAGAGCCACTTGCCAGCATGTGAAGTACGGCAAGCAGCTTTGTTTCTGTTGGGATGGTGCGGGGTGTCACCAAAGTGGGGGCCGACTGCTGTTCAATGTTTCGCAGCAGCTGCTGAATGGCCTGCCAGTTCAACCGGTGCCTCTGTATGATTTTGTGTTCCCTGAGGCCCTGAAGGGTTGTTCTTGGGCGGAATATCCTCTCCTGCCTTCTTTGCTGCCTTTGGGGTCCCTGCTGGTGTTGTTGTAGCTGCTGTTGCTGCTGCTGGGCTCTGCGTCTGCGTGCATGCTGGATTAGAATCACCCCCATGGCTCCCTGTTGCTGCTCTGCTGCTCTGCTGTTTGTTCTGATTAAATACAGGTGTGTTTGCCCCATTTTAACGCCTGCTCTGACCCAGGCGTTAATTTTTTACGCAAATCGGGCTGTGCGTAATTTTATGGCTCCGCCTCCCTGCCGTGCGTTATTTTTGCCCGAAAGCATAAATACGACGCACGGCCCTTTAAGCCATTTTTTGGACGGGAACGCCTACCTTGCATATAATTAACGCAAGGCGGGTTGCCGCATCCAAAAAATGACGCACACGGCGGAATTTTGTCAGCCGCGGGCTCGGGCGTCAACGTTTAAATACGGGGCAATGTTTGCGCTGATTGTGCGTCAAAAAGTTTGACACACAATCGGCGCAGACGGAGTATAAATATGCCCCTAAATCACAAACATTTAATCCCACTTTATTTCCTGGCCTCACAATCAAACACACATTATTCAAACCAAATACATTTGTTTGGCAGTGAGGGAAGGAAACTTGATTTACGGCCTGATTTAGAGTTTGGCGGAGGAGTTACTCTGACACAAATGTGATGGATATCCTATCACCATATTACAGTCTCCATAGCAAATAATAGGATTGTAATATGGCGGATGGGGTATCCATCATGTTTTTGAGTAATTCCCTCCACCAAACTCTAAATCAGGCCCTTAATCTGCTGCAGCAGGGTAAGGTACAGGGAAAACCCGTTATGGAAGCCATGTTATGAAACACTTGTCCCGTAACGAGGCACATGCCAAAATTGTTTTCTTTCAATGTTTTGGATGGCTGGGTCATAACCTAGGAATGAATACGGGAGTGCAGTACTAGGAGGAGACTGAGTGGGCACTGGGAGCGAAGGGAAAGATTCCATGTTTTTGTTTCGGTTTGCAATCCATTGAAAGCTTTGTAAATGCCACATTAACAGAAGCAGGCACACATTGCACAGCCAACTCTACAATGCCAGATTGAACCATGCTGCAGTTAGGTGGGGTCATGGCCCATGGGTCATGATCGTGAAGTGCCATGGGCAGTTCGGTCATGGATGATGATGCGTGGGATCTGCCTCACTTAACAAATACAGTGGATATGCTAATAATTGTCAATGCACAGGCAATGTGATTTACCATTTTGGGGGTCATTCTGACCCTGGCGGTCCATGACCGCCATGGCGGAGGGCGGCGGAAGCACCGCCAACAGGCTGGCGGTGCTTCCTGGGCTATTCTGACCGCGGCGGTAAAGCCACGGTCTGAAAAGGGGAACCAGCGGTTTCCCGCCGGTTTTCCCCTGGCCCAGGGAATCCGCCATGGCGGCGCTGCTTGCAGCACCGCCATGGGGATTCCCACCCCCTTCCCGCCAGCCTGTTTCTGGCGGTGTCCACCGCCAGAACCAGGATGGCGGGAACGGGTGCCGTGGGGCCCCCTCACAGGGCCCCACAAAGGTTTTCACTGTCTGCTTTGCAGACAGTGAAAATCGCGACGGGTGCCACTGCACCCGTCTCACCCCTGCAACTCCGCTGGCTCCATTCGGAGCCAGCTTCCTCGTTGCAGGGGCTTTCCCGCTGGGCCGGCGGACGGCCTTTTGGCGGTCGCCCGCCGGCCCAGTGAGAAAGTTGGAATGACCGCGGTGCGGTCATTCGGCGGTAACCGCATGGCGGGCGGCGACCGCTGGAACAAGTTCTCAGTCTCAAAGTTCTCAAATAGAGACAATAAAAGATTCACACAATGAAAAATGGCAAAAAGCTTACAGTAGAAAGAAATCAAGAGTGAGGCCTTAATTATGACTTTGGTGGTCAAAGCCAAACCCACCATTCGACCGCCAGTGCTAGTGGTCAGCAGACCACCATATTACGGCGCCATTCTTGAGGTGGAGGGCAGCCATCATTCATTCTAGCGGTCGGCAGTGCAGAGGCTGCTCCCTCGCCAGCACCGCCATGCCAGCTTGACTTTGTCTTCCGTATTATGAGCCATAATACAGCTTGGTGGTGTCCTGCTGCCGTGGTTGTGGCGGAGAAGGAAGACAGTCAGGACCCTTCCCATCCCGGACGTCCTACTCAATGGAAGAGGTAAGTGGGCGTCTGAAGGTGGGGGGGGTCTGTGTTGTTTTTTGGTGCGTGTGTGTGTGTTTGCGGAGGGGGATCTGGATGCGTGCATGCCTGTGAGTGTTTGTATGTGTGTGTGCATGTATGTGCGCTTGTATGGGGGTGTCTGTATGGATGAATGTGAGTGGGTGTTGTCTCTGAGTGCAGGTATACGTATGCTGAATGGGTGAGTATGTGAATGCAAATGTGCATGAATTGGCGAGGGGGTGCCTGTGGGTGTATGGATCGGTGTGGGGGATGTGTGTTGATGTGTGTGTGTGTTCCAGCAACAGGAATGAAAATTCCTGTTGCCGGGGCACGACTCCCAGACCTTTCGTGGCAGGGTGACCACCACGGAAAGCCTGGTGGTGTGCTACTTCGTAGTCTGGATGGTGGACTGAGGCCTCCCTTCGGATTGTAGGAGATCACCCCCAGCCACGGTGGTGCAACCGCACCGGCGGGCAGGCGGAGTTGTGGAGGTTTGGCTTGAGCCAAATCCCACAACTCGTAATATGGCAGTCTTCACCGTCTGCTCCGTGCAGTGAGACTTCCACGGTGAGTCTGGCCATCTCAAGACCGCCAGACTCCTAATGAGGGCCTGAGTGTCAGCTGAATCAATACTACTGACAATCAGAGAAGAAGAGGAGTCAAGAGGTATAAGTGACACAGAAGAAGTACAAAACACACTCAGAAGATCAAAACCATGTAGACTACCTTATTGAAGACATTCGTCACTTGGATGGACGTATTATTTGAGACAAATTTTTAATGTTCCTATTTGTCATCTACTTTATTGAAGCAAAGAACTAAAGAGACACCTAGAAGGTCCCTGATCACAAAAAAAATCATGATCTCAAAAATTACAAGACTGAGAAATAAAAAGAGAGACATTATTGAACTGTGTGTAAAATAAAAAGACTAATAAAACACATTGAAAAACAAAGAAGAGTATTGAGGTCCAGGGTAGCAGTTGAAGAGTATGGACAACAATTTAGAACAGGTTTAAGAATTGTCTATACAAAGATATTATTATTATTAAAAAGACTGAAAGAAAATAATAAAGAAAGAAAAATAACCACCAAAAAGAAAGGACTAACTCAAGAAGAAAAACTAACCTAAATAAGAGTATACTGATACTGTTCAACTTCAGCAACATAATTTGTTATAACAAACTGTCTATTGGATTGAGATCTGATTTTGGAGACAACATGTGTAACACCAAAAAAAATAGGTGCAAAATATTTTTAGGGATTCTACTCACAGATATAGTTTTAGTAGGATTAGTAATAGTATTAGTTATACAGTTTACACCTATATGGAGAAAGCTGTAGTAGACTATGTAAATGCAACACTTAAACACGATGTAGATGGAGATGAAATGAAGAAATCATTTGTAGATTACATGAATAAATGTTACTCAATGAATATTCACTCTAGATTAATACAAGAAAATACTAAGGCTGTTGAAGTTAGGAATTGCTATGTGTGTGAACACGTGCCATCCTCTGCAGATGAACAGGTTTCCTACCACCACATTCCACTTTCCTATGCCATTTCTTGTCATATATTTCTTAGTTTACTAACTAGGCAACAACATTTTGAATATTCCTCAAACTCTGACATAGTGCTTCTCAAAGTTTCACCAATGGAAAGCATGAAGTTACACCACAGGCTAAGGAAAGGAGACCACATAGCTTTACTTTAGACCATTTTATCCTGTAAACACTGTTAAAGCACATAAGAAAAGCCTAACACACTTAATTAACTTGCAAGAGAAAGCTTTGATTTTAATGCTAGAAGAAATAAATGAGCACTTTGCAACAAGTGTCTAGCAAGAGGATGTTCAGAAGAATGTATGGAGAAAAGAAGAGGGTTAACTTAGAAAGAAAATGTCTGTTTCAATGCTTAAACTATATAAATGGCACAAAGGGAAAGCATGTGTGTTTAGGAGAAGAATTAGTTGGAGAAAGACACCACTAGGAAAGACTAATTGTTAGCATGTATTTAAATTGTCTGGAGGTACATGGCAAATTTTACAAGAAGATGACCCTGCCTTGCCCGCTCATTGGGAGGGTATTTGTTATTTAGGCCTACTTCTTCCAAGATATATAATATACAGAACGTAGCTGTATTAACAATGACACCAGACAACAAAAGATATACATGGAGTGTGAATGAAAGGACATTGTTTGTGGTATACATATTTGGGGCTATTATACCTGCTGTAGGAGTAGTCTAGAATAATGGAAACACTAGAAAGCTCTCAACAGAAGTTGATAGGCTAGCAACTATTAGCTCTGGAGCCTTACAGTTAGATCTATGGTTTTGCAGAGCCAGTATGTATAAAACACCTTTTTAGCTGAGAAAGATGAAGTCTGTAAGATAGTAAAAATTGAGAATTGTTGTACTCATGCCCCAGATGAGAGTAGAACGATTGTAGAGTTTGCAATTAATATTCCTGCTTTAAAACTTGATCTTGAACCTTTAAAAATCACTAGTCTAGTTCAAAGCTTGCCACAGGACTTACCACAGAAAGTAGTTGGCTTAGCGCAATCAGAGGATGAATTCTCTAAACAATATTAGTTTCTTTGCAAATAGAAATAGCTTGTTTCCTATTTTCATTAGTGATGCTCATAAAGAAGCTACAGACATGAATAAAAGAATGAAGGGAGATTTGGAATTGAGTGAGAATGTGAATGAATATAAGAGATTGATAGAAAGAGAAAAGATGAAAAGGAAAAGATTAGATACTGAAGAGAAGATAAAAGTGAACTTTGACAAGCAAATTTGTGAATAAACTTGTGATGGTTCCAAATCATCAAAGGGGGGGGGGCTAGAGATTTTATTAGAAAATAAAACTCATAAATTAAATTAAATGTATGAGTGAAAACTGGGCCTAACCAGAAGCTGCATTTAAATGTGCACTTTCCTTTCTAAACTTTGCATGACTCGTGTTTGCTTGACATGCTTAATTTGCTAACACTGACAAATTCTAACATAATTTAATTCAATAGAAATGTTTCTATCATGACTATTGCATGGCCTATGCCTGACACAAACTTCCTCTATATCAAAGCAAACTGTATTATTTAATTCTTTCTATCTGGCTGACCTGCAATGGAATTCCAAAACTTGCTAACCTAATCTGAAACTTGCTTCTTGGTGAATAGTCTTATAGTTTGAAAATTTGCGCAAACTGAAGTGACGAAGTGCAAATAAGCATAAAAACGTTCACAATTGTTTTGTTTTTCAGAGAATGCTTATATACCCTGATTAATATAGAGAAAAACATAATGGCCCTCATTACAACCCTGGCGGTAAATCCCGCTTTCCGCCATGCAGAAAACCGCCAACATACCATTGTGGCAGCGGAATTCCACTACAGGTATTACGACCCACATCTCGGAATCCGCCACAATACAGGCACCCACACAAGTCCGCCACACCAAAGGTCAGTGATAAACTGGCGATACCAAAACCTCCAACGTCACGCCAACAGGAATACGCCCACACTATCACGACCCACGAATCAACGCAGCGGTCTTTCAGCCGCGGTAAACCATTGGCGGTACACACCGCCGCGCTCAAAATACACACACATATACAAAACACAACCACATTGGACAGTTCGAAAAACACATACACACACCACACCCACACACTCACACCACTATAAAACCCACACCTACATTACCCACAAACCCTTACTACCAGAATTATGAAATCACGCAAGGAAAAAGACATTACCAAAAACTGCACCAGCATCCACAGAGACACAACACCATCACTTACACAACATCCACGCACCTCAAACAACACACACCAACACATCCCCTCACACATCACAACAGACACCACCTCACACATCACCCACACCACATCATGGCACCTCAACGACACCCCAGGTTCTCTGAGGAGGAGCTCAGGGTCATGGTGGAGGAAATCATCTGGGTAGAGCCACAGCTATTCGGATCACAGGTGCAGCAGACATCCATTGCAAGGAAGATGGAGCTATGGCGCAGAATCGTCAACAGGGTCAACGCAGTGGGACAGCATCCAAGAACTAGGGATGACATCAGGGAGAGGTGGAACGACTTACGGGGGAAGGTGAGTTCCGTGGTCTCCAGACACCAGATTGCTGTACAGAGGACTGGAGGTGGCCCCCACCTCCTTCCCCACAAATAACAACATGGGAGGAGCAAGTCTTAGCTATACTGCATCCTGAGGGCCTCGCAGGAGTAGCAGGAGGACTGGACTCTGGTAAGGCAAATCTTTACTACTATATACCCCCCACCCTACCTGCATGCCATCACATACTCCCACCCTTACCCTCACACCCATCACCCCAACAACCCACAGATACCCCACCAACACAACCCACACATCCTAAAACCAAGCCCTTCCTGATGACACCAATGCAAGGACACCCATTACCCAAGGATGTCCAGTAGAGAGACTCACTCATACCCCAAAATCACCAATCACACAAGGACCAAGCCAATAATGCAAGCACTGGAGTACAGGGTCACTCACCCATTGCACACGATAGCACACACAGATACAATATATATGCATTTACACCCCAACTGGACCCCTACCCAACGTCACTGGACAGGAGGTGCCAGACATATCCAGTCCCCCCACAGAAGAGGCCCACAGTGATGACAGCAGCTCTGCACAACTGGATGAAGATGACCAGCCCGGCCCATCAGGGACCTCAGGAGAGTCGGTTCCCCTGACACTGTCACAAGCCACCACAGAGCCTCCCCCCCAGGAAACACCAGCACAGCACCCACCAAGCGGGCCCATCCCTCTGTCCCCAGGACACGTCAATCAGCAGTGTGTCCATCACTACAGGGAAC
Organism: Pleurodeles waltl; assembly: GCF_031143425.1. NCBI lineage: Eukaryota > Metazoa > Chordata > Amphibia > Caudata > Salamandridae > Pleurodeles > Pleurodeles waltl. The sequence goes on from NC_090447.1 coordinate 414,165,214, forward strand.
CCAGGCAAACCCACCAAGCAAAGAAAATCAGGGACCTGGGGCAGTGGCCACACGGTTCAGGGGACAGAGGCACGGGATAACAGGGAAACTGGGAGGACTGCTGTGCGACAGGGGGGGGACAGGCCCAGGGAACGCACACTCCATGAGGCACTTTCCAACATCATGGGAGCTTACCATCATTCCCAGGAGACGATGGCAACTGTACTGGCCAAGTTTCAGGAGACCCAGCGGCTGCAGGAGGAACACTACCTTGGGATCAGGGAGGACTTGAAGTCCATTAACACCACCCTGGCCACCATTGCAGGGGTGCTGGCACACCTCGCCAACACCAGGAGGGACACAGTGGCACAACAAGGGGCCCCTGACACTAGCCTGGACGATGAACAGCCCTCCACCTCCACCGGCGCTAGTGGACAGGAGGCACCGCCACAGGAACAACAGGGCACCAGCACCCCACCCCCTGCAGATGGAGTACCACCCCACAAATGGTCCCTGAGATCCAGGAACAAGACAGAGAACAATGCCAAGACCCCCGCCAGGAAATGAGACCCCCCGAATGTCATCCTTCTGTCCCACTATGTCACCCTGTCCATCCTTAAACTGCCATTGCTCCACTTCCTATGCCCCTTTTGACAATACACCTGTGAAACAAATAGACTGGACTCTGCCATGGACATTCCTCCACCATCCCCCCAGCCCATTTTACAACCCCCTCCACTTACTTGCACAGGAATAAACACACTTCAATCACAAAACAATCTGGAGTCAGTCTGTGCTTTCACAAATGTGTAATTGCAACAACTATGGAATATAGCCATGTCAATTTACTTGTTCACATACCAATGTAACACAGCTGTAGGCCAGCAGTAAACATAGCAGAGGGCACAAAGTGGGATTCAAATCTGTGAAATGGAAAGTCAAAGTGACAAGTCAGGGTCCAAACACAAAATGAAAATTACACACTTATGCTAGTTCCAACAATAGAATGAGATGTGGGAAGCAGTGGCATCTTCTTACCTGTGTCTCACTGGAAGTATTGCCTGATGATGTTGTTTCGGTTGTCGATATCCTCTTCTTCTCCCTCCTCTTCTTCACTGTCCACATGCTCCACAGCTGTCACAAGACCACCATATGGCCCATCCTCCTGCAGAAAAGCCACCTGGCATCGCAAAGCCAGGTTGTGCAGCATACAGCAGGCCACTACTATCTGGCAGACCTTCTTGGGTGAGTAGCACAGGGATCCACCTGTTAGATGGAGGCACCTGAACCTGGCCTTCAGGAGGCCAAAGGTCTTTTCAATTATCCTTCTGGTTCACCCGTGTGCCTCATTATAACTTTCTTCTACACTTGTCCTGGCAATCCTCACAGGGGTCAGCAGCCATGAAAGGTTTGGGTAACCAGAGTCACCTTTAAATACTGAGGGACAACATTTAGCCACACACTATCCTATTTGGCCCACACCATACCCATACATCAGCATATACTCGGTGGGAACCAGGTCTCACCTATTAGCCACACCCTGTGTTGGGCCATCACATTTGGGATGCTGCTATCCCTCAGGACAAAGACATCATACACCGATACTTAGCATTGATGTGGGAGATGTGCTGGTCCGCCAAGAACACCATCTGCACATTCATGGAGTGGAAACTCCTACGATTTCAGTACACCTGTTTATTTAGGCGGGGGGGACAAATGCAATATGTGTACCATCAATCGTCCCAATTATGTTGGGGATATGTCCCATTGCATAAAACGTGGCCTTCCCTATGGCCAAATCCTCAACCTGGGGGAAAACAATGTAGCTGCACATGTGTTTTATCAGGGCAGACAACACTCTTGTCAGCACTATTGAGAACATTGGCTGTGATATTCCTGCTGCCAAGCCCACTGTCACTTGGAGAGAACCAGTTGCCAAGAAATGGAGTACAGATAGCACTTGCACAAGAGTGGGGATCCCAGTTGGGTGACGGGTAGCAGACACCAGGTCATGCTCCAATGGGGCACACAGCTCTGTGATCGTGGCCCTGTAAAGTCTATAGGTGAGGACAGAGCCTGTCCTCCACTGTTGCCAAGTCCACCAGAGATCTGTACATGGGGGTATGCCTCCATCTCCTATTAATCTGCAGCGGTAGGTATCTAAGGGACACAAGAGTGAGGAAGCTGTCACAAACTGAACATTGGAGCCACAACAGGAGTTAGCAATCTATAAACTTGTAATGGGTCAGTGTGATTTGTCCAGTATGTGCTTATTTGTCCTGTGGCGCAGCATGAATCCATAGGGCTGCCGCTCACCCCTGAAATGGCATCCGTGTGTCCTGTGTGGATGGACAGGTGGAAGTGAGGTAATTCCGTTTAAGTTGTGCGCCGTGGCGGGAGGTGGACAGGAACTGTCATGCAACTCCTCATTGGTTTAAATTTGGACCTATGGGTTACAGTGGCCAATGGTGATCTACGCCGGCGGTGACAGTATGCACCCCTGCGGATGTGACCACCAGTTTTTATCATATTCCTCACTTGTTACCTGACCTTCCATAGGAGAGGACCTACACTGCATGTGCTGCTGTGACCTGTGTCTGGAACCAACCATGGCCCATGTGACCGGGAAAAGGCCCCGGCCTTCACTTTGGAGAAGTTGAAGAGACTGGTAGATCGGGTCCTACCCCAGTACGGACAGCTGTACGGGCCTCCAGACCAACAGGTGAGTACACTGTGGGCACAATGCATGTGGCATGAATGCATAGAGTTGTGTGTGTGAAGGCCTTGTGTAAGGGGGTAGGTGGATGTCCTCTTTGCGACATACAGCTTGTGTGCTGGGCTATGTGTGTGCCAATGGTGATGGAAAGGGGTATGGAGGACCATATGTGTAACAGGCTGGACTGTTTGTCTAATGGTATTTTCCTGTGTGTATTGCCTCTGCAGGTCAGTGCCCACAAAAAGAAGGGTATATGGCTTGCCATCGTCAAGGAGGTGCAGAACCTGGGGGTCTACGGCAGGCAGAGCACCCACTGTCACAAACGGTGGGAGGACCTGAGACGCTGGCACGGAAGACGGCGGAGGTCCTGCTGGGGATGGCCTCTCAATGAGGAAGGGGTGCCCGTCGAACCCGGACCCCCTTGATGACCCGCATATTGGTGGTGGCCTATCCAGAGCTGGATGGGCACTTGAAGGTATCACAGCAGCCACAAGGGGGTGCGTACAGTGGATATCATTACGACTTATGGCTGGTGGGGTGGTATCCGGGTAGTGGATGTGTGTTAGTGGGTGCCTGACATAGCAGAGTAGGTCCTCTGGTGGCTAGGGTTCTGAAGGGATAATCCTGCCTACTAAGCCTGTAAGCATCAACTACAGGTCAGGGCTGCGTGGGGCCCAGGTGTGCTGCAGTTTGCGGTGTGTGCCCCTCCTCATGTCTTGGTGCCTTGCCATTTAACTGGTAGTGTAATTCATAGTGCTTAGGCCTGTTCCCTGTGTGTGTGTGTGTGCTGTGTACGTCAACAGTGGTGTTAGTGCAGCCATTGTCCCAGTGTCTCCCTCCTCCACTTTTTGTTTTATCATCCTGTCCTTATGTGCATTAGCATCATCTGGCGGAGGAGCAGAGGCACCGGCGACGGAGGGAGCTGCATCCCACAGGACCCAGGAGGCAGAGTCCACCAACGCTGAGGGCATCAGTGAGACGGAGGGCGAGGGGAGCACCACGGCAGAGACTGGAGGGACAATTCAGACAAAGATACCTCCTCTGATGGAAGCTCCCTGGTGGTGGCGGACACTTCTGTGACCACCCCAGCTACAAGTACAGCCGCCACCCCCGTACCAGCATCGCCCTCCCAGCAGCCCCTCAGCGACTTGTTCGTGCCCACTCACCCAGGATGGTGGGTTTCTCCTTCGCCCCAGGCACCTCAGGCCCTGCCCCAGTAAGCCCTGCTGCCCTGAGTGAGGAAGCTATTGACCTCCTGAGATCCATCTCTGTAGGGCAGTCAACCATTGTAATGCCATCCAGAGGATGGCAGCCCAGATGCAACAATCTAATGCAATCTAATGCAGTCACACTGGATTGGCTGCCCAACAGAGATCGATCCAGGATCTGGCCTCTTCTCTGATGGCAGCCATTGTGCCTGTTTCTACGATCCCCCCTCCAACTACCACTTCCTAGTCCCATTGTCCTCATCCCCAACCCATCCCAAGCACACAGACAGATGAGCATGTACACATAACAACACCCAAATGTCTCACAGGCAAACACAAGCACCACACTTCATTCCACAAGCACTCACGCAAACACCATCCAGTTGCAGACACTACAACAGCCACTGCCGCAACTGTCTCCCCCTCCTCCTCCTCCACTACCTCCCTCCCAGTTACGTCCACACTCACACCTGCATGCACTACATCATCATCCATTTTCAGCATCATCACCACACCAAACAGAACACACACCTCACAGGCAGACACCTCCACAACAGCCATGCACACATCCCCTATGTCTTCTCCCACTGTGTCTGTCCCCCTCCTATATTACACAAACGCAAGCACTCAGACACCCAACAGCCAATCACCTCACAACAGCATACAGACCATGCACCTGCATCCAAATCCAGCAGACAGACACCTAAAACACCCACTCCCTCATCCTCCACTCCCATTCCTTCTCCCTCTTACCCCTAATGTCCTTAAAAAGCTTTTCCTTGCCCAACTTGACCTCTTATCTACCCCTACCCCCGGCCTGCACGTATGGCCAGAGTATCACGAACCCAGGCAAGCACCTCAGCCTACAGTCAATGGGCACAGTTCCATCCGAACCTACTTGTGGTGGAAAGGATTCCAGGCCACATATACTGAAGGGGAAGGCACCTGCACCAGCCAGCAGAAAGGGAAAGGAGCCTGCACCAGCAGGCAAGAAGGTCCAGGAACCTGCACCTGCCACCTGAAAGAGCAAGGAACCTGCACCAGCATGCAAGAAGGGCTAGGAGCCTGCACCAGCAGCTGTCACTGAGCCCCCACCACCGACCATGGTTGTGCATCCATCCGAGGATGCAGGGGATGTGCAGAAGCCTCCCGCCGCCACCAGCACCACCACAGTGCTTCCATTCGAGGGTACAGGGGATGTGTAGGAACCTCCCCCCACCACCAGGACCACCACAGTGCATCCATCCGAGGGTTAAGGGGATGTGCAGGAGCCTCCACCCACCACCAGCACCACCACAGTGCAGCCGTCACCGCCAACGGACGCAATCTAATCCTGCCTCCATGGGCTGCTGTGCTGCCTGTCTACTACAGAACCAGTGGGGAATCACCCTCTTGAGAGACTGTGGCCTTGCACTTCCCAGGACAAACAGCAATGGGCATGTTGCCCCCTCGAGAACCAGTGGTCTTGCTTCCGCTCCCAACTGAGGTGCCCCCCATGCCCTCTGAGGTGCCTGCCTATTTGCCAACTGATGCCTCTGCAGTGTTCTCTCTGTGTTGATGCAGGTGACGAGTGGGGCCTTGGACTTTGGCCTGTTGCCATGTGGCCCACGCGAACTGAGGACTGGGCAGTGTCCCTTGTTCTGTACATTTGTAAATATCTGTAAGATTGGCTAAATTATTCTTTTTACTGTGTTAATATTATTACACTCACTTTCGTAAAATTGTTTTGTCCTTGCATTATTCAGCCGATTTAGGGGTATAGACTTGTTTTCTTATGCATCTGGTTGTGTGTATGGGGTGTGTGTTGTGTGTGTGTGTGTCACTCTCTTGTTCCTCCCACCCTCCGTTGTGTGCTAGGCGGCTGTACTCACCGTCGTCATCTTTGCCGGCGTTGGTCTTCGTGGTGGAGTAGAACGTAGAATATTGTCATCATCATATTATCGGAAATACATGCAAATAGGTTCCATGGTGGCATGGTTCTTCCCTATGTCTCCAATGGTGAGTCATTTCACTTCTGAGGTCTGTTTCCACTGGGCTTTTGATGTCGTTACTACTGCCCCGGAAAAGGTGGCAGATTGTGTTGTTGTAATATTGTGGGCGGAACTTTGACTTCCATCTGGGTGTAGGCGGCTACCGCCGTGGTGCCTGTTGTTTCCGCCCTGGTGGTCGGTGTTTTACATTGGCGATCTGTGGGAGGTAGGAACCGCAGATATGAATTTTTAAAGAATTCATGTTTTCTAGCGCATAGAAGCAACTAGCGCTCAAAGGGTTAAAAAAGGTCACACTGGAAAGGAACAAAGTCCAGAGTTCAGGCCACCCACGAGGTAACACTGTCACATTTACTTTCAGAAGTGTTTTTTTGTTTCAGGAAAGTGGTCCACAGCACCAGCCAAGGGTTCAGGGGCTCTGGTTTGCCTCTTGGGGTCTGGGACTACCACTCCCACAATGCACCTCTTCAACCTATGGAGTTGCTCCAAACGTCTCCAAACTTCTGGATCTTCTACCAGAGGTCCTTTTTGGGTCCTTGAAGTGTCCACAACTTGATCCAAGGTTCCAGAAGCTCTGAGTTGCTCCTTGGGAGTTAGGACTACAATTCCCAGAATGCACCTGGTCAGAATCCTCAAATGGCCACTGGACACTGGTCAGCTGGGCTCTGCTTGCAGGACTTGATGCAGGGGAGCCTGGGCAGCTCTTTTGTACCTGTAGCAAACAGGGAGTCCCTCCTTGAACCAGTTGAAGCCAGGCAAAGTCCTTCTTGTGGTGGAGCCCAAGTGTGCAGCTGGTGCAGTCCTCCAGAGTGCAGTGTCCAGGTGTAGGTCAGGGGTCCAGCAGGGCAGTCCTTCTTCTCCTGTAGTTCTTCCTTGTAGGGATCTGGCAGTGATCTGAGGTGTCGGTGCAGCTCTGCCAGTTTTGGCCTTGCTCCTGGTTGAAAAGCAAGGGGGTCCTGGTTCTCCAATCAGGTGCAAGGACCATTCCCCTGTGATGACCACTTCCTGGGAAGTGTGGCAAAAATCTATCCCAGGGAGTAACATTCCTCAAAAATCCATCATGGCTGAAACTGTTTTTTGGAGGTTACAACTGGCTGAGCCCACCCACTGGTGTGGCTAAAAATCTTAAATACACCCTTATCCTGCCCTCTCCTAATCTAATCAGGGGGGCACCTAATTGTATGGGTTTGCAGGATGTGAGGGAGGTGCTGGGTTGCTCCATATGTCCTTCCCTGTCTTTGAAGACTAGTTTGGCAGCCCTCCCCCTTCATGCTTTTCCATCTGCTGAGGGAAAATCTCCTCTCACAGGCACATTCCTTTGTGTTGTTCAGCCCAGGCTACTTCACACCTCATCAAGGCAGCCTGACCAGGCTGTCAGAGGCTGGCCAATCAGATGAGATTACTACAGGCCTGAAGTTGGCAACTTTTTGGGTAACGTTTGAAACTCTTTACCTGAACAAGTTATATTAAATCCAACAATTGTAAGTTGTGCGATTTATCATAACAATTAATTTAATATCAAACTTGAGGTATCTGTCACTTCAGGGGACTTCATAAATTAAAATAAAGTCTCCCCATTGTAGCCTATGGAGGCCATTCACGACAATGAGGGAAAAAGGAATTTGGCTGTTTTACCTCACCAGGGTTTATAAAACTATTTTTTAAGGTCTCTGCTTATAGTTACATGGCACACAACCCTAGGGGCACATAGGGCATATCTTAGGCGTGACTTATATGTAAAAATAAGGTAGTTTAAGACTTTGAAGGTACTTTTCATTACAAAGTTGAATTTGATTGTAACTTTAATTTTAAAGCAGCCAGCAAGACAGGCCTGCCTTTAAAATGACACTGGGCACCTCAGCAGTGCATTTAAGGGTGTACTACCTATTCTGGGGTCCCTGAACATACATGCCCTACCATATACTAGGGACTTATTGATAGGTTGACTTAGCCAATTATAATTAGCCTAATTTGCATACTCATTTTATACTGAGCACAGGCCCTAGGACTGATTAGCAGTACCCAGGGCACCAGCAGAGTCAGGAAAACACCAGCAAAAAGTGAAAAACGGGGCAAAAGTTTAGTGGGCCTCTGCAATCAGCTCTGTTTTCTCACATTAATTAATACTCATAGATTGAGATAATGATATACTTTATACATGTGACGCAAGAACACCTGATATTTCATTGTTTGTCAATCAAGCCTCCTTGAATAACCCTGCAATTCAATTAGCGACAAACACCCTCAAGCAACAGCAGCATAAAGTGAAAGTAAGTAATACTAAAGTCCTATATTTATATCTGGGTGGATGGCCCATGGGTCCACGATGGGATATGGTACATTACTCCATCCCCATGGTGGTGAGACTGCCCACCTAATTTATAAATGACCCCCAAGTAGTCAGTCACTTATAAGAACACTGGTTGAATCCACTGTCAAGGCAGATCCTGCCAATGCATTTTACTGTTTATTACAGGGTTGTGTTGGGAGGATGCAGCCCAGTAGAAAATATTTTTTTTCTGTTTAAGAGGAAAACTACCTGGCCCTGGGAGCCTTCCCCCATGACAGGGGGAGTATTATAAAGATATTATTTTTCATTACCACCAGGTGTTACCATGTGGTAACTAACAGTAAATAAAAATCATCTAAATCGTACAGACAAACATGTAACTGTTTTTCCAATGGCTCTTACTGCACAGAGCAGTTGGAGAACTTTGTCCACAGCAGAGACAGAGAAGTCTCGGCTATGGCCTAACTCAAGTTCCACCCTGTATTGAATTTTGCAAGGGGACCACTATATTGGCACAGAGGGAACCCTCTGCCAATATATAAATTGGACCCTAAGTCTTTATTGGGTTTCGAGGTTCAATTGCATATACAATTTTGGAATATATTTTTGTATTTTAAATTATTGAAATATAAATATTCATTTTGAAACACTAATATTTTAAAACTATTCCCCCTTTGTAACTTGTAATTACAGTTCATTTATTTATTTATTTTATCATAAGTAAATAGTTTCACATTATGCATTTCTGAGTAGTAGCGGCTACAACCTTAAACCGCAGTTATTGCCTCATAATTTAACCTGTGATTAAAACCAGGTCAGTTAAATCTTTAAAGTAGCTAGGGAAATTATAGAAGGGATAAAAGCATCCTGCATATTTTATATCTGTCATAAAGCAATCTAGAATTTACTGTTGCAGACAAATGAGTACCCAATACAGCCTCTTGAAGGGTTACTAAAGAATAGCTTTCTTAGAAGCCCTTGCATATCAGTTATTACAACATGTATTACCTACTTTGTAAGTAAATCAGATAAACAATCCAAAGACACACCCTTTAAATCATGACATCATACTGCAAGAGCAATGATTTTGAAAACCCATGCACTCCAACCTGTCAAGTGGCTTCCGTTGAAAAGTAATAACACATTTAGATTGATACCTGTGTTGATTCTAGGAGTAGCAGGATTTTATCTTCATACGTTGTTTTGTCTTCTCCTTTAATAATATTTTAACCTCTGCACCTCAATGGCAGCCCTTTCTTCACTTTGGTTTTTGGCACCTTAAGGCCCACCCTGGTTGCACTTCCAACCCAAGGCACAAAGTGTGTGTAGTCCAGTTGTGTACAGTAAGGTTTTTCTGCTCATTTCCTAAAACATCAGGAATCAATAACAATCTTGAACTTAAACAAAAAACATTTTGGTTGGTATGAAAAAATTCAAATCAAAGATAATGTTACACATTTCTTATTACTCCAATATGGCCTTATCTTGGTATAACACAAAAGCTAAAGTCCATTTAACAATATCTTTAATAAAACATTTAGCGTTATAATTACATAACTGAAATGTATCATACTGGAGAACACACAAGAGCTAAAAATTATACCAATTGCTGTGTTGCTAATTAAAACTTAATATTGAAATTTGCACACTTCAGTCAATTTTACTTCATTTTCTGGACATGTTGTGATAATGCATTTAAATGATTGGTCCAAGGTAAAGGCTCAGGTAAAAGTTAAAAGTTAATTAAAAATATACCAGGCACAAACACAATTATGTGTATGTGAAATAGTATACCTGTAACACTACTTCACATACTTAGAAATGCTAGTCACTGGTGATGAAGTAGATCTGAGTTTGGTCCTATGCTTTATGTGTGGTGTTCTGTATTAAGCCTAGGTAGAATTATGCAACATGTAGTCCTACATTTTAAGTGCAAATGAGGTAGTCTCTAAGGCAGTGGTCTCCAACCTTTTCTATAATAAGAGCTAATTCTGATAATTAAAAACTGTTGTGAGCTGCTGAAAGCCAAGCAATTTACACATTGTTACCGGACACCACCCTGACCCAGCTTCCTTGACTTTAAACTTAATGTCCATGGATTCACATACTACGGTTTGAACAAAATACTGTGACTATGGGTCCTATGACAGGGCTGCCATGTGTAACAGCACATGGTCTGTGGGGATGTATGAACATGTGTGTGAATGACTGGGACAAATATGTATGGGTGACTGACAGCCTGTTTAGTATGTACTTGTGGCACAGGACATACCTTTCACTATACATGGCATCATTACATGTACAATACAAACGTACATCACTTTTTTGTTTAATTGAAGAAATTTAAAATGCTGAGAAATTTTATGCAAAAGTCCTTATAATAAGAAACAGTTTTCTGCACTTGAAGGAAAATGTTTCTGCACTCTAATTCTTTCCCCTTTAAAACATGGCTTTAAAGCATTTATAAATATGACAATATGACTGCATTTCTACCAGTCACCATGAGGAAGACGCCTTCTGTGTGTAAGTTCACCTCTTTGAAATTGGAGAAAAGTCAATTGAAGAGTTAACTTTATATTGGTATACACTCCATAAAACTAATCATTCATTTTAATTTGCTCACAAGTTAAAGTATTGCATTTACAAACAGCAAGCATTTTACTCCCCGTGGCATGTAGACATGGTGCCATATTTATAATTGTAAAATACAGTCATTTGTCTAAATGGGATGAATTTAAAGTGAGGAAACATGCTTTCCAAAACATTAAGACTTAATTAGCTTAATGGAAAGTAATTAAGACTTAGGGCCTTATTACAAGGTTGACAGTGCACGAACTCCGTGGAGGAGGCCGGACCACCACAACTTTGGCAGTCCGACCTTTTCATCATGATGCTGGCGGTCAGACCACCTGCATACCGCTGCCACCGCCGGGATCATGGATTCTGAGGGACTGGCAGTGGACAAAGTACTGCTCAGCCAAGGCGGTGCTGATCTCAGCACTGCCAGCTGACCAGGAGTTTGCTTTCCGCCAGCCTTTTATGGCAGAAAGCCCGCCATGCAAAGGCTGGTGGAAAGCCAGAGTTGGGGCTACAGGAGGGCCCCTGCAATACCCATGACCATGTCATGGGCAGTGCAGGGGCTTCACAGTCAGAACCCTTTAAATGCGCACGGTCTGCTTCGGCAGACAATGCGCTCTTTAAGGGTTCTGTGCGCCCCCTGTGTGCAATGGCATTGGCCTTGGCTCCATGAGAGAGCACAGACCAAAGACGCTGCACTGTTCCCGCCGGTCAGCCTGGCATGAACATCCTGCAAGGCCAGGGGGGCCTCGAGCCTGGTGGCAGGCTACTCCCTGCGAGTCTGACGAGCTGGTGGTCAGCCTACCAGATTCATAACCATAGAAACATTTTTCTCTACTTTAAATTTTCCCCATTTAATAAACAAAATGACTGTTTTTGAATTAGAAATATGGCACTGTGTATACCAACCACTAGGAGAAAGATTCCTGCTGTTTGTAAAAGTGACACTTTGAAGTAAGAGAAAATTAAAATGAAGAGTTAACACAATATATAAGTTAACTCTAAAATGGAAATTTAACTGTCTTAGAAACATATTTTTCTATTGAAAGCTAAGAGCATAGACACACCAATGGGCTATAACAGTGATAGGTTCTAAAAGATTATAAAGATGCTTACTTATGAGCTCAATGAAACCTAATTTTTAACATAGACAAGAGGTAGTAAGCATTCTATGCCCATATTACGACTCAGAAGAAGCAGAATGACATCACGGAATTCTGCTCCGCTTGATTCAAATTGGGTATTTTTCTACAAGCCTGTTTTTTACCCTGTGTGAAAGCTCAAGAATCAATTTTCCAGTGCAGTAAGTCCACACAGCAGAATTAGGCTTTGGCTGCAGCAACATAAAGATCTTATTGTTGTCATTTTCTTAGAGGGGCAAAGATAAATCGCACCAGCTGAGATTTCGGGGCAGAGTCCTGCCCGGTGTAAAGTACAAAAAAGCATCTTAAGTGGTTTAAAAAGGTGTATAAGCTCAATTACAATACAATACAAAACAACCTACAATAATACTAATACTATAATACTCAGCGGTCTGAGCAGTGAATTGTAAGTCATACAGGTTGTATAAAAATTCACTTTTACTGCTTGACACTCTTACACTCACATAAAATAAAATTGCTAAGGGTGATGTCCATCAGCCATTACTGTACCAGTACGCAACTATTAACCACCAATTACATACTGAACAGGAGTGGACTAAGTAAAGAGATTTCCCACATGGCACATGCCTACAGAGGACTTTAATACAGGAAACCAATGTGGGTCCAACTGGCCACATATTACAACCGCTTGATATCTCACAATGAAAACCAGATATGGGATGACATTAAAATCCATCCCAGCAGCTCCCCACCATTTCCTTCAGAAACCTATGCTTGCTCGCGATCATGTACTTTACTCATAAAAATTTCAAGATGGATAATGCTGTGTGGTAAACAGCAAAGTGGACTATGAACAGAAGAAATACCAGAAAGAGACCTGCAGAGCTGCTCAAACTTGTCACCTTACTATAAACCGACTGACTCTCTTTCACATTTCTTGACCCATCACACTGCTAAATACTGCATGCCATAACACTATAACTGCACCTCAGTAGTCATCATGCACGATACAGAAAGACTTTGTACGTGGCTGGCTCACTACATAGTGTACAAAAATGACATGCACTGTGTAATGAATCCAACCAACACCACTTTGGTAAATGAGTGTGAGAAATAGATAACATAGTGCTCTATTTTTCTGGTAGTGCAGGCAAGCAGTCTTGCTAAGCATTAAATATACACACAGCATCAATGAGTGATACACACACATTCAAAGAATCACTCAAGTCCAATTTTTTTTTTAAAAGCACAGATTTTCTTCTTATTTTTAAGACCAAGAGCTTCGTTCAAAGGTAAGTACTTTTTTACAAATGAATTTTAAACATTTCAAAAATGTTGCACTTTTATGCGTAATTTTATGGTAAGACCGGAGGCTTATATTATGCTAATTCTTTTCTTGTTTATTCAATTCCAGCAGCCAAGAAACTACAGTTCCCAGAAGTCCAAACACAAACAGGCAAATGGGAAATAAACAGTAGTCAGTAATATCCACCAATCACAGGGCAGCCTATCCCTAAATACCCATCTTGACTGGAACAGCCCTCTTTTCTTGCTGCTCGCAGTCAAGATAAGTATTTCAAAACTTTGCTCGCTTTTATTCTTTATTATATTGTACCTTTATTGAGGTATTTCACAGTTGTTTTTTGGTGTTATTGTGCGCCGTCAAGTTTTCGTCTTTTCTTTTCAGTTCAGCTTGTAGCCGCATTTCCAATGCATGTCTTCCTTCATGCGCGTGCTACCTCCCAACTGCTGGCATTCTAAACTGCCGTTTTCAATTAGCGCAACGCCATTTGTTGTCAGCACTTGAGAGAAAGGGCGCAATGCTTCCATTTTCCCCTCGCAAGCCTGAAAATATCCTGCTTGCACGTCGCTCCTTCCTCCTTCGTCTGCCGGGGAATCCAGATACATGGACCAGTCCCTTTTCTCCACCCGTAGGCCAAGCCAAGTTGGTTTTTCCTACGGTTGAGGAAATATTTAAACTTTAGCAACCTTTTCTCTCTTGCATTCAGTTTTCACTTATTTTATAATGGAAATGGAGGGCACTACCTTAACCAAGGTTTTAACTGAGGAGGATGAACAATAAAATGAACAATTAAATGATTTCATTCAATGTTCTGATGAACAGGCTGTTTCAGCCTCTATAAATAAACTGTCAAAAAATGTAGAAAATTCTGTACTAAGCTTGGTATCTCAGACGATTTTGGCCCAGTCTGCGGGGGAAAGCAGAAAACACCTTTATTCCCAAAACATTCCTAAAATGGCATTAGTTGGTGAGGTTTCCTCACAAAAGGCAGAGGACGCGGCTCCTCACAGGCCTCTGTTAAAGGAGGGGTCTTCAAGTACCAAAACTAAATCGTCTCTTAAATGCTCAAAATAATCTAAGCACATTACTGCGCCTATTGTGATTTCTAGTATCCTTGATACTGATGACATTCCAGATTCTGTCTCTGATGCAGACAAATCTGATGATGATGTGGATGCTGTGTTTTCTCCTCCTCCTAAGAAAGCGAAGCTTTTGGTGCAAAAGGCTGTTAAACCTCTGGTAATATCTGATGCGGAAGGGGTTCCTATGTTTAACCCAAATGACATTCACCATCCACACTCCACGGAATGGTTTCCTGCGGATCACGTGGGAGATTATGCTGCATCCAGACTACGTACATCTTTTGACAAGCAAACCAGGGCTAAACTCCGCTCTGAATGCCCTCGACCTTTTGCATTCTAAGATGACATCTACTCCAGCCATTGATCCTTCTCTTATTACTTTCTTTACCAAGTTTGGCAAAGACCACGTAAGGGTGTTGACAAAGCCTGGTCCACATGCCAGGACAAACTTTTGGATGTGGTGGGTCCTCTGACTCACATATTTGATTTGGCTGAAGCTGCTCATTTAGACAACTCTTCCATCGACCTGGTGGACCTGTCTTTATGGGTCCAGAGATCCTTTTGTCCATTGGGAAATGCTAATGCTGCAATTACTCATGAGCGAAGAAAAGGCCTTCTCCTTAAACTGGAGCCCAAACTGGTCAATATGGCAGTATGTGATCCGGGCATCAAAGCGGAAGGGGTCCTTTTTGGGGATTCCTTCATCAAGGAGTTAAGCAAATATGTGTCAACTTTTGCCTCGTTAGACAAAGCCCAACAATCTCTCAAGAAGATGTTTAATTTAATAATCAGGTTTTTGCCAGGGTCGGCAGAGGCAGGAACCGCTTTGCCGGCCGTTCCTACAACAACCAGGGTTCCTGTGGTGCCTTCAATGCCTCATATAAGGAATACAGACCACAATTTTATCCGCAGAGAGGACGGGGTTTCTGCAACAAAGGCAACTGAGGTTCCAGACTCTCATCCCAAACCGGTAAGTCCTTTTTCTGGCCTACCTATCATAGCGGGTCGCCTTTTACTGTTTCTCCCAAAATGTCAGTCGATAACATCAGATCCATGGGTTATAAAAACCGTTCAGGGCTACACTATTGAGCTTTACTCAGAGCCTATTCAGCTGCACTTTCCTCAGCCTCCCAAATTTTCTCCAGAGATGACATTAGCGATTTCATCAGAAATCCAGTCTCTCCTTCAGAAACTCGCAATTATTCCTTGTCAGATAGACCCTTCAGGTTTCATCAGTTCAGTTTTTCTGGTTCAAAAGAAGAACAAACAGATGCGCCCAGTCATCAACTTGAAACATTTCAACCAGTTCGTTGTTTATCGTCACTTCAAAATGGAGACTATTTTCCATCTCAGAAATTCTCTTCTTCAGGGCGATTGGATGGTTCGTTTGGACCTCCAGGACGCCTACCTTTCAGTTCCCATGCATCCAGATTCCAGGAAATTCTTACAGTTCGAATGGTCAAACCAAACTTAGCATTTCTCCTCTCTACCTTTCGGCCTCTCTTCATCTCCCTGATGCTTCACAAAACTCATGATACCAGTTGTAGCTTTCCTCAGAGCATGAGAAGTCAGATTAATTATTTATCTAGACAATATCCTTGTTATGAATCAGAACAGTCCTTCACTCCAATCTTATGTTCACTTGACTTGCACTCTCCTCTCTGATCTAGGCTTTCTCATAAACAACTAAAAGTATTTTCTAGTTCCAGTCCAACAAATCGAGTTTTTATGTTTTCTCGTGGACTCTGTCTTAGCCACACTTCATCTTCCTTCCGCAAAAGTAAAATCCATAAAGTTAGAGATTCTTCAAACCTTATGCAAATCTCTTATATCTCTAAGATCTTTAGCAAGGATTGTAGGCCTTCTATCCTCTTCCATTCAGGCCATCCTTCCGGGTCCTCTTCATTACAGAGCCCTTCAAAGACTCAAAATACGTCATCTTCAAAAGGGTCTGGCTTACACGGACAACATCGTCTTGGATCAAGATTCTCCACAGAACTTCAATGATGGATAGACCATTTAGACGCCTGGAATGGCAGGACTATATTTGCATCAGCCCCAGATCAAGTATTAGAATCCGATGCAAGCCTGTCCGGTTGGAGAGCCCAGTGGGGTCCAATCTCGACTGGAGGCACATGGTCTCTACAGGAGTCACAGTTGCACATCAACTGTTTAGAGATGCTTGACGGCTCCTTTGCGATCTAAAGTCTAGCAAGGGACCAGGTTTGTTGTTCAGTTCTTCTCAGGATGGACAATATATCAGCGGTCCAATATATCAACCGTCTGGGAGGCAAAAGATCCAAACCTTTAGCAGAATTAGCAAAAGGGTTTTAGGAGTTTTGTCTTTAAAGAAGGATTTCTGTCCAGGCAGAATATATCCCAGGCAATCTCAATAAGGTAGCAGACTGGCATTCATGTCATCTTCAAGATTTGGGCAACTGGAGACTTCATCCCTCAGTTTTTCAGGCTATTTCTCGCAAATGGGGCCCGTTCTATGTGGACCGATTTGCGTCACGACTCAATACTCAGCTACCCCAATTCTTCAGCTGGCATCCAGATCCGTTAGCTCTAGCCTTCGATGCTTTCTCTCAGGATTGGTCAACATCTCGCATCTATGCCTTTCCTCCATTTATCATGATAAACAGATTTCTAGCCCAGATCAGACGCCAATAGGCAGTGGTAGTCCTCATAGCTCCTTTTTGGCAATCCCAAGTGTGGTTCCCTTCCCTACTAGGGTTGGCAATAGAATCCCCCTTTCTCCTTCCCTCCTTTCCGGACCTTCTCTCCTCGGTCTTACTCACAAGTTGATTTTAAACAACCTTTGCACCCTTTCAACATGGAATTTGTCAGGGATTCCCAACCAGTCCCAGCTATTTTGGCTGAAGCTTCAAACTTCATCGAACCTTCTTGGGCATCAGGTACAAAAAAGGCCTACAGGTCAGCAATGTCCATATGGCACAGCTGATGCATGGGAAAAGTATCAATTCCCTTTCAGCAGATGTAACTTTCATAGTTAATTTCCTTGTGGGTGAAGCTAGTAAAGGTAAGTCCTATTGTACTATCAATCTCTACAGGTCGGCGATTTCTTCTTATCATCCTTACATTAATGGTAAGCCTGTTGGTGAACATCCTCTGGTTTGTCGTCTGTTGAAGGGAGTAAAGTTTTCCAATCCTCCTTTCCCTAAATACAGTTTTTTGTGGGATGTTAATGTTGTTTTTAATCTCTTTTTATCTTGGCAAGATAATGGCAAGCTCTCTTTGAAGAAGTTGTCTGCGAAGCTAGCTATTTTCTCATGCCTAGTGTCAGTTAAGCGTCTTTCTGATGTTAGAGCTCTCGATATTACTGCCCGTCACTTTACTCCTTCTGGCGTTTTATTTAATGTTCATAGACGTACAAAAACTAATTTGGCAACGGTTTTTTACCCCTATTTTCCTGACCACCCTAAACTTTGTGTAGGTCAATGTCTAAAGATATATGAACAAAAAACAGCCGATTTGAGATCTTCATCAGCATCCCAACTCCTCATTTCCTTCAAAAAACCTTTCAAGCCGGTTTCCTCCCCAACTCTAGCCCTTTGGGTAAAATGGGTTATGTCTTTAGCGGGTATTGACACTTCTTCTTTTGGGGGCCATTCCGCTAGATGTGCCATGGCTTCCAAAGCCTTTTGGGCTGGCTCTCATTTGGAGGACATTCTCAAATCGGCTGACTGGTCTAATGATAATGTGTTTAAAGTGTTTTATTGTAAACCAGTACAACATGCTTCTTTAAACATTATTAATTCGCTTTAAACTAGCATAATATGAGCCTCTGGTCTGGCCATAAAATGTAGATTTTCTTAGTAATATATGAAGGAAAGTCTTAATTTTATTAAAGACAAGGAGGCCAGTATTATCCCGCCTCAACAATAATTCTATGTTGTTTTCCCTCCCTTTCAGCATCATCTACTCCTTCACAAGCTTCATCATGAACATCACCCTTCAACGGATCATCACTGGTCACCTCCATCTACACCGCCTTTACAGCATTGTCGTCTTCATCCGGATGTTCTTTTTTCCACTTCTGAGATTCCGTTAATTAACTTTTGTCAAGACTTATTGGCTTTTGTTATGGCTTTTTGTATCATTTGTTCAATTTTACCTTTGTTTCATACTTTTTGACCCTCACACAAAAAAAGAGGGCTGTTCACAATCAAGATGGGTATTTAGGGGTAGGCTGCCCTGTGATTGGTGGATATCACTGACTACTGTTTGTTTCCCATTGGCCTGCTTGTGTTTAGCCTTCTGGGAATTGTTTCTTGACTGCTGCCATTGAATAAACAAGAAAAGAATTAGCATAATACTCGCCTCCGTGTCTTTAATAAAATTAAGACTTTCCTTCATATATGACTAGGAAACTCTACATTACATACCAATGAAATCAATGGGAGAAAATAGCAAACTGCATATAAAATCAGGCAATGGTCTCACAAGGTTCACCTTCTATTTGTAGGATAAGGTCATGATCAGCTTCAAGTGTGTGGCTGGACAAGTTTGACCATCTCCTGAATCAGGCGGGAGAAGCGGCTGAAGATTTTGGAGCCTGCACACAACGAAAAAGGGATGCACTTGGAAATACACTGCACAGGAGGACCTACAGGTAAGTCCAGTGGGTCTCCTTGGAGGGAGGAGGTTGGAAGGGCCTTGGGACCACAGCAGCAGAGCTGGGTTGTCGGTGCCAGGACTGCTGGGGCCGTGTGCAGTGTGGACTGGTCAGCCAGACATTGAGCATCTTGGAGACCTGGGGCTAGGAACAGACAGCTTTGGAGGGTGCTCACAGCGCAGCTGGGCCACTCAGGAAGTGGGTCTTGGTTGTCCTGAAATCTCTCAGCGGGTGCTTAGTCCTGGTGCTTTTGGAGTCCGAGGTGGACTCTGGGCCTTATTCCAAGTTTGGCAGATGGTTTAGGCTGTCAGCCGAACTTGCGACAGGGAGGTTGCCACTATAGTGGCTACCTCCCTGCCGAGCCCATTAAGAGTTTTCCTCTTAGTTAACGTACGGAAACCTGAGTTTCTGCCCACTGGCCTAGCAGAATACACCGTACAAGCATTGTCTCCGGTTCGTATTCGAGCCAGCGGCAATGCTGTAGGATGCAGGGTGCACCAGCACGATCGCAATGTTCACTGACTGCAAAGCAGGCAGTGAACATTACGATGGTGCTGGAGAGGGGGCCCCCTGCCCTGTCCATGCTAATAGCATGGGCAGTGCAGGGGCCACCCTGGGGGCCCCTGCACCCATTCTCTGCCAGCCTTTTCATGACGATGCTACCACTGTGAAATCGCTAGCGGAGAATGAGGTCGTAATCTCCAGGGCAGTGCTGCTTGCTGCGCTGTCCTGGCGGATTAGGACAGCCGGAACCACCACACTGCCAGGATCTCTGATCCTGGCAGTGCTGGCGGTCCGACTGCAGCACAACCGCCGCAGTTATAATATGGCGCTCGGACCACTGCATTGGCGGCTGCCCGACCACCACTGTGAGCCTAGCGGTCAAGTGACTGTCAGACTCATAATGATTGTTTTTTTGCTTTCGGCTGAGGGTCCGGTACCCTAGGTATTTGTGCAGTGCAGACCAGGTAAATCCTCAAACTGGGTGTAGATGCAGGTCTTGTCCTCCAGGGTTGTTGCACAGGCTTCGGTTGCTCCACTGCATCTCAGTCGTCGGTCAGCAGCAGGTCTCAGAACCGGACTTCACGGGTCTTGGTGCATTCAAGTTGCAGGGAGTGATGCTTTTACTCAGACGGAGGGTTGTGGTAATTTGCAGAAGGCTGGAGGTGCTCTGGGGTTTCTGGTAGTCCTTCAGTGCTTTCAGGACGACACAGGAGCGACTGTTGAGTCTTTGTCGCAGTTGGCTGGGTTGGCACCTTTTTCTTCTGCAGACAGGGCTCCAGTTCTCGTGCAGATGTCTACTTTAGTCCTTTTTTTTTTGGCCATCCAATCTGGTTTCTTGGTCTAGGGTTGCCCTCTAAAGACTAAATGTAGGGGGTGTTAGAGGGAATACCTGGTATTAGTCAATGGGATACCTACCTTAGGGTGACTACACCCACTAAATGCCCACTTCCTTTGGGAAGTGGGCACAACCCTAAACCTAATTGAAGATTTTCCTTCCATCCAAGATGGAGGAAAATGGAATAGAAAGGTCAGCTCGACTGCCATACCTGAGGGTTGGTGCAGGCTGAGGATAGACACTCCTTTGGTCCTTTGTTAGTTTTCCTGATGGACCGCCCACCAAAAGTGGGCTCTGGTCCAGGGGGTTGCCATCTGTTGCTAGCAGCAGAGGCCAGGGGTAGGATTTCAAAGGCAGGTAGGCCTTTAAAGCTTCCTGCCCAAGCAATGTGCCTTCCTGGGGGAGGAGGTGTAACACATCCACCCAGGAAATGCTTTGTATTCTGGTCCCTGGGATCGAGAGCTCTCACCCCAGGAACCTAGACTCTTGTCTGGTGGTGACAGGCTGGTAGAGACCGGCCAGCAATCATGCCAGGGCTGTTAGAGGTTCAGGGGGCTCCTCTAAGGTTTGATGAATGCACTATGCACATTAAAACATGCGATTCTTACACAGCTAAGAAACTCATGACAGCTGCAAAATTCCCAGACTCCTAAAATTAATCTACTAATTATTATTTATGCAAGACATATTTGGAATTAGTGAAACAGCATGAAGCGTTAGGTAAGGTGACTATAATTCAAACACAGTTAACATAAACTCACCTTTATGAATCCTGCACATGTCGTACACTGTTGCATTGTTTGTGATTAATTTAGGCTCAAGCAGTGATGGTGGGGTGGGGTCAGGGCAGTAAGGACAATGCGTTTCTATTGGAATGAATTTTGGTGGAATTTGTGGGTCTTCCATGGTTAATGTCTCAGGAATATATTCTGGAATCCACTTGTGAGAGTGCATGTATTGCACCATTTTCCTCACATGCTTTTTGTTTGGAGAATACTCTCTCACTTCTACGAGTGCTGCAGGAGACATTTCAAACTCTGAGTCCTTTGAGTTTTCAAAACTGTCATCATTTGATATATTGGGGGTCATTCCAACCCTGGCGGTCATCGACCGCCAGGGTGGATGACCACGAAAGCACCGCCAACAGGCTAGCGGTGCTTCCCTGCCCATTCTGACCGCTGCGGTAAAGCCGCGGTCAGAAAAGGGGATCCGGCGGCAAGCAGCGCCGCCATGGAGATTCCGACCCCCTTCCCGCGACCCTGTTTCTGGCGGTTTTTACCGCCAGGAACAGGATGGTGGGAACGGGTGTCGTGGGGCCCGGCATGGGCAGTGCAGGGGCCCCCTAACAGGGGCCCCCTAACAGGGCCCCAGCATGATTTTCACTGTCTCGGAGCCGGCTTCTGGGTTGCAGGGCCTTTCCCGCTGGGCCGGCGGGCGCTCCCTTGGCGGGCGCCCGCCGGCCCAGCGGGAAAGGCAGAATGGCCTCCGCGGTCTTTTGACCGCGGAGCGGCCAATTGGCGGTTTCCGCTTGGCGGGCGGATTGGAATGACCCCCATTGTCTTTCTCCTGTTCTAAAACTTTCTTGCCTAACAGTTCGGGACGTTCTTGGAATAGCCACCACTTTGAACGATATCTGTGAGTGCATATGGATGCTTTGTGGCTGCCCTTACGTTGGCACTGCCATTACCCTGACTTAGTATCAAAAGTAACACGTGTCCTTAGGAAGAGACACCAGTAGTCCTGTTTGCCAGTGTATACAGAAAAATAAACAAATCTCCCAGAAAAACCATGCTCAGGAAGAAATACTGGAAATACTGCACAAACACCTGCTTCAGCAGCTGATGCTAATATTTCTTTACATTCTTTTTCTCATGTTATAGAAATTAAATGTTTCTGTAGCATTTGCCTTAGTGATGACTCTTGTAGTTCTTTTGGGCATTGAAATGGTTTCGCGTTTTGGCCATTTCAAGGTGTTTACATTCGAGTGCAGGATGTCCACTGCGGCTAGCCACTGCCATAAATTCTCTACACTGAGCAATTTCACAATTGTATTGTTGTTTAGTAATTGTTTTTTAACATGAATTGGTGCTTTTTGTCCACTTTTGCAACGGGCATGAAATATATTCCATTTTGGCAATCCACACAATACACTGGAATTGAAAAAAATGTTGTGAATGTTTTGTTGATGACGCCGGAGTGTTGAATGACTTACAAACGTTAGACTGCGAATACTACACTTTATTGTTTTTGAAATACCCTCATTTCTCTCACTGGAAACTGGTATTAATTGAAGTAGTTGATTTGATTTCTTTATATCCTTCACTAAAATAAGTAGAATAGTAATGTTATTTGAAAGCTAGACATTTATGTACATGGCCATAAACATAAATTTGCATCTGAACATATGTATTATTACTGTATGCACTTGTATAATAGTGGCTTTCCATATTAGAACATTAATAAAACATTGTTGGAAAACAATTAAATGAAGTTAATAATTTCTCTTTACTATTACTAAAAAGGTAATTGAAAATAAATCTTCCCTTCATTAGTCTGATTTTCTTTCACGTTGTAGCCTAAAAGAAAGAAGTACTGAAAATGAGTAACATTGTACAGAATGAATATTTTGTTATTCATTTTAATGTCAAATTGTCAGCACAGCAGTGAGATTTTATTAAAACGTGCCAAGAATTACTGGTATATTACTTTTGTTAATAAACTCTAGATATTTTGTAACCATACACTCCCTTCATGACTATGATCTTAGAACAATGAGATTTACAATACAATTGATATGTCAAAACTCTGGAAGAAGAAGTTGTTAATTTATTTTGTCTTTATACTTGTGAAATTGATATGATAGAACAAACAACATACCATGTTGTTTATCCATATGACCTTTGATGTTTAACAAACGGGTTATAAGTATCTGACAGACAGGACAGTGCCAATGACTTCTAGACGAGCTGGAGTGTAATTGTAGACAATTACATGGAATTATATATTTATCTGTAGAGGAAAAAGAAAAGCCACATAGTGAATAAACATCAGCCTATCAACATGTATGTCTGTGCCTTTGTCTGGGGGAAGCAGGTGGGGTGGTGCAGCCAGTTCCTACCCACAATAACCATGGCAGGGAGAGCTGCTAGGTCTCACAGGGACAGTCTTAGCATTGGGGGCACTCAGTGCAACAATCTATGTTAGCGCTCCCCCATTGACCCCCTTCTGCACAGATTCCCTCACTACCACCTACCAGTGGTGACCCTCATTTCTCCTTTCCCACATTTATTTATTTTATAGCATTACGCATCCCAACTTAGATAGTCAGACTGCTTCGCATCACAAACATGAAGATACAATGAGTGATACGCATGAATAAATCAATATATACAAAATGTTACTTAAGCAAGTGGAACTATAAGGTGCTTTGTCCGACGAAACGAAGGGACAGATTAACTACATTTTTAAGCTACATATTAACCAACGTTGCTGTGGTTGGTCGCCTGAAAAGGACAGAGCACAACAGCACTATATCTGGTAAGTTGTGGTAATGTTGCTCTTCTTTCCTTCCCTGTAGTGCTGGCATACATTTGTCTGTCTTGCACCAATGCACACACTTTTGCACCATAGTGCAAGGTGTGTGTGTGTGTGTGATGTCAAGCATAGATTTTAAAATGGAAGGGTATCTATCCAACATAAAATTCTATGGTTTAACTGAGTTTCACATCCTATGACTTTGTATGTGTTCTCTACGGTGCAGCACACATGCAAAGTTGAAACGGTTTGGAGAAAATAAACCTTTTATCCAAATTTAAGCCTCAAGGAGGTGTAATCTTTTGTTTCAAATTGCTTTCTATCAAAGTTAATAGATGAGGATTAGTGTCAAATTCCATTGTTGAATGAATGGGAACGTCCATGTACAATGCATGCTATAGCTGCTCTACATAAGGCAGTGCATAGTGCTACTTTGTGTGGCCTAATTAACCTCTGAGCTATCTACATACACTAATTCATCTTTGCACTCTTTCATAAGCCACACCTGTGCCTTGATCAATCCCAGATCCATCCATCAAGTACATTAACCACCAGACTTAGCACGCATTTGTAATTCTCCCTTGAAAAATGACATAAACACAAACATCTCTCCAGGATGCTCTTATCTGGGTTCAGCATGTTTTGAAGTGGGCGCTTCCTTGACCCTGGCTCCCGGTACAATGGCACCAGTCACACAACCCTAAAGCCAGCACTGGGCTCTTACACTAATATTGTAAACTGGGTCATGTTTGAGGGAGTTGGCTGGGGCTTCAACAACATGTGGCTCAATAACACATTATTAAATGCAAGAGTACAAAAAGTGTACAGTTGCATGTTTATTACAGCAGTAAACATGTCATGTTCCATATTATTACAATATCAAAGTTAAAGAGATATAAGAGAAAAATATGTCCTGCCTCACAGATTGTATTCACAAGATTTTTACTGTAGGAAACAAAACTCCTAAGAAGCAGGAGGCCTCCTCAAATGTATTTTGCCTGGCTCTACAAACATAACACTTGCATCCTTTTTGTGAAACATATGCACTTAAAACGTTCCTTGGAGGAACTATTTATGCAGGTGCACAAAGTTGTTATATGCTCTGTTACCATTTTTTGACGTGGCGTGGTGAGGAACTTCAATAAACAATTTTGGTTTCACCGGTAATGGGTCATGCCATCTTTCCACATTTATCAATTTATATTACATATGTTACAAATAGGGGTACTGCTGACATCTTAAGCCACAGGGCAGATAATTGAGTGTATCTTAAATATTATCAGAACCTCAAAATATCTATATAAGACCCTGTTGAACATTTTATGCTTTATACATTTTTTATATAACATGTTTTAACAAGATTTAGCTTGAGAAACATGTTTTATTCAACCAACAGCTAATAATAGGCAATGATTAGAATTAGAATCTGAAATTGTTCCTATCCTGCCAGAAGATCATGACATAATACATCTGCACCTGCCTATTAACTACAGCTAGCAAAAGGCACCATTGACAATACACAAGTAACTGCTTCAAAAATGCAGCAAAACAATATTCCATGAGACAAAAACACACCACTCCTCGAACATATAAAACCTAAGATACTTTAAAAGAGTCCATGAAGCCTTTAATTTACCATCCTGATCAATCATCATAAAATCATTTAGACAGTGGCAAATTATCCATCATTTTGTCAGATAGCTCAAGAATTATTAACCATACTGAGATATCCTCACATGCCTGAAGGGGATATCTGTACTGTGAAGGGAGCAACTGTAGAAATGATACCATTCATAGAACTGAGGTTTTCACAGTGGGTGCAATGTTTAAAGCACCTTCTCTGCAAATGTTTTTTTTTCAAGAAACAAAACTGCCAAAGCACGAGTTTCTTGATAACAAAATCATCGTCATGATATCAGGGACCTTGCTCCCTAGCCACCTAGGCCATTATTACCTGTCCTTACACATGTCCACAGTACATCATACGGCAGACAGAGGTATGAAAAATGAGTGCTAGTCACTCTGCATTCAATATTGCAGCATGACCATTACTCTAACCTATTGGCTCCGTGGTTGATGGGCCACCAAGGGAATGTCGACTTTTAGGGAGGTAGGAGCCTTCCAGATTTGCAGTGGTACTTCACAAGGAATCTGGGAGTTATATTAAGAAAAGTACAAATAAAGGGACAAAAACAGGGCCGGTATAAGAAAGTAGAGGATAGGTCTATGGTGCTGGGACTGAGGAATAGATACTGGCAGAGTATAAGGACCAGTCAGAGTTCCCCTCCCAGGCTACAGGATGGGATGGGCACTTCCAGGGAAGCACTAACTACAAGCAACTGGAATTACTCAGTGGCAAGCGATATGGTTCCTAAGGTAAGGTTCCTGGTTCTCTTGTTTGCACCTCCATTCGTATTACATTAATTTATATGACATTTCATCTCACTGTGTTCCATGTGGCATTTACCTGCAGTGTATCACCCTATTGTCTCCTGTTCTTCTGACTTGCTGACTTGGCGTGAGTGTCTTGGTAAGGTCTGTGGTATTCACGGTCACCACTTAGAGCTTATGGTAAATCTATTGTGTCATGAGAGGTGAAGGTTGTCATTCCTATTAAACCACTAAAGAAATGTATACTTGGTTCTTTAAAGATTTCACCCTGCTGCTGGAAAGCACATTCCATCTCTCCAGTAGCATTCACCTGCTGAAGTTCCACAGACGAGGGTCTGCAACAGTTGTATTCTATCCCTCTTCTTTCGTATATCCTTCTATTTCTTTCATAGAATTTTTGTTCTCCAGATATACATGATGTGTATTATAATCACTATATAGCATCACTCTACATATAATTAGTTTTCTATCTTCTTACAAGGCACTTCATTCTGAAATTGAAACAAAAGGACCAAATAAACTCAAGACAAGCAACAATTTTTTCTACACAGTCTTAGCTTTGATTGAGACACGCGGACAGCAACATTTGATTTGTTGAGTCAATTTCAAAGAGTACAAAGTTATAGCAGGCCCATGAAAACTCAACTGCAATCTCAAAGTTCAACTCTTAAAGCCTGTGGCTTCATCAATTTTGTAACATTAAAGGAATGTTTAATTTTTTTGATTCAGTTCTGGTGTAGCTTACCAAGCCCCAATAGCACGAACTGGTTATTCATAGCCATATATTAGTAACATGATGAGATGTACCTGGATTGCATTGGAGAGGCAGCACATTAAATAACACCAAAACAGCAATGATTTAGCAAGTGAACAAACTGCTTTCATTTGCAGTTGATACATATAGACAAAAAATTGCATTCCTATAGAAACGAGTAACACTGGAAATACTGGAAATTATCCTCTACTTGCATTGTGTCTGCATACAACTACAGAGAATGTGTAATACTTTTCTCCAAATACTAACACCTTTGTTTTGTCAATGTTAGTTATATGATTACTCGACTACACAAAAATTACTGGAAGCTGTGATACTGCTTTGTATTTCAAATAGTCTGAGATTGAATATTGCCAAAACATAAACACATAAAAACATACTTAAATAAAGAACATCTAATTTTGGGAGATGTGTTTGTGTTATTAGTCAATAGCGAAGGTCCATTAAGGACAAACAAGAAAGGCTAATATAGGACCCTATTTAGAGATGTTGTTTATTAGTGTCTTAGAAGAAAGGGTCGCATGTCACAATATTGGACACAAAAATATAGATAGATAAAAAATGAAAAACCTTCACATCTAATGAAAATGCAAAGTATAGTATGAGCGAATTATTGTAATGATTGTTTATATATAGACTTAACCTAATAAGTTATATATTTTTAAACAACTCAAAAATATTTCTTACAATACTAAGGTGGTCATTCTGAGTTTGGCGGGCGGCAGAGGCTGCCCGCCATACTCAACCCGTCACCTGACTGCTAGTGCCGTCAGGACACCGCTGGCCCTATTCCAAGTTCACTGCAGGGCCGGCAGGCAGAAACAGTGATTCCGCCCGCCAGACCTGCGATGAAGAAGGCCTTAACATTGATGCCAAAGTGGTGGTGCAGCAGGTGCAGCAGTAATTCAGGCAGTGAAATGCACGATGGTGCTGTGCATGGGGGCCCCAGGCACCCCATCCCACCAGCTTTTCCACAGCGGTGTAAACCGCCATGGAAAGGCTGGCAGAATGAAAGTCGTAATCCAGAGGGCAGAGCTGCTTGCAGCACTGCCCTGGCAGATTACAACCGCCGGGACCGCCTGGCTGGAGGCTGACTGCAGCCTGGCGGTGTCGGCGGTTTGGCCCCGAGTCTGGCAGTCGGAATGACCCCCTAAGTCTGCAAAAAATATCTCAAACTTAAAAATATGTTTCTTATTTATTTAGTGAATACATAATCTGGAATATAGTTTTCTCTTAACATGAAAATTATTTCACATAACATGCTTTAACAATAAAATGGTTTAGGGAGAGAAAAAGCAAAATATCAATTGACAGGAATATAAATACAATAAATGAAAATATTAATTAAAAACTACATATGGATAACATCATCAAAGATATTGTGGTCAGAAATCAATTAAAAAAGAATCATGATTGCCATCCTGGTGGTTGATGTTAAACAGATTCTGCAAATGCCTATCTCTATGTGGCTGTTTTGACAAATTATTTTTCTTAAATACGCTTTTCTTTCTACAGACATAAGAGTGGACAAAAATCACTATATATTACTAACTGAATCATCTTGATATGTGAAGCATGGATGCTTATATTAGTAGGAAGACTGAGGAAATATCATGGACTAAAATTAAATAGAGCTGTTGTTTTAGTACTTATAGGGGCTACATTGAGATAATAGTTACCATTAGCAAATATCATTCAGACTACTTCAGCTGGCTTTACTTATGAAGAAGTAGTTAATTTCTCTAATAAAACAAAGTTGGTTACTGCCATAACTATTTGGTGTCTGCAGCCTTTTCCACAGGTGACATTACTGGGTGTAGTTGACAGCTGGACTTCATTTATTCCACCAAGACAAACACCCAATAGACTAATTAGGTGAATCTGGATGGGTCATCAACTCGAAGGAAGGGGGAATGAGCCTAGGCACAGCCACACTTGTAAATGAATGGAATGAGTCCTGCCTTTAAATAAAGGTTGCGTCACCACTGCATTGGATATGAAGCCAGCTTGAGGCAAGCACAGGGGAGGCAGGGAACTTCAAAGACTTCAAAGGGAATTCTCCAGAGCCTTCTCCTACCTCAAGGTGGGCACCTTATATAAATATTGGACCCTCAGCCACCACTTTTTAGTGCACCTCTGCACTTCTGGAAGGTTCAAAAGGACTGCTGTGCTACTCTGCAAGAAGGACTACTCTGTTGCCCTACTGGACTTGTGCCTGCTGCACTGCTATATGAGATAAGTGCTGAACCTGCATCTTGAACCCAGGACCACTGGAGTTAATCCAGGGGCTAGTTGGCTTGCCTTCTAATCAGAGCCTCAGAGACAGGAATGACCTTGAACCATGCACCTAAACTCTGCTTGCTGTGAGTCCTGCCCGTCAAGTGAAGCCACCCTAGTCCTGAACATTTGGAAGCAGACCTGAAGATGCTCTACCAGCCTAGCTGTGATCCCCATCGTAACTGACGTAACTAACATAACTGACGTAAAGAGACCCGGAGAACTGCAAAGCCTCACTCTGGAGCTGTGAGCCTCATAGGAATCAACTCAAAGTGCTGCAAAGCTCCACAAACCATCACTGCACAGCTTCATTGAAAGTGGTGCCAGACAATGGGAAACTTCACAATGCACCGCCACAAGATCTGTGCACCAGAGCTTAAAATGTTTTGCTCAGTAAGCCGGACAGAGCTACATTGTGGTCAAATATTAACCCATTTTCCAATACTTGAATCCATGTGTAATAGCACATTCCTTTCCTAGGGTCGATATCATCCTTTGTATTGCACAAATGTAGAGTGTGTAGTGAGACCTAATATTTTTTCTTGTATGGGTATATATATATATTTTTAATATGTCCATTTTATATTTTTTAGGTTCTCATGTGGTGATTGGCACTTAAGACATAAATGAGCACTGCAGACTTGATGTGATTACATGAGACTATACAATTCCATCCATTCATAGCACCCTATGGTGTAACTGGATATGACCATATGCTATCACTTTAATTCAGTATGAGCGCATGGATTACATGGAGTATTGGGAAGATAAAAGATAAATTTGCAAAACCCATCCGAATTATGCCCACTTGGGCTTGATTGAATATTATTTAGCCTACCAGTGTCAGTATAATGTTGTACTAAGATAATGAGTAGTTGTAATCATGCATCTTAGACCAAAATAATGTGCAAGTTAGGTTCTGTACTTATTTGAATTGATGGATCTATAATATTGGAGTGTATATATATGTTGCGGTCATTTAAAATATAGACCTCTGGGTAGTATGCCGTTTTGATAGTAATATTGACAGTTGAATAAGATATGAATTCTGGAATTGAATTACTAATACCAGACTGCAGAATAATGATATAACTTGATGTAACAGTTGGTGCTACAGTATTTAAATCAGATGATACATGAATGGCATGCATTTTACAAGTATTTCGTATAACATTTCAAGATAGAGACCGTTTTACGATCAATGTAAAAGGGTGGGAATTGTTATGTCCGTTTTCTGTTTCAATTTTTTGATTTCCTACTGTGTGGTGAAGTTAAAAGGAAGATAATGTTCGGTGCCCCATACCGTGTTCAAGGATACGGGCGAAACACGTTGAGTTTAAACCGTCTCCAATATTTAACCTGATTTTGGTAAATGCATCTATGAGTGTCCAAGACTTTTTTCTAAGTAGAAGAGTTGTTGTGTTAATTATTATTATATATATATATATATATATATATATATATATATATATATATATATGTCTTCATAGCAATATGTTATGTTCATCTGACGTGCTGGTGTTATGTCGAAGACACAAGTTCCCATAACAAAAACAAAGGTTTTTGAAATATCAAAAACCAACGGACTCTCAAGTATGTAGACAAGCCCAATTTTTTATTGTGCAACTAATATATAAATATATAAATATATATCAAAAACGAAGTTGTCCTCATGTGAAAGCGCACTCCCAACAGGTTATATAAACGGGAAGAAAAAGCAAAGTCAGCAACTCACAGTGAATTCTTTAAGCAGTTTCATTATTTCAGGCCTTAAGTTATAAAATCATCTCTGGACACGTATTTCTAGGTCAATCCTTTCTTCAGCAGAGAAAAATATAAAAGGGTTTCACCCTCGTAGGTGCAGCCAGTGCTGGAGGTGTTCCAGGCATTTCTTTCTTACTGAAAAGACCGGCATGGCTTCAGCTTGTCTAATTACAGGCACCTGATTAGTCTCTTTAAATACCAGTCCACCCCAGTGGGCCTCTCAAGTGAGCAGTGCATGCTGGTTGTGGTGGTCCTGCAATTTTTTCATTTTGCCCCAAGTGGGTTGCTGGAGCCAAACAAAATAATGAACCAAAGTGCAAAACCTTTGTAGGCGAATCCAAAGTAAAATTGTCAGATTTTCTGTGAATAACCCAACCTGATTGCTCTTATGTGGCAATCCATTTTTAGTCACACAGACCTGCTTCGTTGTGCAGTGGTGCTGCCTTCCCGGCTGGACAGGCCGGTTAATTATCAAAAACGAAGTTGTCCTTATGTGAAAGCGCACTCCCAAGCTACACATGCATTTACAAAAAAAATTAACCCACCTTGAATCTCTTACAGAGAATTTTACTCATGATAGATTTTAGGACCACTACTTCCCTCACTTTTCTCTTCTCTCTCTTCTGTCTTTCTCCGCCATCTTATCCTCTAACCTTTCCCTACCTTTTCCATGCAGAAGAGGCCAAGGATTAAACAGAAAACTGTTTTACAGAATAAACCATATAATAGTAAAAGATTTCAACATGCATAAGCGCCTAAATGTGGACATTTACATCTGTATAGTTTTCAAAGATACCTCGCTGTGTTACAATATTGTGATGTTTTTAGTGATAAAACAAAAAAAATGTCCTGAAATAAAAAAAATACTAAAGAATGCATATTATTGATTAAAAAGACTTCCCTCATTCTGCACTTCCTGGTTTTCACCCTGTCCTTTAGACTGGATGCTATATAATTTAATTTGATAAATGTATGTGTTTATCTCTAATTTTTTTTATGTTTTTGAGGTCTGCAGAAGCGAACGGTGGTAAGGGTGCATTGGTGTTACACGCTTCCCCGTACAGGGGCTGCAGCGAGGGTGGAGTACGTGTGCATGGCTGGGCCGAGGAATGGGCCTGTACATCTTAGTTCGCCACCTCCAGGGGTCTTAGGAGCTCATTCGAAGTGATAGGTGCACATGGTTTGTTTTGGCACCAGTTCTTTTCCCACAAGAAATATGGGTGCCAAGCAACCGACATAAATGAGAATCACTGCACTAGCGCAAGTCTGTATGCAGCCATGGAGGAAAACCCCAGCACCTCAGCAGCAACACTAGCAGACGAAGAGGTCATTTCTACTTCCAGGACAGACCTCCAAGCTATGATAGATTAAGCTGTGGCCTCAGTTTGGCCCAACCACCGTCAAAAAGAGCAACCCTTTTGCCTTATGATAAAGGTGAGAGAGACTCCACACCTAAGGGTAGATTTGTGCAAGTGGTACATTTACAATCTATCTCAAGCATATCAAAGATATGTTGGGGTTTCAGCAGAAAGGCACTCAGAGATATGCATTCCTGTCACAGTATACGAACCTCCTGAAGTTGATGATCTTTCAGTCCATGAAGTCATTGGATCCATGTGCCTAAAAGAGGGAAAAGAAATAGGAAAAAAACTATGTTACACATTTTTTTGCAAAAAGGGAACTTTTGCAATCTTCTGAAACTAAGTGTCCCCAAAATACCGGAAATTAATATGATCCTAGAGAATATGTTGTCATCTTCTTCGCTAGCATCAGAAGAAGCCTCTATATCAGATGCATTGGATTCAAAGGTGGAGGCCTCTCTTAATAAGTCCTACGCAGCATCACAATGTTGCCCTTGGAGCTGCCACACATGCTGCATATTCATCTCAAATGATATTAAGCAATTCTTGTATGACTGCCTTTAGGGACATAAGTACCTAACCAAAATATTGGCAAATATGAAAATCTTTAACACAATTTCGGACTTATCTTTTGGTTTTCTTTGATCCTTGGCTACCCCTGGTGGAGCCTCTAATGCTGTTCAGCAAAACCTATGGCTAAATTCATGGAAACTGGATCAAGTGCAAAAGTCTCTGATTCTGTGCTTGCCATTCACTGGGGATACAATGTTCTCATATCAGCTCTATGATTTAGTAAAGAAGGGAGCGGAAGAAAAAAAGGTCTTACAACCATTCTGATATTTTCATACAAGGAAATCCTTCAAAAGTGTTACAATGAGGAATTAACTAACAAGTAGCTCTTTCAAAGCCAACCTTGTGGTCGGAACACTGAGGCAGTTAGAAAATCTTGATCACAATTGTTGTAGTCCCAAATACCACAGCAATAAAATAAATGACAATCAATCTGTCATGGTGAGCTGAAGACGAAGCTACATTTTTTAGGGTCGTACTTGCAAAGCGCTCTGTCCCTGGTGTAATCTCTCCATGGGGTTTTAACCACGCCCATGTAAGGCCCATCAGTTTGGTTGGTTCGTGACCTTGCCTTTTAAAATATGCTTGATTTAATTAGTGAAAGGCATGCCCACTTCATGCCTTTTCTGGTGTTTAGCCCTCCTTGAGCGCACGGCCAACTACTGAAAACGTACGAGGCTTCATGTATTTCGATATGTTTTCTGGACTACAATTTCTTTTTCTCTTTATTTCGTAGGCAGCACAATCTCGCTGGGTAGTAGTCAAGCACTTTGCATGACATCGACCCTGTTACATGGATATTTACACTTTTGCCGGTTACATGGATAATTGCACTTTTGACGGTTACATGGGTAATTGCACTTTTGCAGATACGCTTCACTGCAAGCGAACTTCTGTTTCCATTTGTGTGTCCGCTTTGCGCTCATGTTATCCATCGGCCCCCTTACGTGAAACTGTTTACTTTTCATTTTCAGGTTATGTGGCTAGTCCGGTTAGAAGTTTACAACACTGATAGCTTTAACTCACGCAAATACAAGACCCATTGCCTTGCAAATGCTTGTTGTTCTTTGCCAAGAGAAAGTCTCGGACAAGTGGGTCTTGTATATAGATCAAAGTGGCTTCAAAATAGAGTTTCTTATCCCCACCAGTTCCTTATTTTTTTTGTACTTGAAAGTGAAAAGAGCTGGTGAAAAATGAAGCATTCTCTCAAGGAATATGGGGCCAGATGTAGCAAACGATTGCGACTCGCAAACGGGCCGAATCGCAATTTGCGACAGTGCAAAATCGGAAATGGGATGCAAAAAGACCATTTCCGACTCACAAAAAGCGATGGGACCCGTTTGCGAGTCGCATCCGGTGCGACCCCATTTTGCGACCCGCAAATTGCAAGTCGCAATTTGCGAGTCGCAACCCATATGCAATTGCAACTCGCAAATTGCGACTAGTCGCAAAAAGCCCAGTTTGCATGTCCCATTTACCACTAACTCAGAGCAGGTGGTAACCATTACCAAAGTATAAAAGGGGACCCAGAAGGCATCTGGGTTACTCAAGATGGCGGAGATATACCTGATAGCAGTGAGGAGGAGAGACTATGCAGCCCAGCAGAGGAGGAGGAGGGGCCACAGACAGGAGAAGATATATAGAACCAGGCAGACTCTTTTTCAGCAAACTGAAGAGGAGATCTATGACAAATACCGCCTTAGCAGCGCAGCCATTCTAGAATTAATAGATTTACTGAAACCACAGCTAGAACACAAGACTCTGCGTGGCTGCGCCATCCCTACGCATGTGCAAGTACTATGCGCACTGCACCTCTTGGCCTCAGGGAGCTATCAGGGGGTCATTGCCGTGGCAGGTGGGGTATCCCAAAGTGCAGTGTCAAGGTTCCTCAGGGCATTCCTAGATGCCTTAGTCAGGCACATGTCTCACTTCATATACTTACCAAGGAATGAGGCAGAAATTAACAGCACCAAGCTGGACTTTTACCGCATTGCCCACTTTCCTCATGTCATAGGGTGTGTAGATGGGACATACATTCAAATATGCCCCCCTGCTAATCTGGAACACATTTTCCGCAACAGGAAGTGTACCCACTCACCCAACATACAGGTTGTTTGTGATGCCCATTATGTCATCACGGACATCGTAGCTAAGTTTCCTGGCAGTACCCATGACTCATACATTTTTAGGCATAGTGGGATACATCAACGCCTGGAACGTGGGGAATTTGGAGACGGTTACCTCCCAGGTAGAGCCACAGACACTTGCAGACATACACACAGGTCACTGTGCACGACAATCTGGACTTCCTAACCGTGTACTTTTGTGCCCAACAGGTGACAGTGCATATGCTCTCAGGCCTTGGATCATGACTCCGTTTTTAACACCCAGAACTGAATCAGAGAGGCAATACAACAGTGCGCATAAGAGGACCAGGAACCTGATTGAGCGCACCTTCGGACTGCTGAAGGCAAGATTCAGATTCCTCCACCGCAGTGGAGGCGCCCTCCAATACACCCCGATTACCGCTTTCAAAATTGTGGTCGCATGCGCCATCCTCCACAACATAGCCACCCGACGTGGGCTACCTCTCACCCCTGCAGACCCAGATCCTGATGATGAAGAGCAAGAACAACCACATCGCCATCATGGGGATAGGAGTCTAGCTAATCAAGGCAGACTGAGACGGGACCACATTGCAACGCAATATTTTGGACGGTACGTGTCAACTCCCACCATACTCACCTATTAGCCATTTGTTAAGTGGAACAAAAATAACTGTTTTATTAATGTCATGAAGAAACTATATACAAGTTGAAATTGTCCATGGGCAGGAAAATGCCAACCAGTCATGTGGCACATTAACACCTTTTGCCACATGAATCTGTCCTGGCTGTTATCTATGATCTCCTGCCCCTCCTGCCAGCCTGGCTGGTCCCTGCTGCGTCCATGGTGCTGTGCCTACCACTCCTCAGCACCCTACTGTCAGTGGCAGAGACACTGCTCACTGTTGAGCCCTCCTCCCAGGTGTATTTGTTAACTTCCTGGCTGTGATGTCATCATCATGTGCCAGGAAGTGTTTCCAGAGTGTTCTGGTATGCTTTCTGGAGTGTTCTGCTGCACCTGCAAGCAATTTTAAAGGTAATCGCAATTTGCGACACCCACTCGCTACTTGCGAGTTCGTTTTTTGCACACTCGCAAACAGCGACCTCGCAAACTGCGGACTCGCACACAGCGTTGCGAGTCCGGCTGCGAGTCGCAAAATCGGATTGCTTTTGTTTCTGACATTCCTATTTGCGACTCGCATTTTGCGAGTCGCATCAACTCGCAAAATGCGAGTCGCAATTTTTATTTTTGCTACATCTGGCCCATAATTCCTCTTTTAGAAAGGGACCACAAGATGAAAAATATCAAGAATTTTATTCAATTTTATTTCTAGATCGAAAGCCAGGGGGAAATTTAATCCAGTGTTGGACTTAAAATCCCTTCACAAGTACGTCAGAAATGTCTTGTTCACTATGATATCACTGCAGCAGATACGTCCATTAATATCCAGAGGGGATTCCTTATTAACATTGGACTTACAGGATGCGTACGTTCATGTCCCGGTATATAAAGATTACCAGAAATGTCCTTTTTTTTGCAGTGGAAAAAAATCAATTCCAGTTCTGAGAGTTAATGTCCGGCCTCTCCTCTTAGCCAAGAATCTTTATAAATTAATGTACTCCATTGTGGCTCATTTAATTTAGCGAAAAATGCCTAATTATCAATATCTAGCTGTTTAGTTAGTTGTGGCATTTTCTTTTTCAAAGGCAGAGGAAGATGTACAGGCAAAACTTGAGATCTTTTCATCGCTAGGTTTCCTATTAAATGACAAAAAATTTCAACTGCTACCTTCTTGCCAGAGGAAGTTTATCGGCAGGCTGTTCCACTCTCGGAAAGCCAGAGTCTTTCTGTGACAAAATAGGAAGGAGAATCTTTAGATGAATATTTGTAAATTACTAAATAAGAAATCTGCCGGAGCCCGGAAATGGCTGAGGCTACAGAGATTGATATCATCTTTCATCGTTGTGATCCCATGGCCATGCATCTATCTAAAGCCCTTGGTTCAAGATGTGCTTGCACCCTGGTCTCCAACATCCAAGAATTATGAGAAACAGATTCTGGTCTCTCTAAGCATCATTCACCAGTTTCAGTAGTGTCTGTGCCCTCAGAACTTGGAAGAAGTAGTACAGACGTTAGAACCTCGCCCATTTGTCTTAACAAAAGACACCAATGAATGGGTGTGGGGTGCAACCCTCGGGGACCAGCAGTCTCAGGGAAATTGGTCACAGGAAAAATTTCTCAACTCATCCAACTGGAGGTAACTGGCTGCAATAAGAAGCGTGATTCAACATTTTACAATTTGCTTGTCCAGTAAACCAGTTCTTGTCAGGAAGGGCAATCAAGTTGTGAAGTCAGACATAAACAGGCAAGTGGGCACGAAATATTGATCCTCATCAGTTCTGACAAACAAGATTCTAGTTTGGGCAGTAAAGAATATTTTATCCCTTCAAGCAATGTGCATTCTTGGAGCAGTCAATATTCAAGTGGGCTTTCTGTGCGGAATATTCCTTCTTCAATAGAATTTCATCTCATTCATTCCATTTAGCAACAAGCACACTGGGCCTTCTGACTCTGTTATTGTTTACATTGCCTGCCCATGCTCTTCTGCCTCACTTTTATATGGAGATGCCTTGTAAGGAAGCTTGGTAAATTTATGTGTTGTCAGTTCTGTGGCCCCAGGAAACACAGTATGCCTTCCTTCTATTTTCTCTATTCCAGACAGTGCTTTTGAGATTCAGAAAGAAACAACAGCAGTGATCCTCATAGTACCTTTCTGACCAAGAAAGGCTTGGTTCCCATTGCTATCCTAGTTAGCCATTTACCCTTGGGTAGTTCTTCTTTTCAATCCCAGTCCCCTGCAATAGTCCATCCCGACATTTAAACAGATGCGTCAAATAAATCTGATGGCTTGAAAGTTGAGAGGGTTGGATTACAAAATCTAGGTTGCTTTAGTGCAGTAGCTTTAGATATACAGGCACTGAAAAAAGATTCCACTCTTCATGCTTATGCAAAGCACTGGAAGAACTTTTCCTCCTGGTGCTTGGTTTTCAATCTGGACTCAGTGTCTTCTGATCCCTTCAAAATCCTGTAGGGAAGCAAAAGGGGTCCTAGCTTAATTTTATCTTTGGTCAGGAAACTTCTCAAAAGCTTCTGAGTAAGAACACCGGTTGTCACTCATCCGATTCCATCTTGGGATCTTTCAACAGTCTTTAAAGGTTTACAGAAATCAGCTTTTGAGTCTTTAGACCAGGCAGATATTGAGTGGGTTTCTACAAAACTAGCCTTATTGAATGCGATAATTTCAGCTGGAAGTCTGCACGAGTTAACATCTCTGTTGATATATTTCCATTTAGGGTGGGTCTCACATCAAGCCCAAGCTGACATCTATGTTCCATTCTTCACAAAAACGAATTTTAGCTGTCTTTTAAACTGCTGTTAATGTACTTTCACCGTTATATGTTAGATGGGTACCCTTGAAATTCTTGGAGATAAAAAAGGAATCTAGAGTTCTTCAGTTAATGTTCATACCCTGTAGATGGGTGGGTAAAGGTAAAAACAGTTACTTAAATTCTCACTCTCTCTGAGGATGGTTCAGACAGGCAATTTTACAGCCCTGTTCTTCAAGTTGACTAGACATACATGGGAATGCGATGATGAGATCAACTCAGGCAGTAGTGGCGTCTAGGGCTGATGAAGGTAGGGTTTCACTACAAGAGATATGTAGAGCTGCAACTTAAGCAATCTCTAACACTTTTCTTTCTCATTATAAGTTGGAAATGTTTTCCAATCTTACATAAAATTTTGTTTTTTGCTTATAAAAAGGGCAATTGAGTAATTGTTAAAATACATTTGTTTAAGTGACTTATAATTTTTTTTGTCATGTTGTTTGCTTGGTATATCCTCATTATGTAATTACTATAACAAGGACGATATACATGGGATAATGAACTAATTACTTACCAGTAATCTTCATTACCATCATAGTAGCATCCCTCCCTTCCTATCACAAATATAAGACTTGGTAATAACAGGAAGCGCAGGAGGAGGGACAGTTTTTATGTGTATGATGCATTAACTTTTATTAAAGATAGAAGAAAGGATGGGTAGCGAACTGTCAGAGGCCCGAGGAGCCTC
Organism: Pleurodeles waltl; assembly: GCF_031143425.1. Lineage (NCBI taxonomy): Eukaryota > Metazoa > Chordata > Amphibia > Caudata > Salamandridae > Pleurodeles > Pleurodeles waltl. The sequence goes on from NC_090447.1 coordinate 414,204,350, forward strand.
ACTGTATAATTACTATAATGAGGAACATTAGTTAAGAGTATTGAAGATTACCGGTAAGTAATTAGTACACTGGTCACTATTCATCCACCAACTGTCCCTTACCATGACTGTCTTAAAATGGGAACAATAGGCTGGTGAGACATTGTTGGAGTGTGTCTTTTAAAATTAATATTAACATGAAAGGCTTGCAATATATTGTGTAATGAAGCTGCATAGAAAATGTGTTAACGTAGAAAATAATTCACACGTTTGAAATGTGCCCACGGGGAGTGGCTACCAATGTATACGAAGACTAATGAAACTTATTAATGATGAATTAATTATGTACTATTGTTTTGAATTTGTATCAGCATCTCATAATTAGAGTCATGTATTAGAGTTTTACTAAATTAATCATTAGGCCTTAGTCTAGTGAGGGTCTGGGCCTAGCTGCCTGTCTCATATTAAACTGTGTTTTTCTAACATGCAATGTGCTGTTCTCCTAAAGGACAAGAAACTGTACTTTTCCAGAAGCTAGATGTGTGTGTAGCCGTAGTAAATTCTTTCTCATGGGACCCGACTTGCTCAAGGAGACATTCTTGTTGAATGCAACAGTGTAATTCGTAACAGGTGCAAGGCTGCCTGGAGTACGAGAAAACAATGGAACTACTGACTGGAGCGTAAAGTGTAACTTTTCTTACCTGACATTCCAACCGATGAAGACGTCAATAACGTGAGCCAATCAACGACATGAGAACTGCGTTTTGTGGAAAATTCTAGTGAGGTGCGTGGAGAATTATTGGACAAAGATAATGATGCACCAAATATTAGCCAATGGGGAATTAAGGGCTAGTTCAAGTTTTGATTTAACCGCATGACCTGAGGAGAAATCAGCCATTACTCAGACATTCCACTCTAAGCCGTACTTTGCCATTACTCTTTTGAGACTTTGCCGTTTATTCTTCCTGATACTTTAACCATCCTCTATCTAATCCTTTCCCAATACTTACATCTCCTCCATATGAGGGAAGAGCCTTATTCTTTAGCTATGCCATACTGAGACTTTGTCCTGTCCTATCTATGCTGATGTTGAATTGACTGATGTCCTGAGGACGAAGACTGACGCTGTTTTCTGATTCGTTGGATGGATAACTATCTGATGCAAAATTGTAATTGTCTGTTTGCCTTTCTCTCTAGGTACCAACTGCTCTTTTTGATAAAGGCCATAGTTAGATGTTTTCCAAATTTGTGTTTGTTAAATTGTTTTGCATGAAGCCCAACATGCTAATGCTAATCAGAGGTTAGTTAGGGTGTCACAAATAATCTGACGCAAATAGACAAATGACTGAGTTCTTGCTTTGTTGAATATTGCACTTCTAAGACTTTGCTAAGCTGTTCCTTATTAATGATGTATCGATATTGAATGAATATTCTCTATGCATTGATTAATTGTGTTCTAATTACTATATCCAATGAGTTCTTAATGAGAATGATTGCTAATGAAATTAACAGGAATGACTTTAGATTGTAACGAATAGGGAAATAAATATTCTAACTCTTAACTAAATTGGTGTGGTTATTCATGACTGAAAGGTCGTGGTGCATTCGATTTATTGGTTCTTATTGAATATTATTGATTAGTTAAATGATTAGTTATTGTGAATATTGATTGAGTTGTTGATATATTGATCTGTGATGCCAAAAAGACATCTCGTTCTGGGAAGTCCCCGAACTTGGTCAAAAGATCCATTGGCCTAGGCGTGTCTCCTTGTAAGTTTACTTATCAAAGTCCTGACGCGCTAACAGTTTTTGGTAGCAGAGGTAATGGTTTGGCCCTTTGGGGCCCCAGTGTAAGGGTCTACGGTTTGATGGAGTTGTTGGTTCAAAAGGTCTGCTGGAAATTGAGGGGCGTGGTTTGGAAGTAAGCAAGGTTTCAGAAAAATTGTGTTTGGGGAAATTATTCTTTTTCGATGATGCAAATTGGAGAGATGATGTGCACCTAAGTCCCAAATAACTTTCCCGGAATCTCGGAGCCTGCTGAAGGGAGTTTGAGTATGTTCTCGGCGTTCTAGTGATAGTGTGAATGAAGTAGGGTTTTGCGCTTGCACAGCTTATGCATACAGCAGGTGAATTGTGAGCTTTGTGAGGATTTTAGGCCAAGTGATGATGTTTTAGTAGGAGTGTGCGTACTCCGCAGTATGAGAGTAGGGAAGTTGGTGAACTTCATGTGAGTGTGGTGCTTTGTGCTCAAAAATTGTCCACGTGGTTGTTGATGATGTACGGACCCTGTATGGTCTAAGACTCCGGAGTATATTGGTAAGTGTATGAGACACTTGGTTTATGTTGTAATTTGTGTGGTTTAATAGGTCGATGGTGAAATCGATGAGTCTAGTATGAGTCAAAGTGAGTGAAAGAAAACTTCGATGGAGATTTGGTGATTTCTAAAGTGCACTAGAACAACCCATTGACAAGTCGAGAGTAAAATTTGCGGGCCAAATTTTGCTTGCGAGTGCGGGATCTGAGAAGGAGAGAGTAGCGGCCGAGGCTAAGCAAAATCTCTGTAAAGTTCTGAAGCGATTGTGTTACCCTTTCATGTAGTAAACCGGCAAATTTGAGTTTTTGTTGGTGCTCGCAATATATTGCATTAGTTTTTGTGTGAATCGAGAGATTGAGGAAGGCAAGAAACAAGACTTTGTCAGCCGCAGTGTATGTGAGTGTGACGTCATTGGAGCCGCGCTGGGATAGGTCGGTTAGTGAGAAGGGTCGTGCACGGATTGGCAGCCGTCCGTGAGAGGCAATTGGTTGAGAAGGTAGGCGAAGAGAGTTCTGGGAACTAAAGTCACTTCCTGATTCGATTGGGAACAAAATAAAAGACACAAAAATGAAATTTTTCAAGGCTTCAAAGAGCGCTTTGAGGGGAGACGTATATATTACTGTGAGTGTAGGGGAGGTTACACCGCCAGAGGATACACCAGCGTATGCTGTAATGGAGGAGAGGTGGGTCGCGCCATGTCTTTGGCTAAAGCAATGGTGCAAAGCGACGGAAAAAGATAGCTGTTTGGCATTTTGGGAGCATAGAACATTCAATAGAGGGGTTTTGGAAAATTTGCGGAGGGTGCTAAATGAGTTAAAGCCACCTCCGAGGCCAGCACAGTTTGAGGCGCTAGTGATTTGGGAACTGATGGCAATACGACAGTAGCAACAGAAATTTGAGAGGAGAATGAGGAAAGCAGAAAAGACACTAGCGGAGGCTAGGTGGGATAGTCCACAGAGAGTTTGGAGGAGAGAAACAATAGATGGAATAAGGATGTTTCCAGCAATAGCTCAAGAAGGTGAAGACAAAAGGAGGAAAGCTACTTGTAAGACGGACAAAAGTCCTTCCAAAGACAAAGAGGCTAAGAAGCCCTGGTCAGAGATGGATGACTCAGACGATGATGAGTTCCTTAATCAATTACTGAATGACCGACCTCCGCCATATGCAATAGATGACAATAGACCGAGTACTAGTACATGTCCTGCAGCTTCGACTCAAAACAAGAGGACAGCGAATCCGGTACAGGTTAGTCCTGTCTCCACCCCGGTTCCGGTGCAGAGTAGTATCAGTGTGTCCACTGCTCCAGAGATGCAATCTCAGCTGCAACCACCGCAGGTTCAGAGACTTTACCCTGATGTCCCAATCCTAGAGACCACCACAAATCTGATGGTGCTGACAGAGCCGGCATATTTGAGACCAAAGCTGATCCACACTGAGCCCATTCCACCTTTACTGCCCCAGGTACAGCAACAAATGATTCCGAATTACACTTCGGTCACAGGACCGCAGTCAGCCATAGCACCAGTAATGAACCAGAATATAGGGTTTAATGCTCCACAGGTTTTGGGAAACAGGCAGCCGCCAGCCGCCATATCTTTGCCCATTACAGTTGGTCCACCAGTACCACTGTATGCGCAGGCGAAGCATAGTGTGTGCGATCAGGGGATAATGACCCAAGAGATGACAAGAGGAGGGTTCGTAGGGAGCTCTCAAGGGGTGACTCCAGTGGAACCGACATTCGAAAGATCTAGGTCCCTGTTAGACTTCAGTCCTATTGGGGCTCCTCCAGATGCCATGATATAATCAGGTTTGGGACTGCTGACTCCACAGATCTCGAATGCGAACATACCGCACACACCAATAGCACAGGCAGGAAATATCTCCTTACAAGGTTTAACTGCGCAACAGCTGAAAGATTGGTTAGACAAGTTAAATTCACCACACACTACTCCTGCAGCAGCAGGGAGGACGGAAGGAGAGGAGTACTTGAATTTTGTAAGGTTGGGCATGGAGACAAATGAACTTGTTGAAGGGAGCATGGGAGTGAACAGGTTAGAGTCATACACGGAGGCAGAATTGAGGTACTTGTGTCCCAAGATAACCAAAGACGTGAGCAGGGTGCACCAGAGGTTGGCAAATTTGGCAGACGAATATGAAATAGACTTAGAAAATACCAAACATCTGAAGAGGAGTTACAGGTTAGACTTTGAGCCTAAGGATTTTGAGCACATGAGGTCTACTGGGATGAAGGCACACCTCAAGGAAATACTGCAGAGCGCACAAGTTTGGGGAACCTTAGAAAAGTAGGAAGGCAGATGGACGAAGAAACGAGACAAGAGGAAAAGTGACTGCTTAGAGTAGCCAGCAAAGACGTTACTGGATGCCGGTACGGTAAAGATGTTACCAATGCGAGAGACTGCTGGAGGGGTTCTTGTCCATGTGCCATGGACTAGAGGTGATATTCTGTCATTTACAAATGACTTTCCTAGGCTACGGGAGAAGCCAATAGAGTGGGATCAGCAGACGGACAGGTTTGTGAAGCTTGCGAAATGTCTCTGGGAAGACCTGAATACTCTCTTTGAGATCATAGTTCCCGCTGACTTGTGGCCTGAGTGCAAAAGAAGTGTGGATTGGGCGGCCGCAGAACCAGCAAGGGATAGAGTCACCGGAGCACCATCTCCTGAGGTGATGAAGTACTACTATAAGGTGATTGAATTCTTGAAACAGAGGGTTTCGCCGAAGAATATTGATTGATCGGACAGCGCAGGAAGCCAAGGAGTCGATACATGCCTATTATGAGAGGTTGTTAAAGGCGTTCAAGCACTAGAGCGGTACAGAGGTTGTTGAGGCGAAGGATATGAATCACCTTGTGTTTAGATTTGTTGAAGGGTTGAGACCTGAGATTAGTCAGATGATTAAGAATCACTTGATTTGCTGGCAAGCAAAGCCGATTGACAAGGTATTGCAGTATGCGAAGTACTGTAGTGACGAGATTGAATTGAAGCAGAGGAAGCTGAAGGAGAAAGCAATGGTGATGCAAATTAAGGCAGCACAGTCAGGGATGCAGGGAGGTTGTCTACAACAGATGGTGCAACAGCCGCAAGGAAACGGGATGTTTCAGGCGCAAGTGAGAGGCAGAGGTCGAGGAGGTTTTGTGAACAGAAGTCCAGATTTGAACTCTGTAGTAGTTCAAAATGATGTACAGGGAAAGAAGAAGATGTTACCTTGTCATGCTTGCGGGGTCATTGGACATTGGAAGCGGGAGTGCCCGATGATGGTGCAGGAGGGTGTCGTTCAACAAAGCAATGATGTCAGTGCATTTCAAAATGTGAACGGACCGAGGCTGAGAGGTCCTAATCTGAACTTTCAGAAACACATAAATCAGATGCAGGGTTTTCAACACATGCAGCAGGTGCAGATGCCACGTATACAACCGATGCAGATGCAACAAATGCAACAGCAGGTTCCCATGGTACCTAGAAAGCAAATGCAAGTGCCTTTAGCGCCAATGGAACAGCAACAGGTGATGCTTCCTCAACAGGTCTCAGGTCAAAGAATGAGTCAAAATAACACAGTGCAACAGTTCCAATTGCATGGTGAGAATGGAATAAACGATGAATGGTTGGATGAGAGTTCAGATAGCGAGGAGTGCAGAATTGCAGCGTCCCTAGAAGTAGATCAGAAAGGGCCCTATGTTCAGGGGAAGGTAATTGGTCACAAGGTTTCCTTCTTGGTTGACACACGAGCTACACGCTCTACAGTCAGAAGTGCAGAGGTTCCAAAACTGCCCCTTTTGGGACGTACAGTCAAGGTGGTAGGAGTGGCAAACCAACTTCTGACTAACCCAATCACAGATCCGGTGCAGGTTGAGCTTGGCACTTTTCAGGGATTGCACAGATTTGTGGTTTGCGATTCGAGTCCCGTGTCCCTACTGGAAAGAGACTTACTGTGCAAGACAAGGTGTTCAGTCACCTGTTCCAATGAGGGGATTGAGGATCAGACAAACAGTGACGATGAAGGAGATGAAGAGCAGGTTTCAGAGCCTGAAACAGAGACCACAGACGAGGAGTATCCTCTGATTAACTTCTTCCCGATGTTCACAGTGGCTGATCTCCCAGCAGACTTGCAGGGAGTATTCCAAGAGAAGGTGTGGGACTTGACAGGGAAAGAAGTAGAACTGATAAAAAGAGTAGAACCAGTTAAAGGTAATGTAAAGCCAAATGCTGTGTTCCCCCAGGTACCGCAGTACCATATGGCGCAAGATGTCCTTATAAAGGTGGCGCAATTAATTGCAGACTTTGTGAAACAGGGAGTCTTGAAGGAGGTGATGAGCAGTCCTTGTAAGGCTGAGAAAGCCTTGTGGAAAATGAAGTAAATCCAGAAGAAAAATACCAATTCAAAAAGTAAAATACTTGTTTATTTATTCAAGTCCGGAAGAATGAAAGACCCCAACCGCTCCTGCTCAGCTCCTTCTTTAACTGCCTCCAATCCCCACATTCCAGGCAGTACCGTTCTAAGAGCAGGAAGAGCAGGAAGATACCATTTCACATAACATAAATAAACGAAGCGTAAAGGGACAAGATATAATTACCTGAACCTTGAATTAAAATTTGCATACATAAATGTTTCCCCAACAAACAGAATACCACACCATCTTTCCCCTTCAAACAAATAACTATAAACATATATACATAATATTATTTTGACATTCCTATTGAGATTCCAAAATAACTATACACATATACACATTATTTTATTTTGACAATTCTATTGAGATTCCATACACGTCCATCATCCAATTTAACCGCTCCTTTGTAGACTTGACATTTTTTAAAGACTCTACTAAAGTGAGACTGCCCTCCACCAGTTCTCCCTGATAATTTGACTTTAACTAACTCCCCTACCCCAAAATGCATCTCCTTTACAGATTTCCTCACATCATACACAAGTTTTCTTTTCTCCTGACAGGACAAATGCTTACTCGTTGCTGAAACTCTCCTGCCCTCATAATTGAGATGTTCCTTGGTATAATTTTTAACCCACTGTGGATTTATCACAGTGTGAGGTATACATTTCCTGAACATGATGAACGGAGATTGACCAGTGCTAGTGTGAGGGGTGAACCTATATTCCTCAACCTTCTTCTTAACCATATACTCCCAATCACAATTTAAATGATTACCTAACTGGATAGTCTCTTTTAATGTTCTGTTGAAGCGTTCTACCATGCAATTGGTTTCTGGATGATATAATGCACTCTTTTTGTGTAAAATCCCTCTTTTCCTCAAGAACTCACACATAAGTTTGGATGTGAATTGAACTCCATTATCGGTTAAAATAGACTTAGGATTACCCTCTCTACTAAATACGTCAGTGAGGAATTCTAAAACAGTCAAAGAAGACACCTCAGAGACAATCTTGACTTCCGGCCATCTAGATAACTCATCCATAAGGACCACCACATACTTCGAATGAGATTTATAATTCAAAGGCCCCAAAATGTCAATGGATACAGAATCCCACACCTCACTGGGAATTTTTTTTGAGTATCATGGGTTGAGTTCTGACTTTCAACGATTTATCTGCAACATTACACTCCACAAAATCTCGCACCCTTCTCTCGATAGATAAATCCATCCCTGGCCACCAATACACTCCCCTAAGTCTTTCTTTAGTTTTGCAGATCCCATGATGACCACTGTGAGCAAGATCCATAATACGTTCACGCAAATTGCACGGCGGGATCAACCTTTCCCCTCTTAATACGATTCCATTCTGAATGGACAATTCATGCCAAATCTTACCAAAACCATCACCTATACTCTCACTTTTATCTAAAACCTTACCAACAGAAAGTAAATCTCTCACACGGGAAAGTTCAACATCATCATCCACTCCTTGTCTCCATTCTCCTTGAATTACAATTTGCATCCATAAATGTTTCCCCAACAAACAGAATACCACAGGAAGGTTCGAATTGTCCAAGATTTGAGAAAGATCAATGACATAGTGGTGAAATGCTGCCCAGTGGTGCCAAATCCAGCTGTGATTATGTTCCAGGTTCCATGTGATGCAGAGTGGTTCACAGTAATTGATCTGTCCCAAGCGTTCTTTTCTGTGCCTCTTCATGATGACAGTCAATTTCTCTTCAGTTTCAAATTCTTGGACAAGGTTTACAATTGGTGTCAAATTCCTTAAGGGTTTTCGGAATCACCTTCTATATTCAATCAAATACTGAAGAAGGATTTGGAGTCATTGGAATTGCCTCTTCAATCGACTCTAGTGCAGTACATTGATGATCTGTTGATCACATCCAAAATGAGGGTTGAGTGCAAGTATGATTCGATTGCCTTACTGAATCACCTGGGAAAGAACGGACACAAGGTGTCCCCAAAGAAGTTGCAATATTGCCAGAAAGAGGCGAAGTACTTGGATCATCAAATTGAGAAAGGGTCGAGGAAGTTATCCAGGGAAAGAGTGACTGCACTGTTACAGATGAATCCCCCAACGACACGGAGAGATGTTAGGATGTTTCTGGGAATGGTGGGCTACTGCCGTCAGTGGATCCCGAATTTGTCAGTCATCTCCAAGCCATTGGTGAGACTGACGGTTAAGGAAGGGCCAGATGTCATAGTGCTGACAGAGAAGGAAATGAAGGCGTTTACTGAGCTAAGGGAGAGCATGTGCAGGTCTCCAGCTTTAGGTATGCCTGATTACACAAAGCCTTTTGTTCTGTTTTGTCATGAACATGATGCATGTTCTTTGTCTGTCCTGACACAGGTCCATGGAGGTGTAAACCGACCAGTAGCATATTTTTTAGCTACTTTGGACCCAGTTGCAGCAGCCTTACCGGGTTGTCTGCGTGCAGTAGCAGCAGTTGGTCAAAGCCTCACACAATGTGAAGGCATAGTGATGGGACATCCTCTAACAGTTATGTCCCTCACTCAGTTGAGATCCTGTTAACCCGTACAAAAAACAGCATATGACAAATGTAAGATTGATAAAATATGAAACAATTATATTTGGGTCACCAAATGTAACATTGAAAAGATGTACAGTGTTGAAATGAAAACACAGAGGTTGAAGATGTTGAAGATGTAGAACATGATTGTCTTGAGGTCACAGAAATGTGCACCAAACCGATGCCTGAAATTAAATATACCCAATTGGAAGAAAATGACCAAATTATCTTTGTCGATGGCTCCTGTTTAAGAGACTCAGTAGGAGTGTTGAGAGACGGATACTCTGTATGTGCGATCTCTGGTATCCTGGAAGCGTCTTGGCTCGAGAGAGTATATTCTGCTGAAGTGGCTGAATTGGTTGCTCTTACTAGAGCTTGCCACGCCGCTGCCCAGTTGAGAGTGACTATCTATACTGATAGCAGATACGGATTCGGCATTGTCCATGATTTTGGCCAACTATGGTCACAGAGGGGTTTCTTGACCTCTTCTGGTTCTGAAGTGAAAAATGGTGAGAGAATTAAGGAGTTGTTGCACGCAATTCGGTTACCTCATGAAATTGCGTGGAGAAATGTAGTGCTCACTTGAAATCACAAGACTTTGTTTCAATGGGAAATGGATATGCGGATCAAGTCGCAAGGTTTAGCACATTGAACTGTGTATCGTTTAAGGATGAGTGGGAATTGTTACCTGAAACAGAAAATGAGACATGCACAGGTTACGCCTTAAGGGTGATTGACACATTAGAAAAATTGAGATTGTTGCAGGGACGTGCCAGCAAAGATGAGAAGGGTTCTTGGGTCAAGATGCAATGTGTACAAAGGCCAGATGACTTATGGGTCTCAGATGAAGGGAAAATGGTCTTGCCGAACAGTCTCCTGTCACAGTTTGCAAGGTTTAAACATGGTCAAGCACATATTGGGAGGGATGCCATGATCAGGTTGCTCAAAATTGACTGGTTTAATCAGAAGTTTAGACAAGCTGCAGAAGTGATCTGCCATAGGTGCATCATCTGCCAGCAGATGAATGCGGGGAAAGGGACAGTGGTGAACTTGAGCTACATTGGGAGAGCAGGAGGTCCATTTAGCAGAATGCAATTGGATTTTATTGAACTGCCTGTGTGTGGAGGTCTAAGATATGTGTTTGTGATTGTGTGAATCTTTAGTCACTGGATTGAAGCATACCCACACTTAGGAATGACAGTCTCACAGTAGCGAAGCTGCTGCTTAGGGAATTGATACCATGTTTCGGGTTTCCGATCTCTTTAGAATCAGATAGGGGAAGTCACTTCAACAATGAGGTGGTTAAGCAATTGTGTGCAGCATTGAACATTGAGCAGAATTTGCATTGTAGTTACCGCCCTGAAGCATCAGGACTAGTGGAGCAGATGAATGGTACCCTGAAGTCGAGAATGGCAAAAATGTGTGCAGCCACAAATTTGAAATGGCCCGATGCATTGCTTTAGGTGCTAATGTCAATGAGAAATACACCTAACAAGAAAACTGGACTGTTGCCTCATGAGATTCTCATGGGCCGAGCTATGAGACTGCCCGCAGTGCCTGCGAATGCTCTTGTGAATATCACGGATGATATGGTGTTGGATTACTGCAAGGGTCTGGCTGATGTGGTCTGCTCTTTTTCTCACCAGGTGGAAGCTACCACCCTGCCACCGATAAACGATCCAGGACACAACCTGAAAGCTGGTGACTGGGTTGTCATCAAGAAACATGTAAGGAAGTCGTGTTTGGAGCCACGTTGGAAGGGGCCCTATCAAGTGATACTAACGACTACTACTGCTGTGTAGTGTGCGGGAATTCCAAATTGGATCCATGCCAGTCACACGAAAAAGGTGAGGTGTCCAACCAATGAGGAAGTTGAGTTGTTGAAAGTACCAACAACAGAGAAGGAAGTCTCAGGGCCAGAGAGTGATCGAAGGGGAACTGAGACAGAAGGAGAGGCCGTTGAGGACGGCTTGGTCACTCCAGTAGGAGACGAAGGAGAAGAGGCCCAGAGTGGTGACGGTGAGCCTATCTCAAATGAGGCACCAGGAGAGCCAAATAAGAGGGAGATTCTCCCAGAAGCAGACGAATATGGATATGAGCTAGAGCCCCTGACAGACCCAGAAGGCGAAGGAGTTGAGGCAGAAGAGAGTCAGAGTGTCCACACTCCTCCTGAGCAAATTGCAGGTCCATCAAGAGAAAACACCATAGAGTCAGAGGAGGGCGAAGAGTTGCCACAGGAAAGATCAAAGGCCAGAGAGACACTGAAAGGAGATGAATGGCCAGAATTGCAAGTGAAAAAGGGAAAGGTGGTTGTCAAAAATGCAATAGAGGAAGAGGTTGATGCAACAAGGAGAGAAGACCTAAGTGAAGGAGACTTGCAAAGTGATAGCAAGTTGAAAAGAAAGAGAGTGGCAAACAGAAGGTACGCAGGTCCTGAATGAGTGTATGTAATGTCAGCTGAATGGCAACTAGAGTTCTTGGCGTTTTGCTTTGATCGAGAGATCCCAGGTCAGTACTTTGGTACCTGAGTCTGGCCAAAGAGACTGAATTGGCATAAGAATTGAATTAAAAAGAAAAGAAATTTGAGAAAAGAGACTGATAATTTACTGGATGAGACATTGATAACCTGAATTGACTTTTGAAAACTGATTTGACAAGCTGTTAACCTGAATTGACAAGGATCCTGGGAGAGAAAGTGAAAGCTGCAAATACTTGCTTGTTTTGACTTTGCTGCGAGAAAAAAAAGGAAAAGAAGAAAATTCATTCTAACTGTCCTCTGTTGTTGTTTGAATTAACCTTCCTTCACTTTCTGATTCTTTACAGATCATGGATAACACTAGGGAGGATAATAGAGGGAGTAGGCGTTGTAAACATTTGGGTGTTGGTTTGGGTGTCGTGTGTGTGATATTCATCAAAGGTGTGGTTGTGGGTATGCCACTAATGCTGCAATTCCTGAGACTACCACTGCACTAAAAGCTTGGGAGAGGTTCGAGCAGGATACGAGATACTTGCATGAGGGAACTAACGCAAAAGGGGAACTATCCACTAACGTTTTCTATCGCTTGCTGAGTGAGTATGTTGACACAATGGATGCGAAAGATTGTTATGTGTGTACACAGATTCCTGTTTTGATACAAGAGGGGGTTACCTAGCATAGTCTGCCAATAAAATTTGGGATAAGTTGTAGTCTGTTACTAACAAGATTTTATAACCAGGAAGAGATTCAGTATTTTTACTCGAACCATGATCTTGTGTTTTCTTATGTGCCTATCATAGAGGATTTGAGTAGTGTAGCTAAGTACTATAGCATAAAGTTAGTTAAACGATTCTTTGAGGCGACATTAACAATTAGTATATCTTACGCACACCACAATAATTTGCCATGTTTGCTTACACATGTAGAGAAAAGCTTTTTAGATCACACGGAAGATAGAAGAAGAGCATTGAAGGGTAAATTAGAGAAGGGATTGCAGCAACGGGTTTTTGCTAATAGTGAGGGTTACAGTGCAATTAGAGAACAGGGGAAGTTAGCTTTAGATGCATTACACGTAGGTAAGCTTTACATATCTAGGCCGAAGTCATATTATGACAATGTGTTTGTGGGAATGAGTGAATGTAAGCAAGTGTTTTTGTTTCAGAGTAAATGGGCGCTCATGTTAAATGGACAGGATCCGGTGATCCCTGGGATCTATTATATATGTGGACTTAATGCTTATTACCGTCTTCCAAAGGGATGGTATGGGACATGCTATTTGGGGATAGTTTTCACAAAGATATATCAACTTGAAGATTCCGAAATTGTCTGAATTACAGAAACTGCTGCTGTAGTAGGAGACATATTTGGGGTGATAATTCCTTCAGTGGGAGTTATCTTAAACTCCATAAAGATTCTAAAGTTGTCTACTATTGTAGATAACATGCTGACAAACTTTTTTCAGGAGCTATACTCCTGATGGATACTGAACTTGCTGTGGATAGGGCTATGACTCTTCAAAACAGGCTTGCTTTAGACATTCTTTTAGCGAAAAATGGCGGAATTTGTAGGATGCTTATTGAGCATCATTGCTGTGCTTACAAACCAGATAATAGCAATGAGATTAGAAGTATGCTTACTTACTTAACTAGGGATAGTATAGACTTGAAGGAGTTGAAAGAACCAGGTGTTTGGGAAAAGGTTGGGAAAGGAATTGCTTCAGTGGGAAATTGGTTTAGTAGTATTTGGCATGGGATATTGTCTAAAATAATACAGGGAATATTGATTGTTATAGCTTGCTTATTCAGATTGTGGGTGGCATGTAAAATTAGTAAAAGAATAAAATTGAAGATGGCGAAAAATAATAAGAGGAGGGAAGAAAGACAAAGGGAAAAATTATTTAAGGCAAAATCAAAGGGGGAACGATTAAGAAAAGAAATTGAAATGAGGGAATTTTAAGATGTAAAATTCATGGGGAAGGTTTTGTGTGATGACAAGAGTCATCAGAGGAGGGATTGTTGGAGTGTGTCTTTTAAAATTAATATTAACATGAAAGGCTTGCAATATATTGTGTAATGAAGCTGCTTAGAAAATGTGTTAATGTAGAAAATAATGCACACGTTTGAAATGTGCCCACGGAGAGTAGCTACCAATGTGTACGAAGAATAATAAAACTTATTAATGATGAATTAATTACGTACTAATGTTTTGAATTTGTATTAGCATATCATAATTAGAGTCATGTATTAGGGTTTTACTAAATTAATCATTAGGCCTTAGTCTAGCGAGGGTCTGGGCCTAGCTGCCTGGTCTCATATTAAACTGTGTTTTTCTAATGTGCAATGTGCTGTTCTCCTGAAGGACATGAAACTGTACTTTTGTAGCCGTAGTAAATTCTTTCTCATGGGACCCGACTTGCTCAAGGAGACATTCTTGCTGAATGCAACAGTGTAATTCGTAACAGGTGCAAGGCTGCCTGGAGTAGGAGAAAACAATGGAACTACTGACTGGAGCTTAAAGTGTAACTTTTCTTACCTGACATTCCAACTGATGAAGATGTCAATAACGTGAGCCAATCAACGACATGAGAACTGCGTTTTGTGGAAAATTCTGGTGAGGTGCGTGGAGAATTATTAGACAAAGATATTGATGCACCAAATATTATCCAATGGGGAATTAAGGGCTAGTTTGACAGTTTTGATTTAACCGCATGACCTGAGGAGAAATCAGCCATTACTCGGACATTCCACTCCAAGCCATACTTTGCCATTACTCTTTTGAGACTTTACGGTTTATTCTTTCTGATACTTTAACCATCCTCTATCTAATCCTTACCCTATACTTACATCTCCTCCATATGAGGGAAGAGCCTTATTCTTTAGCTATGCCATACTGAGACTTTGTCCTGTCCTATCTATGCTGATGTTGAATCGACTGATGTCCTGAGGACGAAGACTGACGCTGTTTGCTGATTCGTTGGATGGATAACTATCTGATGCAAAATTGTAATTGTCTGTTTGTATTTCTCTCTAGGTACCAACTGCTCTTTTTGATAGAGGCCATAGTTAGATGTTTTCCAAATTTGGGTTTGTTAAATTGTATTGCATGAAGCCCAACATTCTAATGCTAATCAGAGGTTAGTTAGGGTGTTCACAAATAATTTGACGCAAATAGACAAACGACTGAGTTCTTGCTTTGTTGAATCTTGCACTACTGAGACTTTGCAAAGCTGTTCCTTATTAATGATGTATCGATATTGAATGAATATTCTCTATGCATTGATTAATTGTGCTCTAATTACTATATCCGATGAGTTCTTAATGAGATTGATTGCTAATGAGATTATTCATGACTGAAAGGTCATGGTGCGTTCGATTTATTGGTTCTTATTGAATATTATCGATTAGTTAAATGATTAGTTATTGTGAATATTGATTGAGTTATTGATATATTGATCTGTGATGCCAAAAAGACATTTCGTGCTGGGAAGTCCCCGAACGTGGTCAAAAGGTCCATCAGCCTAGGCGTGTCTCCTTGTAAGTTTACTTATCAAGATCCTGATGCGCTAACAACGGCGAATTCGAATAACAGTATTTTTTATTGAAAGACAAAAAAATCAAGAAGAAGCTTACTACTTTGATAAGTGCCACAGCTGCCTGCTGTTTTGTGTGTCTTACCTAAAAAATGTTTACACATCTAAAGTTGTACGAAACTAGGGGAATCGAAATATGTCTTGCTCAGGTCCCCAAAAATCTTGAAGATGGCACTGCATCAAATGGCAATTTGGAACTGTTTTGATTTTTTCAGCAACGTGGTACTCCCTACCCTTTTGTATGAATTAAGTGCTGTAGCCCATAACTGTCCTAATTGCCAGATGTTTCCACGACATCTCAGTTGCTCTTTTGCCTTATTCCTGATGTGGGGACTGGTTGTCATTCTGAGACTATATAACTCTGTGTTTTCATCGTTTTATGTTTTTTTAAGAGCATTGGATGGTTCTCTCTGTACATTCAAATTAGTGCATTATCTGTTCTAGCACATCACATCATTCTGGACCCATTGTCACCATATTCCTCCTGCATTTCTTCTTCACAATTGATAATCCTATACTACACGTCTCTCCCAGCCCCTCTAGATCTCTACTTGGTTTAACACATTCCAGGATCATTGGCAGTTTTTCAGTTTCATTTCCGCAACAGTCCGGCATGCTCACTTTACTCTAGGGTTCTTGGGTCAACATGTCTGGAAGCAGGAATGTGGAACAGGGGTTCAGACTGTAAATTTACCTGTCCTCTTCATTGTACCATACTGTCCCCTCATTAGTGTTAAAAACACATCCTATTACATACAGGGCACACTTTCCCTGTTTGTGCCGCTGCACACCTTAAACAGGTGCACATTACACAAACAAGGAAAGTCTGCCCTATTATGTTGAATGTGCTGCCTTCAGGCCAGCTACATAGTCATTCTGCCTTGGGGGCTGCGCACTTAAGTGAAATATGGAGCAGCTTTGAAGCAGCTGCTCCATGTTTCACTGTGCAGGCGGTAACCCACCTGTACTTTAAAGAGGTGAGAGAGATCCTCCTGCAGGGGGGTGAAGTGAGTAACTGCCCTCGTCTGAAGGGGGTGTCTGGGGGTTACATAGGACCCACTTAAATCCCTTCCAGAGGGCTCCCTTCAAGGGGCACCTCCTGACAGCTTCTTTGCTATTGCGCCTATGCCCATAATATGGCACGAGCGCAGAGGCAAAGGGATTCCCTCAT
Organism: Pleurodeles waltl; assembly: GCF_031143425.1. Lineage (NCBI taxonomy): Eukaryota > Metazoa > Chordata > Amphibia > Caudata > Salamandridae > Pleurodeles > Pleurodeles waltl. The sequence continues at coordinate 414,220,840 of NC_090447.1, forward strand.
TTGTATCAGCCACGCCCCCATGGAAATGAGGCAATGGCCTTTGGTGATAGCGCTGGTGTTACATGTGCACCAGTGCTATCTGTATTACAGAAGGGGCCGCACAAGCATCTGGGGTCATTCTGTAATACCAAAGTGCCTCCGGAGGTGCACAAATCAGGAGCAAATACCATTTGCACCCCCAGGGTACTTGTGTAAATCTAGACCATGTACTGGTTACCTCAATGTACATTAGTTTACAGTCTACGGATTTGGGAGCACCTAAAGGGCATAACACATTTGAGAATAATTAAAGTCCCAAAAGACAGAAGTTACTTTGTTGACCACAACCTCTTCAATTTATGGAGATTTTGTCAAGGGAATGAAGAACTAACATGAAATATGATGAAATGGTTGGCATTTAAACTGTAATTATGCTACACAGTAGGGCATATGAATCTAAGGGATATAATATTGACACATCAATCTGTATGCAAAAGCAACCTAACGTTGTTATCTCCATGTTATTCCTGCAAGAAGTGTAGAAGGAGGATAATCAGTGTTGGTCTTTCCAATGTAGGGTAGGACCGCATTGTCATTTTATATGCCTCTTGCACCAGGCCGTTGACGGTGTCCTTTATGGTCCCCAACATGATGAATGCCTCCATCCAACCTCCTGGGGCCATGTAGCCTCTCCTCTGGGATAAAGGGCGTCACAGGCAACAGCAATCGAATAACAGGTTAATGCGATACATGATTGCCTGCTGCCCAAAGTATCACAGATAAAGCATGCACAATCACCTTTTCTATTACTTAAAAATAGAAGGCACATCCTTCAAGGACTTTTGTTCACACATCGTGGGTGTATATAAGCCAAAACCAGCGCAGTGTCCCTCTTTTAATTATATTGACTTTTACAGGAGTTCTCAAGACATTGCACGCCCTATAATCAGATACACAGGCCCTCAAACAAGGAGTATTTCTATTGTACATCATTGGATATTCGAGTGCTGGTACTTTTACTATCAGGGAGAAGTGCTATTGTGCTTCCATACAAAATTAAACTGACAACAGAGAGACCTCAGCCCTGTTATGGTGATGTCAGAAGCACCTTTTGCGCAAGTTGCGTGGTTTAAAATAAAAAGGCAGTAAGAGTGAGAAGAGAGAAAGAGTCCGAGATGCAAGCTTGTAGACATTAGAGTCAATTCAAGGATGGAGTATTGCACTTATAAAATACACAATATAAAGTCTGAAAACAAAGGCAGCGAAGGCATTTAATTAATTTTAACTGGTGTCGATGATTGCCAAGAGTTCATTGAAATTCTGCACCTCGCTATGGCAGCTGACTATGAATATATTAATTCTTATGATATGTCCCTGATACTCTAACAACAATAATGTAGGGGCATCTACCCCGCCATTTCCATTCAGTTTTCATTAATAATGTAAACAACAGATGTAATTGCACTTAATCATACCTTATAAATATCTACAAGGCAGAACATGGGTTTCTGCAATTATGTCATTTATATACATTCGTGAGCAATTACTAAATGCGGTTCCTAATGGGGTTCGCTAATTAATATCTCTGATCTTGCGCCAAATGTGTTGTTTAATTGGTCAATTACCTACTTCATAATTTTCATGCTAGAAGGACAGGAAGAAAATATCGATATAGTAAAGATTATCTGAAGACAGACAAAATGGTACATTTCCTATATATGGACATGTATTATTAACAACCCTCTGTGTTCATATTTTTCAAATTTTTCCTATTTCTATCAGTTAGTACCTGTAAACTGATGACTGTCGATGCTGTATGGCACAGGGCATAGCAGTACATGCGTTCTCTGGTTATATCTACCCCTGTACTGGGAGGAATAACGAAAGTGAGCTACAGTTAACATCTTTCCCCATTTGCTCTTTGGCTTCTTTGGTCACTCCATGCCTTAAGGATACCACTTACTACCAAACCTTTCTTAAGAAAGAAAGGGCCAGATGTATCATCTAACCCTTTTGCGATTTGGTAATAGCGATTTTTAAGAAATCACTATTTCTGAGTCGCAAAATGGGATGTATCATATTTGCGATTTGGTAATAGCGATTTCTTAAAAATCGCAAATGCTATTACCGAATCGCAAATTGCGATACAGACCCCATTCACACCTATGGGCCTTGAGGCCCATAATTGCAAATTTTTTGCATTTCCCAAATTGCGAATTCCTAATTGGAATTCGCAATTTAGGAAATGCAAAACCCCAGGGTGCTAGGGGCCTAAGGGCCCCTGTGCTGCACCCCAAAAAAATATTTTAGGACATGTAAGGCGCACACATGCCAAAGGGGCATATGTGCGTTACATGTCAGTTTTAAAAATGCATTTCTAATGCAGTTTTAAAATTTGCACATGGGTACCACCAAGTTTTACTTGGTGGTAATTGTGATTCCCTAATGCCCAATTCGCATTAAGGAGAAGCATCACACATGTGCTTAAGAAATCGCAAATAAGGATTCCTTATTTGCGATTTCTTATTTAGAGAATCACAATTTGCGATTCTCTAAACGGGCTCCCAATTTTAAGGAATTGCCATCTTAGCGATTCCTTAAAATTGCGTTGCCAATGCCTTTCATACATACAGAAGGGCACTTTTCATTCACAAACGGGCATTCACACGGTTTGCGAATGGAAAAAGGCTTGATACATCTGTCCCAAAATGTGTATTCCCTCTGATAAAGAAAAGCTGGACGTCTGGGCTCATAGCTTCCAAGCAATATTTATTTGGGTAGGGACCAAATTTGCATAGTTTTATCCTCATCCCGTTTGAAAAGTTTGAAAAGTTCTCAGAAAAATTATGGATTTTATGCATGCTGGCTACGACATAAGAGTCTCAAATTTTGAGATTCTGGCTAACACAACATCTCCATTTTCACAATTTTTTCAAGAGTATAAATTACTTAATGCAAGTTTCCTTTGAAAATTCAGCCACTTACGAGGGAAATATAAAGGATTAAGGCACTTACCTACAGACATCACAGTATGCTCATGTTTGAACATCGGGTATGTGCAAGTCATACAAAGGAACATTGTTAACGCAGCACACGGGCCAGACTTGGGGCCTCATTTTCAAGTGGCCTGCGCCACTGATGCATCACTTTTTTGAAGGCTGCACGGCCATATTGATAAGGCCACACAAAGCCATCTTGCATGGCTTTCCATGGCCTTGTAAATATGGCCACCTCTCATGCATTGCGCTGCGTGAAAGGGGTGTTTCATGGGTGTTGCTGTGGGCGTTCCAACCCGACACCAGTGGAATCTGATGCAGTCACAGATTTACAAGGTTTCGTAAGCCTAGGACTGCATGGGTTTCCTACGCCACCCTAGGGGTGGAGTAAGGGTGGTGCAACAGGTAGAAATAATATTATACCAGTGAAAATAGTTTTAGGGGCCTAACACTGTATTGACATGTTTATTATTACCTTTATATGTATTCTACATTTAAATACTATGCACCCTCGCTTATGGGCAATAAGGCCTTCTTTGGGGCACCTTATTAATATTTAAAAAAAGGTTCAAACCTGTCAGAAGGGATTTATTTTGACCGGTCAACATGCAGGTTTTAATCTGCTCCAGTCAGGCGTCAATGGTAGACCCAAAGAATTGTTTGTACTGCCACAGTGGTGGAAGGCACGATAGGAGCTGCAGTCTGCTAGTAGCATTTGACTTGCAGGCCCTAGGTACGCCTTGTACTCTATATCGGGGATTTATGGGTAAGTTAAATATGGCAATTAGGGTTATTCCATATCAACCAAATGAACAGAAGGAGCACTGGTTGGCAGTAAAGTGCACAGAATTCTACAGCCAGCAAACGTAGCAAGGTCTGAAATCTGTGTTACCCTACACTAAAGGTGTTCAAATCCGACATTAGTAAAATTAAACACCCTACCCTATGTGACTGATTAACTATTGTAACCCTTAACTGCTTGACTTTCTTACTCAGGCAAACTCTTCTAACCAAAAAGTGCATGTCTCTGAGTTCAGATGTGACTCCCATGGACGCTCACTCAGGCAACAACCACAATCTTTGTCAGGGTAAATCATAAAGGTCACTTAACATGTGCTTTACCTTCTGGTAGCTTGGCACAAAGCAGTCAGGCTTAACTCAAAGGCAATGCGTAAATTATTTATGCAGCACTCAAACAATATTAAAGTGAAAGCACAATACAAGAAAAACCCTTGAAAAAAAAAGTAAACTTTAATTAATAAAATGATACCCGAATGGCAACAATCTAATCTATAGAACCAGAGAGATTAATTTTTTTAAGTTTTTTTAATTGAAAATAGTGCCTAAAAACACAAAGCAACACTCGCGGTCATCTGGTTACACTAAACACAAGTTTAAACAGACCCATATGGAGCGGGGCCTTGCGAGTTCATATGGAGAATTACCTTCTGGGACCGGCACATTTGAGAAGGTCACATGGAGCACATTGAGTGTCACAGATATTATTCCTGTAACATGAAGAGTAGGCCTGGCACAGTAGACTGTTAATACTGTAGTGCAAAGAGCTGGTTTGGTGCTATAGAAGGTCGTTACTGTAAGTTTGCATTGACAGTCACCATGGGCTCTCATTGCTGTGGTGTGGAGTGCAGCTGTTACTTTGCTGTGAGTCACTGGCGGTCACTGTGTATGAAGAGCAGGTCTCACCAGAGTGAAGCATTGGCAGTCTACACATGCAGCAGAATCCCGGTATCAACAGGCCAGCTCACATTCACAAGGTCCCCAAACTTCAGGATTTTCACCTTTCTTTGCAGAGGAGTACACTTGAATGCCAGCAAAAGGTCCAGAGCCTGGGGAGGCCCCACTTTGGGATCAGGGAGTCACTCTAGCAGAAGCCAACAGAGCTCAGCCAGGTCCATTTGTAGGTCCAGGCAGATTTATTTTCAGCAGATAAGAGGAGTAGTTGCATGGAGGCCTCTGAAGCTTGTCCTTGTACCTCACACAGGAGGTTGGCAAACTGACCCTTGGAGTCACGCTAGTGACCCTAGGATGAAGGTAACCAGGTCCAATCTTTTTTCTCAGGCAGTCCTTTAAGTTGCGGGGTAATCCTCTGGCAGCAGGTCAGCCTTCTTCTATAACTTCCAGAGGCCAAAAATTGTTCTGAATAGCAACTCTGAAGGTCCAATAGTAGGCCAGGCAAAAAGGTTTATTTTCCTAGGGCAAAATGATAGTATAATGAGTGCTGCAGGACTACTAGTAGTCTTTAATTTATAGGTTCTGGGTACATGTAATACCATATCCCAGAGTCTCACGAGTACATTAAGTGTGGCAATTAGGTGCAAGACAATTTTATCATGTTTGAAGGAGAGAGCACAAAGACTTTAGCACTGATTAGCATTAGCAAGGAAGAAGGTTCCGGTCTTCAGAAGAAACTACTCACAGTAAGTAGATGCTCTGAACTTAGGCTCTTTAAGGGTCCAAGGTGGCTTAACCAGACTACAGGATTCTCAATGTGAAGCGCTGGTTCAAGGGTGGAGCGGGTTTAAATTGTCTGTGTCTTTTGTCTGTGATGATTTATTTAGAATGTTCAGGATTACTGACTATTTTTACCATCTGGTGATGAGTCATTTAGGACCACGTGGTTGATTGTTGTTGTCAACTTACGATGAGTCATTCAGGATGTGGTGACAGATGGTTTGTGTTTACTTCATTATGATGAGTCATTTTGGAATGCTCATGGGGGAGCTCATTGTGCCGGCTTCTATCATAAGTCATCAGCATGCTGTGAAACCGATCTAGCGGGTGCACTTTAATCACTAAACTAAGAACAAACAAGTCCAAGCATAATTATGTTCTGGAAAACAAACTCTAAGTGTCAAACAGAGTTCAAACTGGGTGCCATGTGAGACTGTATTCTGGTTATTACTGCACACCATTAGCTTGCGAGAAAATGTTCAAGCATGATTCCTGACAGAATTGCCTTGAGCCCAATGTGCCTGTGTCCCAAAATATTCCAGACACACACAAACAGTCCGATTTTAGTTCAATTGGTTTCTGAAGTGTAAAGACTGTTCAATCAACAAAGTTTCAAACTGCTTTAACCCATTCTGCAGGCTAGCGTCACTTTCTGTGATCAGGAAGGTTAAAAAAGCAATGCACACTGCAGCAGACTTTCAAAGGCAAGTGCTGACAGGCAGAACCAGCAGAGTCTGTAAACTAGAGGCATGAAGGTTAAGTAGCTGGACAGCCTCCTTTCAAGAATCGGCCAGTAAATCCAAGATAGGTCAAGCAGAGCTCTGCAGTGGGTGTGGTTATTTATAGCCCTGCTGGGAGAGTTTTGTACACACATGGCTTCGAGTGCAGCTGCCAGGAAGCAATGTTGGGAGTTGCTCATTAATGTGTAGACAACTGTGGCAGGCAACGTGTGCCGGCTCGAGGGAAGACATGTTCCCAGGAATTCAACAAGCATTGAAAGGTGTAAGCCCCCCAAATTCTACAAGCATTGATCAGTGCAAAATAATTTCCACACAAGTATTACAAACAGTGACTATTACAGGGTAATGTGACAACAACTATTGGTCCATACAAGTATTGGCCAAACAAAACAAGTATTTGTCAATACAAGAATCTGTGAAGGCATTGGTATTGCGAGGGCTGAATCAAGATATGGTTGACTAAGGAGTCATGGTCATCCGCCGCTTCCCCGTTCCGCCCGCCAGGGCGGCGGCCGTCACTATACCGCCGGCGGTATTTTGACCCGGCTTACCGCCGTGGATTTCCTGCGGTAGGAACCACCATGAAATCCATGGCGGTAAGCACTATCAGTGCCAGGGAATTCCTTCCCTGGCACTGACAGGGGTCTCCCCCACCCCCCACCCCGACTCCCTCCCCTACACCCCACACCACCCCTGCCACCCCCCAAAGGTGGCAGGAACCCCCTCCCCACCCCGACCCCCAACATCACAAAACTCACACACACACGACACACACGTAGACACCACCAACACACACATGCACACACACCGACATACATGCCTACATCCACACACTCAGTCAGACACGCACACCCATATACAAACATACACGCACACATCCATACAGACATACACGCACTCATTCCCAAAACATGCAACACCCCCGCAAGCATACAGGCACTCACACACCCCCTCTACATACACACATGCACACCCCCATGCACCCACACAACACCCCCCCACCCCCCTCCCCTAACGGACGATTGACTTACCTGTTCGGTTGATCCTCCGGGAGGGGACGGGAGCCACGGGGGCAGCTCCTCCGACACCACACCGCCAACAGAACACCGCCGCACCGGATCACAGGACGTGATTCGGTGGGCGGTGTTCTGTTGGCGTGGCGGTGGAGGTGGAGCAACCTCCACTTCCCCGCCGCCCGCCAGTATGGCTGTTGGCGGCTCTCCGTCCGTAAAAGGACGGAGAGCAGCCAACAGTCATAATACGCCGAGCTACAAACCGCCACTCCTGGCGGTCTTCCACACGGCGGTCTTGTAAAAAGACCGCCGAGGTTGTAATGACCACCTTAGTTATGACATTCTCATGGCAGAAAAAAGATTGGCCACAAGAGTTTATTAGAAAACTCGTACATGGAGAAGATGTAATAATGCTCTCTTTCTTGGTCCTTGTTTCTGAAAAGGTTAAGCAAGCATATGCCACAGAATTGGCTCTTGCACATGTCCAGGCACTAAACAGCACACACGTAGGCTAGGATAAGAATTTGCTTTATCACGTTATACCCATAAGGTCCAGCCTGCAAGTATAACCACAATACTCAATTAACCATGAAGTGAAAGCACCTGTGTGGGAGATTCTCTCAAAATTAGAATACCAGGGAGTAATGGAACCCTGCGTATCTCTGATGAGTAACACTTCCTGATCATTCCTACAGCATAGTTTTAGAATACAGACATTTAAACAGTCATACAAGAACATTTGCAATTCAAAACCCACTCAGTATAGCTCTAAGGCACAATATTGTCTGTAAGAAATACAAAACAACTCCATTATTATATATGATATTTCCAAAGGGTTTTTCTGCAAAATATAGCACCTGAAAGCAGCGAGTTAACTTCCTTTTCCACGTATTTTGGTCAGCTCCCTTAGGCGTATGAGAACAGTCTTGGGATATTGTAGCCCAAATAACATCAATATTACATTATATTGATCCAGAAGCATTGTCCTACATTTTTGGTACATATCTCACAGATGATGACTTATACACACATTTATCCAGAGTAGATCGCATTGTTTTGGGATTTGCTGAACATGGCTAAAAAATAAATTTCAAGTAAATGAAAATTGCTTTTATCATTGTCCTATTTTTAGAGTATGAGTTATAAGATCAGGGAAAGAGCTTGGCATCACATTTCCTGGGGAAATGTGCTCTATTACTACGACCAAAAAACATAAACAAAATTGCAATCCTTGTTAGGATTCTTTAATCTTGGCAGAACATACATGCCAGATTGTTCACAACATATATACTATTTAATTTGTCCAGACATTTCTGGTTCACATTGGACATCAGAGCATACACAAATTCTCCTATCACTACAAAATGACATGTTTGCATCCAAACACTTACACATGCATATCAACAAAACAAATTTGGTCATCATGGGTGCCATTAGCTTCACATATGTCACATTTAATGAGGGTGGCACCATCCTGACCCCGAAAGTCTTACATACTAGATGGATACTAATGACCACATCCCTGACGGCTACTGATGTAATCTAGATGCCTGATTTGGAGTTTGGCAGAGGGGTTACTCGTCACAAACATGACGGATGGCTCATCTCCCGTATTACAAGTTCCATAGGCTTTAATGGAATTGCAATACGGAGGACAGGATATCTGTCACATTTGTGACAGAGTAACCCCCGCCGCCAAACTCTAAACGATGAACTATGGGCCTGATTGTGACTTCGGCAGAGGGGTTTATTCCGTCCCAAATGTGATGGATATCCCGCCAAATTACAAGTCCATTATATCCTATGGAACTCGTAAATCCTTCACATTTGGGATGGAGTAATCCATCCACCAACGTCGTAATCAGGCCCTATGTCTTTAACCCTACTCTACAAATGCAAACATTCTTCCAGTATGTACAAAAATACCTTATGCCTTCTAACCTATTGCCTCTTGATCAGTATAAGCATGTCATATATACTGATGATTCAGCACAGCCTGCAATCAAAACCAAACATCAGAATTCCATGGCTTGCTCCATATAACATGGTGAAATGAAGGATAGAAAATTCCATCCTCAAAAAACACTTACATAGTCCCTGGGGTAGTGTACTGCTCAACTGGCTAAATTGAAAGCCTTGATACTGGCACTAGAAAATACAGATCCAGAATTCCCAACTTTTATAGTATGTGATTCATATTAATGTGTCTAGTCCTTAAATGAAAACTTACATAACTGGCACCTGAATAGATTCAGAGACATTTAAAGCAAACACTATAAAGCAGTGGTTCCCAACCTGTGGTCTGGGGACCCTTGGGAGTCCAAGAATCCTCCTCAGGGGATCCGCGAATACTTTGAAAATGAGATAATATTAACAGATTAGGTCCACAGCTTTTAGCAATGACTCAGTGGGTTCCAGTAATGATAATGTGTGGGTCCACAGAAGTCAAAAGGTTGGGAACCACTGCTGTAAAGCATAAATTGTGTTGGGGAAAGGTGGCACAACTAAAAGGCAGTTTGCCACAGGCTCATGTAATTCATACATTGAGTCATTGGCATGCTGAAATACACATTGTTGGGTATATACTGGCTGATGAAGCAGCCAAATCTGTGGCACAAATCTGCGGCACAAACTGCAGCGGAAACTGCAATTACTAGTTCTCATATGAGCTTAGATGAAAATATAATGGTTGTTGTCAATGCTTCCAGCAACAGCACCCCGTTGCCTAAAAAATATCCTGAAAAATATTCCTGCCACTTAAATGCCCAAAACATTCCTTTTGCTACCATCCATGGGATGGAAGATTATGTGATACCCAATGAAGACTGCAGGCTAGAACTAATTATAACTGCAATAGATACACTAAAGGGTGTAGCATCTGTCTATGCTGGTGTGGCAGCCACAATTTTGTTACTGCAGAAGCACTATTGGTGGTAAGGTCAATAAAAACAAGCCAAACAAAATGTCCTTATTTGAGACATTTGCCAACAAATTAAAAGTTCCACCATTGCAACCCCACCACAGAGACCCCCCTCTTGATTTCAAACAAACCACTCCAATATGTTTACCTAGACCATTGTGGTCCCCTGAATTTGGATGGTGTATTTGAAATAATTGTACTTGCTGTAGATTCTTGCTCCAGATTACTGTTGGTGTAGCCACAGTGATAGGCTGATGCTCGCACTGTTTTTAAAGATTTTGTCCTGTTTTGCCTCTAAGGTATACAGGGAGACTATGGAAACATTGAATGCATCTGTGCATTATTCCTCTCCATATCTTCCTGAGGAAAGTTTGATTGCAGAGAAAAAGAACCAGGGCTTAAAACAATCTTTGACTACTAAAGTATTAGGTTCAGGTTGAAGTTGGATCTATCACTTCTATGGAGTCCAGAGAACATTACACAATTTACCAAGATGATCTTTGGATGGCCGGACCATTCTTTTTGGCATCCAGAAAGAGCATTCCAGGATTTGCCAGTTCTAAAGCAGTGGCAAAAGATAAGCTATTTGACATAGATTAAGGTTTTCCTGTCTTACAGGAACTACAAGCCATCCAGGATGAGCATGCTAACAAGCAATTTAAACGTTCTGCCACTGAAGGAGTGAAAGAGCAACCAGCACCTTCTGGTTGTATTCCAAAAGTTTGGGATCTTGTTTGAGAGACAATTTGCTGTAAAGAAAAGTCCCCCTTCATACTGTGCACCAGTGCCAGTCCTTGGTGTTCAAGGTACCAAACTGTGATTTTGCCACTGCTTGTTTGTTATAAAGACTAAGGACTTGTTTCAATTTATCCTGTAAAATTGCAACATGTGTCCCATTCTACACAGTAGGTCAGGAGGACTTCTGGATAGTTCCCTAACTCCCCTCACTACCCTTCAGGAAATACTTCTACAAATATAGAATAATACAAATATTGTTTCCATTTGGCAGGACGGTGGAGAATGAGCTTTTGTTGATTCCTGTTATCGTTGTAAATGCAAGGAATACATCAGATGTAAGTCTACAATTTTCTACTGATACTCAAAGCAACAGAGTTGTTTATGATGAGCCAACTTTGGATGTGTAGACTACCTCTGGTTATTTTGTCAACATTGATGATTTCTCTGCTAATTCATCTCACATTTCACTACGTGATGTGCGTGATTTTCTTCACTACTTGAAATGTGCTTATCCGGTCCTACCGTGGTCCTACTTGTGGATTGTCATTTTATTGCTTTTCCTGCTTCTGTGGATTTGATTTATGATCATTTTATTATTGCTTATAAATTGAATTAGCTGCCAGAATGCTCTACTGGAGAACTGGTACCTGAGGTGTTGAAATGTCATTCATCTTCCCACAAAGTGCGAAGAGACTTGTCCTTGAATAACACTTCTGCTTTTCCATTTTCTGAAGGAATTGTTTGAGATAAGATCCCATATTATATTTTTGGTCCTACAGAAACGTTGTAAATCCCTTATGTTTTTAAAGTAGCTATGGATGATGTGATAATACCGGTCTAATTTCTGATGAATCGGATGTAAAAACAGTAAATGTGATGCTCTCGGATCTTGAATATTATACTGAATTTGAAAGAGGCAGAGGACAGTTTTTAACTATGCACAAAAAAATTAGTATTCAGAAAATGTGCCTATTCCTCTGGGCATGATATCTCAGATCTGGTTTATAATTAGTATAAATTAACACCTACACAAGTGAGAAAACATATGCTGCCCCAGATAAAATTAATGTGTTTAATTTTTTTCCAACTGCCATTTAAGGCTATGAATATTGGAAAGAAACAACTGATTACAATCAGTTTGGAGAACAAAACATTGTCAAGTGCAGGGAGCATCATTTAAATCCTGTTTAATTCCAACACAGGTGATTGTTCTGAATGACACAGTGCAGCAAGCTACATATTTGGGTCTGGCAAAAATGAATGAAATGAATGTGCCCAGTATTACATCTATTGCACATTTTGAGAACGGGCAACACATTGTAAATTACATTGAAGAATAACTAAATGCCATGGTACAGAATGGTGCCAAGCAAGTGGTTATTGTGGATAGTGGACACAAATGGTTGTCGTGTACCTTTTTTAAACTCCTCACAAAGTTTTAAAGCAAGCAGATTAGAACCTTGTTAAATCCAGTCCTAACATTCTAGGGTTGCCACTACTTGGGGTGTTATGCCAGCAGTGGTTACAACATTTCACTTTGTCTGCAGTAAAGGAACACTACTCTTTCTTCTCTGGTGACATGGATTTACAATATTTCTTGTTGGGTCCTAGGTCATCACATTCTAAAAGGTTTCTCTATGTCATCTATCTATCTATATATCCATTAGCTAATTTGGAAACATTTTTAAATGGAAGCTGCTGCTCCTTTACGGCAAACTGATTAGGCTGATTTGGAGAAGGCAAAAACAGTTGGCTGTTGTTGATAATTAAATGTATTTGTTGTCCATTCATATTTCCACCTTGAATAATGTTATTTCATCAGAAAGTGACAGCATACAGAATGATGTCTTTTTTAAAAGTTGGGCAAAGTCAGCTCAGATCCATTATACAGATGAGCTGGACACTACAAATTTTAGAATCAAACTGTGTGCCCTTGCAGCATGTAAACCAATTGATTTGTTTTTGCCTTTTAATTAAATATGCCAACAACAAAAAATGGCAAAGAAAGATACTACTCATACAATGCTGAATATTGAAAGACCAGCGAAATTGTCTTTTACAGTAGCTGAAACACCATCAGCTGTATGGCTCCTTCATGGAGTTATTTCACTGCCAATTTTAATTTTAATGTTTCAGTTCACATCATGTTTGAAACATTTTCCAGTAGGTAGATATGAAGCTTTTGGGAACAGTTTTGTTCCTAAGGTGTGGAGATTACCCTTTGATCACAAATCTGTGAGTGGAGAAAAAGATGTCATTCTCAGCAGAAACCAATGCAAAACTTTTCTAAACCACTTCATGACTAGTAAACAGGTGGCATTGCATGGGTCGTGTAATGCCAATCTGGCGTGTTCCTTGAAGGGAGTACCAGTTTCTTTGATTCGCCTAATATTCCATTTACTTTTGAATGGACATTATTTATTGTTAAATGATCAAGGCTGTTGTGGAATGAGAGCAAGTGTCTCCTATGTGTTTTAGGTCTCTCAAATAGTGACCTGCTGCAATAACGTACTCTTTCCTCCAGTGCATGAGATTAGAGTAGTCAGCCTGTGGCCTTCCATTCCCTCCTTTAATGTTAATTTTAACAAGGTGAGCAGACCAAAGGCCCCATTGTTTCAGAAAAACATGTCACATCTGCTCATGAGACGTTTGAACGTCAAGTTGCATGGTCACCCTCTGAAAAACAATCGCTATTAACCACAAACTTTCTCTGATATTTGAGTGAACTTATGCGCTGCATGTTTATTGCTTCCAAAACCGCTGCTGTGGTACACTTTTTTAAAGCAGTTGGGTCTGGCTTTGTCAGCACGATCCAGACTGTTTCCAGAGTGATACCATCTTTTATACACTCCTAACTTTTGAGTGTATTTAGAGGCATACACCTGGTGTTATTCCTAATTGGTGGTATTCTGGTCTTATTTTTGCTGCTTCGCAATGGATGTCCCCCCTCAAGGCCAAATGGTGATAGAACTGCCACTCGTCCAGCTGTGTTGTGAGTGCAAGATACAGTACTTTTAATTGTATTTGTTGGAGTGACTCAATGAAAACTAGTCCCTGTCATTATGGCCAGTATGGTTCTATATTGTGCAGCCTGTGTTCCGCTGTCTTTGGTGGCCTTTTGAGTCTGCATTTTTCATCTGTCTTGTATCTCAAATGGTATAATCTATGGACATGGATCTGTAGATGTGCCCCTTGGGGTTCATTCCCGATGCTGTCCTATGAGACTGTCATTGCTTCAGGATGCTCTCCATGAGCCAATCTCTAATGTGGAAATGGATACTGCCGGCGGTAATCATCATTGGCCCCTGTTCACAATAGACATCAATGTTAACCAATAAGGAGTTGCACGACGGTTCCGCCCGCCCTCTACCTTTGACTACTAACGCCGGCCGAGTGAGGTCACTTCCACCTGTCCTCTGCATGCAGGACAGGCGGATGCCATTTTCTGAAGATTGTTATCATTGTAGTCAATGAAATGTGCGTCATATGTACTTATAGTGAACACCAGGGCAATTCCTACATGTCCACCTTGTACATTTGGTGGTAAATATCTGCCTTACAAATTAGTGCCCATACCAGTGCACTGCTTGAATAAGAGTAGTTGACAAAGATTGAAAATGTAATGATACAAATAACGTCTTGCTACTTAGACTACAACTGTGAAGCAGTATGACCATATAATAATATTAGATAGTATCAGACGTCCGTTTGCATATTGAGGCAACCAGAGCAGATTTCAAGCATTGATTGTCTGAAATCTATTAGAAAGCTTTATTTACTGTAATATTGTGTGTTCAAATCCTTCATGCTTTCTCACACTTGTGATGTTTGGCCTGTTTAGATACCAACCACTGCAAGGGGTGAGGAATGCACCCATGTACAGACCCCTAGTTGACTTGGCTACAATGGAGGAATTCCATATTATTCTCACCTATCGTCTGAACAGGGCGACAATCATTGAACTGTGTGCACAATTGGAGCCAGGTCTTATTCCTGCTCTTCGTAGTCCTATTGCAATACCTCATATGGTAAAAGTGCTGTCAGTGCTCTACTTCCTGGCCAGTGGATCATTTCAGGTGACAGTGGGCTTGGCTGCAGGTATGTCTGAGCCATGGTTTACTATAGCGCTGAAAAGAGTTCTGAATGCCTTGCTGAGACACATCCACAGCTATATCACACTCCCCCAAAGTGATGATTTGGCCACTGCTAGGGCTGCTTTCTATACAATGGGACATATTCCACATGTGATTGGGGCCATTGATGGGACCCATATTGCTTTGGTTCCTCCCAGGATAAATGAGTGGCTGTATAGAAATAGGAAAAGTTACCATTCCCTTAATGTGCATATGGCGTGCCTTGATCTTAAGTATATTTCTTATGTTATTGGCAAGTTTCCAGGATGTGTACATGATGCCTACGTGATGAGGAATAGCAGTGTCCCACAGTTGATGGCACAACTACGGAGAGAGAGAGTCTGGCTCATTGGTGAGTATGATGTTTTTATTCAATGTATGTCACAGTTTATATCCCCTTAAGTTGTCCTCTGTAGTATTGTACACATGTAATCTGAGATTTTCACTATTTACAGGAGACTCTGGCTACCCGAACCTATCCTGGCTGTTGACACCAGTGAGGAATCCGAGGATAGAGGCTAAGATTTGCTACAATGAGGCAGAAGAGTGATAGAAAGAACATTTGAGCTACTGAAAGCCAGGTTCAGGTGCCTATACATTTCTGGTGGATCCCTACTCCACTCCTCTGTAAAGGTCTGCCCGATAGTCATGGCCTGCTGCATGCTTCACAATATGGCCCTCAGAAGGCATGTGCCATTACTACCGGAGGAGGGGGAGACAATGTACCTGTGCCAGCAGAGGAAACCGAGGACAACGAGGAAGATGGGAAGGAGGATGATGTGGACAACAGGACAAATCTGATATACCAGTACTTCCAATGACAGTCAGGTATGACTGTATTTCTGTTAATACCACTATTTTAATGAAGAGCTGTGTGGCAGCTATAATGTACCAACCTCTAATGTGTGCATATTGAAACCTAACACTGTTCCATCAGTGGTTAGTGTTGTCAGTGGTATGACCATTGGACAAGAGCTTATTCTGCCTATGCTATTTATCAGCTGCTTTGCAGTTTCAAATACATGCCCACATCAAACTGTGTCTTCATTTCATACAGTACTAACCATTTGTTGTTGGGAACGCAATGTGAGTTTCAATCTGCTTATAGAACCGCTCTGTGATTTCATTTTCCCTGACAGTTTGGCCTGGACTAGGTGTTACAGAGTAAGGATTAGCTTACTGATAACATGGCATAGCAAAAACTGTGGTATCTTGTATAAGGCCCTAACAAAAGTTGGGGCTTGTTACTACTAGTGTTTGGAGTTAATAGCAGTGCATAATATTAAGTTGATGTGACCAGATGAATGTAGGCTGTTATGTTACAGGGGCTCATGTTGCTTTACTTCTCTTTACTTCTAATTTGAATGTCACTCAAGGTTTCCCTTCTTTCAGATGTTGGTGTGGTCACTACTGTATACTCATTAAATGCCTACAGACTGCTTTCACACAGTTTGGTGAATGGTGACTTGTGGCAAGCACTTACACTGGTAATGTGTACCACAAGCAGACAGTACATTGGATGGATTCACACTTTACATAACATTTACACAGGAAAATAAAGGTCAAGACATTGCATATTCATGAAATAAATGCACAAATCCTTCAGTTGTGTTTAAGTGTATTCATTTAAATTGCAAAAATGAAGGGATAGTGCAATAGAGTGGGGTGAGTGTGGATGAAATCTTCAGTGGAGTGGTCCAGTCAGTTTGTAGCACAGGTTTAGTATCCATAGGGCCATAGGAAAAAGGGGCAATGGCAGTCCAAAGTGAACAAGGTGTCTTAGTGGCACACAAGGCAGACATGTAGGAGAGGCTCACTTACTGGCAGTGGTTTTGGTCTTCTCTGGCTCGCAGGGAACATTTGCGGGGTAGTTCCTCTGCTACAGAGGTAGGGGTGCTGGTGGGCTGTGAGTCGTGTGGCAGGGCCTACAGTTCACTAGCCGCAGCAGATGTAGAGGGCTGGTCAGTACTCTGGCTAGTGGAAGGAGCCCACGGATGTGTTGAGGATTCATGCAAGATGGTGGCAATTTAACTGAGCAACCCTGCAATGGAGGCCATTTTGGCATTGTGGGCCTGCAACTGCTGCATGACCTTCTGGCGGTGTTCCCTCTGTAGCCTCTGGTTCTCCTGCAAGGTGGTGAGTACCTGGACCTTCCTCTCCTGGGATTTCTGGTATGCTCCCAGGACTTGTGACAATGCCTCCTAACCAGTCGGTACCCTGGGTTGGCCCACCCTTTGACAGACAGATGCCCTCCCACTGGCCCTGGCCCATGGTGCCTGTGTCCCCTGAACTGTGTGCCCACTTACACCAGGACCTTCTTTGTCATGCCTGGAAGGTGTTGTCTCTGGTCTCTGTGCAGATGGGATAACTGTAGATTGATGTGTTCTGGGGACCAAGGTTTGGGGATGTTGGGTGGCTGCTGTTGTAGTTGAGTCTGATGTGTGGGTGCTCTGGGGTGGGCTGGGTGATGCTTGTGGTGTCTGACTGACCAGAGGTTCCAGATGGGCCAGGGAGATCTTCCAGATCCAGACATCCAGAGTAGCTGTCATCACTGGGGCCTTCTTCTGGTGGAGGACTGGGTAGATGTTGTCACGCTTCGAACCGCTGCGGCTCCTGTGGCGGCCACGGCATTCTTTACATGCCGCGGCGTGTGTGCGAGCCGCGGGAGAAGCCGCGGCTTGCACACAGGCCGCGGGGGAAGCCGCGGCTTGCGCACAAGCCGCGGGAAACACCATAAGCCTGGTCAGGGGTTGCGGCACTCGCCGCGCCCCCTTCTTTCAGTTCTGCCGCAAAGGCAGACGCGCCAGGGCTTGAGACCCCGAGTGGGTTTCAGGCCTGACCGCGCATAGCGCATTTAGTGCACTTTACATTTCAGTCTACATTAGATAAACATCTGCTCACCACTTACCAATGTTTAAAGGCAAAAGCCGAATACTTGCACATGGTGGTGTTTTTATGCCTGCCTTTTCCCTTTCCCAGCATGCTGCCCACTTCCTCTCTTCCCAGCATGCATTGTTTCTATTTGTTTGGACGCGTGTACTTTATTCACTATGATATTCTTTTCCCCAATCCAAGATGGTGGTGTTTCTACTTCCTGTTTCCTACTTCCTGTCTAGAAGTAGGGGGAAGTATATAAGGGGAATTCAGCTGCTTGTTCATTGCATTGCAACACTCCTTTGGTGGTAGTTACGCTCCGGCTGGTTTCTTCTTGTGAATCCAGTATTTCCTGACCTGTCTTCGTCTCCAGTCTTCCTTTACCCTCGGATCTTCAGCTCTAACGCCTTGGTGTCCTCCTTCTGTTTCAGGGAGTTCCTGTTGGAAGTTTTTTACCCTATTGGGGTTTTTCCTCTGGGACTCCTTCTGGAGGGCACGGACTGTAGTGGCTACCGGAAGGGGTCGCCCCTACCTCGGCCAGAGCAGAACCTGCCGGAACCGGGGTCGTTCCCCAACCCTCATCAACTTCGACGGTAAGCCCATTGAAAACCGTGACAGATTGCAACGCCAAATGATCCAGTTGCAGTCCAGAACCATGGATAATCCAGTGGCAAATACGGAACCCACCAGTCAGACCCTGCTCATGACAATACAACAACAGGCTCAAGAACTCCAACAGCTACGTACTGAAAATACCGCCTATCGACAAGCCTTTGCATCCCGGACTACTGACGTCCCCTCAGTATCTGCCACTACACCTCGTTTCTCCGGGGAGCCTAACAAATTGAGAGAATTCCTGGATGCCTTGACGGTTTACTTTGCCTTTCGCCCTTCGCAATTTGTGCAAGACAAGACCAAGGTGGGGTATTTGATTGGCGCCTTATCAGGGCCGGCCTTGGCTTGGGCCACTCCGTTAGTGACAAGAAATTATCCCTGCCTGTCTAATTATTCCACCTTTGTCACTACCTTTAAACAGATGTTTGAGCGCCCTGGACTCGAGGCTTCAGCAGAAGAAGCTCTTTGCGACATCCAACAAGGGAATCAAGATGTATTACAATACATCACCCGCTTCAGACAATTAGCAGCAGAAACATCCTGGGTGGAACGTACCCTGGTAACACTGTTCCGCAGAGGCCTCAGAGAGGACATTAAGGACGAATTGGTGCACTCTGCTAGGATAGAGAACCTTAAAGGATTGATGGATCAGACTCTGACCATAGAATACCGCTTGAATATACAAAAAATGGAGAAAAGGAAGAGTCGTTTGCCATCACACTCAGTGACATCTTGAACCTTCTCTCATCGTACCGAGGAAGTCCGTCCTGAACCCAAGGGAGCCACCGAAGAAGAGCCAATGCAAATTGATACGGCTAGAGGACCTTTATCAGCTAGTGAGAGAGAGAACAGACGAAGAAAGGGAGTTTGCCTATATTGTGGTGCAGCTGGTCACCTAATTCGCACCTGCCCCATTCGTACAACCAAGCCTTTGGGAAACGCCAACTCCCGTCCTCAGTGAGAAGGGTAAGGACGGGATATCGTGAAATACCTTCCATTTGTTCTTCCAGGGAGGAAGGAACTGCTCTTTTTCTTTTACCAGTTATCCTTCATTTAACTGATGGTCGGGAAGAAAGAACCTTGGCTTTATTGGACTGCGGAGCCAGTGGCATCTATTTAGATGAAAACTGGGCCAAAGAACGACAGATAGCACAAATACCTAAGGAAGTACCAGAACAAGTACATACAGTGGATGGATCACTCTTGACCTCAGGACCCGTACAATATACCACCCCTACTTTCTGTCTGCAGTTTGGGAAACACCAACAAAATCTTTCATTTGATTTAATTTCATCACCACACCACGTCATGGTCCTGGGAATTCCATGGCTCACACGGCACAACCGTTACATCAACTGGGAAACAAGAACTATTTCTTTATCCTCTCACTTTTGCCAACACCACTGCTATCTCGCAGGGGATTATTGGTCCCCAAAAGGTCTCTTAGCAGCACCCCCTAAGGTGGGATGCTCTATTAACGTCCTACAGGGAGTTCCCAGGCATTATCAGGAATATTCCGATGTATTCCAGAAGCCAGAAAAACCTGAACTGCCACCCCATAGAGAATACGATTGCGCCATTCCTTTAGAACCAGATACAGTGGTTCCTTTCGGGCGAATGTACTCTCTCACAGAACCTGAGAAGCAGATTCTTAAAGAATACCTTGATGAGAACCTACAGAGCGGGTTGATTGCTCCCTCTTCTTCACCTGCAGGGGCTCCTCTCTTCTTTGTGCCTAAGAAGACTAAAGATTTGCGTCCCTGTATCGATTTCAGAGGATTAAACAAGATCACTATTAAAGATCGGTACCCGTTACCCCTCATTAAGGACATCCTAGAAGCAGTCAGAGGGGCAAAGAGATTCACTAAGCTAGATCCCAGAGGAGCCTATCATCTTCTAAGAATTAAAAAGGGTGATGAATGGAAGACCGCTTTTAGAACACCCGTTGGTCACTACGAATATCGAGTAATGCCATTCGGACTCACCAATGCCCCTTCCATTTTTCAAAGGTTCATGGATTCTATCTTTTCCGATCTTTTACAACAAACAGTGGTGGTGTATCTCGACGACAT
The DNA here is from genome assembly GCF_031143425.1 of Pleurodeles waltl. Classification (NCBI taxonomy): domain Eukaryota; kingdom Metazoa; phylum Chordata; class Amphibia; order Caudata; family Salamandridae; genus Pleurodeles; species Pleurodeles waltl. The sequence goes on from NC_090447.1 coordinate 414,241,392, forward strand.
TTTAATCTTTTCTGTTCATCCAGAGGAACACTCTAAGCATGTTCGCCAAGTTTTAGAGAGACTCCGACAACACCATTTATTCTGCAAACCTGAAAAGTGCGAGTTTGATCAGACGGAAGTAAAATACTTGGGATATTGCATCAACCAAACTGGATTCGCCATGGACTCAGACAAGGTGCAAGCTATATTGAATTGGCCATCTCCTTCCTCCATCAAGGAGACTCAGGCGGTCATTCCAACCTCAGCGGTAAAAGCCGCTTACCGCCAGTCAGAAGACCGCCATAACACCGCCGCGGTCGCGGTAAACCGCCACGGTCATTCTGACCCACAACAGGCAAACCGCCAAAATTCCGACATCCACAAAAGTCCGCCACACCAAAGGTCAGCGATAAACTGGCGATGACCAAACCTCCACCGTCACGCCAACAGAAATACGCCCATGCCATTACGACCCACGAATCCACGCGGCGGTCTTTCAACCGCGGTATTCTATTGGCGGTACACACCGCCGCAGTCGAAATACACATACTCGTACAAAACACAACCACATTGGACTATTCGAAATACACACACCTGATACACATACACACACCACTCCCACACACCCAATACAATATAAAACACACACCCACATCACCCACAAACCCCTACGACCAGAAATTCAGAGAGAAGGCGAGAGAGAGACACCACAGTCAACTACCAAGCATCCACAGGCACACAATACCAATACCCACAGAACTTCCACGCACCTCACACAACACACCACTAAATAGCACCCCACCTATCACTACACACTCCACCCCACACATCATCCACACAACCCCATGGCACCTCAAAGACACCCCAGGTTCTCAGATGCTGAACTCAGGGTCATGGTGGAGGAAATCGTACGAGTAGAGCCCCAGCTGTTCGGGACACAGGTGCAGCACACCACCATTGCCAGGAAGATGGAGCTATGGAGCAGAATAGTGGACAGGGTCAACGCTGTGGGACAGCACCCGAGAAATAGGGACGACATCAGGAAGCGGTGGAACGACCTACGGGGGAAGGTGCGTTCCATGGTATCAAGGCACAACATCGCAGTACAGCGGACTGGCGGCGGACCCCCACCTCCTCCCCCAGATTTTACAACATGGGAGGAGCAAGTCTTGAACATCCTGCATCCTGAGGGCCTCGCAGGAGTCGGTGGAGGAATGGACTCTGGTAAGTCTCATCTTCACTACTTCATCCCCCCCATCCCACCTGCATGCCAACTCATACCCCCACCCTCACCCTTACCCCCATCACAACTACCCCTTGCAAATGTCTCACCATCACAACCCACCCATCCCAACACTTAGCCCTGCATGCGGCCCCAAAGCATGGACATCACATGCCCAATGCACATACCCATCACCCCCCCAAAAAAATACAGTCACAACAGCCCCCACAAAGGAATGCCAGCACTGGGGTACACGGGCACCCACCTATTGCACGCCATTGGCACACACAGAAGCAATAACCATACTTTTATACCCCTGCAGGACCCGAACGCCAGGTCACCGCGCAGGAGGGTCCACAAAAGTCCCCTCCACCCCCAGAAGAGGCCCACAGTGATGACAGCAGCTCTGTCTCCCTGGATCTAGATGACCAGCCCGGTCCATCGGGGACCTCGGGACAGTCGGTTCCCCTCAGACAGGCACAGGCCACAGCAGACCTTCCCCCCTCTGGGAACACCAGCACAGCACCCACCCAGCGGGCCCATACCTCTGTCCCCAGGACACGTCAATCAGCGGTGTGTCCACCACTACAGGGAACCCAGGCTAACCCACCACCCCAACAACAACAGGGACCTGGGGGCAGTGGTAGTGGGCACACGGTCCAGGGGACGGAGGCCCAAGGAAACAGGGGAACTGGGAGGGCAGCTGTGCGACAGGGGGGGGACAGGCCAAGGGAACCCACTCTCCACGAGGCCCTCTCCTCCATCATGGGAGCATACCACCGCTCCCAGGAGACGATGGCGACGGTCCTGGCCAGGTTTCTGGAAATCCAGCTTCTGCAGGAACAACAGTATATGGGGTTCAGGGAGGAACTGAGAAACATCAGTACTGCCATGGGTACCATCGTAGTGGCCCTGAATGAGTTAATCTCCACATTGCGGACCACTGTGCACCTCAAAGAGCCCCTGACACTAGCATGGACCAAGAACAGGCTACCACCTCCGCCGGCGCTAGTGGACAGGAGGCCCCGACAGAAGACCAACAGGCCACCAGAACCCCACCCCCTGCAGAAGGAGAACCACCCCGCAAGCGGGCCCTGAGATCCAGGAAGAAGACAGAGTAACATGTCAAGACCCCCGCCAGCAAAGGATACCGCCCTGATTGTCATACCACTGTCCCACATTGTCACCCTGTCCAACCTTAAACTGCCCCTGCTCCACTTCCCACAGGCATTTGGACAATGCACCTGTGAACCTGATAGTCTGGACTCTGCCATGGACAATCCTCCACCATCACCCCTCACCGATTTGCAACCACCCATCCAAATTAGAGCACTTGAATAAACACACTTATTGCACATAAACAATCTGGAGTCTGTCTGTGATTTTAACAAATGTATTAGACATGACAGTGTCAAAATTGTTATTCACATTGTAATGCCAACAAACCGCTGTCACACAGCTGTAGTCCATGGGGTAACAAAGCAGATGTCACGCAGTGGGGCCCACAGCTCTGAAAACGGAAGGGAAAGTCACAACACAGTTACCATACACTGGGGGAAAAAGTCAGACAGTAGAGAGGTAGGAGTTTTTAAGTAAATGTAATATGCCGGTGTGTATTCTTACCTGTGTGTCACTGAAAATATTGCTCTATTACTGTGTTCCTGTTGTCTATGTCGTCCTCTCCGGGTTCCTCTTCTTCACTCTCCACAGGCTCCACAGCTGCTACAACACCACCATCTGGACCATCCTCCTGCAGAAAAGGCACCTGGCGGCGCAAAGCCAGGTTGTGAAGCATACAGCAGGCCACGATGATCTGGCACACCTTCTTTGGTGAGTCCATTAGGGATCCACCTGTCATATGGAGGCACCTGAACCTGGCCTTCAGGAGGCCAAAGGTTCGCTCGATCACCCTCCTAGTCCGCCCATGGGCCTCATTGTAGCGTTCCTCTGCCCTGGTCCTGGGATTCCTCACTGGGGTCTGTAGCCAGGACAGGTTGGGGTAACCAGAGTCCCCTAATAGCCACACCCGGTGCCTCTGGAGTTGACCCATCACAAACGAGATGCTGCTATTCCGCAGGATGTAGGCGTCATGCACTGACCCAGGGAACTTGGCATTAACATGGGAGATGTACTGGTCAGCCAAACACACCATCTGTACATTGATCGAATGATAACTTTTCCTGTTCCTGTACACCTGTTCACTCCTGCTGGGGGGTACCAAAGCCACATGTGTCCCATCAATGGCACCTATGATGTTGGGGATATGTCCAAGGGCATAGAAATCACCCTTCACTGTAGGCAAATCCCCCACCTCAGGGAAAATGATGTAGCTCATCATGTGTTTCAGCAGGGCAGACAACACTCTGGACAACACCTTGGAAAATATAGGTTGAGACATCCCTGATGATATGGCCACTGTTGTTTGAAATGACCCACTTGCTAAGAAATGGAGTACTGACAGCACCTTCACTAGAGGGGGGATCCCTGTGGGTTGGCGGATGGGTGACATCAGGTCTGCCTCCAGCTGGGCACACAGTTCCTGTATAGTGGCTCGGTCAAGCCTGTATGTCAGTATGACATGTCTTTCCTCCATTGTCGACAGGTCCACCAGCGGTCTGTACACGGGAAGATTCCTCCATCTCCACGCATTGCCCAGCGGACGGTGCCTAGGAAGGATAACAGCGAGCACAGAGTCAATCAACCCACAGGTACGTTCCCACAGCCTGCACACAACACGTTTCACTATGCATTGAATGGTTTGTATTAGTGTTGAGGAAAGGCCTAGGTATGTGTGACGCAGTAGAAATTAAGCCATGTGGGCCCTTGAAATGGCGGCTGCCTGACCTGTGAAGTGTGACAATGGGAAGTGAGGTCAATGCGCTGGCGTGGCACACCGTGGCGGTAGGCGGTCGAAGACCGTGGTGCAAAGCCGCATTGGTTAACATAGAATCCTATGGGTTACACGAGCCAATGACGATGTGCGCCGGCGGTCGCGGTACGCACCGCCGCGGTACGCACCGCCGCGGGCGTGACCGCCATTTTCTATCTACTTAATCACTCGATACCTGATCTTCCACAGGAGAGGACCTACACTGCAAGTGCTGCTGTGACCTCGGTCTGGAAGAGACAATGGCTGCTGCGACTGGGGAAAGGGCCCCTGCCTTCACTTCTGAAGAATTGGAGAAACTCGTGGATGGGGTCCTCCCCCAGTATGCGCTATTCTACGGTCCTCCAGACCAACAGGTAAGTACACTGGGAGCATGCTTTGTGGGCAATGCCTGGGTTGAGTTAGGTGGATGAAAGATGGTGGGGAGGGGAGCGATTGAGGCATGCATCAGACGACAGATGAGAGCATGTGCCACATGGCAAGGGTGGGGATTGGGGGCCACTCACATCAAGCATGCAGAAGGTGATGATTTTTTTTCTCCCCCTGTACATGTCACATAGGTCAGCGCCCACCAGAAAATCGCTATTTGGCGTGCCATCGCCAAGGACGTCCGGACCCTGGGGGTCCACAACAGACGGGGCACCCACTGCCGGTAGAGGTGGGAGGACATCCGACGCGGGAGCAGGAAGACGGCGGAGGCTCTGCTGGGGATGGCCTCCCAACGTAGGCGGGGTGCCAGTCGTCAATTGACCCCCCTGATGTCCCGGATCCTGGCGGTGGCCTACCCCGATTTGTATGGGAGCGTTAGGACATCACAGCAGACACAAGGGGGTGAGTACACTCTCATTCTGGTGACTTTGCGCGCAGTGGAGGTGTCTGGGTGGGGGAGGTGGGCTGTGGGTATCTCTAGGCCAGGGCGATTTCTGTAGGCTAGGCCCCTCCGTAAGGCATGGCCCTGTGTCCCCGCCCCCCACCTCTGTAGGGTGCCAAGTACAGCTATTCATGGCCCTGTGTCATCTATGTGTGCAGTCGTCGTCCATAGGCTTGTAGGCCATGTCCCACGCATTGCGTAGTGGACCCCAAGTACGCAGCGTAGTGCAGGGGGCTTCTGTGTCTGTCCTCTCCGCCAACGGTAGCGGTAATCCATGCACTCAACATGTCTTTCTTTCTCCCCCTCCCATTTTTTGTGGTCTTCCTGTTCATGTGTGCATTAGCATCATCAGGCGGAGGAGAAGTGGCATCGGAGCACGAGGGAGCTGCATCCCACATGGCCCTGGAGGGCCATGCAACGGACTCTGAGTACACCAGTGGGACGGAGGGGAGCTCCACAGCGGGGACTCGTGCTGATGTCAGTGGCAGCGACTCGTCTTCTGAAGGGAGCTCCCTTGTTGTGGCGGCAACATCCGTGCCCCCCGCAACAACAGGTACAGCTGCCACCCAGCGCACCAGTACCGCCCTCCCAGCAGCCCCTCCGCGTTTGCCCCGTGCCCGCTCACCCAGGAAGATGGGCATCACCTTCGCCCCAGGCACCTCAGGCCCTGCCCCTGTCACCCCTGCTGCCCTCAGTGAGGAGGGCATTGACCTCCTGAGGACCATGATTGTTGGGCAGTCTACCCTTTTGAATGCCATCCAGGGTGTAGAAAGGGGAGGTGCACCGGAGTAATGCATACCTGGAGGGCATTCATTCGGGTCAGGCTGCCCATCAGCGATCGTTCAACGCTCTGGCCTCAGCACTGATGGCAGCAATTGTCCCTGTCTCTAGCCTCCCCTCTCCAACTTCCTCCACCCAGACCTAATCCCCTGTACCTCTGCCTATCCCAGACACACCTACAGACCAGCCTGCACACACCTCAACACCCAAGGGAAGCTCATCCAGACATAAGCACCACACTTCACACAAGCATTCACACAAGCAACATCCACATGCAGACACACCAACACCCACTGCCTCCACTGTGTCCCCCTCCTCCTCGTCTCCCTCCTCCCTCCCTGTGACGTCTCCACTCACACTTGCATGCACAACATCTTCAGCCACTACGTCCATCACCAGCACACCCACCAGAACACTTGCAGTCACCACCCCCACTACCATTTACACGTCCCCTGCGTCCTCTCCCAGTGTGTCTGTCACCCCGTCTTCCAAACCACACAAACGCAGGCAGCCACCCACCCAACAGCCATCCACCTCACGACAGCCTCCAGCCCAAGCACCTGCACCCAAAGACACCAGACTTCACACTCCTACAACCACATCCTCTTCCTTCACTCCCATACCCACTACACCTAGCCGTCCCTCTCTTTCCAAATTGATTTTCCTTTCCAAACTTGACCTCTTTCCAACAACTCCCCCACCCTGTCCATCGAATAAGACTGCAATCAGCACCTCAGCCACCACCAAACCAGGACCTATCAGGACTGTTGTCCAAGGACTGTGGAGTCCCCCACCCTCAAGGGCAACTAGATCTGGTAGGAGCCAAGGCACGGCCAGCCCACCCCCGGAAAAACACCCAAAGATCACCAGTGCCCGGCGCGAGAGGCCAAGGACACCAGGGACCAAAATCCCTACCCTGGCTCCGCCTGGAAGTGGGGTGCCACCTGGCACACCGCCAAAGGTGGGAAAGGGCCACAGACGACCAGGGAAGGGTGGGAAGGGCAGCACGCCCGACAAGTCCGGCAGCAGGCCAGCTGCCCAGGAGGGCCCCACCAGCCCCATCCCAGCTGCCCAGGAGGGCCCCGCCAGCCACAGCCCAGCTGCCCAGGAGGGCCCCGCCAGCCACAGCCCAGCTGCCCAGGAGGGCCCCGCCAGCCACAGCCCAGCTGGGCAATGAAGGAGTGCCAGCCACAGCCCAGCTGGGCAATGAAGGAGCGCCAGCCACAGCCCAGCTGGGCAATGAAGGAGCGCAAACTCAAGCACCGCTGAACAGGGCAAGGACCGCTGAACAGGGCAAGGACCGCTGAACAGGGCAAGGACTGCCAAGGCAAGCACCGCTGAACTGGGCAAGCACCGATGAACAGGGCAAGGACCGCCAACTCAAGCACCGCTGAACAGGGCAAGGACCGCCAAGGCAAGCACCGCTGAACAGGGCAAGGACCGCTGAACTGGGCAAGCACCGCCAAGGCAAGCACCGCTGAACAGGGCAAGGACCGCCAAGGCAAGCACCGCTGAACTGAGCAAGCACCGCTGAACAGGGCAAGGACCGCCAACTCAAGCACCGCTGAACAGGGCAAGGACCGCCAAGGCAAGAACCGCTGAACAGGGCAAGGTCCGCTGAACAGGGCAAGGACCGCCAAGGCAAGCACCTCTGAACTGGGCAAGCACCGCCAAGGCAAGCACCGCTGAACAGGGCAAGAACCGCTGAACAGGGCAAGGACCGCCAAGGCAAGCACCGCTGAACTGGGCAAGCACCGCCAAGGCAAGCACCGCTGAACAGGGCAAGGACCGCCAAGGCAAGCACCGCTAAACTGGGCCCTTCATCTCAAGCACCGCTGCACTGGGCCCTTCATCTCAAGCACCGCTCCGCTGTGCCCTTCATCTCAAGCACCGCTGAACTGGGCCCTTCATCTCAAGCACCGCTGCACTGGGCCCTTCATCTCAAGCACCGCTCCGCTGGGCACCGCCGTCTCAAGCACCGCTGCACTGGGCCCTTCATCTCAAGCACCGCTCCGCTGGGCCCTTCATCTTAAGCACCGCTCCGCTGGGCCCTTCATCTCAAGCACCGCTCCGCTGGGCACCGCCGTCTCAAGCACCGCTGCACTGGGCCCTTCATCTCAAGCACCGCTCCGCTGGGCACCGCCGTCTCAAGCACCGCTGCACTGGGCCCTTCATCTCAAGCACCGCTGAACTGGGCCCTTCATCTCAAGCACCGCTGCACTGGGCCCTTCATCTCAAACACCGCTGCGCTGGGCCCTTCATCTCAAGCACCGCTGCACTGGGCCCTTCATCTCAAGCACCGCTCCGCTGGGCCCTTCATCTCAAGCACCGCTGAACTGGGCCCTTCATCTCAAGCACCGCTCCGCTGGGCACCGCCGTCCCAAGCACTGCTCCGCTGTGTCGTAGGCGGATTGGTGGGTTGTGATAGGGTGGGCGGTACATTGTCTCCCGCCTGTCTGTTGGAGGTGACCGCCGCGCTGTTTGTTTGTCCCGCCATGGCGGTCGGAGTGTTAAAGTGGCGGTCTCTGTTGGCGGTTTCCGCCAGGGTCAGAATTCCATTTTTTACACCGCAAGCCTGTTGGCGGGTTAGCCGCCGCTTTAACACCGACTGCCAGGGTTGGAATGACCCCCTCAGTGTTTTTTGGGATTAGCCAATTTCTATCGACAATTCATAGCAGACTTTGCCCAGAGAACCAGCTACATTACTGAAACCCTTAAAAAAGATCATCTAAAGAAGGGCTTTTGTTGGACACAAGACGCACAGATAGCCTTTCAGGATTTAAAGAAAGCCTTTATTCAAGCCCCTATTCTACGACACCCAGACTCCAGCAAACAATTCATTGTTGACGCAGACGCCTCAGAAAGAGCCACTGGGGCTGCCTTACTGCAAAAACAAGACGATGATGATTTAGAACACCCTGTATTCTACCTGTCACACATTTTATCCGATTCAGAGCGGAACTATTCCGTGTTAGAACGTGAATTACTCGCCTTAAAGACCGCATGCACAGAATGGAGACACTTTCTGATGGGCTCAAAAGAACCTTTTGAAGCCCGGACAGACCACAGAAATCTACAGTGCTTAAGAAACTTTCAGTGTCAGAATAGCCGGCAGGCTCGATGGGCTTTCTTTTTCAGCCAATATGACTTCTATATCACTTACATCCCTGGTTCTCAGAACATCCTGGCGGATGTCTTGTCCCGACGTTACCCTGAGTGCAGCGAGTCTACTGTACAGAACCTGTTTGACCATAACAAGATAATTGGGGTAGTACAGACTTTTTTAGACCAAGTCAAGTCCGAATATGCCCGTCTAGAAGAGACAGAGCTGAATAAGTTGCGTCTTCAACTGCACATAGATCAAGGCTATTATTATCATGATAAGGCCCTGTTCTTACCCACTAAAATAGTACAGACTGAAGCCTTACCATGGGCCATGATTCCCCCATCGCAGTCATCGAGGAATGAAAGCTACCCAAGAACTTCTGCTTCGCTCCTTCTGGTGGCCAACTCTCAAGACAGATACTGAGGAATATGTATCATCTTGTCCTATATGTGCTCAAGCCAAGACACCCCGTACTAAACCAGTAGGATTACTTCGCCCACTACCAGTTCCCCCAGGTCCATGGCACACTATCTCCACAGATTTCATGTGCTCTTTACCCTCTTCAATTGGAAATCACGTAATAATGGTAACCGTGGACTCCTTCACCAAGATGGCTCACTTCACGGCCTTAAGAAAGTTACCAACGGCAAAAGAATTAGGGAAAATCTTTACACAAGAAATCTTTCGGCTTAATGGATTACCTCAGGTCATTATATCGGATAGGGGTCCTCAATATATCTCCCGATTCTGGAATCAATTCTGTAAGACATTGGGAATCAAAGTGGCCTTATCATCTGGGTTCCATCCTCAAACCAACGGACAGACGGAACGACTCAATCAAGGTCTCGAACAATATTTACGTAGCTTCTGCAATGCTACGCAGAGTAATTGGGCTACCTATTTACCGCTTGCAGAATTCTCCTATAACAACTCCATACACAGCGCCTCGAAGGTCTCTCCCTTCTATGGCTCCTACGGTTTCCATCCCAAGGCCTTTCCAACTCCCCTGAGAGATAATTCCAATCTACCTGCCATTTCCTCCTATGTTCGACAGCTACGGGGTGTCCAACGTGTTATCCATTCCAACCTTGTGGCCACTAAGTCCCGCATGAAAAGGATAGCAGATAGGAGACGCTGTGCGGCTCCTCCATATCAGGTCCATGATAAAGTTTGGCTCTCCTCTAGATTCCTACCTCTCCGACTCACTCAGAACAAATTCAAACCCCGCTTTTATGGTCCCTTCCTAATCCTCAGAAAGATTAACCCAGTGTCTGTGCGTCTTTGTCTGCCCCGGACGTGGAAAATTCACCCTGTATTCCATGTCTCTCAACTTAAACATTACCTTCCTGATCCTTTTCACAGACAATTTTCCTATCCCCCTCCTCTGTTGGTTGATAATGTACCCGAGTACGAGGTCCAGGAAATCTGTGACTCTCGTTTTTTTCATGGGCGCCTCCAATTTCTTATTCATTGGAAAGGTTACCCTATGAGTGAGTGTTCCTGGGAGGATGCCCCTTCAGTTCATGCCCCTCTTGCTTGCTTGCACACAGGCCTCGGGGGAAGCCGCGGGAAACACCATAAGCCTGGTCACGGGTCGCGGCACTTGCCGCACCCCCTTCTTTCAGTTCTGCCGCAAAGGCAGACGCGGCAGGGCTTGAGACCCGAGTGGGTTTCAGGCCTGACCGCGCATAGCGCATTTAGTGCGCTTTACATTTCAGCCTACATTAGATAAACATCTGCTCACCACTTACCAATGTTTAAAGAAAAAAGCTGAATACTTGCACATGGTGGTGTTTTTATGCCTGCCTTTTCCCTTTCCCAGCATGCTGCCCACTTCCTCTCTTCCCAGCATGCATTGTTTCTATTTGTCTGGACGCATGTACTCTTCCTGGCAATGGATATCTGCTGGACCTGTGCACCGAACAGCTGTGGCTCTACCCTGGCAATTTTTATCTACCATGACCTGCAACTCATTATCAGTGAAATGCGGGTGCTTTTGTGGGGACATTCCGATTGTGTAGTGGTTGTAGTGTGTGTGTTGTGCATAGGGTGGGGTGTTTGGTGGGTGTGCCGGGTGTGTGAATATGTGGGATGCTGTGAAGTAGTAATTGAGTGCAGTGGTGTTGTGTGTGTTTGGTGTAGAAGTATGATGTGTGGTGTGTAATGAGTGAAGGGTGTATAGGTGGCTGTGGTTTTTGTTTGCAGTTCTAGGGATAAGTGGGCTGGCAACAATAGCAGAATGTTTGATTTTGCAAGGAATTGTGGGTTGTGTCGGGATGTGTTTTATAGCACTGTTGGAGGGTGTATACAGTGTGTGTAGGTGTGGGTTTTTCAGTTTGGCCAATGTTGGATTTTGTTGTTGTGGACTGGCAAAATCGACCATGGTGGTCCGCACCGCCAATGTATTTCCGCTGTCGATGGACCGCTGTGGTGACTTGTGGGTCGTAATTTGGAGGGTGATTTGTTGTTGGCATGGCGGTATGGGTGGTGGGACTGACTCTCTCCTGCCATCTTTAGATTTGGTGGTGTTGATTTTGTTGCTGCTTTCTGGCGGTTTTGTTTTTGTGACTCATGATACCGTGGACAGATTACCACCTCCACATCAGTCTTTTGGCGGACGTCACCACGGCGGTCTTGGAATAGACCACCAAAGTTGTAATGAGGGCCACTGTAATTTGTGGGCAGTACAGTTTTATCAGTAAAACTGCATGTTTGTGCAACTTTAGTGGCTATTTCAATGGAAATTGTGCTGTATGGAAATAACAGTGTGCTACCGCTCAATGCTTTAGTTACATTAAAAATCACTTGCCTTATGTCCATTAAAGGTAGGTGGGTCATAAAAGTAAACTAAAAAGTGGGTCATAGTTCTAAAAAGCTTGGGAAGCACTGCACTGGGCTGTTTCCAATCATAAAAGTACTTTGACCATTGAAAATACACAGAAGAAATGGATATAGTCCAAAAGCAGGGTTCCTTAGAAATATGCTTTATTTACAAGCTGAGATCTAGGCCTACCATGAAGGCTGGTAATTAGTTTTTTATTTATTTTATTGTCACAGCTATATATCTCTCGGCACTGAAAGCACTGTAGCAGCATGGCAGGAAACTAGATGAAATCTGTGTTTTACAGCGTCACAAGTTGGCCTCAGAGTGCATGTGCAAGCAATACCGGATATGCCTAACATAAGGACACATTTTCCACATTATGTTAGATTTGAGCAATGTGAAGAATGTGAAGAATGTGTTTTCTCTTTTTCTTTGGTTGGAGCAAACTTAATATATCAACATGCAAAAAAAAGTTGCCCTAGCAATGCTACCAGCAAAAATATTGGATTTGCAGATTTGCATTGCAAAGAATTCCGATTATGTGCACTTGGGTTGTCCTTTGCTTTAGAGGTAGGAGGTATCTATTAGTGGTGAAGAAAGTTCATTAGGGGTGTATTGGCCTCAGTGTACCCTAATTGTTGCTGAGAACCCATATTTCCTGTTTGTATTAGGGTCTATGGCACCCTTACTCACGCACTGCCAAGAGGTAGGAAATAAATTGGTTGGGGCCTCACCATTATGCTAATGTCAGAATTAGGAGTGCAATTAGCCATTAAGGGCCAGATTTATAAACCTTTTACCTGGGTTCGCTTCACAAAAGCAACACAAACCTGTGCAAAACGTTATTTGTTGCATTTACTTTACAGCTCAAAACAAGTTTTGGGCTGCAAAGTTGCCTGAAAGTAATGCAAAGCATCAAGATGGCATTCCATGCATGGCACATGAGTATTCCCATGCAACCACACATGGTTTTGAATGCAATACTCCTATCTACTAAGAATAGTAAACAGAGTTTTGCCCCCAAAATTCATGCCACTTTAAAGCAGGCATTAAACTGAGGGCTGTTTTTTTCCCCCTAACTATTCCTACTTAGCATGTGTGCTGCACTGTGCTTTAAATCTACTATTACCTTTGTTTCTGTCTACTGGAAGGGTTCTTTCCAGTACAAAATCTATGGAGTCACTCAGGCATCTTTGCACTATGATACCAAAGCGTATAAGTGGCACACAGCAGCTTGATTGTGAGCCAGAGTTAGAAAGAGAGAGCAGGATAGAGCAATGCTTAGTATGAGCTGGTAGTGTTTGGTGTTCAGCACCAACACTTAATTGTCAACACAAGCACTTATGACAGTAAGCCACATGGTGGCAGTTTTTGGCTAATTTAGAGATGAGCACAACAACAATTGTTTAGTCATACTATGAACGTTGAAATTGACTAATACCTGCTGCCCAAGCCATTATTTTAGCTTTGGGGGCCTGGAATAGTCTAAATCGTCACACTTGGTGAGGTGTGATGGTGAGTAGTTGCTTTGGTAATGACACTGGCAGGGTTGGCAGGGCTAGTTATTGGTGCAAGCTGCAGTGGCCTCCTGATAAGGGCCCTGGAACCTATTTTTAACAAAATTAAGTACTGAGATAGTGCCATATCTCTTCAGATATGAGGCCAGATGTATCATTATATCAAATAGCGATTACCTAATTGCGATGTTTTGGGAATCGCAATTAAGTAATCACTATTAGAATGTATGAAACTCCAGGAGTTTCATACATGCGATTTGCAAGGGCTCGCAAGTGGACCTACCTCATCAATATTCATGAGGTAGATCGCAATTTGCGAGTCAGTGCGAGTGGCTACAATCACAGGGATGGTGGCCTCCTGGGCTCAGCATACCACCATGTCTGTGATTGCTTTTCAATAAAGCAATCTTTTTTTTTTTTTTAATGCAGCTGTAAACTGGATGCGTTTAAAAATGAAAAATGAAAAGTTTTCTTTTCATTTTTTTAAAGTAGGCAGTGGTCTGTGGGGCAACTGCCTGCTCTTAAAAAACGTTCTCGCATGCATTCACAAAGGGAAAGGGGTCCCTTGGGGACCCCTTCCCCTTTGCAAATGAGTTACAACCTACTTGAAGTAGGTGGTAACTGCGATTGTTTTGCGACCGCATTCACGGTCACAAAACAATCATACATACCTCTGCGATTCGGTATTAGGAAGGGACGCCCTTGACACGAGCCTTCCTAATACCGAATCGGTATGAAGTCGCAAATCCAATTTGCGATTCGGTAACAAGTTACTGAATCACAAATTGGACTTGTTACATACCAAAACACATTTTTATGATTGCAAAAATGTTTGATACATCTGGCCCATGGTGCTTTCCTGCTCTCTCCCTTTCACGCAACACAGAGTAGAATATTCTGGCCTCTGTATATTGACACAATGAATGCTGCACTGGACATTTCAGTGATGCTCATCTCTATCAATGATGTGGGGGCTGCAGATTCTAACAACTATGCCAGCTTGTTTCACATTAAAATGTCACGCATCATCTAATTTAAAACTACCTTGCTCCTACCTGACTTCAAGGCGCCAGTCTTAATTTTTCTGTATCTGATTCTGTGCATTTTATGTTTTTCCAATTCTGGCACTTGCTCATAAAGGTAAAAAAAAATACAATTGATATCATTACTGTCGAAAAGATGCAGATTTTCTTTGCTGCGTTTTCTAGCCAAAAATATTATACGTTCTTTTTTACCAACTTATCGCATCTGTGTCATGGGCCACTGCCTACTTTTAATGCATTTGTTTTCCGGACTGTAGGCTACAGACCCAATATATGATTCATTCATCTGTAGGCGTCCTGTAGGTTGATCTGCTTTATTGACAGATCAAAAAATCCCACACAAACTGAAAGAGACAGAGGAGTAATTCACTCGTCACCTTAATGAGACAGTCATAGAGCAATCCCTGGAAAAGCAATAGAGCTTCCAATTTAGCCTTGCAATGCACAGGTAGAGCCTTTTTCATCAATCAAATTTACCTACACTTTCATTCTACAGACATACAGTCACAATGCCTTCACGACTGCTACAATCTTAAATATGAAGCCCTTTTGGGGTTATAACGTAAAGGTTTGTGGTGACAGTGTTGAAAAGGAATTTAATGTCACCAACCGCATACAACATTTTAAAACAAATACTAGTTCTTCCAGATTAATGGTTTTGGAATGGCTTTTTAAAGCCAAAGCACGGCTCTAAGCTTTCCATTATTTTATATTTACGGCTGCAGAATTTGCTTTTATCTTTTATTGATTGCAGTGCAGTCCTTGCTTCTGTCCCTCCAGTCATCTCCTAAGTATTTCCAAAGTGAACAAGCATCGGCAATGCAAATAGGTATTGCGGGAATGTGTTTACGTGTGGTGAGCATGGGCTTGCAGGAATGCAAACAAACTACTTGTATCATGTTTCCGTGTAACCAGGGGCAGCTCCTTTGCAATGACAAAGAAGCGTCACTCCCTGGCTAAGCCAGTAGATGAAAGATAAAATTATATTTATTTATCGTTTTATCTTTCATCTGCTGGCTTAGCCAGCAGTGTGTTCAGGGTGGGGCGAGGCTGGGATGTGGGTGTGGGAAGGAGAGGAAAGCGCACTAAGTGCGCATGTGTGTTTGGCCTGCCATCTCAGGCCAGCCAAACATACATGCGCACTTAGGTTTCTCCAGCCTGCCTGCATACACAGCCGGGCAGGAGAAACAGCGCAGACTTCAGGCTTGTGTCTGAGCGGCACTCTGAGCAGCTCAGACTAATCCTGGTGCTGCCTACATGTTATCTTTTGCATGTAAGCAGTGCCAGGGTTGCTGGGAACCTGTGCCTGTGTTCCAGCGACCTCCTTAGAACAATCCTGGACCAAGAAAAACACACAAAGGAATAATAAAGGTATAGACTGGATATTGAGTAAAAAGGCAGGAAGAACTCCCTATCTCCATTGACACATAGGGATTTGAGCTTCTCTCAGGCAGATGGCTTCCATCCACTGACGAGCATCCAGCTGAGCATTTGAGAATGGTCTGCAGTGGACCTTTTAAGAGACCTGGTTGGAGAGAGACCTGAGGCTAAAAGCGTACCCTGATATTCTTAGGGCAGTAGCAGAGACCTGGTTCCTCATCACAACATTGGCAGCCAGCTGGCTGCCAATGCTGTGGGGAGGATGCGTCATCATATCAGTGGCGTTCCCATTACAATTGGGCAGGACTGGTGGAAACATTGTAGTAGAGCATTCCCGTCGGTCAGTCCAGCGAGGACAGTGCCACAATATAGGACCCGTAAGGGAGCCGAGTCCTATACCGTTGCACAGAGGGGGCCGACAAGCACTATCAGAATGAGCACTGTCTGCAAAGCAGACAGTGTGCATTCCAATGGTACTGGGCAGGGAGACCCCTGCATTGCCCATGCCATGGCATTGCAGGGGTCCTCATGTGGCCCCTAGCACACTCTCACTACCAGCCTTCCTGTAGTGGCCACACCACCATGGAAATGCTGGCAGTAAGGGTAGTTGTAGTTAGCCAGTTGGCTGTGAGTTCAGCACCACCCCGGCTAAGTACAACTCAGACCACTGCTATGCCATTAGGAATCATGTTCCTGGCTGGGATGGCGGTACCACTGCCAGGATCATAATGTGGTGGTCGGACCACCAAAGTTGTGGCAGTCCAACTGTCACTGCAACATTGGACCACCGCACTCGTAATAAGGCCCTTGGAGTGACTTCCCAAGCATCAGTAAATATTGAGACTTTGTCATTTTTGTTACCACCAGGTGGACTGGAAAAAGATCCTGTGGTGGCAACAGAATGGTCTTAACTCAGCAGACAAAACCTTTAAGTCTATCCACTTGAGCTTAGTTTCACAAAGACAAATGCTTTAGCTAGATCACCCCGCAAAGCAATATGAATTCCTAAAGGTCCACCCAGTACCTGTGCCTAGACTTTCCCAACTGGAGGAGTTTGAAAATGAAAAATGTGATTAAGTCTGAAAGAAAACTTGGGATCAAGGTGACATAATTATGTTATCCCAGTGGTCAATACCTTCTGTGGCTATGAAACCCAGCTTTGTCTGACTGGGAGCTTTTGGCTCAAAACATAACTTTTCATCAGGAGCGTAACAACAGCATATGTCATTTAGAGCGACCACTACTGCTCAAGTAACTGAGAATTTAAAAAGTCACAAAATTGCAAGGTAAACCTTTTGAAAAGTGTTCCTCTTGAGGCTTATCTCACACTGTTCTATCAAGAGCAGTCTTTAAATATACCATTGAATTGGTACTTTGTTTCTGTATATATTTTCTTGATTTTTCTAAATTGGTTGGGGAATTTTATAGAGTTGTGCTCTTTAGATTTCATATGTTACTGCTTCAACTTGACTCACCTAGATATTATTCCTTATAAGGTATGACATTACAACACAATTCTTACAGCACAGGATTTTACAACAAGTGGTAATATACCATAATATAATTTACCTTTTCCACACAAGTTTTTATGATGTTTCTTTTTTTTTTGCAAAACATTACCTAATAAATAGAAAAACTTGGTATTTAATAAATATGTGTTACATAACATCGTTATTGATGTAAAAACACACACATATTTTGGTTAAATTCTTCAAAATAGAATTAAGCAATCTTCTAGCAATCAGATGTCAGTACTGTGAGACAATAGGAGGTTGAAATATGTATTGGCAAACAATGAAAATAAACAAGGTTTCTGTGACACAAAAAATAAAGGTGGTCATTACAACCCTGGCGGACCGTGATAAAGCGGCGGTAAGACCGCCAACAGGCCGGCGCAAAAAATTGCTATTACGACCGTGGCGGAAACTGCCAACAAAGACAGCCACTTTAACACTCCGACCGCCATGGCGGTACAAACAAACAGCGCGGCGGTCACCGCCAACAGACAGGCGGAGTACAATGTACTGCCCACACTATTATGATAGGCCAATCCGCCACCTTTTCCGGGGCGGATTCACCGCAGATAAAAACACGGCGGAAACAGGAATTCCGAAGGGAAAACACTCACCTCTATACACCTCACGAGGAACGAGGACACCATGGACCCGGAACTCCAAATTCTACCTGCAATAATCTTCCTGCTCCTCTACCAGGAGCACGAACGCCTGCGGCGAAGACCACGGTAAGTACTGCACCTACGACACAGGGGAGGGAAAAAACAGGGACACACACACGCAACACGCAACACCCCCACCCCCACCCACTACAACACACACACTAATGCATATTAATACATCACAGTTACACCCCTCGGAAGAATGTAAAGACAATAGAAAATGAGTGTAACCATTGTAATATATTAAAATCAAGTAAGCAGAAATATATATATATATACACCATTGACAAAATATATATCAAGCATAGTAGTCCAGGTAGTGCTCCAATTAAGTCCATGGAACACTGAGGCCCACACCAGATCCCCGACCATGACGGAGAGAACACTGCAGGGGCATCAGAGAGCAACTAAACAGGCACCCCAGGGGGAGGGAAAGGGGGGCACCTCAGCCGCTTGAGTGCACGACGCCAAATCCACAAGGGGGCCACATGCCCACTGTACCATCCTGGGGAATGCAAAGCCACAGTCTCCAAGTCTCTACAGTGGGTGGGTTGCCCACTGTTACATCCTGGGGAGTGCAAAGCCACAGTCTCTCAAGTCTCTACAGTGGGTGGGTTGCCCACTGTTCCATCCTGGGGAGTGCAAAGCCACAGTCTCTCAAGTCTCTACAGTGGGTGGGTTGCCCACTGTTACATCCTGGGGAGTGCAAAGCCACAGTCTCTCAAGTGGATAACAGTCTCCACTGGTTCTGGAGGAGGACTGGTGCCCAGAGTGCTTCATCCTGCTAAGGACAGAGGTAGTGGATGGATCTCTCCACTGGTTCTGGAGGGGGACTGGTGCCCAGAGTGCTTCATCCTGCTGAGGACAGAGGTAGTGGATGACAGTCTCCACTGGTTCTGGAGGGGGACTGGTGCCCAGAGTGCTTCATTCACCCCGTGACAGACTCAGTAGCGTCAGTGCCCTTGCCGCTCATGGGCCAGCGGTACTTGAGACGGCGGTGCCCTGTTCAGCGGTGCTTGAGGCGGTGGTCTCCATTGCAGGGACTCAGCTGCTGGCGGTCATTCATGGCCCAGCGGGTCTTTTGCTGGCGGTCCTTCATGGCCCAGCGGCACTTTTGCTGGCGGTCCTTCATGGCCCAACGGGGCTTTTACTGGTGGTCCTTCATGGCTCAGCGGGGCTTTTGCTGGCGGTCCTTCATGGCCCAGCGGGGCTTTTGCTGGCGGTCCTTCATGGCCCAGCGGGGCTTGTGCTGGCGGTGGCCTCCTGGGCAGCTGGGTTGGTGCTGGCGGTGGCCTCCTGGGCAGCTGGGCTGGTGCTGGAGGTGGCCTCCTTAGCAGCGGGGATGATGGTGGTCTTCTCCGCCGTGCTGCTCTTCCCAGCCTTGCCGGGTTTCTTGTGGCCCTTCCTCACCTTGGAAGGTGTCACAGCTGACTCCACACTCCCACCGGGACCCCTGGGAGCGGCTTTGGTGGCTGGAGTCTTCCCCCTCTCCCGCCGGGCACTGGCCAACTTCTGATGCTTGACAGGCGGGGGACTGTCTGTGCTGTGGCTCCGTGCCACACTGGCTGCCCTGGTGGCCGGTGCACTCCAGATTCTGGTGACTACAGGCACCACTGGTCCCGGAGATGTTGTGGCTGAGGTGATAGTTCGGGACCTAGGAGATGGATGGGTGGGGGAGGTGTGGGAAAGAGGTCAAGGTTGGACAGGAAAAGTTTTTGGGACACACTGGGACGGGTAGCTGGAGGGAGTTTGGGAGTGGAGGAAGAGGTGGTGGTTTTAGCAGGTGTTCGTTTGCTGACTTTGGGTGAAGGTGCATGTGCTGGAGGCTGTCGTGAGGTGGATGGCTGTTGGGTGGGTGTGTGCCTGCGTTTGTGTATCTTCGGAGGGGCCATCACAGACACACTGGGAGAGGACACAGAAGACGTGTGAATGGTAGTGGGGGTGGTGACTGCACGTGAGCGGGGTGTGGTGGTGGGTGTGCTGGAGAGGGACGTAGTGGCTGTAGAGGTAGTGCATGCAGGTGTGAGTGTAGACGAGACAGGGAGGGAGGAGGGAGACGAGGAGGAGGGGGACACAGTGGAGGCAGTGGATGTTGGTGTGTCTGCATGTGTGTGATGCTTGTGTGAGTGCCTGTGGGATGTGTGGTGCTTATGTTTGCCTGAGCTTCCCTTGTGTGTTGACGTGTGTGCATGCTGGTCTGTAGGTGTGTTTGGGATAGGCTGAGGTAGAGGGGATTGGGTCTGGGTGGAGGAAGTTGGAGGGGGAGGCTAGAGACAGGGACAATGGCTGCCATCAGTGCTGAGGCCAGAGTCTGAAAAGCTCACTGAAGGGCCGCCTGACCAGAATGAATGCCCTCCAGGAATGCACTGGTTTGTTGCAACTGCCTTTCTACATCCTGGATGGCATTCAAAAAGGTAGACTGCCCAACAGTGAGGGACCTGAGGAGGTCAATGGCCTCCTCACTGAGGGCAGCAGGGGTGACTGGGGTAGGGCCTGAGGTGCCTGGGGCGAAGGTGATGCCCACCCCCCCGGGTGAGTGGGCACGGGGCGAAGGCTGAGGGGCTGCTGGGAGGGCGGTGCTGGAAGGGGGGTGGCGGCTGTACCTGTAGATGGGGGGGACACAGATGTTGCCGCCACCACAAGGGAGCTCCCTTCAGAGGACGAGTCCATGTCGCTGGTGTCAGCTCCTGTCCCCGCCGTGGAGCTCCCCTCGCCCTCCGTCCCACTGGTGAAGTTCGAGTCCATAGTGTGGCCCTCCATGGCCATGTGGGATGCAGCCCCCTGGTGCTCCGGTGCCACTGCTCCTCCGCCTGATGATACTAATGCACACAAGAACAGGGAGACCACAAAAAGGGGGGGGGATGACAGAAGAAAAACATGTTGAGTGCATGCATTACCGCTACCGTTGGCAGACACGACAGACACGGAAGCCCCCTGCACTACACCGTGCTCTTGGGCTCCACTGTTCAATCCCTGGGAAATGGCCTACAAGGCTATGGACGACATCTGCACACATGGATGACACAGGGGCATGACTAGGTGTACTTGGCACTCTACAGAGGTGGGGTGGGGTGCCACATGGCCTGCCTTACGGAGGGACCTTGTCTACGGAACTCGCCCTGGCCTAGGGAAACCCACAGCCCACTTCCCCCACACAGACCCCTCCACTGCGTGCAAAATCAGCAGAATGAGGGTGTACTCACCCCCTTGTGTCTGCTGTGATGCCTTCAAGAGCCCATCCAACTCCGGGTACGCCACCACCAGGATCCTGAACATCAGGGGGGTCATGGTGCGACTGGCACCCCTCCCACGTTGGGAGGCCATCCCCAGCTGAGACTCCGCCATCTTCTTGCTCCAGCGGCGAATGTCCTCCCATCTTTTCCGGCAGTGGGTGCACTGTCTGTGGTAGACCCCCAGGGTCCGGACGTCCTTGACGATGGCACGTCAAATATATTTTTTCTGGTGGGCGCTGACCTACATGAATTGTACAGGGGGAAGAGAAAGTTATTACCAACTGCACCGTCACAGTCATTGGCCCCCATCCCTACCCTTGCCATGTGGCACATGCATTCACCGTCGTTTCATGCACGCCGCACTCTCCCCCCTTCCTTCTTACATCCACCCCACTCCACACAGGCATAGCCCATACATCATGCTCCCAGTGTACTTACCTGTTTGTCTGGAGGACTGTAGAGTAGCGTTTACTGGGGGAGGACCCCGTCCACGAGTTTCTCTAACTCCTCCGATGTGAAGGCAGGGGGCCCTTTCCCCAGACACTCGAGCCATTGTCTCTTCCAGACCGAGGTCACAGCAGCACTTGCAGTGTAGGTCCTCTCCTGTCGAAGATCAGGTATCGAGTGATTGAACAGATAGAAAATGGCGGTCACGTCCGCAGTGGTGCGTACCGTCACCGCCGGCGTACATCGTCATTGGCTCCTGGGACCCATAGGGTCCAATGTTAACCAATGCAGCATTGTGCCGCGGTCTTCGACCGCCTACCGCGACGGTGTACAACGCCAGCGCAGTTACCTCACATCCCATTGTCCCACTTTACAGGTCAGGCAGCCGCCATTTCAGGGACCCACATGGCTTCATTTTTAACTGCGCCACACATACCTAGGCCTAGACTCAACACACATAAAGGCCACTTTTTGAGTATGAATGGTGTTTTGTGTAAGCTGTGGGTACGTACCTCCGAGTTGTTTGACTCTGTGCTCGTGTAGTCCTTCATAGGCACCGTCCGCTGGGACATGTGAGGAGATGGCGGCATCCTCCGGTGTACCGACCATTGGTGGACCTGTCGACAATGGAGGAAAGACATGTGATTATCACATACAGGCTTGACCGTGCCACAATCCAGGAACTGTGTACCCAGTTGGAGCCAGACCTGATGTCAGCTATCCGCCATCCCACAGGAATCCCCCATCAAGTGCAGGTGCTGTCAGTGCTCCATTTCTTTGCAAGTGGGTTATTTCAAACAACAGTGGCCATAGCATCAGAGATGTCCCAGCCTATGTTTTCCAACGTGTTGTCTAGAGTGTTGTCTGCCCTTCTGAAACACATGTAGAGCTACATTGTTTTCCTTCAGGTGGAGGATTTGCCTACAGTGAAAGGTGATTTCTATGCCCTGGGACATATCCCCAACATCATAGGTGCCATTGATGGGACCCAGGTGGCTTTGGTCCCCCCACAGGAGAGAACAAGTGTACAGAAACTGGAAGAGTTATCATTCGATGAATGTACAGAAGGTATGTTTGGCAGACCAATACATCTCCCATGTGAATGCCATGTTCCCTGGTTCAGTGCATGACGCCTACTTCCTGCGGAATAGTAGCATCCCTTATGTGATGGGTCAACTCCAGAGGCACTGTGTGTGGCTATTAGGTGAGCACCTGGAAGCTTGTCAGTGTAATGGATGTCTGGGTCTGGGGATATCCCTCCAGGTTACTGTGTGTCTAACAGTTGTCCCTCGCCATTTGCAGGTGACTCTGGTTACCCCAACCTGTCATGGCTACTGACCCCAGTGAGGAATCCCAGGACAAGGGCTGAGGAACGCTACAATGAGGCCCATGGGCGAACTAGGAGGGTGATCGAGCGGACCTTCTGCCTCCTGAAGGCCATGTTCCGGTGCCTCCATATGACAGGTGGATCCCTATTCTACGCACCAAAGAAGGTGTGCCAGATCATCGTGGCCTGCTGTATGCTTCACAACTTGGCTTTGCGACGACAGGTGCCTTTTCTGCAGGAGGATGGTCCAGATGGCGGTGTTGTTGCAGCTGTGGAGCCTGTGGACAGTGAAGACGAGGAAGCAGAGGAAGAAGACATGAACAACAGGGACTCAGTGATGCAGCAATATTTCCAGTGAGACACAGGTAAGAGTACAGATCTGCCTACTACATGTACTTTAACACTACTGCCTCTCTACTGTCTGTCGTTTTCACCCAGTGTATGGTCACTGAGTTGTCACTTTCCCTTACGATTTCACAGATGTGGGCCCCACTGTGTGACATCTGCTTTGATTCCTCATGGACTAGAGCTGTGTGACATAGGTATGTTGACATTACATTTGAATGAACATTTAGCCACTGTAATTGCTAATACACTATTTCGAAATTACAGACAGACTCCAGATTGCTTTGTGCTTCAAGGGTGTTTATTTAAGTGCTCAATATTGGAGGGGGTAGTAAAATGGTGAGGGGTGATGGTGGAGGAATGTCCATGGCAGAGTCCAGTCTATTAGTCTCACAGGTGCATTGCCCATATGGGCATAGGAAGTGGAGCTGGGGCAGTTTAAGTATGGACAGGGTGACAAAGTGGGACAGTAGGATGACAATCAGGGTGGTCTCATTTCTTGGCAGGGGTCTTGGCATCGTTCTCTGTCTTGTTCTTGGATCTCAGGGACCGTTTGCGAGGTGGTTCTCCCTCTGCAGGGGGTGGGGTGCTGGTGTGGTGGTCCTGTGGCGGGGCGTCCTGTCCACTAGCGCCAGCGGAGGTGGTGGGCAGTTCATCGTCCAGACTAGTGTCAGGGGCCCCTTGTAGTGCCACAGTGTCCCTCCTGGTGTTCACGAGTTCCTTCAGCACCCCTACGATGGTGCCCAGGAAGGAGTTGATGGTTCTGAGTTCCTCCATGAAGCCCATATACTGTTCCTCCTGCAGGCGCTGGGTCTCCTGAAAGTTGGCCAGTACCGTTGCCATCGTCTCCTGGGAGTGGTGGTGGGCTCCCATGATGGAGGAGAGGGCCTCGTGGAGAGTGGCTTCCCTTGGCCTGTCCACCCCCTGTCGCACAGCAGCCCTCCCAGTTCCCCTGTGTTCCTGGGCCTCCGTCCCCTGGACCGTGTGCCCACTACCACTGCCCCCAGGTCCCTGTTGTTGTTGGGGTGGTGGGTTAGCCTGGGTTCCCTGTAGTGGTGGACACACAGCTGATTTACGTGTCCTGGGGACGGAGGTATGGGCCCGCTGGGTGGGTGCTGTGCTGGTGTTTCCAGAGGGGGGAAGGTCTGTAGTGGCCTGTGACTGTGTCAGGGGAACCGACTGCCCAGAGGTCCCCGATGGGCCGGGCTGGTCATCTAGATCCAGTTGGACTGAGGTGCTGTCATCACTGTGGGCCTCTTCTGTTGGTGGTGTGGACATGTGTGGACCCTCCTGTTTGGTGACATTGGGTAGGGGTCCTGCAGGGATATAAAAAGATGGTTATTACATCTGTGTGTGTCATGGTGTGGAAAGGGTGGGTGACCATGTACCCCAGTGCTAGCATTCCTGTGTGGGACCTTGTGTGATTATGGTTTAGGGGGGTGTTTGGGTATGTGCAGTGGGCATGCTTTAGTGATGGATCTCCATGCTTTGTTGTTGCATGCAGGGCTTGGTGTTGGGATGTGTGGTTTGTGATGTTGGGACATTTGTGAGAAGTTGGAGTGCTGGGGGTAAGGGTGGGGGTATGTGCTGGCATGCAGGTAGGGTGGGGATGTAATAGTTAAGATTTGTCTTACCAGAGCCCATTCCTCCACCTACTCCTGTGAGGCCCTCAGGATGCAGAATCGCCAAGACCTGCTCCTCCCATGTTGTTAGTTGTGGGGGAGGAGGTGGTGGTCTGCCGCCAGTCTGCTGAACCGCCAGGTGGTGTCTTGAGACCACGGAACGCACCTTCCCCCGTAGGTCATTCCACCTCTTCCTGATGTCCTCCTGATTTCTTGGGTGCTGTCCCACTGTGTTGACCCTGTCCACTATTCTTCGCCATAGCTCCATCTTCCTTGCAATTGAGGTGTGCTGCACCTGTGATCCGAATAGCTGTGGCTCTACCCGTACGATTACCTCCACCATGACCCTGAGCTCCTCCTCCGAGAACCTGGGGTGTCTTTGCCGTGCCATGGGGTGGTGTAGGTGATGTGTGGGGTGGAGTGTGGGGTGATAAGTGTGCTGATATGTAGTGGGGTGTTGTGTGAAGTGCGTGGAAGTTCTGTGGGTGATGGTGTTGTGTGCCTGTGTATGCTAGTGTTGTTGCTGGTGCTGTCTCTCTCTGGCTTTCGTTGGTGAATTTTTGTCGTAAGGGTTTGTGGGTGATGTGGGTGTGTGTTTTATATTGTATTGGGTGTGTGGGAGTGGTGTGTGTATGTGTATCAGGTGTGTGTATTTGGAATTGTACAATGCAGATGTGTTTTGTAAGAGTGTGTGTATTTTGAGCGTGGAGGTGTGTACCGCCAATGGAATACCGCGGTTGAAAGACCGCCTTGTGGATTCGTGTGTCGTGATAGTGTGGGCGTATTTCTGTTGGCGTGATGGTGGAGGTTTTGTTTTCACCAGTTTATCACTGACCTTTGGTGGCGGACTTGTGTAGGTGTCTAGATTTTAGCGTATTCCGAACTGTGGGTCATAATAGCTGTGGCGGAATTCCGCGGCCGCGGAGTTGTGTTGGCGGTCTTCTGCACGGCGGTAAGCGGGATTTACCGCCAATGTTGTAATGAGGGCCAAAATATTTATCAAGTATATTTTATATTGTAATACAGATTGATCACTAGTATATTACAAAAATGCTTGTCCACCATTTTATTAACCTGATGACTGGAAACCTCTGAGATGACAGCACATTAAACTCAAAGATGGCAAAGGGCATAGCTAAGAAAAGAGTTCCATGTGTCCTTCGCTATCTGGAAGTGGAAATTAATATAAAAACAAAAAATATAAATGAAATATAACCACAGTTGATATCAGCAGTAAAGGACACTTTATAGCCTATTATCGATCTTTTCCTTAATTTGAGAATCTGTACCCAAATAAATCCTCTAACAGTATGCAGGGAAAACACTCCTACAGAAATAACTTGTTATCTTTCAGTTAAAAATCATAATAAAATAACCACATTGTTTTTAGGAATCTTTTCCGTAAAAAAACTGTGAGAGTATACAAACTACAAAAAAATTAGCCATACCTAGTTGAAAAATAATTAAAAAGACATGTTCTTTTTTTTTTTTTTTACAGAGGATACTTATTATAATTTAAAAATAAAGTGACTGAATACCACTCAAAAAAGCACCACCCATATTATCACACTGGTGAGGCAGAAACCATTTTTTACCTAAATAGGATGTATTCAAAATGAAAGGACAGCCTAAAGCAATGGCCTTGCTCAATAGCAAAATATTTTTTCTCTGTATCATCAACGTATACAATTTTTTCTTTGAAAGGAAACTGATTTTTTTATTTCAACGGGCATGAAAATGTACAACAAATATTTTAAATATAATACACATCATAACACTAACATTATATTTTCCTTTCTTTCTAGTATATAGAAACATCAAAAGCAGAGTAATAAAATATTAGACAAATTAAATACAGTGATTCTTTAAAATAAATCAGTAAAAGAATAAAAAGGTACAGAAAGTTAAAAAATAATAAACTAAACCCACAGTGCATTATACAACTATCTAATTAGTATTCTTATGTGTATGTCTGTTTGAATAAATACTAAGCCAACATGGAGGACATGCTGAAAGCTGAATGTGCCCCATCTAAACACAGAAACATATTATTAAAAAAATTAAGGGCCCCTTGATAGCAAAGGGAAGCACACTGAGCCAAAGGCTCATTGAAGGTGTGTGAACTGTTTCTCTAGCTACTGCAAAGGCAGAGTGCTTACTCCGGGGGAAATTATTAAAAGGACCTGTGATCATAACAACTCTGCCTCTGCAATAGTCGTATATAAATAGCACTTAGAAAAAAGTTCAACCAATGAAAGCACTAGCATCAACCTCCAAAGTGAACTCTGGTGCCGTGCTGCAAGGAAAGTTTCAAGAAATATCCCTTAGTAGGTTGTTCAAAAAATGCCTGTTATCCCAAATTTAGAAAAGGGTTATAAGCAGGAAAAGACACACATGCAATGAAGTGCATCCTCAACTCAAAACATTTAGTGAAACTAACATACCTGAAGAATTAACAAATATGTTTAACCATGACACTTTCCTTCATTATGACAACAGAAACCTTCAAAACATTAATCTTTGGTAGTCTACAATACACTGTACCATTATAAAACAGTGAACTTCGGAAGGATGGGACATTTAAAAAAACACCCTCTACATTCTTACATGATACATTCTAAACGTAGCAACAGTACAATGCCTCTGCTGTATGCCTTACCATCAGGCAAGCAAACTTCAACTTGAAAAGAGTTTTGGACCATGGAAAAAAGAAAGAAAAACAATAAGAAATGATCTGTGAACATTATAATTGATTTGAAGTGGTCATAATTTCTGTTATTTAAGCAATTATCCCTAAAACAGAAATTCATGGATTTAAAAAAAGTTTTTCTCATCTTTAGCAGGAGACTACATGAATGTCAGTAAACGCCCCTTTAAAATGAAAGAAACGAAGGCCCTCATTACAACCCTGGTGATCGGTGATAAAGTGGCAATAATACTGCCAACAGGCCGGCGGTAATAAATACGAAATTATAACCACGATGGAAACCAATCAGATAGACAGCCACTTTAACACACCCACTGCCAGGGCGAAATCAACAGGCACCACGGCGGTAACCGCCAACAGCCAGGCAGAAGACAATGTACCTCCCACAGTAATATGACACACCTATCGTCCACCTTTTCTGGGGCGGTACCAACGACATCAAAAGCCTGGCGGAAACACTGCACAAGGGAAACGACTCACCTCTGGACACTCAAGGAAGAACCATGCCGCCATGGAGCCCGAGTTGCATGTCTTCCCCATGCTCTTCTACCTTCTGCTCCACTATGAACACCAACACCGTCAAAGACGACCAAGGTGAGTACTGCCGCCTAGCACACAGGGGAGGGGGGAGGAAAAAGAGAGTGACACACACACTCAACATGCAACACCCCCACCCCCAACACCACACACACAACCAGATGCAGTAACATAACACATACCCTCAGGAATAATGCAAGGACAACTACTATAGTGTAAAAAGGCTGTAATAAGGTAAATATAGGTGAAATTCGTGCATCCAAATCAAAAAGTATACACACATTTACAATGCAAGGGACACTACCCAGTCCTCAATGTCGTTGGGCCACAGAGCCACAGGGCCACATAACAAAGTCCAAGGCCCAACCTCACTCCTGCAACAACACGGAGATAACACTGCAGGGGCATCAGGTCGAAAATAGACAGCCACCTCAGGGGGACGGGGAATAGGGGGGGAACCTCATCCGGAAGACGGTGCAATGCCACTGGTCCCGGAGGGGGCAACATGCCCTGTTCTTGGTCCTAGGGAGTGCAAGGCCACATTCTCTCAAGTGGGTGACTTGCCCACTGGTTCTGTAGGGGGCAACATGCCCTGTGCTTGGTCCTGGGGAGTGCAAGGCCACAGTCTCTCAAGTGGGTGACTTGCCCACTGGCTCTGTAGGGGGCAACATGCCCTGTGCATGGTCCTGGGGAGTGCAAGGCCAGTCTCTCAAGTGGGTGACTTGCCCACTGGCTCTGGAGGGGGCAACATGCCCTGTGCTTGGTCCTGTGGAGTGCAAGGCCACAGTCTCTCTAGTGGATGACTTGCCCACTGACTTGTCCTGGGGAGTGCAAGGCCACAGTCTCTCAAGTGGGTGGCTTGCCCACTGACTTGTCCTGGGGAGTGCAAGGCCACAGTCTCTCTCTAGTGGGTGACTACTTCCACTGATTCTGTAGGGGGCATTGTACCCAGTGTGCCTCTTACTGGGAAGGATGGGGTGAGTGGATGGCTTCTCCACTGGTTCTGGAGGGGGCATTGTGCCCAGTGCGCTTCTTGCTGGGAAGGATGGGGTGAGTGGATGGCTTCTCCACTGGTTCTGGAGGGGGCATTGTGCCCACTGTGCTTCTTTCTGGGAAAGATGGGGTGAGTGAATGGCTTCTCCACTGTTTCTGGAGGGGGCATTGTGCCCAGTGTGCTTCTTCCTGGGAAGGATGGGGTGAGTAGATAGCTTCTCCACTGGTTCTGGAGGGGGCATTGTGCCCTGTGATGCAGGTCTTGGGTATTACAAGGCACCAGTCTCTAAGCTGGGTGTCAGACCCACAGGATTTTCAGGGGCCAGGCCGCACAACAGCCCATGGATGCAGGACTACACACTATCTGCCGGAAGAGACGGCTGCTCATTGGTGGCAGTGGCGGTGCAGGTGGCAGTGCTGGAGTGGTAGGGGGAGGCTCCAGCCCTTCCCTTGCAGCCTTGGACGGCTGCCCACTGGGGCAGCTGCTGCTGGCAGTGGTGCTGGTGGCGGTGCTGGCAGTGGTGGGGGGAGGCTCCAGCCCTTCACCTGCAGCCTTGGACGGCGTCCCACTGGGGCTGCTGCTGCTGGCAGTGGTACTGGTGGCAGTGCTGGCAGTGGTGGGGGAGGCTCCAGCCCTTCCCCTGTAGCCTCGGATGGCTGCCCACTGGGGCTGCTGCTGTTGGCAGTGGTGCCGGTGGTGGTGCTGGTTGCGGTGCTAGAAGTGGTGGGGGGAGGCTCCAGCCCATCCCCTGCAGCCTCGGACGGCTGAACCACCATGGTTGGTGGTGGGGGCTCCAACCGAGTCCCAGCACCAGGCCTCTAGTCCTTTTTGCCTGCTGGTGCAGGCCCCTTGCCCCTCCTGCCAGCAGCTGGGGATGACTCCTTGCTCCTTTTGGCAGAAGCTGGGAACTGCTCCTTGCCCTTCCTCTCAGCAGCCGGAGATTGCTCCTTGCCCTTCCTTTTACCAGCTGGGGGTGCTTCCTTACCCTTCTTTGCAGCAGCTGGGGGGTGCCTCCTTGCCCTTCCTTGCAGCAGCTGGGGGTGCCTCCTTGCCCTTCCTTGCAGCACTTGGTGCAGGCACCCTATCAGTGTGGCTGCCTGGTGCTGGGATCCTCTCCCACCTGGTGTAGTTGTGGACACTACTGTGCCCCTGGACTGGGTGGCTGAGGTGCTGGGCTGTGTTCTGACTGCCCTGGCCTGACGTGAGGGATGGGGGGCAGGGCTAGGGAAGAGGTCGAGGATGGAGAGGAAAAGCTTCTTAGGGACATTGGGGCGGGAAGAGGGAGATGGTTTGGGAGTGGAGGTGGAGGGAGTGGTTGTAGGAGGTGTCTGTCTGCTGTGTTTGGGTGCAGATGCATGGGCTGGATGCTGTTGTGAGGTGGATGGCCATTGGGTGTCTGAGTGCTTGCGTTTGTGTACTTTGGGTGGGGGGGCACAGGCACAGTGGGAGAGGACACAGGGGACGTGTGCATGGAAGTGGGGGTGGTGACTGCCAGTGAGGGGCGTGTGCTGATAGGTGTGCGGGTGTAGTGGATGAGGATGTAGTGCATGCAGGTGTACAGTACAGATGCAACTGGGAGGGAGGTGGACGAGGAGGAGGAGGGGGCCACAGTGGAAGCAGTGGATGTTGGTGTGTCTGCATCTGGATGTTGTTTGTTTGAGTGCTTGTGGGATGAAGTGTGGTGCTTGTGATTGCCATGTCCACTCTTGTGTGTTGTCCTGGGTGCCTCCTCTTCTGCCTGTGTGTTTGGGATAGGCTGGGGTTGAGGGGACTGGGATTGGGTAGAGGAAGTTGGAGGGGGGAAGCTGGAAACAGGGACAATGGCTGCCATCAGAGAGGAGGCCACAGCCTGGATTGATCTATGTTGGGCCACCATGCCAGTGTGAATGCCATCCAGGAACGCATTTGTCTGTTGCATGTGGGCTGCCAGCCCCTCAATGGCATTCACAATGGTTGACTGCCCAACAGAGATGGATCACAGGAGGTCAATAGCCTCCTAACTCAGGGCAGCAGGGCTCACTGGGGCAGGACCTGAGGTGCCTGGGACGAAGGAGATGCTCACTCCCCTGGGTGAGCGGACACGGGAAACACGCTGAGGGGCTGCTGGGAGGGCCACCAAGGAGCTTCCATCGGAGGAGGAATCTGTGTCCGAACTGTCCCCTCCAGTCTCCGCCGTGGTGCTCCCCTCGCCCTCCGTCCTATTGGTGCCCACACCGTAGGTGGATTTGGCCTCCTGGGCCCTGTGGGATGCAGCTCCCTCTGTCGCCAGAGCCTCAGCTCCTCTGCCAGATGATGCCAATGCACATAAGGACAGGGTGACAAAACAAAAAGGGAGGGGAAGAGACAAAGGATACACTTGGTCAATGGCAGCAATAACACCACCATTGGCGTACACGACACACACACACCCACACAAGGAACAGCCCTACTCACTAGGCAATGCACTACCAGTCACAATGCTACTCACCAGCCCATGGATAGGGACACCTAATGCCAATTGCAGCATACCTGAGACCGACTGATCCCTGCCCAGTAGAGGATGCTTGGTTGGAGGTATTTTACATCTGAACCCTGCCCAACCTGGGACCTTATCTACAATGTCAGGCCTGGCCTAGGGCCACCCACAGGCCCACATCCCCACCCGGATACCACCCCACCAGGCGCAAGTTGTATATTGGGGCACTGTACTCACCCCCTTGTGGCTGCTGTGATGCCCCCAAGCGCCCATCCAGCTCCGGATAGGCCACCGCCAGTATGCGGGCCATCAGGGGGGTCAGGGTTCGACGGGCACCACTTCCTCGTTGGGAGGCCATCCCCAACTGGGCCTCTGCCATCTTCCGTGCCCAGCATCTGAGGTCCTCCCACCATTTGCGACAGTGGTTGCTCCGCCTGCCATAGACCACCAGGGTCCGCACATCCTTGGCAATGGCACGCCATATACCCTTTTTCGGATGGGGGCTGACCTGCAGAGAAGTGGACATAGGGAAAGATATTAGTCCGACCGTCCTGCCTGTTACACTCATGGCCCACCATACCCCTTCCCATCCCCATTAGCACAGACATGGCCCACATTACAAGCAGTACGTTTCCCAGGGCCCATCCACCAACCCCCCCTCACATGAGGCCTTCACACACAGCACTCCATGCATTCACGACCCATGCATTGTACTCACAGTGTACACACCTGTTGGTCTGGAGGCCCATACAGCATTCGGTACTGAGGTAGAACCCCATGTACCAGTCACTCCAACTCCGCCGAGGTGAAGGCAGGGGCCCTTTCCCCAGTGACATGAGCCATGGTCAGTTCCAGACACAGGACACAGCAGCACTTTCAGTTTAGATCCTCCCCTGTTGAAGGTCAGGTAGCAAGTGAGTGAACAGATAGAAAATGGCGGTGACGTTCGTGGCGGTGCATACCGTCACCGCGGGGGTACATCACCATTGGCCACTGTACCCCACAGGGCCCAATGTTAACCAATATGAAGTTGACCGGCGTTTTTCGACCGCATTCCGCAACGGCACACAACGTCAGTGGAATTACCTAATTTCCACCTGTCCCTCCAAACAGGACAGGCGGATGCCATTTCAGGGGGTGGTGCCATAGCCTCCTAACTGCGTCACAGTACACATATGCACGATTTGAACCTCTCCAACAAAATACTGTTACAATCACAACATGCATTTAAGTGTAGTGGTTGTAAATAAGAGATATTGACCAGCTGCTCACCATTTTGCCCCATAGATTGCAGCAGCTGCGGATGAATAGGAGATGGAGACATACCCCTGTGTACAGACCCCTGGTGGACTTGGCAACAATGGAGGACAGGCACATTATCCTCACCTATAGAATGGACAGGGCCACAATCACAGAGCTGTGTGCCCAGTTGGAGCCTGTCCTAATATCTGCTATCCGTCACCCCACCGGGATCCCCCCTGTTGTGCAAGTGCTATCAGTGCTCCATTTCCTGGCAACTGGCTTCTTCCAAGTGACAGTGGGCTTGGCAGCAGGAATGTCTAATCCAATGTTCTTAATAGTGCTGACCAGAGTATTGTCTGCCCTGATTAAACACATGCGCAGCTACATCGTTTTCCCCCAGGTGGAGGATTTGGCCACAGTGAAAGCTGATTTCTATGCAATGGGACAGATCCCTAACATTATTGGGGCAACTGATGGTACACATATAGCATTTGCGTCCCCCCTGGCAAAATGAACAGGTGTTCAGAAATCGAAAGAGCTTTCACTCGATGAATATTCAGTTGGTGTGTGTGAACGGACGGGTTCAAGGACGACACGAAGAGATAGGGTTGATTGGTTTCAGATGTGATTTATTGGATTTTTAGGACAACGTAGTGTGTCATATATGAGTCTTTCTCATGCTGTTTCCTTTTTGTTTGTTTTTCCTTTTCCTGGCTTTTCACCTCTTTCTTGGTTTTCTCTCTTGCAGGGCTCCCAGGAAGAGCATGTGAGGAAAAGAACAAGAGAAGTATCGGTAAGAACCATTTCTTCTTGTAGCTCTTTTCTTTCCCTACCCTATTTTTGTCTTTCGTCTATGTCGTATCGAATGAGTTTTTCACTCTCTTTTGCTGTTCTTTTGAAAGTTCTTTTGTCTCCTTTTCTCTCTCACTGGCACCTCTTCTAGCAAGAGTTCTGTATTGCTTTATCTCCCTCTTATTTTCTAGAAGTAGCTTCTATTGCACGGTCCTTTCCTTGCTTCTTCTCCTTCACTGCCTCTTCTCTATCATTCTTTTGTAACTCTCTGTCTTTGGCTTTTCCTACTGCTGGGGGGTTTTCATCTATTTTTGTTTTCTCTGTCCTTATATTTTCCTGGGGAGGGTTTTTCTCGTTTCCTTTTCCCCCTTCTTTTTCCCGTCCTCCCTCTCCCCCTTGGTACTCGTTCTCTTCTCCTCACGTCTTCCCACTCCCTCTTGGTACTCGTTCCCTTCTCCTCCCTT
The DNA here is from genome assembly GCF_031143425.1 of Pleurodeles waltl. Taxonomy (NCBI): domain Eukaryota; kingdom Metazoa; phylum Chordata; class Amphibia; order Caudata; family Salamandridae; genus Pleurodeles; species Pleurodeles waltl. Next base: position 414,275,342 of record NC_090447.1, read on the forward strand.
CCTCCCTCTCCCTCTCGATACATGTTCCCTTCTCCTCCCGTCCTCCCACTCCATCTTGGTTCTTGTTCCCTTCTTCCCCACTCAACCACCCTTGCGCCGCTTTGTTGGTTCCCGGAACACACCTGCGATTGCCACACTTCTCCTGAAGCATGGCGGGTAGGTTCGCGTTACACCTCCTGGGACGCCGAGCAACTCCTGCCGTCCAACTCCTCTTCTCCTTCGGGGTTCCGTCGAATGTTGCCGTTCGGTCCTCCAGCGCTGCTGCTCTCCACTCCTCTGTCACGGGTGGCTCTCCTCTCGACCGCTGATCTTTCTATCTGTCGGGGCCCGCCTTCATTGCCAGACGGGATTCCGGATTCGCTGCCTCTTCATGAGGAACCGGAGCACTTGTGGCAGTTCTGGGTTGTGAACGGGCCACATCGCGCCGGCCTGTCACAATGTGCCTGGCGGACCAGTACATCTCCCATGTCAATGCAAAGTATCCTGGGTCTGTGCATGATGCCTTTATCCTGAGGAATAGCAGCATCCCATATGTGATGGCCCAACTCCAGAGGCACAGGGTGTGGCTAATAGGTGAGCCCTGGTTCCCACCCAGTGGGTGTTGGTGTATTGGAATGGTGTGGGCCCTAAGGGTTGATGTGTGGCTAACAGTTGTCCCTCAATATTTTCAGGTGACTCAGGTTACCCCAACCTCTCATGGCTACTGACCCCTGTGAGGAATGCCAGGACAATGGAATGAGGCACATGAGTGAACAAGAAGAATTATATAGAGGACCTTTGGCCTTCTGAAGGCCAGGTTTCGTTGCCTCCATCTAACAGGTTGATCTCTCTACTACTCACCCAAGAAGGTCTGCCAGATCATCGTGACATGCTGTATGTTGCACAACCTTGCCTTACGCCGCCAGGTGCCTTTTCTGCAGGAGGATGAGGCTGGAGATGGCCGTGTGGAAGCAGTGGACCATGTGGACAATGAAGATGAGGAGGCAGAAGATGAGGATGAGGACAACAGAAGTGCTATAATTTGTCAATACTTCCAATGACCCACAGGTAAAACAGTGTAACTTCACATTTAATTGGGCGTTTGGTGTTTGACATTGTCACTGGCAGGCTGATTGTCCCACTTTTATGTCCACTCACTGTAGCCTTTGGCATCTCTATTTGCAGATATTTGTGCCCCACTATCGCTCCTGGTTTGTTGACTGCAGCCAACTACAGGACATTCCTATGTATACATTTCTGTACAGTTGATTTTCAATGCTCAAACCTTGTTTAACAAATACATACTGAAATCATTTGACATACTCCATATTTTTTCAAAGGGTGTTCATTTAAGTGCTAAGAGGTAGACGGGGATGTGCAATTGGCTGGGGGGATGATGGAGGAAAGTCCAGATTGGAGTCCAGACTATTTGTATCACAGGTGCATTGTCCACGGGGGCATAGAAAGGGGAGCAATGGCAGTTCAAGGTGGACAGGGTGACAGAGTGGGACACAAAGGTGACAATCAGGAGAGTCTTATTTCCTGGCAGGGGTCTTGGGAATAGTCTCTGGCTTCTGCATGGATCACAGGGAACATTTGTGGGTGGTTGACCTTCTGCAGGGGAAAGGGTGCTGGTGGCCTGTTGTACCTGTGGTGGGGCCTCTTGTCCTCTAGCAGCATCAGAGGTGGAGGGCTGTTCATCAGTTTGGCTAGTGGCAGAGGCCCACTGGTATGCCACTGCCTCCCTCATGGTGTTGGCCATGTCTGCCAGTACCCCTGCAATAGAGACCAGGGTGGTGTTGATGTCCTTCAAGTCCTCCCTGATCCCCAGGTACTGTCCCTCCTGCAGCCGCATGTTCTCCTGCAACTTGTCCAGTATCTGGCCCATCATCTCCTGGGAATTGTGGTATGCTCCCAGGATCACAGTGAGTGCCTACTGGAGAGTCGGTTCCCTGGGCCTGTCCTTCCCCTGTCGCAAAGCAGTCCTCCGAGCTTCCATGTTGTCCTGTGCCTCTGTCCCCTGAACCGTGTGCCACTGCCACTGACCCCAGGTCCCGGATCGTCCTGTGTTTGTGGGGTGGCCTGGGGTCCCTGTAGTGCAGGACACACTGCTGATTGACGTGTCCTGGGGACAGAGGTATGGGCCCGCTGGGTGGGTGCTGTGGTGGTGTTTCCTGGGGGGGAGGCTCTATGGTGGTGTGAGAATGTGCCTGGGTAACCGACTGTCTGGAGATCCCTGATGGGCCAGGTTGGTCATCCAGATCCAGGCGAGCAGAGCTGCTGTCATCACTGTTGGCCTCTTCCGTGGGAGGGCTGGATGTTGCTGGCACCACTTCTCCTGTGACATTGGCTTGGGGACCTGTGGGGATGTAAATGCAGTGTTATTGGTTCTGTGTGTGACATCATGTGCATGGGTGTGTTGGCCTCTATGGTTTTTGTTGCCGTGGCAGATTTGCCTTTGTGTGAGTAACTATTTGGTGGGCTAGGTGATTCTCTCCAGTGTGCATGGAGTGGTGATAGGTGTCAATGCAGGTCTGTGAGGGGTGTCCATGCATTGGTGTTACATGCAGGGTTTGGTATTGGGATGAGTGGGTTGTGATGGTGTGGTATGTGGGAGGTGGTGAAGTGATGGGAGTGAGGAAAAGGGTGGGGGTTTGTGATGGCATGCAGGTTGTGGGGTGGTAGTAGTATAGAGTTGACTTACCAGAGTCCAGTCCTTCTCCTACTCCTGCCAGGCCCTCAGGATGCATGATTGCCAAGACTTGTTCCTCCCATGTTGTTTGCTGTGGTGGAGGAGGTGGGGGTCCACCGCCAGTCCTCTGTACAGCTAGTTGGTGTCTTGCTGCTGTGGAACGCACCTTCCCCTGTAGGTCGTTCCACCTCTTCCTGATGTCGTCCCTTGTTCTAAGCTGTGGCTCTACCCAGATGATTTCCTCCACCATGACCCTTAGGTTCTCCTCAGAGAATCTGGGGTGTTGTTATGGTGCCATGGGTGTAGTGTGAGTGGTGTGGGTGAGGGTGTAGAGGGTGATGTGTTGGGGTGTGTGATATAAGGTGCGTGGATGGTGTATAGGTGATGTTATGTGGCTTTGGTTGTGTGAGTGGTCTTGCTGTCTCTCTCTGGTGGCAATTATTTCTAGTCATAAAGAGTTGTAGGTAGGGTGGATGTGTGTTTTATAGTGGTGTGGGTGTGTGGGTGTGGTGTGTGTATGAGTGTCAGGTGTGTGTAGTTTGAATTGTCCAATGTGGTGTTGTTTTGTTTGAGTGTGTGTATTTTGAGCGCAGTGGTATGTACCGCCAATGGTTTACTGCCATTGAATGTCCACTGCGGTGATTCGTGGGTCATAATGCTGTGGGCATAGTTCTGTTGGCGTATCGGTGTGGGTTTTGCTACCGCCACTTTATCACTGACCTTTGGGCTGTCGGACTTTTGTGTGTGGCTGTATAGTGATGGATTGGTATGTGTGTGTCATAACATGCTTGGTGGTTAACCGCCGCGGCCCCACTATGTTGACGGCAGTCGGCAGGGCGGTAAGCAGGATTTACCGCCAATGTCAAAATGAGCATCTAAATGCCTTCTCTTTTATTCCCTCTGAACATGTTGAGCAGTCCTTCCCAAAACGTCTTAGAACAATGACCCACTTTTTACAATAACAAACTTTCATGAACCAATGACATAAGACAGGAGATTTTGTAATGTAATAAAAGCATTCTCTGACAGTGCACTGTCACAGCCAACATATTTTCCATTTAAATGGCTACAAATTTGAACAGATGTACACATTTACTGATAAAACTATATTCTACACAAGCAACAATTTGTGGAAAGCAGGTTTCAGTGAAGATTTATCATTTGTGCATCACAAAGTAAATTGTCTTGATTTGTTTTGATCCAATTAATATCTTTGTTTCAATCATACTTCAGAATTATGCTTCAGGTTTGCTTTCCGAACTCAAGAATGTGTCAAGTTAATTAACAGGTGTTTACGTTTTGTTGTCTATTATAAAGAATTAAATCCAACAACCTTTCCTTCCACATTCCCTGTACACCAGCAAGACTGTAACATTATTCAATTATTTTTTTTCTCTGACTGCAAAGTAAGAGTAGTTTGTAAACACCAATCCCTGCGTTAAGAAAATAAGAAGCAATTTATCCAAAGACATAGGGCCTCATTACGAGTTTGGCGGTCTTTTGGCAAGACTCAAACGTCTGCCATGTTGGCAGTGATCAGACTGCCACATTAAGAGTCACACAGCTCAGTCCACCAAAAAACAGCCTAACTTTTGAAACCGCCGGGACAGTGGAGGAAGGAAAAGAGGCGGTTTGGCTACCAGCACCACCAGCCCGCCAAAGAGCCTCTGGTCATATTATAATCCACAAATCACAAGATTGGTTCTTCCATGGCAGAATACCATTGGCGCTGCGAACTGTAGATGTCTGAAGTTACATCAGTTCGAACACCACACCACATTGGATAGTTTCAATACACCACACATGACACGCATCTACACACCGACTTACCCGACACACCTACACACTGCACTATAAGACACCACTACACAACTCACAAGCCTTTGAAACCAGAACACCACATACAGCCAGAGATGAGCCAAAAATTAAAGATGTAGCAAAAACAACAATACGCACACCTACACATTTCACTCAGCACTCATCCCACACCTGCGCAACAACGTCACCCACTCACATCACAGCACCCACACCTCATCACCAAAAATGTTTTTCCTCATTTTCCACTACTTTACCATCTCTTCCACCACTACCATGTCTTCACAAAAACATTTATGTTTCACTGATGATGAGTTGAGCATCATGGTGGGCAAAATTGTCAGAGTAGAGCCATACCTTTTCGGAGTGCAGGTCCAGCAAACATCAATAGCCAGGAAAATTAAGTTGTGGCAAAGGATAGTCAACAGGGTGGATTCTGTAAGCAGTTACCACTCTCAAGGGAGGACATCAGGAAGAGGTGCAACAACCTCAGGGGGAAGGTATGTTCTATGGCAGCTCAGCACCAGCGGCGGTCCGCAAGACTGGTGGTGGAACCCCACCTCCTCCCCCTACTTTCACATCATGGGAGGAGAAGGTCTTGGACATCTTGCATCCTGAGGGCCTGTCCGAAATACCTGGGGGAGTGGAGTCTGGTAAGTCACTACACCATTCATGTCACCAAAAAGTTTTGTCTTCCATGCTCATTGATCACCTTTCCCCACCTCAATGACCAAACCACCCACCACCCCTCTGTTAAAACGTCTAAATACTCCTCTCTGGCATGCCACATGTCAACTAAACTCACCTGGGGGCACAGTGTTTGTGTACGACATATGAAGTACAGGGACTGAGAGCACTACAGCTCCCAACAGGCACTGTTCCACCGGTAAGAAATCCAGAACAGTGTACTACATTTGTAATACATTTGAAACTAACAATCAATATAAGCCCTCCTGAAGGCACCATAGCTAAATCACTGATGCCATACCCCTTACTAGGAGATAAATGTACATTGTCATGTCTTTAGTCAGGCAAGATATGAGGGTATCAACAGTCATCAAAACACCAACATACTCCATGAGCTTGGATCATTGTGTATGCAATTGTAAATCTCTCTGTCCCACATTACTTCAACCCAGATTTGGAAGCAGCTGTCATTGGCATGTCAGGAGATCATGTAAAGGCAGTATATGCATGTCACATAGCATGTCTAGTTGACAAAGTTAAACATCACTTGTTGTATCACTTATAGCAACCGTGTGCTCCACTTCCCCTACAGGTACCATTGCCATTCTCAACATGGAGAGGACACTAGAGACTGACACTACACCTCTGGATGAAGGCCCATGTGAGGAAAGCACCCCTGGATATCTGGACACTGAGGATGAAGCTGGCCCACCAGGGAGGCCTGCTAATTCAATAACTGTGAGCCTCACCCTGCTCCCAGCCCTGTTGCATTCACATCATAAGCAATCATTTGCCCCTAAAGCTGTGTCCCACGGACAGTGTCTTCCATCGTGTGCCCCCCAGTACAGGTACCTGAGTCTCCTGTTGTCACCGCTGACTATGATGGTCCTGCCACCAGTGGGATTGGGCACACTGTGCCAGGAGCACAGCTACGTGGAGGTTGGGTGCATGTGAGGGATGGTGTAGTCCAGAGGATGGGGGCAACAAGGGACACAAATGACCAGAACACCATCTCCCAAGTCTTGGAATGCTACCAAAATTCCCAAGCATGATGAGCCAAACACTGATCATGACGGGGGATATCAGACAGCTGCAGAGAGACAACTACCAGGAAGACATGCAGCATTGGCAGGCCCAAAATGCCATCCTGACTTCCAGGGAAAGGGAATGCCTCAGACACCCCACCCTCTGTGGCAGAAGAACCCCCTGCAAGTATGGGCATCCACCCAGACATCCAGGAGGTGCAGATGTCAAGACTAAACTCACTGCCAACATAAAAGGATGATTGACGGAGTGCTGAACAATGCAAACACTCACCCCCTGTCACAGACCTGGGTTTAATCCGTTGTTATTTTGCTCACCACACCACCCCACTTTGGATCCAGCCATATACAAATCAATCTTGACCCTGTTCCTCATGGGAACATTCCAGACTGAACTGCCAGGCCATGCCCTCTCTGGACCAGAAACAAGCATCCTTTGACCATTTTCAGAGTATCACCTTTCATCAGCTAGGATAACTTGAATCCAGTGGCACAGTGAGTACGGAACCCACATCTGGGCATACCCTTCCACTTAGGGCAACTTTAGCAACACAAAAGGATGATAGATGGAGTGCTGAACAATGCAAACACTAACTCTCAGTCACAGATCTGGGTTTAATCCATCATTCTTTTGCTCACCAAGCCACCCCAGTTTCGACCCAGCCATATGCAAATCAGTCTTGACCCTGTTCCTTATGGGAACAGTCCAGCCCGAACTGCCTGGCCAGGTCCTCCCTGGACATGAAACAAGCATCCTGGGACTAGTTTCAGAATATCACCCTTCATCAGCCAGGCTTGCTTGAATCCAGTGGCACAGTGAGCATGGGACCCACATCTGGGCATATCCTTCCCACTTAGGGCAACTTTAGCAACACAAAAGGAAGATGGACGGAATGCTGAGCAATGCAAACACTCAACCCCAGTCTTGACCCCAGAAACAAGCATCTTGGGACCGGTTTCAGGGTATCAGCTAGCCTGGCTAATGAAGGGTGATTCCCCTGAAACCGTTCCCAGGATGCTTGTTTCCGGTCTAAGGAGGAGCTGGCCTGGCAGTTCAGGCTGGACTGTTCCCATGAGGAACAGGATAAAGACTGATTTGCAAATGGATGGGTCCAAACTGGGTGGCATGGTGAGCAAAAGAACGATGGATTAAACCAAGATCTGTGACTGGGGTGAGTGTTTGCATTGTTCAACACTCCGTCCATCATCCTTCTGTGTTGCTATGTACACAACAGTTCTGTACACTCCAAGTAACAATCTGCATACATATCTGAGTCATGGGCTTTGGAGCCACTCATGACCTATTTGAGGGTCATTATAAGAACCTTATCTGGCATTCCTAACCCCACCAATACACCACTGAATCACTTTAATTACATCATCAAATATCTTGAGTCAGTTGAAGTACTGATTGATGAGATCAGCCCTGATGTCTCCAGCGTCATCCTCATTATGTTCATCCTCACTTGGCAAATCTGCATTTCCACCCACAGGACCTGCTGGCTCCCCTCATCTGGTATGAATGGTATCTGACATTCCAGGGCAAGGTTGTGGAGCATGCTGCAAGCAACCATAATTTTACAAACCCTGTTGGGTGAGTAGAGGAGGGCTCCTCCAGACTTATCAATGCTGCAAAATCTTGCCTTCAGGATCCCAAATGTCCGCTCCACGGCATGCCTTGTCCTTCCATGGGCCTCATTGAAGCGCACTTCAACTGGAGTGATTGGGTACCTCACTGGTGTCAACAGCCAAGGACATTTTGGGTAGCCAGAGTCCCCTGTAAGGTATAGTTACATCAATCCAAACATTAACCTTGGACATCCACATATATGGTAGCAGAAAAAAGGTACAGCCACACATGACATATATGACTTATCACACCATCCACACCCTCTCTGTGTATAGACATGTCATTAGCAGTGGGATATTGTTATTCTGCATGATGAAGGAATCATGTACTGACCCAGGATACTTTGCACAAAGTTGTGAATTGTAGAGGTCACCCAAACAGACCACTTTGACGTTGATAGAATGGAGGTTTTTCCTGTTCCTGTATACCTGTTCATTGGTACTTGGGGGGACCAAGGTTACATGGGTGCCATATATGGCTCCAACCATATGTGAAATGTGTCCCAAAGAATAACAATCAGCCTTTACGTGGGCCAAATCTTCACCTTTGGGAAATCTGATGTAGCTCTCCAGGTGTTTCAACAATGAGGAGAGTACATCCTTCAAAACCAGAATGAACATGGGCCGAGACATCCTCAAACTTAGGACCACTGTATTTTGAAAAGACCCAGTGGCCAGGAAGTGTAGCACTGACATGACTTGGGCAATGGGAGGTTTGCAATTGGGATAACAAATGGCAGGCATTAGATCTGTATCCAGCTAATGACAGAGATCCATGATTGTATACCTATCCAGGCGGTATATTTAGGTGACATGTTACTCCTCCATTGTGTGAAGGTTTGCTAGTGGACAATACACAGGAGGTTGCCTTGCTCTTCTCATGCCAGGGTAACTATGTGGGCAACACCAGAATGTATGTGTATGACTCAATCTATACATCATAAGTACGACTACACCAAAGTCACAGATAAAGTTACATTATGTCACATGAAACATTTGCCTAAATACTGTAATCAAATTCCCTAACACCTAGCATGTTCTTTAAATGGAGAAATATGTCCCTAAAAGTAAAAGGGACATCAACTTACTTAACATGTGAAACATATTTGGAACACCTATACTATGTTCAGATCATCATTAGTCTGCTGACAATACTGTTTCATGTTCATAAATCAGGATACATCATTTTCACATCCTCTACATATTACATACACCTTTGCTACATGTTTGCATAAAGCCAGCACTTAACACATTATCATAAATATGATTCTTAGTCAATGACGCACCTTTCATAACCTTAATGTACTTATATGAGCCTTAAAATGGCAGCTGCCTGACCTACTGTACTGGACGTCAGGAAGTGACCTAACTCCACCAGCAGAGGCTGTCATGGTGGTAGGCGGTCACAACTGCAGAGGACATTGCCATTGCAACACATTGCTGCCTATGGCCGACTTGGGCCAAATATGACGTCCACCAGCGGTGACGGTCCTGTACGTGGCGGACGTGACCGGCATCTCATACTTCATGCCTCACTTGACTCCTGACCCTGCTGCCAGCAAGACCTCCACGATCTGAGCTGCTGTGTAAAGCCTCTAGGAGAAATCATGCCACATCCTACAGGTTATAGGGCCCCTGCCTTCTTGGCTGATGAGCTGGGCAAGCTTGTGGAGGAGGTCCTACCCCTGTATGACCAGTTCTATGGTGCACCAGAGGAGCAGGAAACTGCAATGCAATACCAATGTTTTAAATGTTGAGTGTATGATGATGTTGATGAAATGTGGTGGAATGAAGGATTGGGATAATATGTGTGGGTAGATGGACACGTGCTCATGTGCTTTGATAGTTTTGAGCCTCGATTCATTGTAAGGAGTGTCTGATGTATAACATTATAATTGAAGATGGTGTTAGAAATAGTTGTATACTTATATCATGTTAAAAGACATGCTTATGGTCTGGTCATACATTTCTAGCCACCACATGGTACTGGATATGCATGTTGTATGCCTGACTCCACTTCATACCTGGCCTGACTACAGATGGTCATTGCACAGAGAAGGGGATGTTGGATGAAGTGTATGTATGACTACTTGCACTAACGTTTGTTTCTCCCTTCTTGTTTTGGAATGTGGATATGCCTTTCTCCTCTTGTCTGTGTCATCCGTGCAGGTCAACGCTCACCAGAAAAAGGGGATCTGGTGTGCCATCACCAAGAAATTGTGGACTCTGGGGGTCCACACCCAGTGGAGTACCCACTGTAGGAAGCGGTGGGAGGGCCAGAGACACAGGGCCCGGAAGACTACAGAGGCCCAGCTGGGGATGTCCTCCCAAGAGGGAAAGGGTGCCCGTCAGACCTTGACCCCCCCTAATGGCCTGCATATTGGCAGTGGCCTACCCTGAGTTGGATGGGCTTTGAGGACAGCACAGCAACCACAAGGTGGTAAGAACTGACTTAACGCATATTCATCCCTATGCCAGGTCAGTGTATGAATTGATAGAATCTAAGCTATGACAATGTGGTAAGTGCAAAGCATCAAATATCTCCAAGGAACACATAGATGTGCAGTCCTCAACATTGGTACACAGGTGTGCATGCTCTATTGTGTGTAGGGACATATTACTGTCCTATGTTATCCCTTCTGTGCAAAACCACATGATGTGTATGTGACTGTGTCATATGTGTACCACTATAATGTTTATATACCCTGCTGGTTGTTCCTTTCCACTTACAGATCCATACTCCCAATATCATGATGGTAAGTTGTTCAGGTGTTTGTCTTCTGTCCATTCCAATGCCCCTTGATCCATGTCTATGTACAACATAGAGTCTGACAAGTTTAAGTCATCAATACTTTTCTTGAGGTTTCTGATGAGTGACAACTTCATTTGAGGCTGTGATGTCCATCTGACGTTTCACATGCCATACTTGCTACACTTGCTCAGAGCTATTAGGAAGTGAACCTATTTAGTAAGGGAGGGCTGTACGTTGGCCCCTGGAATGTCTCATCTGAGTGGACATCCTACATGTTGGGTACAATGGAGGTATTGCTAGACTACATTGATATCAGACCTCTGAATGTTAGTACAATGTACATGTTATTTGTATGGTAAGTGGATACACAGCTATTTCCTTAGTCATTGTGTTGTGGGCATGCTAAATAGGCCAAGACATCTTACTGACAGTTACATTTCTCACTGGTTTTTGCCAGCATCATATGTGTGTTGTAAGGTTCTGTCATAAATAAACACTGTAATATATCATTGCTTTTTTGGATACATTTTGAATGCCTTTGGTATGGAAACCTATTGTTTGCACTAACTATATTGTGGTGCAGGTGTGGTAGTTCACAATCACATGTGGGTGGAATGCTATGTGTGGTCAGTAATTTGGCTTGCCTCAAGGTGTATGTCTCAATCATGGTATCTCAGATGTGGTTTGTGTCATTGACATTTTCCTTAATAGATGTAAAACTACTCATTTCTGAAGTGTGAATAGTGATGTCACCACTCAATAATTAGGCCACTCATCATGATACGTTGAACTGTACGTGGCCTTCATGCACATGACAGGTGTCCTTTGCATTTAAGGAGCGGTTATGCTACCTGTGGCTGACTGTGGATAAATTCTATGGGCTAAATAGGGCCCTATGAGTGTGCAAGACTTTGTTTATAGCTAGAGAATGACTAAGATGAGTAGGTCAACAAAGTATGTATCATCTTTTCCTACATCGCTATTAGTACATGTGTTGGTGACATGTGTTTAGACTCTATAATACTGCAAATTTGTGATATGCCAAATACAGTAGATGCATGTTTGCACATTTCAGTTGTGAAGGTTGTGGACTCTGTGACATGACATGGTTTTTACTTGTATGCAACATGCTGTTTTGTGTTGAGCATATAATGAGGTTCCTTTCCTGGTACATGACATCTGGTAATAGTGTACGTATGTGTAGATTTTGTGTATGTGATATGAGGAAATCAATGTTCCCACTATTTCCCATAGATTTGTTGTTGGTTGACTATGTTGCTGTGGATATGGACCTAGAATCATGTTGCCAAGTCAGCTTATCATGGAATGGTTAGTGTGATAGCTCTACTGATTTGATTATATTGTAGGTGTGAGATTGGTGGCTTAGCTGGTGTGTGATATTGTTGTTATGTAGGGTTGTAGATTGTATCTTGCTGTGAAATGATGTTGACACTAACCTGGTTCTACCTGGGGGTGTAGTACAACTAGATGTAATGTAAAGGATGTATACAGTGTGATGTTAGTGTATAAAAAGAATGTGATGACCCTTCCTCTCTTTCTGTTTTCCAGCATCAGCATTGGCAGGTGAAGGAGACAGGGCACAATTGAGTGGGGAAGCTGCTGGCCATGGAACCTCAAGTCATAAGAACACCGACACCGAGGGGCCCAGTGGCCTGGAGAGCAAGGGGAGTGCTGCGGGGGAGAGATGATCCACCTCATCATCTTCAGAATCTTCCTCTAGTGGAGAAGCCCATCCGCCAAACTCCTGTGGTCAGCGTGCCGCCAGTGCGGCCACCTTTTCTTGGGCCCTGTTACAAGTTCCTCGCTTGGTCTGCGGGCGGAAACAGTGTTTCTGCCCACTGACCCAGCAGGGAACAACCCACAATTATGATGCCAGCTCATATTTGAGCTGGTGGCAATGATGCAGTGCCTAGAGTGCAACAGCACCCGTCAAGCATTTTACTATCTGTATAGCAGACAGTGAAAAGACCAACAGGCTGTCCATGCACTGCCCATGCTAAGTGCATGGGCAGTGCATGGACCACCATGGGGCCCCCTGCACCCTGTCTCTGCCAGCTTTTACATGGCTGGCACAGAGGGGGTTCATAAACTCCAGGGCAGCGCTGCATGACTGCTTTGGCGGCGGTCAGACCGCCACCATGGCCCTGGCAGTCTGAAGACCATCAGGGTCATAATTATGGCCATTTGTTTTTATGAATTTATTAAATACATTTTAGATTTAAAAAATGTGATGTTTATGTTTTATTTTTACAAGATGTTTTAACCTTAATCTATTATATGTTTGAAATAAATATTAAAGGGCCAAATATGAATTTGGTGGTCCCAATACGGTAACACCAAACTCGTGGGGTGGACGCCACAGCCATTCCCCCGACGCTCTATTACAATGTTTCTGCCAGTCTGGCCAGGCTTACCGGAGGAAACATTGACACAGAGTGTTCCCACTGGTCAGACCTGTGGCAACAGTGCTACGAGACATCAGCCAGGTGGCGCTGAGTTCAGTACCGCCCTGGCTGATTACAACCAAGACCACCGTCAGCCCGTCGGGAACAATGCTCCTGTTGGAGACAGCAGTCCCCTGGTGGGTCTGCCCACCAGGGTTGTAATTGGGTGGTCAGAAAATCTGAAGTGCAGCAATCCGACCGCCAACATCAGTGTGGTGATCCACACTCACAATAAGGCCCTAAGCATTTAACTCCATTTATTAAAAAAATACAATGAAAAATACAAAAACAATAAATATGACCAGCACACCTGCTTATCTTACAAGCAAGCTCCCAAACTCTGATGGCTTTCGGCACTTGCAGCCTAGGGCACCATCAGATTGTAGGCTAAGATGTGTTAAAAAGAGACAAAACATTGCTGCAGGTCTTTTCAATCTATGCACTGGGATCTAGAACAACATCTCCAGATGTATTGGGATCACCGCAACACAGCTTCAATTAAGGAAGGAATTGTAAATAGTTGTAGACACACCTACATCACAATGCATTAACCATCCACAACCTAGCTACTTCTCCAATTACTCATTTACAGTGTACTTGTTTTGGCCCTCTGTATTGCTCTGCTGCCTTTTGGCTAGGTAAAATGTGTATACCCTAAAATGAAGAAACTTCCCACCCTCATCCCTTATCCTATTTAACAGCATCCTGCTCCTAAAACCATGTCCAGTTGAATACAATTAAAAATTATTACCAATTAAAAAGCCCCAAAACCCTAATACCCTCAACCGCAAAAAACAAATATCCACAAACCTAAAAAAATACCTACCCACAATCCAAAAAATAAAAACCCCTTAAATAATACACTACCTACAAGTATCCCCTTCAGCTCTAGCACCTTACTACCCCAAACACCTGCCCATCCTCAAACACTTAAAATCCCATACCCCTAGATACTCGTGAACCTTACAAACCCCTTAATTACTTTTTTAGATAGTAACGACTTGCATTGTAAAGAAATGTGTTCTAACAACTTGTGTTACAACCGCATTCCTGTTTTAAAAATTGTGTGGTAATGCTACCACAATGTAAATTATACATTGTAAAGGTAACATGGTGCCGTACCTACCTAACAAAGGATCAAGCAGAATTTCTCAATTACCTAATTTGAAACCCAACTAGATTGTGTTTATTACATTGGTAGAAGTACTCACCAATTCTTGACATTGTTGTTCAGCAGTGAAGCCTTGTGAAGCAGCTCCCATTCATCTTTAACAGCTGAGAATTAGAATTCCTATCCAGTATTTTGTTTAATGACCCAGATGGGAAGGTAAGCAGATGGCGACAGCACCCAGGCTGGCCCTCTACAAGCCTCTAAGGGTAATGAATGTGAGTTTAGGTTTCATGGACCTAAGAAACAAATAAGTGGTAGGAATCAGATGCCAGCCATAGTGGGAAAACTAGTGGGCCTGGGGTTGCCTACTCTTATAGGAAAGGACCACAAGACCAGCACTGGAGAGGCCATTCCTGCCCTGGAAGTGCTGCTGGTACTTTCAGAGAGACAGGTGAAAGGAAACCTAGACCAGACACACCAGTGCATGGCACAGTCAGAGTGTGTCACTCTAGATGTGTTCTGTATGTCTACACTGGAATTCCTAGTTTGCAAGGCAAGTATTTTGCCAAAGGTTGCAGACTGTGAGATAAAAGGCCTGTTTTGCAAAGGGTAATGGGATGTCAGGTAAAGCATGTATGGCTATTCCAGAAACCTTAAAGGAAACTCTGTGTTGTCCAGTGTAGATAGGGAAGTAAAAAAAGTCTTACGCCTTATCCTTTCTTCTGGCCTGAGGACCCTGACCCTGAATTGAGTGATTCCTAGGACCTAAATGAGCTGAAAGTGCCTAGACCTTGTCCAGATAGACCCTTGGAACCAGTATATGGGCTTTGTGCCATACTATAGGGTGAAAGTGAGGCTTTCCCAAAGCATTATATTTGAGCATTTACCTGTTAGTGGATGTCCATTGCCCTGATGTAGCAAACTGACAGGTTTGGCTCTCACAACCCAGGTGCCATTGTAGTGGCTCTTTTCCTGTTCTTTGACTTGTGGTCAGGGATGGCCATTTATGGGCAGGGCGCCTGACACAGGATACAGAGATTGCTATTTAACCTGGTTATTTATTATGATGCCGTCCACATACTATTATGCATCTAAATGTAGGCTATTGTTAGTTCTTGTAAGGTGGAGTCTACAGATATAGAGTGGGATTCTCAATAAACAGGCCTAGATACTTGGAAGGAGCGTGCCACAGAGGGCCAGGAGGGCAAGTAATAGACAAGTAACAATGAAAAGTGTCCCTATTCTATTGCTTGATCAGGCAAGCCCATCAAGAAACTGACTAGTATCCAGTTTGTTGAGGCTAGAATGGGTATGCACAGCAAAAGTTAGCTTTTTCAATTCTATTTGATTTTTTTTTTAAGTTGGTTTGGGATTTTGTTTTGATTGTGTTCACAACTTTGAATTTCAACACTCATTACTCCAGAAAATACCCTTCTGCTTATGTCATAGCTACTGGGTGTAGGCAGGATTTCCCACTGATCTGTGTAATGACCTAAGCAGGTTTTGTTTATTAAGTTGGCAGGGGTACCCTTCTTTCAAATATTATTCAAATTTCTAGCACTATTGATCTTGGAAGACGTGGGAAATGGTGCAACATCAGCAGAAATAAGGAAACATTTTAGGAGCACAAATAAAATATGAGCAAAAACACCTTTAAGTGCAAAATCACTTTAAGATGCAAATTCACAACTGGTACAGCATCAGCAAGAGCTTAAAAACTGTTTTAGAATCCAAAGTGTGCCTCCATTTCAGTGGATGGATGTGTTATTTCTTTGTCCGTGCATTACAATACGTGAAGTATTAACATAAGTAGTAACCAGTAGAATGAAATACTTTTCTGGCCTAACAGAAAGTGTGAATGATGTCTTCTGAGCAATGGCTGAAGAGATTGACCTGATCAAACTAATGGCTGAAAGGGGGCTGATGCAAAGCTCCTCTATGGATAAGTTTTGGATAATGTTGACATGAGCTCCGGCAGGGAACAAAGGCTGCCTGAAGCAGGACATAAAAATTGAGTTGCAAAAAAGCACCTTGGTATACACTACTACCAGCTAAAAGAATTATGTTCACATGGCCACTCCCATAATCCAGAAGATCCTATTACCTAAGTAGACCCCCAGGATTCCATTTCATCCCATATCATGTTCAAACTCCACACAGACCTCCATGGATTCTTACTCACTAAAAACTGCATCAGAATTTACCAATGCACCAATGACACAGTTCTGTATGAAAATCTCTCCCTTCCCAGGCATTAAACATCTCATATGCTGCCTGCATTGCATCCAGACCTGCAAGTACAATGTCTACCTGAAGCTGGAGCTCAACAAAGCAGAATGCCAACTATAAGAAAACCAAGGAACAACTTGTCCAAACCTTCTCGACAGCATGAGTCTGGATGGATTTGAATTTCACCTTTAAAGTGATGCCTGTTCAACCCAGACAACAACATCAGCACCAAGGAACACTACTCCACTTCTAAAGTGGCCTACAGAATACTTCTCGGGTGGTCTAGTACCACATGTCATCCTCTACTAAAGAAAGTGAAACCATTCCCCCTAAAGTGCAACTCTAGAACGACAGCTGTCTAAATGATATGACATGCTAACTGGTCTCTCTTAGGGGCATTCTCCACACCACAGCATGTCTTATCAAATGCCTGAAGAAATGTGATCACATCACACCCACCCAATGGAACTCTACTACCTCCCTTCATCTTTGAAGCGATCATTACCTGCAACCCTGTCTAGATGGCTAACAAATTAAATGCCCTAAGTGGCTTTTGGCAGACCCACAACCATAGCACTCTTAAACCTCAGATATAGAAGCCCAAAAAAGAAAAAAAAAGTCAACAGGCTTTCTTCATTTATGCACTTAGGATCCCGTAAGTATCAGGACTGCCACGGCCCTGCTACAATTTAGGAAAGAGCTGATGACACACCTGTTTAAAGAGCACATCACAATTAAGTAACAGTCTGCTTCTATGTTCAGAACCCAGATCATTTCTTGGCTGTATTTTGGCCTTTGACATGAGCAGCAATCTGCAATTGTTTGACTACTATTTCCCTACAGACATGCCACACATACATAAATACAATGCTCAATTAAGAAGCTAGACAAGCCTGTGAATGATATACCAGAGATTAGGGATAGTAAGATAGTGACCACTGTACATAACTCAAAGCACTAGTAGTCTGTTGGCAGTGCTCATTCCACCTTTACATGTTTCCAGGCCTATTTTTTGAGTTCTTGATCAGGCAATTGGTATCCACTCAGATCAAACTATGAGATGACGACCTTGAAGGACTTCAATTTAGGATCCCCTAATACATGCTTAATGTTAGTGTTTAATGGCATAGCCATTTTACTTTAAGGTAATTTGTTTATGAAGCAGTGAGACTTTTTCGGGCAGACTACCCCCGATATGAGGTGGTATTCCTCATAGTAGAAAGGCCTTTAAATATGGAAACATGTTAAAAGTTGTGCAGGAGAAATTGTTTGCATGAACACCTGACTGAATTAGATCATAATATTTGGAGGTACTGTTATCAACTTGTGCATATTGGATTAAGTTTTAAACATAGTTTAGAGATTCCTCTTTCATTGGAAGCCAGCAAAGTCCGAGTTGGAGAAGTAGATGCAATCCCTGTAGAAAACTTGTCTCTAATTTCGTTATAGTAGGCAACTTGTCACACACCTTGTCACATATTTTAAAAGTGATAAAGCACCCCTTGCTGTACATTATAAGGATATTACAAGTCACAGAGGAGCCATAGCCATTGAGGAATAAGGCAGAAGGCCGAGTTCCTTTATAAAGTTAAAGAACTCCGAGATGACTTGCAATATTCTTACCATGTATGACAAGGGGTACTTATCTCACATAATGAAAGGTCATACCATCAATATTCCCATACACAACTAGCTCTTTCATGTGAAAAAGAAAGCATGTTGGCAAACATGCAGAATAAAAATAGAACTAGTGCAAATTTTAACCAGTTAGATATTTGTTGCAAAAAGATATTAGAAGCAGTTCAAAACAAATCAGTTTAAACACAGAAAATCTGCAATAGTTGGGAATGTTTAAAAATAAGGTTCTAACTTTTCTATAAATGTCTCAGGAGTACAAACAAATATACAATTTTTGCTTTTAACATTGAGCAAAAAAATGGAACAGAAGAAAGAAAAGCAACACTTTGTTTTCTCTGCTTTAAACATCTGCTTGAGTTATGCTCTGTGACCTGATCTTGGCTGCTGGCAGCAGGCATTTTGACTTCAGAACTCGACTATATTGAGTTATTTCAGTTGAGGTCTGACGTCTTTTCTTTTAAATCAGTGACTGTGTTTGTCACAAGTCGCCAATTGTTAGACCTCTCATCCTTGTCATGGTCAACCTGACTTTTTCGCCTTTTGCCCTCCTGTTTTGCTGGCTTCATTTTTGCTTCCTTCAGGACTCTGGGCACTTTACCACTGCTAACCAGTGCTAAAGTGAATGTGCTCTCTTCTTAAAAGATGGTAACATTGGCTTATACACAATTGTCATATTTACTTTACTTGTAAGTCCCTAGTAAAATGGCCCACATGTTCCCAGGGCCTGTACATTAAATGCTAACAGTGGGCCCGCAGCACTGAATGTAAGACCCATTTCAGTAGCCCTTTAAACATGTCTCAGGTCTGCCATTGTACAGCCTGTGTGTGCAGTATTAAACTGTCATGTTGACCCAGCAGGTTGACCCCTTGACAGGCCCAATACTTCCTTTTTAGTACTTATAAATCACCCCTGAGGTAGAACCCGGACAACCCCAAGGACAGGGTGCAGTATATTTATTTAAAAAGGTGGACATGTACTTTTTAGTTTTACATGTTCAGGTAGTGAAAAACTCTCAAATTTATTTTCACTACTTCAAGGCCTATCTCTCCCATAGGATTAACATTAGGATTACGTTATTAAATTTTTAAGTGTAATTTCCAAGTGGGAAGAGATAGGACCCTCAGGTTTGGTGTCTCTGGAATCACAATTCAAAATCCCAACTTATGGTGAAGTCTGATTTTAATTGTAATTCTGAAAATGCCCCTCTTGAAAATTGGCATTTTGTTAATATAAGCATTCTGTGCTTTCTGCCTATCTTTGAATACACGTCTGGGATGGGTGACAGCCAGGCTTGTGCATTTCCTCCAGACAGCCACACACAAAGGGAGCATAGGTGTGACTGATGGGCCATCCTGGGCAGGATGGGAGGGAGGAGCTGACACTTACACCTAAATAGGCTGTGTCTTTCCTGGCTTAAAGGGCTGCATATCCCCTGTTCTGAGTCTGGAGCCAGGGCAGGAAGGGAAGGGTCCTAGTGTACGTGAAAGGCCTCTCTTTAAAGTCTCCCCCACCTCAAAGGCTCAACTGGGTGAAAGTGCTGGACCTCAGATACCACCACTTCAGTACACTTCTGGACCTGAGAACATTCTGCCAGGAAGAAGGACTAGTGTGCTGATGAAGCGACTGTCACTCTGTTGGGCTTTGCTGGACTCCTGCTCTGCTGTGCCTTCTCTGCTGGCTGCTGCCCTCCTTGCCTGGGAGTTAGAAGGACTGGGTCTGCACCTTTACATCCCCGGAACTAAAGTGACTCCAAGGGCTTGCTGACTTGCCTCCTGTTCTGAAGTCCCAAGGACATAACAAAATTCACTTCATCCTGCAACAGCATCTGGACTTTGGTTGCTGCAAGTATTGCCCTGGCAGCTGGTGCCAATCCAGTCCTGGGTCCTTGGGAGTGCCCATTAAGTGCTGCAACGGTCAGAACCCAGTGTATCTCTGTAGCTGTGGGGATCGGAAATGATACACCTCTTTCGGTACGGATGCATTCTTGCTTAGAGGACATGCAATCACACATCACCTACATCAGAGGAGGCTACCACAGATCCACCTTGATTTGCATGGCTTGTAACCAATGCATTGCCTACATCGAGTGGGATGGATGCTGATGCATCGCCTCCTCTGCTCTATGCATCAGGCCCTGCCAAAGGTGTAACAAGGTACTTTTTCAGAGGGTCAAGGTTGCTCCATGTATCGGCAGTGCTTTCTTTCACTGGCTTCTAGAGGGAACATGGCAGCCGCGTGATTCCCACGGTCGGGAGCTTACATGTTTCCAGTCGGCGTGCCTGGATCGACTTGCTAGCGCTGTGCCTGAATGCAGCGAGGCTCTGCTGCTTGATGAGCCTCTTCCCCAGTCTCAGCCCCCTGCGAGTTGCAGGGCGGGGCGCGGAGACGAATTGTTGCTTTGAGATGCCGAGGCTCCGCATCTCGAGCGTTAAGCCCTGGACAGAAGCTTCTTGTGTCCTTCACCGGGGGAGACGCTGTCTCACCCTCTGCTGCCTTCAGGGGCCACACACTGCAGCTGTTCTTTGTGTCTCTCTGGAGGAGGTGGGGAAGGAACCCCAGGCCCACAGCAAGATGTATTCGGCCATTACAGTAGGAGACATGATTTTTATGATGCCAGTGAAGTTGAGGGCCTGTGCAACCTGTAGAGGCCCCCCACTGGCGCGGAAACAGCTGCAACACTGCATAGGGGAGGGTAGAGAGGCCCCCCTAGAGGGGGTTATTGGGAACTTCACGGCACCCGATAAGGGGGGAACCTACAATAAGAGAGGACAAGGGAAGGGGGTTACAAAAATTAATAAAGGGAGTTTTTCGGAACCCCCGCAGCCTGATACCAAATTAATAAAGAGGCACAGTAACAAAGCAGGTAACCTCAGTAAAGTTTTCAGCACCCAAGCTCATTTAACAGAAGAGGGCAGGTTGGAATCTCCCCTTACGCCCTTTCTAAGAAGATTTATGCAGAGCCCAGAGATGCAGTCCTCACAGACTTCTGAGAACTTTCTCCTCTCCCCGACCTCTTTCCTTGAAAATGGGAGGCAGGGCAGTGAAAAAGAGGCTGCGCAAGCTCAATCTGTTGAGTATGGAGGGGTGCAGGGTCCTATATTGATGAAGGTGCCAGAGCCGGGTCCATCCTCTCATGAATCTGCGGTGCAGAACCTCTTGATTTCCCTATCAGAAGAGATTAGGGGTAAATTTGAGGTTCCTGAGCATAACCAAGCAAAAATTAGAGAATCTTGTGCTGCGTTGGAAAGTAAACTTAATGTGCTGGATGAGAGGATGAGTAAACTGGAGATGGCAGACTCAGAGCAGGAGGCACAAATGCTGTCTAATTCCCAAGACATCTCCCAGTTGATACGTAATGGCAAGGTGGTTCAGGAGAAGCTGGAATCTTTGGAGAATAATTTACGGAGCAACAATATTAGGCTACTGAATGTCCCTGAAGGGATGGAAGGGGATGACATTAAGGGTTATGTAATAACTTTGTTTAAGAATTTTTTTCCTTCTATAGATCAGTCAAAGTTGAAAGAAGACATTCAGAGAATTCACCGTGACCCGTTTAGAAGGAAGCTCAACAGGAAGACCCCTAGGAAAATCTTGGTTAATTTTGGTACTTACTCCGTAAAAGAGAAAATTCTATCTGAAGCCCTTAAGGTGGGCAATTTTTCAATGGGCATTTGGTCCTTCCGGATACGTTCAGATCTTTCCAAAGCGGCTCTAGACAGGCAGTGGGAACTGGGGAAACATATGCAGGACCTCAGGTCTTTTGGTGCTATGGTTCTGATGAGGTTTCCGGCATTTTTTAAGATTATGTGGAATAATACTATGTACAATATCAGGGATCCTGGTGAAGTTCAGGCGTTAATCGAAAAGATGAAAATTTCCCGTTGATGTTTTTTTTTTTTTCTAGAAGTGCCGACCGGAAACTGAGCTCATATGGGTGGTAATAGTCACCCCGTCAGAAGGCAAGGGAGGGTTCCCATTGGTGGTGGTGGGATTGGGTTTATTTGGAATATAGGTTGGTGGGCTTTTTTCACTAGGGGGGGACCACTGGGAGGGAAATGGGAAAATATGTACATGTTTAAAAATGTCCTCAGTAGAGTGGTTTGTGGTTGAGTAAGGTATTTTGATAAATTGCCTAGCTACTGGTCTTTTTTTGATAATTTTGTTTCTTTGGGTAATGGCTAGTCAAAAGAGGGTTTTGATGACATTTTTATCTTGGAATGTTAATGGTCTCCAGGTCCCAGGGAGGAGGAGGAGAATTTTTGAGTTCTTAAAAGGGATAGAAGAGGAGGTGATTATTTTACAGGAAACCCATTTGCTAGAGTCAGAATGGAATGAGCACTTTAAAAACTTGAATTGGGTGGGCTTTAGTGCGTGTACTAATCAATCATGTGCTGTGAAGGGGGTGGCGATTCTCATAAAGAAGCCGGTAAGCGTGAAGGTGGCAACTGTCAAAAGGGACCCTTGGGGTAGGTAGCTGATGGTGGAGGTGGGATTGTATGGAGTCTGGTTTACGATTGCTGGATACTACGGGCCTAATGTAGATGACCCCTCACCGTTTCAAGATCTTCATAGCCATTTATTGGTTGCCAAGCACCCGATTGTAGTAGGAGGGGATTTCAATGTTTTATTGCACCCAACGTTAGATAAGTCCACATCAAGACCAACAGTGAATTCTTCCTAAACTCGGTCGTGCATAAAACAAGGCATGTTAGATCTTGGTTTGATAGACATTTGGCATCAGAAGGGTGGGGAAGGTCTTAGGTTCACATTCAATAACAAAAAGTATGGTCATCGTTCTAGGATTGATTTTTTTCTAATACAGCATAATTTAAGGGATATGGTGAGATCGGTTAGCCTTGCTCCGGTACATCTTTCGGATCATTCAGCAGTAAAAATGCATGTTTCCCTTAATATTCAACCGTCTACTCCTAGGTGGACAACTAACCGCCCTCTCCTTTTGGACGAGCTGATTGTGGATGGTCTGAGGAGGGATACTAAAGATTTTTTTGAATTTAATTATGGATCTACCACAATGCAGATATTGTGGGATGCCTATAAAGCATTTATTAGAGGCAGACTTGTGGGCTTGGCCACCTATAGATACAGGGAGGAAACAAATCAGCTAAAGCAACTTGAGTCTCAGGTGGCCTCCCTGCAGGAGGCTGTTTCAAATGTTTTTTTCAGGTGAGGTTGAATGCTTAGTTAGAATTGGCTAGAACTAAGTTGGGGCTATTTCTTGAGAGGAAAAATAGAAGGACGTGGCACTGCAGTAGGTTTGCTCATTACGAATGCTGGGAAGGGTGTGAGAAGCTTTTAGCTTGGAAAACCAAATCAGATCATGCCAATAATTTTATCTCTTCAATTAGATCAGAGATTACCAGAGCTTTATCCACAGATGAAACTGAGATAGAGGAGGCTTTTGTAGGCTTTTTTCAGAACCTTTACACTGAAGATTTGTGTTTTTCTGAAACGTTAGCAAGGGCTTATTTGGAAGGCCTTCATCTCCCCCCGATAACAGATATGGATCAGAAACAACTGGCTAGGGAGATTGATTTAGGTGAGGTGAAGGCAGCAATTAAGAACTTAAAGAAGGGGAAGGCCCCAGGCCCAGACGGTCTGCCCAACGAGTTGTACGCCAATCTTTGTGAGGAGCTAGTGCCAATTTTGACAGAACTGTTTAATCTCCTCCTACAGGAGGGGGCTGATATGCCTAAATCTTGGTATGAGGCTGTTATTAGTCTCCTTCTAAAACCAGGGAAAGATCCAGCCCTATGTAGTTCGTATAGGCTGATATCACTGCTGAACTCAGATTATAAACTTTATACCTATATTCTGTCCAAAAGGCTTCAGGACTTGATTAGCAACTTGATCCATGTGGACCAGAAGGTGTTTATTAGAGGAAGACAACTCCATGAGTTAACTCACGACTTACTGGGTGCGGTGGATTTGGCGATCTCAGAAAAAGTTCCCTTAACGGTTCTTACCTTTGACACAGCCAAAGCTTTTGACCGGGTGAATTGGTGTTTTTTACAATGTGTTATGGAGGGTTTTAAGTTGGGTTCAAAATTTTTTGGGGCAATTCAGTCTACTTATAAAAACCTGACCGCCTGCATTTTGATTAGCGATAGAATCTCCTCAAGATTTAGGATCAAGAGAGGGACGCGTCAGGGCTGCCTGCTATCCCCCCTTCTTTTTGATTAATACATTGAGCCTTTATCTGCAACAATTAGGGCAGACAGTGAGATTCCCCCTTTTGAATGTCTGGGTTGGGAAAAGAAGGTCACCCTGTATGCCGATGATCTTATGATTTATACTGGTGATTTGACACATGTTTTCTCCAGAATACTACAATGTTTAAAGGACTTTCGAGGGGTGTCGGCTACTCTGTTAACCCCGAGAAAACCGAAATCATGTGTTGGAATACTATCTATGATAGCCCTCTGGTCAAGCAACAGATTAGATACCTGGGGATTCAAGTTATTCCTTGCCTCAATGAATTAGCCAGGATTAATTTTGATAAACTCTGTATGTAGACTCGTAATCTGCTTAAAACTTGGGCAGGGCTTCCTCTGTCTTTTATAGGAAGAGTTAATGTTCTCAAAATGATTATAACCTGGAAAAAAAAACAAAAGGGTAGTAAGGGTGAAGAGTGCCGCACTTCTAGGCAGTAAAACAATAATTTTAAACAGGTATATAATTTAAAGCAAAGACTGGTGCAACCTGGCCCAGTGCCCTACTACCCAGTAGGCACCAAAATCGGGTATCAAAGTACCCAAGGACAAAAATGGAACAAATTGGCCACAGCACACAGAATGTATTGTCCAATAATATGACAAGGATGAATATCCCTGATGGTGTGTTGTAGGTTGGAGGAAGTATGAGGTTGAAGAAGAGTCTCAAGTCTTGTTAGTAGATGATGCCTTTATTCGTGGGTATTAAAGATCAATGTGCCATCATAGATATACAGCCAACATGTGTTTCGTCACACAGGTGACTTCATCAAGGCTGGGCCGTCCGGCCAGAATGGTAGGTAATAATCAGCTAAGTGGGTTAGGTGAAAATGATCTTATTAGATTAGTAGACCTGAGAGTAGTATGGCTGCCCAAGCAGCAGCAGGTGAACAGGGTATTGAGCATGTAGGTTAAGACAGGTATAGAAAGCCCCGTTAAGCTTTGAGTCAAAACCTGAAAATCCGAGTAGAGGAGCGCGGCACGCAGTCTAGGAGCGTCTGATGGTGGACTGATGGTGGAGCGTCTGATGGTGGACCATCAGACGCTCCTAGACTGCGTGCCGCGCTCCTCTACTCGGATTTTCAGGTTTTGACTCAAAGCTTATCAGGGCTTTCTATACCTGTCTTAACCTACGTGCTCAATACCCTGTTCACCTGCTGCTGCTTGGGCAGCCATACTACTCTCAGGTCTACTAATCTAATAAGATCATTTTCACCTAACCCACTTAGCTGATTATTACCTACCATTCTGGCCGGACGGCCCAGCCTTGATGAAGTCACCTGTGTGACGAAACACGTGTTGGCTGTATATCTATGATGGCACATTGATCTTTAATACCCACGAATAAAGGCATCATCTACTAACAAGACTTGAGACTCTTCTTCAACCTCATACTTCCTCCAACCTACAACACACCATAAGGGATATTCATCATTGTCATATTATTGGACAATACATTCTGTGTGCTGTGGCCAATTTGTTCCATTCTCAAAATGATTATTCTCCCTAAGCTCACTTTTTTGTTCAATGCTATCCTCCTGGAATTTAAGAAGTGTTAGTTAAAAAAGATGCAAGCAGATTTAACTTTGTCTGTATGGTCTTCTAGGGGGGTCAGGATTGCTTGGCAAAAATTGTGTAGCCCCAAAGGAAAAGGTGGGTTTGCAGCTCCAGATTTCTATAAATACTACTTGGCTTTCCATTTGAAACATGTGCGGATTTTGTTACGTGACAGCTCTGAATATATGTCCTTTTAGGGTGCAATGACTCAAGAGCTTTTAGAGGCTGGCAGGTTCTTCTTGTATAAGTTTGGTCATCCTAAATTCTTTAAAAAGATTAGTCTGAAGATTCTTAATGATGCTGCTAGAGTGTGGTGGTTGGCTCAGCAAGTATTAGGTATTCACTATTATAGTCTTCTGGCCCCGGTTTGGGATTCTCCCGGTACCCCTGAGCTTCTTTTAGATAAACTGTCTCTTCCATTAAAGGGAGTGACAAGGTGGGGACAAATTCTGGAGGATTCCAAGCTGGTGTCCTGGTCAAGGCTTGAGGAGTTAACAGATTATAAACTTTCAAAGTTTCAATATTTTCAGTTAGTGAGTTGGGTGGCCTCCCTCCAAGAGAAGGGGGGTGTGATTAATTCTTGGGAAGAGAAATTATCTTCGGCTCTGGTTCCTAAACAAACTTCCATCTGGTATCAGGCGTTACTTGATGCTTCGGAGTCAATGTTTTCCCTTCCCGGGAAGAAATGGGGAATGGTTTTGCCAGCCTTAGAGGTGGTACATACTTGGGAATCTTCATGTTCTATGCTCTGGTCGGTAACTAGATCAGCCGCCTTGAAAAATATATATTTTTTTGCATTGCGCAGGGTCTATTGGTCACCCCAGAAGTTATCAGCTTTAGGGAAGTCAGAAAGAAAGTGTCCACGCTGCAGCGAGCTTGATGCGAATGACATACATATGTGTTGGAGCTTCCCCAATCTTTGCTTCTTTTGGACCTCGGTCAATAGTTTTCTCAAACAGATTATAAGTTCTGAGGTGGAAGTGACCCCCTCTTTAGTGTTTTTTGGGGGTATCCCCTGGCTCTAGTTGGGATCTGAAGCTCTCTAGGCCTTATAAGTATATGATGTTTTTATTGATGTTGTTGGCTAGAAGACAAATATGTTTAAAGTGGATTATGCCGACACCTCTCCTGATTGGTTGTCATCTATAAATCATTTTTTCTGTCTTGAGAATATTGGCCCGATGGGTAACAGAGATGAATGTTGGGCCATCTGGGAAACTTTTCAGCAAAACGGTAATATTCTTGGTACATAGTCCAATGATTACTACCCCTGCCTCTCCCTCCCTCTCCCTCCTCCCTGGCTTGTTGGGAGGTTTATTTTTTACAGTTTTCCTGGTCGTTTTTGATGTTTGGCGGGGCTGGCACGGCCAAGAGCATAGATCCTGACCGGGAGAGGTGAAAAGCTGTGTCCGTTCAGGTTCGAACCGTTCAAATTGGATCACCCCTGCTGGGCACAGGTTGATGACCCTCGTGTAGAGAGGTGGGCTTTCTTATGAGGACCAAAAAAAAAAAAAGGTTGGTCCATGTATCCAACCCACAGTCCATTGTGGTTGGCTTGACTTTTCAGATTTGACCTGTTCTAGTGCAACAAGATAGCGCAAGTTGGCACTTTTTGCTTTTACGCACTATATTTGGAAATATTCTTTAAAAACTGACATCCTGAATTCTACTTACTGGATTTTTGCCATTTTGGTCTTGGTGTGTTCATTAAATTAAGCTCTATTTACCCAACCTGATGTGGATTATTCTATGTGGTATTTTCACTGTTATATGTTTTAAGTGTTGAACAAATACATTGCCTTCTAAGTTAAGCCTGCCTTCTCTATGCAAAGCTATCGGAGGATGAGCACAGTTTAATTTACCGTGTGTAAATGACTTACCCTGAGTAGGATTGTGGTTCATCCTAGGACAGGGTGCATACTACTGCCAACCAGAAACCTAATTTCTAACACTGATTATAAAGAAATTTGACACTAGCATTCATACAGCGATTTCAGAATTCCATGTATTATAAAGAAATGATGTAGCCGCTCAACTGTGATAAGTTATAACAGTTGTGTTCCTACATCACAATACCTGTTGCTACATACAGCAGCTGAGGGGAAAGGCATTACACGTCATCGACTATAATGGACTCAGCAGCTTAAAGAAGGAAAACAAAACATGACTGTTCTTTCTTCTGCTCTATTTTTCTAGCTCAGCAGTGACAAGCAAAAGGGAGATATGTATGGCAAAATGTTTATTTTTTGCACTCCTTTGGTAATTAGAAAACAGTTAGAAAAAAAAAATTGACTTGTATTAAACTAATTCTAAAATCTTTTGTAAACAAATATCATTACAGGCTTTTGATGTATTGAATTTTGCACTAGCGTTTCTATTTTATTCTTCTTGTTTGCAAACATACTCTCTCTTTCATATGAAAGAGTTATGCACCAAGGATGTAAATGGTTTGTGGGAAAGGTGATGGTGTGTCCATGTATTATAAGGAACAAAGTACTACCTTCCATGCATAAGAAGGATATTGCAAGTCACCTTGGACTTCCATATCTTTTTTAAAAAGACCTTAGCCTTTATCCTCATTCCTCAATATGGTAATAGCGCTCCTCATGAATTGCAATATCCTTATAATATACAGCATGGGGACTTCATCCCTTAGATAATGGGGTTGGAAAACGTAATGCCATGACAACATTCTGACACAGACGTATAATTCTGAGCAGTCAATAGGCTTAGGCTTTGTCTGTGAAAAGATAACCCCTTCATGGCTTCATGGGTTTATGTCCTGTCTTCAGTTTCAAATGAAGTCAAGTTAAATTATGTTAAGTTATGTTATGTAGATTTGTAGAGCACACAATCACTAGGGACGGTACACTGGTACTGAGCAGGGGTGAATCTAGTCAACCTAGGGCCTAGTAGATCTACTTGAAAAGCCAGGATCTTCACTTTCTTGCAGATTTCCAAAATGGAGGTGGAGACTCTTATGTTTGTGTAAGGTTGTTCCATGCTTTAGGAGTAAGTTAGAAGGCTTGATTGCCAGATCTTGATTTCCTTATGCTGAGGATGTGCAAGTAGGAGTCCAGACGAGTGGAGATGCCTGGAAGGTTTGTATAAGCTAATGTGATTGAGGTATGCTGGGTCACTGTTGCGTTGTGCCTTGAAAGTGTGCATGACAAGTTTGAATTGTGCATATTTGTGTATACAGTCAGTGGAGCTCCATCAGATGAGGTGTGATGTGAGTGCAACATCCTAGGTAGAGAATCATTATTGCTGATATGTTCTGAATGGTTAACAGCCTTCTGGTGAGCTTTTGCTGGTAATGGCAAAGAGGGTGTTCCCATAGTCCAGTTTGCTTGTAAAGAGAAAGGTAGTTCACAAGTGGATACATCTATGTCATGGGCCTTCACAAAACCTAGAAACACAGATGAAGAGTCATGGATTTAGGAGATGAGGCATTATCTGCATAGGAATACAATGCATCTGCCTTTCCATCTTTGCATTGAAGACAATATGGCACAACAAAAAATAGCTACAAATAAATATAGATTTGTTAGAAATGGGGTCTTTGGTTGGCAGTCAGGATACCCCCTGTCCAAGCAAGGACCCTCCCTCACTCTAGTCAGGTTAAGTCACACACAATCCAAATTATCCTGTGCCCACCCTCTGGTAGCTTGGCACTGAACAGTCAGGCTTAACTGGCAATGTGTAAAGTATTTGTCCAATAAATCATGCAATAACACAGTATAACATCACAAAAATACACCACACAGTGTTTAGAAAAATACATATTTATCTGGTAAGATGCAGGTAAAAACGATCAAGATTCAATACGTTGAAATATCACTGTAAAATTTATATAAAGTGTCTTTTGTCTTTAAAAAGCAACAAGTGTCTCTTGCAAGCACAAAGTACCTGGTTTGCGTTAAAATTCTCTGCAAGGGACCGCAGAGGAGGAGTTGCATGGAAAACGGGGGATGTGCATAGATTTTTCCGGCGCACACAGACGATGCGTCGTTGAGTTTTCAGGGAGGACAAGCTTTGTGTCGATTTCCAGCATGTTGACTGGGATCCTCTTCGGGTTGCATGGTCGGACGCCCCGGGGACGATGCGTTGTGATGCTGGGCGTGCAGGACAAAGTCACAGGGGCTGCGTCAATGCGGTGGGCAATGTGTGGAACTTTCTGCCACATGGCAGGCGCTGTGTTGATTCCTCTCAGGAAGTCGGGCTGTGTCGTTCCGGCTTGGCTTTCCGTCGATCCAGTGGGCCGTGCGTCAAATTTCCGGTCACAATGCTAGCACTGCATCATTCTCCTCTTTGGGAAGCCAGGCTGCGTCGATCCAGTTTGGTGTGCGGTGATTTTCTCACTGCGATACAGGCTGTGCATCATTTCTTGCAGGCTGTGCGTCAAAATTTTGCCGCACAAGTAGTTCTTTTGCAGGATGAAGTCTTTTTGGTCTGAGGCTTCAGGGAACAGGAGGCAAGCTCTATCCAAGCCCTTGGAGAGCACTTCTCAGCATAGCCAGAAGACAGCAAGGCAGCAGGGCAACAGCAGGGCAGCAGTCCTTTGCAGAAAAGCAGTCAGGTGAGTCCTTTGGGCAGCCAGGCAGTTCTTCTTGGCAGGTTGCAGGTTCTGGTTCAGGGATTCGTCACCATCTTCACCAGTGGTATCTTGTCCAGAAGTGTCTTGTGAAGTAGAAGTGTCTGAGTTGGTAGGGTCAGAGACACGGCTTACATAACCAAGTGTGCCTTTCAAGTGGGGGAGACTTCAAAGAGTGGCTTAGAAGTGCACAAGGTCCCCTTTCAGTTTCATCCTGTCTGCCAGGGTTCCAGTAGGGGGTGTGGCAGTCCTTTGTGTGAGGGCCAGCTACTGTCCTTTGACATGTAAGTGTCAGGCCCTCCACCCTCCCAGCCCAGGAAGACCCATTCAGTATGCAGATGTGTGCAGGTGTGCCTGAGCATCCTGTGTTTGGGGTTTGTCTGAGTGAAATGCACGAGGGAGCTGACAAGTAACCTAGCCAGACGTGGATTGGAAGGCACTGAAGGATTAAAGTATAGAGAAATGCTCACTTTCTAAAAGTGGCATTTCTAGAATAGCAATATTAAATCCAGCTTCACCAATAAGCAGGACTTTCTATTATCATTCTGGCCATACTAAATATGACCTGACTACTCCTTTTAGATCAGTATCTACCACTCAAAAAGTGTGTGAGGGTAGCCATAATGCCATCCTATGAAAGGAGCAGGCCTCACAGCAGTGTAAAAGGAATTTAGGAGTTTTACACTACCAGGACATATAGAACACACATGTTCATGTCCTACCTTTTATCTACATAACACCCTGCCCTATGGCCTGCCAAGGGCCTACCTTAGGGGTCACGTATATGTAGAAAAAGGGAGTTTAAGGCTTGGCAATTACTTTTAAATGGCACGTCGAAGTGGCAGTGAAACTGCACACACAGGCCCTGCAGTGGCAGGCCTGAGACATGCTTAGGGGGCTACTCATGTGGGTGGCACAACCAGTGCTGCAGCCCACTAGTAGCATTTAATTTACAGGCCCTGGGCACCTTTAGTGCACTTGAGTAGGGACTTACAAGAAAATTAAATAAGCCAATTGGATATGAGCCAATGTCACTATGTTTTAAGGAGAGAGCCCATGCACTTTAGCACTGATTATCAGTGCTAAAGTACACAGAGTCCTAAAGCCAGCAATAATGACGTCAGAAAAAGAGAAGGAGGAAGGCAAAAAGTTTGGGGGTGGCCCTGCATAAAGGTCATTTCCAACAAGATCGTTATATTTTGATACCATAATTACATTTTGGATTTTGCAAAGATTATAGGCTATAACAAAGAATGTGTAAAGTTACAGGTGGCTGAAACAAGTGAGATTTGTATAAGTATATTATAATTGGGAGATGATAATGTCTCTCTTCAAAATACTAATTAGGACCCAAATTAAAGATTTTTATCACAAAGGAAGGACCTTGCAACATTTATAAACAAACATTTATGGAAGAATCATGTAACATTGCTCATCTAGTTCACATAATCTCAAATTCAACCTCGCATAGTCAAAGCACAAAGACCTAGTGTAAGATTTATATTCCTTTAATTTGTTTTTGAGCAGACTGACATTTGGCAGCACTGGTGTCAAGGTAATACTAAAAAGGTTTTTAAGATTTACCAAACAAAAAAGAATGAAACCAGGGTGATGCC
The DNA here is from genome assembly GCF_031143425.1 of Pleurodeles waltl. Lineage (NCBI taxonomy): Eukaryota > Metazoa > Chordata > Amphibia > Caudata > Salamandridae > Pleurodeles > Pleurodeles waltl. The sequence goes on from NC_090447.1 coordinate 414,307,380, forward strand.
TTTCCTGATATAGAAATGTTTATTGTTTTTAAAAGGACTCTCTCGGTGGGCTCAACTTCAGACACAAGGGAGGAAGATTTTCTAAAGAGATTGTTTTCAGATGCCTTACATTTTTTTAAGGATCAATGTTTTCTATTGTTCAAAATCCCAGTGATGGATACCAAAACAGGTATTAATAAACGAGTGGTGCTGTCACCACATTAATCGATCACTCATGCATTCAATTCTATATTAGAGACCAAAGTCATCCCGTTTTTGTAAATAATTATCATTCCTGCATAAAAAAATCAGTTGGCCCAATAGATGCAAATTTTAGTTCTGAGTACATTACCTGATGGTCCTACTAAAATACTCTACTTTGTTTTATTATTTAACTGTTTAAATGTATAAAAGAAACCTTTTTATCAGTTTCACTATCCCGATTTTGACCTCATCATCATACCTAATAATGATGTAGACAGGCCCAAATTAGGCCTTTGATGTCCACTCTACTTACATGGGGCTGAGCCACTACATCATACATACGTGAGAGAAGCTGAGGCTCTAGTCCAGAGGTCTTCAAACATTTTGATGCCGAGAGACCCTGTCAAATATTTTTAGGTGTAAGGACTTTCTCCTCACAAAAATTTCTAAAACCAGATACTCCTCCTCATCAACAGCCATAAATGCCCCAATTCCCACAGCAAATCATTTTTTGTTGTGGGGAAGATAATATTAAATAGTGTTTAGCAAACCAAAAGTTAGTGGGTGACAGTGATTCAATGTCAGAAGCTTACCACACAGCTCAAACAAAAAGTCTCCAAAAAGAATTACCCAAAAATGCACAATGGACTTTATTTTTCACAAGCAAAACATAATTTGGAAAAACGTATTTAAATGATCACACCTTTCTGAACTAATGTGATGGGTATACCTGTTTTTTAATCAGTGGTTGCACCTCATTCATACCTGTACCCAAATATAGGTGCTTCCAAAAATATAGATTTTAGTAATACCCAGACCACACGTAATACAATTTTTTTACATAACAGTCCCTTCAACACCTCCTCAGTGGTAGTAAACACTGTGTAAATACAATTGCAATTAAAAGCACACCCTTCACAGTTCAGTTGTGAACTCTTTTTACTATCACTCAAAAAAAATACATCTTTGTCATCACAAAGCTTTTAGTAATTTGATCAATTAAAGCCAGTTCAGGCTCCCAAACATCCTTTACTTTTGCAGATTACCTTTTACATTTGCAGATGAGCTCGAAGCTCACATTTGCAATTCTTTCAGGTTTCAGGCACCCTGTCAAGAACACTTGTTTAGCTGTCTGCCTCTCCCTTAGTTTCACTGAACAGGAGACTCACTTAATAGCAATTTAGCTGAAGCATTTTAAATTATCAAAATTGGCAGTCCCAGGATGGTTGCCTTTTTCCAAAACAAAGACGTTTTGGATTCGAGGCAGAAGTGAGGCTGGGAAATGAGCGCCCCCTTTCTCATGACTCCACGCCCCCGTGGGGTTCGCAGCACACAGATTGAATACCTCTTCAATGCTGCACATATGTAGGAGGGACAGAGCCTCCAGTTAACACACTGTTAAATCATACCCATAGATGCAGACCTCGGTATGCTGGGACTGGAAGTCCCGTTAGCTACCATTGCAGGACAGAACCCTTGACAAAGGAGGTGCTAGCACCTCTGGGAGAGGATACTTGATTCACTTCTGGATAACTCCTCACCAGACTTTGTGCTCGTACACTTCCTTTGCTGTGTGTGAGTACAGAGTCTGCCCTACTGCAATATTCCCCACGGGATCTTTAGAAGACCTCCTGAGGGGTACGTCTCTTTCACATTTTATCATCAGTATCTTTGCAAGCATGTTAAATTCACTCTGATTTTGTACAAGATACCACGTTGTAACATCATTCCTTTTTAGGTCGAGCGTTAGCATTCGGCCTGCTGTATACTGAAGTATAGAATAGAGTGAGTTCCAGCGTTTTGGTGTGTTAGTTGCAGTGTCCTTCAAAAATCCTTGCTTGCTAGTGGTCAGTTCTGCCTCTTTGTCCTGCCTTTTTTCACTTTGGGAGCAGCACAAAGTACTGTGTATTTACGCTATGTCCTGTTTATCTCTTCTGAAGGGGATTTTTTCTTTCAGTATTGGTCTGTTCAGTCCCTCCTCCCCACCAGCTCCACTGTAAACATAAACCAACATCAGAGGGGGGCTTTTCCAGGGCCAGCTCGCTCTCGCTCTCTTCCTCTTGTTATTTTCAGTCTGTGTGGCAATAAAAGTCCAGTTAGTAATTTACAACGCTAAGAGCTCTAACTCGAGCAAACACGAGACTATTGCATTCCAAATGCTTGTTTCCCTTACTTTCCCACTTCACCGCTGCTTCGAATGAAGAGTGCCCCTAGCATTCCTGCCCTCTGCCTCACTCCGCCCTCGTGAATTACAGAGCATCCCGGCCTGTCGAGCCCAAGGACTATGAGGGCTGTCCGTAGTGTGATGTGAGATCTTCCCTTGAGATAATGGGGCCCGAAAGGAGGTAAATAAAGAAACAAATAAATGGCAAATTCCTATTTTGTGCATGTTGATTTGTGTCCCACGGGCGTCCTCTGATCAACTGTTGGTGTTTCGGAAGGGAGCACATTCCGCTCCCTAGTATTAGTGACGGTAGTTTAATAGAGACAATACAACAGCGGCAGCTGAACGTTATGAGGTAACACAAGTATGAGAGTGATTGACTTCGAGACTGGGGCTCAGGGAGTCTCATTCTGAGACTGCCATCCGGGAGGAAGGCTGTCATCCCTTACAATTCAAAAAGGCTCATAAATAATATCTTACGCCCACCCTGCTGGTCCCACATTAGGGCCTCATTCTAACGTTATGGTGTGTGCCACTCCTCACCCAATCTGGAATATACCAATGGCAGACATTAAATCCGAAGGCAGCTCGGAAGGTTAATGCGTCTGCTACAAAGATTTTTTTTTTTTAAACTCTATGTCTGTGGAACGATTTCGTTATGTTTAGTCAGTCTTTCATCAGCCAAAAGTGGTATTTTCCACGCCAAAATTGCAGCTATTTTATTATTTTTTAACATGGCAAAGGGGCTTTCTGCAAATGTGAGACCCAATGAGAAACTGTGCCATGGAGAAGATTACATACACTGCACCATTGTAAAAGAAGTGACATCACAGGAAATTAGGTCACAACCTCATCATTCTGCATAACTTAATGGGAATAGTACTATAGTTCATTCACACCAGAAGTGAAGATTTTGCTTACATAGATTATGTATCAATGTAGATAGAGCTGTAAAGCGCCCACTTGCTTATCTTGGCATTACAAAGCAGTGACTCCATGAGGCAATGTATGGGTATGGGTTTCAAGAATAAGAGGCGCCTTTTTAAACAATCAATTACTTGATATAAAGTATTTGACATTTGCACACATGCCATATTGTTAAACACAAATTTAGAGAAAAAGTCAATGCTTGAAAATCATAAAAAAGTAATAGAGGCATGCAGCTGGATAGGCGAAGTTTGTGATCATGTTATCCTTGTAGCGCTCTGAAGTGGCCAGTTGACTGCTAAGCCGTATTATAATAAATAACATAACAAACAAAATAATAATGAATAACACAGCAATTTAAACAAAGGCATCTATACCAAGGTTGGGTTCATTCCGTTTTGGGTGCAAACTCCTATTTGTGACCAAAATGGGACTCCAAGTTGGGCATATTCACCATTGTTTCTTTTGCATATGGCTCAGTTTCTGATACATAAGGCCCAATATCAACAAAATCGTAAACAATAACGATCCGCCCACCCCCATGTCCCCTAAGGCACAACAAGGCAGCACATGATCAGCACAATTAACGTATTGTGAACCCCCCCCCCAAGACTCAACATACCAGTAACACTTTTAACAGTCCAGTATAAGGTTGCCTCAGTGTATCTTTTCCAGTGTAGTGTTCACTTTGCCATTCGTTCTTTGTTGTGCTTGTCTTAAATGCTTCACTTTTATTGGTGCATTGAGCTAAATGTCCCTCCTTTGCGCAAGGTTGTGCATTCATCTTCTCAAGATCTTGTGATTTCTGCTGTCAGTAGCTGCCAGTGACCACCAAAATATGGGAGGAAAAGACAAAATTATGAGAAAGCGTTGACCAATTTATGCGGCAAGAAAAGTCCAGTTCTGAATTTACAATGCCAGTAGCTCTAACTCAAGAAAATGCAAGACCTATTGCATTGCAAATGCTTGTTGAGCTAGTTCTCGGCCACATTATGATTCATAGTATGAAGTCTTTTAGTTTTTTAGTACTCACGAGTGGTAAGATGATATCCTTCTGGTTTCTAGATCAATGCACTTAGAAACTACAGCCATTATTCTCTCCTATGTATTGTGGCTATATATGTTTCTTCCACTGGGCAAATTAAACTCAAGATGTATTTAAGTTTTAGAAATGTATGAGTGAATTTTGATTATGACTGACACCACAATCTTCACTTATAGATCACAAATTGCGAGGGTACAAGTGATATCCCGAGGACAGTGCTCTCTTATTCAGTTTATCTTCAAAGGATCTGTAGCAGAGTCCTGATGAAAGCCACCAGATCCAATCTGGTCATAAGTGGCTGAAACATATCAAAATGTTATGGGATATCAGGCACTTTTAACTCATCCCCATTGGACATTCATCCTGTTTTTAACCTTACTCAAGTACCCACAAATCTGATATAACAACTTTGTGGCTACTTGAGGTAATTTTAACCTTTCCACAGTTTCCAGTGAAAGAAATCTCCTTAAAAGAGCGCCCTCCCTTGTGAGGTTGAGCCTGCCCAGACTCACTAGGGGGCAGATTTACAAAAAAGTGGCGCATCAGTTTTGATGAGCCACTTTTCTTTCATCCCCCTACCACCACCATGGAGGTCGTTAGCACAATAGTGTCAGAATTTTGATGCCACTGTGGGGCTTTGCTGTACCAGTGTCAAAACGCTAGTGCAGCAAAGCACAAGGAGGCCCATAGGTTAATATGGGTACGTCATTTTAACACTGTGAATTGTTGTAAATTTCACAGCACCATTTTTTCGGGACTCCCTAAGGGGAGAACGCCCCCCTTACATACATTATGCCTGACGCTGGCATAATGTGGCACAAAGGTTTACAAAGTCGTGCAATGCATGCATTGCGCCACTTTGTAAATATGGTGTGGGGAAATTGCCTGCTCAAAGCCACATTAGCGCAAAAAATGACACTAGTATGGAGCAAGGAGGAGCAAGTGGCTTGTAAATATGCCCCTAGGTGTTCTGGGTGCAGACTCGATGATGAAGCATGCACTGGAGTATTCTAGTAGGTAGAGTCATTTTAAAAACAATAAAAGATTCTCAGATCAGGAGAGGCGCCATCTTGGTTCAATTCCTTTGTTCTGCAGCTGTAGAAATTAGAAGTGGAGTGATTCACTCCCAGCACTTCTACTTCCCTCCCTGATTATTGATGAGCTTTATAAGAATGTGCTAAGGGAGCACCAGGATGAAACAAAAATAAAACAAAAACAAAATAAACAAAGTAAAAAATCCATTTTATCTCGAGCTCCAACACTTCTTGCACCAGAGCTGTTGTTAAGGGAGATTAAGAATTAATTCAAGGGTCCGAGAGTTTATGCAGCTTTCGTGTTATTAAAATTCACATCTTTTGCCACAAGTTGTTTTGTTGTCACTTTACTGGTTTAGTACCGTGTAGTTTGTAGATTAATTTATACAACTGCTGTACGGAAAAAAGTGTTGCTATGGAGTTATTTATGACTGGTGAGTACTACTTACTCTAATGCCACTCTAACTTCAATGTTTGTCAAGATTTTAAATATATTACGCGTTTTAATTGTGCGAATTAGATATTTCATAGCTGGCTTTATGTTCTTTCTTTGTTGACGTACAACTTTACAATACAAGCTTCCACCTTTAATATATCTGTTGATTACATAGCAGCCGCTCCTTCCTTACCCCTTGTCTGTGGAAAATATTTCACAAGAGAAAAGCAGAATGCTCAGAAAGAAAAAAATATGGGCTGCTGTCAGTGGTGAGGAATTTGCAGTAATGGTGTCAGAGTTCTAAATTACTTTCGATCTGCAGGATGAGCTCAGAAAAGGACACAAATCAAACTTAATCTTGTTGCTTGCCTTCTTGCCTTTCCTTTCCACACATTGTTCTTTTCTCTGAGCTTGACATCTGGGCCTGTGATCTCCTTGCCTATTTGGGGTCGTCAATTGTTCTGCAGGGAGCGATGTAAAGGAAAGTGTTTACAGTAACCTTATCTGTGTCTTCAAGGCGTTTAATGATTATCTACATACGACAGTGTTAAGTTCAAAGGTGGAAAATAAATGACAGAAGTGGCCATGTGAGTCTGGACTGAAAATGTCTGTGTGAGTTTGAAATGTCCACAGCAAGAAAGAATATCAATGCATTTTTTTTGTGGGTAGGTGTATTGAAATAAGGCCAAGATGCTGGTTTGTGAATCCTAGGAGTCAGACAAAGAAATAAGAGCTTATTTACAGAACAGTGGTATTTACACTTGTCAGTGAGCAGTCACGGGTGAGGAGGGAGCGGATGCAGGAGAAGAGCTGGTCATTTTCAAGATATTAGGCCTCCACCTCCGCAGCCAGCCTGCCCAGCTATTTCGATGTCTGCTTCAGTGTTGATTGCGTTTCTTTATGGAAAGCACTCCCAACAAAACGATGGTAACTTTTTTCAGTGCAAAGAAACAATGCGTTAGAGTATGGAGAAGAGACCGCCAACCAGCATGACAGGGCATTTGCCATTTTTTGATTTCCTAAGACAAATTTCCGAATCTTGTCTTGTTCTGGAAAAAAAAGTTCCAGATGCACTGGGAGTGGCAAGGGATTTTGTTTCTTTTCCCTGTCCTATACCAATGTTTTGCATTTCAGTCATGGACAGGTTAAAACCCCTCACATGCCCTTCAAGTTCCATGCCATCTGGGTGTTCTGCTGCTGTACATTTGTTTCGGATATCTTCATCACCAGCCTCTAAATGAAGAGCACAGGCGGGTTTGTTCACATTGAGAAGAATTCCGGCAAATAAACAAACACGTGGCCTAGCATAGCATGTGAAACACAGAGGCCCTTATTTATACTTTTTAATGCAAAACTTCACTAACTCAGTTTTGCACCAAATAGTTTAGCACCGGCTTCCCCCATTTTTTAGCACCAGCTGGTCACCATATTTATGGAATGGTGCAAGCCGTTGCAAAGGGTAGGCTAGCGTAAAAAAAAGGCAAACAAATTACTCTAACCAGATTAGCGTCATTTTTTTACACTAAGGGGCATATTTATACTCTGTTTGCATCGAATTAGAATAATTTTTTTTTTACACTTTGCAAAACTAACTCCATATTTATACTTTGGTGCTAGACCCATCTAGTGCCAAATTTATGGAGTTAAAGTAATTTTTTGGAAGTGGAAACCTACCTTGCCTTAATGAGACGCAAGGTAGGCATTCCTGTGCAAAAAATGACTCTATGGCCTTAATGCCATATTTATACTACCGTGCAAAAATGGTGCATGGTAGGGAGGAGGGGTCAAAAAATGGTGCACAGCTTGCTTTGCCCCATTTTTTAACTCCTGTGTCAGGGCAGGCATTAGGGTACCTGTGGGCCTATTTCCATGGTGGAACACCATGGAATAAGTCCACAGGTGCCCTCCCCAGGCCCCAGGGGCACCCACTCACACCAGAGGAACTAATGAGGATGGGGGACCGCCATCCCAGTACAGGTAAGTATTGCTTTTTATTTTTTAAAGTGCCATAGGGGGCCCTGAAATGGGACCCCATACATGCCACAAGGTGCAATGGCCACGCCCAGGGGACCCTTGTCCCCTGTACTGGCCACTGGGGTGGTGGGCATGACTCCTGCCTTTTTTGAGGCAGGAGTTATGTGGCATGGTAGGTTTAGCACCATAAAATGACACTAATCTGGTTAGAGTCATTTTTTTTTTTTACTCTAACCTGCCCAAAGTCATTTTTTGGTGCTCAACCCCCTTCTTCTATACCACCAGCCCCACCAGACTAAAGTAATTTTTTTTTTACTCTAGTCTACCCTTTGCACCGGCTTGCAACATTCCATACATATGGTGCCCGGCTGGCGCACAGAAATGGTGCAAGCCGGTGCTAAACTTTTTGGTGCAAAACTGAGTTAGTGCAGTTTTGCACCAAAAAGTATAAATAAGGGCCAATATTTTGTAAGTTTGAGCCACTTTTGTGTCAAAAAATGGCGTTAATGCAGCGCAAAAAACATATAAATCAGGGCCTTGGTGCTAGACGGGTCTAGCACCAAAATATAAATATGGAGTTAGTTTCGCGTTTTGCACCGAATTAGAGTAAAAAAGAGTAAAAAAGTGAAAAAAATGCCCCAGAGTATAAATATGCCCCTAAATATGGCGTTAAGGCCATAGAGTAATTTTTTGCACGGGCATCGGGCACGGGCATCTCATTAAGGCAAGGTAGGTCCTCACTTCCAAAAAATGACTTTAACTCCATAAATTTGCGCTGGATGGGTCTAGCACCAAAGTATAAATATGTAGTTAGTTTTACACCGAATTAGAGTGAAACAAATGCCTCTAATTCGGTGCAAACAGAGTATAAGTATGCCCCAGAGAGCGAAACAATGAGTGTAAAGTCCTAGCATGTAAAGTGACGAGTAGACAGACAGCATTGTGTCTTTTGTGTGAAGTGGGTTTATATCAGAAAAGGTGAACTTTGTGTTGATAGGAACGACAAGTTTGTTAGTAAAATCACAAGAGTCCTGCAGGTCCCCCATTCGATTCACAAAGAAGCCAACTAAGCTTTCATCTTTCTGAGGTTAAGAAACTGAATTAAATTGGCAGAGGTAATACATTTTATGCAGAACGCTTAACAATGGCAAAACTGTGATAATAAATGTTATAAAACACTATTATTATTATGCTCATTAGAGTGTTTAATAATGATCTGAGAGTATGGAACGTTATGTGGTGACAAATCTTCCTTAACTACTTTAACTATTTGGAGCTAGAAGGTTGAAAAAAGGGACACAAGATTTGTTTGAAGAAGGAATTAAAACATTACTTGCAAAGTCCAGACTGTAGTGGAAGGAGATAGGGCAAGTAGAAAGGCAACGGGGCACAGCAGTGTTTTAGAAGCAGAGGAAGTGGGATATAACCTTAAGTAAAAGCACGTTGCACATAGGAGAATGGAGGCTCAAATGTCACGGTTCTAAGGCAATTCCTGGTTCCATGTTATAGAAGAAATCAAAGGAGGGATGATGTCATCAGCAAGAGTAGTTCGTAGAGGAAAAAAGTGGCACTCCAGGACAGAGCTCCAGGAAGGACAAACCAGTAGGGGATTGGGTTTTGCAAAAGAAAAGTACCAAGAAGCAGATATAGATTGCTTTGAGAAAATGGATATAACTTACTATTATGCCATTTCTTCTAATGTAGCTTCAAAGACATGGCACCATCGGTTTTGAACGCTGCAGGCAGATCAAAGAGAATTAACATAGAAGAGAGGTGACTGGGGTCAGCAGAGGCGAAAACCACAGACTCATATGTGATGAGTATTTTCAAGGGGTCGATTTGGCAATGCCAAATTATAGAAGACTAAGCAGGTTGTGGTAGGACAACTGGTTTACGATCCTCTTGAAAAAAAATCATCACTCTAGGGATTTTGGCAACGGGGGAGTTGTCGTTCACGAAAAATCAGATTTCTCTTTTCATTAGTATGGGTAGGATAACAGCCAACTTGAAGCAGTCTACGTAGCAAAATGAGAGGTCTGAATGACTGAAGAAAAATGAGGGCCGATTGTGTTAGTGAAAGCTAAGGTTAGGACAAAATTATTGATGGTATAAAACGTTGAATGTGGCACAGAACAGAATAAGGAAAACTGTAGGGGAGGCAGAGGGATGCAGACTGTGTGGAGGGTACATAGAGGCATATAACTAGGCGGAAGGTTAACCATTTCTGACAAAAACTAGGGTGCAAATTCTGTGGAAGCGAACAAGCAATCTAAAGAATAGTGATAGGATTGTGGTTAAGTATCATAACCAGAACTATCATCTGACATAAATGCTGTGTTTTTATTATTGTTTACAAATATTGTTCCAATGGGTGTATATATATTTTATTGGCAACTCTAAAGGGGCGAAAGTTTTGTGTCAGACAATATTCTGAAAATGATATTCTTTTACCATTCAAGGGTTGGGCGCACAGGAGAGAACTAATTATGTGAAAAAGCTTCTGAGATTGAGGCTGGAATGAAAAATGAGGTTGTAGTCGTACACATATTAAAATATGTTTTGTGCCTTTATTAAAGCATTAAATCATGAAGAGCATCGTCATAGAATAGAAGTGCTGAGAGGTAAATGTCATTCACTTGCAGAGTGGATTGTTTATCTGCATCCTGGGGGCATTGATGTTGGACGTTACCCAGGGTAGGTGCAATTGTGGTGGGTAGGTTGAATGGGTAGTTTGAGTTTAGAATATTGGAGAATGTTTTTTACGGCGTCAAAGAATGTTTGTGTTAAGAAGAGTAATGTCATGTATTTGCTTGGATATAGTAATATCTTCAGGTGTTTTCTTAGCTTTAAAAAACAATTTTAGTGGTGAAAGTGGGTGGGTTAAATAAGACTGATAGGTATATTGTAGAGTAGTGAGTGGGAACAGTTTACAGAGGAGAAGCGCAGTGATTAGGATATTAATATAAAATCTAAGGGATTGCTGTAAAAGAGAGTGTGACAGGAGTGGGTGTCTGTATGAGAGTGTAGGGGGCAGGCCTGGTTTGTAGTGGGTACTCTGTGGACTTACACCTTATACTAGGTCCAGTTATCCCTTATTAGTGAAGTGTAGTAGTGTTCTAGCAGGTTAGACTGATAGAGGTAGCTGTAGAAGAGCAACTTAGGCTGAACTAGGAGACATGCAAAGCTCCTGCAATACCACTATAGTTACACAGTACTTATGCACAATTAAAGACAATACTCAGTGTTACCAAAAGTAAAGGTAGTTTATTTTAGTGACACAAGGCCAAAAATATCTTAGAGTATTATACACAATATATACACTATACACCAAAATAAGATAAGTAATTAGACATAGGATAGTGCAAACAATAGGAAATGCTATAGAATGCAATGGGAGAAAATAGGTCTAGGAGCAACACAAACCATATAATAAGAAAGTGGAATGTGAATCACAAATCCCCCCCCCCAGACAAGTGTAGTGTGCAGTGAATTGCTAGGAGAGTAAGAAAACCACAAAGGTGAGTAAAATACCCCATCCCAGAGCCCAGGAAAGTAGGAGTAAAGTACTGCAAGTTTCCGAAGGACACACTACAAGTCTTGATTAGTGTTATTGCAAGACCCAAGCAAGACTGCAAACAACAAATGGTGGATTCCTGGACCTGAAGACCTGCAAAGAGAGGAGACCAAGTCCAGAAGTCAAAGAAGGTTCCAGGAAGGACAGGAGCCCCTGCCAACCTAGAAGAGGGTGCAAAAGGAGAGTTGGAAGAAGACTGCAGAAATGCACCAAGGGAAGATGGGTGTGGGTTCCTGCATGATGCAATGGATGTCCCATGTGGAGATGTTGGATGCAGGCGAGTTTCAGCGCTGGATTCGTCCAACAAGCCTTGGTTCAAGCAATGTCACAGATTGTGTCAAAGTGGAGCAGCCTGGACCCAGGAGGGACCTGGGGGCCTCAACATGGACTGAGTGGGCTCCCAACACTGGAGGGAACCCACAGACAGCTAGGCAGCACCCATGGAGGTCCCAGGACACGGGGACAAAGAAGGTGCAAATTGCAGTTGTTGCAGCACTACAAAAGAAGGTCCTATGCCACTGGAGAACCACTCAGTGAGTTGAGCGTTGCAGGATAGAGTGATGGGGACCTGGGCCAGGGTATGCATGAAGGTTTCTTGCAAATAGCGCACAGAGGCCTCAGGAGGTGAAGATGATGCAGTGCACAGGGGTACTGTCACAGATGGGGAAGGCAAGGTCTTACCTCCTCGCAATTTGGACAGCAGGACCTTAGGACAGTCTGCATCAAAGTGGTCTACCACCTGTGTTCCAATAAGCACACTCGTCGCCAGGAGAGGAGTCCAAGAGAACAGGTTGTTGTCTTAGAAGGTGCCTGCAGGATCAGGGAAGTGGCTCCATTAGTCCATGGGAGATTTCTTTGGTCCTTCTGGTGCAGGGTGGAGACAGGGAGTCCCCAGAGCGTGCACACCATGGTAACTGTTGCAGTTGCTGGCTGGAGCTGCAGTTGCTGAGGAAAAGTAACCCTTCTGGATACTTTGTTGCTGTTACAGTGGTTCCTGGAGCAGTCTGCAGTCGATCCTAGGTCAGAGGATGAAGCAGTAGTTGCAGAGGGTTCCTGGTGGAAACTTGCAAGTAGAATCTGAAGAGAAACCCACAGGAGAGACCTAAATAGCCCTGAGAGGTGGATTGGCTACCTTATCATGTATGGACCTATCAGGAGGGTCTCTGACATCACCTGCTGACACTGGCCACTCAGAGGCCTCCAGAGTGTCCCCACACCTTGGAAAACAAGATGGCTGAAGTCTGGGACACACTAGAGGGACTCTGGGCACCACCCCTGGGGTGGTGATGGACAGGGGAGTGACCACTCCCCTTTCCTTTGTCCAGTTTCACACCAGAGCAGCGACTGGTTGTCCCTGAACCAGTGTAGACTGTCTTATGCAAGGAGGGCACCATCTGCGCCCTTCAATGCATTTACAGAGGCTCTGGGAGTCTTCCCCTCCTAAGCCTGTAACACCTATTTCCAAAGGGAGAGGGTGTAACGCCCTCCTCCCGAATGAAATGCTTTGTTCTGCCTTCCTGGGACTGAGCTGCTCATACCCCAGGAGGGCAGAACCCTGTCTTTGAGGTGGCAGCAGCTGTAGCTGCAGTGCAAGCCTCAGAGAGCTGGTTTGGCAGTACTGGGGGTCCATGGCGGAGCCCCCAGGATGCATGGAATTGGCTCCCTAATGCCATATTTGTAGTGGGGGGACAATTCCATGATCTTAGACACCTTACATTGCCATATTCAGGGTTACCATTGTGAAGCTACATATAGGTATTGACCTACATGTAGTACACGCCTGTAATGGTGTCCCCGCACTCACAAAGTCTGGGGAATTGGCCCTGGACTGGGTGGGGGCACCTTTGCTAGTGCAAGGGTGCCCTCACACGTAGTAACTTTGAATCTAGCCTTCATTAAATGAAGGTTAGACATGTTGGTGACATATAAGTTACTAAAGTGCACTGAAAATGGTGTTGAAATAGTGTGTGCACTATTTCACGCAGGCTGCAGTGACAGTCCTGTGAAAGGGTTTGTCTGAGCTCCTTATGGGTGGCAAAAGAAATGCTGCAGCCCATAAGGATCATCTGGAACACCGTTGCCCTGGGTACCTAGGTACCATATTGTAGGGACTTATAAGGGGGGTCCAGTGGACCAATTGGAATTGGTATATGAAGTCCCTAGCCTATAGTGACAAATTTAGAAGCAGAGAGAGCATAAGCACTGAGGTTCTGGTTAGCAGAGCCTCAGCGACACAGTTAAGCACTACTGACAACACACACATTAGGCCACAAACTATGAGCACTGGGGTCCTGACCAGCAGGATCCCAGTGAGACAGGCAAAGCACATTGACAAATAGGGTTTTCATTATGAGCACCGGTGTCCTGGCTAGCAGGATCCCAGTGACACAGTAAAAACACACTGACACACACTCACAAACAGGCCAAAAGTGGGGGTAACCATGCTAGAAATAGGCTACTTTCTCAAAGAGAGTGATCAAAGTGGCCAGAGACCCACTGACTATTGAATTCAATCTGATGATTGTAAGGATAAATGTTTCTGACTATCTGTGCAGCTGCTCTACGCGCATCATGGTTTTCTTTGACTTGTTCATGCTAGCGCAGGTGTTTTAATAAAAAAAAATTATCAGTGTTTATGTATTTTGTGATTATGAAGAATGGCCACCAATGTTAACGAAATGTACTAATCAATGATTTAATACTTATGAAATGTTGAATAAATGTTAGACTAATGCAGTAATATCTCATATTAAGGGTTATGAATTGAGCTTTAGCTTTATTAATTGTAGGCCTTAACTTAGCGAATGTCTTGGCCTAGTTGTCAGGCCTCATGCAAAATCTGTTTTCTTAGTGTTTAATAAAATAGCTGACCAGTGAAAATTAAACTGTGAGTTGCTATTGTATTGTGAAAATGTGCTCATAATGGAAGTTTTTCGTGTAACCCGACTGCTAGGAGATGATGTTCCTGCTAATGTAACATTTTATATGTAATGTGTGCGAGACTGACTTTCCCAGAACAAGAACATTGAAGATACTGACTAGAGTATAAGCTGCAACAATATTGTTACCTGACAAGCCGGATGATGAAGACATTGCAAGACAAACTAATCAACGACGTGTGAACAGAGGAATATTAGAATTCATAGACTTGGGATATTATTTTTATGGGCCCAAGTGTGAACATACGGTTAACTGACCAATAGGGATTTGGGGGGTAGGTTAGGTAACTTTGACTTAACAGAGTGAAGAGAGTCATTCTGAGAGAAGACAGATTACTGTCCATTCTTCCTGACTGAGAGGTTACTACTTTCTTATGCGTCTTGACAAGAGACGTGCTTAACTTTAATGATTGAAGACTTTGGCCCTCATTACAACCCTGGTGGTTGGTGATAAAGCGGCGGTAATACCGCCAACAAGCCGGCGGTGAAAAAAAATGGAATTATGACCAATGCGGAAACCGCCAACACAGACAGCCTCTTTAACACACCGACCGCCACAGCGGTAGCAACAAGCACTGCGGCGGTAACCACCAACAGCCAGGCGGAAGACAATGTACCGCCCACTGTATTACAATAGGCCTATCCGCCACTTTTTCCGGGGCAGTACCAATGACATCAAAAGATCTCATAACTCAAAGGACTCACCTCTGGAGACTCAGGGAAGAACCACGCCGCCATGGAGCCCGAACTGCAGGTGTTCCCCATGCTGGTCTACCGCCTCCTACACCAGGAATACCCCGGCGATGATGACCACGGTGAGTACTGCCACCTAGCACACAGGGGAGGGGGTAGGAAAAAGCGAGTGACACACACATGCAACACCCCCACCCCCAACAACATACACACAAACAGATGCAACAACATTACACATCCACTCCGTACCCCTAAGGAATAATGTAAGGACAAAAGGAATTGATTGAAGTGAGTGTAATAAGAAAAAATTCTAGAAATACGTTCTCAAAAATCAAAACAGTATTTACATATATACAAATGGAGGGACACTGCCCAGTCCATAATGTTCGTGGGCCACAGAGCCACATCACATAGGCCAAGGCCCCCCCATACTCCTGCATCAAAACCGAGAGAACAATGCTGGGGCATCAGATCAAAAATACACAGCACCTCAGGGGGAAGGGGAATGGGGGGGCACCTCAGCCGGAAGATGGTACAACACCACTTGGCAAGGAAGGGGTGAGTGGATGGCTTCTTCCACTGGTTCTGGAGGGGGGTTTGTGCCCAGTGTGCTTCATCCTGGGAAGCAGGGGGTGAGTGGATAGCTTCTTCCACTGGTTCTGGAGGAGGCTTTGTGCCCAGTGTGCTTCATCCTGGCAAGCAGGGGGTGAGTGGATGCCTTCTTCCACTGGTTCTGGAGGGGGCTTTGTGCCCTGTGATGCAGATCTTGGGGAGTGCAAGGTCACAGTCACTCACCTGGGTGTCAGACCCACATGATTTGCAGAGAGCAGGATGCATTACAGTCAATGGAGGCAGGACTAGACACTGCCCACCGGCAGGGACGGCTGCTCACTGGTGGCAGTGCTGGTGATGGTGGTGGTGCTGCCAGTGGTAGAGGGAGGCTCCAGCCCTTCCCCTGCAGCCTCAGACGGCTTCCCACTGGGGCTGCTGCTGCTGGCAGTGGGGCTGGTGGCGGTGCTTGTGGCGCTGCTTGTGGTGGTGCAGGTGGCAGTGCGGATGGCAGTGTTGGTGGCTGTGCTGGCAGTGGTGGGCGGAGGTTACAGCACATCCCCTGCAGCCTCGGACGGCTGCTCACTGGGCCTGCTGCTGCTGGCAGTGGTGCTGGTGGCAGTGCAGGTGGCGGTGCAGGTGGCGGTGCAGGTGGCGGTGCTGGTGGCGGTGCTGGTGGTGGTGCAGGCAGTGGTGGGGGAGGCTCCAGACCTGCAGCCTCGGACAGCTGAAGCGCCATGGTTGGTGTTGGGGCTCAGATTCAGTCACAGCACCAGGCCTCCTGTCCCTCCTGCCTGCAGGGGCAGGCCCTTTGCCCTTGCCGTCTGGTGGTGCCTCCTTGCCCTTGCCATCTGGTGGTGCCTCCTTGCCCTTCCCCTTGTAAGCTGGTGGTGCCTCCTTGCCCTTCCCTTTGTAAGCTGGTGGTGCCTCCTTGCCCTTGGCAGCTGGTGGTACATCCTTGCCCTTCCCCTTAGCAGCTGGTGCAGGCACACTGCCAGTGCTGGTGGGTGTTTCCTTGGAGCCTATTACACCTGCAGTAGCTGCCGAAACTACAGTGGCCGTGGACTAGGTGGACTAGGTGGCTAAGGTGCTAGCCTGGGTTCTGCCCACCCTGACCTGACATGAAGGACGAGGGGCATATGGGTAGGGAAGAGGTCAACGGCAGAGAGGAAAAGCTTCTTAGGTACATCTGCGAGGGAAGAGGAGGAAAGTTTGGGAGTGGAGGAAGAGGTAGTGGTTGTAGGGGGTGTCTGTCTGCTGTGTTTGGGTGCAGGTGCATGGGCTGGATGCTGTTGTGAGGTGGATGGCTGTTGGGTGTCTGAGTGCTTGCGTTTGTGTTCTTTGGGAGGAGGGAGCACAGACACAGTGGGAGAGGACACAGGGGACGTGTGCATGGATGTGGGGGTGGTGACTGCCAGTGAGGGGCATGTAGTGATAGACGTGATGGTGATGGAGGCAGTGGGTGTGGATGTAGTGCATGCAGGTGTGAGTGGAGACACTACTGGGAGGGAGGTGGACGACGAGGTGGAGGGAGGCAAAGTGGAGGCAGTGGATGTTGTTATGTCAGCATCTGGATGGTGTTTGTGTGAGTGCCTGTGGGATGATGTGTGGTGCTTGTGTTTGCCTGAGCCACTCCTGTGTGTTGTCTTGGATGCATGCTAGTCTGAATGTGTGCTTGGGATAGGTTGGGGTTCAGGGGAATGGGACTGGGACTGGGCAGAGGAAGTTGGAGGAGGGAGTCTAAAGACAGGAACAATGGCTGCCATCAGAGATGAGGCCAGTGCCTGGAATGATCTCTGTTGGGCCACCACGCCAGAGTGAATGCCCTCCAGGAATGCATTTGTATGTTGCAAATGCCCTGCCAGGCCCTGGATGGCATTCACTATGGTTGACTGCCCAACAGAGATGGATCGCAGGAGGTCAATAACCTCCTCACTCAGGGCAGCAGGGCTAACTGCGGCAGGGCCTGAGGTGCCTGAGGCGAAGAGATGCCCACCCTCTTGGGTGAGCGGGCACAGGCAACTCGCTGAGGGGCTGCTGGTAGGGCAGTGCTGGTACCGGGGTGACGGCTGTTCCTGTAGCTGGGTTTGCCACAGAGCTGTCCGCCACCACTAGGGAGCTTCCATCGGAGGAGATATCACTTTCAGAACTGTCCCTCCTGTCTCCGCCGTGGTGCTCCCCTTGCCCTCCGTCCCACTGGTGCTCTCACCGTCAGAGGATTCGGCCTCCTGGGCCCTGTGGGATGCAGCGCCCTCCGTCGATGGTGCCTCTGCTCCTCCGCCAGATGATGCTAATGCACATAAGGACAGGATGACAAAACTAAAAGAGGGGGAAGATACAAAGGATACACTTGGTCAATGGCAGCAACAACACCACTGTTGCCGTACACAACACACAGGGAACAGCCCTACGCACTAGGCAATGCCCTACCAGTCACAATGCTAGTCACCATGCCATGGACAGTAATACAGTAATACCTAACGCCATTTGCAGCACACCTGAAACCCATAGAGCCCTGACCAGTAGTGGATGCTCACTAGCTTGGTTGGAGGTGGAGTTCATCAGCCCCTGCCCAACATGGAACCTACCCTGCAATGTCCGGCCTGGCCTAGGGGTACCAACAAGGGTACACCCCCCACCAAAAGACCACCCCACCAAACGCAAGTAGTATATTGGGAACAGTACTCACCACCTTGTGGCTGCTGTGATGCCCTCAAGTGCCCATCCAGCTCTGAATAGGCCACCGCCAGTATGCGAAACATCAGGGGGGTCAGGGTTCGACAAGCACCCTTTTGTCGTTGGGAGGCCATCCCCAGCTGGGCCTCCGCCGTCTTCTGTGTCCGGTGTCTTAGGTCCTCCCACCGTTTGTGACGGTGGGTGCTCCGCCTGCCGTAGACCCCCAGGGTCCGCACATCCTTGGCGATGGCACACCACATATGATTTTTCTGATGGGCGGTGACCTGCAGAGGAAATACTGTTACACTAATGGCCCACCATATCCCTCCCATCCCCTCACGTACATTAATTGCCCACCATACATGCAGCACGCTACCCAGCACCCCTCAACCATCCACCTTACATGAGGCCCTCACATACAGCACTTCATGCATTCCTGCCCCATGCATCGTGCTCACAGTGTACTCACCTGTTGGTCTGGAGACCGATATAGCATTTGGTACTGGGGTAAGACCCCATTCATCAGTCTCTCCAACTCTGCAGTGGTGAAGGCAGGGGCCCTTTCCCCAGTGACCTGAGCCATGGTCGGTTCCAGACACAGGTCACAGCAGCACTTGCAGTGTAGGTCCTCTCCTGTTGGAGGTCAGGTAGCAAGTGAGTGAACAGATAGAAAATGGCGGTCATGTCCGCGGCGGTGCGTTCATCACCATTGGCCAGTGTAACTCATAGGGCCCAATGTTAACCAATGAGGAGTTGCATGGCGGTACTCAACCGCCTCCAGCAACGGCACACAACGTCAGCGGCATTACCTCATTTCCCCCTGTCCATCCACGCAGGACAGGCGGCTGCCATTTCGGGGGGGAGGCAGGCCATGGCACCTAACTGCGTCACAGCACACATAGGCACCATTTGGGCCTCTACATCAACATACTGTTTCTGTCACAACATGCAATGCACTGTACTTTTAGGAAATGTTGAAAACTGACCAGATGCTCATTGTTTTGCTCCCTAGATTACAGCCTATGAGGATGAATAGGAGATGGAGACGTCCCCCCGTGTACAGGCCCCTGGTGGACTTGGCAACAATGGAGGACAAGCACATTATCCTCACCTACAGACTTGACAGGACCACAATCACAGAGCTGTGTGCCCAATTGGAGCCAGACCTGATCTCTGCTATCCGTCACCCCGCTGGGATCCCCCCTCTTGTGCAAGTCCTGTGCTCCATTTCTTGGCAACTGGCTCCTTCCAAGTGACAGTGGGCTTGACAGCAGGAATGTCTCAGCCAATGTTCTCAATAGTGCTGACCAGAATGTTGTCTGCCCTGATGAAACACATGTGCATCTACATTGTTTTCCCCCTGGTGGAGTATTTGGCCACAGTGAAAGCTGACTTCCATGCAATGGGACATATCCCCAACATTATTAGGGCAATAGATGGTACACATATTGCCTTTGTCCCCCGCCGGAGAAATGAAAAGGTGTTCAGAAATCGAAAGAGCTTTCACTCGATGAATGTGCAGATAGTGTGCCTGGCGGACCAGGTGAATGAAAAGTATCCTGGGGCTGTGCATGATGCCTTTATCCTGAGGAATAGCAGTATCCCATATGTGATGGCTCAACTCCAGATGCACAGGGTGTGGATAATAAGTGAGCCCATGGTCCCCACCCAGTATATGTTGGTGTATGGGTATGGGGTTGGCCCTAAGGGTTAGTGTCTGGCTAACAGGTATCTCTCAGTATTTTCAGGTGACTCTGGTTACCCCAATCTCTCATGGCTACTGGCCCCAGTGAGGAATCCCAGGACAAAGGCAGAGGAACGTTGCAAAGAGGCACATGGGCGAACAAGAAGAATTATAAAGCAAACCTTTGGCCTCCTGAAGGCCAAATTTCAGTACCTCCCTCTAACAGGTGGTTCCCTGTGCTACACACCCAAGAAGGTGTGCCAGATCATCGTGGCATGTTGTTTGTTACACAACCTTGCCTTACGTCGCCAGGTGCCTTTTCTGCAGGAGGATGAGGCTGGAGATGGGCATGTGGCAGCAGTGGACCCTGTGGACAGTGACGAAGATGAGGCAGAGGATGAGGATGTGGACAATAGAACAGCAATCATTCGACAGTACTTCCAGTGACACACAGGTAAGACACTGTAACTTCACCTCCATTGCAGTTTTGTATTGTAAATTTTCACTGGCAGGCTGATATTCCCACTACTATGGTCACTTACTGTACCCTTTGACATGTCTATTTACAGATGTCTGTGCCCCACTCTGGCTCCTGGTGTATTGACTGCAGCAAACTACAGGTCATACCTATGTATACATTACTGTACAGTTGAATTGCAATGTCTACAGATTGTGAAATTAACAAATAGTTCAGTCACTTGAAAGACTCAGTACTTGTTTTACAAGGATGTTTATTCATGTGCTAATAAGTGGATTGGGTATTGCTATAGGCTGGGGGTGGTGGAGGAGTGTCCAGGAAAGAGTAAAGTCTATTTGTATCACAAGTGCATTGTCCAAGGGGGCATAGGAAGTAGAGCAATGGCAGTTCAAGGTGGACAGGGTGACAGAGTGGGACACAAGGGTGACAATCAGGAAATCTTATTTCCTGGTGGGGGTCTTGGCAATGTTCTCTGGCTTCTGCTTGGATCTCAAGGACTGTTTGTGGGGTGGTTCTCCTTCTGCAGGGGGTGGGGTGCTGGTGGCCTGTTGTTCCTGTCACGGGGCCTCCTGTCCACTAGCGTCAGCGGAGGTGGAGGGCTGTTCATCGGTTTGGCTAGTGTCAGGGTCTTGTTTGTGTGCCACTGCCTCCCTCATGGTGTTGGCCATGTCTGCCAGCACCCCTGCATTGGTGACCAGGGTGGTGTGGATGTCCCTCAGGTCCTCCCTAATCCCCAGGTATTGTCCCTCCTGCAGCCGCTGGGTCTCCTGCAACTTGGCCAGTATCTGGACCATCATCTCCTGGGAATGGTGGTATGCTCCCAGGATGTGGCTGAGTGCCTCGTGGAGAGTCGGTTCCCTGGGCCTGTTTTCCTCCTGTTCCACAGGAGTCCTCCCACCTTCCCTGTTGTCCTGTGCCTCTGTCCTCTGAACTGTGTGCCCACTGCCACTGACCCCAGGTCCCTGATCATCCTTTGTTTGTGGTGTGGCCTGGGGTCCCTGTAGTGGTGGACACACTGCTGATTGACGTGTCCTGGGGACAGAGGTATGGGTCCGCTGGGTGGGTGCGGTGGTGGTGTTTCCTGAGGGGGAGGCTCTGTGGTGGTATGGGACTGTGCCTGGGTAACCGACTGTCCAGAGGTCCCTGATGGGCCAGGTTGGTCATCCTGATCCAAGCAAGCAGAGCTGCTGTCATCACTGTGGGCCTCTTCTGGGGGGACTGGATATTGCTGGCACCTCCTCTCCAGTGACGTTGTGTAGGGGACCTGTGGGGATGTAAATGCAGTGTTATTGTTTCTGCATGTGACATCTTATACATGGGTGTGTTGGACTCTATGGCTGTGAGTGCCCTGTCAGCTTTGCCTTGTGTGAGTAGTTATTTTGTGGGTTAGGTGATTCTCTCTAGTGTGCATGCTATGGTGATGGGTGTCCATGCAGAGCTGTGAGTGGTGTCCATGCATTGGTGGTGCATGCAGTGCTGATGGGATGGGTGGGTTGTGATGGTGAGGTATATGTGAGGTGGTGAGGTGATGGGGTGAGGGTAGGGGTGGAGGTATGTGATGGCATGCAGGTAGGGGGGTGAAAGTAGTAAAGATTTAACTTACCAGAGTCCAGTCCTCCTGCTACTCCTGCCAGGCCCTCAGGATACAGTATTGCCAAGACTTGCTCCTCCAATATAGTTAGTTGTGGGGGAGGAGGTGGGGGGCCACCGCCAGTCCTCGGTACTGCCATCTGGTGTCTTGTTACCACAGAACGCACCTTCTCCCGTAGGTCATTCCACCTCTTCCTGATGTCATCCATTGTTCCTGGGTGCTGTCCTACGGCGTTGACCCTGTACACGATTCTCTGCCATAGCTCCATCTTCCTATCAATGGGTGTCTGCTGCACCTGTGATCCGCATAGCTGTGGCTCTACCCAGATGATTTACTCCACCATGACCCTTAGCTCCTCCTCTGAAAACCTGGGGTGTCTTTGTGGTGCCATGAGTGTAGTGTGAGTGGTGTGTGTGAGGGTGTGTGGCGTAATGTGTTGGTGTGTGTGCTGTGAGGTGCGTGGATGGTGTATGGGTGATGGTGTTCTGTGGCTCTGGTTCTGTGGGTGCTCTTGCTGTATCTCTCTCTAGTGGCAATTTTTATTAGTCGTAAAGGGATGTGGGTAATATGGGTGTGTGTTTTATAGTGGTGTGGGTGTGTGGGTGTGGTGTGTTTATGTGTGTCAGGTGTGTGTAGTTTGAATTGTCCAATGTGGTATTGTTTTGTATGTGTGTGTGTATTTTGAGCGCTGCAGTATTTACCACCAATGGTTTACCGCGTTTGAATGTCCGACGTGGTGTTTCGTTAGTCATAATATTGTGGGTATAGTTCTGTTGGCGTAACGGTGTGGGTTTTGGTACCGCCAGTTTAGCACTGACCCTTGGACTGGTAGACTTCTGTGTGTGTCTGTATAGTGACGGATTGCTATGTGTGGGTCATAATAAGGGTAGCGGTATACAGCCTCAGTAGCGGTGTGTTGGAGCCAGTCAGCATGGCTGTAAGCAGGACTTACCGCCAATGATTTAATGAGGTCCCTTGCCTTTCTTAAATTCTGATGCTGAAGCCTGATGCCTTGCTGATCGACTAATGTCCTGAGGATGAAGACTGATTCTGCTTTGCTGATCCACCCTGAGGATAGATATATCCAAATTGTGATTATCATGCGTATTTGCTTTTTTTTCCTAGGTACCAACTGCACTATTTTGATGGAGCCATAGTTAGATGTTTTTCCAAATTTGTGTTGCTAAATTGTTTTGTATGAAGCCCAACATGCTGATGCTAACTTGATTTTAGTGAAGGATTCTCACTAATTGAGTTACGATAACAGGGACTAATGTTTGATGAAATTCTCAGCTAAACTTTATGTGCATCATAACGTTGACACAGTTGACTTTGCTAATGATTTGCACCATAACCTTAGAATGTGTTGTAATTCAAGCTTTGATTAGATTACGTTTCTTCCACCACTTTGGACAACCAGTATTGTTTCTGTATGTGTTTCATCTGATTTTGAGTTTAATTTACATGACCTTAGCATTGCTAATGTGGGGAAATAAACATTCTAAACTTATACTAAAGGTGTGGTCCTTCATCACTGAAAGGCCATGGTGTGTGATGATTACTGACTCCATTGATTATTGATTTTATTGATTACTAATGATTATTGATTATTGTGTATTGATTATTGATTATGTACGGGAGCTATGGTCGGAACATCTTAATTGCGAGTCAAAAGGTTCATTTACCTATTCGTGTCCCCTTGTAAGTTTACTTATTAAGGTCAGATGCGCTAAAATTCCTCAGCATTCTCCATTTGAACTCAGTTTTGAGAGGTCAATAATCCTAACAATCCTAGTGGATTCCCAATCTGCAAATTTATTCAGTTCTGGAGAAACCCTTTCCAAAACCTAAAACAGGTGAGACCAGAAACTGGTGTCTCCCTATAGCTTTTAAGGAATTCTTTGCCTATGCCCTGGCTGGTGGTAATGTTAATACTTATGCTTTGTCAATTAAGTTCAACGACATCAAGCAAATAAGAAAATATTCTTTTTTTTTAATGTACTTAACTGTTCAAAGATGTTACAAAAACTGTGCAATAATGTTTGAACTATCTGAATAAATACGGACAGACGTCTGGACATTACAATCTTTTGTGTACTTTTTAATAGAGCTACTGCTAGGTTATTGAGAACATCTTTTATTAATTGTAGTGAATGCATTGTAGAGGATGGCTGCTGCATACAGGGCCATATCCCCCACTTATTCTTCTACTCTCAGCCACTTTGTTGTCATATTCTTGAGAGAATGCACAAGGTTTTCCACTAAATCACATCCCTAAAGAATGCATTTGCTTGATCATCTCATATCTGATGAGGGAAACTCTGCTCAAGCCTGACTGGTTGGGCTGTTGATATCCAAAGGTCCACTGACATTAATTGAACATGGTCTGCTATCTAACTTCCAAGTACTGGAAAAATAGAGCAGACCCCCCACTCCAGCACAGGAAGATGAACGTCAAAGAAGGCCTGCATGGCCCTTGCTGTGGTGTTATCATAACATGACGTTGCATGCTGCCCATTTCTTCAAGACCAGGACCATGCCTAATGCCCTGACGAACTCATGTTACCTTGAAATGTTAACTCTTCCTGTTTGAAAGCCCAATGCCAGCTCAAGAAATCTTGATATGTAGACAAGGAGTGGCAAAATGCTCTTTCTACCCATTTAGGAAGAAAAGAGAAGGACTGTCCAATACAACTGGTAAACTGTAGCCTATACAAATGCTAGTCATGTAACATAAAATAAAACAATATAGAATAACATTACATAAAATATATTTATATAGCTAAAGGTGGGATTAATGTGTTGTTCTGTATATATAAAATGCCATCTTTGGATGGGCATTCTATTTTTGTGCAACTGTAGTGATTGTGTTATACTGAACTGCATCTCTGCCTTCACAGCTGCTCCTTTGAGTCTGGTCTTGACTGCCCATGCAAGTGACACCAGAGAATCAAGAAGGCTTGAGAGGCCAACTTTCAACTACAAATAGAAACTTCAGTATTATAGCTAGAAGGAAATCCCTGCATTTTCCCAAATACTATTGATTGGATGTGCCTTTCTCTTTAAGGATAAGAGAATAAGCCTGACAATAAATCTGCAGGTTTCACTTCAAGGAGGACTTAAAGGGTGGTTAAAGAGTATGTTAGGTCCGAAAATAGTAAGGATTATCAAGGAAGACTTCTGTTGTACTGAAGGCATGGGCCTCCACAATGTGGAGTTCAAACGTGGCAAATGTCAAGATTGACATGTGCTTAAGAGTAGAGGATCAGTGGTCTAGAAAGTGAAGTGGATTTGAAGGTTATTATCTTGTTTTGAAGAGACCAATGCCACTTTCTGGGTACACCAATCTTGGCCTTGACCCTAGGGTAGGTCGCTCCCCCACCGCTGCAGCTCCACCTGCACTCCACCTCTGCACTTGCCTCTAATTTGCCAGTTTTTCTCTTGGTGCCTTTCCTGCTCTCTTTTGCCTTTATCTCTTGCCTATCGCTCTTGTTACCTTGCCCCGCTTTTGTCTTTCGCTCTTGTTGCCTTTACTCTCCTGTGTCTTTAGCTCTTGTTGCCTTTTCTCTCCTGTGTCTTTCGCTCTCGTTGCCTTTTCTCTCCTGTGTCTTTCGCTCTTGTTGCCTTTTCTTTCCCGTGTCTTTCGCTCTTGTTGCCTTTTCTCTCCGGTGTCTTTAGCTCTTGTTGCCTTTCTCTCCTGCGTCTTTAGCTCTTGTTGCCTTTCTCTTCTTTGTCTCTAGCTCTTGTTGCCTTTTCTCTCTTGCTGTCTATTTTCTCTGGTTGCCTTTCCCTCCCGTTTTCCGATCTCCCGCCTTCACGCCCTCCCGCCTCCCGCTTTCCCGCCACTGCCAAGCCACCCCTGCTCCCATTCGTTTTCCCCCTTCCCGACTCCCAGCTGACCCCTCCTCCCCCCCTTCCCTCTTATGGCGGCCGCTGCACGGCGGAGTCAGCGACCCTTGACGGTACGGTAGGTCGCTCCCCCACCGCTGCAGCTCCACCTGCACTCCACCTCTGCGCTTGCCTCCAATTTGCCAGTTTTTCTCTTGGTGCCTTTCCTGCTCTCTTTTGCCTTTATCTTTTGCCTATCGCTCTTGTTACCTTACCCCGCTTTTGTCTTTCGCTCTTGTTGCCTTTTCTCTCCTGCGTCTTTCGCTCTTGTTGCCTTTTCTCTCCTGTGTCTTTCGCTCTTGTTCCCTTTTCTCTCCTGTGTCTTTCGCTCTTGTTGCCTTTTCTCTCCTCTGTCTTTCGCTCTTGTTGCCTTTTCTCTCCCGTGTCTTTCGCTCTTGTTGCCTTTTCTCTCCTGTGTCTTTAGCTCTTGTTGCCTTTTCTCTCCCGTGTCTTTCGCTCTTGTTGCCTTTTCTCACCTGTGTCTTTCGCTCTTGTTGCCTTTTCTCTCCCGTGTCTTTCACTCTTGTTGCCTTTTCTCTCCTGTGTCTTTAGCTCTTGTTGCCTTTCTCTCCTGCGTCTTTAGATCTTGTTGCCTTTCTCTTCTTTGTCTCTAGCTCTTGTTGCCTCTTCTCTCTTTCTGCCTATTTTCTCCGGTTGCCTTTCCCTCCCATTTTTCGCCCTCCTGCCTTCACGTCCTCCCGCCTTCCGCTTTCCCGCCGCTGCCCCGTGCGGCCCCACCCCTGATCCCATTCGTTGTCCCCCCTCCTGCCTCTCAGCTGACCCCTCCTCCCCCCTTCCCTCTTATGGCGGTCGCTGCGCGGCGGAGTCAGCGACCCTTGACCCTAGGGTAGGTCACTCCACCACCGCTGCAGCTCTACCTGCACTCCACCTCTGCGTTTGCCTCTAATTTGCCAGTTTTTCTCTTGGTGCCTTTCCTGCTCTCTTTTGCCTTTATCTCTTGCTTATCGCTCCTGTTACCTTGCCCCGATTTTGTCTTTTGCTCTTGTTGCCTTTTCTCTCCTGTGTCTTTCGCTCTTGTTGCCTTTTCTCTCCTGTGTCTTTCGCTCTTGTTGCCTTTTCTCACCTGTGTCTTTCGCTCTTGTTGCCTTTTCTCTCCCGTGTCTTTCACTCTTGTTGCCTTTTCTCTCCTGTGTCTTTAGCTCTTGTTGCCTTTCTCTCCTGCGTCTTTAGATCTTGTTGCCTTTCTCTTCTTTGTCTCTAGCTCTTGTTGCCTCTTCTCTCTTTCTGCCTATTTTCTCCAGTTGCCTTTCCCTCCCATTTTTCGCCCTCCTGCCTCCCGCTTTCCTGCCTCTGCCCCGTGCGGCCCCGCCCCCCCACTCCCATTCGTTGTCACCCCTCCCGCCTCCTGCCTCCCAGCTAACCCCTCCTCCCCCCCTTCCCTCTTATGGCGGCCGCTGCGCGGCGGAGTCAGCGACCCTTGACCCTAGGGTAGGTCGCTCCCCCACCGCTGCAGCTCCACCTTCACTTCACCTCTGTGCTTGCCTCTAATTTGCCAGTTTTTCTCTTGGTGCCTTTCCTGCTTTCTTTTGCCTTTATCTCTTGCCTATCGCTCTTGTTACCTTGCCCCGCTTTTGTCTTTCGCTCTTGTTGCCTTTTCTCTCCTGTGTCTTTCGCTCTTGTTGCCTTTTCTCTCCTGTGTCCTTCGCTCTTGTTACCTTTTCTCTCCTGTGTCTTTCGCTCTTGTTGCCTTTTCTCTCCCGTGTCTTTAGCTCTTGTTGCCTTTTCTCTCCTGTGTCTTTAGCTCTTGTTGCCTTTTCTCTCCCGTGTCTTTCGCTCTTGTTTCCATTTCTCTCCTGTGTCTTTCGCTCTTGTTGCCTTTTCTCTCCCGTGTCTTTCGCTCTTGTTGCCTTTTCTCTCCTGTGTCTTTAGCTCTTGTTGCCTTTCTCTCCTGCGTCTTTAGCTCTTGTTGCCTTTCTCTTCTTTGTCTCTAGCTCTTGTTGCCTTTTCTGTCTTTCTGTCTATTTTCTCCGGTTGCCTTTCCCTCCCATTTTCCGCTCTCCCGCCTTCACGTCCTCCCGCCTTCCGCTTTCCCGCCGCTGCCCCGTGCGGCCCCACCCCTGATCCCATTCGTTGTCCCCCCTCCTGCCTCTCAGCTGACCCCTCCTCCCCCCTTCCCTCTTATGGCGGTCGCTGCGCGGCGGAGTCAGCGACCCTTGACCCTAGGGTAGGTCACTCCACCACCGCTGCAGCTCCACCTGCACTCCACCTCTGCGTTTGCCTCTAATTTGCCAGTTTTTCTCTTGGTGCCTTTCCTGCTCTCTTTTGCCTTTATCTCTTGCTTATCGCTCCTGTTACCTTGCCCCGCTTTTGTCTTTTGCTCTTGTTGCCTTTTTTCTCCTGTGTCTTTCGCTCTTGTTGCCTTTTCTCTCCTGTGTCTTTCGCTCTTGTTCCCTTTTCTCTCCTGTGTCTTTCGCTCTTGTTGCATTTTCTCTCCTGTGCCTTTCGCTCTTGTTGCCTTTTCTCTCCCGTGTCTTTCGCTCTTGTTGCCTTTTCTCTCCTGTGTCTTTAGCTCTTGTTGCCTTTTCTCTCCCGTGTCTTTCGCTCTTGTTGCCTTTTCTCTCCTGTGTCTTTCGCTCTTGTTGCCTTTTCTCTCCTGTGTCTTTCACTCTTGTTGCCTTTTCTCTCCTGTGTCTTTAGCTCTTGTTACCTTTCTCTCCTGCGTCTTTAGATCTTGTTGCCTTTCTCTTCTTTGTCTCTAGCGCTTGTTGCCTTTTCTCTCTTTCTGCCTATTTTCTCCGGTTGCCTTCCCCTCCCTTTTTCTGCTCTCCCGCCTTCCCGCCCTCCCGCCTCCCGCTTTCCCGCCGCTGCCCCCGTGCGGCCCCGCCCCCCCTGCTCCCATTCGTTGTCCCGCCTCCCGCCTCCCAGCTGACCCCCCCTTCCCTCTTATGGCGCCCGCTGCGCGGCGGAGTCAGCGACACTTGACCATAGCGTAGGTCGCTCCCCCACCGCTGCAGCTCCACCTGCACTCCACCTCTGCGCTTGCCTCTAATTTGCCAGTTTTTCTCTTGGTGCCTTTCCTGCTCTCTTTTGCCTTTATCTCTTGCCTATCGCTCTTGTTACCTTGCCCTGCATTTGTCTTTCGCTCTTGTTGCCTTTTCTCTCCTGTGTTTTTCGCTCTTGTTGCCTTTTCTCTCCCGTGTCTTTCACTCTTGTTGCCTTTTCTCTCCTGTGTCTTTAGCTCTTGTTGCCTTTCTCTCCTGCGTCTTTAGATCTTGTTGCCTTTCTGTTCTTTGTCACTAGCTCTTGTTGCCTTTTCTCTCTTTCTGCCTATTTTCTCCGTTTGCCTTTCCCTCCCGTTTTCCGCTCTCCCGCCTTCCTGCCCTCCCGCCTCCCACTTTCCCGCTGCTGCCCCCATGCGGCCCCACCCCCACTCCCATTTGTTGTCCCCCCTCCCGCCTCCTGCCTCCCAGCTGACCCCTCCTCCCCCCCTTCCCTCTTATGGCGGCCGCTGCGCGGCGGAGTCAGCGACCCTTGACCCTAGGGTAGGTCGCTCCCCCACCGCTGCAGCTCCACCTGCACTCCACCTCTGTGCTTGCCTCTAATTTGCCAGTTTTTCTCTTGGTGCCTTTCCTGCTCTTTTTTGCCTTTATCTCTTTCCTATCGCTCTTGTTACCTTGCCCCGCTCTTGTCTTTCGCTCTTGTTGCCTTTTCTCTCCTGTGTCTTTCGCTCTTGTTGCCTTTTCTCTACCGTGTCTTTCGCTCTTGTTGCCTTTTCTCTCCTGTGTCTTTCGCTCTTGTTGCCTTTTTTCTCCTGTGTCTTTAGCTCTTGTTGCCTTTCTCTCCTGCGTCTTTAGCTCTTGTTGCCTTTCTCTCCTGCGTCTTTAGCTCTTGTTGCCTTTCTTTTCTTTGTCTCTTGCTCTTGTTGCCTTTTCTCTCTTTCTGCCTATTTTCTCCGGTTGCCTTTCCCTCCCGTTTTCCGCTCTCACGCCTTCCCGCCCTCCCGCCTCCCGCCTTCCCGCCGCTGCCCCCATGCGGCCCCACCCCCCCTGCTCCCATTCGTTGTCCCCCCTCCCGCCTCCCAGCTGTCCCCTTCTCCCCCCCTTCCCTCTTTAGGCGCCCGCTGCGCGGCGGAGTCAGCGACCCTTGACCCTAGGGTAGGTCGCTCCCCCACCACTGCAGCTCCACCTGCACTCCTCCTCTGCGCTTGCCTCTAATTTGCCAGTTTTTCTCTTGGTGCCATTCCTGCTCTCTTTTGCCTTTATCTCTTGCATATCGCTCTTGTTACCTTGTCCCGCTTTAGTCTTTCGCTCTTGTTGCCTTTTCTCTCCTGTGTCTTTCGCTCTTGTTGCCTTTTCTCTCCTGCGTCTTTCGCTCTTGTTGCCTTTTCTCTCCCGTGTCTTTCGCTCTTGTTGCCTTTTCTCTCCTGTGTCTTTAGCTCTTGTTGCCTTTCTCTTCTTTGTTTCTAGCTCTTGTTGCCTTTTCTCTCTTTCTGACTATTTTCTCTGGTTGCCTTTCTCTCCCGTTTTCCTCTCTCCCGCTTTCCCGCCCTCCCGCCTCCCGCTTTCCCGCCGCTGCGCCCGTGCGGCCCGCGCCCCCTGCTCCCATTCGTTGTGCCCCCTCCTACCTCCCAGCTGACCCCTTCTCCCCCCTTCCCTCTTATGGCGGGCGCGCTGCTGGCGTGCCGATGGCGCGCCAAAGGCAAGCCTGTCTGCGCCCATCCGCGCCTGGACCGTGCCCAGCGCCAGAACCCCTGGCCCCCAGCGCTCCAAAAAACCCCAGCTCAGCTACGATGCCACGTCCCTCCATGCACTCAACCCTGGATGCACTACCACCTTCTTCCAAGCCAAACCCAAACGCACCCAAGGACCCTTCACCTGCCAAACCTGCAAGTATACCTTCCACCGCGCCTACAATCTGTCCTCCGGCCCACGCCCTAACAACCACCTCAAGTGCATCCTCCTCAACGCACGCTCCGTCCACAGACACGCCATTGAACTATGGGACCTCCTGGACTCTACCACATCCGACGTTGCCTTCATCACAGAAACCTGGATGAACGCCTCATCGGCTCCCGACATCACCCTAGCCATACCCAAAGGCTACAAAATCGCCAGGAAAGACCGCAACAACCAAACCGGAGGAGGAATCGCCATTGTCTAGAAAAGCTCCATCAACGTCACCACCTCCACCGAAGATACCCCCTCGCCGCCGAACACATGCACTTCCAGATCCACACCGACCCCAGGACCACCTTCAGAGGCCCACGCGCCCCATTCAGAGAATCCATCACAGACTTCATCACCACGCACGCCCTAGCCTTGCCTGACTACATCCTCCTCGGGGACCTGAACTTCCACCTGGAGAAGAACGACACCAACACCACCACCTTACTCGACAACCTCGCCAATCTCGGACTCAAGCAACTGGTGAACACCCCTACTCACACCGCCGGCCACACGCTCGACCCCATCTTCTCCTCCAGCAACCACATAGCCTTCAACTACTCCTCCGAGGTACACTGGACCGACCACAGATGTGTACACTTCACCTTCAGATGCAAGACCCACCACCTTAGCACACAACTAATCTCCCGCAGACCCTGGAACAAAATCTCCACAGAACAGCTACTTTCCACTCTCAACCATAACCAACCTGCCATCACCCCCGACGCCAACAACGGAGCCCTCTGCCTCACACAGTGGATCACCAACTGGGCTGACAACCTCGCCCCCCTCAGAAACCTCCCAAGACAGACCGACGTCAGGAAACCTCCTTGGTTCACAGACGCCCTCAAAGAATCCAAGAAAACCTGCTGCACCCTCGAAAAAACCTGGCGCAAAGAACACACCGCCGAGAACATGTCAGCCCTCAAGACTGCCACCCGCAAACACCACCAGCTGATCCGCTCCACCAAAAGGGCATCCTTCAAAGAGAGACTGGACAAGAACACCCACAACAGCAAAGAACTCTTCAACATCGTCAAAGAGCTCTCCAATCCCAACGCCAGCTCCAACACAATCACGCCCTCACAAGACCTCTGCAACTCCCTCGCCACTTTTTTCCACCGAAAGATCACCGACCTACACGACAGCTTCGGACCCCAGATCCCGCCGACCACCACTGAACTCACAGCCCCGACCATCACCCTCAACGATTGGACCCCTATCAGCCCAGAAGAGACAAGAACCACCATGAACTCCATCCACTCCGGCACCCCATCGGACCAATGCCCCCACCACATCTTCAACAAAGCCGACGCCATCATCGCCCCCTATCTCCAGAGCATCATCAACAGCTCGCTTCCCACAGCCACCATCCCCGAAAGCTGGAAACAAGCAGAAGTCAACATGCTCCTGAAGAAACCTACAGCAGACCCCAACGACCTGAAGAACTTCCGCCCCATCTCGCTCCTCCCCTCCCCTTCCCGGCCAAGGTCATCGAGAAGGCCGTCAACAAGCAACTGACCAACTTCCTCGAAGACAACAACTTACTTGACCCCTCCCAGTCTGGCTTTAGGGCCAACCACAGCACAGAAACCACCCTCATCGCAGTCACAGATGACATCAGAACCCTGATGGACAGCGGAGAAACAACCGCCCTCATCCTCCTTGACCTCTCGCCGCCTTCGACACCGTCTTCCACCGCACCCTAAGAACCCGCCTCCGCTCCACTGGTATCCAAGGACAGGCCCTTAACTGGATCATCTCGTTCCTCTCGGACCGAACACAGAGAGTCTACCTCCCGCCCTTCCGCTCAGAACCCACCAAGATCATCTGTGGCGTCCCACAGGGCTCCTCACTCAGCCCCACTCTCTTCAACATCTACATGAGCCCCCTCGCCAACATCGCTCGCAAACACAACATCAACATAATCTCCTACGCCGACGACACCCAGCTGATACTCTCCCTCACCAAAGACCCAGCCACCGCCAAAGCCGACCTGCAGGATGGAAAGAAAGACGTCGCACAATGGATGAAGCTCAGCCGCCTGAAACTGAACTCAGACAAAACAGAGGTCCTCATCCATGGAAACTCCCCGTCCGCTTGGAACGACTCTTGGTGGCCCACGGCCCTGGGCACCGCATCTACCCCCTCAGACCACGCACGCAACCTCAGATTCATCCTGGACCCCCTTCTCACCATGACCAAGCAAGTCAACGCTGTCTCATCCTCTTGCTTCCACACCCTTCGCATGCTCCGGAAGATCTTCCGCTGGATCCCCGCCGATACCAGAAAGACTGTTACCCACGCCCTTGTCACAAGCCGCCTGGACTACGGGAACACCCTATACGCAGGAACCTTCAGCGCATACAAAACGCCTCTGCACGCCTCATCCTCGACGTACCCCAGGACGGGTTCGTCCCAGGAAGGGACACAACAGATCATGTCAGAAGAGTACTAGCATTATTTGATGCTACACACGTGGCAGAGGAACCTATGGCTATGGTTCTGTTAGATGCGGAGAAAGCATTTGATAGAGTGTGCTGGGAGTACCTGTGTCAAACTTTACAGCTATAAGGTCTAGGAGAGCAGTTCATCATAGCTATAAAGGCCCTGTATAAAAACCCAAGGTCTAGAATACAAATATGCAGTAGTTATTCAAGTGATTTCAAAATTGAATGGGGCACTCAGCAGGGTTGTCGATGCTCGCCTTTATTATTCGCACTATATCTTGATCCCTTCCTGCGATATTTGGAAAAAAATGTAAATATTCAGCCGGTGGTCCGAAACGGCTGCGGAACAAATATTTTAGCTTACGCAGATGACATAGCTGTCATCACCGACAATCCGGATCTGGCTTTGGTGGAAATCAAAAGTGCGGCAGAAAGCTTTGGGATTGTGTCTGGTCATTTTCTAAATAAAGATAAGACACAAATAGTATTAAACGACTGTTGTAGCTCGATGGACAAACGAAAGGTTGATCATGCAGTCTACTTGGGGATTGATATTCACCCGCAGGTGGAGCAAATAATTTAATATAATCTCATGCCGATAGTTAATAGTGCTAGAGTCAGTCAATACAGATGGGATAACCTACACATGACGATTATTGGGCGATGTAATATGGTAAAAATGATGCTCCTCCCTAAAGTGTTATATCTATTTCGGGCCATCCCACTAGAGTTTGAGAAATCCTGGTTTAATACACTGGAACAATTAATAATGAGGTTTATTTGGTCGTACGGCAAGATTCGGAGGGCTAGTAAGTATATGACGTTGCCTTGGGGAGAAGGGTGATTGGTCTCTCCCTAATTTTAAGTTACATCAGGTAGCGGCTGCGCTACAGTACATGCACCACCTGTTTAATAACACCAGGTCTATACAGGTCAAAGGGTATCTCCCGAATATTTATTAATTATCAATCGACCTCGTTGCTAATTGTGCATTGTTGGATATTTTGGAGCCCAGCTATTTTAAAAAGGTCCGGTTTAAAGTTATATCTGCCGCCTTTAGATGCAGGGACCCTTTGCAAAAGAAAATAAGGCTTGGGAGATATAATCGCTATACATTGATCATGAAAAACTTCTTGCTTCCTAAGATATTCAGAATTATTATATGGCGAGTTGGAATCGGCATGGAATTCAAAGGCTTGGTGATTTTTTTGTCGGATCCACAGTTACTACTTTCGAGAACTTATGTGTGGAATTCGGGTTAGATCATAAGGGTTTTTTCAAATATCAGCAAGTGAGGGACTTTATCCATAGGAAAACTGGAGGGGCGGCAGTTTTTGCTAAGTACCCTTTGTTATAAACAATGATACGTAGTGATAAGATTACGATACGGTTTGCCTATGCGAGGTTGAATGATGAACTACCAGACGACCTGGCGAAACATAGCGAAAAATGGTGTGCAAAGGCCAATGTGAAAGACTCAGGGGGTCATTACAACATTGGCGGTATAAGCCACTTTCCGCCGTGCAGAAGACCGCCAACAAACTGCCGCAGCCGCGGAATACCACCACGGTCATTATGACCCACAGCTCGGAATCCGCCAAAATCCAGACACCCACACAAGTCCAACACACCAAAGGTCAGTGATAATCTGGCGATAACAAAACCTCCACTGTCACGCCAACAGGAATACACCCACACTATCACGACCCACGAATCCACGTGGCGGTTTTTCAACCGCGGTGTTCCATTGGCGGTACACACCGCCGCGCTTAAAATGCACACACATTTACAAAACACAACCACATTGGACAATTCCAAATACACACACCTGATACACATTCACACACCACTGCCACACACCCAATACAACATAAAACACACACCCACATCACCCACAAACCCTTACGACCACAATTGCGACAGAAGGCCAGAGAGAGACACCACCTAAAAGAACAATAGCATCCACAGGCACCCAACACCATCACTCACACAACATCCATGCACCTCACACAACACACCTCTAAATATCACCCCACACATACCAATACACACCACCCCACACATCACCCACACCACCCCATGGCCCTGCAAAGACACCCCAGGTTCTCTGAGGAGGAGCTCAGGGTCATGGTGGAGGAAATCATCCGGGTAGGGCCACAGCTATTCGGATCACAGGTGCAGCACACCACCATACCTAGGAAGATGGAGCTATGGCGCAGAATCGTGGACAGTGTCAACGCAGTGGGACAGCATCCAAGAAATCGGGATGACATCAGGAAGAGGTGGAACGACCCACGGGGGAAGGTGCATTCCGTGATCTCAAGACACCACATCGCGGTAAAGAGGACTGGCGGAGGACCCCCACCTCCTCCTCCACAACTAACAACATGGGAGGAGCAGGTCTTGGCTATACTGCATCCTGAGGACCTCGCAGGAGTAGCTGGAGGAATGTACTCTAGTAAGTCAAATCTTTCATTACTTCATCCCCCACCCACCTGCATGCTATCACATATCCCCACCCTCGCCCTCACCCCCATCACTCCAACTCCTCACATATTTCCCAATATCACAAACCACACATCCCAAACCCAAGCCCTGCATGTAACACTATAGCATAGACACCCATCACCAAAGCATGTCCACTGCACATACCCATACACCCCCCTAAACCATCATCACACAAGGTCCTACACAGGAATGCAAGCACTGGGGTACAGGGTCACCCACCCATTGCACACCATGGCACACACAGAGGGCAATAACTATGCCTTTACACCCCTGCAGGACCCCTACCCAACGTCACCGGACAGGAGGGTCCAGACATGTCCACTCCACCCACAGAAGAGGCCCACAGTGATGACAGCAGCTCTGTCCAACTGGATCTAGATGACCAGCCCGGCCCATCTGGGACCTCGGGACAGTCGGTTCCCCTCACACTGGCACAGGCCACCACAGAGCCTCCCCCCTCTGGAAACACCAGCACAGCACCCACCCAGCAGGCCCATACCTCTGTCCCCAGGACACGTCAAGCAGCAGTGTGTCCACCACTACAGAGAACCCAGGCTAACCCACCACCCCAACAACAACAGGGACCTGGGGGCAGTGGCAGTGGGCACACCGTTCAGGGGACAGAGGCCCAGGGAAACAGGGGAACTGGGAGGGCTTCTGTGCGACAGGGGGAGGACAGGCCCAGGGTACCCACTCTCCACGAGGCCCTCTCCAACATAATGGGAGCCTACCACCATTCCCAGGAGATGATGGCAACGGTACTGGCCAAGTTTCAGGAGACCCAGCGGCTACAGGAGGAACAGTATTTGGGGTTCAGGGAGGAACTCAAATCCATCAATTCCACCCTGGGCACCATTGTAGGGGTGCTGAAGGAACTCATCAACACCAGGAGGGACACTTTGGCACAACAAGGGGCCCCTGACACTAGCCTGGACGATGAACTGACCACCACCACCGCCGGCGTAAGTGGACAGGAGGCACCGTCACAGGACCACCACACCAACACCCCACCCCCTGCAGATGGAGAACCACCCTGCAAGCGGTCCCTGAGATCCAGGACAAAGACAGAGAACAGTGCCAGGACCCCCACCAAGAAATGAGACCACCCTGATTGTCATCCTTCTGTCCCACTTTGTCACCCTGTCCATACTTAAACTGCCCCAGCTCCACTTCCTATGCCCCTTTGGACAATGCACCTGTGAGAATAATAGACTGGACTCTGCCATGGACATTCCTCCACCATCACCCCTGACCATTTTGCAACCACCTCCAATATTTAGCACTTACATAAACACCCTTAAATCACAAAACTATGTGGAATCAGTCTGTGCTTTCACAAATGTGTATTTGCAATAACTGTGGAAAAATGCTATATCCGTTGTATTGTAAACATACCTATGTCACACAGCTCTAGTCCGTGAGGAAACAAAGCAGAAATCACACAGTGGGACCCACATCTGTGAAATCGAAAGGGAAAGTGACAACTCAGGGTCCATACACTGTGCGAAAATGACAGACAGATGAGAGGTAGAAGAATCAAACAGATGTAGCAGGCAGTGTTGTCTTTTTACCTGTGTCTCACTGGAAGTATTGTAGGATCACTGTGTTCCTGTTGTCTATGTCCTCTTCTTCTGCTTCCTCGTCTTCACTGTCCACAGGCTCCACAGCTGCCACAACACCTCCATCTGGACCATCCTCCTGCAGAAAAGGCACCTGTTGTCGCAAAGCCAAGTTGTGAAGCATACAGCAGGCCACGATGATCTGGCACACCTTCTTTGGTGAGTAGAATAGGGAACCACCTGTCATATGAAGGCACCTGAACCTGGCCTTCAGGAGGCCGAAGGTCCTCTCTATAATCCTCCTAGTTCGACCATGTACCTCACTGTAGCGTTCCTCTGCCCTTGTCCTGGGATTCCTCACTGGGGTCAGTAGCCATGACAGGGTGGGGTAACCAGAGTCACCTGCAAATATCGAGGGACAACTGTTAGACACACACTAAGGTGGTCATTACAACCCTGGCGGTCGGTGTTAAAGCGGCGGTAAGACCGCCAACAGGCCGGCGGAAAAGAAATGGAATTACGACCGTGGTGGAAATCACCAACAAAGACAGCCACTTTAACACTCTGACCGCCACGGCGGTAGCAACAAACAGCTCGGCGGTCACCGCCAACAGACAGGCAGAGGACAATGTACCGCCCACAGTATCACAACCTACCAATCTGCCACCTTTTCCGGGGGGGATTCACCGCAAACAAAAACACGGCAGAAACAGGACTTCGAAGGGAAACCGCTCACCTCTACACACACCCCCAGGAATCCGGACGCCATGGAACCCGAACTCCAGATCCTGCCAGCCCTTATCTTCTTGCTCCTCTACCAGGAGCACAAATGCCAGGCGAAGACCACGGTGAGTACTGCACCTACGACACAGGGAAGGGGGAGGGAAAAAACAGGGACACACACACACAATACGCAACACCCCCACCCCCACCCCCACCCTCACCCACTACAACACACACACTAATACAGCATGATACATTACAGTTACACCCACCAAAGCCCCCTGGAAGAATGCAAGGACAAAAGGAAATTAGTGTAACCATTGTAATATATTAACATCCAGTACACAAAAATATATATATATACTATAAACAAAATATACACCAAGAATAGTAGTCCAGGTAGTGCTCCATTGAAGTCCGTGGAACACTGGGCCCACACTCAATCCCCGAACATGACAGAGAGAACACTGCAGGGGCATCAGATAGCAATAAAACAGGGACCTCAGCGGGAAGGGAAAGGGGGGTTAACTCAGCCGGTTGAGTGCTTGACACCAAATCTACGAGGGGG
Source organism: Pleurodeles waltl (assembly GCF_031143425.1). Lineage (NCBI taxonomy): Eukaryota > Metazoa > Chordata > Amphibia > Caudata > Salamandridae > Pleurodeles > Pleurodeles waltl. Next base: position 414,345,927 of record NC_090447.1, read on the forward strand.
GCACATGCCCACTGTTCCATCCTGGGGAGTGCAAAGCCACAGTCTCTCAAGTCTCACAAGTGGGTGGGTTGCCCACTGTTTCATCCTGGGGAGTGCAAAACCACAGTCTCTCAAGTCTCTACAGTTGGTGGTTTGCCCACTGTTCCATCCTGGGGAGTGTAAAGCCACAGTCTCTCAAGTGGATAACAGTCTCCACTGGTTCTGGAGGGGGCTTTGTGCCCAGAGTGCTTCATCCTGCCAAGGACTGATGTAGTGGATGTTGTACTCCACTGGTTCTGGAGGGGGCTTTGTGCCCAGAGTGCTTCATCCTGCTAAGGACTGAGGTAGTGGATGTGATACTCCACTGGTTCTGGAGGGGGCTTTGTGCCCAGAGTGCTTCATCCTGCCAAGGACTGAGGCAGTGGATGCCTTACTCCACTGGTTCTGGAGGGGGCTTTGTGCCGAGAGTGCTTCATCCTGCCAAGGACTGAGATAGTGGATGCCTTTTTCCACTGGTTCTGGAGGGGGCTTTGTGCCCAGAGTGCTTCATCCTGCCAAGGACTGAGATAGTGGATGCCTTTTTCCACTGGTTCTGGAGGGGGCTTTGTGCCCAGAGTGCTTCATCCTGCCAAGGACTGAGGTAGTGGATGTGATACTCCACTGGTTCTGGAGGGGGCTTTGTGCCCAGAGTGCTTCATCCTGCCAAGGACTGATGTAGTGGATGTTGTACTCCACTGGTTCTGGAGGGGGCTTTGTGCCCAGAGTGCTTCATCCTGCCAAGGACTGAGGTAGTGGATGTGATACTCCACTGGTTCTGGAGGGGGCTTTGTGCCCAGAGTGCTTCATCCTGCTTGTGACGGACTCAGTAGCGTCAGTGCCCTTGGCGCTCATGGGCCAGCGGTGCTTGTTGCGGCGGTGCCCTGTTCAGCGGTGCTTGTGGCGGCGGTGCACTGTTCAGTGGTGCTTGTGGCGGCGGTGCCCTGTTCAGCGGTGCTTGTTGCGGCGGTGCCCTGTTCAGCGGTGCTTGTGGCGGCGGTGCCCTGTTCAGCGGTGCTTGTGGCGGCGGGGTCCCTTGCAATGACTTAGCTGCTGGCAGTCCTTCATGGCCCAGCGGGGTTGGTGCTGGCGGTACTTCATGGCCCAGCGGGGTTGGTGCTGGTGGTCCTTCATGGCCCAGCGGGGCTGGTGCTGGCGGTCCTTCATGGCCCAGCGGGGTTGGTGCTGACGGTCCTTCATGGCCCAGCGGGGCTGGTGCTGGCGGTGGCCTCATGGGCAGCAGGGCTGGTGCTGGCGGTCCTCTCTGGCCCAGCGGGGCTGGTGCTGGCGGTCCTGTCTGGCCCAGCGGGGCTGGTGCTGACCTCCTGGGCAGTAGGGCTGGTGCTGGCGGTCCTATCTGGCCCGGCGGGCTGGTGCTGGCGGTCCTGTCTGGCCCAGCAGGGCTGGTGCTGGCGGTCCTGTCTGGCCCAGCGGGGCTGGTGCTGGCCTCCTGGGCAGCAGGGCTGGTGCTGGCGGTCCTGTCTGGCCCAGCAAGGCTTGTGATGGCGGTCCTGTCTGGCCCAGCGGGTCTGGTGCTGGTGGTCCTGTCTGGCCCAGCGGGGCTGGTGCTGGCGGTAGCCTCCTGGGCAATGGGGATGATGGTGGTGGCCTCCTGGGCAGCGGGGATGATGGCAGTGGCCTCCTGGGTAGCAGGGCTGGTGGCGGTGGCCTCCTGGGCAGCGGGGCTGGTGCTGCCGGTGGCCTCCTGGGCAGTGGGGATGATGGCGGTCTTCTCCGCCGTGCTGCTCTTCCAGACTTGCTGACTTTCTTGTGGCCCTTCTCCACCTTGGAAGGTGTCACAGCAGATTCCACACTCCCACCTGTACCCCTGGGAGCGGCTTTGGTGGCTGGAGTCTTCCCCCTCTCCCACCGGGCACTGGCCAACTTTTGATACTTGACAGGTGGGGGACTGTCCGTGCTGTGGCTACGTGCCACACTGGCTTCCCTGGTGGCCGGTGAACTCCAGATTCCGGTGACTACAGGCACCACTGGTCACGGAGATGTTGTGGCTGAGGTGCTAGGTTGGGACCTGGAGAGTCGGACCCTAGGAGACGGACGCGGTGGGGGAGGTGAGGGAAAGAGGTCAAGGTTGGACAGGAAAAGTTTCTTAGGAACACTGGGACGGGTAGCTGGAGGGGGTTTGGGAGTGGAGGAAGAGGTTTTGATTGTAGGAGGTGTTCGTTTGGTGACTTTGGGTGAAGGTGCATGCGCTGGAGGCTGTCGTGAGGTGGATGGCTGTTGGGTGGGTGTGTGCCTGCGTTTGTGTATCTTGGGAGGTGGCGTCACAGACACACTGGGAGAGGACACAGTGGACGTGTGAATGGCAGTGGGGGTGGTGACTGCACGTGAGCAGGGTGTGGTGGTGTGTGTGCTGGTGATGGAAGTAGAGGCTGTAGATGTAGTGCTTGCAGGTGTGAGTGTAGCCGAGACTGGGAGGGAAGAGGGAGACGAGGAGGAGGGGGACACAGTGGAGGCAGTGGATGTTGGTGTGTCTGCATGTGTGTGATATTTGCGTGAGTGCCTTTGGGATGTGTGGTGCTTATGTTTGCCAGAGCTTCCCTTGTGTGTTGATGTGTGTGCTTGCTGGTCCGAAGGTGTGCTTGGGATAGGATGAGGTAGAGGGGATTGGGTCTGGGTGTAGGAGGTTGGAGGGGGGAGGCTAGAGACAGGGACAATGGCTGCCATCAGTGCTGAGGCCAGAGTCTGAAAAGCTTGCTGAAGGGGCACCTGACCAGAATGAATGCCCTCTAGGAATACATTTGTTTGTTGCAACTGCCTCTCTACACCCTGGATGGCATTCAAAATGGTAGACTGCCCAACAGTGAGGGACCTAAGGAAGTCAATGGCCTCCTCACTGAGGGCAGCAGGGGTGACTGAGGCAGGGGCTGAGGTGCCTGGGGCAAAGGTGATGCCCACCCTCCTAGGTGAGCGGGCACAGGGCAAATGCTGAGGGGCTGCTGGGAGGGCGGTGCTGGTAGGGGGGGTGGTGGCTGTAACTGTAGATGCAGGAGGCACAGATGATGCCGCCACCACAAGGGAGTTCCCATCAGAGGAAGAGTCCGTGTCACTGGTGTCAGCTCCTGTACCCGCCGTGGAGCTCCCCTTGCCCTCCGTCCCACTGGTGAAATCCGAGTCCATTGTCTCGCCCTCCAAGGCCATGTGGGATGCAGCTCCCTCCTGCTCCGGTGCCACTGCTCCTCCACCTGATGATGCTAATGCACACAAGAACAAGGAGACCACAAAAAGGGGGGGATGACAGAAGAAAGACATGTTGAGTGCATGCATTACCGCTACCGTTGGCGGACACGACAGGCACAGAAGCTCCCTGCACTACGCCGCGCACTTGGGGTCCACTGTTCAATCCCTGGGACATGGCCTAAAAGGCTATGGCCGACATCTGCACACATGGATGACACAGTAGCCTGACTAGGTGTAGTTTGCACTGTACACAGGTGGGCTGGGGTGCCACAGGGTCTGCCAGAACAAGGGATCCTAACTAACACACTTGCCCTGGCCTAGGGAAACCCACAGCCCACCTCCCCCACCCAGACACCTCCATTGCGTGCAAAATCAGCAGGATGAGAGTGTACTCACCCCCTTGTGGCTGCTGTGATGCCCTCAAGCGCCCATCCAACTTCAGGTACGCCACCGCCAGGATCCTGAACATCAGGGGGGTCATGGTGCGACGGGCACCCCTCCCACGTTGGGAGGCCATCCCCAGCTGGGCCTCTGCCATCTTCTTGCTCCAGCGGCGAATGTCCTCACATCTCTTACGGCAGTGGGTGCTCCGTCTGTGGTAGACCCCCAGGGTCCGGACGTCCTTGGCGATGGCACGTCAAATATCTTTTTTCTGGTGGGCGCTGACCTACATGATTTGTACAGGGGGAAAGAAAAGTTATTACCAACTGCACCGTCATAGTCATCGGCCCCCATCCCTACCCTTGGCATGTGGCACATGCACTCACCGTCATTTCATGCACGCCTCAATCTCCCCCCCCATCTTTTATCCACCCCACTCCACACAGGCAAAGCCCATACAGCATGCTCCCACTGTACTTACCTGTTTTTCTGGAGGACCGTAGAGTAGCGTGTACTGGGGGAGGACCCCATCCACGAGTTTCTCCAACTCCTCCGATATGAAGGCAGGGGCCCTTTCCCCAGACGCACAAGCCATTGTCTCTTCCAGACTGAGGTCACAGCAGCACTTGCAGTGTAGGTCCTCTCCTGTCGAAGATCAGGTTTCGAGTGATTGAACAGATAGAAAATAGCGGTCACGTTCGCGGCGGTGCGTACCGTCACCGCCGGCGTATATCGTCATTGGCTCCTGGGACCCATAGGGATGAATGTTAACCAATGTAGAATAGCGCTGCGGTCTTCGACCGCCTACCGCAACGGTGTACATCGCCAGCCCAGTTACCTCACATCCCATTGTCCCACTTTACAGGTCAGGCAGCCGCCATTTCAGGGGCCCACATGGCTTTATTTTTTACTGCGTCACACATACCTAGGCCTAACCTCAACACTCATATAGGCCAAATTTCGGATTAGGATTCGTGTTCTGTGTAAGCTGTGGGTACGTACCTCTGGTTGGTTGACTCTGTGCTCGCTGTTGTTCTCCAAAGGCACTGTCCGCTGGGACATGTGAGGAGATGGCAGCATCCTCCGGTGTACAGACCGCTGGTGGACCTGTCGACAATGGAGGAAAGACATATGATCATCACCTACAGGCTTGATCGTGGCACAATCCTGGAACTGTGTGCCCAGCTGGAGCCAGATCTGATGTCAGCTATCCGCCATCCCACAGGAATCCCCCTCAAGTGAAGGTGCTGTCAGTACTCCATTTCCTTGCAAGTGGGTCATTTCAACCAAATGGGGCAATAGCATCAGGTATGTCCCAGCTTATGTTTTCCAGCGTGTTGTCCAGAGTGTTGTCTGCCCTGCTGAAACACATGCGGAGCTACATCATTTTCCCTCAGGTGGAGGATTTCCCTACAGTGAAAGGTGACTTCTAGCCCTGGGACATATCCCCAACATCATAGGTGCCATTGATGGGACACATGTGGCTTTGGTACCCCCCCCTCCGCAGGAGTGAACAGGTGTACAGAAACCGGAAGAGTTATCTTCCATGAATGTGCAGATGGTGTGTTTGGCAGACCAGTACATCTCCCATGTGAATGCCAAATTCCCTGGCTCAGTGCATGACGCTTACATCCTGCGGAATAGCAGCATCCCTTATGTGATGGATCAACTCCAGAGGCAGCGTGTGTGGCTATTAGGTGAGCACCTGGAAGCAAGTCAGTGGGTATGGTTGTCTGGGGATATCCCTCCAGGTTAGTGTGTGTCTAACAGTTGTCCCTCGCCATTTGCAGGTGACTCTGGTTACCCCAACCTCTCATGGCTACTGACCCCAGTGAGGAATCCTAGGACAAGTGCAGAGGAACGCTACAATGAGGCCCACGGGCGAACTCGGCGGATAATAGAGCAGACCTTCGGCCTCCTCAAGGCGAGGTTCAGGTGCCTCCATATGACAGGTGGATCCCTATTCTACTCACCAAAGAAGGTGTGCCAGATCATCGTGGCCTGCTGTATGCTTCACAACTTGGCTTTACGATGACAGGTGCCTTTTCTGCAGGAGGATGGTCCAGATGGCGGTGTTGTGGCAGCTGTGGAGCCTGTGGACAGTGAAGGCGAGGAAGCCAAAGAAAAGGACATCAACAACAGGAACTCGGTGATCCTGCAATATTTCCAGTGAGACACAGGAAAGAAGACAAACCTGCCTACTACATGTACTTTAACACTACTACTTCTCTACTGTCTGTCCTTTTCACCCAGTGTATGGTCACTGAGTTGTCACTTTCCCTTACAATTTCACAGACGGGGGTCCCACTATGTGACATCTGCTTTGTTTCCTCATGGACTAGAGCTGTGTGACATAGGTATGTTGACATTACATTTGAAAGAGCATTTTGACACTGTAATTGCTAATACACAATTTCGAAATCACAGACTGACTCCAGATTGTTTTGTGCTTCAAGGGTGTTTATTTAAGTGCTCAATATTGGAGGCGGTTGTAAAATGGTGAGGGGTGATGGTGGAGGAATGTCCATGGCAGAGTACAGTCTATTAGTCTTACAGGTGCATTGTCCAAAGGGGCATAGGAAGTGGAGCTGGGGCAGTTTGAGTATGGACATGGTGGCAAAGTGGGACAGAAGGATAACATTCAGGGTGGTCTCATTTCTTGGCGGGGGTCTTGGCATCATTCTCTGTCTATTCCTGGATCTCAGGTACCGTTTGCGGGGTGGTTCTCCCTCTGCAGGGGGTGGGGTGCTGGTGAGGTGGTCCTGTGGCGGGGCGTCCTGTCCACTAGCACCGGCGGAGGTGGTGGGCAGTTCATCGTCCAGGCTAGTGTCTGTGGCCCCTTGTTGTGCCACAGTGTCCCTCCTGGTGTTGAGTACTTCCTTCAGCACCCCTAAGATGGTGCCCAGGGTGGAATTAATGGATCTGAGTTCCTCCCTGAAGCCCAAATACTGTTCCTCCTGCAGGCGCTGGGTCTCCTGAAACTTGTCCAGTACCCTTGCCATCGTCTCCTGGGAGTGGTGGTAGGCTCCCATGATGTTTGAAAGGGCCTCGTGGAGAGTGGGTTCCCTTGGCCTGTCCTCCCCCTGTCGCACAGCAGCCCTCCCAGTTCCCCTGTGTTCCTGGGCCTCCGTCCCCTGGACCGTGTGCCCACTACCACTGCCCACTACCACTGCCCCCAGGTCCCTGTTGTTGCTGGGTTCCCTGTAGTGGTGGACACACTGCTGCTTGACATGTCCTGGGGGCAGAGGGATGGGCCCGCTGGGTGGGTGCTGTGCTGGTGTTTCCAGAAGGGGGTAGCTCTGTGGTGGCCTGTGACTGTGTGAGGGGAACCGACTGTCCAGAGGTCCTCTATGGGCCGGGCTGGTCATCTAGATCCAGTTGTACAGAGCTGCTGTCAGCACTGTGGGCCTCTTCTGTTGGTGGTTTGGACATGTGTGGACCCTCCTGTCCGGTGACGTTGGGTAGGGGTCCTGCAGGGATATAAAAGGATGTTTATTACATCTGTGTGTGCCATGGTGTGCAATAGGTGGGTGACCGTGTACCCCAGTGCTTGCATTCCTGTGTGGACCCTTGTGTGATGGTGGTTTAGGGGGGTGTATGGGTATGTGCAGTGGCCATGCTTTGGTGATGGGTGTCCATGCTTTGTTGTTGCATGCAGGGCTTGGTGTTAGGATGTGTGGTTTGTGATGTTGGGACATTTGTGAGGAGTTGGAGTGATGGGGGTATGTGATGGCATGCAGGTAGGGTAGGGAAAGTAATAGTAAAGATTTGACTTACCAGAGTCCATTCCTCCATCTACTCCTGCGAGGCCCTCAGGATGCAGAATCACCAAGACCTGCTCCTCCCATGTTGTTAGTTGTGGGTGAGGAGGTGGGGGTCCGCCGCCAGTCCGCTGGACCGCGAGGTGGTGTCTTGAGACCACGGAACGCACCTTCACCCGTAGGTCGTTCCACCTCTTCCTGATGTCATCCCGATTTCTTGGGTGCTGTCCCACCGTGTTGACCCTGTCCACTATTCTTCGCCATAGCTCCATCTTCCTAGCCATGGAAGTGTGCTGCACCTGTGATCCGAATAGCTGTGGGTCTACCTAGACGATTTCCTCCACCATGACCCTAAGCTCCTCCTCAGAGAACTCTTTGCCGTGCCATGGGGTGGTGTGGGTGATGTGTGAGGTGGTGTGTGTAGTGAGAAGTGGGGTGATATTTAGTGTTGTGTTGTGTGAGGTGCGTGGAAGTTATGTGGGTGATGGCATTGTGTGCCTGTGGATGCTTGGTTGTAGTTTGTAGTGTCTCTCCCTGGCCTTCTCTCGTTATTTTGCTGTAGGGGTTTGTGGGTGATGTGGGGGTGTGTTTTATATTGTAATCGGTGTGTGGGAGTGGTGTGTGTATGTGTATCAGGTGTGTGTATTTGGAATTGGCCAATGTGGCTGTGTTTTGTATATCTGTGTGTATTTTGAGCGCAGCGGTGTGTATCACCAATGGAATACTGTGGTTGAAAGACCACCGCGTGGATTAGTGTGTCGTGATAGTGTGGGCGTATTTCTGTTGGCGTGACGGTGGAGGTTTTGTTTTCACCAGTTTATCACTGACCTTTGGTGTGGCGGACTTCTGTGGGTGTCTGAATTTTGGCGGATTCCGAGTTGTGGGTCATAATAGCTGTGGCAAATTTCCGCGGCGGCGGTGTGTTGGCGGTCTTCTGCACGGCGGTAAGCGGCTTTTACCGCCAGGGTTGTAATGAGGGCCTAACTCTTAGGGACATCCCGAGACCCAGACACCTAGTCACACTGTATTGGGTCCATGTCCTCACCTAATAGCCACACACGGTGCCTCTGGAGTTGCCCCATCACATAAGGGATGCTGCTATTCCTCAGAATGTAAGTGTCATGCACTGAGCCAGGAAATTTGGCATTCACATGGGAGATGTACTGGTCTGCCAAACACACCATCTGCACATTCATAGAATGGTAACTCTTCTGGTTTCTGTACACCTGTTCACTCCTGCGGGGGGGACCAAGGCCACATGTTTCCCATCAATGGCACCTATGATGTTGCTCCGCATGTGTTTCAGCAGGGCAGACAACACTCTGGACAACACATTGGAAAACATAGGCTGGGACATCACTGATGCTATGGCCACTGTTGTTTGAAAAGACCCACTTGCCAGGAAATGGAGTACTGACAGCACCTGCAATAGAGGAGGGATTCCAGTGGGATGGCGGATAGCTGGCATCAGGTCTGGCTCCAATTGGGCACACAGTTCCTGGATTGTGGCACAATCAAGTCTGTAGGTGATGATCACATGTCGCTCCTCCATTGTCGACAGGTCCACCAGTGGTCTGTACACTGGAGGATGCCGCCATCTCCTCACCGGCACCAGCAGACGTGCTCTATGGAGGAGATCAGCAAGCACAGAGTCAACCAACACTGAGGTATGTTAACACAACTTTATATGAACAATTTTCAAAATCGACATATGGCTGTCTTAGTGTATAATCAAGGCCTATATATGTGTGACGCATTTAAAAATAATGCCATGTGGCCCCCTGAAATGGTGGCTGCCTGACCTGTAAGGTGGGACAAGGGGATATGAGGTAATTGCGCTGGCGTTGTACACCGTAATGGTAGGCGGTCGAAGACCGCGGCGCAAACCTGCATTGCTTAACATTGGACCATATGGGTCCCAGGAGCCAATGACGATGTACGCCGGCAGTGACGGTACGCACCGCCACGGACGTGACTGCCCTTTTCTCTCTGTTCAATCACTTGATACCTGATCTTCGACAGTAGAGGATCTACACTACAAGTGCTGCTGTGACCTCAGTCTGGAAGAGACAATGGCTCGTGTGTCTGGGGAAAGAGCCCCTGCCTTCAGCATGGAGGAGTTGGGGAAACTAGTGGATGGGGTCCTCCCCCAGTACACGGTACTCTACGGTCCTCCAGACAAACAGGTGAGTGCAGCTGTATGGGCAATGGCTGTTTGGAGTGGTGTGGATGAAAAATGGGGGGGGGAGAATGAGGTGTGCTTGAAATGACGGTGAGTGCATGTGTGACATGGCAAGGGTAGGGATGCGGGCCAATGTTTGTGACGGTGCAGACGCTTATATCTTCTCGTTTTTCCCTGTACTATTCATGTAGGTCAGCGCCCACCAGAAGAAGGATATTTGGCGTGCCATTGCCAAGGAAGTCCGGACCCTGGGGGTCTACCACAGACGGAGCACCCACTGCCTGAAAAGATGGGAGGGCATTCGCTGCTGGAGCAAGAAGACGGCGGAGGCCCAGCTGGTGATGGCCTCCCAACGTGGTAGGGGTGCCCGTCGCACCATGACACCCCTGATGTTTCAGATCCTGGCGGTGGCGTACCCGGAGTTGGATGTGCACTTGAGGGCATCACAGCAGCCACAAGGAGGTGAGTACACTCTCATTCAGCTGATTCAGTGCGCAGTGGAGGTGTCTGGGTGGGGGAGGTGGGCTGTGGGTTTCCCTAGTCCAGGGCGAGTTTAGTAGGCAGTTTCCCTTCTTAAGGCAGGTCCTGTGGCACCCCACCCCACCTGTGTACAGAGCCAACTACACCTAGTCAGGCTCCTGTGACATCCATGTGTGCAGCAATCGGGCATAGCCTTGTAAACATGTCCCTGGGATTGATTAGGGAACTCCAAGTGCACGGCGTAGTGCAGGGGGCTTCTGTGTCTGTAGTATGCGCCAACGATAGCGTTATTGCATGCACTCAACATGTCTTTCTTCTGTTCCCCCCCCTTTTGTGGTCTCCCTGTGCTTGTGTGCATTAGCATCATCAGGCGGAGGAGCAGTGGCACCAGAGCAGGAGGGAGCTGCATCCCACATGGCCCTGGAGGGCAAGACAACGGAGTCAGAAGCCACCAGTGGGACGGAGGGCGAGGGGAGCTCCACAGTGGGGACAGGAGCTGACACCAGCGATACTGACTCTTCCTCTGACGTGAGCTCCCTTGCGGTGGCAGGCCCCTCTGTGCCCCCGCATCTACAGTTACAGCCGCCACCCACCCGTACCAGCACCGCCCTCCCAGCAGCCCCTCAGCGTTTGCCCCGTGCCCGCTCACCCAGGAAGGTGGGCATCTCCTTCGTCCCAGGCACCTCAGCCCCTGCCCCTGTCACCCCTGCTGCCCTCAGTGAGGAGGCCGTTGACCTCCTCAGGTCCCTCACTGTTGTGCAGTTTACCATTTTGAATGCCATCCAGGGTGTAGAGAGGCAGTTGCAACAAACCAATGCATACCTGGAGAGCATTCATTCTGGTCAGGCAGCCCATCAGCGAGCTTTTCAGACTCTGGCTCTTCACTGATTGCAGCCATTGTCCCTGTCTCTAGCCTCCCCCCTCCAACTTCCTCCACCCAGACCCAAACCCCTGTACCTCAGCCTATCCCAAGCACACCCTCAAACCAGCATGCACACACATCAACACACAAGAGAAGCTCAAGCAAACATAAGCACCACACAACTGACAGGCACTCACGCAAGCATCATACACATGCAGACATACCAACAGCCACTGCCTCCACTGTGTCCCCCTCCTCCTCGACTCCGTACTCCCTCCCAGTCTCGTCTCCACTCACACCTGCATGCACTACATCCCCAGCCACTACCTCCATCACCAGCACACCCACCACCACACCCCGCTCACGTCCAGTCACCACCCCCACTACCATTCACACATCCCCTGTGTCCTCTCCCAGTGTGTCTGTGAGCCCACCTCCCAAGGTACACAAACGCAGCCACACACCCACCCAACAGCCATCCATCTCACGCCAGCCTCCAGCCCATGCACCTTCACCCAAAGTCAGCAAACGTACACCTCCTACAACAACTACCTCTTCCTCCACTCCCAAACACCCTCCATCTACCCGTCCCAGTGTGTCCAAAAACGTTTCCTGTCCAACGTTGACCTCTTCCCCTCACCTCCCGCACACCTTCAGTATCCTAGGGCCCGCCTCTCCAGGTCCCAACCCAGCACCTCAGCCACAACATCAGCGGGAGCAGTGGTGCCCGTAGTGACCGGCTTCTGGAGTGCGCCAGGCAGCAGGGCAGCCAGTGTGCAAAGGAGCCAGACCACGGACAGTCCCCCACCTCAAAAACACCAAAAGTTGGCCAGTGCTTGGCAGGAGAGAGGAAAAAAATCTTCAAACAAAGCCGCTCCCAGGGGTACAGGTGGGAGTGTGGATCCAGCTTCGCCACAATACAAGGTGGGGAAGGGGCACACTAAAACTGGCAAGTCTAGGAAAACCTGCACGGCGGACAAGACTGCCACCAGCACCGCTGCCAAGGACACCGCCGCCACCAGCACTGCTGAACAGGACACCACCAGCACCACTGAACAGGACACCGCCACCACCAGCACCACTGAACTGGACACCGCTGCCACCAGCACCGCGGTCAAGGACACCGCCGCCACCAGCACCGCTGAACAGGACACCGCCGCCACCAGCACAACTGCCAAGGACACCGCCGCCGCCAGCACCGCTGCCAAGGTCACCGCCGCCACCAGCACCGCTGAACAGGACACCACCAGCACCGCTGAACAGGACACCGCCGCCACCAGCACCGCAGGCCACTGAGAGCCAAAGATTCCGACGCTACTGAGGCCGCCACGAGCAGGATGAAGCATTCTGGGCACAAAGCCCTCTACAGAACCAGTGGAGAATGACATCCACTACCTCTGTCCTTGGCAGGATGAAGCACTCTGGGCACAAAGCCCCCTCCAGAACCAGTGGAGAATGACATCCACTTGAGAGACTGTGGCTTTGCACTCCCCAGGATGCAGCAGTGGGCAAAACATCCACTGTTGAGACTTGAGAGACTGTGGCTTTGCACTCCCCAGGATGCAGCAGTGGGCAAACCACCCACTGTAGAGACTTGAGAGACTGTGGCTTTGCACTCCCCAGGATGCAGCAGTGGGCAAACCACCCACTGTAGAAACTTGAGAGACTGTGGCTTTGCACTCCCCTGAATGCAGCAGTGGGCAAACCACCCACTGTAGAGACTTGAGAGACTGTGGCTTTGGACACCCCAGGATGCAGCAGTGGGCAAACCACCCACTGTTGAGCCTTGAGAGACTGTGGCTTTGCTCTCCCCAGGATGCAGCAGTGGGCAAACCACCCACTGTAGAGACTTGAGAGACTGTGGCTTTGCACTCCCCAGGATAAATCAGTGGGCAACCCACCCACTGTTGAGACTTGAGAGACTGTGGCTTTGCACTCCCCAGGATAAATCAGTGGGCAACCCACCCACTGTAGAGACTTGAGAGACTATGGCTTTGCACCCCCCAGGATACATCAATGGGCATGGAGCCCCCTTGTGGATCAGGCGTCGTGCACTCATCCGGCTGAGGTGCCTCCTTCCCTTCCCCCTGAGGTGCCTGTTTTATTTCTATCTGATGTCCCAGCAGAGTTCTCTCCGTCTTGTTCGGGTATCTTGTGTGGGCCTCGCCCATGCATTTTGGGCCCAGTGGTCCACGGACTATGATAGTGGAATCCCTTGGACTTGTATTCTTGGTGTATATATTTGTTTATAGTGTGAATATCTTTATATATGTATATGTTTTTGATTCATGTCTTTGAATATATTACAACCATTTGACTCATTTCCTTTTGTACTTGCATTCTTACAGGGGGGTTGGGGAGTGTAACTGTAATGTATCATGATGTATTAGTGTGTGTGTTGTAGTGGGTGAGGGTGGAGGCGTGGGTGTTGCATGTTGCTTGTGAGTGTCACTCTCTTTTCCCTCCCCCCTCCCTTGTGTCATAGGTGCAGTACTCACCGTGGTCTTCGCCGCCAGTGTTAGTGCTCCTGGTATAGGAGCAGAAAGACAAAGGCAGGTAGAATCTGAAGTTCCAGTTCCATGGCGTCCTGGTTCCTCGTGGGGGTGTGTAGAGGTGAACGTTTTCCCTTCCAAGTCCTGTTACCGCTGTGTTTTTGTTCGCAGTGAATTCGCCCCTTAAAAGGTGGAGCATTGGACTGTTGTAATTCTGTGGGCGGTACATTGTCCTCCGCCTGTCTGTTGGCGGTTACCGCCGCGGTGTTTGTTTGTACCGCCTTGCCGGTCAGAGTGTTAAAGTGGCTGTCTAAGTTGGCGGTTTCCGCCACGGTCGTGATCCCTTTTTTTTTCCTCCGGCCTGTTGGCAGTTTTACCGCCACTTTAACACCGACCGCCAGGGTTGTAATGACCACCTCAGTCTTTTATGATTCTTTAGAATTGGGTTGCAGTATTTTGAGCTCCACGTCCCTCCAGGCATAACACTATAAAACAATATTCGACCTCTATTTTACTCCAGGGAAACTATCAAACTGGGGTTGGACAGAGGGGGTACACTACCCAAGATGTCAACAGCATGGAGCTGACCTTCCGCATATGTACGCCACATGCATAAAGCTAACCACACTGCAGGAGAAGGTGGAGCAGTTTATTAAAGAAGTCACTAGCCACGATGAAGAATTAAACACGGGAATAGTAATGTTTGGGGTATCTGATATGATCGAACCCCCTCTGACCAAGTTAGTTTTTGTAATTATGGCTGTCTACCGTTTATTTATGTCCACGGCATGGCTAGATCAACCCCCCCCCCACATTTCAAAACTGGCTAGTCCGCCTTCTCTCAATTTATAAGCTCGACCTCACTCTTTTTGAGCGTAAAGGGAGAGAAGGGAGATGAAAGGGGCAAGCTACGTGTGGAATTTTGGGTAGCTGGTTAGCTAAAAAGTCATGTTGAACCGATCACGAGGAGGAATAAATGTGCTTCTCTCTTTTTGTATATGTCTCTATCTTCTTATGCATATACCAATTAGAATTTTTGTTCAAAATGATGTAATGAAGAATTTGTAGCTACACTCTCTTGGATCAATAAAGATCAACAAAAAAAAAAAGAAGCAATGCCTAGGGATCAACATTCAGCATCAGAATTGTAAGCAATAAAGTTAAGGACAGAAATAAATCATCAGGAACCGTTCAGCTCCTTCATCAGAAAAGAATGAGAGCACCTCTCCTCTGGGCAGTCAGGCTAAGTTAGAATCACCTAAAGAACTTCCCACATTGTCATTAGTCAAAGAATCGTACGTTTACAATTAGTTCAATAAGGATTAAACCTCAAATCTAACATATAACTAAACTGTTTTTCACATGTCGATGATTGGCTCCTCTTCTCCTGTTCCCATATTCAGGCTCGTCAGGTAACATTTTTGTATCCATCTGTACTCCAGTCAGTGCATCCATTGTTAACTCCTGGTAACATCGCTGTCTCACGCATCAAACTATACAGTGTAACAATTACTAATAAAAAAAATTCTGGCCAGCAGTTCTCATGAGAAAGTTAAAGACATCTGCTAATGTTTGGTCAACACCCTGTGAATAATACATTAATTAATTTTTCTGGACATACATTCCCACAATTTTATTAAACAGTGCAGCTCAATATGAGGTTGTGTAAAACGAGGCCTAAATCTTGCTAACTTAAAGCCTACAATTAATAAGCAAATACATAACATGTAATCATTATCATAACACACTGCTACCTTGATAACCTTGATTACTTTTTTTTAATGCAGGCACTTCAATTAATATTGGTGTGCATTTAATAAAGACACTACGTAATAAATGTCGGCCACTCAAGTGGGCACATTTTCCAAATCTCGCATTGTTTTCTATATTAGTTATATTCTATGCAAATTCTTAATCCAAAGTACATAAAATTCATTGGTAATAAATTCAGCGTCCATAATCCCTCCTCTGGTGACTAAATATGTCATCACACTTTACATCATTCCATACATATTTTTGTTCACATAAAATGTGTTCTCCATATACCTTTTATTTCTTCTTTCCCTTTTTGGATTTTCCCTAAATAACCTTTCCATTTTAATTTCTTCCCTCCTCTGATCAGGAGGGAAATTATCCAAGGAAGAAATGTGGGCAGAATAAGAGAGAGAAGAAGAAAGAAGAATTAATGTGGTTTGGAAGGGCACATCTGCAGTGAACAAAATGCAAAATAAAGTAAAGCAGCTAATCCTCAGTGTCAATGGGATGTGATCTTGCTTTCAGTGATGTAATGAATTCCAAAGGAGTGTGATGTAATTTCTGCTTCTGAAATGATTTTGGTTAAATTACAGCATTGTAAAATGGTAAGATTAATAAAAATAAGCTCACATTAAGCAGTGCTGTGTATGCCATTTTAAACCTTAGTGAGTCACGGAGCAATGTGAATGTGTCATACAGTGAGGCAGGAATCACGTCACATCATTAGGAAAAACGTGGGGAGCACATGCATTGATACAGTATTAAGTTGTATCATGCTAAATCAATATAAACGGATTACATGTGGTTCAGTATTATAGATCCGGTACATATCTGATACATAATACTAATCAGACACATACAGATGTGCACATAGATGAAAACATGAATGTCATGGTTGTGTTCCACAATAGACTTGAGGGATAGTTCCACTACAAAACTAAATGTGTCACTGTCTACAATTGTACACTACAACTCAATTCGTATCCATTATTCAATAAATAATTGAAATCAATTATTGAGTACCCTCCCTCTGGAGGGATAACAGACAATATTATAATCTCTTATTGAGATGCCTTGGGGCATATTGTTATAGTTGAAATCTAGATAGGAAAATTATGATGTCACCAATTATTAGTAGTGCCCATAATATGTAATATTATGCATAAATAATATGCATAATGTGTAATAAGATAGATGTAAATGTCTCTGGAATCCAAAAATGTGCAATCATGCACCAATCTGAATGGACACAGTGCACTCACCAGAAGTGGCTAAAATTATCATGATAGATAAAAGCTTCATTGAGATATTAAACAGTGTAGGTGGCATCATAGTTCAATTGATATGTTCCTGCTTGCTGCAAGTTCATTGTGAAATCTAGTAATATGCCCACTTTTCAACAGGCTTTAAACTATTCTCTTCATCTATTATTATTCAGTGAGTCATTTGAGCAAAATATAGCCTTATCAAAGTTAAACTTTAAATGGCATGTTCAGGTCCTGGTGAACTATTTTTGGTAAGCTGTAAAAATGTATCTAAGGATTTACATGAGAAGAGAAATAGATGAGGCTTAATCATCTAGGAAATATTGCAGTTCTTTACCAGTGTTCTGTTTAAATTTCTCTGTAAATTGAGTACCTAACAGGCTTCTGTTCTTCATAGACAAGTTACCCTATCCTCTCCTCTCCTCTCCTTCTGGATTGCTCCTCAGACACTGACTTCTATGGAAGGTTATTGTAAGGTCTCAGTCATTATTGTGTGCTTGACTATAGCAGCATGTCATTTGATATTGAGGATAATCATTTATCAAGGCTATTATGTGTTTACGTATCCTATTATTTATCCATTGAAAGGTCCTCCTAATGTAGATCATTTTACTGCGATAAATAAATGTGAAAACAATAAGAAACCTTTTGACAGTCAGTGTGTTTTTAATGCTGTATTTATGATCTGTGTTGTAGTCAAAGGATGCACATTGGCAAGAGAATACTTGCAAAAACCACACCTTCTACATTTGTAGAAACCTTTCCTTTTGTTTCATGCCCAAGCATTGGTTAGTATAGCATATAGTAAATAACAGGGACCTAGTATATTTCATTTCGTCCTAATACCTCTAAAGGTAACTTGAGTCCAGTTGCTTTTTCAGTCATAAAATATTTATTTTTCAGAATTATTCTTTGACTGTCATACCCTAAGGAGTTTCAATAGCCATCTGGTATTGTTGTCCCTTTTTGGGGTTGGGTGTCAAGAAATCATCATCTTATATTTTGCATTTTGGTATAATCGACTCTTGCTACAAAGTGAGTTTTATGGTTGCTGAGGGCAATCAGGAACTTCCCATTATTGCTACTGTTATGCTGCATTTTAATCTCACTTATGCTATTGACTTTATTTGTGAGAAAGGATGTGCACTAGCTGCATGAAGCAGTGGGTTGAATAGAAAGGTATTAAAATGGACTCTTGGGTAAACCCTGTTATTTTCTCTGTATAATTAAATATCCAAGTTATATCAGTTGAGTTATAGTTCATAATAACCTTGATTTGCATGGTTGCCATTCCAGTTGTAAAAGAATAGATTTCAGTCATGTCATTTTCTGAGTCATCCCAAGTCATCAACATAACACGATCAGTAGTACACATAATTGCTGAGGTGACCTATGCTAGGCATACAGACATGATGTCCCTCAACCAACAAATAAACAGGTTTGCTTAGGAAGGAACTAATGTGGAACCAACTGCAATCCATTGAATATGTCATAACTACTTTGACCATGAATAAAGGCATTCATTTCTAGACTAAAGCATAAGATTCAAGTCAACATTCTTGTGTCTCTATAGTAATTTGAAAGAAGTTCATTCAGAAAATGTTTTATTACTTTCGTGCCATGCTCTGTTCTTCTAGGTGTAGGTGTGTCCAAATTAACTGTGCCAATAAGCATGCCCATATCCTATGTTACATTACATATTTAGTGTGAATATACAGTATGTCTCTCATATGTGATGATATGTTATTTCCAAAAGGTTGACAAAAAACATCTACACATTCAAACATCCATGTTGTATGGGATCCAGCTCCAATATTGTGTGAGGCTGAAGGGAAATTGAAATCTTTGTGTAGGTTTGTCAACAAGCATTTACAACATAAGTATTTTTTTTTTGCAATAGGTACTTGATGTAACCATTTACCTTGTCCGCTAAATTCATTCTTCGCACTGGCAGAAACTTAAAAAAGCACCTTCGTAGCCATTTCTTCTTAAGACTTCAGGTGGAACGAGTAACAAAACAATCAAGATTGTTGCCTAGCCAAAAGAAATGAGTGCACTCAAACTGGATTAGGGCAATTCAATCTGCCCTGAGATTTTGAGATTTACAAAAAAAAATAACAGTGATCAATAGAAGGAAAAGCATATTTGTTTAAAGATGGTGATGAAATCATCAGTTTGCAAGAAAAAATTCCAATTATTATTCATTTCCCAAAAGTTAGTCACACTTCTGGCTGTGGTTAAACCAGTACACTTTGCAGATTTTCAACTATCATAAGTGTAAACTCTGTTTGAATATTTCAAACAATCCTGATTTTAGGACTGAATATGGGATTTCCCAAAAGAGATGATACTTTTTACATGTTAGTTACACCTATAATTACAAAATGTTCCTTGAATCTGACCCTCAGTCCATAAAAAGGCATTAAGAAGTGTAAGTAGCATACATACAACCCCCACTGCAAGGACAGTTTTGTTGTTTGAGTAATCAGAAAAATCAATATCTTACCTTGTCAAAAATCATATACAAAATTGTATCTAACAAATTAAAGATATATTTTGGTTTAGTGTTAAGGTGCTCAATTCCAATTTATCTTGAATTTATTACATACAAGTTATACAGTTCAATCATATATTTCAGTAAACAAATACTAATATTGAAGATGTAACAAAAAAGGCATTTGCGATTCGGAAATAGCAATTTTAAAGAAATCGATATTTATGATTTGCAAAATGTAATGTATCATATTTACGATTTGTTAATAGTTATTTCTTAAAAATTGCAAATGCTATTACTGAATCGCAAATTGCGACACAGACCCCATTTGCACCTATGGGCCTGTAGGCCCATATTTGCGATTTGTTTGCATTTCCCAAATTTGCGAATTCCTAACAGGAATTCGCAATTTAGGAAATGCAAAACCCCAGGGTCCTGGGGGCCTAAGGCCCCCTCTGTTGCACCCCAAAATAATATTTCAGGACATGTAAGGTGCACACATGCCAAAGGGGCATGTGTGCGTTACATGTAAATTTTAAAAATACTTTTTTAATGCATTTTAAAAATGTGCACATGGTTACCACCAAGTTCAACTTGGTGGTAATAGCGATTCCTTAATGTCCAATTCACATTAAGGATTTGTTTGATACATGTGGTTTAGAAATCGCAAATAAGGATTCCTTATTTGCGATTTCTTATTTAGAGAATCGCAATTTGCAATTCCCTAAACGGGGTCGCAATTTTAAGGAATCGCTGTTTTAGCGATTCCTTAAATTTGCGTTGCGAATGCCTTTCATAAATACTGAAAGGCATTTTTGCATTAGCAAACGGGCATTTGCACCGTTTGCAAATGCAAAAAGGCTTGATACATCTGGCACGAAGTTCTTTGTGATCCCAAAGAACTTTGTGAGGTGCATATGTTTGAAAAAACAGATGAGAAAGAGAAGTACACAAAATAATGTGCTGCTGGTCTCTGACTAGTAACTGAAAAACTCTTGCAATAAACAAAACATTGTGGTTTGGACATACTTAAGATGATACTGAGGGAACAGATTTTATAATATTTGAAAACAATGCATGAAATACTAAAGTGCAGAATTAACATGTAGGTCTCAGTAGAAAGCAAATGCACTTAAACTGCAAAATTCATATGAGACAGCCACAGTTACATGTATTTAGCTACAATTGCTGAAAGCTACATTTACTTTTTCTTAATGACAACTGACCTAGTTCAAGAATAGGAAAATGTAATGTTTCTGAGCGTTATGAAGGCATATGTTTCAATAAAATGTATTACTTTGAGTAAATCGTTGACACGTAACTTTGCAAATGATTAAACAATAAGCATCGCAAACTTATGAATACGGTCCTCTATATTAGTGAGATAATGGAGAAGCTTAAACATGAAAATTCAAACTCCTGAAGAGAATGAGCAATGAGAACCAGACTCAAAGTTATAAGGTGTATTGAGAAGAATGTGTGTTGTCTTAGCAGACAACAACATCCATTGATAATATGAATAAGATTAGTTATGTAACCGATAAGCTAAGAGTATTCTCATAAGCAAAATGTACTCTTTAGGTAGAAATTGAATCACATAACGAGAATTATAATGACACTTGTTAACCTCTTAAATGCGGGCGTCGGCCACTGGCCGACGCCCACACACCCTCCCTGGTGCGGGTCACGACCAGTGGCCGACACCAGGAAGGGCATTAATAAATCCTCGGGTGCGTCGCACCCGAGGATTTATTTTTAATTTTTTTTCCCCCCCCGGGAGACAGGGAAGCTACCGTGTCTCCCCCCGCCCCCCACCCGCCCCTTTGTGACGTCAGCGCGCCGCGAGGCGCGCTGACGTTGCAAAGGTGTTTTCCCCATGAAAGCAGGAAGCAGCCTTGCGGCCGCTTCCTGCTTTCATGGGGAAAACGGCCTTTTTCACGTTCGGGAAGGCCTCGTAAGAAAGGGGAGAGTCTCCCCTTTCTTACGAGGCCTTCCTGAAAGTGTTTCCTGGCCCCCGATCGCAGCACAGCTGCGATCGGGGGCCAGGAAACACTTTCAGGAAGGCCTCGTAAGAAAGGGGAGACACTCCCCTTTCTTACGAGGCCTTCCTGAAAGTGTTTCCTGGCCCCCGGTCGCAGCTGTGCTGCGATCGGGGGCCAGGAAACACTTTCAGGTTTCCTGGCTCCCCCGATCGCAGCACAGCTGCGATCGGGGGGGTCAGGAAACATTTTGAAAAGGCCTCGTAAGAAAGGGGAGACTCTCCCCTTTCTTACGAGGCCTTCTGAAACTGTTTCTGGCCCCCGATCGCAGCTGTGCTGCGATCGGGGGCCAGAAACTGTTTCAGAAGGCCTCGTAAGAAAGGGGAGAGTCTCCCCTTTCTTATGAGGCCTTCTGAAACGGTTTCCTGGCCCCCGATCGCAGCACAGCTGCGATCGGGGGCCAGGAAACCCCACTAGACACCAGGGATTTCACTTTTGGGGGGCAGCCCCCCCCCGGAAAACGGGCCACCCCCCCCCCGGATAATTTTCCTAAAAAAATAAAAAGGTAGGTGCCCCCTGGGGAGGGGGGGGGGGGGCGATCCCCCAGGGGATTTTTTTTTTTTTTCCAAAAAAAAAAAAAAAATGAAATGACAGGGGGTCGCCCGTGGGCAGGGTGACCCCCTGTGGGGGCATTTTTTTTTTTAGATGTTGTAGGGTTTCCCTGGGGGGCATTTTGGCCCCCAAGGAAACCATACAACAACTAAAAAAAAATATATGTATATATCTATATATATATATCTATGTAGATAGATATATCTAGGTACATGGATATATCTATAGATATATCTATGTAGATATATATTTATATATATATATATAGGTAGATCTGTATCAAAGAGATTTATAAAGCGCGCTACTCACCTGTGAGGGTCTCAAGGCGCTGGGGGGGGGACGGGGGGGAGGGAAAGGGGCTAGGAGGTTCACTGTTCAAAAAGCCAGGTTTTGAGGCCCTTCCTGAAAAGAAGTAGGTTTTGGGTCTTGCGAATGTGGGTTGTGAGTGCGTTCCATGTTTTGGGTGCAATGTAGGAGAAGGATCTGCCCCCGGTGGTGGTGTGTTTGATGCGGGGGTCAGAGGCGAGAGAGAGGTCAGCTGAACGGACGTTTCGTGTGGGGGTGTGGAAGGTGACTCTCGTTGAGGTAGGCAGGGCCTGTGTTGTGGAGTGATTTGTGTGTGAGGATGAGGATCTTGAAGGTGATCCTTTTGTCAATGGGGAGCCAGTGGAGGGATTTGAGGTGTGGAGAGATGTGTTCGTGTCGGTGGAGGTCGAGGATGAGTCGTGCTGCTGAGTTCTGGATGCGTGTAGTTTGCACTTGAGTTTTAGAGTGGTGCCGGTGTAGAGGGCGTTTCTGTAATCAAGCCTGCTGCTGATGAGTGCGTGAGTGACAGTTTTTCTGGTCTCTGTGGGGATCCATTTTAATGTTTTTCAGTATACGGAGTTTGTTGAAGCATGAGGAGGTAAGAGCGTTGATTTGTTGGGTCATAGAGAGGGAGGAGTCTAGGATGATGCTGAGGTTGCGTGCGTAGTTGGCGGGGGTGGGTGCAGGGCCTAGCGTGGTGGGCCACCATGGGGGGTCCCAGGTTTTTTTGGTGAGGGCCAAAGAGGATTATTTCGGTTTTGCTTGAGTTGAGTTTCAGGTGGTTGGCTGTCATATATACATCACTTTTGTCAATATGTGTGTGGTTTCCCTGGGGGGAAAAGGGTCCGACTTGTCTAGTGGCAGTTTTAGTGCCATAAAGAAGCGCAGAAGGTTTATATGCCTACTGCAAAGAGCACATCTGTATTTTATGTAAATAGCTGAGTACATTAGTAAAGTCTATGGAGAGATGAAGGGCACTTTTGCTGGGTGGTAATGAGGGAATCCGAGGAGGAGGGAGTGGGAGCACCAATAATGATTGTTGGACTGGGCGCAGGAGGTGCTAAAGACTGTGACGAATGGTATGTGACAAGGTGTTTTTTGAGTGTCTTGAAGTACATGCTGATTGAGGGAAGAAGCGCAGGTAAGGTGGCCTCTACTGTTGCACGTATCTCACACACACCATCGATTTTGTGACTGTCTACGTAGGCTAGTGTTTTAGAGCAACAGTTTAGCCAATAGCAGAGATGGCATCTTGATGGATGACTGCTGCCTGCACTCGGGTTATAGAGGACCGCTCTGACATAGGATCAGAGACTGAGACATCAGATACTGAGACAGCATCTGAGGGATAGGACAATGGCGCAGACTCTGGGAGTGATTTTTCAGTCAGAGGAGTCCCATTCGAAAACTCCTCTTCCAGTACATTATGAGGGAGGTGATGAGGACAGTCCTGCTGTCCCTTCGCAAGCTGTTCGTGCAACTGGGTAATAGTGGGTTAGGCCAACCCAGAGAGCAGGTGAATGCGGCGGCAAGCAGAGAGAGAGTGCTCTCTTGGGAGCTCACCAATTTAGTTCAGCCCCAAATTCCACCACCCAAATCATATTGTGGAGACATCAAAATTGTCTATGGCAAAACAAACTGGTTTTGTAAGGCAGGCACCTGTGTTTTTGGTCCTGGATTCGGCGGCCATATAGAGAAACACACTAAACCCAAACATTTCTGGAAACTAGACATTCGGGGGAGTCCACAGAGGTGTGACTTGTGTGGATTCCCCAAAGTTTTCTTACCCAGAATACCCTGCAAAGCTGAAATGTTGAGAAAAAACTCTATTTTTCTCGCATTTCTGTAACACAAACTACAGGAATATGCTGGGATCCACAACATTCCTACCACCCAGTGACTCCTCACCTGTCCTGATAAAAACACTACCCCACTTGAGTGCCTACACCTAGTGCCTGTGTCAGGAATGGATCACCCCAGGGTCAACAGCTGCCTCACGTAAGGACCAACATTGACCGTTGTGTGATCTATTCCTGTCGCAGGCACCAGGCCTAACCACACAAGTGAGGTATCATATTTATCGGGAGACTTGGGGGAACGCTGGGTGGAAGGAAATTTGTGGCTCCCCTCAGATTCCAGAACTTTCTGTCACCGAAATGTGTGGAAAACGTGGTATTTTAGCCACATTTTGAGGTTTGCAAAGGATTCTGGGTAACAGAACCTGGTCCGAGCCCCACAAGTCACCTCAT
Source organism: Pleurodeles waltl (assembly GCF_031143425.1). Lineage (NCBI taxonomy): Eukaryota > Metazoa > Chordata > Amphibia > Caudata > Salamandridae > Pleurodeles > Pleurodeles waltl. The sequence goes on from NC_090447.1 coordinate 414,369,958, forward strand.
CTTGGATTCTCCTGGGTTTCTAGTTTACAAAAATGTGCTGGTTTGCTAGGTTTCCCCAGGTGCCGGCTGAGCTAGAGGCCAAAATCCACAGGTAGGCACTGTTTTCTATGAAAAAATGTGATGTGTCCACGTTCTGTTTTGGGGCATTTCCTGTCGCGGGCGCTAGGCCTACCCACACAAGTGAGGTATCATTTTTATCGGGAGACTTAGGGGAACGCCGGGTGGAAGGAAATTTGTGGCTCCTCTCAGATTCCAGAACTTTCTGTCACCGAAATGTGAGGAAAACTTGTTTTTTTAGCCACTTTTTGAGGTTTGCAAAGGATTGTGGGTAACAGAACCTGGTCCGAGCCCCGCGAGTCACCCCTCCTTGTATTGCCCTAGGTCTCTAGTTTTCAGAAATGCACAGGTTTGGTAGGTTTCCCTAGGTGCCGGCTGAGCTAGAGGCCAAAATCTACAGGTAGGCACTTCTCAAAAAACACCTCTGTTTTCTTCCAAAAATTTTGATGTGTCCACGTTGCGCTTTGGGGCGTTTCCTGTCGCGGGCTCTAGGCCTACCCACACAAGTGAGGTATCATTTTTATCGGGAGACTTGGGGGAACGCCGGGTGGAAGGAAATTTGTGGCTCCTCTCAGATTCCAGAACTTTCTGTCACCGAAATCTGAGGAAAACTTGTTTTTTTAGCCACTTTTTGAGGTTTGCAAAGGATTCTGGGTAACAGAACCTGGTCCGAGCCCCGCGAGTCACCCCTCCTTGGATTGCCCTAGGTCTCTAGTTTTCAGAAATGCACAGGTTTGGTAGGTTTCCCTAGGTGCCGGCTGAGCTACAGGCCAAAATCTACAGGTAGGCACTTCTCAAAAAACACCTCTGTTTTCTTCCAAAAATTTTGATGTGTCCACGTTGCGCTTTGGGGCGTTTCCTGTCGCGGGCGCTAGGCCTACCCACACAAGTGAGGTATCATTTTTATCGGGAGACTTGGGGGAACGCCGGGTGGAAGGAAATTTGTGGCTCCTCTCAGATTCCAGAACTTTCTGTCACCGAAATCTGAGGAAAACTTGTTTTTTTAGCCACTTTTTGAGGTTTGCAAAGGATTCTGGGTAACAGAACCTGGTCCGAGCCCCGCGAGTCACCCCTCCTTGGATTGCCCTAGGTCTCTAGTTTTCAGAAATGCACAGGTTTGGTAGGTTTCCCTAGGTGCCGGCTGAGCTAGAAGCCAAAATCTACAGGTAGGCACTTCTCAAAAAACACCTCTGTTTTCTTCCAAAAATTTTGATGTGTCCACGTTGCGCTTTGGGGCGTTTCCTGTCGCGGGCGCTAGGCCTACCCACACAAGTGAGGTATCATTTTTATCAGGAGACTTGGGGGAACGCCGGGTGGAAGGAAATTTGTGGCTCCTCTCAGATTCCAGAACTTTCTGTCACCGAAATCTGAGGAAAACTTGGTTTTTTAGCCACTTTTTGAGGTTTGCAAAGGATTCTGGGTAACAGAACCTGGTCCGAGCCCCGCGAGTCACCCCTCCTTGGATTGCCCTAGGTCTCTAGTTTTCAGAAATGCACAGGTTTGGTAGGTTTCCCTAGGTGCCGGCTGAGCTAGAGGCCAAAATCTACAGGTAGGCACTTCTCAAAAAACACCTCTGTTTTCTTCCAAAAATTTTGATGTGTCCACGTTGCGCTTTGGGGCGTTTCCTGTCGCGGGCGCTAGGCCTACCCACACAAGTGAGGTATCATTTTTATCGGGAGACTTGGGGGAACGCCGGGTGGAAGGAAATTTGTGGCTCCTCTCAGATTCCAGAACTTTCTGTCACCGAAATCTGAGGAAAACTTGTTTTTTTAGCCACTTTTTGAGGTTTGCAAAGGATTCTGGGTAACAGAACCTGGTCCGAGCCCCGCGAGTCACCCCTCCTTGGATTGCCCTAGGTCTCTAGTTTTCAGAAATGCACAGGTTTGGTAGGTTTCCCTAGGTGCCGGCTGAGCTACAGGCCAAAATCTACAGGTAGGCACTTCTCAAAAAACACCTCTGTTTTCTTCCAAAAATTTTGATGTGTCCACGTTGCGCTTTGGGGCGTTTCCTGTCGCGGGCGCTAGGCCTACCCACACAAGTGAGGTATCATTTTTATCGGGAGACTTGGGGGAACGCCGGGTGGAAGGAAATTTGTGGCTCCTCTCAGATTCCAGAACTTTCTGTCACCGAAATGTGAGGAAAACTTGTTTTTTTAGCCACTTTTTGTGGTTTGCAAAGGATTCTGGGTAACAGAACCTGGTCCGAGCCCCGCAAGTCACCCCTCCTTGGATTCCCCTAGGTCTCTAGTTTTCAGAAATGCACAGGTTTGGTAGGTTTCCCTATGTGCCGGCTGAGCTAGAGGCCAAAATCTACAGGTAGGCACTTTGGAAAAAACAGCTGTGTTTTCTATAAAAAAAATAGGATGTGTCCATGTTGTGTTTTGGGGCATTTCCTGTCGCGGGCACTAGGCCTACCCACACAAGTGAGGTATCATTTTTATCGGGAGACTTGGGGGAACACAGAATAGCAAAACAAGTGTTATTGCCCCTTATCTTTCTCTACATTTTTTCCTTCCAAATATAAGAGAGTGTGTAAAAAAGACGTCTATTTGAGAAATGCCCTGCAATTCACATGCTAGTATGGGCACCTCGGAATTCAGCGATGTGCAAATAACCACTGCTCCTCAAAACCTTATCTTGATCCCATTTTGGAAATGCAAAGGTTTTCTTGATACCTCTTTTTCACTCTTCATATTTCAGCAAATGAATTGCTGTATACCCAGTATAGAATGAAAACCAACTGCAGGGTGCAGCTTATTTATTGGCTCTGGGTACCTAGGGTTCTTGATGAACCTACAAGCCCTTTATATCCCCGCAACCAGAAGAGTCCAGCAGACAAAACGGTATATTGCTTTCAGAAATCTGACATCGCAGGAAAAAGTTACAGAGTAAAACATAAAGAAAAATGGCTGTTGTTTTCAGCTCAATTTCAATATTTTTTTATTTCAGCTGTTATTTTCTGTAGGAAAACCTTGTAGGATCTACACAAATGACCCCTTGCTGAATTCAGAATTTTGTCTAGTTTTCAGAAATGTTTAGCATTCCGGGATCCAGCATTGGTTTCACACCCATTCCTGTCACTAACTGGAAGGAGGCTGAAAGCACCAAATATAGTAGAAATGGGGTATGTCCCAGTAAAATGCCAAATTTGTGTTGAAAAATTCGGTTTTCTGATTCAAGTCTGCCCGTTCCTGAAAGGTGGGAAGATAGTGATTTCAGCACCAGAAACCCTTGGTTGATGGCATTTTCAGGGAAAAAACCACAAGCATTCTTCGGCAGCCCTTTTTTCCCATTTTTTTGGAAAAAACAAAATTTTCACTGTATTTTGGCTATTTTCTTGGTCTCCTCCAGGGGAAACCACCAACTCTGGGTACCATTAGAATCCCTAGGATGTTGGAAAAAAAGGACGCAAATTTGGCGTGGTTAGCTTATGTGGACAAAAAGTTATGAAGCCCTAAGCGCGAACTACCCCAAATAGCCAAAAAAGGGCTCAGCACTGGGGGGGGAAAGGCCCAGCAGCTAAGAGGTTAATAAGAGATGAATGTAGGTAAATATTGTTGCTGTTTGTGGTATTTTATACCGGAAAAGAGATAAAGGAGTGTTCCTTTCCCAAGACACCTCTCAAGCTGAACACAATGCAAAAGTCCAAGATTAAAATATTTATATAAATGCATGTTCCTAGATTATGACTGTGCTCTCTCCACGTTCAAGACCAACCACCCTTATTTGCCATTTATCATTTCTGAGTCTATACAGCTTAGGTTGATTATATGTGAATTTATTTATGCTTGGCCTCTCAATATAGAACTCTTTATGGACTCTAACTGACACCTTTATTCCTTGATGCTCCAATTCGTCCCTTACTAAACCATCCTCATTTTTAGAATAAGGATTCTTTCCTTTATGAAACGCGCTTTCTGAATTGCTTAGTGAAATATTGATGATATACTCTGTTTATTGGTTATTTGATGGACTATTGATGAAGTTATTACTGCCTTAATAAAGAAGTGGAGTTTCTGGCTGTCAGAGTATGTACCCTGTACATGCAGAAACCACGACTTCTAATCAGGGTAAGCTAGATATACACTTAGAGATAACCTCTGCTAACCGTCTGGTAGATTGGCACAGAGCAGGCAGGCAGGCTTCTCAGAGCAGGCAGGCTTATCTTTTTTCTTCCGCCTTTTTAAAACAAGCAAAGAATACACAAACATTGCTATCATCTGTGCCATGTACAGTTAGTCGGATCAAGTTATCTGCATTAGTATTACCACAGTGCATAGAGTGAATCGCAGTCCCAACAAGGCCCTTCATTCTTTGAGTACCACCCTCTACGACTCTACTGAGTTTGTCAACAGATATGTTTTTTGGCCTCAAGGGCCAAGGCAGTTCCTCCGCATAGAATTATAATTGTTTCCTGCAGTACGACGTACCAAAATAACACTGCTTTTTGGTCAGCACTGCACATTTGCCTCAGTGCAAGGTGACCCTCTGCGTTGGCAGCAACAGAACCACTGCTTCAAATTTCAAATTGGCCATCTGAAATCCCAGTATCACCCTTCATCACCCAGGCTAACTTGAATACAGTGGCACAGTGAGCAAGGAACCCACATCTGGGCATAACCTTCCCACTTAGGGTGACTAAAGCAAAAAGGAACAAATGATGGATGGAATGCTGAACAATGCAAACATTCACCACCAGTCACAAAGATCTGGGTTTAATCCATTGTTTTTTCCCCAACATGTCACCTCAGTTTGGTCCTGGCCATATGCAAATTAGTCTTGACCCTGTTCCTCATGGGAACAGTCCAGCCCAAACTGCCAGGACAGGTCCTCCCTGGAATGAAAACAAGCATCCTGGAACTGATTTCGGGGTATCATCCCTCATCAGCCAAAGTGTCAAATAGAAACAGAGATCATCCACATTAGGGCCATGTGTCGTAACCAGTGTTATTTGAGTAGCAGAGGCTTCCCTATGCTATTATAAAATGGCCCTGTTCATCCACCTTGAATTGTATGACTATAAACAGCACCCCCCCTTTCACTTGAATCATGACACCTCTAGAATAGGAGTAGGAAGAGGCCACTATATACATTGCCCATCATGTGCCTATGCCCTGCTCTGTATGACGTGTTAAGTATGTCTTTTGCAAAAATGCCACCTGAATGTGATGTCTATCGAAGCAGGAGAGTACTTGTTGAGTCCTGCAAGGGTTATTGAACCCTGTATATTCCATGTCAAGACAACTACCTGTTCCTGGGGCTAATATCAGCAAAAAGGTTTACCTTAGTACTGCAGGACAGTGTTTGCAGTGCACGATGCACAAACATAGCATAAGGCTGAGCGGCATTGTAGTAACATTGAGGAAAACAAGTAAACAAACCCCTGTCCTCCCGGTTCAGCATCCCAAATATGCTAATGATGAACCCACATCCAGAAAACATATAAAGCAGAAGGAAAAACCTGACACCATACACATCAACTTGTTGCATGCTGTCATTCAGAAATTCCATTGTAGGTCTTCCCTTAAAGGGGACCGCCAGATTGACAACTCTTCCCCAGGCATCAGAGATGCCCAGGAAGATCAGTGACTCACCAACCGCAATAGGCCAGATAAGATGGCTAGTGCAGCTCTCACCTCAGGGAGTGCATGGCTTCTGTTCTCTTCCCTGAGGCTCCAGCCTCACAGATAGAGAAACAATTAATGAAATACTCGAATCACTGATCCAAACTCAATTGCCATCTTCAACAATATCCTCAGTGGGTTGGTCTCGAGGTTTCTGGGTGATGATCTTTAGGAAATGCTTGCCTGCCCTGGTGTTCGCACATATTTCCAAAATTTTGCATTAGTTTATGCAGAGGCACACCGAATAGAGCATAACATAGGGCATTTCAGACTTTTGTAGCTGTTTCTTGATTGAGAGAAACTCCCTGCGGGCTGCCTGCACTGCATTGCGAAGTCCAGAAAGAAGGCTATCTGGCTGCCCTGGTATGTAAATTCCTTCTTCTCACACCCCAGACAGAGCACTGTATCACAATCGTGCTAATATAACAGTTTCACTATAAATGGGCATGGGGGTCCACCAGGGGCCGGCCCCACCATTAGTGATGAATGAGCCCTCCACATGACCAGCAACCTTGATAAGTTGTGAAGACCAAAAAGCATAGTGAACAAAGTTTCCACATACCTTTCCATTCTGCTCATGTTGTTGGATTCTGGGATGCCAGTGAGGTATAGATTACTGTGGCGTATACACGCTTCTAAGTCTTCATTCTTTGCATGTACGACTGTCAGCACCTTCTCCATGTTCAAGTATTTGTCCTCACTGATTGTAGTCCATCCTCCCCCGTAGATTGTCTCTGCTCCACTGCAGTTATGTGCACATCTGCCTATCAAGTTTGCTGACATGATGCATTAACAGGTTTAGGGAGTCAATTTTCCCATCTATGGATCATATCCTCTGCATAGCCATCAATGTAGCCTCCAGTGCTGTCACGGCCTGGGATCTCAGTTCCTGTGACTGGTCAGACAGACTGGTCAGACAGAACCTTCAGTGGGGGCTTAGCAGAGAACTGAGATGAAAAAGTCAGGCGTGTTTGGCTTCGATCTGTCTTCCCCATGATCTTTAACAAGAGTGATACAGCAGCTAGTGCCATTCTTTCAGTCAGTGTTGTCCGTAAGGTTTCCCTTCTCAGTGGGGTCCCCTTATCAGTGCTAGCAGGCCCACACCTCCACTGCTCCTACCTGCCCCCAGCTCTTCTCACGGAGCAGCTGCTGCAAAACTGCAAGCACCTTGAGGCCCCAGGAGGTAGGGCCTGCTGCTTTTTCACCTCTTCAGCTGGGTTTCTCTGTTTGTGTGGATCAGCTGCCCCCTCCAGCACAGTCCACATTTTTCCCACCACTCCCAGCCTCTCACCATCGCAATCACCTTCTCATCGGTGGGTCACCTGGTATCTCCGCCTTAGTCCACATTGTATTCTGGCACTGGCGGCCCTTTTTACAGCATGGCCACCACTCCTTCTCCACAGAACAGCCCATGCAACAATCAGGCAGTCAGGGGAGCCAAAGGGACTGATTTAAGGGGCAAGGCAGTCTCCCCAGCTACACCTGCACAAATTCTCTGCAGTACTGATGTTTATGCAGGTGGATTTAAGGATAATTGATGGATTTTGAGTCCAGGCTGGCAGGGCTGCACTACTGTACAACCATCTTGCCGTGGGCTCTCTAGCACCCCCAGCCAGCCTTATCTGCAGAGGCAATGTGTAAAGTCTTTTTGCAACACCCATAGACAGTAATGCAATGAAAGCACCACAATAAGACTGCACACATGTTTAGAAAAATAAAGACTATTGATCTGAGTAAATCAAGACCAAAATGACAAAAGTCCAATCAGTAGAAATCAAGATAATAAGTTGTAAAGAATAAACCAAAACAATAGTGCTTTGAAGTCAATAGCACTACAAGGTACTTGACAAGGGAAAATCCAAAGTTCAGGCCAACTGTGATGGAGAGCAGGCTGGCTACAGGACTCAATAATTTGAAAGACCGTTACCAACTGCACAGTTTGTTATAGCACAGCTTGTCGTGCAACCAGTTGTTACCAACACTATTCCTATTCAAGTTGACCATGTCCAGACAATGATGCCTCCAGGTGTTACTGGTTCAATTCTCACTGTACCAGCACCTGTTACTAGGGTTATAACAGCACTGCCATTAGAGGTCAGCACAGCAACTGCTCTGATTACTATTTTCCAAAGCACTGTAGCTTAAGAAGCTATTGGAGGAAGACCTGGGACATGGTCTATCACAACATTGTAAAATTCACAGATTGTTACTTTGACACCACAGCAAACTGTTCAGCCATTGATGGAAGTGAAGATACTTATCCTTACAACACCCTTAGCACCAGGGAGAGACACATTTATTTGAGGATGGGATTTCTCTCTCTTGGTTTGAGAAACATTCAGAGAATAAAAAGACAGGAACTGCAAAGAATCAAGGTCCAGATATAGCAAACGTTTTGCATGACGCAAACTGCGAAATTCGCAGTTTGCGCCATGCATAACGCGCACCACGATGCACATTCCCATTTTGCGAGTCAGTACCGACTCGCAATATGGGAATGCGACTCGCAATTAGGAAGGGGTGTTCCCCTTCCTATTTGCGATTCGCACCGCGATGCTGAATTGTTTTGAGAACGCGAACGCGGTCGCAAAGCAATTCGCAGTTAACACCCATGTGAAGTGGGTGCTAACTCATTAGCAAAAGGGAAGAGGTCCCCATGGGACCCCTTCCCCTTTGTGAATGATGCCAAAAATATTTTTTCAGAGCAGGCAGTGGTCCAATGGACCAAATGGTTTCATTTTCCCGAGTGTATTGCAACTCGTTTTCCTTTAAGGAAAACGGGCTGCAATACAAAAAACCCACAACTGCTTTATTAAAAAAGCAGCCACAGACATGGTGGTCTGTTGTCTCCAGGCCACTATCCCTGTGAGTGCAGGGAATCGCAAGGGGGTCGCAAATGGCGACCCACCTCATTAATATTAATGAGCTGGGTCTTTGCGACCCCCTTGCGATTCGCAGATGGTGTCAGGGACACCATTCTGCACATGATTTTGCGAGTCGCAAAACCATTTCTACCTACATCTAGCCCCAAGGTCTCGTTATACAAAAAACAGATAAAGAGAGACCATTGAATAGCTCAAGATTGAAGGTGGAACTAGAGGAAATAATTAGGGAATTTTTAGGCTTCAGACATGTGAACCAATACCAAGAAAAATAACTGGTTTATTTGTTGTTGGAAATGACCCTTTCTGCAGGGTCACTCCGGAACATTTTGCCTTCTTCCTCCCCTTTCGCTGAATTTGTTTTTCTTGGTTTTAGGTTTCGGGGCACTTTACCTCTGCTATCTAGTGCTGAAGTCTGTGATGTCTTTCCCTAAAACATGGTAACATTGGCTTATCCACACTTGGCATATCTAATTTACTTATAGGTCCCTAGTAAAGTTACACTACATATACCTACGGCCTGTGAATTAAATACTACTAGTGGACCGGTGGCACTGATTGTGCCTCCCACTTAAGAAGCATTTTAAACATGTCTTAGGTCTGTCACTGCAAAGCCTGTATGTGTAGTTTTACTGCCATGTTGACCTGGCATTTATTTAAAACCCCTTGCCAAGCCTTAAACTCCCCATTTGCCACATATAAGATACCTTTAAGGTAGGTCCTAGGTAGCCCATAGTACAGGGTGCTGTGTAAGAAAAAGGCAAAACGTACTTTTAGTTTTATGTCTCCTGGTAGTGAAAAACTATCAAATTCGTTTTTCACTACTGTGAGGTCCACTGTTCTCATTGGTAAACATTGGGGATTTCTTAATACATTTATTAAGTGTAATGTCTGGTTGGAAGGAGGTGATCCTGTCATGATTAGTACCTATGAAATTATAATGGTGAATCGTCTTTAATGGTAAAGTCGAATTTAGCATTACCATTTTAAAAATATAACTTTGAAAAAGTTGGCATTTTTCTGCACTTAGCTCTGTATGCTGGCTGCCTGTCTTCAATATCCTTCTGGGATTGGTGGCAGATAGGCTTTGTGCATGCCCTCTTGACAGCCACACACAGTGGGAAATTAGCTGTGAATTGATGGTCCTTAATGGGCCATTAACTGGCTTGATGGAGGGGCAGAGTTTAGCACTTGTACCATAAGAGTCTTGTCCTGTCTACCCACAATAGGGCCTAATAACCCTGCATTGCCACTCTAGACTGCTTGGAGCAAGGACAACTGAAGCAGGGCATCTGTGTACTTCAAAGGGATGTCCTCAGAAGCTTCTCCTGCCTTCCAGAACCAGGGTACCAAAGTATAAATACTGGGCCTCAGACACCACCAATTCAGTATGTGTCTGGACATGTGAATACTCTTCCAGTGCAGCGTAGCCATTTTTAATGTAGCTTTAGGCGTGTTAGCTTAACGTATTAGGCCTCTGTGCACTTTGCCCTAGATGCATTTTATTCAACCTTGCACTGTTAGTTTACAACAACCAGTTTCACAGTCTTGTTTTTATTTCATTCTACCATACTGTTTAGCTTACTTCAGCACTGTGTTCTCAAACAATACATTCTTGCTCGCTCTGTGCTTCAGTCAAGGCTACAGTCTGGTACATTGCCGGTAAACGTGGTAGAAGTTTAGTCTCTAGTGTTCGTAGAAAGTACTCATCCTTATGAGAACTTCTGCGTGTTAGTTATAAAAACACTTTCTAGTCCCAATACACGTGAGAGGGAGATTCCGACCAGGAACCCACAACTAGATGCTGACTGCCCCGTTGCAGATGCTGATGCAGATTACAGGCCTTTGCTCAGGTATGAGGGTTGATGTCCTCCCGGGGGAACCTGAAAGGCAGGCTTCGAGCTTCACATGCTGTGCTCAGAATATAACCATTCCAGTTGTAAAAGAATAGATTTCGGTGATGTCATTTTCTGAGTCATCCCAAGTCATCAACATAACACGATCAGTAGTACACATAATTGCTGAGGTGACCAATGCTAGGCATACAGACATGATGTCCCTCAACCAACAAATAAACAGGTTTGCTTAGGAAGGAACTAATGTGGAACCAACTGCAATCCATTGAATATGTCATAACTACTTTGACCATGAATAAAGGCATTCGTTTCTAGACTAAAGCATATGATTCAAGTCAACATTCTTGTGTCTCTATAGTAATTTTAAAGAAGTTCATTCAGAAAATGTTTTATTACTTTCGTGCCATGCTCTGTTCTTCTAGGTGTAAGTGTGTCCAAATTAACTGTGCCAATAAGCATGCCCATATCCTATGTTACATTACATATTTAGTGAAAATATACAGTATGTCTCTCATATGTGATGATATGTTATTTCCAAAAGGTTGACAAAAAACATCTACACATTCAAACATCCATGTTGTATGGGATCCAGCTCCAATATTGTGTGAGGCTGAAGGGAAATTGAAATATTTGTGTAGGTTTGTCAACAAGCATTTACAACATAAGTATTTTTTGTTGCAATTGGTACTTGATGTAACCATTTACCTTGTCCGCTAAATTCATTCTTCGCACTGGCAGAAACTTAAAAAAGCACCTTGGTAGCCATTTCTTCTTAAGACTTCAGGTGGAACGAGTAACAAAACAATCAAGATTGTTGCCTAGCCAAAAGAAATGAGTGCACTCAAACTGGATTAGGGCAATTCAATCTGCCCTGAGATTTTGAGATTTACAAAAAGAAATAACAGTGATCAATAGAAGGAAAAGCATATTTGTTTTAAGATGGTGATCAAATCATCAGTTTGCAAGAAAAAATTCCAATTATTATTCATTTCCCAAAAGATAGTCACACTTCTGGCTGTGGTTAAACCAGTACACTTTGCAGATTTTCAACTATCATAAGTGTAAACTCTGTTTGAATATTTCAAACAATCCTGATTTTAGGACTGAATATGGGATTTCCCAATAGTGATGATACTTTTTACATGTTAGTTACACCTACAATTACAAAATGTTCCTTGAATCTGACCCTCAGTCCATAAAAAGGTATTAAGAAGTGTAAGTAGCATACATACAACCCCCACTGCAAGGACAGTTTTGCTGTATGAGTAATCAGAAAAATCAATATCTTACCTTGTCAAAATTCATATACAAAATTGTATCTAACAAATTAAAGATATATTTTGGTTTAGTGTTAAGGTGCTCAATTCCAATTTATCTTGAATTTATTACATGCAAGTTATACAGTTCAATCATATATTTCAGTAAACAAATACTAATATTGAAGATGTAACAAAAAAGGCATTTGCGAATCGGAAATAGCGATTTTAAAGAAATCGATATTTATGATTCGCAAAATGTAATGTATCATATTTACGATTCGTCAATAGCGATTTCTTAAAAATTGCAAATGCTATTACTGAATCGCAAATTGCGACACAGACCCCATTTGCACCTATGGGCCTGTAGGCCCATATTTGCGATTTGTTTGCATTTCCCAAATTTGCGAATTCCTAACTGGAATTCGCAATTTAGGAAATGCAAAACCCCAGGGTGCTGGGGGCCTAAGGCCTCCTCTGCTGCACCCCAAAATAATATTTCAGGACATGTAAGGTGCACACATGCCAAAGGGGCATGTGTGTGTTACATGTAAATTTTAAAAATACATTTTTAATGCATTTTTAAAATGTGCACATGGTTACCACCAAGTTCAACTTGGTGGTAATAGCGATTCCTTAATGTCCAATTCACATTAAGGATTTGTTTGTTACATGTGGTTTAGAAATCGCAAATAAGGATTCCTTATTTGCGATTTCTTATTTAGAGAATCGCAATTTGCAATTCTCTAAATGGGGTCGCAATTTTAAGGAATCGCTGTTTTAGCGATTCCTTAAATTTGCGTTGCGAATGCCTTTCATAAATACTGAAAGGCATTTTTGCATTCGCAAACGGGCATTTGCACCGTTTGCAAATGCAAAAAGGCTTGATACATCTGGCCCGAAGTTCTTTGTGATCCCAAAGAACTTTGTGAGGTGCATATGTTTGAAAAAACAGATGAGAAAGAGAAGTACACAAAATAATGTGCTGCTGGTCTCTGACTAGTAACTGAAAAACTCTTGCAATAAACAAAACATTGTGGTTTGGACATACTTAAGACGATACTGAGGGAACAGATTTTATAATATTTGAAAACAATGCATGAAATACTAAAGTGCAGAATTAACATGTAGGTCTCAGTAGAAAGCAAATGCACTTAAACTGCAAAATTCATATGAGACAGCCACAGTTACATGTATTTAGCTACAATTGCTGAAAGCTACATTTACTTTTTCTTAATGACAACTGACCTAGTTCAAGAATAGGAAAATGTAATGTTTCTGAGCTTTATGAAGGCATATGTTTCAATAAAATGTATTACTTTGAGTAAATCGTTGACACGTAACTTTGCAAATGATTAAACAATAAGCATCGCAAACTTATGAATACGGTCCTCTATATTAGTGAGATAATGGAGAAGCTTAAACATGAAAATTCAAACTCCTGAAGAGAATGAGCAATGAGAACCAGACTCAAAGTTATAAGGTGTATTGAGAAGAATGTGTGTTGTCTTAGCAGACAACAACATCCATTGATAATATGAATAAGATTAGTTATGTAACCGATAAGCTAAGAGTATTCTCATAAGCAAAATGTACTCTTTAGGTAGAAATTGAATCACATAACGAGAATTATAATGACACTTGTTAATAAGAGATGAATGTAGGTAAATATTGTTGCTGTTTGTGGTATTTTATACCGGAAAAGAGATAAAGGAGTGTTCCTTTCCCAAGACACCTCTCAAGCTGAACACAATGCAAAAGTCCAAGATTAAAATATTTATATAAATGCATGTGCCTAGATTATGACTATACTCTCTCCAGTTTCAAGACCAAACACCCTTATTTGCCATTTATCGTTTCTGAGTCTATACAGCTTAGGTTGATTATATTTGAATTTATTAATGCTTGGCCTCTCAATATAGAACTCTTTATGGACTCTAACTGACACCTTTATTCCTTGATGCTCCAATTCGTCCCTTACTAAACCATCCTCATTTTTAGAATAAGGATTCTTTCCTTTATGAAACGCGCTTTCTGAATTGCTTAGTGAAATATTGATTATATACTCTGTTTATTGGTTATTTGATGGACTATTGATGAAGTTATTACTGCCTTAATAAAGAAGTGGAGTTTCTGGCTGTCAGAGTATGTACCCTGTACATGCAGAAACCACCACTTCTAATCAGGGTAAGCTAGATATACACTTAGAGATAACCTCTGCTAACCGTCTGGTAGATTGGCACAGAGCAGGCAGGCAGGCTTCTCAGAGCAGGCAGGCTTATCTTTTTTTTTCCGCCTTTTTAAAACAAGCAAAGAATACATAAACATTGCTATCATCTGTGCCATGTACGGTTAGTCGGATCAAGTTATCTGCATTAGTATTACCACAGTGCATAGAGTGAATCGCAGTCCCAACAAGGCCCTTCATTCTTTGAGTACCACCCTCTACGACTCTACTGAGTTTGTCAACAGATATGTTTTTTGGCCTCAAGGGACAAGGCAGTTCCTCCGCATAGAATTATAATTGTTTCCTGCAGTATGACGTACCAAAATAACACTGCTTTTTGGTCAGCACTGCACATTTGCCTCATTGCAAGTTGACCCTCTGCGTTGGCAGCAACAGAACCACTGCTTCAAATTTCAAATTGGCCATCTGAAATCCCAGTATCACCCTTCATCACCCAGGCTAACTTGAATACAGTGGCACAGTGAGCAAGGGACCCACATCTGGGCATAACCTTCCCACTTAGGGTGACTAAAGCAAAAAGGAACAAATGATGCATGGAATGCTGAACAATGCAAACATTCACCACCAGTCACAAAGATCTGGGTTTAATCCATTGTTTTTTTCACCAACATATCACCTCAGTTTGGTCCTGGCCATATGCAAATTAGTCTTGACCCTGTTCCTCATGGGAACAGTCCAGGCCAAACTGCCAGGACAGGTCCTCCCTGGAATGGAAACAAGCATCCTGGAACCGATTTCGGGGTATCATCCCTCATCAGCCAAAGTGTCAAATAGAAACAGAGATCATCCACATTAGGGTCATGTGTCGTAACCAGTGTTATTTGAGTAGCAGAGGCTTCCCTATGCTATTGTAAAATGGCCCTGTTCATCCACCTTGGATTGTATGACTATAAACAGAACCCCCCCTTTCACTTGAATCATGACACCTCTAGAATAGGAGTAGGAAGAGGCCACTATATACATTGCCCATCATGTGCCTATGCCCTGCTCTGTATGACGTGTTAAGTATGTCTGTTGCAAAAATGGCACCTGAATGTGATGTCTATCAAAGTAGGAGAGTACCTGTTGAGTCCTGCAAGGGTTATTGAACCCTGGATATTCCATGTCAAGACAACTACCTGTTCCTGGGGCTAATATCAGCAAAAAGGTTTACCTTAGTACTGCAGGACAGTGTTTGCAGTGCACGATGCACAAACATAGCATAAGGCTGAGCGGCATTGTATTAACATTGAGGAAAACAAGTAAACAAACCCCTGTCCTCCCGGTTCAGCATCCCAAATATGCTAATGATGAACCCACATCCAGAAAACATATAAAGCAGAAGGAAAAACCTGACACCATACACATCAACTTGTTGCATGCTGTCATTCAGAAATTCCATTGTAGGTCTTCCCTTAAAAGGGACCGCCAGGTTGACAACTCTTCCCCAGGCATCAGAGGTGCCCAGGAAGATCAGTGACTCACCAACCGCCATAGGCCAGATCAGATGGCTAGTGCAGCTCTCACCTCAGGGAGTGCATGGCTTCTGTTCTCTTCCCTGAGGTTCCAGCCTCACAGATAGAGAAACAATGAAAGAAAAACTTGAATCACTGATCCAAACTCAATTGCCATCTTCAACAATATCCTCGGTGGGTTGGTCTCGAGGTTTCTGGGTGATGATCTTTAGGAAATGCTTGCCTGCCCTGGTGTTCGCACATATTTCCAAAATTTTGCATTAGTTTATGCAGAGGCACACCGAATAGAGCATAACATAGGGCATTTCAGACTTTTGTAGCTGTTTCTTGATTGAGAGAAACTCCCTGCGGGCTGCCTGCACTGCATTGCGAAGTCCAGAAAGAAGGCTATCTGGCTGCCCTGGTATGTAAATTCCTTCTTCTCACACCCCAGACAGAGCACTGTATCACAATCGTGCTAATATAACAGTTTCACTATAAATGGGCATGGGGGTCCTCCAGAGGCCGGCCTCACCATCAGTGATGAATGAGCCCTCTACATGACCAGCAACCTTGATAAGTTGTGAAGACCAAAAAGCATAGTGAACAAAGTTTCCACATACGTTTCCATTCTGCTCATGTTGTTGGATTCTGGGATGCCAGTGAGGTATAGATTACTGTGGTGTAGACACGTTTCTAAGTCTTCATTCTTTGCATGTACGACTGTCAGCACCTTCTCCATGTTCAAGTATTTGTCCTCACTGATTGTAGTCCATCCTCCCCCCGTAGATTGTCTCTGCTCCACTGCAGTTATGTGCACATCTGCCTATCATGTTTGCTGACATGATGCATTAACAGGTTTAGGGAGTCAATTTTCCCATCTATGGATCATATCCTCTGCATAGACATCAATGTAGCCTCCAGTGCTGTCACGGCCTGGGATCCCAGTTCCTGTGACTGGTCAGACAGACTGGTCAGACAGAACCTTCAGTGGGGGCTTAGCAGAGAACTGAGATGAAAAAGTCAGGCGTGTTTGGCTTCGATCTGCCTTCCCCATGATCTTTAACAAGAGTGATACAGCAGCTAGTGCCATTCTTTCAGTCAGTGTTGTCCGTAAGGTTTCCCTTATCAGTGGGGTCCCCTTATCAGTGCTAGCAGGCCCACACCTCCACTGCTCCTACCTGCCCCCAGCTCTTCTCACAGAGCAGCTGCTGCAAAACTGCAAGCACCTTGCGGCCCTAGGAGGTAGGGCCTGCTGCTTTTTCACCTCTTCAGCTGGGTTTCTCTGTTTGTGTGGATCAGCTGCCCCCTCCAGCACAGTCCACATTTTTCCCACCACTCCCAGCCTCTCACCATCGCAATTACCTTCTCATCGGTAGGTCACCTGGTATCTCCGCCTTAGTCCACATTGTATTCTGGCACTGGCGGCCCTTTTTACAGCATGGCCACCACTCCTTCTCCACAGAACAGCCCATGTAACAATCAGGCAGTCAGGGGAACCAAAGGGACTGATTTAAGGGGCAAGGCGAGTCTCCCCAGCTACACCTGCACAAATTCTCTGCAGTACTGATGTTTATGCAGGTGGATTTAAGGATAATTGATGGATTCTGAGTCCAGGCTGGCAGGGCTGCACTACTGTACAACCATCTTGCCGTGGGCTCCCTAGCACCCCCAGCCAGCCTTATCTGCAGAGGCAATGTGTAAAGTCTTTTTGCAACACCCATAGACAGTAATGCAATGAAAACACCACAATAAGACTGCACACATGTTTAGAAAAATAAAGACTATTGATCTGAGTAAATCAAGACCAAAATGACAAAAGTCCAATCAGTAGAAATCAAGATAAGAAGTTGTAAAGAATAAACCAAAACAATAGTGCTTTGAAGTCAATAGCACTACAGGGTACTTGACAAGGGAAAATCCAAAGTTCAGGCCAACTGTGATGGAGAGCAGGCTGGCTACAGGACTCAATAATTTGAAAGACCGTTACCAACTGCACAGTTTGTTATAGCACAGCTTGTCGTGCAACCAGTTGTTACCAACACTATGCCTATTCAAGTTGACCATGTCCAGACAATGATGCCTCCAGGTGTTGCTGCTTCAATTCTCACTGTACCAGCACCTGTTACTAGGGTTGTAACAGCACAGCCATTAGAGGTCAGCACAGCAACTGCTCTGATTACTATTTTTCAAAGCACTGTAGCTTAAGAAGCTATTGGAGGAAGACCTGGGACATGGTCTATCCCAACATTGTAAAATTCACAGATTGTTACTTTGACACCACAGCAAACTGTTCAGCCATTGATGGAAGTGAAGATACTTATCCTTACAACACCCTTAGCACCAGGGAGAGACACATTTATTTGAGGATGGGATTTCTCTCTCTTGGTTTGAGAAACATTCAGAGAATAAAAAGACAGGAACTGCAAAGAATCAAGGTCCAGATATAGCAAACGTTTTGCATGACGCAAACTGCGAAATTCGCAGTTTGCGCCATGCATAACGCGCACCACGATGCACATTCCCATTTTGCGAGTCAGTACCAACTTGCAATATGGGAATGCAACTCGCAATTAGGAAGGGGTGTTCCCCTTCCTATTTGCGATTCGCACCGCGATGCTGAATTGTTTTGAGACCGCGAACGCGGTCGCAAAGCAATTCGCAGTTAACACCCATGTGAAGTGGGTGCTAACTCATTCGCAAAAGGGAAGGGGTCCCCATGGGACCCCTTCCCCTTTGTGAATGACGCCAAAAATATTTTTTCAGAGCAGGCAGTGGTCCAATGGACCAAATGGTTTAATTTTCCCGAGTGTATTGCAACTCGTTTTCGGCTGCAATACAAAAAACCCACAACTGCTTTATTAAAAAAGCAGCCACAGACATGGTGGTCTGTTGTCTCCAGGCCACTATCCCTGTGAGTGCAGGGAATCGCAAGGGGGTCGCAAATTGCGACCCACCTCATTAATATTAATGAGCTGGGTCTTTGCGACCCCCTTGCGATTCGCAGATGGTGTCAGGGACACCATTCTGCTTATGGTTTTGCGAGTCGCAAAACCATTTCTACCTACATCTAGCCCCAAGGTCTCGTTATACAAAAAACAGATAAAGAGAGACCATTGAATAGCTCAATATTGAAGGTGGAACTAGAGGAAATAATTAGGGAATTTTTAGGCCTCGGACATGTGAACCAATACCAAGAAAAATAACTGGTTTATTTGTTGTTGGAAATGACCCTTTCTGCAGGGTCACTCCGGAACATTTTGCCTTCTTCCTCCCCTTTTGCTGAATTTGTTTTTCTTGGTTTTAGGTCTCGGGGCACTTTACCTCTGCTATCTAGTGCTGAAGTCTGTGATGTCTTTCCCTAAAACATGGTAACATTGGCTTATCCACACTTGGCATATCTAATTTACTTATAGGTCCCTAGTAAAGTTACACTACATATACCTACGGCCTGTGAATTAAATACTACTAGTGGACCTGTGGCACTGATTGTGCCTCCCACTTAAGAAGCATTTTAAACATGTCTTAGGTCTGTCACTGCAAAGCCTGTATGTCCAGTTTTACTGCCATGTTGACCTGGCATTTATTTAAAACCCCTTGCCAAGCCTTAAACTCCCCATTTGCCACACATAAGATACCTTTAAGGTAGGTCCTAGGTAGCCCATAGTACAGGGTGCTGTGTAAGAAAAAGGCAAAACGTGTACTTTTAGTTTTATATCTCCTGGTAGTGAAAAACTATCAAATTCGTTTTTCACTACTGTGAGGTCCACTGTTCTCATAGGAAAACATTGGGGATTTCTTAATACATTTATTAAGTGTAATGTCTGGTTGGAAGGAGGTGATGCTGTCATGATTAGTACCTATGAAATTATAATGGTGAATCGTCTTTAATGGTAAAGTCGAATTTAGCATTACCATTTTAAAAATATCACTTTGAAAAAGTTTTCATTTTTCTGCACTTAGCTCTGTATGCTGGCTGCCTGTCTTCAATATCCTTCTGGGATTGGTGGCAGATAGGCTTTGTGCATGCCCTCTTGACAGCCACACACAGTGGGAAATTAGCTGTGAGTTGATGGTCCTTAATGGGCCATTAACTGGCTTGATGGAGGGGCAGAGTTTAGCACTTGTACCATAAGAGTCTTGTCCTGTCTACCCACAATAGGGCCTAATAACCCTGCATTGCCACTCTAGACTGTTCGGAGCAAGGACAACTGAAGCAGGGCATCTGTGTACTTCAAACGATGTCCTCAGAAGCTTCTCCCGCCTTCCAGAACCAGGGTACCAAAGTATGAATACTGGGCCTCAGACACCACCAATTCAGTATGTGTCTGGACATGTGACTACTCTGCCAGTGCAGTGTAGCCATTTTGAATGTAGCTTTATGCGTGTTAGCTTAACGTATTAAGCCTCTGTGCACTTTGCCCTAGATGCATTTTATTCAACCTTGCACTGTTAGTTTACAACAACCAGTTTCCCCATCTTGTTTATATTTCATTCTACCATACTGTTTAGCTTACTTCAGCACTGTGTTCTCAAACAATACATTCTTGCTCGCTCTGTGCTTCAGTCAAGGCTACAGTCTGGTACATTGCCGGTAAACGTGGTAGAAGTTTAGTCTTTAGTGTTCGTAGAAAGTACACATCCTTATGTAGGGACATTTCTTAGAACTTCTGCGTGTTAGTTATAAAAACACTTTCTAGTCCCAGTACACGTGAGAGGGAGATTCCGACCAGGAACCCACAACTAGATGCTGATTGCCCCGTTGCAGATGCTGATGCAGATTACAGGCCTTTGCTCAGGTATGAGGGTTGATGTCCTCCCGGGGGAACCTGAAAGGCAGGCTTAGAGCTTCACATGCTGTGCTCAGAATTTAACTTAGAGAGAGCCTAATCAAGTTGCACTATGATAGCCTTATTCTTGTGCTTCACTCTCATCGTTACTATTTTAATCCTACTGTGTTGTGTAGTTCTGGTTATTGCAGCTCACACTTTGTTATCTAAAATGCAGTCGTTTTATTAAACCAATCTTTAAAACTTAAACTGCCTTTGTCATTTCTATATGATACCGTACTGTGTATGAGAGAACCGGTTGTGACCTGAGTGACCACATCTTCCCTGGGAAGTACTAAGATGTCATGCGCTGGGCTGCCCAATTGTCTCTTCCCTTCGGGAGAGATGAGGCACTGCTAGTTAGCCGGAGCAAAAAAATTATTTGGGGTGACAAGGGTCCTTCACCGTCGGTCAGACTTAGTCCCCCACACTGTGAACGATCTTGCTGCCAAAAAAAATCCAGTAGTCTCATTAGGATAATGAGAGCCTATGCGACACCAGGAAGAAGGACTGCTTTGCTGCTGAAAGGACTGACACTCTGCTGGACTGCTAAAATGCTGAACTCCTGCTTTGCTGTACTGATCTGTACCTGCTGCCCTCTTGCCTGGGAGTGAGAGGGACATGACTGGACCTGCAGCTCTACAGCCCAGAACCCAGAGTGACCCCAAGGGCGATCTGACTGTCCTCCTGTTTTCTGATGTCTCAGAGAAACAAAAGACTTCCTGCCAACCTTCTCCTGCACCTGGATGCTGTCATCTGTGAGTCTGCCCTGCCTAGTGGTACCACATCAGTCCTGGACCCTTGGAAGTGGGCCTAAGGTGCTCTGCCCACTGTAGTTCTCATCAAAACGGCTGCAATCACTTGCAAAGTAACGTCACAAAGACTGTGCACCAGGACTTAAGGTACTGTGTTCAGCTGATCTATGTGGGTCCCTGTATCCAGCCCACACTCTATCGCAGTCAGCCTGAACTCTTGTCTTTGTCCCAGTCCGGTGGGACCAGATAATCACAGCTTGCGTTTTGCACATCCATGCAATATTTTCACCTAAATCTGCAAAATTGCATGTCTCAGGATCTACTTATTTTATTTTTGTAATTTTTGGGCTTGTTTTGCTCAGATAAATATTCTCTAGTGTTCTAAACTGGTGTGGAGTCTTTCTGTGGTGCTATCATGTTGTTACTTTAATGTAAGTGCTGCACAAATATTTTACACTTTGCTCTCTTAAGTTAAGCCTGACTCCTCTCTCCAAGCTGCCACAGGGTGACCGCAGGTTAAGGTACAGTGTGTATTTGACTTACCCTGACTACGACTGTCCTTACTTGGACAGGATGCATACCTCTACCAATAAGAGACCCAGGAGCATATTTGCAAGGAGCTTGCACTGCCATTGAGTCATTTTTTTATGCATAAGCTGAGCATTCTCTGCTCCATATTGCCCCATATTTACAAAACTATACATGAGGCCCAGTGTGTCAGTTTTTGTAGGCCTGCATCAAATAATATCTGCACCGGAACAGGATGTGACATGCATTTTATGATGTAGGCAGGGTAGGTGTTCTGTCATAAAAGCCCACTTAGGACTGACAGTGATATTTAAAAAAAATTCTATGTGTGCTGCATCTATGAGATCTGTCGTGCTAAGTTTGGAATGTGTCAAAATTCCTATGTCTCTTCAGCCCAGGCTTAGCAAATAATGCAATGGCTTTCTAATGGGAATCTCACCAGCTGAAGTCACTTAGCACCCTATAATAATATGGGCAAATCACATTCTCTCAATGTGTAGTAGGCATACACATGTAACATTGATGTTGTAGGACCCCTTCACCAAACTAGGACCATGGCCCCTGAGATGTTAACATCCACTGCAGCAGTGCAATGTGACGCTGTGTACTCAGTGGAAGGGACATGCCAGAATTGTCACATCTCCATATGGTTATGGGACCCCAAGTCCAGCCAAGTGTACTCCAAAGCACAACAGGTAAGTACACACATAGGGAAGGTAGCACATGATTTCCTACTTTAAATTACAACATATAATTGTGGCTACTCACATTACACCTTCACTCAAAATGTCACACATACTTAGGTATGTACATACACAGAAATAGACTATGCCCACTGTAATGTGACAATATTACATTTGTCCCCACACATTAGGCTATTCACGTGTTAGGTCCGATGCATCGCCTATGTGTTTTTGACACATTGCTGAAGTTATGGTGGTTCAAAGCCCAAAGCAATGCGTTACTTTTTAGGCTGATGTGTTGCGGCATCCTTCCCTCAGATTTGTCAGTATTTCTGATGCATCCTTGAAACCCTATGCCATTGTGCTCCATATTCTAAATACAATGCATCTGCGGCATTGCAAAGTGATTTTGAGGTATCGCTGCTGCAATGCAGCAATGTGTCAGTTCTTGTAAATGAGGCCTCTAATCTCTAACATTATGCAAAGAAATTACAAGACATGCTGCTACTACACATGATAAATTTACTGAATTAGCACACAAATATTAGGTTGAGCTCTCAAAGAGCCAACCATTACAGAAAAGTATAAGAGTACAGCTAGACGATGAAGCCTTTGAGGCAATGCGTATGGAGTGAGTTTAAGTAATCATAAATAGCATTGTGAATTGGGAAACGTGGAATGGAATTGTATTCTTCTGTGGGGGAAAACTCATCTCTTAGCGGCCATTGTTTGGACATCAGCAGGAAGCGGCTAGTGCTCTAATAGTCAGCAGCCTGTCAGTTGCTCCAGGCTGCCACTATTAAATGCCGCTATGACACGGACATGCTAAATGCAAGCCCATCTGCACCCTTCCGTGTCTGAACAGGTCCATGGACTAGGAATGCTGTCCCTTTGTACTTAGCTAAGCCTATTTACTCTGTTCTGTAACTGTGTGCCCTTCACCCTACTGTTACAGATTTGTCCCCCATTCTCTGATTTAGAGCACACTGTAGCAGTTAGGAAGTGTCCACACTGTGGGGGTTATTACAACTTTGGAGGAGGTGTTAATCCGTCCCAAAAGTGACGGTAAAGTGACGGATATACCACCAGCTGTATTACGAGTTCCATAGGATATAATGGACTCGTAATACGGCTGGTGGTATATCCGTCACTTTACCGTCACTTTTGGGACGGATTAACACCTCCTCCAAAGTTGTAATAACCCCCTGTATGTTTATGACTATTATCCTGCATCTAAAGCCTGCACCCTCTCTAGTGAACCAACTTGAGCACTGTAAGTCTAGCCCTGCCCAGTATTACCATAGTTTTAAATGTTTTAATCTAAATTGTCATTTTCTATTAAAACATCTTTGGGACATATTTAACTATGGACTATGACCCTGGCACAGTCTTAAAAGAAACCTGGCTCAACAAGGCTTCTGGGCCAGAGGTTAAGTCAGTTTTCCCCTTCCTATGGGATTCTGAGATTGGATTGCAAAGATAAACAAGCATTTTAAATGCAATGGGTCTCGCCATTGCTCGAGTTAGAGCTATTAGGGTTGTAAAGAAAAAAATGCAGCACAATCACACTATGCAAAATGCAGCGCAATCGCGTTGCGTGGAAAATAAACATATAAAGTGGTCCGGAACCCAGGCTGAAAACATCGAGCCTCGTATGGTTTTAGTAGTTTACCGGTGCTGTGTAGGTGGGCTAAACACCGGAAAAGGCATGACATATGGATGCCTTTCACAAATGAAAGCAAGCAGATTTTAAAAGGCAAGCCCACGAACCAATGTAAGTGACTGGCGTGACATGGGCGTGGTTTGAAGCCCAAAGAGAGATTACAGAAGGGACGGAGCGCTTTGCGCTCGCCCATAAAAAGGAGGAGGTATTGCTATTAGTTTTCAAGAATGTTGCATGTGCAAAATAGATAAGCTGACAATCCCTGAGTGTGAAGTTCTTCTTTTGTCATTGTTTCTAACCAAGAATTTCACTTTGTCTAGAGTTCTAATTTATCACCACTGGGCAATGCGGCCAATAGGATTTCCAGTGCGTCTGAAGTTCATGCAGCACCCATTCTTATACTTTCTAACTTTACTACATTGGGTGATCTCAACATCTACTGTGCTAAAATAGATTACAGCATGGCTTTGTCTGTTATAGAGGACCTTGCTGTTCTTAATGTTCATCTTATAGTGAACTCCCCTACTCATGCCACAGGCCATATGTTGGATCTTATATTCACCAGCCTTAGTATCTTACACACTGACCAGCCAGTCCCTTTAACACGGACTGATCATTTTGCAGTTCTGTTCTCCCTGTATGTTCATTCTGGTCCTCGACTGAGAGAGACTCCAAAGACACCGTTTGGTAGGAGCTGATCTAAGCTTAATATTCCAGACCTTAATTCTTTAATAGAAGCCAACTGCCCCACATTGAACAATTCTATAGAACCTGAAGTTCATACTTTAGACTCTTAGATCAGATCCTCACTTGGCATGTTAGTTCTCATTGCCAGTGAAAAACTCCAACATATTCACCCTCCTGCCCCATGGTACAATGATTTACTGTTCTAACTTAAAAAATCATGTAAAGTTTTGGAAAGAGGATGGTGAAAAACCTACAGTCATGAGGACAAACTAAGATATAAAGTGGGTCTAAAAAATTACCTAAAAGAATGCAGCATTGATAAAGCAAATTTTATTCAGATAAAATTATGGAGACCAAATCTCCCTATTTAAGGGAGTTGAGAATCTCTCAGACAAGGCCAATACTGCCCCATTAACGCAATCACACAAGTTCTATAGATGCAATTGCAGATTTGTTTCCAAAGAAAGTAAGAAAGTTGCAGATATCCAGTCCTTCTTTGCAGGCACTCCTTCAAATAGCTCATCAGAAATTTCCTCAGACACAATCTGTGGCCCGAATACCTTCAGTTCTTTAGATGTGACATCATTCAGCTCATTGCTGGCAGCTACCTGATCAGGCTTCTCATCTGACCTCTGTTCTTCCTTAATGGGCAAACTCTTGTTTTCAGGTACGGAGAAATTAACACAACTATTAAACTCCTCCTTGAAAGAAGGAATTGTTCATCTATCATGGAAGCTTTCTCTGGTTACACCTTTATTTACAAAAACAAATTTGGACCCTCTTATATGGTCAGACAATAGACTTATATCACTCCTGCCTACATTGGCTAAAGTGTTGGATAAACATGTCAACCTGCAGCTCATATCTTTCATCAAACTAAATGGTTTTACTGCACCCTTCACAATCAGGCTTTGTTTCTGGTCACAGTACTGAATCAGCCCTAGTTGGTGTTACAGAATATCTGAACTGTCAGTTAGACAAAGGTGGCACGAAGGCACTGATCCTTTTGGATCTTAGTGCCACATTTGGCATTGTGAACCACTCCAATCTGCTGTCCGGACTAAGTAAACTGGGTGTGTGGGGTGCAGCCCTAGCTTGGTTGAGCTCGTTTTTACACGACCGCACCTTTTAGGTACACTCACATCATCAAAGGTCTAAATCACACCAATTACTCTCCAGGGAGCCGCAGGGTTCTATTTTAAACCCTCTTCTCTTCATCCCCTACGTGAGACCATTAGCAGAGATTGTAGAATACCATGGGTTTACATTGTTTTTCTACGCAGATGATACCCAAATTGCGGTATTCTTATAATTTCAGAATAACCACAAGGCAGAACCACTTAGCACCTGCCTTGCCGAAGTTTCATCTTGGATGAGTATGAACTAATGAAAATTGAAAGGGACACGACGGAGGTTCTGCTGGTGGGCAACCAACCCCACATTTGGGGCCTTCATCTGCGGTCAGCTATCATGGGTAGAAGACTCACACCTGTTCATTTGGTTAAAAATTTGAGGGTATGGCTTGATGATAAGTTGTCCATGAGCCACCAAATCAACAAAGTAGCTGCTACTTGTTTTGGCATCCTTAAGTAGTTACGGAAAATCTTGGTGTGCCTTCTGGCCCCTGCTATGGTGATCTCCAGACTGGACTACGGTAATGTCCTACACTTGGGTGCTGCAAAATCTCTGCTTAAATGGCTTCAGACTATAAAAATTGAGGCACCAAGGCTCCTCCTTCTTCCGCCCAGATTCCCTCCATCAGTCAGTATATTACACACTCTTCACTGGCTGTCAATTGAATAATGGGTTCAATTCAAAGCATTATGCTTCATGCATAAGTGTCTTTCCAATACAGGGCCCATGTACTTGACACCCTTGTTTCCTGGTATACACCTTAGCACCCGCTTTGCTCTAGCCATTAGAAGCTGGTTACAGTCCCAGAAACAAGAGAACCCATCAATGTGGTCAGGCATTTGCACATCTGGGACCAAAAATGGGGGACACCCTGTCACAATCATTGAGAGCTTGATAATCAATGACAGCCTTCTTCACATTGGTCAAAACATGGTTGTTTCCACGTCTTCTTCTTCAATAGCCACTCTTTTCTTCAGTAATACCAGTTGGTTTAGTGAGGAGGCAGCCTTGGGTAACCTTTTTATGTAGTCATTCATTCTACAGATTCCATGATTAAATAAATTAGAAAACAAATAGGCAAACAACCATGAAATTAAAAAGAAACAGTAAGAGGTAGCTGTAGTAAATGGAAGGGCACCTCCGGGTCCTCTGGGTGAAGGTGAAGCATTGGCTTATCTAATGAGAGAGATACCAGGTGGACAGTACGTTCATGTGCCATAGACTAGGAGAGATCTTGTAGCATTTATGAACAGCTTTCCAAAAATAAGTGAGAACCCCAGGCAGTTGTACACAAAGGTCGAGAGATTTTGTAAGCCTTCTAAAGTGCTGTGAACGGATTTTAGTGCTTTCTTTGACATTGTGGTTCCAAATGATTTGTGGACAGAGTGTAAGTTGGTGTTTGATGGCCGACTGCAGAACCGACTAGAAATCCACGCACTAATGCACCAACATCCAAGGTTATGAAGAACTATGATGAGGTGATTACTTATTTAAAAGGCAAGATTCCTTCAAAAAACACAAATTATTTAAAGATAAACAGAACTCCACAAGGGTCAAAAGTGTCAGCGCTTGAATACTATGAGAGATTGTTAGAAACCTTTGGAAGCATAGTCTCCCAGTGCTTACCTAAATGAACAGAGACTCACAGAGGCCTGTGGCGTTTTCTAAATTACACTTGGCCCGTAGCTGCAGAACTGCCCGGTTGCCTTAAGCGGTCATGGCAGCTTGGAGAGAACTGTGATGGTGCTCTATTCAGTCGAGATTTTGCTGACCTGAACCAAAACCCAATACATGACTGTAGGAATCTGGGTCCTGGTTGCTGTACCCCCCCCCCAACTTTTTGCCTGGTTTTTAATGCAACTTTGACTGAAATGCACTGGGTTCCTGCTAACCAGGTCCCAAGTGTCAGAGCTCCTTCCCCAAAACAAAACACCTGGTCAAGTGACCCAAGTGGCCAATCCCATTAGCTTTAACTCTGTAAGTCCCTAGTAAATGGTACCCCTGGTACCTATAGCATGGGTACTACAGAGGGGCCCTAAGAGCTGCAGCACAGCTCATGCCATTCTAAGGGACTCAGCACCAACCTCATGCAGACTGCCATTGCAGGCTGCGTGATAAGGTGATCCCTAAAAGTAAAAACACAACATGGCACCTAGACTGTGTACCATGTCCCCTAAACTTTGCATGTAAAATGTGTAAGTCACCCCTACAGCAGGCCATACAACCCTAAGGCAGGGTGCAATATATTACATGTGTGGCCATATCTGCAAGAGCAGATTTGCCCCTGCTATGTCTTTGTCCATTTGTAGACATAGTAAGTGAACACTGAAGCCATTTCAAATACATGTGCTGGACACTGGTCAATACAAGTTCTCCAACTACATGATGGCTGCACTGAAAATAGGGATGTTTGGTATCAAACATCTTGTATTAATAGACCCTCCCTGATTCCAGTGACAGATTGATTAATACATGCACACAGAAAACCTACCAACTGCTGGTGAGCTCACTGATCAGGTCTAGCCAGTTTGCCACCAATGGACAGGAATCTGACCTTTAGGGATGAGAGTTTTCACTCTCTGGTGGTCAGAGATAATGCTTGCTCGGGCTGGGGTGTTGCACATCCTTTTCCACAGGATGGTATGCATTCCAAGGCAGGAAGCTTCAAAGAAGCCCACTACCTTTGGCATGTACATCTACCCTCTCTCAGAGGGAGATTCTAACCCCCATGCCACAGGGTCATTCTGGCACCCAGATAGGTGCGGAAATTAGCTATGCAGGAGGAGTTTTGCCTTTCAGGCTGGACACACCCCTATAGTGGCCAGCCTGAAATGCACACAGCTTTTGAAATTCAGTCATCTTGTATATCGTGGAATTTAGGAATTCTGGGACAGGGTGATGCTCATTCCCCAAAGGGAGTGGTCATCTATGGGGTGCAGTGACCCCAATAGTAGGTAAATTGGCTACTGCCCTTCACTCCCCTTAACACCTCATAAATTGAGTATTTAGCGGACCCCCTGATACCAGATTCTCATATATTTGCTGGACAAAATGGAAGGAGTGTGCAAGAAGCCTACTGAACCTGAGAACCGAGAAGTACAGCTGACTTGGTGCCAACCCTGCCAGCCTGCCTGCTGCACCCAACCCTTGAGGAGACCTGTCATGGCGCTGCAGCCTTCGAGAACCTGGGAGAGCTACTAGTGCTTTACAAATCACCAAGAAGAACTCCTTAGGAGCAGACGTGCTGCTTCCCTGCATCTGCCCAAGAAAGATCTGTGAGGATCAGGACTGCCAAAAACCTGACGCCGGACATTAGCACTGCATGTGAGCCACCTAGCCCAAGGTGAAGTGGGCCAATGGTGTCAGTGTGGTCCCCAGGCCCTCCAGAGCCAAAGTCCACCTTTGAATTCACCCACTGTGGACTTCACAACAGTGTCTGCAGCATTTTTCTGCAGACCTACCTGCAACCACGAGTGACCATAAGACAAAGACCCAACACGTCAGGACACCTCTGCATCCGTCTGGCCTGGACTGAGGAGAAGAGAGCCAAGCATGTCACCACATCTACCAGCCTCGTGAGACATGAGCCCACTTATTGGCTTGGTAGGACTGGACCCTCACTCAACGCCTGCAGACTGTTTCTGCGTCCCCACTGCAACCGAAAGGAACTCTTGCCCCGGACTCAATGCCAGATGACACCACTGCACCCACGCTCCAGAATCCGAGGAGAAGTGGACCAATGGTTTCCCTACATGCCCGAGGACTTCAAGGGTCAAGCCCCTCTGTGGGTTCCCTTGGACTGATTATCCAGTCCATTCCTGCAGCAACTTTGTAACCGGACAGATCCCGTAGACTTACATGGATCACTCAATGCTAAATTACACCCCTGCCCTAGCAGTCACCAGTGTTGCACGAGGTGACCTGCTGATGTGGCCTTGGATCCTGCTCCATTTTTATCCTAAGTCCAGGAGATTGGACTATGCCTATATGCAATGCACCTGAAAAATGCACTGTCAACTTTTAAAAACTAAAAAAAAATCCTAACTCCAAAAGTGCTCACCTGATTCCTCTGATCTTGGCATCAAAAGTTATATAAAAGTATGTGTTATTTTTATAACTTGGTGTTGGATTTCTTTATTGCATATGTGTCTCACTTACTGTATGAGTGTGTGCTTTACATGCTCACCACTTCCCTCTGATATGCCTAACTGCTCGACCAACCTACCCAAAAAGAGACGATTTTGAATGCCATTTGTACCTCTGGGGATTGCTTGGATTTTTGCACAGTGTACCTCATTTTGGTCCACTGTATAAAGAGCCAGCTTCCTACAATGACCTGTAGCAGGATTACTAAGTACGAACAATCAATCCTGGCTGCTGATCATATAGTATTAAAATGGTGCTGTATACTAAGAACCAGATGTATGTAGTTTTGTCTTTGCAATTTCCTAACAGCAAATCTTAACAATTTGCTATTAGGAAATCACAAACTGGGATGTATAACAGTGTGTTTAACACTGTTTGTGATTCCCAGTGGAGTCGCAAATGACCTACATCATCAATATTCATAAGGTACTTCGCAATTTGTGACCCCATTGGGAATAGCCGCACAAAGAGAGTGTGGCCTGCTAGGGACAGCAAATCACCATGTCTCTGACTACTTTTTAAATAAAGCAGCTTTTTGCTGAATGCAGTCCATTTTCCCTAAAGGAAAACAGGATGCATTTCAAACAAAAAAATGAAAAGTACCTGCTCTGAAAAAATATTTTTGTTTCCATTCACAAAGGGGGCGGGGTCACATGGGGACCCCTTCCTGTTTGCGGATAGGTTACCACTAACTTGAAGTTGGTGGTAACTGCGATTGTTTTGCGACCGCATTCAGGGTTGCAAAACAATCTTACACCCCCCTGCAACTCACTATGAGGAAGGGATGCCCTTCGTATGCCCCTTCCTAATAGTGACTTGCAAACCTAACAGATTACTGACTCACAGAATAGGATTGTTACATGAGGAAAAGCCTTTTCCCAGTCGCAAACGGCCAAATAGACCACATGCAACCAGGAAAAGGCTTTCATGAATCTGGCTCTAGATCCTTTTGCCTTTACCCATAAATGATGATGAGAATGATGAAGTTGAGTATTATTGTCTAGATGTCCCTGAGTTATGCAGCAAGTCAAGATAAACCAGAAAAGAGGAACCACTAATTGAGCCTGAATACGCAAACTTTGTTGATGGCTCATGTCTGAGATCCCACGAGGATGCCCTGAGAGCTACTTTCACTGTCTGAACCATTCAAGAAATTGGCTTTGAGATGTTACCTCAGCACAGGTTGCAGCCATTGATGGCCCTGGCAAGAACATATAGGCGGTGATTCTAACCGCGGCGGGCGGCAGTCGCCGCCCGCCATGCGGTTACCGCCAAATGACCGCGGTCACAAGACCGCGGCGGCCATTCTGGCTTTCCCGCTGTGCTGGCGGGCGACCGCCAAAAGGCCGCCCGCCAGCACAGCGGGAAAGACCCAGCAACGATGAAGCCGGCTCCGAATGGATCCGGCGGAGTTGCTGGAGTGCGACGGGTGCAGTAGCACCCGTCGCAAATTTCAGTGTGTGCTAGGCAGACACTGAAATTCTTTTTGGGGCCCTCTTATGGGGGCCCCTGCAGTACCCATGCCATTAGCATGGGTACTGCAGGGGCCCCCAGGGGCCCCGCGGCACCCCCTACCGCCATCCTGTTCCTGGCGGGAGACCCGCCAGGAACAGGATGGCGGTAGGGGGTGTCAGAATCCCCATGGCGGCGGAGCATGGAGGATTCTCAAGGGCAGCGGGAAGTCGGCAGTACACCGCCGACTTTCCGTTTCTGGCCGCGGCTGAACCGCCACGGTCAGAATGCCCAGCGGTGCACCGCCAGCCTGTTGGCGGTGCTACCGCGGTCATTTGCCCTGGCGGTTTTTACCGCCAGGGTTAGAATGACCACCATAGTCTATCAGCCCAAATGAGAGTGACCATATTTACAGATAGTCAATAGGACTTTGGTGTGATCTACGTCTTCGGACAGTTATGGTCACAAAGGGGTTTCATCACATCATCAGGTACCCCAATTTAAAGTGGAGATCATGTAAAAAAAAAATGAATGCTCTGCAGCTACCCACAGAAGTTTCAGTTGTGAATTGTGCAGCTCACAGGAGCAACAATGGATATGTCACAGTCAGAAATGAATTTGCTGACTGAGTTGAACAGTATTCTGCACTTGTGGCCTGCATAGTCAATGGCAACCCCGCAAATTAATCTTAGGAGGACACCGCTTTTTTAATGTTGTTACCTATTGCTGATACATGAGAAGAGTTAAAAATGTTACAGGAGGAAGCTCCAGAAAAGGAGCAAGAGGGATGGATTAGGGCAGGATATGGGAAAAACGCAAATGATATTTGGATTTCAGCAGATTGAAGACCTGTGTTGTCAAACAATTTGTTGTACCCCGTGACTCAACATTTTCACGGTACCATACATCTAGAGAGAGAGAGATGCAATGGTGAAGTTATTCAGACAGAATTGGTTTAATCCCAGGTTCAGAATGCTTGCAGAGGGATTGTGCCATTGCTGTGTAACAGCAACATATGAATGTAGGGAAAAGAACACCAGTGACACTGAACCATGTATGTAAATCAGGTGGTCCCTTCAATAGCATGCTGATGGACTTTATTGAAATGCCTGTATGTAATGGGCTGAGATACGTTCTAGTTACAGTATACATTTTCACTAGATGGATGGATGCCTACCCAACACTAAGAAATGACAGTGTCACTAGCTAAACTGATGTTGTGTGAACTCAGACCAACGTTCAGATTCCACGTTTCTCGAGAATCATATTGAGGGACTCATTTTAATAATGAGGGGGCAGATGTAGCAAAGGGTTTTACCCATTTTGTGTCTATGGGAAAATGTGTTCGTACATATGACCCGAAGTCCTCTGAATGCTGTGTACAGCATTACAAGTGGAGCAAAGGTTGTGTCGTTGCTTCTGTCCAGAAGCATCTGAAATTGTGGAACAACTTATTGGTACTATAAAGTCAATTCGTTGGAGTGGCCTGATGCTTTGCCTTTGGTGCCGATGAGTATTCAAAGAACACCTGATAGGAGAACTGGGTTATCGCCACTTTGAAATGCTCATTCCTCGTCAATGAGATTGCCTGCTGTACTTGCAAATGCATTTGTGACCATCACAGATGACATAATCCTGGATTATTGCAAAGAATTAGCTGAGTTCTGTTTTTTGACAGGGGGAAGTTGTCACCGCAATCCACATCATGAGTAGTGTCATGACCTCAGTCCTGGAGACTGGGTCCTGGTGAAGAACCACATTTGGAATTTGTGACTGAAGCCAAAGTGAAAAGGCCCCTACCAGGTGATTTTGGTGATGTGCAGCACTTCTGTTAAATGTGTGGAAATACCTAATTGGGTAAATGCCTCACACACCCAGAAAACAAAAAATCTGTATGAAGAAATAGTGTTCTATGAGCTTGAACCAAGAACACTGGTGAATGTACCACCACAAGTTGTACAACGTCTAGCAGAAGTACCACAAGAGGCATAGCAGCAAAAAAAACACCTTAGACAAGTGTATCAGTCCACAATTTGCACATTTCACAAGGAGGCATTGAAACTTATGGTGGGCGAGAAGAAACAGACGTAAAGGCTCAAACTGTAGTGACACTTGATGCCCCTCTAAAGCAGGAAGAGAATCCAGGTGAGAGAACAAGCATTGGACAAAGAAAAGTCCCTTACAGCACTGGATGGCCAAGACGTTGTGGCTGAAAGAAATTAAGGTCAAGGTTGAACACATACCACCAACAATTTCTGAGGAAGCAGAGTCAAGTGGTTTAAGTGAAACAGAAGAAGATCAACAGGCACCAAGGTGATCAAAAAAGACCAAGAGTACCTTGTCGGAGGTATTCTGCACCTGAATGGATTTACTACATGAACCAAGTGCTGAATGTTCCAATATCAGATTTGGCTGGTGTGAGCAGAGAACTGTTTGAACCACCTTGAAATCACATTAATAACAATATTGGAACAAGTTACTGATACTTATAAAGAAAAACTATCTTGCAAAACATTGTCAAAATAAATTAGAGATGCAAATTAAAAACTGAAAAATTTAGAAAAAGAGTTTCCCTATGCCAAGGGCTGCAGTAGGGATAACATTCTAGAAGAAGATGGCGTTGGCAGCAATGCCCAGCAATGTTTGCTGGTAAACAGTTTAACATTTCTAATAATCAAATAACTCTCCTCCGGCAGCAGGTAAAAACTGAATTTATAGATGTGTTATTGCACCATTTTTCACCCTCGCTCCCGCCTCCCAGCTGTCCTCTCCTCCCTCCCACCTCCCTACTTAATGGTGGCCGATGTGCGGCCGCGCTGCTGGCGCACCAAAGGCAAGCCCATCTGCGCCTGTCCGTGCCTGGACCGCGCCCAGCGCCAGAACTCAGGCTCCCGCCCCCCCCACCATCGCCACGCATGTCTTCACTATGATGCCACCACCCTCCGCACCCTCAACACCGGATGCTCTCCCGCATGCCTTCAAACCTCCCCGCAGACCACCCGTGGACCCTTCTCCTGCCGGAACTGCACCTTCACCAGCCTCCACGCCAACAACCCACCCACTAAGGCAGTACACAACCATCTCAGATGTATCCTCCTCAACACCCACTCCATCCACAAGCATGCAGTAGAGCTATGGAATGTAATCAACTCAGCCTCCCAGATGTCGCCTTCCTGACCGAGATCTGAATGAACCCCTCCTCAGCGCCTGAAATCGCCATAGCCATCCCGGACGGCTACAAGATCACCCACAGGAACCGCTCCAACAAACCCAGAGGAGGAATTTCCATTGTCCACAAGAACACCCTCAGGATCACGACCAGCGCCGAAGACACCCTCAGCACTGGCAAACACCTACACTTCCAGATCCACACTGACCCAAACACCACCCTCCAAGGGACCCTCATGTACAGGCCTCCAGCCCCTGACAGCAGTTCAGTGACTCCATCACCAATGTCACCAGCATGCACGCTCTCGTATCCACTGAATACATACTCCTCGGGGACCTAAACGTCCACCTCGAGAACACCAACGACAACAACACCACCACCCTGCTCGACAACCTCTCCAACCTCGGCCTCAAACAGCTCGTCACGACACCGACCCACTCCGTAGGACACACACTCAACCCTATTTTCTCCACCAGCAATCACGTCTCCTTCAGCCACACCACCGAACTCCACTGGACAGACCACCGCTGCATCCACTTTTCCTTCAAGAAACCCACAACACACCACCAGCCACAACTTGTCCCCCACCGCAGTTGGAACAAGGTCACGGAAGACCAACTTGTCGCACCCCTCCAACACTAATGCAGCCGCCCGCAACTTCAGCCAATGGGTTGACACCTGTGCCAATACTCTCACCCCAATCAAGAATCCCTCCAACAGACTCACCGACAGAAAGGCCTTCTGGTTTACCGTTGACCTCCTCGAATCTAAGCAAAGCTGCTGAAGACTCAAAAGAAAGTGGCACCAAGATCAGACTCTGTACATCCACACAGCATTCAAAAACACCATCCGCAGACACCACCAAGTCTTCCGAGCCGCCAAGAGAACCGCCTTCAAAGACTGAATCAACAACAATGCACACAGCCGCAAATAGCTCTTCAACGCCGTGAAGGAACTCTCCAATCCAATGACATCCCGCCATCCAAAGACCTCTACGACTCCCTAGCCTCCTACTTCCACTGCAAGATTTCAGACATCCAAAACAGCTTCAGCACCCAGACCCCCTGGCAACCACCAACACCACAGATTCACCTCCGACCAACCTCCTGCTCTCCTGGACCCCCTTCAACTACAACGACACAGCCGAAATCATGAACACCATCCATTCTGGCTCTCCATCTGACCACATCCTCAACGAAGCATGCTCTGTCATGGCACCCCAACTACGGAAAATCACCAACAGCTCCTTCGAGTCCACCACCTTACCGGAGAGCTGGAAACACGCCGAGATCAACTTCCTCCTCATAAAACCCATGGTGAACCCAAAAGGACCTCAAGAACTTCTGGCCTATCTCCCTGCTGCCCTTCCCGGTAAAAGTCATCGAGAAGGTTGTCAACTGACAACTAAACCGCTTCCTCAAGGAGAACTGCATCCTGGACCCTTCCCAAACCAGATTCCGCAGCAACCACAGTACTGAAACTGTCTTCATCGCCGTCACCGATGACATCAGAACCACACTGGACAACTTAAAAACCGCGGCCCTCATCCTCCTGGACCTCTCAGCCGCGTTCAACACCATCTGCCACCACACCCTATGCTCACACCTCAGCAATGCAGGAATCAACGGGGTCACCTCCCAAAGAAATCATCTGCGGCGTACCCCAGGGTTCGTCCCTCAGCCCGACCCTCTTCAACATCTACATGGCCCGCTCGCTAACATTGCCCAATCCCACAACCTCAACGTTATCTCGTACGCTGACGACATCCAGCTGATCCTATCCCTCACAAAGGACTCTGCCAAGACCTACCTCCACAAAGGAATGAAGGCCATCACTGAATGGATGAAGAGCAGCTCCCTCAAACTCAATTCCAACAAGACGGAAGTCCTCACCTTCGGCTCCACCCCCTCCGCATGCAATGACTCCTGGTGGCCTTCCACTTTCGGAACAGCTCCGGCTCCCACCGACCATGCACGCAACTTAGGATTCATCTTGGACTCCTCATTATCCATGACCCAGAAAGTCAACGCCATCTCCTCCTCCTGCTTCAACACCCTCTGCATGCTCCGAAAGATCTACAAATGGATACCCACAGAAACCAGAAGAAAAGTCATCCAAGCCTAAACAGTGCTAAAGTGCAAGTGCTCCTATGTAAAATGTGTGTGTAATTGGCTTATACACAATTAGCATATTTGATTTACTAGTAAGTCCCTAGTAAAGTGCACTACAGGTGCCCAGAGCCTGTAAATCAAATGCTGCTAGTAGGTCTGCAGCACTGGTTATGCCATCCACATGAGTAGCCCTGTAAACATGGCTCAGACCTGCCACTGCAGTGTCTGTGAGTGCAGTTTTGAACTGCTACATCAACTTGGCAAGTGTACCCACTTGCAAGGCTTAAACTTTCCCTTTTCATACATGTAAGATACCCCTATGATAGGCCCTCAGTAGCCCCATGGTCAATGTGAAGTGTATGTTAAAGGTGCAACAAGCACTGATGTGTGTTACATGGCCCAACAGTGAAATCATGCTAAATTCAGTCGTCTCTGTTGCAAGGCCTATCTCTCTCATAGGTTAGCATGGGGGCTGCTTTTAAATATTATTAAAGTGCAGATTTTCTTTGATAGCAGATACAAATGGAGTTTGGGGTCTCTGAACTCACAATTTAAAAATACATCTGTTAGTGAAGTTGGTTTTCAGGTTGTCAGTTTGAAAATGCAACTTTTAGGAAGTAGGTGTTTTCTTGCTTAAACCATTCTGTGCCTGTTTGTGGATTCCTTGTTGGGCTCAGTTTGACAGTTGGGCTGTTTGTGAATCCCCTCTAGACAGTGAGACAAAGGGGTGTAACCTGCATATCATGATGAGCCATCTGTACTAGAATGGAGGGAGGAGTGGACACTTACACCTGAATAGGCTGTGCCTGCCCTCTCACAATGCAGTCTCCAACCCCCTAGTGTGTGTCTGGGGCCTGGCCCGGGCAAGGTAGGATCTTGTGAACAACAGAGACTTTTCATTGAAGTAGGCCTACTTCAAATGAAGAAAGAGGTATAAGTATTGGACCAAAACTCCCTGAAGATTAGGGGCCAGATGTAGCAAAGCTTTTTCCCAATTCTATGTCTGTGGGAAAAAGTGTTCGTACATATGGCCCTAGATCACTTCTGGAACCAAGAGGAACCTCGGCCAAGGAGAAGAGCTGAGAAAGAGTGCTGCCCCTGTCTGTGACTGTGCTTTGTTGGGTTATCCTGCGGTTGCTGCCTCTGCCTGTGAAAGGGGACAAAGACTGGTCTTTGTGGTATATGCCTCCTTTTGAAGAATCTCCAAGGGTTTGAACTGAGCTTTCCTCCTGTTTTGAAGTCTCAGGGCCATCAAAGACTTCCTCTGCTAACATCTAGACTCTCTTCTGAGACTCCTGCCCTGCCAAGTGGTGTCCTATCCAGTCCCTGGGCACTTGAAAGATGAAGTTGGCAAACAAGAGCTGAAAATCCACGCATAGAACGGCTTGCGGGCAAATTTTGTGTTGGTCTTGTTTTTCGGTTTAGATAAATATAGCCTATTTTTCTAAACTGGTGTGGTGTCCATTTTGTAGTGTTTCACTGTGTCACTTTGTGTGTTGGCAAAAATACTTTACAGATTGCTTCTGAGTTAAGCCTGCCTGCTCGTGCCAAGCATCAAAGGGGGTGAGTGGAGGTTGACCAGGTGTGTTTCTCCTTTGCCATGAATAAAGTGAGGGTCCTTGCTTGGACGGGGGTAACCTGCCTGCCAACCAAAGACCCCATTTCTAACATTGGTGATCAGCGGTGAGGATTGGACTTGTATTTGTACTTGACATACAGTGATTAAGTGTACACTACTGTTTTCAGTGCAGACCATTACATAACCACATACTACTTGTTTTACTTTTGCTATTTTTGGACCTTTTCCTGCTTCCATATTTTTAATTCTTGAACTTTTTATTTGGAACTCTTTTTCCTGCCTTGGAACTTTGCACTTTCATTTGCCACCATGTCTCAATCTGGAAATGCACCAGCTAGAGCTGCTTTTGAATTAGGGGAACTGGAAAGTTACACAGTTGCTCAATTGAAACAGTTCTGTAAGGATCTTGCCTGAAGAGCTCCACCAGGAAGGGGGTGCTGCAAAAGGTACTGATGGCCAGGGTGACAGCCCAGGAGGCTGGGGGCACACAGAGGAGGATAATGAGAAGGTGCAGAGAATACATACTAATGTATTGGGTGGACCTATAATGCCTGGGGGGGGTCTCCAGGGCAGTTTGCAGTGTGTCATACAAGGGTCTGACTCCTGAAGAGTTACAGAACAGACAGGCAGAGAGGGTTCACCAGTTGGAGTTGAAGAAGCTTAGGATGAAAATAGGGAGGGAGATGGAAGAGAAGAGACTGGCCATTGAAGAGAAAACGTTACTGCTGGCTCATGAGCTAAGCTTGAGGGAGCTGGATCAGAGGATCCAGTCCAGTAGGGATGGTGGAAGCAGTACCTCAGTGCAGCCTGAGAGAAGGGCATACATTCCTAAGGACTTAGTGAAGGACTATGAGAGGGAGGATGACATATACTTGTGGTTCAAGGGGTATGAGTGTGCTCTCCATATAAACCTGGTCCCTGATGCACATTAGGGGAGCAGGACTGTGGAAGCACTTTGAGGTAGAGGAGAGGGACACTCGGACATCCTTAGGGGATCTTCGGGGACTCACCTACACCATAATGAAGGATTCCCTACTCACAAGATATGGTCTGACCCTGAGCAGAATAAGGACAAGTTTAGGTGCTACAGTAAGGAAGAGTCCCAAACTTGGTTGGAGTGTGTAGATTCCTTCTGCGGGTCACTGGGTGGTTGGGTGAAGGGCATTAAGGTAACAATGTATGAGAGGCTTTACAATGTAATTGCTTTGGAGCACTTGTACAGTCTTTGTTTGCCAGAGCTACACCAGCACCTGATTGACAACAAGCTGACTGGCCCCAGGAATCTTGTGCAGGAAGCAGACCTTTGGGAAAGCACTAGGGTCCAGAAGAGGTATGGAGGAGACCATGCCAAGGGTGGGCAGGGTCCCTCTAGGAAGAAAGGGGGGATAAGGGTAAACAGGGGGATATCTCTAAAGAGCCCCATCCTAGTTCCCAGAGTAAAGATTCCAAGCCCCCAGTGAGAAGAAACCATTGTTCTCCAAAGGGAAACCTGTGGAGGGGGGTCTCCGCAACTGCTTCACATGTGACCAGGTGGTTCATGTGAAGGGGGACCCAAAATGTCCCAAGGGTACACCAGCACCTCCTGGTGCTCAGTCACAGGGTTTGGCCAGTGTAGCCCTTGGGGAGAAGTTGGTTTCAGGTGGTGGGAGCCAGCTGAGATGACCCTTGTCTCACTAGCGGACAGTGAGATGGTCCAGAGAAC
Source organism: Pleurodeles waltl (assembly GCF_031143425.1). NCBI lineage: Eukaryota > Metazoa > Chordata > Amphibia > Caudata > Salamandridae > Pleurodeles > Pleurodeles waltl. Next base: position 414,409,751 of record NC_090447.1, read on the forward strand.
CCTAGCACCAAAGAACACATAGAAGTACAGGCAGTGGGTGACCATCAATGTACAGAGGGTGAAGTCTCTGAGAGACACAGGAGCCAGTGTGACTACAGTGAGGAGTCACCTGGTGTCTGAAGAGCAGATAGATCCACGTTTACTTCACCAAGTAGTTGCAGTGAACAACTTAGAGCGCCTTTGCAGAGTAGCGCATGTTTCCTTTGAATGGGGGGGGTCTAAGGTTCCTTGAAAGTAGCTTTGAGTCCAACCATGCCAATAGATTGTTTGCTTGCCAATGACCTGGAGGATTCCCCTTGGAAGGAAGTGGAACACAGGTCACACTAGGAGATGATGGGTCTGCCTGGGTGGGTATGGGTATCTGCCTGGTCAATGGCAGCTCGCCAGTAGCCCAGGGGAGGAAGAGCAAGGGGCACAGGGACAACAGCCCCAGAAGTTCCCACGGTTTAGGAGGAGGCTGACCCTGAGGGTGACGCATCGGAGCCCACAGGGGAACAGGTGGCTGAGCTGGGGGAGGTCTCTGAGCTGTCAAAGTGGCAGCAGGAAGGGGGCCCACAAGAGAGGCATTCTGTGAGGCACAGTGAGTATGCCCTACTCTGGAGGGTTTGTGGCAGCAAGCTGCAGATCAGGCGGCTAGCAAGGAGCCAGGATCACACCTGATCTATTGGAAGGACGGCCTCCTGTATAGAGAGCATAGGGTTGCTGAGCCCGGGTCAGCCCGTGTGCTGGTGGTACCCTAGTGCTTCAGAGCCTTCTTACTGAGTCTAACTCATGCTGTACCTTTAGCTGGACATTTGGGGAAAGACAAGACCTTTGACAGGCTTGTCACCCACTTTTACCTGCCCTTTATGCGCAGGCAGTCAGATGAAAATTGTAGGGCTTGCCAGACTTTTCAGGCAAGTGGCAAGAGTGGGTGGGAGTGCAAGGCTCCCCTCCAACCTTTTCCAGTGGTTAGTTCCCCCTTTGAAAGGGTTGGCATTGACATTGTGGGGCCTCTGGACCCCAAGACAGCCATGGGCAACTGGTTTATCCTGGTCTTGGTAGACCATTCCACTCAGTACCCAGAGGCCATTATGCTGAGGTCATTCACCTTCCCTTTGGTAGGACGTGCATTGATGGGAGTTTTTACCCACATGGGGCTCCTTACGGAAGTGGTATCTGATAGGAGTATGTTGGACTTGGCCCTTTTTGTCTTGTCATCCCCAATCTTTTTGCCTTCTTCCACCTAGTTTTTCTGACCTGTTTTTGTTGACTTTAGGACTCTGGGCATTTTACCACTGCTAAACAGTGCTAAAGTGCATATGCTCTCTGAGTAAATTGTATTGTTGATTGGCTATCCATGATTGGCATATTTGATTTACCACTACATCCCTAGTAAAGTGCACTATAGGTGCCCAGGGCCTGTAAATCAAATTCTACTAGTGGGCCTGCAGCACTGGTTGTGCCACCAAATTAGTAGCCCTGTAAACATGCTCAGACCTGCCACTGCAGTTTCTGTGTGTGCAGTTTTACACTGCCACATCAACTTGGCAAGCGTACCCACTTGCACAGCCGAAACCTTCCATTTTTATACATGTAAAGGCACCCCCTAAGGAGGGCCCTAGTTAGCCCCATGGTCAGGGTGCACTGTATGTTAAAGGTGGGACATGTACCTATGTGTTTTACATGTCCTGATAGTGAAGTACTGCCAAATTCGGTTTTCACTGTTACAAGGCCTTTCTCTCTCAAAGGTTATCATGGGGTCTGCCTTTATATATTATTAAAGCACAGTTTTCCTTTGGGGGCAGATAGACATTTGGAGTTTGGAGTCTCTGAACTCACTATTTAAAAATACATCTTTTAATGAACTTGGTTTTTAGATTGTGTGTTTGAAAATGCCACTTTTAGAAAGTAGGCATTTTCTTGCTTAAACCATTCTGTGACTGCTTGTTTGTGGATTCCCTGTCTGGGTCAGTTTGACAGTTGCTGTTTGCACCTCTTATCTAGTCAGTGACACAAAGGGAGCTGGGGTGTATCCTGCATATCCTGATGGGCCATCTGGGCTGAGGGGAGGGGAGGAGTGGTCACTTACACCTGAAAGAGCTGTGCCTGCCCTCACACAATGCAGTCTACAACCCCTGGTGTGTGTATGGGGACTGGCCTGGGCAAGGCAGGTTCTTGAAAACAACAGAGACTTCTCTTTGAAGTATGCTTACTTCAAAGGCATACAGGGGTATAGGAAGAGCACCCAAAACCCCTGAAAATCAGATTACTTCTGGAACCAAGTGGAACTTCTGCCAAGGAGAAGAGCTGGAAGCTGGAGGAGGAGTACTGCCCCTTTGCCTGTGACTGAGATTTGCTTGGCTGGCCTGCAATAGCTGCATCTGCACTGACAGAGGACAAAGACTGACTTTTGTGTGACTTCCCACTGGTGAAGAATCTCCAAGGGCCTGAACTGAGCTTGCCTCCTGTTGTTGAAGTCTCAGGGACATCAAAGACTTCTCTCTGCCAGCACCTGGGCTTTCTGCTGAGAGTCCTGCCTGCCAAGTGGTGCCCTAACCTGTCTCTGAGTCCTGAAAAGTTGAGGTTGGTGGAAAAGGACAGAAATTCACACAAAGACCACCGGGCTGGAAAACATTTGACGCACCACACGCCTCGCAGCTGATAAACGAAGCGCCACCAGCCTCGGGGCTAAAATCAACACTCCACCTGCATCATGGGTGGGAGATCGATGCAACGCAGCTAGAGAAATGACTTGCAACACCCACAGCGGCTGCTGTTAATGACGCAAGCCCACACGTAGCTTGGTTTCTTAGCACCGTACAACCAGATTTCAACACAACATTGCTGAGCGTGGAAAATGAACACAAAGCCTACCCGGACCCAAGGTGCCCGTCCGGGATCGACCCATCGCTCCCTTGCGAGAGAGAAGAAATGACACACGCTGACCCTACCGGAGGAGGAACGACGCATGTTCTTGAGTGCGAGTGAGAAATTGATGTATCGCTGGCCTTTTCCGACGCACGCTCGCCCGTGTGGCTTTATTTTTACACTATTCAGGTACTTTTGTGCGCTAACAGAGTTCTCACTGTTTTCTAAGGGTTTAAAACTCTTATTCTTTTTTAGATTCATAACTTGACTTGTGTATGTCGAATGTTTGTAATTTTGGTCTTGTTTTGTTTTGATAAATATTATCTATTTTTCTAAACCTGTGTTGTGTCATTTTGTAGTGTTTTCACTGAATTACTGTGTGTCTTGGTACAAACATTTTATACCTTGCTTCTGAAGTTAAGCCTGCCTGCTCGTGCCAAGCTATCCAGGGGGTGAGCGGGGGCTAGCTGAGTGATTCTCTTTTACCCTGACTAGAGTGAGGGTCCTTGCCCGGACAGGGGGGTAACCTGACTGCTAACCAAAGATTCAATTTCTGACAATGTGCCAATTTCATATCTACTCATATGAAGTCTCTGTCGCAGGCGTGTGGGGGAACATATAAGATCACAACTCCTTAACACCCCCAAAGCAATGGTCTGTTTGAAAGGTTCAACCGCACCTTAAAAGGCATGATCATGGACCTGTCAGAGCCCTTGAGGCGTAAGTGGGACGTTCTCTTGCCATCCCTTCCATTCGCCTACAGGGAAGTGCCTCAAAAGGGGCTTGGATTTAGCCCTTTTGAGTTAACCTATGGCTACCCTGTTAGGGGACCTTTGAGTCTGGTTAAGGAAGGCTTAGATAAAACCTCCAGTAAGCCCCCCCAGGATGTATTCAGTTACCTGCTGGTTTTAGAAACCAGACAGCTCGCTTCAGGATGCTCGCCCAAGCGAATCTGGAAGCAAGCCAGGAAGATATAAAGTGCTGGTACGACCAGAATGCCATTCTGGTTGAGTACCAGCCTGATCAGAAAGTGTGGGTGATGGTACCAGTGAAGCCTAGGGTGCTCCAGGATAAGTGGACTGGGCCATTTGAGGTGGTGGAGCGCAAGAGCGAAGTCACCTACCTGGTGAGCTTGCGGACTCCCAGGAACTCCTTGAGGGTCCTGCATGAGAACCGCCTCAAGTCACTCTTTGAGTGAACTGAATTGTTTATGCTCCTAGCAACAGATGATGGGGTGCAGGAAGAGAGTGAGTCTCTTCCTGACCTCCTGCCTGCTGGAGAGAAGGATGGGTGTGTGGAGGTTGTGAACCTCTCCTACTCCCTGACCTCAGAACAACAGAGGGACTGTCGCCAGGTGTTCGGTTAGTTTGCCTCACTGTTCTCCTTGATTCCAGGGGTCACAAACACTTGTACACACGATGTGGACACTGGGGACAGTACACCTGTTAAACTGAAGATTTACAGAGTGACTGATAAAGTCAGGGCTAGCATCAAAGATGAGGTATCAAAGATGTTAACCCTAGGGGTCATTAAGTTTTCTAGTAGTCCTTGAGCCAGCCCAGTGGTCTTGGTCCCAAAGGCTGCTGCTCCTGGTGCCACACCAGAACTCTAGTTCTGTGTGGATTACGGGGGTCTTAATGTGGTCACTAAGACTAATGCGCACCCCATTCCCTGAGCTGATGAGCTCGTTGATATTGAGCTGGGTATTGGCAGATTGTCTTGACTGAGGAGGCCAAGGAAAGGTCAGCATTTTCCACCCTAGATGGGCGCTACCAGCTTAAGGTGATGCCCTTTGGGATGAAAAATGCTCCTGCTACCTTTCAGAGGTTGGTGAACCAGGTGTTGTCTGGACTGGATGCTTTCAGTGCAGCCTACCTGGACGACATTGCTGTATTCAGTTTAATTTGGAGGAACACTTGCAACACCTCTGTAAAGTATTGGAGGCCCTGCAAAAGGCAGGAGTCACTATTAAGTCTAGTAATTGCCAAATAGGGCAGGGTTCTGTGGTGTATTTGGGATACCAGGTGGGGAGTGGCCAGGTGGCACCCCTACAGCAAACAATTAACACTATTCTGGCTTGGGAGCTTCCCAAGACTCAGACTGAGGTGAGAGGTCTTTTTGGGTCTCACTGGCTATTACAGATGTTTTGTCAAGGGGTATGGCACCATTGTTGCCCCCTTAAATGAGTTGACTTCCAAGAAGCAACCAAAAAAGGTGATCTGGACGGAGTCATGCCGACAGCTTTTAATGCCCAGAAGGCAGCCATGTGCACAGCCCCTCTGCTGAAGACACCTGATTTCTCCAAGGAGTTTGTTGTGCAAACTGATGCTTCAGAGCATGGTATAGGAGCAGTGTTCTCACAGCTAAATGAAAAGGGCCTAGATTAACCTGTAGCCTTCATTAGCAGGAGGTTACATCCCAGGAAACGTAGGGGGAGAGCAATAGAGCGTGAAGCTTTTGCTGTGGTCTGGGCTCTGAAGAAGCTAAGACCCTACTTGTTTGGGACTCACTTCTGAGTTCAGACAGACCACAGGCCCCTCAGATGGTTAACACACATGGGGGGTGAGAATCCAAAAATGTTGCAGTGGTCTATTTCCCTACAGTGGATGGACTTTATGGTGGAACACTGCCCTGGCACAGATCACACCAATGCTGATGGTCTGTCCAGATTCTTCCACCTTAGTGATGAAAACTACATGAGGTTGGGTAGTTTCTCCCCCTTTCAGCTGGGGGGACATGTGTTAGACTTGGCATCCTTGGCGTGGTCTCCACTAACTTTTTGCCTCTGCTTCCCAGGTTGTTCATGTGTGCTGGACTCTGTTTTTGATACTCCGGGCACTTTACCACTGCTAAATAGTGCTAAAGTGCAAGTGCCCCTATGTAAAATGCAGGTGTAATTAGCTTAGCCATGATTGGCAGATTTGATTTGCTAGTATGTCCCTAGTAAAGTTCACTAGAGGTACCCAGGGCCTGTAAATCAAATGCTACTAGTGGGCCTGGAGCACTGGTTGTGCCATCCACATGATTAGCCCTCTAAACATGGGTCAGACCTGCCACTGCAATGTCTGTGTGTGCAGTTTTGAACTGCTATTTCGACTTGGCAAGTGTACCCACTTGCCAGGCTTAAACCTTCCCTTTTCATACATGTAAGGCACCCCTGAGGTAGGCCCTAGGTAGCCCCATGGTCAGGGTGCAGTGTATGTTAAAGGTGGGGCATGTTCTGACATGTGTTCCATGTCCTGACATTGAAATACTGCTAAATTCAGTCTTCACTGTTGCAAGACCTACCTCTCTCAAATGTTAACAAGGGGGCTGCCTTTAAGTATCATTAACGTGCAGATTCCCTTTTAGAGCAGATAGAAATGTGGAGTTTTGGGTCTCTGCACTCACAATTTAAAAAAACATCTGTTAGTGAAGTTGGTTTTTAGATTGTCAGTTTGAAAATGCCACTTTTAAAAAGTAGGCATTTTCTTGCTTAAACCATTCCGTGATTCTGACTGTTGGCAGATTACCTGTCTGGGTCAGTTTGACAGTTGGGCTGTTTGTGAATCCCCTCTAGCCAGTGAGACAAAGGGAGCTGGGTTGTAGCCTGCATATCCTGATGAGCCATCTGTGCTAGAGTAGAGGGAGGAGTGGTCACTTACAACTGAATAGGCTGTACCTGCCCTCTCACAATGCAGTCTCAAACCCCCTGGTGTGTGTCTGGGGCCTGGCCTGGGGAGGGCAGGATCTTGTGAACAACAGGGACTTTCCTTTGAAGTAGGCCTACTTCAAAGGCAGAAGGGGTATAAGTACTGGACCTAAAACCCCTGAAGATTAGATCACTTTTGGAATCAAGAGGAACCTCTGCCAAGGAGAAGAGCTGAAGAGCTGAGTAGAAGTGCTGCCCATGCCAGTGACTATGCTTTGTTGGGCTATCCTGCAGTTGCGCTTCTGCCTGTGAAAGGGGACAAAGACTGGACTTTGTGGTATATTCCCACTTGTGAAGAATCTCAAAGGGCTTGAACTGAGCTTGCCTCCTGTTTTGTAGTCTCAGGACTATCAAAGACTTCCTCTGCTAACATGTGGACTCTGCTGAGACTCTCGCCCTGCCAAGTGGTGTCCTAACCAGTCCCTGGGCACTTGAAAGGTGAGGTTGGCAAACAAGAGCTGAAAATCCTGTGTGGGGAAATTTTTGATGCACCATCCACAACGCAGCTGAGAAACGACGCGCTGCCGGCCTCGTGGCTAAAATCGACACTCCACCTGCTTTGCATCTGGGAGATCAACGCATTGCGGCTGGAGAAATTACAAGCAACACCTGCTTGCGGCTGCTGATAATGGCGCAAACCCAATGCAGCAGGGTTTTCTAACACCGTGCAACAGGATATTTTATGCATCGTCCATGGGCATCAAAGTCAACCCGATTCTGTGCGGATCTGAGGTGCCCATCCAGAAATCAACGCATCACTCTCTTGCAGTTGAGAAAAACGCTGCCTTGTAGACCCAACCGGAGAAGAAACAACACACTGCCTCCCTTCTGCTGAAGGAATCGGCGCATCGCTGCCTTTTCTGACTCACGCTCACCAGTGCTGCTTTATTTTTGACACTAACAAGATACTTTGTGCAAAATCAACATTTCCATTGTTTTCTTTGGAGTAAGACTTTTATTCTTTTGAAAATTCATATTTTAACTTGTGTATGTTGGATTTTTGTCTTTTTGGTCTTGTTTTATTTAGATAAATATTGCCTATATTTCTAAACTGGTGTGGTGTCCATTTTGTAGTGTTTCAGTATATTACTGTGTGTGTTGGTACAAATACTTTACCACTTGCTTCTGAAGTTAAGCCTGCCTGCTTGTGGTAAAGCTACCAAGGGGGTGAGTGGGGGTTAACTGAGGGTGATTCTTCTTTACCCTGTCTGGAGTGAGGATCCTTGCTTGGACAGGGGGTAACCTGACTGCCAACCAAAGACTGCATTTGTAACAAACTGCATCCTGTTTTCCTCTCAGGAAAATGGGTTGCACTTCAAAAACAAAAACCTGCTGTATTTACAAAGCAGTCACAAACATGGTGGTCTGCTGTCTTCAGCAGGCCACCATCCCTGTAAATGCAGCTATTTCAAATGGGGTCGCAAATTGCAACCTACCTCATGAATGTTAATTCAGTAGGTCATTTGACCAAATTGGAAATCGCTTAATGTGTCTAAGACACATTTGTGCATTTCATTTTGCAGGTCTCTAGTTGCAATTCGCAAGGAATTGCAATTGAAGACTCGCAAAATAAAATGATTGTACATCTGGCCCATATTTCTCTCCTCCCCTCTCCCTAGCGCTAGCACTGATTTTAGCTGTTGTGCACCACGCACAAACCTTTCTGTTATAGTACAAGGGAGTGTTAGTGTCTAGCATAGGTTTTGTACTGGAAGAGTTCCCCTCCAGCACAAAATACTATGCCTAACCATTTAAAACTTTTCCTTTTTTATATGGGTGCTGCACAATGCAATACGCATGGAAAGTAGGGAAATAAATTAAAATTAGCGACATTTCTCCTTTTATGCCTGTTTTTAAAAGGTGTTACTTTTTGATACAAAACCTTGTCTCATATTTTTGGTAGATAGGGTTTTGCGTCAATGGAAACACCAATGTAACACCCACTTGACGCTAAGTAATACAAAGCAGTACTTACTTTTAGTTAATTTCCAGCTCAAAACAAGTTTGCACTGGAAAGTAAATAATGAAAAAAACATGTCACGCTGTCGCATCTCTTTTTTGATGCAAAGCCAGTATCCCCACCCTCCTCTATTAGCAGGCGCACCGTCAGACTGACAAAGAACACACATCTCGAAATTTGATTGGTTTTCATGTGGGAATCTAAAATATTAGTTAACCTCATAATCGTGGAGATCGCATGTTATTTTTTATTTAAAAAAAAGTCAATCTCTTAAAATATAATTATAATGTCCCTGTGCTGTTTTTCCTTGCATTAAAATAATACTGTGTTTTCTGTGAATGTGCCCTCTCTGTTCACAGTCTATCTACAGCAAAATCAGAACGTCCAAATAATTGGCTATAAGTCTTTCATAAAAATAGAATACAGATATTTATTCTCCGCTTGCCACTCATTTACCTGCATCTCCTTCTGGAAATCATCCAATGTTAGTGACGCACACACAGACCTCTGACGCGGCGTTAGCTACCCTTGGAAACTGTAATGTCGCCAATTTCATGAGATAAGGACGGCTCGCATCCTTGCTTACCTCAGTACCCGTCACCGACATAATGTCAAACAGGGAACAACAATGAAAAACATGATAAGGAGACAAACAACTTTTAGACGATAGCAAGACTTAATATTTAGCATTTTACCCCTTTCACATTGTTTCATAGTGTAAAGTAAGATATGTGAAGCACACAGTTCAATTTGGCGTCCTTGGCCATCAAACTGACATTTTTTTTATTTTTATTTGTATGTCAATAGACCACATCTGCTACTTAAAGCCTGAAGATAAAGAAGTGCCGTTTGCTGTGTCTTGGGTGCGAAGCTTTAGGGCCTGTTTGAACTGTTGTTGACTTTCTTTCCCTACGGCTGTTTGGTGCATACACATCTGGGGCGAATTGCCTAAACACCATCTGAGCTTTCTCATGATGCCCAAACACCAGTGCGTATCACGCCACTCAAAGAAGCGCATGGGGCGAGTACCGAAACTGACAGACATGCCAGCATGAATTAAAGAAGCTTCAGACAAAAAGCCGCTGTCTGGGAAGGGGACATTTTGCTGAAGTGTGATCAAATCAATATTTATCTTGCCCTTTGTTTTAGCATTACAGAAAGCAATGCATGTCCCCTCAGGTAAATAAATGCAAATGTGACACAGCACCCCACCTGTATTAAATTCCCATACAATACCTTCTTGAGTCCCTTGATCCTTTCCAGCATCACATTATAATGGTAATCACATTGCACATAGACTAAAAACAACGTCCAAATTTATTAATATTTTGCCACTTTTTTGGTTCTGCCATGATGGAAAATGTAAGTTTGCATTTATAAAACATTGGAAATCATATTTGGGTAGCTTTGCATGGGATCTTTCCCAAACTGGAATGAACCTTGAGTTACTTTGTGTCAAAGAAGCTTTCGAGGATGCATCTACTTATGGATTCTGATGCAGCCCCAGATTAATGCCTTTACGGATTGTTCTTGTGCAGGAAGGTAGATCTTCCTGCACAAAACAATCCTGCTTGTATCACAGTAGCCCTTACATTCTGTTGAAAGAGTGTCTGCATTGGAGCTAGGCTTCACACACTACACCAGTGCTAGGAGACAACAGAAATGTTTTATCTTACTAGATATGGCACATTTCTGCTATCTCCTTTTCACACAATGCAGCACAGCAACTTTGCTTACATCTGTGTGTTGTGTGAAAAATTACAAAATATGCCCCCCAGTGTCTAACTTGCAAACCCTGGCCCAGATTTACTGTGATGTTGCATCAGGGAAGTCAATTTTGTGGCACAGCCCTAACACAAAATCATTCCTGGCATTGAGTAGGCCATGCAAAGCCACTTTACATGGCTTTCTGTGGATTAGTAAATGCAAAGAAACGCAAGGCAGTGCATATCGCCGTTTGAATTATTTTGCGTCATATGTCAGTCAATCAATCAATCAATCAATCAAGGATTTGTAAAGCACATCTAATCACCTATAGGGTCTCAAGGCACTGAATGAAGGTGTACTGCTCAGTCGAAGAGCCAGGTCTTGAGGTCCTTCCTGAACTGCTTCAGTGACGCGGTCTGCCTCAGCTTGAGGGGAAATGCGTTCCATGTCCTGGCTGCTAGGTAGGAGAAGGATCTTTCTCCTGCTGTACTTTTACGCATCTTGGGGACAGCTGCAAGGGTGTGCTGGGAGGTATGGAGACGTCTGTTGGGTACATAGAAGGTGAGGCGATGGTTGAGGTATGCTGGTCCTATGCTGTGCAGTGCTTTGAAGGTGTACATCAGGAGTTTGTATTTGATGCGCTTGTTGACTGGGAGCCAGTGTAGGTCTGTGAGGTGGGAGGAGATTTGGCTGTGTTGGGGGATGTCCAGGATGAGCCTGGCTGCTGCATTTTGGACTTGTTGTAGTCTTGATTGAAGTTTCTTAGTAATGCCAGCATATAGTGCATTGCCGTAGTTCTGTTTGCTGGTGATAAGTGCATGGGTGACTGTCTTCCTCATTTCGGGGGAAATCCATTTGGAGCTCTTCTGCAGAAGACAGAGGGTGTGAAAGCTTGATGAGGAGACGGTGTTAACTTGGCAAGTCATCAATAGAGTGGAGTCCAGGATGATGCCCAGGTTGCGCGCATGGTCCGTCGGGGTGGGGGCGTTACCCAGTGTGGTGGGGCACCAGGAGTCATTCCAGGCAGAAGGGGTGCAGCCAATCACGAGGATCTCTGTCTTGACTGAGTTGAGCTTGAGGCAGCTGGCCTCCATCCAGGTGGCAACTGCTCTCATGCCGTTCTAGAAACTCCTCTTGCACAGAGTCCTCTGACAGGGAGAGGATTAGTTATGTGTTGTCAGCATAGGAGACTATGTTTAGCTCATCTTGTCTGGTGATCTTGGTGAGTGTGGCCATGTAAACATTGAAAAGCGGCAGGCTGAGTGAGGATCTTTGGGGCACTATGCAGCAAGTGTCTTTAGGTTCTGATGTGAATGGTGGTAGTCTGACCTTCTGAGTTCTTCCAGTAAGGAAGGACCTGATCCAGTTCAAGGCCTTGTCTCTGATGCCGACTTTGTGCAGTCTGTCGCAGAGGGTGGAGTGGGAAATGGGATCAAATGAAGCAGGGAGGTTGAGGAGTATGAGTGCGGCAGTGTCTCCGTGGTCCAGTATGATGTGTAAGTCATCAGTGGCTGCTAAAAGTGGGGTTTCTGTGCTGTGGTTGCTTCCAAAACTGGACTGGGAAGGGTCCAGGATACAGTGTCTCCAGGAACTCAGTGAGTTGCTAGTTGACAGCCTTCTCTGTTACCTTGGCTGGGTAAGGGAGCAAAGAGATGGGTCCGTAGTTCTTGGGCTCCCTATGGTCAGCGATGGGTTTCTTGAGTAGCGAGTGTGCATTACATGGGTGGAGTATGGGAGATCCTATGCATCCAAACATATACTTTGATGCAAACCCAGATTTACAAAAAACTTGTAAACCTGGTTTTGCGCCACAATGGTGTGTATAACAGAGGCCTTATGAGCAGAAATATCTTTATTTTCCCTTTTTACTTCCTCTTTCCATGTGTGCTGCATTCTGCAACACACACAGAAAAAGGAATATGCCTCTTTGGATTGTTTTTGTGCAGGAAGGTATGTATCCCTTGCTGCACAAATACAATCCTGAACATAATGCAGGCACCATTGTATAATTGTGCAAGAGTGCTCACATTGGTGCTGGTAGGAGACAGGGCCCAACGAAAGGAGAGAGTAGATATGTTCCATCTCTTCGTAAACATGAAGCATTTCTGCTCTTTTCCTTTCTTGTAACACAGTGCAACAAGTTCCCTTGCTCTGCCACATTGCATGAAGTAATAGTAAACGTGCCCCTAAGTACGTTCTGAACTTGCCAAGACAAAGGCAAGAACTCCTAGAAAAGCACTGGAAAAAGATGAGAATGACTCCTGAGGCAGAGCACCTGTGTCAGTTTCCACCCCAGAGGCAGGGCATGCCCTTAATGACCAATTGCTTTACTTTTAATGAGTATGTTGCTGTTCGCAAGCAAGCATGGCTGATTGACTTTAACCAAAACAGCAGGGGGCTCAGATGGAGTTTTATGCCCAAGGCCTTGGTCTTCCCATGCCCTGCATTTGCTTCATTAAAATGTATTTATGGATTTTTAAAATATTTTTGGATTTTTGTGGTCATACTAAGGGATGGTGCAAATGCTATGTTTTCTTTTTCTTGGAGCTACTTTTTTTCTGCCACCTTGCAAAAACGGAAACAGCACCCAGAGTGCACCCCATTAACATGTTGTCTTAGCTCTTGTAAAAACGTCTTACAAGTCAGATCAGGAGTAGCAATGTGGATTAATGTGTCTATTGGTACTTGAAGTAGAGACAACAGATAATGGACAGATATGCGTAGAGCACACATGTATCAATCAACATATATATATATGCAAAATTAGTCAAGGCAGTGTTAGGTGGTGATCAAATTTTTCTTTAATATAGCAGGAGATGAGGGCTCAGGACTGCTTTTAAGTTCTGAAGTGATGCCCACACTTAGAAAATCAGAGCAAAATAATTCCAGAGGAGGGACACAATAGACAAAACAAATGGGATCTAGATGCAGAACACTGAGGTTTTGATTATGTCAGACAACGTTTATTGGTGGATTTCAGATTGCTGCTGAAATCATACACGTGTGCTCACCATACATAACTAATCAGCATCTTTGCAGCTTTCTCAATATCAAAAGAAAAGGTACAATGATTATAAGAAAAGGATGACCGGCACACTGTGAAATGCAAATGTCCGAACCAGAGTTGGTGGATGCACGACTCAATCATAACCCAGACTACAATGAATAATCATAATACTCTAATGTAGATGTGACATACTTGAGGATGGACCAGTGCTTAATTTGTGCTGGTGTTTTCTGGTGCTCGCACCGGCACCTCTTTTTAAACACCTGCACATATTTATTCACCACATGGTGGCACCGTGTGCCCATCTTTTAGTAGAATTCCTCTGTGGTGCTTAAATATACCTAAATATACCTATATGTACACAGTGGTACAGCTGTCGCTGGCATTTGACAGCAGTGGCAGTAGCTGGACCGGTACTAGCAACAGTGGACTCCCGAAAAATACTTTGGGCCCTGGCACATGATTTCTTTTTACAATTAAGTACTGGGATAGACTACACTTAGGAAACAAAAGGTTATATACAATATATTTCTGAACTGCATTATTCAGTGGGGTGTTTACTGACCAGTCACTATGATTGATGTATTTTGAATTTGGTGTGATTCAACTTCGCATCACAAACTGGAGGCTGTCCACGGAGACACTGCAAGACCCCTAATCTTCTGGAGACCAGGGAACTGAAATCAGGCAATACTTTGTAAATAGCAATGCCATAGCGTCAACAAGTGGAAAAGAACTAGGTGCCTTAAAAGTTGGTATTAGTTGATGTGCATTGGACAGGGCTACCTCGATGTGTAGGAAATTAGAAAAACAGTTACTAAAAAAGGAAAAGAAACTGAGTCAGAGAAAGTGATGCACCATGTCTGTTTTCGACACCACATCAGCTTGTGTCCACAGGGTGCTTCTGACCACATTTTAGGGAATGGAAATGTTTCCAAACAGATCCTATAAGGGGAGGCTACATAGAGAAAGGGACAAATCAGAGCTGGTTGATTTCTTCACTGTACTTGTAGTATTTGTGTGTGACATGAACTTTATAGATTCAGAAACAACACACTCAGGAAATCCTTCACTCATGCATACATCTCTGATGAACTTCACTACCGCCTTTGAATTGGGTTCACTAATGAATCTAACTTCTGTCCATTTTGAGTAATAACCTAACAGAACTAAAGCATACTTAGAATTTGAAGGTAGAGTGTAAAAAGGACCTATCAAATCAATACCTACCTTCACCCAGGGTCTCTCAGGAAGTTCAATAAGCATTAAAGGTGGCACACATTTTTTAAGGACTTTACGCTTGAAGCGCATATGACACATCCCTTGACCACATCATCCACATCTTTATCCATTTGGGGCCACCAGAAAAAAGAATGTACCCTACGTTTAGTGAAAGTTGAACCTAAGTGTCCCTCAGGGCTTTTGTTATAATTTGTTGTTTGAAAATTTGAGGGGGTATCAGTTTGTCCGATCTCATAACTAAGCCACACTCCAACGATAATTCTTTATTAATTTTGAAAAAAGGTTGAATGCCTGGTTCAAGCAACTTCTCTTTGGGCCACCCCTTGTTGATAAACATTGAAACAGTTTTGAAAATTGGATCATTATTTGTAGCAGAAATCCATTCTGCTTCAGAAAACGGACCTGCATCATCTAGTTCTAGAGATGAGATTAAGCAACTTTCATCGTCACATTCATCTTTCAAAACATGAGGTGAGGACACTGCAGGAAACCTAGACAAATAATCAGCTCATGCATTTTTACCACTAGAAATGTGTTGGATTTCAAATTGAAATTGAAGAAGACGAGCTGAGAACCTTGCAATCCTGAGTGAACAATTCCTAACATTCCCCCCAGTAGGTATAAAAATGAGAGGTTTGTGATCTGTTTGGAGCAAAAACTTTGTTCCCCAGAGATAAGTGGGAACTTTCTCTATTGCTCACCAGCAGGCTAAGAGCTCCTTTTCAATTACTGAATAAAAGCACTGACTCCCGTAAGACGCTGGAAGCAAATACTACAGTGTTTTCACCCTCAGGTGTTCATTGTGTAAGAAGTGCACCCAAACCAACATTACTGGCATCAACGGTGAGTACGGACTCCAGTTCTGGATTAAATGGCTTAAGCACCACACATTTAGAAAGCTGATGTTTAATCCACTCAAATGCATCAACACACTCCTGATACCAGTCAAATTCTACTTTAGCTTTTAGTAGGTTTGAGATCGGTCTGACTCTGGAAGCAAAATCCTTAATAAACAGTGAATAGAATTCACAAAGAACAAGGAAGCTTTTAACGCCGCTTTTATCAGCGGGAGGAGGTGCTTCAAGGATGCTTTGAACCAAACCTGGTTTAGGACTAACTCCCAAAGAAGAAATCAAATGGCCCAAGTATTCAACTTCTTCTTTGAGGAATTCACATTTTTCTCTTTTTAATACAACACCCTGCTTTTGAAAAATGGAAAGAACTTGTCTGGGTGTGAAATCATGGGATTGACGATCTGGTCCAAATATTAAAACATCGTCTTGGAAAATCACTACTCTCTCAATGCCTTGAAGTAGATTTTCCATAACTCTCTGGACCACTGACGCAGCTGATGCTAAACTGAAAGGCAATCGACAATATTGATAGGTACCCCACAGTGAAACAAAAGCTGTAAAGTGCCTGGATTCAGGTTCTAATTCCATTTGGTGATAGGCGGATGCTAGATCTAATTTTTTGAAGAAAGTAGCACCACAACTAGAGCTAACAAATCATTGATTTTTGGCAAAGGATGGGAATCAATCCAATCTCTTTGTTGAGAGCTCGTAAATCTATGCACACCCTAAGCTCACCATTTTTTTGTGACTACTGAAGGAGAAAGCCACAGCGAAAATTCAATCCGCTCAATAATACCTGACTTAGTTAAAGAAATCAATTCCCTTTCCAAATCTTCACGTACACTAAATGGCACTCACCTCACGTTGTGTTTAAAGGCTAGAGCACCTTCTTTTACTTTTATTCTATGTTTGAAACCTTAAATTTTCCTCATTTCTCCAGAAAAGACCTTAGGAAAATCATTTAATACATTTTCTACAACATCTGAATCTCTTATGGTGAGAACTTGCTTGCGTGCACCTGGTTTTAATATCATACCCAACAGTCCTTGGTGAAACCAACCCAGGATATTTGGGCCTTAGATAGCTACGTAAATTTTGCCAGTGATAACTCTTCATTTGAATGTCAACACTTCTTCAAAATATCCCATAAACTCAATTTTACGTCCTTCATATGACACAGGAGCTCTGTCCGGAAGCTGAAGAACTCCATTGTTCCACGTAGCTTGAAAAGGTTCCTTTGTGATCATTGTTATACGTGCTCCAGAATCAACTAACAGACGATGTTCTTTGTCCCCAACAACCAATTCCACATATGGATCGACACAGTCGGAAGGATCACGCCACTTGACAACATCGTCATCAACCACCAAAACCTTGTATTTCTGAGATAAGTTCATTTTCTTGAACATCCTGGGCATCTTCTTTGACAACGCCAACATTAGGTTTTTTAAGATTGGAGCTTTGACAAACCTTAGCAAAATGGCCTACTTTGTTGCACAATCTACAAGAGACAAACTTTGCTGGGCAAGGTTTTCTTCCTTTCTTGTGGAAGCTATTTCCACATCTGAAGCAAATGTTGGACTAAGATTTTTTTTTATTGGAGTTGATGTTTCTCATGGAAGTATCTCCTTTTTTTTGATTGACAGAACTCTCCATATTGTACACAGTACAGACATGATCTTGAGGTCTGCCTTCAAGTTCCTTCACTGATCGGACAGATGTTTCAATACTTTTAGCAATTCTGATACATTTGTTAAGGCTTGGGTTCCCCAGAGTCAAAAGTTTCTAACGTATGTTTTTGTCCAAACAGTGGCAAATAAATTGGTCTCTAATTAGCTGATAGCTAAAACTTTTAAATTTGCTTTCTGCTATCAATGTTCTTAATGCTGATATGTACATATCAATGTCTTCATTAGGTTTCTGTGTAAGTTTGAAGAATTAAAACGACTAAACTTGGAGGCCCATTAAATCTCATTTCCAGTTTTTTTACGGCTTCTTGGAATTCATCAAGTTCTTCGTCTTGCTGTAATTGTATGTCAGGTAAATGTTTAAACGTAGCTCTCCCCTCAAAACCAAGAGAGTGTAGTAAAATAAATTTGTTCCTTTCAGGTCTAAACCTTGTAGCTCCTAACGCCCCCAAATATGTTTCAAATGCATCAAACCAATGCTTCCAAATAATTGGTGGTTCACCAGGAGTCTCTAGGAAGGGTCGTGGTGGTGACACAGCCTGCATACTGATTCCAATTAAAAGGTGCTTTATCAGTTGACTGTTAATTTACCTGACGTCAGAAATATTTTAACAAAATATAAATCCAATGGCTATGATAAATTCACCATAAACTACATTTCAATTCCTTATTCAGCATTCCTTTGGAAATAGAAAATGGTGTTTACATTTGATCCACAACAGTTCCAGTTTTTAAGGTTAGCGTTCTAGTTGTTGAGAGGCCTGGGGCTGAAGAAAAATACAATAAAATGTTGTTTGGATTTAGACCAAAAAAAAACAGTTCTAGTTTATAAGGTTAGCCTTCTAGTTGTTGGGAAGCTTAAGGTGGGGCTTCACTTTCTGTTCGGTTTAGGATAATGAATTTGACATGTAGAGAGCTCTCACCTCATCCTTTTCTTGCGTGGGTTCATTATGTGGATGATTTCTTCCCGATCGTCACCACAATATAAAGAATGGTGGCACACCCAACAGGTAAGTGAATTTCACGAAGTTTATTGTGAAATAAAGAAACCACCCCAACATGCACAAAAGTGTGTGTCCTCTGTAAACTCCGTCCGTCTTCACCCACGACCGTTTTTCACCCGCAACGTTCTCAATTGAACGTCCCCTGTCAACTCAGTTCATGAGATCAGTGCGCAATAAAATACACGTTCAGTGCGCCGATGTCGCGAGCCGGACAACCTGTAGAATACTACAAAGTGCCTTGCTGTACCTCGCTTCACCACCGGGAAAGGGCAGGAATGTGTGGTATCTACATGAAACAGCACATTTCAGTCCTCTCCCCCTACTTTCCTGAACATAAACAACCATTCATGACACTTTGTTCTTTTTATGATAGAAAAAGCAAAAACAAGGAGAAATAAAAGTATTTTTCCTTGTTGTGCCATGCTAATGGCACACCTGGGGTGAGGCTACGTCAAAACCAATGGGTGTTGCAGTGGATCACCCACAGCAACATCCTTTGCACGCCCCTCTGCCACAGAAAACTGTCCTGAATGGCCCATATTTACAATGCGAAATTCAGACACAAAAAGTGATTTAATGCCGCCTTTTAAATATGGCACAAAAAGTGATATTCCGGTGGCACTAGGGGCATGTAAATATGCCCCTAAGTGTACTGGTGTCACATTAGAATTAGAATGCAACATGCTATTGGGTATTACACCTCCTACCTTGGGCAACTAGATGAAGAAAAACAAATGTGCACTTAATTTTACAGTTGGATAAACTCTGAATAACAATACATTAGTGTTAGACCTGACAGCCTTAGGGTAGTCACCCCTAACTTTTTGCCTGCCTCCCTCCACTTTTTGGACACTGTTTTTGCTGGTTTTTAGACTCTGCGCACTTTACCACTGCTAACCAGTGCTAAAGTGCATATGCTCTCTCCCTTAAAACATGGTAACCTTGAATCATACCTGATTAGACTATTAATTTACTTATAAGTCCCTAGTAAGGTGCACTTCATGTGCATAGGGCTGGTAAATTAAATGCTACTAGTGGGCCTGCAGCACTGGTTGTGCCACCCACTTAAGTAGCCCCTTTTTCCTTGTCTCAGGCCTGCCATTGCAAGGCCTGTGTGCGCAGTTTCACTGCCACCTCGACTTGGCATTTAAAAGTACTTGCCAAGCCTAGAACTCCCCTTTTTCTACATATAAGTCACCCTTAATGTGTGCCCTAGGTAACCCCTAGAGCAGGGTGCTGTGTAGGTAAAAGGCAGGACATGTACCTGGGTAGTTATATGTCCTGGTAGTGTAAAACTCCTAAAATCGTTTTTACACTACTGTGAGGCCTGCTCCCTTCATAGGCTAACATTGGGGCTGCCCTCATACACTGTTGAAGTGGCAGCTGCTGATCTGAAAGGAGCAGGAAGGTCATATTTGGTATGGCCAGAATGGTAATACAAAATCCTGCTGACTGGTGAAGTCGGATTTAATATTACTATTCTAGAAATGCCACTTTTAGAAAGTGAGCATTTCTTTGCACTAAAATCTTTCTGTGCCTTACAATCCACGTCTGGCTGGGCTTGGTTGACAGCTCCTTGTGCATTCACTCAGACACACCCCAAACACAGGGTACTCAGCCTCACTTGCAGACATCTGCATTTTGAATGTGTCTTCCTGGGCTGGGAGGGTGGAGGGCCTGCTCTCACACAAAGGACTGCCACACCCCCTACTGGGACCCTGGCAGACAGGATTGAACTGAAAGGGGACCTGGTGCACTTCTTAGCCACTGTTTGAAGTCTCCCCCACTTCAAAGGCACATTTGGGTATAAAACAGGGCCTCTGCTCTACCTCATCAGACACTTGCTGGAGAAGAAACCTGAACCAGAAACTACATCCTGCCAAGAAGAACTGCCTGGCTGCTCAAAGGACTCACCTGCCTGCTTTCTACAAAGGACTGCTGTCTTGCTGTTGCCCTGCTGCCTTGCTGAACTCTTGTCTGGCTGTGAAAGTGCTCTCCAAGGGCTTGGATAGAGCTTGCCTCCTGTTCCCTGAAGTCTCAGGACCAAAAAGACTTCTCTTTTTCACTTGGACGCTCCGTGCGCCGAAAAATTCGACGCACAGCCTGTTCCGCGGCAAGAAAAACGCCGCACACCGAAGCTGACCGACGCGACGCTCTGGGGACGATCGAAAATCCGACGCACGGCTTCGCAAGGATAATGCCGCCCGACCTCTAGAGGAGAAATCGATGCGACGCCTGTCGTGAGATCGTAATTTCAACGCGCAGCCCCAAAGACCGACGTCTAGAGGAGAAATCGACGCGACGCCTGCCGTGAGATCGTAATTTCGACGCGCAGCCCCGCAGACCGACGCGCAGCCGGAGAACAAGCAGGAAAATCCACGCACAGACCCAGGACATCTGGTAATCCCCGCGATCCACAGAAAGAGACTGTCCGCGTGCCGGAAAACGACGCACGACTTCCCTGCGTGGAAAATAACGACGCAAGTCCGTGTGTGCTGGGGAGAAATCGACGCACACACCCTTTTTCCACGCACCTCTTCCTTTGTGGCCCTCTGAGGAGATTTTTCCACGCTAAACCAGGTACTTGTGCTTGAAAGAGACTTTGTTTATATTCTAAAGACTTAAGACACATTATATCACTTTTCAGTGATATCTCTACAATTTCCCATTGCAACTTTATTCTTTTTGACCTACAATTATCCTGATAAATATTATATATTTTTCTAAACACTGTGTGGTGTATTTTTGTGGTGCTATATGGTGGTATTGTATGATTTATTGCACAAATACTTTACACATTGCCTTCTAAGTTAAGCCTGACTGCTCGTGCCAAGCTACCAGAGGGTGGTCACAGAATAATCTTGGATTGTGTGTGACTTACCCTGACTAGAGTGAGGGCTTTGCTTGGACAGAGGGTAACCTGACTGCCAACCAAAAAACCCATTTCTAACATTGGTGATCAGCGGTGAGGATAGGACTTGTATTTGTGCAGTGACATACAGTAGCTAAGTATTTCACTACCTACCCACAGTTGAAGGTCAACTTGGTTTTTATCTCTTTTTGCAAATCCGTTTTTTCTCCTGACAATTTTCAAAAACTAAATCCTCACTCAACATGTCTCTGACTGGGTCTCAGACAGGGGACTTTGACCTAGTACAGTTGGATACATATACGGTCAAACAACTAAGAGGATTCTGCAGGGCATTGAGGGTACCCACCCAAGGGGCCTCCAGAAAGGAGGACTTTCAAGTGGCGCTGAGGGCCTGGGCGGAAGCCCATTTAGAGGATGATGAGGAAGAGGAGCCAGAAAATGGCCCCTCAGAGGAATTTTCACTATCTGTGGATGGTGTTACCACTGCAATTGTGCCCCCTTCCAGACCAGGGAGCAGTGTCTCTGTGCAAAGCCTGACCACAGAGGAAAGGAGAGAAGAAAGGGAGTTCCAATTGCAAATGGCAAAACTGAAAATTGAGGCTCAACAGGAGGAGAGAAGGGCAGAAAGGGAAGCCAAGCAAGCTGAGGCTGAAAGAGCAGCCAAACAAATTGAAGCCGAAAGAGAAACCAAACAGGTGGAGGCTGAGAGAGCTTTGGCTGAAAAGAAACTATTGTTGGCTCATGAACTGAGTCTCAAGGAGCTGGAGATCAAGGCAAGACAGTCTGAATCCAGCAATAATCGTGGCAGCATACTGACAGGACCTGCTGGAGAAAAGAAGGTTCGTATACCCAAAAATGTGGTGCCCAGTTTTGTGGTGGGAGATGACATAGATAAATGGTTAGCTGCTAATGAAGTTGCACTAAGGGCTCATGAGGTTCCTGAAGGGCAATGGGGGGTAGCTATGTGGGGTTATGTACCGCCATTGGGGAGGGATACACTCCTCACATTGGATCCACCTGATCAAAACACATAACCACTTCGGAAAGCAACTTTACTTACAAAGTTTGGGCTGACCCCTGAGGGATACCGTCAGAGGTTCAGGGACAGCACCAAACAAACCACACAAACATGGGTAGATTTCTTTGACTTCTCCAGTAAGGCACTGAATGGATGGGTGCGGGGCAACAAAGTAGCTGATTATAAAGGTTTATATGACTTGATTCTAAAAGAGCATATGCTTAATACTACTTATACAGAGTTGCGCCAGCACTTAGTGGATAGCAAGCTGACTGATCCCAGGAAGCTTGCTGAGGAGGCGGACCTCTGGGTTAGCACCAGAGTGTCCGAGAAGGTACCTGGGGGGGACTCCCACAAAGGTGGTCAGGGTTCCCAAC
Source organism: Pleurodeles waltl (assembly GCF_031143425.1). NCBI lineage: Eukaryota > Metazoa > Chordata > Amphibia > Caudata > Salamandridae > Pleurodeles > Pleurodeles waltl. Next base: position 414,432,021 of record NC_090447.1, read on the forward strand.
AGAAGAAAGAGGGGGAGATAAACTTGCAGATAAGGAACTCTCCAAAGGCCCCCAAAAGAATTCCCAGGGAGGGGGTGGCAACCCTTCCTTTTCCAAATTTGGGAAAAAGCCAGGGACATATGACAGGTCAGGGAAATCTAACCCCAAATGCATGGAGTGTTACCAGTATGGTCACTATAAAGGCGACCCCCAGTGCCCCAAGAGGGCACCGTCCACTACCGGACAGGCACCTGGGTTGACTAGTGTAGCGCTCGGGGGGGAGATGGACCCAGATAGCTTTGGGGAACAGGTAGAGATTTCCCTAGTGTCCCTGGGAGAAGGAGAAATGGTGCCCAAGGTCCACATGCCCAAAAATACTTCCAAGTACCAGCAGTGGGTCACCATTGATGGGCAGAAGGTGGAGGCTCTGCGTGACACAGGAGCCAGTATGACTACTATCAAGAGTCAGCTGGTGTCAACAGAGCAGATAGTACCTAATACATTCCACCAGGTCATAGTCGCTGACAATCGCGAGAGTCACCTACCGGTGGCTCTGGTTCCCTTTGAGTGGGGGGGGGTCTCTGGTACTCTGAAAGTAGCTGTGAGTCCTGCCATGCCTGTAGATTGTCTGTTAGGCAATGATCTTGAGCATACTGCTTGGAAAGAAGTGGAGCTCAAGTCTCACCTGGAGATGTTAGGGTTACCTGAGTGGGTCTGCATGACCACACGGTCCATGGCTGACCGCGAGGGAAGTCAAGGGCGTCTGGAGCCTGGAACTATGGCCCAGAGAGCTGCCAAGAGGAGGGACCAGGGGTGCGGGGAACCGGCCCCAGAAGTTCCCGCAGTGGCTGATGGGGCTCCTGAGTTGGAGGCTCCCGAGCCAACTGAGGAAGACATTGCCACCCTAGGTGACTTACCTGAGCTTGCTGGCTGGCAAGTTGAGGGTGGACCCACCAGGGAGGAATTCTGCAAGGCGCAGAAAGAATGTCCCACTCTAGACGGTCTGAGGAAACAAGCCTCAAACCAGGCGGCAGGTGACACCTCTGGCGCTCACCACCTCTATTGGGAGAATGATCTCCTCTACAGTGTGCTTAAGGTTCCGGCCTTTGGGGCAGCACGTACGCTGGTGGTCCCCCAATGTTACCGAACCTTCCTACTGGGTCTGGCTCACGACATTCCCCTGGCAGGACATTTGGGGCAAGACAAGACCTTTAACAGGCTTGTCACCCACTTTTATTGGCCCAAAATGAGGACACACTCAGATAAATTCTGCAGAGCTTGTCCTACCTGCCAGGCCAGTGGTAAAGCAGGAAAAAGGGTTAAAAGCCCCCTAATTCCACTTCCTGTCGTTGGCACCCCCTTTGAAAGGGTGGGTATCGACATTGTTGGTCCCTTGGACCCCAAAACTGCCTTAGGCAACAGGTTCATCCTGGTTTTGGTGGACCATGCCACCCGTTACCCAGAGGCAATCCCTCTGAGGACCGTAACTGCACAGCTGGTGACAAGAACTCTGATGGGGATATTTACCCTTGTGGGATTCTCCAAGGAGATAGTGTCTGACAGAGGCACTAACTTCATGTCTGCATACATGAAGTCTCTGTGGGATGCGTGTGGTGTAACCTACAAGTTCACCACACCCTATCACCCCCAGTCTAATGGTCTTGTGGAGAGATTCAACAAGACCCTGAAAGGCATGATTGGTGGCCTCCCTGAGGCCATGAGGCGTAAGTGGGACGTCCTCTTACCATGCCTTCTCTTTGCTTACAGAGAGGTCCCCCAGAAGGGAGTAGGGTTCAGTCCCTTTGAGCTTCTCTATGGGTACCCTGTCAGGGGACCCTTAAGCATTGTTAAGGAGGGATTGGAGAAAGCTCCAAAGGCACCCACTCAGGACGTGGTCAGCTACATGTTGGCCCCCCGCAACCAGATGACCCGCTTCTGGAAAGAGGCCCAAAGTAACCTTGAGGCCAGTCAAGAGGTAATGAAACACTGGTATGACCAGAAGGCCACCCTGGTAGAGTTTCAACCTGGAGACAAAGTGTGGGTAATGGAGCCAGTAGAGCCTAGAGCTCTCCAGGACCGCTGGTCTGGCCCATTTGAAATCAAGGAGCGGAAAGGGGAGGCCACTTACCTAGTGTACCTCCAAACCCCTAGGAATCCCCTAAGGGTGCTCCATGTGAACCGACTGAAGGCTCATTTTGAGAGGTCGGAGATCAACATGCTTCTGGTCACAGATGAAGGAACGGAAGAGGAGAGTGAACCTCTCCCCGACCTCCTCTCTGCCCAAGAAGGTGATGGGTCAGTAAGCGGGTCATTCTTTCTGACTCCCTGACTCTAAACCAGAAAGGAGACTGCAATGAGCTGTTGGAGCAGTTCTCCCCCCTGTTCTCCCTTACTCCTGGACTGACCCACCTCTGTGTTCATGATATTGACACCGGTGACAGTCTCCCTGTGAAGAACAAAATTTACAGGTTGTCGGATAAGGTGAAGGCCAGCATCAAGGAGGAGGTCTCCAAGATATTGACTCTAGGGGTTATCGAGAAGTCCAATAGTCCCTGGGCCAGCCCAGTGGTGTTGGTCCCTAAGGCTACTGCCCCGGGTGCGAAGCCAGAACTCCGGTTCTGTGTGGACTACCGGGGTCTCAACTCAGTCACACGGACTGATGCTCACCCCATCCCCCGAGCTGATGAGCTCGTGGACAGGCTGGGCGCTGCCAAGTTCCTGAGTACATTTGATCTTACTTCAGGGTACTGGCAGATCGCCCTGACTGAGGGGGCTAAGGAAACGTCCGCATTTTCAACCCCTGATGGCCATTACCAGTTCCGGGTGATGCCGTTTGGACTGAAAAATGCCCCCGCTACCTTCCAACGGTTGGTTAACGGGGTCCTAGCTGGCAAGGATGCCTTCTGTGCAGCCTACCTGGATGACATAGCTGTCGACAGTTCCAGCTGGGAGGAACACCTGCTTCACCTCAAGGAGGTGCTTCAGGCCCTGCAACAGGCAGGCCTGACCATCAAGGCTAGTAAGTGCCAGATTGGGCAGGGTTCCGTGGTGTACTTGGGACACCTAGTGGGTGGTGGCAAGGTGCAGCCACTCCAGGCCAAGATTGAAACTATCAAGGCCTGGCAACCACCACGAACGCAGACTGAGGTGAGAGCCTTATTAGGCCTCACCGGATACTACCGCAGGTTTGTCAAGGGCTATGGTACCATTGTGTCACCCTTGACAGAACTCTCTTCCAAGAAACAACCTAGGTTGGTGAATTGGACAGAGGCTTGTCAGAAAGCCTTTGACGCCCTGAAGGAAGCCATGTGCACGGCCCCGTGCTCAAGGCCCCTGACTACTCCCAGGAATTTATCGTGCAGACAGACGCTTCAGAGCATGGCATAGGGGCAGTCCTAGCACAGCTAAATGAGGAGGGCCGAGATCAACCGGTAGTCTTTATTAGCAGAAGGCTATTACCACGGGAACAGAGGTGGAGTGCTATTGAGAGAGAAACTTTTGCTGTGGTCTGGGCACTGAAGAAGCTAAGACCCTACCTGTTTGGGACTCACTTCCGGGTTCAGACAGACCACAGGCCCCTCAGATGGCTCATGCAGATGAGGGGTGAGAATCCAAAACTCTTGAGGTGGTCCATTTCCCTACAGGGGATGGACTTTACGGTGGAACATCGCCCAGGGGTTGACCACGCCTATGCTGATGATCTCTCCAGGTACTTCCGCCTTAGCGATGAGAGCTCCCAGGAGGTCGGGTAGCTCTCCCCACTTTCAGCTGGGGGGGACACATGTTAGACCTGACAGCCTTAGGGTAGTCACCCCTAACTTTTTGCCTGCCTCCCTCCACTTTTTGGACACTGTTTTTGCTGGTTTTTAGACTCTGCGCACTTTACCACTGCTAACCAGTGCTAAAGTGCATATGCTCTCTCCCTTAAAACATGGTAACCTTAAATCATACCTGATTAGACTATTAATTTACTTATAAGTCCCTAGTAAGGTGCACTTCATGTGCATAGGGCTGGTAAATTAAATGCTACTAGTGGGCCTGCAGCACTGGTTGTGCCACCCACTTAAGTAGCCCCTTTTTCCTTGTCTCAGGCCTGCCATTGCAAGGCCTGTGTACGCAGTTTCACTGCCACCTCGACTTGGCATTTAAAAGTACTTGCCAAGCCTAGAACTCCCCTTTTTCTACATATAAGTCACCCTTAATGTGTGCCCTAGGTAACCCCTAGAGCAGGGTGCTGTGTAGGTAAAAGGCAGGACATGTACCTGGGTAGTTATATGTCCTGGTAGTGTAAAACTCCTAAAATCGTTTTTACACTACTGTGAGGCCTGCTCCCTTCATAGGCTAACATTGGGGCTGCCCTCATACACTGTTGAAGTGGCAGCTGCTGATCTGAAAGGAGCAGGAAGGTCATATTTGGTATGGCCAGAAAGGTAATACAAAATCCTGCTGACTGGTGAAGTCGGATTTAATATTACTATTCTAGAAATTCCACTTTTAGAAAGTGAGCATTTCTTTGCACTTAAATCTTTCTGTGCCTTACAATCCACGTCTGGCTGGGCTTGGTTCACAGCTCCTTGTGCATTCACTCAGACACACCCCAAACACAGGGTACTCAGCCTCACTTGCATACATCTGCATTTTGAATGGGTCTTCCTGGGCTGGGAGGGTGGAGGGCCTGCTCTCACACAAAGGACTGCCACACCCCCTTCTGGGACCCTGGCAGACAGGATTGAACTGAAAGGGGACCTGGTGCACTTCTTAGCCACTCTTTGAAGTCTCTCCCACTTCAAAGGCACATTTGGGTATAAAACAGGACCTCTGCCCTACCTCATCAGACACTTGCTGGAGAAGAAACCTGAACCAGAAACTACATCCTGCCAAGAAGAACTGCCTGGCTGCTCAAAGGACTCACCTGCCTGCTTTCTACAAAGGACTGCTGTCTTGCTGTTGCCCTGCTGCCTTGCTGAACTCTTGTCTGGCTGTGAAAGTGCTCTCCAAGGGCTTGGATAGAGCTTGCCTCCTGTTCCCTGAAGTCTCAGTACCAAAAAGACTTCTCTTTTTCACTTGGATGCTCCGTGCGCCGAAAAATTTGACGCACAGCCTGTTCCGCAGTGAGAAAAACGCCGCACACCGAAGCTGACCGACGCGACGCTCTGGGGACGATCGAAAATCCGACGCACGGCTTCGCAAGGATAACACCGGCCGACCTCTAGAGGAGAAATCGACGCGACGCCTGCTGTGAGATCGTAATTTCAACGCGCAGCCCCGCAGACCGACGTCTAGAGGTGAAATCGACGCGACGCCTGCCGTGAGATCGTAATTTCGACGCGCAGCCCCGCAGACCGACGCGCAGCCGGAGAACAAGCAGGAAAATCCACGCACAGACCCGGGACATCTGGTAATCCCCGCGATCCACAGAAAGAGACTGTCCGCGTGCCGGAAAACGACGCACGACTTCCCCGCGTGGAAAATAACGTCGCGAGTCCGTGTGTGCTGGGGAGAAATCGACGCACACACCCTTTTTCCACGCACCTCTTCCTTTGTGGCCCTCTGAGGAGATTTTTCCATGCTAAACCAGGTACTTGTGCTTGAAAGAGACTTTGTTTATATTCTAAAGACTTAAGACACTTTATATCACTTTTCAGTGATATCTCTACAATTTCCCATTGCAACTTTATTCTTTTTGACCTACAATTATCCTGATAAATATTATATATTTTTCTAAACACTGTGTGGTGTATTTTTGTGGTGCTATATGGTGGTATTGTATGATTTATTGCACAAATACTTTACACATTGCCTTCTAAGTTAAGCCTGACTGCTCGTGCCAAGCTACCAGAGGGTGGGCACAGGATAATCTTGGATTGTGTGTGACTTACCCTGACTAGAGTGAGGGCTTTTGCTTGACAGAGGGTAACCTGACTGCCAACCAAAAACCCCATTTCTAACAATTAGGTAGCTGATTGGACCCCTGAAATGGATGATTGATAAAAATACACAGCAGAAGCAACAGTTGCTGGAGAAATATAGATGTGTATTTACTGGACAGATGATAAATTGAAGGGAAATACATAAAAATACACAAACATTTGGTTTACCCCACCATATGGCAGATTGCCATAAACTATAAAAGTGTATTGGACATTATGTAGCTTTTAGCTAAGTGTGATGCTGGTATTATGAGAATGTCTACTCGTTAATTGTATAACTAATGTGTACGTTAATTCTGGCATAATCTATGGCGCTTGTGACACCTCAAAGTGTTATGCTACAAAAATCACCCTGGCAACTTGTGTCCTTTTCAAAATACCAGTGTTTTATCTTGTTTAAAATCAATAGAAATACATTTAAAAAAGGATGGGCCTGTAACCCTCCCTACTAAGAAAAGAAAAAAAAAACATTCCAAGTGGGTAATTATTGTATATCACCAGTATTGATTCTGTAATTTGATCTATGCAAGGGAATGCAAAGATCAGGCACTCAACAACTGAGTGCAGGTTTAGCTGTATGTGTCTCTGAACTTCTTCACTGTGTTTTCATGACATGAAATAGAGGTTTGGTGACATTCCCTCCATGCCCGTCTAATCCATAACTAGCTTAACAGCATCAACGTCAGTATGAGATCCAGTACCTTAGCCAACTACTCCGTCAGATCATACTTCTAAAGATTGAACACTTGTTCTTTTCTGGCCATCTGAACTCAGGGGAAAATGATAGAAGGATGTCAAGTATGTACCATGATCATGGTTGCCCTGCTTGAAGTTAAGCAGTTCATTATCCGCAGACTGAACAAATGTATGTTTTTAAAAAGCTTTTTCATCTCATCACTGACTGGTGGTTGTACAACAGTGGGTCATCATGCTCAGCAAGGGGATAGATCAGGAAGCTTCTGTCCAATCAAACATAACAGAATAAAGCACTGTCCTCTATTGTTGAATACAAAAAGAAGCATGTCTACAAAGTGTAGAGTACTCCCTAGCCTGGTACCTGTAAATGACCACCACACACAGAACTGAATATTACACATCTTTATACCTCTGCGTGCAACTGTGAACTCAACATTCTAAACTAAGCTTTTATTGCATTCCACTCTAACAACTACGTCACACTGCTATGTAGTTCATAGAGAGCCGAAAGGGTTCCGTCATAAAACATGCAAGACACTACATGGTGTCTGTTAAACAAAAAAAAAGAAAACATTTTACAAAATCTGCATACATATATCTACAACTATATCTCTTCAATCAACTTTCTTGTAGTTTTGATCAGTTGACCTGATCTGGTTACTGGCATTTTCAGTGTCAGTGATGTTTAAAGAAGTTGAAGAGATAACAGCAGTCACCGAGTTCTTAGGGTCAGTCTTTCCTTCACCATCTTGATCTGAAGACCAATGTCTCAAAGAGCTAAACTGAGAAGAGTCTCTGGTAACAGATTTCTTAGGGAGTTGGGAAGTTACCACATGTCCCTTGAGAGATAACACGTGGAATGGTTCAGCATTTTATGGAGCATTAGATTTCCTTCTTCGCATCTGTTGGGTGATCACTAAATCTCCTTTCTTGAATGTGATATTCTTTGCATTTCGCCTCTTGTCTGCATAGGCTTTCATTTTCTGCTTGTTAACCACGTCCCTGATACAAATTGTGTTCACATTGCTTTCCGTCTTTTTGGTCCATTGTGGCAACTTGGTTGTCATTGCTCTCCCAAACATCAAAGTCACAGGACTTTCACTTGTGGTTGAGTGAGGTATTGAATGATAAGCTTGTAGGGTAGACTTAATAGTCTTCAAAGTGAGTTCTCAAGAGCTGTATGCTGTACTGCTTTCTTTAACATACTCATAAAATGCTCAATGAGTCCATTGGTCTGTGGCCATAAGGGTGTACTCTTTTGAAGCTGTATATTTAGGTGCTCCAGGAATTCTTTGAATTCTTGACTTTTAAAAGGTGGGCCATTATCAGACTTCAAAATGGTTGAAACACCCAGGTCGCACAGATGCCACCTAGCCTCTCAATAACTCGCTTGTGAGTTGTAATTGAGAGATCTTCTACTAATGGAAGACATGAATATTCGTCCGCAGTCACCATCAGGTGATGTCCATTGTTGAACGACCGAAGAAGTAGATGGCTTTTTCCTCTCATGCATCCTTGGAGAGTTCTGAAATGTTCAAAGTATGTTGAGTAACATTTGTAGAAAGGCAGTTGCATATATGTTAGGCCTTGAGTTATTGTTCAACCCTTTGATCAAAATATGGAAACCAAACTCAGCTCTTTTTGTGACAATGATACCACAATGTCCGTTGTGAGCCACTTCAATTACTTTTAGTCACAGACTCTCAGGAATGAGGATTCTTGACCCTTGCAGTATAACTACCTCCTGATCCATGGACATTTATCTTTGACATATCTGTATTTTTGAAATTCACTATCACTGGTAAGAGGTTGAGTGTGTCAGATCCAGGACTGATGTGTAATTATGTCTTTTATTTTTAGTAGAAAGGCTATGCCAGCATGAATGATAAAGAAGCGGGACCGGGAAAAAGACAAGCAAAGAAAGTAACAAACTCACCTGCTAATAGGTTCCAAAGCTGGAATCCTTATGATGGTTATCTAGACATCAAGCATAAACTTATATATACAGCAAAATATAAAAATTATTAGATTTATTTTTATCAAAATCAATAATATTCTAAATTCCTGTCTGTTTATGTCTCAAGTGAGAGGACCTATATTTCTACTTCTTATCCAAATCATTTATAGCCACATGCTCTCTTCATTTATACCAAGTTTAAAATGCTGTAAACATACTTATGGCTGGTTAAATAAAATTCTCATGTCACTTTACTGGTAAAGAAAATTGAACTATACATCAATATATTTACTATACTTAGGTACTTTTTCAAATATCACTAAACACATCATATGTTCATCATGAATCTTGTCATGTTATTATAAATCAATCTTAATATAAAGATGCCATCTTTATGTGAATTGTCCTCCAACCATCAGTCTTTATGGGATATATGTTGAAGAATTCCAGAAGAGAGGAAACCAGAGATCATATCCGGCCACAACATGTACCGATGCGGGTTTTGTTGTAAAGTGATAGACCAGTCACACACCTTCTTCAGGGCACCGTATCCATACTTGAATTAAAAATGCACATAGAGAATTATGGTAGTTGCTTGATGTTTAGATAATCAACATAAGGATTCCAGCTTTGGAACCTATTAAGAGGTGTTTTTTTTCTTTCTTTATTCTGGGCCTCATTATGAGTCTAGTGATCTTCAGACCACCAGACACACGGTGGCGGTCGTACCGCCGTGGTTGTGGCAGTCCGACCACCACATTATGACTGTGGCAGATCCACCACAGTCCGACCGCTGACACCGCCAGGCTGCAGCCTGGTAGTCCCAGTTGTTGTAATCTGTCATATTACGAGTCCCCATCTGCCAGCCTTTCCAGGGTGGTTTATACCACCCTGGAAAGGCTGGCAGAAAGGGGGCATCGGGGGGCTCCTAGGGGCCCCTGCACTGCCCATGCACTTGGCATAGGCAGTGCTGTGGCCCCCATGCACAGCCCGAATTACGTGCAGTGGAATGCATGACAGGTGCTGCTGCACCCGCTACACTGCCACATTGCAGCCTGCTCGATTACGAGCCGACTGCAATGTTACAGCCCAGCCAAAAACTCAAAATAGGGCTGGCAGGGTTTAACCCGCAATGTCAATATGGTGGCATGATGAGGCTGCCCGCCCGCCAAACTCACATTGAGGCAAATACCTCTTCGACCATGGGGAGGGTAGAAAATTAGCTTTGGCTGATTCCTGTTACAACTTCAATGACATCCCCGGTACAAGACATGGCTATTTTCTACTCCAACACAACACAAACTGACGACATCGTATACTATGAGCCTCCATGTGAGGTGGAGGCATCCACCAGTAATGCACTAGCCCCTGTATTTGCAGAAACTGCTTCTGGTTACTTTATCGATATTGATGACTTTTCTTCAACTTCATCCGCATCTGCTATTGAAAACTATTTCAAAGACACGTAAGCTGTACATATGGCATAAAAACAACTATTTAATTTATCCATGGAACTATCTGTGGTTTTTGCTGACATTGCTTGCATTTTCTCTGTGGATTGGTTTTCTGACTGTTTTCTTCATGTTTATAAATGGCAATTACCTTCCTGAACGCTCCTCTGTTGAGCCTGTGTATGAAGTCTTAACTCCATATCTTTCCTCACAGAAGGACCGACGAGACTTGTCCCTTGTGAACATTTCAGCTGCAACGATTCCTGAAAAGACTGTGTGGGACAAAGTTCTATTTGATATACTGTATATGTGCCTACTGAGGTCATTCAAATTCAATTTGTCCTCAAAATGTCTATGACTGATGTAATTACACCTGGTGTTGTATCTGATGATTAGGATGTCCAGAGAGTTGATTCAGCTTTAACTGAAATGAAAGACTATGCAGCATTTGAAAGTGATGATGTGTATACCAACACAAAGAATTATGGGGAAATGTTCTGCTATAACATCTGGGAACATTACTACCTGCACTGTGCAACTAGACACAGATCAGTATTCAATTGCACACAGTGGGAGCACTGTTCAGCTCCACCTGTGGGTAGTCCGAAACACTATTCAGATAAATTCACTTGTTTTTCTGGGCATGACACCACAAATGCAGAGTCATATTATTTCAAATTACCACCTTCAAAAATTAGGAAAAGTTTGCAAACTAACACAAAGTTAATTTACTCAGATTCCTTTGTTTCTCGTCTTGCAGTTGAAGGTTATGGATACTGAAAGAACACTATTGATGTACAGAGTGTATGGGGAACACAAGATTGGCACATACAGGGAAGGGAAGCTTTATTTAGAGCATTCTTTATTCCCATGAAAATTATCTTTTCGAATGACACTATTCAACAGACATCCTGTCTGGGGTAAGCAAAAATGAGGGAAATGAGTGCGTCCAGTATCCCCACACCAGCAAATTTTAATAACTGGCAATCATTCCTGAATGTCACAGAGAAGGAACTAGATGCAAAGGCCCCGGCTGATGCCTATAACTCTTCAGTTTCCAGTACCGTTTTGTGAATTCTTCAGGGGGTTTTAAAATTAGCCGGCCAGACCCTTGCTTTGTCTCCGGTCAATACACGGGTATAGTTACAACATACAGTGTAGGTAAACTGTGCCAGCAGTGGTTACAGACTAACACCTTAGCAGCAGTTAAGGAACATTTAATCACTCTTTCTGAAGATATAGACTTGCAAGATTTCTTGTTAGGTCCAAAAAGCCACACTCTAAAAGATGTATCTATGCCATGTACAATGAGATCTGGAAGCTTCCTCAGATAGAAGCTGCTGCGCATTTAAGGCAAATAGACAAAGAAAATTTGCAAAAGACTTTAGCTGTTGTCGACAATGGCATGAACACTCTGTCCAACAGGATTTATTCCCTTACCAACATAGTGTCGTCTGCGATTGACATTATTCAGACAGACATGTCCCTTTTATACCATGCACAAAGACAGCTGCATTCCATCATGCAGTTAGGTTGGACACTACAGATTCTGAAAAACGTCCACGTTCCATGGAAGTACATTAATGGTAGTGACTTGTTTGCTGCTTTTAATTTATCCAAGGAACAACAGACAATGGCTAAAAGGGAAACAAGTTTCACTATGCTTCACATAGAAAAGCTAGAAAAGTTGCCTTTTACAGGTGGAGAAAGTCCATCGACTAAATGGCTTCTACATTGCATTATAAATCTGCCCATTTCCACTTTTTGTTTTTCAAAATGCCTGAAACATATTGCAGTGGGCAGAAACCATCCGCTAGGCAACAGCTATATCAAAGAAGAGTGGGAGTTGCCCTTTGAATATAAATGTCTGAATGGCGAAACAGAGGTGTTTCTTAGCCGAAGCGAACGTGAGACTATTATTAGTCATTCCATGATCTGCAAACAGGAGTCCTTTCATGGCCCTTGCAATGCGAGGGTCGCGAACTTGGCCTGTTTTCAGAAGGGTTCTCACGTCCCTTTGATTCGACCAGCATTTCATGTACTTTCAAATGGAAGTTATGTGGTGCTAAGCGAACAACGCTGTTGTGGTATGCGACCAGGAATTGTCTATACAATTTCAGTGTCTAAGGTTGTAATGTTTTGCGGGCCTGTTTATTTCCCCCCACACGAGAAATAAGAGTAGCAAAAATGTGGTCTCACATTGATACTACTGAGCAGACTGGAGGCGCTACTGTTCCAGAAACAACTTGCGTTGACATCAGCTAGACAGCCATCTGCTCTCCAGATAGCAAGATCATCAGCCGAGATACAGTCCCTATTAAATACCAACTTCCCCAAGCATTTTGGAGAGCTGGTATCCAGAATTTTGAACGTTCGAGCACTACAGGGATTGTCCATTTCTTTAAGGCTGTTGGGTCTGGATTTGTGTCCATCTTCCAGATCATCTTCAGAGTCACTCAATCAGCCATCCTTTCACTCTTTTCCGGTGTGTTTGGCGGATTTCCTTTGACTTTGGCGTTAATAGGCAGGATACTAATGTTATTACTTCTGATTCGCAGTGGTTATAGGAAGTTGGCTCTGTATGTACTATTTCAAAGTAAGAAATAGCATGCACAGAGTCCAAGGGTTCCCCTTAGAGGTAAGATAGTGGCAAAAAGAGATAATTATAATGCTCTATTTTGTGGTAGTGTGGTCGAGCAGTAGGCTTATCAGAGGGTAGTGTTAAGCATTTGTTGTACATACACATAGGCAATAAATGAGGAACACACACTCAAAGACAATTCCAGGCCAATAGGTTTTTGTATCGAAAAATATATTTTCTTAGTTTATTTTAAGAACCACAGGTTCAAGAATTACAAGTTATACTTTAAATGAAAGGTATTTCACCCAGGTATCTTAGGAACTTTGAATCAACACAATATCATGTACAGTTTTAGCAAAAATGGCAATAAGCTATTTTAAAACTAGACAGTGCAATTTTCAACAGTTCCTGGGGGAGGTAAGTTTTGGTTAGTTTTTGCAGGTAAGTAAAACACCTACAGGGTTCAAAGTTGGGTCCAAGGTAGCCCACCTTTGGGGGTTCAGGGCAACCCCAAAGATACCACACCAGCAGCTCACGGCCGGTCAGGTGCAGAGGTCAAAGTGGTGCCCAAAACGCATAGGCTTCAATGGAGAAGGGGGTACCCCGGTTCCAGTCTGCCAGCAGGTAAGTACCCGCGACTTCAGAGGGCAGACCAGGGGGGGTCTGTAGGGCACCGGGGGGGACACAAGTCAGCACAAAAAGTACACCCTCAGCGGCACAGAGGCGGCCGGGTGCAGGGTGCAAACAGGCATCGGGTTTGCAATTGGTTTCAATGGGAGACCCAGGGGTCTCTTCAGCGAAGCAGGCAGGCGGGGGGGGGGGGCTCCTCGGGGTAGCCACCACCTGGGCAAGGGAGAGGGCCACCTGGGGTCGCTTCTGCACTGGAGGGCGGATCCTTCAGGTCCTGGCGGCTGCGGGTGCAGTGTCTTTAGCAGGCGTCGGGTTCTTTGAAGCAGGCAGTCGCAGTCAGGGGGAGCCTCCGGATTCCCTCTGCAGGCGTCGCAGTGGGGGACCAGGGGGGTCAACTCTGGCTACTCGCGGGCTCGCAGTCGCCGGGGAGTCCTCCCTGTAGTGTTGTTTCTCCGCAGGTTGAGCCGGGGGCATCAGGTGCAGAGTGGAATGTCTCACGCTTCCGGCGGGAAACGTGGAGTCCTTTAAAAGTTGTTTCTTTGTTGCAAGTTTCAGTCTTTGTGGAACAGGGCTGCTGTCCTCGGGAGTTCTTGGTCCTTTTAGATGCAGGGTGGTCCTCTGAGGCTTCAGAGGTCACTGGACCCTGGGGGACGCGTCACTGTTGCAGTTTTTCTTGAAGTGGGGAGACAGGCCGGTAGGGCTGGGGCCAAAGCAGTTGGTGTCTCCGTCTTCTCTGCAGGGCTTCAGGTCAGCAGTCCTTCTTCGTCTTCAGGTTGCAGGAATCTAGTTTCTGAGGTTCTGGGGGCCCATAAATACTCAATTTAGGGGTGTGTTTAGGTCTGGGGGGTTAGTAGCCAATGGCTACTTGCCCGGACGGTGGCTACACCCTCTTTGTGCCTCCTCCCTGAGGGGAGGGGGGCACATCCCTAATCCTATTGGGGGAATCCTCCATCTGATGGAGGATTTCTAAAAGTTAGAGTCACCTCAGCTCAGGACACCTTAGGGGTTGTCCTGCCTGGCCAGTGACTCCTCCTTGTTTTTCTCATTATCTCCTCCAGCCTTGTCGCCAAAAGTGGGGCCGTGTTACAGTTCCTGCAGGGGGAGGTGAGAAGCACCTCCACCCAGTACAGGCTTTGTTACTAGCCACTGAGTGACAAAGGCACTCTCCCATGTGGCCAGCAACATGTCTGGTGTGTGGCAGGCTGGCAAAACTAGTCAGCCCACACTGGAAGTCGGGTATGTTTCAGGGGGCATCTCTAATATGCCCTCTGGGTGTATTTCACAATCAAATGTACACTGGCATCAGTGTGCATTTATTGTGCTGAGAAGTTTGATACCAAACTTCCCAGTTTTCAATGTAGCCATTATGGTGCTTTGGAGTTCGTGTTTGACAGACTCCCAGACCATATACTCTTATGGCTACCCTGCACTTACAATGTCTAAGGTTTTGCTTAGACACTGTAGGGGCATAGTGCTCATGCTCCTATGCCCTCACCTGTGATATAGTGCACCCTGCCTTAGGGCTGGAAGGCCTGCTAGAGGGGTGACTTATCTATGCCATAGGCAGTGTGAGGTTGGCATGGCACCCTGAGGGGAGTGCCATGTCGACTTAGTCATTTTCTCCCCACCAGTACACACAAACTGGCAAGCAGTGTGTCTGTGCTGAGTGAGGGGTCCCCAGGGTGGCATAAGACATGCTGCAGCCCTTAGAGACCTTCCCTGGCATCAGGGCCCTTGGTACCAGGGGTACCAGTTACAAGGGACTTACCTGGATGCCAGGGTGTGCCAATTGTGGAGACAAAGGTACAGGTTAGGGAAAGAACACTGGTGCTGGGGCCTGGTTAGCAGGCCTCAGCACACTTTCAATTCATAACTTGGCATCAGCAAAGGCAAAAAGTCAGGGGGTAACCATGTCAAGGAGGCATTTCCTTACATTGTTCCTTTCCAATGAAATAGAGTAATGAAGCCACTACCACCAGCCCAGCTGTGCCGTGAACGCATGGTTCAGTTGTTTAATGCTCCGTTGCAGGAAGAGTTGGAGCGTAACTGGTCATTGTCGTTCAGACCAGTCCTATGGTGTGTGTGCAGCCAGTCTTTCACTGTGTGTGGTGCCTCTTTGAAAATTTGCCTACAGTGTGCCTTGCTGTTCCGCCAGCGCCTCCTGTGGACCAAGAACTGCTGATATTCCCGATATGGGCTTATTCACGGATGTGCCCCTTGAGACTAAGGCTGATACAGGGGGTCCTGCACATGAGACTGACACACACTACTGCTCCGTGGACCTGTCTGCCTATCCTGTCATCGATTTGACATATAACGATGTGGCCTCTTTCCTGAGAGCCTTTCCATTCAATGGCTTCAAAGACGCTCTTCAAGATCATGACTACTGTTAGATCAATTTGACTATTGGCCTATTCTAAAGTTTAAAGTTTCCTAATAACTTTGGCCTACTGTGCTTTTCATGGTCGACATTATGGCCCTCATTACAACATTGGCGGTCGCTGTTAAAGCGGCGGTAATACCGCCAACAGGCCAGCGGGAAAAAATGGGATTACGACCACGGCGGAAACCACCAACATAGACAGTCACTTTAACACTCCGACCGCCAAGGTGGTACAACCAAACAGCATGGAGGTCACCGCCAACAGTCTGGCGGAAGACAATGTACCGCCCACACTATTATGACAGGCCAATCTGCCACCTTTTCCGGGGCAGATTCAACGGGAACAAAAACACGGCAGAAACAGGACTTGAAAGGGGAAACACTCACCTCTACACAAACCAAGAGGAACCAGGACGCCATGGAGCCTGAACTCCAAATACTCCCTGCAATTGTCTTTCTGCTGCTCTACCAGGAGCATGACCGACTGCGACGACGACCACGGTGAGTACCGCACCTACAATACAGGGGAGGGGGGAGGGGGGAGGGAAAAGAGAGGGACACACACACCCAACATGCAACACCCCCACCCTCACCCACAACAACACACACACCAATACATGCTGAAACATTACATTTACACCCCCCAACCCCCCCTGGAAGAACACAATGACAAAAGGAAATGAGTAGAATGATTGTAATCATGTAAAATCCATTAGTCAAATTTTTATATACACTATAAACAAATATGTTTTCCAAGAATTCAAGTCCAGGTACTGCACCAATATAGTCCATGGACCACTGGGCCCAAAATGCATGGGCGAGGCCCACACTCGATACCCGATCGAAAAGGAGAGAACATTGCAGGGGCATCCAATGGAAAAAAAACATGCACCTCAGGGGGAAGGGAAGGGGGGCCACCTCAGCCGGATGAGTGCACGACGCCAGCTCCCCGAGGGGGCTCCATGCCCATTGATATATCCTGGGGAGTGCAAAGCCACAGTCTCTCAAGTCTCTCCAGTGGGTGGTTTGCCCACTGCTTTAACATGGGGAGTGCAAAGCCACAGTCTCCCAAGTCTCTCCAGTGGGTGGGTTGCCCACTGCTTTATCCTGAGGAGTACAAAGCCACAGTCTCTCAAGTCTCTCCATTGGGTGGGTTGCCCACTGCTTTATCCTGGGGAGTGCAAAGCCACAGTCTCTCAAGTGGATAACAGTCTCCACTGGTTCAGGAGGGGGCTTTGTGCCCAGAGTGCTTCATCCTGCCAAGGACTGAGGTAGTAGATGCCTTTCTCCACTGGTTCTGGAGGGGGCTTTGTGCCCCGAGTGCTTTATCCTCCCAAGGACTGAGGTAGTGGATGTGACAGTCCACTGACGGTGGGGCAACATGGAAGATGCCCAGGCCCCTGGAACGGACAACTAGCCTCGTACGAATGACCACTGGGGATGACAGCCATGTCTGCGGTGGTGCCACCGGCTCAGGATGTGGCATGGCCGCTGGCGGTGGGCTCAGTAGCGGTGGTGCTTGCGACGGTCATTGGGCAGCGGTGCTGATGGCGTGCTCACTGACCTCGGTGCTGGCGGCGATGTCATGAGTGGTGGTGCTGGTGGGGGGCTCACTGACCTCGGTGCTGGTGGGCGGTGTCATGAGCGGTGGTGTTGGTGGCGGGCTCACTGACCTCGGTGCTGGCGGCGGTGTCATGAGCGGTGGTGCTGGTGGCGGGCTCACTGACTGCGGTCCTGCATGAAGGGCACAGTGTCTGCGGTGCTGGTGAAGGGCTCAGTATCTTGAGTGCTTGCTGCGGTGCCCCTGGCGGCGGTGCATGTGGCGGTGGCGGTCTTGTCCGCCGTGCAGGTTGGCGGTGACGTTGTCTTGCCTTTCTTTTTCAGGCCCTTCCCCACCTTGGATGGTGGCGCAGCTGTCTTGCCACTCCCAACTGTTGTCTTGGCTGAGCCCTTGGTGGCAGGTGTTTTGGCCTTCTCCCTCTGGGATTTGGGCAACTTCTTCTGTTTTGGAGGTGGGGGAATGTCCTTGGACCCGCTCCTTGGGACATTGGCAGCCCTGTTGCTTGGCGCACTCCAGAATCCGGATATTTCTTGCACCACTGTGCCTGGTGATGTGGTGGCTGAGGTGCTGGGTTGGGACCTAGAAAGGCAGGCCCTAGGGGACAGACGGGGGGAGGTGTAGGGAAGAGGTCAACATTTGAGAGGAAAAGCTTTTTTGACACACTGGGACGGGTAGATGGATGGGGTTTGGGAGTGGAGGAAGAGGTAGTGGTTGTAGGAGGTGTTCGTATGCTGACTTTGGGTGAAGGTGCATGGGCTGGAGGCTGTCATGAGGTGGATGGCTGTTGGGTGGGTGTGTGACTGCGTTTGTGTATTTTGGGAGGAGGGCTCACAGACATACTGGGAGTGGACACAGGGGATGTGTGAATGGTAGTGGGGTGGTGACTGCACGTGAGCGGTGTGTGGTGATGGGTGTGCTGGTGATGGAGGTAGTGGCTGAAGATGCAGTGCATGTAGGTGTGAGTGGAGACGTGACAGGGATGGAGGAGGGAGATGTGGAGGAGGTGGACACAGTGGAGGCAGTGGATGTTGGCATGTCTGCATGGGTATGATGCTTGTGTGAGTGCCTGTGGGATGTGTGGTGCTTATGTTTGCCAGAGCCACCCTTGTGTGTTGAGGTGTGTGCATGCTGGTCTGATGGTGTGCTTGGGATAGGCTGAGGTACTGGGGATTGGGTCTGTGTGGAGGAAGTTGGAGTGGGGAGGCCGGACACAGGGACAATGGCTGCCATCAGTGCAGAGGCCAGAGCCTGAAATGCTCTCTGTTGGGCTGCCTGGCCAGAATGAATGCCCTCCAGATATGCATTTGTCTGTTGCAACTGCCTCTCTCCACCCTGGGTGGCATTCAGAATGGTTGACTGCCCAACAGTGAGGGATCTCAGGAGGTCATTAGCCTCCTCACTGAGGGCAGCAGGGCTGACTGGGGCAGGGCCTGAGGTGCCTGGGGCGAAGGAGATGCCCACCCTCCTGGTTGAGCGGCCACGGGACAGACGCTGAGGGTCTGCTGGGAGGGCAGTGCTGGTAGGGGGGGTGGCAGCTGTACCTGTTGATGCAGGGGGCACAGAGGGGCCCTCCAACGCAAGGGAGCTCCCATCAGAGTATGAGTCAGTGTCTCTGGTCTCTGCTCCTGTCCCCGCTGTGGAGCTCCCCTTGCCCTCCGTCCCACTGGTGACTTCTGACTCCGTTGTCTCGGCCTCCAGGGCCATGTGGGATGCAGCTCCCTCCTGCTCCGGTGGCACACCTCCTCCGCCTGATGATGCTAATACACACAAGAACAGGGAGACCACAAAAAGGGGGGGGGGGAGAAGAAAGACATGTTCAGTGCATGCAATACCGCTACCATTGGCAGACACTACAGACACAGCAGCCCTCTGCACTATGCCATGCACTCAGAGTTCCCTAATTAATCACAGGGACATGGGGTACATGGCCTATGCCCGATTGCTGCACACCTTGAAGTCACAGGAGCCTGACTAAATGTTGATGGCTCTTACCACTGGTGGGGTTGGGGTGCCACTTAGCCTGCCTCACAAAGGGTCCTTGCCTACAAAGCTCGCCCTAGTGTAGGGGAACTCACTGCCCAGCTCCCCCACCCAGACACCTACAATGCAAGCAGAGTCAGATGGATGTGACGGTACTCACCCCCCTTGTGACTGCTGTGATGCCCTCAAGCGCCCATCCAACTCCGGATACACCACCGCCAGGATCCAGAACATCAGGGGGGTCATGGTGCGACGGGCACCCCTCCCACGTTGGGAGGCCATCCCCAGTTGGGCCTCCGGTGTCTTCTTGCTCCAGCGGCGAATGTCCTCCCACCTTTTCCGGCAGTGGGTGCTCCGTCTGTGGTGGACCCCCAGGGTCCGGACGTCCTTGGCGATGGCACGCCAAATATCCTTCTTCTGGTGGGCGCTTACCTAGAGGAATAGTACAGGGCAAAAGGAAAAACTGTAACCGTCCGGACCATCACAGTCATTGGCCCACGTTCCCACCCTTGCCCAGACACACATACACTCACCGTCCGATCATGCAGGCCTCATCCCCCCACCCCCGTATCTTTCATCCACACCACTCCAAACAGGCATTGCCAATATAGCATGCTCACAGTGTACTCACCTGTTTGTCTGGAGGACCGTAGAGTAGCGTGTACTGGAGGAGGACCCCATCCACTAGTTTGTCCAACTCCTCCGATGTGAAGGCAGGGGCCCTTTCCCGAGACACATGAGCCATCGTCGCTTCCAGACTGAGGTCACAGCAGCACTTGCAGTGTAGGTCCTCTCCTGTCGAAGATCAGGTATCAAGTGATTGAACAGACAGAAAATGGCGGTCACGTCCACGGCGATGCGTACCGTCACCAACGGCTTACATCGTCATTGGCTCCTTGGCCCATAGGGTCCAATGTTAGCCAATGCAGGATTGCGCCGCGGTCTTCCACTGCCTACAGCGACGGTGTGAAACGCTAGCACAGTTACCTCATATCCCCTTGTTCCACATTACAGGTCAGGCAGCCGCCATTTCAGGGGGCCACATGACATTAATTTTAAATGTGTCACACATATCTAGGCCTTGCATACACACAGAGACAGGCACATAGCGGATTGACAAATGTGTGCAATAAAATTGTATTTTTCCTACCTTAGTGTTGGCTGACTCTGTGCTCGCTGTTCTCGTCCACAGGGCACGTCCGCTGGAGCAGGTGATGAGATGGCGGCATCCTCCACTGTACAGACCACTGGTGGATCAGTCGACAATGGAAGAGAGACATGTAATAGTCACCTACTGACTTGATCGTGCCACAATCCATGAACTGTGTGCCCAGTTGGAGTCAGACCTGATGTCAGCTATCCGCCATCTCACAGGAGTCCCCCCTCTAGTGCAGGTCCTGTCAGTACTCCATTTCCTGGCAAGTGGGTCTTTTCAAACTACAGTGGCCATAGCATCAGGGATGTCTCAGCCAATGTTCTCAAACGTGTTGTCCAGAGTGTTGTCTGCCCTGCTGAAACACATGCGCAGCTACATCGTGTTCCCTCAGGTGGAGGATTTGCCTACAGTGAAAGGTGACTTATATGCCCTGGGACATATCCCCAACATCATAGGTGCCATTGATTGGACACATGTGGGCTTGGTCCCCCCACGCAGGAGTGAACAGGTGTACAGAAACCGGAAGAGCTACCATTCTATAAATGTGCAGATGGTGTGTTTGGCAGACCAGTACATCTCCCATGTGAATGCCAAGTTTCCTGGCTCAGTGCATGACACTTACATTCTCAGGAATAGCAGCATCCCTTATGTGATGGGGCAACTCCAGAGGCACCGTGTGTGGCTAATAGGTGAGGCCAAGGACCCTATACCGTGTGAATAGTTGTCTGGGTCTAGGGTTGTCCCTCAACATTTGCAGGTGACTCTGGGTACCCCAACCTGTCATGGTTACTGACCCCAGTGAGAATTCCCAGGACAAGAGCAGAGGAACGCTACAATTAGGCACATGGGCGAATTAGGAGAGTCATAGAGAGGACCTTCGGCCTCCTGAAGGCCAGGTTCCGGTGCCTCCATATGACAGGTGGTTCCCTCTTCTACTCACCAAAGAAGGTGTGCCAGATCATCGTGGCCTGCTGCATGCTGCACAACTTGACTTTGTGACGACAGGTGCCTTTTCCGCAGGAGGATGGTCCAGAAGGGGGTCTTGTGGCAGCAATGGAGCCTGTGAACAGTGAAGAAGAGGAGGCAGAAGAGGAGGACATAGACAACAGAAACAACGTGATCCAGCAATACTTCCAGTGAGACACAGGTAAGAAGACATCACCACCTCCTACATCTGATAAAATTGTAAGACCTATCATCTGTCTGTCACTTTCACCCAGCGTATGGGCCCTGACTTGTCACTTTGCCTTTCCATTTCACAGATGTGGGTCCCACTGTGCGACCTCTGGTGTGTTACCTCATGGACTAGAGCTGTGTGACATAGGTATGTTGACAAATTGAATGGACATTGGTATTTTCCTCAGTTATTGCAAATACACATTTGTGAAAGCACAGACTGACTCCAGATTGTTTTGTGATTCAAGGGTGTTTATTTAAGTGCAAAATGGTGGAGGTGGTATTAAAGTGGTCAGGGGTGATGGTGGAGGAATGTCCATGGAAGAGTCCAGTCTATTTGTCTCACAGGTGCATTGTCCAAAGGGGCATAGGAAGTGGAGCTAGGGCAGTTTAAGGATGGACAGGGTGAGAAAGTGGGACAGAAGGATGACAACCAGGGTGGTCTCATTTCTTGGCGGGGGTCTTGGCATTGTTCTCTGCCTTTGTCCTGGATCTCAGGGACCGCCTGCGGGGTGGTTCTCCATTTGCAGGGGGTGGGGTGCTGGTGTTGTGGTCCTGTGGCGGTGCCTCCTGTCCATTAGCGCCGGCAGAGGTGGTGGGCAGTGCATCGTCCAGGCTAGTGTCAGAGGCCCCTTGTTGCACCACAGTGTCCCTCCTGGTGTTCAGAAGGTCCTTCAGCTCCCCTACAATGGTGCCCAGGGTGGTATTGATGGATTTGAGTTCCTCCCTGAATCCCAAATACTTTTCTTCCTGCATCCGATGGGTCTCCTGATATTTGGCCAGTACCGTTGCCACAGTCTCCTGGGAATGATGGTACGCTCCCATGATGTTGGAGAGGGCCTTGTGGAGAGTGGGTTCCCGGGGCCTGTCCTCCCCCTGTCGCACAGCAGCCCCCCCAGTTCCCCAGTTTTCCTAGGCCTCTGTCCCCTGAACCGTGTGCCCACTGCCAGTGCCCCCAGGTCCCTGCTGTTCTTTGGGTGGTGGGTTTGCCTGGGTTCCCTGTAGTGGTAGACACACTGCTGCTTGACGTGTCCTGGGAACAGAGGTATGGGCCCGCTGGGTGGGTGCTGTGCTGGTGTTTCCTGAGGGGGGAGGCTCTGTGGTGGCCTGTGACTGTGTCAAGGGAACCGACTGTCCCAAGGTCCCAGATGGGCCGGGCTGGTCATCTAGATCCAGTTGGACAGAGCTGCTGTCATCACTGTGGGCCTCTTCTGTGGGGGGAGTGGACATGTCTTGAACCTCCTGTCCGGTGACGTTGGGTAGGGGTCCTGCAGGGGTGTAAAGGCATGATTATTGCATCTGTGTGTGTCATGGTGTGCAATGGGTGGGTGACCCTGTACCCCAGTGCTTACATTCTTGTGTAGGACATTGTGTGATATTTGGTTTGGGGATCTGTGTGGGTATGTGTAGTAGATATGCATTGGTGATGTGTGTCCATGCTCTGTTGTTGCATGCAGGGCTTGGTGTTTGGATTGGTGGTTTGTGATAGTGGGACATATGTGAGGAGTTGGAGTAATGGGGTGAGGGTGAGGGTAGGGGTATGTGATAGCATGCAGGTATATACACCCAGCCGTATTACGTGGTCCATAGGATTTAATGGACTCGTAATACGGCTGGTGGTATATCCGTCACTTTACCGTCACTTTTGGGACGGATTAACACCTCCTCCAAAGTTGTAATAACCCCCTCTGTCTTTTAACTTCAGCATGTCACTATCATGGCTTGTGCCAGTAAATATCAGAGCTAACAAGATAGGAGCTAGCTATTTGATTTTAAAATGACATTAATGTAGGCTTCAGCTCTCTTGGATGGAGTGCCTCAACCTTGTATAGGCACTCTGGAAAAGTAGTCAGCAGGAGTTTGATCCTTCCCAGGATAATGCACAATGGTATAATCGTACTCTTGCAATTGTATGACCTATCACTGAATGCAAGGAGGCATTTTGGCTTTTGAATTGTCAAAGATGGTCAGTATAGCTTGATGATCAGTTACAAGCATAAAAGGCCTTCTGTACACAAATACATGGAAATGTTCACAAGCCCATACCACGGACAAACTTTCTTTCTCATGTTGTGAGTAAGCACATCCTGTTTGGGACAAACATCTACTAGCATATGCCGCAGTACTCCTCCAAGCATTTGTGCAAGAATAGCTCCTAACTCGACAGGGCTAGCGTCAACAACAACCTCTGTATGGTGCTTTGGGTTGAGGTATGCCATTACAGCAGCATTTTCAATGGCATGTTTGGTTCTTTTGAAACTTCTCTCACATTCTTCGGTCCATTGAAATTAAACATTTTTCTTCGTCAACTCTCATAATGGAGCACTTATACTGGCAAAGTCTCATATGTATCTTAAGTAACTTACCATGTCAAGAAATGAACGTACCATAGAAACTTCTTATTGGAGATCAGCATTTGACAGTGCTTACACTTTCACAGGATCTGATGTCATACCCCTATCAGAAAAGGTATGTTCAAAGAATTTTAGTTTTGTCTTGTGGAACTCACACTTACCTGTATTCAAAGTCAAACCAGAATCAGCAAGTAAATGACATACTTTTGTCAGAGCTTTAATGTGCTCTTTCTGTGTAGCTCTGAAAACGTATATGGCATTGCTGTAATTGAACGCATTCACAACAGGATGTATGATAATTCAAATGACACATTGGAAAAGGTCTGCAGCATACGACACACCAAAACTAAGGGGCTTAATTACAAGCCCCTCTGTGCCACCGGAACGTCTTCTTTTAATGTGCAGACATCACGTTGTGTCCTTTCAGTCTTTTGATTTGGCTTACTTTTCATACTCATGGTTGAGTCACTCTGGGTGCCTCGGCCTCAAGGTCAGCAGTTTGTTTTTCAGCATGCTCTTCAGCTCTGGCAGCCATTAACACTCTCTCTAGACTAAGAGCTTCTCTAAGCATTTGTCACCTGAATCTGAAATGATCTGATAAGCATCCTTCAATAACTCTGAGACAAGTAGCTTCTTCATCATTACATTCAATGAACTTAGGCACTCATTATGACATCGGCGGTAAACACCACTTACCGCAACGCTGACAGCTGCCAAATTACTGCCGCAGTGGCAGATATCCGTTCACCATATTATGACACACACACACACCAATCTGACAGAATTCATCCACATATACAAATCTGCCAGTCCAAAAATCAGTGATAAAGTGGCAGTATCAAAACCCACACCGTTACGCAAACAGAACAACGCCCACCACATTATGACCCACAAATCACCACGGCAGACATTCAACGGCTGTAAATATTGGCGGTACATACCGCCTCACTCAAAATGGACACCTACATACAAAACAACACTACAATGGACAATTCAAACAACACACACGTGACACCCATACACACACCACACCCACACAGCCACTCCACTATAAAACACACACCAACATTACCCACAACCCTTTATGAATACAAAGCATTGCCACCAGACAGACACTAGGACCACTGACACAACCAGAGCCACACACTACTCATGCCTATACACCACTCACGCACTCCACATCACACAATCCAAAACATTATCGAACACACCCTCACCAACACACCTCACATAACACCCATTGCACCACAAAGACACCCCAGTTTCACATAGGAGGAGCTAAGGGTCATGGTGGAGGAAATTGTCAGGGTAGAGCCACAGCTATTTGGAGCACAGGTGCAGCAGATATGAATAGCTAGGAAGATGATGCTATGGCAGAGAATCGTGGACAGGATCAATGCCATGGGACAGCACCCAAGAACTAGGGATGACATCAGGAAGAGGTGGAACAACCTACTGGGGAAGGTACGTTCCATAGCAGCAAGACACCAGCTCGCTATCCAGAGGACTGGCGGTGGACCCCTACCTCCTCCCACACAACTCACAGCATGGGAGGATCAAGTCTTGGCAATACTGTATCCTGAGGGCCTGGTCAGAGTCAGAGGAGGACTGGACTCTGGTAAGTCAACTCTCTACTAGTATCACCCCCTACCTGTATGCCATGACATACCCTCACCCTCATTCCCATCACTCCACTACATCCCACATACCCCACCATCACATCTCACTCATCACAATGCCACGCCCTGCATGCTGTACCAATGCATGGACACCCCTCACAGCCCTGCATGAACACTCATCAGTAAAGCATGCATAGCAGAGAAAACTAACAATCTCACGATACACTAACATACACAAGTGAAAGCTGGCAGGGCAAATCCAACCATGGAGGGTAAGCCACGGTAGTGCAATATGTCAGACACATTAACCATAACACATCATTTACTTTCATACAGTTACTCCAGCCAATTTCAGTGGAGAAGAGGTGTCAGCACTATCCAGTCACCCAACAGAAGAGGCTCACAGTGATGGCAGCAACTCTGGTCTTCAGGATCTGGATGACCTACCTGGTCCATCAGGGACCACTGGACAGCCAGTTACCCAGGCCCAGTCACACATCACCACAGAGCCTCCCTCATCAGGAAACACCACCACAGATGCCCACCCAGTGTACCCACACCACTATCCCCAGGACATGTCAATCAGCAGTGTGTCCACCTCTACAGAGACCCCAGGCCACACCTCGCACCCAAGACAATCAGGGACCTGGGGTCAATGGCAGTCGGCACACGGTTCAGGGGACAGAGGCACAGGCCCACAGGGAAACTGGGAGGACTGCTGTGCGCTGGGGAGGACAGACCCAGGGAACTGACTCTCCAGAAGGCACTAGCGGAGATCCTGGGAGCCCATCAACATTCCCAGGACACAATGGGCCAGATCCTGGACAACATGCAGGAGAACAGGCGGCTGCAGGAGGGACAGTACCAGGGGATCAGGGAGGACTTGCCGGCCATCAACAACACCCTGATCTCCATAGCAGGGGTGCGGGCAGACATGGCCAACATTATGAGGGAGGCAGTCTCACACCAGCGGGCCCCTGCCACTAACCAGACATCTGAACAGCCTTCCACTTCCGCTGTTGCTAGTGACCAGGAGGCCCTGCCACAGGACTCACAGGCCATCAGCACCCCTCCCCCTGCAGAAGGTGAAACACCCCACAAATGTTCCCTGCAATCTAGAAAGAAGCTAGAGACAGTTGCCAAGACCCCTGCCAGGAAATGAGACTCTCCTGACTGTCATCCTTGTGTCCCACTCAGTCACCCTGTCCCCCTTGAACTGCCATTGCTCCCCTTCCTATGTCTCCTTTGACAATGCACCTGTGCTACAAATAGACTGGAGCAATACCCTAGACCTTCCTCCATCATCACCCCTTCCCATTGCACTTGCCCCCTATATGTTAGCACTTCAATAAACACCCTTTGAAAGAAAATCAATTTGGAGTATGTCATGTATATCAAATATGTATTGATTGAAACAGGTATAAACATTGCAATTTAACTGCACATAGAATGAGCATAGATTAATGACCTGTAGCTGGCTGTAGTGATCACACCAGGAGTATATGTCAAGTCACCAACATCTGCCAAATGAATTGCCAGAGGGAACAGTAAGTTGGCATAGAAGTGGGAAATATGAGCATGCCACTGCCACACAGATTACAACCAAAGATATTAAGATGTAAAGTTACACTGTCCTACCTGTGTGTCATTGGAAGTATTGTCGAATAACTGATGTTCTGTTGTCCTCATCCTCATCCTCAATGTCCACAGGGTTTACTGCTGCCACACGAGCATCTCCAGGCTCCTCCTCCTGCAGAAAAGGGAAAGGGTGTCTGACGGCCAGGTTGTTCAACATGCAGCATGCCACTACTCTCTGGCAAACCTTCTTGGGTGAGTAGCACAGGGATCCAATTGTTAGTTGGAGGCACTGGAACCTGGCCTACAGGAGGCCAAAGGTCCTTTCAATGATCCTTCTTGTTCGCCCATGTGCCTCATTGTAACGTTCTTCTGCCCTTGTCCTGGCATTCCTCACAGGGGTCAGCAGCCATGATAGGTTTGGGTAACCAGAGTCACCTGCAATTATTGAGGGACAACATTTAGCCACACACTATCCTATATGGCCCAAACCATACACCAACATCTACTGGGTGGGAACCAGGGCTCACCTATTAGCCACACCCTGTGCCCCTGTAGTTGGCACATAACATTTGGGATGCTGCTATTCCTCAGGACAGAGGCATAATGCACTGACCCAGGATACTTAGCATTGACGTGGGAGATGTACTAGTCCGCCAAGCACACCATCTGCACATTCATAGAGTGGAAACTCTTATGATTCCTGCCAGAGGGGGACAAATGCAATATGTGTTCCATCAATTGCCCCAATAATGTTGGGGATATGTCCGATTGCATAAAACTCGGCCTTCACATTGGCCAAATCCTCAAACTGGGGGAAAACAATGTAGCTGCACATGTGGTTTATCAGGGCAGACAACACTCTTATCAGCATGTTTGAGAACATTGGCTGTGACATTCCTGCTGCCAAGCCCACTGTCACTTAGAAGGAACCAGTTGCCAGGAAATGGAGCACTGATAGCACTTGCACAAGAAGGGGGATCCCAGTGGGGTGACGGATAGCAGATATCAGGTCAGGCTCCAATTGGGCACACAGCTCTGTGATTGTGGTGCTGTCCAGTCTCTAGGTAACGATAATGTGCCTGTCCTCCAGTGTTCCCAAGACCACCAGGGGTCTGTACACGGGGTTATGTCTCCATCTCCTATTCATCCGCAGCGGTAGGTATCTAAGGGGCACAAGAGTGAGGAGTCTGTCACAAACTGAACATTGGAGCCACAACAGGAGTTTTCAATCTGTAAACTTGTAATGGGTCAGTGTGATTTGTCCATTTTGTGCCTATTTCCCCTGTGATGCAGCATGAATATATAGTACTGCTCCCTCCCCCTGAAATGGCATGCACCTGACCTGTGTGGAGGAACAGGTGGAAGTGAGGTAATTCCAGTGGCGTTGTGCACGTGGCAGGAGGCGGACGACAACCACAGTGCTACTCCTCATTGGTTAATATTGGCCCCTATGGGTTACAGTGGCCAATGGTGATCTATGCCGGCGGTAACAGTATGCACCGCAGTGGACGTGACCTCCAATTCTGATTCCTCACTTTCTACCTGACCTTCCATAGGAGAGGACCTACACTGCAAGTGCTGCTGTGACCTGAGTCTGGAACCTACTATGGCCCGTGTGACCTGGGGGGAAAAGGCCCCAGCCTTCACTTCAGAGGAGTTGGAGAGACTGGTGGATGGGGTCCTACCCCAATACGGACTGCTGTATGGGCCTCCAGACCAACAGGTGTTTTTACACTGTGGGCATGATGCATGTGGCATGAATGCATGGAGTGGTGTGTGTGATGGCCTTGTGTAAGGGGTCTGGGTGGATGTCCTCTTTGCGGCGTACATCTTGTGTGCTGGGCCATGTGTATGCCAATGGTGATGGGAATGGATATGGTGGGCCATATGTGTAACAGGCTGGACTGTTGGTCTAACAATATTTTCCTGTGTGCATTGCCTTTGCAGGTCAGTGCCCATCAAAAGAAGAGTATATGGAATGCCATCGCCAAGGAGGTGCAGGGCCTGGGGGTCTATGGCAGGTGGAGCACCCACTGTCGCAACAGTGGGGGGACCTGAGACGCTGGGCACAGAAGACGGCCAGGCCCAGCTGGGGATGGCCTCCCAATGAGGAAGGGGTGCCCGTCGAACCCTGACCCCCCTGATGGCCCGCATACTGGCGGTGGCCTATCCAGAGCTAGATGGGTGTTTGAGGGCATCACAGCAGCCACAAGGGGGTGAGTACAGTGCCCATCATTGCAACTTACGCCTCGTGGGGTGGCATCCTGGTGGAGGATGTGCGTCAGTGGGTGCCCTTAGGCCAGGCCTGACAGCAGTGTAGGTCCTCTAGTGGCTAGGGTTCCTGAAGGGATAATCCTGCCCACCTAGCTTGTAAGCATCCACTACTGGTCAGGGTTGTGTGGGTCCCAGGTGTGCTGCAGTTGGTGGTGTGTGCCCTTCCTCATACCTTGCTTGCTAGCGATATCAGTGGTGGTGCAATGCATAGTGCGTTGGCCTGTTCCCTGTGTGTGAGGGTGCTATGTATGCCAACGGTGATTTTGGTACAGCCACTGACCCAGTCTATCCTTTGTCTCTCTCTCCCTCTTTTTTGTTATGTCATCCTGCCCTTATGTGTATTAGCATCATCTGGCGGAGGAGCAGCGGCACCGGCGATGGAGGGAGCTGCATCCCACAGGACCAGGAGGCAGGGTCCACCGACGCTGAGGGCACCAGTGGGGTGGAGGGTAAGTATATGCACCATGGCCGAGACTGGAGGGGACACTTCAGACACAGATACCTCCTCTGATGGAAGGTCCCTGGTGGTGGCAGACACCTCTGTGACCACCCGAGCTACAGGTACAACCGCCACCCATGTACCATCACCACCCTCCCAGGAGCCCCTCATCGAGTTGCCCGTGTCCGCTCTCCCTGGAAGGTGGGCATCTCCTTCGCCCCAGGCACCTCAGGCCCTGCCCCAGTGAGCCCTGCTGCCCGGAGTGAGGAGGCTATTGACCTCCTGAGATCCATCTCAGTATGGCAGTCAGCCATTGTGAATGCCATCCAGGGCCTGGCAGCCCAGATGCAACAATCTAAGGCATTCTTGGAGGGCATTCACACTGGATTGGCGGTCCAACAGAGATCGATTCAGGCACTGGCCTCCTCTCTGATGGCAGCCATTGTCCCTGTTTCTAGCGTCCCCCCTCCATCTTCCACTTCCCAGTTCCATTCTCCTCAACCCCAACCCATCCCAGGCACACATACAGACGAGCATGAACACAAGACAACCCCCAAGAGTGTCACAGGCAAACACAAGCACCACACTTCATCCCACAGACACTCACACAAACACCATTCATTTTCAGACACTACAACATCCACTATTTCCACTGTCTTCCCCCTCCACCTTCACCACCTACCTCCCAGTCACGTCCTCACTCACACCTGCATGCACTACATCATCCACTACCAGCATCATCACCACACCAAGCAGAACACACACCTCACTTGCAGACACCTTCACAACACTGATGCACACATCCCCTGTCTCCTCTCCCACTGCGTCTGCCTCCACCAAAGTACACAAATGCAAGCACTCAGACACCCAACAGCCATCCACCTCACAACAGCATACAACCCATACACCAGCACCCAAATTCAGCAGACAAACAACTCCAACAACCACTCCCTCATCCTCCACTCCCTTCCTTCTCCCTCTTTCCACCCCAATGTCCCTATGAAACTTTTCCTATCCACCATTGACCTCTTCCCTACCCCTCCCCCCAATTCTACACGTATGGCCATTGTATCACAAACCCAGCCATGCACCTCAGCCACAGAGTCCACGGGCCTAGTTCCAGCCGCACCTACTTGTGGTTGACAGGAATCCAGGCCACATTTAATGAAGGGGAAGGAGCCCACATCACCCAGCCTAGAAGGAAAGGAGCCTGCACCGGCAGGCAAGAAGGGCAAGAGGCCTGCACCTGCCACCTGAAAGGACAAGGAGCCTGGCCCAGCAGGCAAGAAGGGCAAGGAGCCTGCCCCAGGAGGCAAGAAGGGGAAGGAGCCTGTACCTGCCACCCAAAAGGGCAAAGGGACTGTCCCAACAGGCAAAGAGGCAAGAAGCCTGCACCTGCCACCCGAAAGGGCAAGGAGCCTGCACCAGCAGGCAAGAAGTGCCAGGAGCCTGCACCAGTAGCTGTCACGGAGCCCCCACCACCAACCATGGTTGTGCATCCATCCGAGGGTGCAGGGGATGTGCAGGAGCCCTCCACCACCACCACCAGCACCACCACAGTGCAGGCGTCACCACCGGTGGACGCAATGTAATCCTGCCTCCAAGGGCTGAGGTGCAGCCTCTTCTCTCCAGAACCAGTGGGCAAGTCACCCACTCGAGAGACTGTGGCCTATCACTCCCCAGGACCAAGCACACGCCATGTTGCCCCCTTCAGAACCAGTGGGCAAGACACCCACTTAAGAGACTGTGACCTATCACTCCCCAGGACCAAGCACAGGGCATGTTGTCCCCTCGAGAACCAGTGGACAAGACACCCACTCGAGAAACTGTGGCCTATCACTCCCCAGGACCAAGCACAGGGCATGTTGTCCCCTCCATAACCAGTGGGAAAGACACCCACTTAAGAAACTGTGGCTTATCACTCCCCAGGACCAAGCACAGGGCATGTTGTCCCCTCAAGAACCAGTGGACAAAACACCCACTCGAGAAACTGTGGCCTATCACTCCCCAGGACCAAGCACAGGGCATGTTGTCCCCTCTATAACCAGTGGGAAAGACACCCACTTAAGAGACTGTGGCTTATCACTCCCCAGGACCAAGAACAGGGCATGTTGCCCCCTCCAGAACCAGTGGGCAAGTCACCCACTCAAGAGACCGTGGCCTATCACTCCCCAGGACCAAGCACAAGGTATGTTGGCTGCTCCAGAACCAGTGGGCAAGACACCCACTCGAGAGACTGTGGCTTATCACTCCCCAGGACCAATCACAGGACATGTTGCCCCCTCCAGAACCTCCTAAGTCACCTACTCGAGAGACTGTGGCCTTGCACTCCCCAGGACCAAGCACAGGGCATGTTGTCCCGTCCAGAACCAGTGATCTTGTTTCCACCCCCCGGTGAGGTGCACCCCTCCCCCTGAGGTACCTGCCTATATGCCAACTGATGCCCCTGCAGTGTTCTCTCTGTGATAATGAAGGTGACAAATGGGGCCTTGAACTTTGCCCTGTGGCCATGTGGCCCACGCGAACTGACGACTGGGCAGTGTCCCTTGTTCTGTACATTTGTAAATCACTGTTACATTGCCAAACGTATTATTTCTTTACTGTGTTGATACTATTACACTCACTTTGGTAAAATCTTTTTGTCCATGCATTATTCAGCCGATTTCAGGGGATTAACTTGCTTTCTTTTACATCTGGTTGTGTGTATGGGGTGTGTGTTGTGCATGTGTGTGTCACTGTTGTTTTCCTCCCCCCTCTCTTGTGAGCTAGGCGGCGGTACTCACTGTTGTCGTCTTCGCCTGCGTTGGTGTTCGTGGTGGAGGAGAACGTAGAATATCATCGGAAATACATGCATTTCGGGTTCCATAGCGGCATGGTTCTTCCCTGTGTCTCCAATGGTGAGTCCTTTCACTTCTGTGAAGTGTTTCCGCCAGGCTTTTTTTTATGTTGTTGGTACCGCCCCCAAAAAGGTGGAGGATTGTGTTGTTGGTATATGGTGGGCAGAACATTGACTTACGCCTAGCTGTTTGGTCGACTACCGCTGTGGTGGCTGTTGTTTCCGCCCTGGCGGTCGGTGTGGTACATTGGCTGTCTTTCGGATATCTTTCGGCCATGGTCATAATTTGGCGGTAATTACCACTGGCCTGTTAATGGTATTACCGCCACTTTATCACCGACCGCCAGGGTCGTAATGAGGGCCTTAGTATTTGATGAGTGTATGAAGTCCCTCCACAAAATTAATTGATGGTTTCACCAACTACTTGAAGTTCTTGACTGAAAATGTATCTTTCGTATCGACACTTGGTACTGGAGTGAATTTGAGATTCAATGCTTTTTTAGTCTGATGATTTGTGACTTCTTTAGCAGTTCTCTGCATTCTCTTAGGGCCAGATGTAGCAAACGTTTGCGAGTCACAAATGGGTCGCAGCGCTATTTGCGACCTCGCAAAATGCGAAATGGGATGTACATATCCCATTTTGGAGTACCAAATAGTGATGCAACCCATTCACGACTCGCAAAAATTGCGACCTGGTTTTGCAACTCGCAATTACGAAGTCGCAAACCGTATGCAAAAGCCAGTCGCAAATTGCGACTAGTCGCAAAAAGCCTGTTTTGCACACCTAGATTACCACTGATTCCAAACAGGTGGTAACCAGAACCAAAGTATAAAAGGAGACCCAGAAGGCATCTGGGTTACTCAAAATGGCTGCCATACGTGATGGCATGGAGGAGAAGAGTCAAGGCTGCCCAGAGGAGGAGGAGGCAGAGACAGGAGAGGATATACTGAACCAGGCAGACACTATTCCAACAAACTGAGGACGAGATTTATGATAAATACAGACTGAGCAGCGCTGTTATCCTAGAGATCATTGAACTGCTGAAACCTCAGCTAGAACGCCAGACAATGCGCGGCAGCACCATCCCCACACATGTGCAAGTGCTATGCTCACTGCACCTCTTGGCCTCGGGTAGCTATAGGGGGTGATTGCAGTGGCAGGTGGGGTATCTCAAAGATCCCTCTCAAAATTCTTCAGACGTTTCCTAGATGCCATACTCGCACACATGTCCAGATATATATACCTTCTCAGGAATAAGGCAGAAATTAACAGCACCAAGTTGGACTTCTACAGAATTGCCAACTTCCCCCATGTAATAGGGTGTGTGGACAGGACACATATACCAATTTGCCCACCAGCAAATCTGGAATATGTGTTCTGCAATAGGAAATGTACCCACTCACTAAACATCCAGGTGGGATGTGACGCCCATAATGTCATTACTGACATTGTGACTAAATATCCAGAGAGTACACATGATGCATACATATGCAGGCACAGTGGGATACACCAACGCCTAGAAATTGGGGAGTTTGGAGAAGGATATTTATTAGGTACTGGTGAGTACACTCTGATGTCTTACATACATGTTACTAGACCATGGCTACTCACCCCATACCTCACACCTGGCAATCAGAATGAGAGGCGATACAACATTGGACATCAGCGGACCAGAGCTGTAATTGAGAGGACGTTCGGCTTGTTGAAGTCACGATTCAGATGCCTGCACAAAAGTGGAGGAGCACTTCAGTATGCCCCAGAAACAGCATGCAAGATCATTGCCACTTGTGCCATCCTTCCTCAATATTGCCACCAGACGTGGGCTATATCTCACCCCTGACGACACAGATTCGGAGGATGAGGAGCAAAAGCTACCGCAGCGACAGCCTGGGGATGGGAGCATCGCAATGGAGGGCAGACAGAGACGGAACCACATTGCAACCCACTACTTTGGCAGGTACGTAGCAACAGTGACAATACTCACTAATGGAAGACACACATTGCCCAGTTGTGTAGTTCAACAAATTAACCCTTTTATTTCAGGACTATAATGGGGAAACAATAGTCAACTAAACTACATAATGAAAAACAAAAGTGTAGTCTGACACATTAAGTGAATGTGCCTCTGTCACGCCACATGTTAGTAGCTCACAGCCTCCTGTGACTGCGGCTGCCATGGCTCACTCCAGGTAGGTCCCGTGATCCCTGGTAGGCACTGCTACTCTGCAACACACGTGCATCAGTGGCAGACACACTACTGACACTGGAGACCTCCTCACTGTCCTGCGGGGTATCCCCAATGCCCCTTGCTGCCTGTCTGGTCTCCACCAGGTCCACTGCATGGCTGATGCGGCCAAGTCCTCTAGCCACTTCATTTGCAAAATGGCCTAGTTCGACTTGCAGACTGACTGTGCGCCTTGACAGGCAGGTTGTTGCGGTAGCCAGGCGCCCTTTAGACACACTTAGGCCCATATTTATACTTTTTTAGTGCCACATTTGCATCATTTTTTACGCAAAAGCGGCGCAAACTTGCAAAATACAATTGTATTTTGTAAGTTTGCACCACTTTTGCATAAAAAAATGACGAAAATGAGGCGCTAAAAAGGTATAAATACTGGCCTTAGTCTGTCTACACGGGCAGCAGTGTTGCGCTCCCTGCGCCGTGCTTGAGCCCTGTTGGCCACCATTTCCCTGACCAGGTTCTCTATGGAGGTGGTCAGGTAGCCATGTGAGCGTTCACTGTAGTGAACTGGTTGTCCACATTTGCAAACCCCTGAGTGAGTGTATTCTGCAGTCTGGTAAGGTTACGATTCATTAACTCCATATGTCTATTTTTCAGCCGGTGACTCTGCAGTAAGGATGCCTCCAGTCCCAACAATTGCTCATCGGGGACATCCTCCCTATGCGCAGACTGCATTGGGTGTTGTCATCTACACACCGAGCCAGCTGATCTCTGTGGTCGACTCTCCCTAGGCATTGGCCCCAGTGTCACAATGGCTGCCTCTAAACCCAGAGCAGGATCATCCATGTCCTCTGGTGCTGATTGGACGAGTGGTGTTGTCTTGCACTCCCCTGCGATATCTGTGGCAGCCTCCTCTTGTGTGTCAGTGTCTTGTTCCTCTCCCTACACAGTGGCGCTGTTGGTGGGTCCTTGTGGTAGACTGTCAGTGCCTCACATATGTTTGATGCCTCAGAATAAATATTTCTCTATATTTGGACTACTGTACTACATTGCCCATAATGCACTATTCTATAGGTTGCAAAACTGGGAATGGAGCTAATCTGGAGGTGCATGCTTATGTGTACTCTGATTGTGTGCATGGTGCATAGGCTGGTGTAATTATGTTAATTTTGGTACTTACTTTTGGATGTTCCTGGTGCTGAACTGCCTAGGTCTCCGATGCCAAGTATAGCCTCCAGCTCCAGAGTGGTCTCCACCATGGTTTCTATGGCTGTAGGGGGTGGTACAGTAGATGGCCCTCATCCAGTGTCATGCATCTCCCTCATGCGCTCCACCACCCTTTCCTTGGTCCTGGAACGAAGGTCATACCACCTTTTGCGGACCTCATCCAGTGTGCGGTGGCTGACACCAATGGCATTAATTCTGTTCAGGATGTCCTACCAGATCTTCTTTTTGTGGCTTACAAGGACACTCATTGCTGCCTTGCCAAATAATTCCTCTTGGTGCAGGCAGCACTCCTCGGTGAGCACCTCCAACTCCTTCTCAGAAAACTTAATTTGCGTTTTCTGCCTCCACTGGGTGTCTCCTTCTCCTGTGTAGCCATTGTTGCTGCAGCTCCTCTCACTGGGTGAGGCTCTGCAGTTTGGGCTGGGTGGGCTCCTCCCACCTCCCTGTTCCATGGGGTTACATCCTGGTTCTGATGTCATCACTCAGAACCAGGAAGTGGGTTTTTCAAAAGTTTAATTTGCACCTGCGTGCAATTTGCGAGTCAGTCGCAAGTTGCGACACTGGACCACACCCTTGTGCAGTTTGCGAACCCGCAAATTGGGAGGTCACAAATAGCGACCTCGCAAAATGCGAGGTTGCAAATTGCGGTGCGACTCCGCACCGAATCGCTATTTGGTATAACGATTTTTCCTGGCATCTCGTTTTGCGAATCAGAAATAGCGATTCACATGGAGTCGCTATTTCCGACTTGCTATTTTTTGGGTTCCTACATCTGGCCCTTAATTACTTCTTTCACACCATCACCAGCAAGATTTTTGAGATCCTTGGTAATCTTTCTGTTATCAGTGTCTTCAATTAAATCATCAAATGTCTCTATCCAAACAGCCCATTTATCACCAATATGTTGCTTTTTGGAAGTACCAAAAGGTGGTGTTAGTTTCAGGAAGGCTGCAGCGTGGTAACTGTTCACAGGTTTGGCTGACAATGCAACTGGAGCTCTCTCTGGCTCCCTTTGCCAGAAATCAGGATCTGTTCCACTCATGTCCTTACCCTGGCCCTGCAATGGGCTTGCCTCAGGTTCAGCTTTGATGAGCTCAATCGGAAGATAATTTTTTGGCCGGATTTCTTGTCACTGCAAATTTGGGAGGCTCCATAATCTGAACCCCAGGCACTTCGCTTAGAGCCACTCTCAGCAGTGGTATGATGACCCCGTTTAATCAGTTCAGGTAATCAGATGACCCTTCCATGTACTTGAGGGGTCATGTTTTTGGGGTCTCTTTTCACACCTGTTTGATCTCTGCCCTGCAGTACTTCTATTCTCAGCATTATTTGGCAAGTTATGATTAGCTTTCAATGCACTTTGTAACCTTGGCTGTTTCCGCCTTAGGTGTTAACATTCTGTATAGTGTAGAATTCCTTCCTGTGCAGCAGCATGGTAGCTTTATGTATGGCCTTGTCCGTAGCTTCTCGGCCAATGAGCATAGGCTTCTCAGTAATGCTTTCCTTATCTTCAAATGGTTTACATCAGTTGGTGTTGCACTTTAACACCACATGCAAGATGCTGTACTTCAACAGCAACAGACATGGCTTGAACAAGCAATTTGCTTGGACCACGATAAACTCTCACGGAGAGCACAGATGTTCTTCAGGTAACTTATCCCCTATCTCATTGGCAGTTGTATCATCCTCCAAAGCCTGGGTACCCCCAATGACTATGCCACACACATAGCTGAAGGCTACGAGTCTTTATTCTTCTGCATGTAACTGTTAACTCAACATTCTAAACCAAGTTTTTATTGCATTCCACTGTAACAACTATGTCACACTGCCTCAGAGTTCATTTGGAGTCAAAAGGGTTCTATCATAAAGCTTGAAAACACTACAAAGAGAAAATATAACTGGTGCCTTTTGATACACATCATGTACCTATTGGGGTCCTTTCAAATAGTTCTGAAAGTGTAAATAATACTGTTTAAAACTGGATTGTGGGTCAGAGAGCATCTGAGGGTGGTGTCAAGCTTGGCTGCACACCGTGCAGCACAGTTGACAGTTGAGTGGAAGTGTGTTGAATAATTACCTAGTGCAAAATAGGTCACATCTGGGTTTTACTGACTGAGGCAAGAGTCATGGGGGTGCACATCAAGGTCTGCTTTGCACATATGTAGTTAGCTCATTTTTCCAGATAAGACATAGTTGTCTGTGACTCACCAAGGATTTGCTTGCTTTCATTAGGTGGATTGGGCTGAAAAAACACTTTATGAATAGGGAAATATAAACTGAAACCAATGTGTCAGGTTTTAAACTCCAATCGATGTTTATTCCTAGTCCAGACAGACGGGGGCTAGAAGTTGACATCTTTGAGAAAGCCGAAACCCCGAAGATTCAGAAACTATTGAAGTTTGTACCTAAGCCATTCTGCAATATGACCATTTAAGATTATACTGCACTGAAAACATTGGCAAATAACAATCAGGTAAAGACGAAACCCTGTGACATAGGTGGATGAATCATTCTCCTCAACACTCAATGTTATAAAATAAAAATGAAACAAATGTTGAGTGTACAAGATCATTATCACATTGTCAAAGGGGTTACGGAGAAAAGGGCTAAAATCACATTAACACCATCAGTGAAGAGGCAGCCAGAAAAGGGATCATCTTCAACAAAGAATATGAATTCCTGAATCGTACCAACACTCTTTGATCTATGCAGTTCCCAAGAAGCACAAAAATACGTCAGATCCACTTTTGCACCCCATTGTATGAACCTTTGAGTTAGCTACAAAACCATTGTTAAAATATGTAGATGTGTTTCTCAAGCTGCTGGTTAGTGCTCAACCAGCATATATTACAGACATAGGACATATGATCTCTAAACTTGAGGGCATGAGGGTTTGATCCACAAACAGAAATCCTGGTCACAATGGACATTGAGGCACTTTACACTAGCATTCCTCAAAAACAGGTCTTGGCTGCCATTAATGAGATTTTGAAAAGGCCAGGAGAGAATGAACACCATAAGTTCATCATGCAATGCCTGGAAATCCTCTTCAACGAGAATGTGTTTGAGTTTGATGTAACTTTACATCAACTGACTCAAGGGGTAAGCATCGGGGCAGCCTGTGTCCAAGTGTGGTGAACTTGTATATGGGGATTTAAAAAAAGAATCACATATACAGTGATATAGCCCCTTTCTATGAAAATATCCCACTATGGTCGAGGTACACTCCAAAAATGTTGTCTTTGGAGTAACTCTTGTAACACCAATGTCAAGTTCACCCCTAATATTAGCAGGGAGAGAGTCAAATTGTTGGATATTTGGATTCAACAGCAGAAACAACAAATCCAGGTTTCTCTTTACACTAAGCCCATGGCAAGAAATACCTTTCTTTATTTTGAGAGCATCCACCCCATAAGCCAGAAACAAGGCTTTGCATTTAGTCAGTTTCCTTATCAATGCTGAGATAGTTAAGAAGAAATTACTGTCCAGAGGATACCCAATACACCTGATGTGTAACATTTTCAAAAGGGCAAAATACTATCACAGGGAAAGCATTTTCCAGGATAGATTGAGGAATAATACAGAGAAACTAGTGTGCATGATACACCACTCCAATCTTAATCATAACATACAACAGATTGTGAACTCACAATGGCACATTCTTCACACTAATCCAGATCCGGGTATGTTACATAAATCAATATCTGCATTTAAGCGGTATTGCAATTTGAGCAACATCTTAGTGAATTCCAATTTGGCTGACAACAGCAACTTTTGCCAGAAGTCTATTATAGGACCCAACCGTGTGTGATGGAGCTGTGGTTGCTGATTCTATCCAGTGGGGGCATAGACAGATTACTTTACATAACATGACCAACTGCAGATATTCTATTATCATCAACCTCATTCAATGTCGCTGTCACCTAGGCTACATAGGAGAAACTGGTGGTGAATTTTGAGCCAGGTACAGTAAACATAAATCTTTGATTCACAACAAAAGAAGTGGAGCACAACTGGTCGAACACTGGATATGAATGGGCCACATGTAAAGGGAGTTGGCCTGGATCATCCTGGAGAAAATAAGATCTGAGTGAGGCAAAGATGATACCCAAATAAATAGGAAAAGTGAAGTATTTTGGATTTTCACTTTGGGGACCCGTAAATGAGGACTCAATTAAATTATACAATTGGAAAATGCCATTGACTAAGGCTTCCATCTTCTTTTGATCTACACTCCCCTTTCATCTATCTTTGGGTTGGGGTGAGCTCTTTTTTCTTTTTGCACCCCTTTTAACTATCTTTAGGGCGGGTTAGCTCTGGTTCCTTTTCGTACACCTAGTGGGGGCTCCATGGTACTTGTGACTATATATGTTCTGTACTAAATTCACATGTGATTAATTTAGCCATATTGTTACTGGTACAAGTTCTTTAATTCTGGGTCTCCCAAATTAGGGGGTTGTTGTGAAATGTTAGGTATGACGAGTGGCTTCTGTCCAGCTTTATTCTGTGATCTCTGGTTTCAATTAGGAGGGGGGTCTTGTTCATCATGTTCGTCCCCATACTAGCTGACAGGCTACTTCTTAATATTTTGTTATTAGTACTTTTCTATTATTGTTGTTTTGAACATATCATTAGTATCTCCTGTGTACTACTCCTCCTTGCCTCTTTAAGTGTGGATTACGGGTCATACAAACTGGAAAGAGTGGCATTAACAGGGACTTGGATTTACCTAATGTAGACATTACTTGGGTTGGCCAGGGATGGTAAGCAGCATTCATTGCTGCCTTTGGTTGAAAGCATTGTCGATTGACAACACCCATACCTCATGATTGCGCAATGTGGTGGAAATGACCTTTGCACAATTAATGGCATAAGACTAGAAATTCTAATGAAGGATACCTTTGTTAAATTAAGGGCACTTTTCCCACTTCTGCTTTGGGATTTTCCAGCATTTGCCAAAGGCAGAAGTAGTCAAGTGAATTTTGTCCATGGACAGACAAATCCTGGAAACATTTCAATAAAACTGTTCCTGCATTCCTCCGAGACCATAACACAGGACCTATGTATCACAACAATGTACATTTTGATATGGACGGAATATAAACAAAACAAAGGAGTTCATTTCATAGAAAAAGGCAACAGGGTTTTCTCAACAACATGAAAGACTGCATCCTTCTTATGTGTAATAGTCATCTACAATTCATAAAGACAAAGGTTCTTTTCGGGGCCAACCCTATTTCCAAACACTAGTGAGTGTGTGAGTGTAAATGTGAGACTGTTAGTGGGTGCATGAGTGTCTGGCAGGGTCTGTGAGTGAGTGTGTGAGTGTCTGTGTGGGTTTGTGAGTAGATGTATGAGTGTCTGTGTGGGTCTTTGAGTGGATGGTTGATTGTCTGTGTGGGTTTCTGAGTGGGTTTGTAAATGCCTGTGTGTGCCTGTGAGTGGGTTTCTGAGTGCTTGAGTGGGTCTGTGAATTGGTGTGTGAGCGCCCGTGTTCGTCTGTGAGTGTGTGTGTGAGTCTCTGTGTGGGTCTGTGAGTGGGTGTGTGAGTGTCCGAGAGAGTCTGTGAGTGTCTATCTTGGTCTGTGAGTGGGTGTGTGAGTTTTTGTGTGGGTCTGTGAGTGGATCTTTGAGCATCTGGAAGGATCTGTGAGTGGTGTGTGAGTGCCTGTGTGGGTCTGTGAGTGGGCAAGTGAGTGCCTCTGTGGGTCTGTGAGTTGGTCTGTGAGTATCTGTGTGGGTCTGTGATGTGAAATTTCAAGTGAAGTGTAATGGAAGGGGTCAGGGTAGAGATGGGTGCAATTTAGAGGTCTGTGAGGGATGCTGATGGGCAAGAAATTGGCACAAAATTATAATGTTTCCACATACGTTGAGTAGTGGATGTCTGGCAGAGCCC
Organism: Pleurodeles waltl; assembly: GCF_031143425.1. NCBI lineage: Eukaryota > Metazoa > Chordata > Amphibia > Caudata > Salamandridae > Pleurodeles > Pleurodeles waltl. The sequence continues at coordinate 414,473,907 of NC_090447.1, forward strand.
AGCGCGCCCAGCCGTGTGAATCTGCAATGGATTTGAGAAGCTGGTTGTAATTTTAAAAAAAAGTACACTCACTAACAGACCCTCACAAACACTCACACACCCACTCACAGACCAACACAGACACTCATATACCCACTGATGGAAACACAGAGATACTAAACACCTATTCACAGACCCACAAAGATACACACCACTCACAGCACTCACACCCACTCACAGACAGGCACTCACACACCCACTCACAAACCCTTGCAGACATGCACACACCCACTCACAGACCCACACAGACACTCGCGCACCCAGCCACAGACCAATGCAAACAATAACTCACCGTGTAACAGACCCACTCACAAACCCACACACCCACTCAGACACACACAGACTCTCACACACCCACTCAGAGACCCACACAGCCATTAACATACCCACTTACAGACCCTCGCTTGCACCTACAGATCCACTCACAGACCCACAAAATTACACACTGACACACCCCACACAGACACTCCCACTCACAGACCCACACGGACACTCACGCACCCACTCAAAGATCCACACAGACACTCAATGACCCACACAGGCACTGACATACCTACTCACAGGCACACACAAGCACTCATACATCCACTCACAGACCCTTGCAGACACTCACAGATCCACTAACAGACGCACACTAACACTCACAGACCCACTCCCAGACCCACACAGGCACTCACACACCCACTCACAGAACCTCGCAGACAGTCACAGCCACTATTTCACCCTCACATACACTCACACACCCACTCACAGACCAATGTAGACACACCCACTCAGAGACCTACTTAGACACTCAAACACCCACTCAGTGACACACACAGACACTCACACACCCACTCACAGACCCAGGCACTCTCAGATACACTCACATACCCACACTGATGATCACACATACACACTCACAGGCCCACACAGACTCTCACATGCTTACTCATGGACCCTTGCAGACACTCACCTGCCCACTCACAGATCCACACAGACACTTACACACCCATCCACAGACCCTCACAGACACACAGATCAACTCACAAATCTACAAATACTCACACACCCACTCACAGACCCACACAGACACACCCATACAGACACTCACACATGTATACAAACACTCATAGATCCACTCACAGACTCACACAGAGACTCTCACACACACTCACAGACCCTTGCAGACACTCATACACCCACTCACAGATCTACACAGACACTCTCAGACCCACTCATACCCACATAGGCACTGACACATCTACTCACAGACCCACACAGGCACTCACAACCCCCTCACAGACCCTCGCAGACACTTAAAGACTCACTCACAGACTCACACAGGCCCTCACAGACCCTCCCAGACACATGCGCACCTACTCACAGACCCATGCATACACTTACACACCCACTCACAGCCCCTTGCAAACACTCACACTCTCACTAGTGGCGCGTTGAGCCGCATCACTGGATATCTGTATTTATTTTCACTTTATTAACTCCAATACTACTGAATGGTTTTACACCGAATAACAAATAGGGACCTTTCTGGACCATGACCTACATTTCTGCCAATTGTGATGTGATTCCATCCAGTGGTTTGGGCTGAAGTAATGTCTAAAATCCCTATGGGAAATTGCTTAGGGGAAATGCATTTTGGGACCCCCCTTTTTCTCGGCCCCTGCTCGAACAAGCACCTCGAATCTTTCAAGACAGCAACTGAAGTGAGAGGCAAACTAGTTTTGAAAACTCCATGAGGATTCATCAAATGGCATCAAAGTTATTGGCAAAACAAAAACAGTGTTCCTAAGGAAATTAGGTCCTATCTTTTTCTGCAGTTTTTTGTGTGCCTTCTTCTCGCTTTTCCCTCGTTTTCACTGCTTTCTCCTTGCTTCTCCCCCATTTTCTGTTGCTTCTCCTTGTTTTTTCCTCATTTACACTGCTTTCTCCTGCTTTTTCTGCCTGTTTTGTGCCTTCTTCTTGCTTTTCCCTCGTTTTCATTGCTTTCGCCTTACGTTTCTGCTATTTTTTAGTTTCTTCGCCTTGCTTTTGCCTTATTCTCACTGCTCTCTCCTGGATTTTGCTTTCTCCTTGCTTTTTCCTCTGTTATTTGGTGCCCTTTCCTTTCTTTTCCCTCTCTTTCACTGCTTTCTCCCTGCTGTTTTCCCCTTTTTTGTGTGCCCTTTCTTTGCTTTTCCCTCTTTTCCAATGCTTTTGTCTTGCTTTTTCTCCCATTTTTTTGTCTGCCTTCTCCTTGCTTTTTCCTAGTTTACAATGCCTTCTCCTTGTTTCTTCCTCTGTTTTTTGTGTGCCTTCTCCTTACTTTTTCCTTGTTTTCACTTCTTCCTCCTTGCTGTCCCCCATTTTTTGTTTTGTTTCCTCCATGCTTGTCCTTCATAGCCATTGCTTTTTCCTATTTATTTTTAGTGACTTCTCCCCACTTTTCCTTAGTTTTCACTGTTTTCTCCTTGAAGTTTCCCTCATTTTTCATTTGCCTTCTCCCACTTTTCCCTAGATTTTCCTCCTTTCACCTTGCTTTTACCCCATTTTTGTGTGCATTTACATTGCTTTTCCCTAGTTTTCACTGTTTTCTCCTTGCTTTCCCCCCATTTTTTGAGTGCCTTCTTCTTGCTTTTCCCTACTTTTCACTGCTTTCTCCTTGCTTTCTCCCTCGGTTTTTATGTGCCTTCTCCTTGCTTTTCACTCATTTTTGCTGCTTTCTCCTTGGTTTCCCCTCTGATTTTTGTGTGCCTGCTCCTTGTTTTCACTGTCTTCTTCTTGCTTTCTCCCTCATTTTTTTCTGTCTTCTCCTTGCTTTTCCCCCATTTTCACAGCTTTTTCCTTGCGTTTTACTCTATTTTTTGAGAGCCTTCTCCTTGCTTTTTCCCTCGTGGTGCTGGGTTGGTTGCACATGGTGGGTTGGCTGCAGGTCCCACTGTGTTTAAAAGAAAATGGAAATTCACTGAACAAACAGGGTTAGGAATTAGCATTTAAAAAACCTTAAAAAATCACTAAAAAACACATGTTGCAGGAATGTTATAGTTAGGATTATAGCTATATAAAAAAACCTATAAGTTGTGCCCTTAAGTAACTATAACTTGTGCCCCTGCAATTCATAATTTTCAGATCAATAATTTTACCTCAGATGTTGCAATGATATTATCAATGATGTCATAGAACATGCAATTACTGGTGTAATATGTGGGGCGATGGAAAGGGTGCTGAAAAATACAAACACTCACCCCAATCACAGATCTGGGTTTAATCCATCATTCTTTTGCTCACCAAGCCACCCCAGTTCGGAACCAGGCATATGCAAATCAGTCTTGACCCTGTTCCTCATGGGAACGGTGCAGCCCAACCGGCAAGGCCAGGTCCTCTCTGGACATGAAACAAGCACCCTGGGACCGGTTTCAGGGTATCACCCTTCATCAACCAGGCAGGCTTGAACCAGTGGCACAGTGCGCACAGGACCCACGTCAGGGCATACCCTTCCACTTAGGGCAGTCTTGACCCTGTTTCTCATGGTAATTAGCAGTGCATGGTGAGGGCACGAGTCCTCGTTAACTTAGGGTGAGATTTGTACTTCCTTGACATATCTGTAACTGCTGAATTTGCATAACTTGTGCATGTAACTTCTGATCATAAATATAACATATATATATATATATATATATATATATATATATATATATATATATATATATATATATATATATATGAAGAGAGAGAGAGAGCCTAGTGGTGATTGCCCCTAGGTAGTTATAATTAGGTCCTAGTTTCTATGAAAATGTGTTTTTCGTTTTGCTAATCACTTTGGCACCGTTTGATAAATCTTCATGAAATTTTCCCCAAAAATACGACGCTCACTTCAGCATCTGTTTGGAATGTTTCGGGGTGATCTGGCAAATGGGGGCTGCGAAAAAGGGGGTCCCAAAACAGTTTTTCCGATGTTCCACAAGGGTTTTCAACAGGAAATGCGTCCGAACCACTGGAGTAGTCATAGTTATTTCAAGTAACTACAACTTGTGGCCCATGGTAACTATAACTTGCACCCTCGCCATGCACTGCAAATTAGCCCAGATATTACAGCACTCATAATAACTTTTATAACATCAATACAAATATCAATGAAGCATTAGAAGTCAAAGTATTGAAGAAAATACTGTGCATGTCATGGGCATAAGTTATAGTTTCTTGAAATAACTCTAACTAAGCTGCTGATTTTCTCTGTTTTTGTGTGAGTAAATTCAGAGCCTAACTATACCGTCCATGTAACCTTTGGCTTTTTAAGTGAATTTCTATGTTTTGTTTTAATTCTGTTTCTGTTTCCTAACTATAACAACCCTCAGCGACTTTATATGTTTTTTTAGCATAAAGTCATTTTCACTCCTATGGGTTAATTCAATGACTGCTGTGCACGTCCAAAGGCTTTGGTCACAGGGCCTGGCCTCTGGCAAGGTCCTGTGGCCAACGTCCTATAACCACCCAACCCCACGCTTGAGGCTGTGCACTATAACATCCCTGTAAACTTTGGTTTTTAGATGTGTGCAACTTTGCACCTGTCCTGCTGCCTCTGTATCAGTGTCAGAGTACTGAAAGTATTTTAGCATTTGGTCTAGGGGGTACAACATAAAAAGGGTGGTCCCAGAACAGTCTTGAAATCCAATGACTTTGTATTTTCCATGGCACAAAATGAGCAGTCAGATTTTTCTGAAATTTGACAGCATTAGATATTAGGGTGCACAAATGATCCCCTTGGGTACTGCAGGTGAGTAGAGAAAGTATTTCCTAATTTATAAGGGTTTTCAATGTAGTGATATCTTACTAGACTGCATTTGTAAAGTTTCAGATTTACTACACTAAAAAATGAAAGACCCACCTTAATCCACATACATTTTCTATGCATGTTCTCTGGCTTCCAAAATAAATCTGTGTCAACAAGCTCAACACAATCATCTTACTTATGTACTCCTGGGCAACAAATTGGAAAAGTGACCTAGCACTGAACTACACAGATTATTATATGGAGGACATGATCATTTGACCAATAAGGAAAAAAAAAGAAATCTTAATTTTTAAAAGAACCTTTGGTCACTTTGGCCTTGAAATGTAACCCAATCCTTCTAAAAGTAGCACGGAAGCCAAAAAAATAAACTAGATTGCATATGTAACATTTCAGAATTGCTACATGAACAACTAAAAGACACATGCATGGTCACATGATTATGCGAACCAATAAGCAAATACATACCAATACAATAGATAAAAAGAAAGAAATCACATTATATCTGACGGCCACTATGTAGTTATAGTTAGTATTCCCAAAGATAGGAATTCCTCAGGTATTAACACCCTATTAACTTTCCACCGGTTTGATGAATCACCCAAAAACTTTCCAGACCCATAGCATTTTCTGCATTTTGAGATTATGTAAGTTTTTGGGTGAATCCTTAAGGGAGTGCAATGATAAAAGGGTGTCCCAAAATTATTTTTTCCACCAATGCATTTTCAATAAACTATTGTATGTAATGTAGGGCAAGGATGGCTGACAGGATGTACATGAAATTTGGCAAGATTATTCAATATGGTGCAGATACAATGTTTTTAGGGTATTGCAATTAAGTAGAGTAAGTATTTTTTAAGTTATGAGACATTTAAACTTAGTATTATGTGTCACTGTGGTACTTTCATGGAATTTCACAAAATATTTTGAAACTACTGCAATGTATGACAATAAACTTATTTGAAAATATATAAACATATATAAATAAATGTCCCTACCTTGTACCACTTAAATAAAGTGGGAATAGGTAGTGACTTACTACTTACCTCTATTTAGGGCTCTAACACTGGACACGGCCACAGTGCAATACATAGAGTATGGCTGCCTTTTCATTCTCTGAAACAACCATTATCAAATTCTATACTGGCTTGTCATCACCATGTACCACGGTATGCTGCAAAGTTATCATGGTATTGTTGTGTAGCCGATTTAGCTATAGTTTTATACACGTTATTTTAGCGAACTAGGCCTGCTGCTGTGCACTTTAACCTAGAGATGTTTTATTTGGCTTTGTTTATTATTTTAATATTAGCCACATTTGTGGTCTTGTTTTATTTTCTCTATCTAGCTGTTCTTCGCCTAGGCCAGCACTGCGTTCTTAACCAGGACATTTCTTTCACTCTGTGCTTTTCTCAAGGCTGCAGTAAGATAGGTTGCCGGCAAAAGTGGTATGCTTTGTCTCTTAATGTTCACAGAAACATATACCCTCTTACGTGGGGATCCTTTCTTGGAAAATCAGCTGTTTTTTATAAAAACACCACTTTGACCCATGTATGTTAGAGGGAGATTCCAGCGAGATGACTATGACTGAGTGCTGATTGCTGATCTCTTCGGTACAGTTGCTATGTAGACTACAGGCCTCTTGCTCAGGTATGAGGGATGATTACTTCCCAGTAGGAACCTGAAAGGCAGAATTAGAGCTTAACATGCTGTGTTCTAACCTAGCCTAGGTAGGAACTATCTCTACAAACCTTAGTGACAATATGGTAGTGGTATTCTTATGTTTTACTCTCCTTGTCACACCATTAATCTTATAGTGCTTCATCGTCCTAGTTATTGCAATGCATGCCTTATTATCTAAGATGCAGTTACTCCAATAAAACCTTATTGAACTATACTCAATCTCTGATTGTCCTTCCATATGTGAGACCAATGTAACTAAGAGAAATGGATGAGATCTGAGTGACCACGATTCCCTGAGGAGTCATTTATGTCATGCGCCCGGTTGCCCCAATCATCCCTGCTCTTGGGTGGAAATGAGCAACTGCTAATTAGCTGGAGTAAAACCTGGATTAGGCTGACAGGTGTCACATGATGGGGGATCAGGCTCAGTCCCCCACAGTACAGGTGATTCTTGCACCCAAATCCGGTAGTCTCAGTAGGATAATGAGAACCTACGCGACAGTGTATCATGGCCCAAAATATAACTTTTATTAGATTGCGGTACCCTTGCATTACTCATGGTGTTGCATAAACAATGTAATACTTAACTCAGACTTATAATGGAACTCAGGGCCACCATGCATGGGGCTGCGTTGACTAGTAAATCTGGATAAATATAAGGCAGCATAATTCGCTTTTTTGTGTTAGTCTGCACATCATAACCTACATTGCTGCTAAATTACATATATCTGTTTTCCACACCACTATAGGCACTCACCTACATCCTATTCCAGTCTACGCCACTCCACTCTACAATTCACCATTTTACAAGACTTCACTCAACAATACTCAAATCTACGCTATTTCACTGTGCTCAATGCCACTATACACCTCTCCAGTCTACGTCACTCCACTGTCCACCACTCCACTGGAGGCTACTCCACTATACGCTATTCCACTTTATGCCATTCTGGTGTACACCACTCCACTGTACTCTGTTCCACTGTGTGCCACTCCACTCTAAACACTCCACTGTATGCTATTCCACTGTATGCCACTCCACTCTATGATACTCTACGTCACTCCAATGAATGGGACTCCACTCTACATCACTTCATTCTATGGCAGTGGTTCCCAACCTGTGGTCCGGGGACCCCTGGGGGTCCGCGAATCCTTCTCAGGGGGTCCGCGAGAGCTTAGAATATTAAAACATATTAACAAATATTGGCAAAATAAATCACCAGCTTTCAGTAATGACTCAGGCAGGGGTCCCCGGATTCCAATGATGATTCAGTGGGGATCCCTGGGTTCTATTAATGTTAAAGTGGGGGTCCACAGAAATCAAAAGGTTGGGAACCACTGTTCTATGGTATTTGATTGGACCCCGCTCCCCTTTATGCTATTACTCTCAATTCCACACCACTGTATGCCACTCCAGTCTATACAACTTTAAAGTACACCACTCCACTCTATGCTACTCCAATGTGCACTATGACACTCCATTGTACAACCCTCCACTCTACGCCACTCCACTCAATGCTATTACACTGCATACAACTGCAGTCTACACCAGTCTACTCTATGCTGTTACACTGTAACAAACTTTACTTTGTCTCTTCAGTGTACGCCACTCTACTGTATGTCACACCACTATACGCTACTACAGTACATGCTATTTCACTCTATGCCATTCCACTCTACTCCACTGTGCAACACTCTGCACTAATGCACTCCACTCTATGCTATTACCCTGTACACAACTCTACTCTACACCAGTCCTCTCTATGCTATTACACTGTATGCAACTCCACTGTACTCCTTTTCAGTGTAAGCTACCCCATTGTATGCCACTCCACTACATGCTAATCCACTCAATCCAATTCCACTGAATGCCACTCCACTGTATGCTATTTCACTCTATTGCATTCCACTGTATGCTACTCCACCCTAAGTCACTCCAGTGCATGCCACTCCACTCTACCCCACTTCATTCTATGTTGTTCCATTGGACGCCCCACTATTGTACGCCACTCCACTGTGTGCTATTACACTCTAGCCCATTTCAGTGTATGCCACTCCGGTCTACACCAATTCGCTGTATACCACAACAATGTACACTACTCCACTCTATGCTATTCCAATATCCCCCACTCTACTCTACACCACTTCACTCTACATGAATCCACTGTGTGCCACTCTACTATACGCTACTCCACTGTACACCTCCCTAGTGTACACCACTCCACTCTTTGCCACTCCATTGAATTCTAGTCCATTGGAGGCTGCCCGATTTTAAACCACTCCACTGTACGTCACCCACTATATACTATTTCACTCTTCCCCACTTCACTGTACCCTAATCTAGACTACACTAATCCTCTGTAACCCACTCCACTCTATGCTATTTTACTCTATGCTATCCTATTCTATGCCACTCCTCTGTACTCCACTTTATGCTATTCCACTGTATGCTGCTCCATTCTACGTTATTAAATTGTATACATGGCCCCTCTACTGCATGGTATTCCACTTTGCCCTACTCCACTGCATGCTATTACACTCTACCCCACCCCTCAATACACCACTCCAGTCTACACCACTTCACTCTACACCACTCTACTGTACACTACTACATTATATGTTATTACACTCTACAGCACTCCACTGTACTCCACTCCAGTCTATGCTACTCTACTCTATGCTATTACACTTTATTCCTCTCCACTGTATGCTGCTCCACTCTAAGCCACTCCAGTGTACTCTCCTCCACTCTATATACCTACACTCTACAAAATGCTACTACACTCTACTACACTCTGTGCCACTCTACTAGACTCTACTCAACTCGATCCCTGTACACTCTACTGTCCAAATCTGCACTCAGCTCTAAGAGGTACACTCCGTTGTACAACAATCCTCACTCTCCAACAGCTTCCAACACTGTATGATACAACTTTCCACTCTGCTGTACGAAACCACATTCCAATTATAACAGTCACTCAACTCTACGACACACCAATACACCCCATTGTACTTTACTCCACACTTTGTTACACCACTCCACTCAACTCTATTCCGCTGTTTCATACTTTACCTCACTCTATACTATTATACAATAATCAACTATACTCAGCTCCTCTGTTTCACACACTGCTGTACTCCACTGTACAACACAGTACTAAACTATATGCCACTGTACAACACTCTACTCCACTCTACAATACTCTAGTCCACTACATAACACTGCATGCTACTCCTTGTATACCACTGCACCTCTCTTTACTCCACTCTATTCTGACTCAGTACACCAATATGCTCCACTACTCCACTGTATGCCACTCCACTCTACGCTACTGAATGCCATTGTACTCAACAAATCTGTATGCCAATCCACTGTACTACACTCTACAACACTGTATTGTACTGTACATCACTCCATTCTACAAAAATCAAGTAGACTGTACCCCTCTCTACTTTACTGTAGTCTACACCACTTTCTAATACTGTGGCCCTCATTCCAACCCTGGCGGTCATGGACCGCCAGGGTGGAGGGACACGGAAGCACCGCCAACAGGCTGGCGGTGCTTCCAGGGACATTCTGACCGCGGCGGTAAAGCCGTGGTCAGAAAAGGGGATCCGGCGGTTTCCCGCCGGATTTCCCCTGGCCCGGAGAATCCTCCATGGCGGCGCTGCTTGCAGCGCCGCCATGGGGATTCCGACCCCCTTCCCGTCCAGCCTGTTTCTGGTGGTTTTCACCGCCAGAAACAGGATGGCGGGAACGGGTGTCGTGGGGCCCCCTAACAGGGCCCCATAAAGATTTTCACTGTCTGCTTTGCAGACAGTGAAAATCGCGACGGGTGCAACTGCACCCGTCGCACCCCTGCAACTCCGCCCGCTCCATTCGGAGCCGGCTTCATTGTTGCAGGGTCTTTCCCGCTGGGCCGGCGGGCGCCCTTTTGGCGGTCGCCCGCCGGCCCAGCGGGAAAGTCGAAATGACCCCCGCGGTCTTTTGACCGCGGAGCGGTCTTTTGACCGCGGAGCGGTCTTTCGACAGGATTACTTTGGCGGGCGGCGTCCGCCGCCCGCCAAAGTCAGAATGACCCCCTGTATGACACCCTACTAGACTCTGCTGTACAGAACGCTACTCCACTTTATTACCCTTCAATCAACTGCATATAATGCCACTCTATTTTACTGCACTCCATGCCACTATAGTCTCTAACAGGCCACGTCACTTTATGACACTTTTCTCCACTCTTCACTACCGCACTCCAGTGTACTCCACTCTACTACAGTTTATCCCAATTTACGCCACTGTACTGTACTCCGCTCCATGCAGCTCCACAGTCTGACACTCCACTCAACTATATGCAACTCCACTCTACAACACTGTACTACACTCTATTCCACTCTATGCCTATTTACTCTATGCCACTGTGCTGCTGCTGCACTGTTTGAGACTCAATGACACGCCACCCAACTTCTCTCTACAATATGCCACTCCACTATATGACACAGCACTCCACACTATGACAGGCTCCTCCACTATACTCTCAGACCCTCCACTTGATGATACTCCACTCCATTAAACTTTTCTTCAAAGGACTCCACTCTATGACCTTCTACTTTACCCTACTCCACTCTAAAATACTGTACTCCACTCTATCACAGTTCATGGCACCTTATTGTACTGCTTGACATGCCATTCGCCTGTACATCTCACTGCTCCAGTCTATGATACTTGACTCCACTATATGAGATGCTATGTCACTTCACTATATAACACTTTACTACACTGTACATTATTCTACTACACTCTACTATACTCCACTCGATTCCAATCTACAATACTCCAGTCTATGACAATATGTACCGTACGACACTCCACATAAGAACTCTTCACTTGTGACTCTGGACTCTACGACTTGAAGTACATTTTTATTAATAATGTTTTAAAAAACAATGAAATTCAATGAAAAAACAAATATTAAATCTTAGTTATAGTTAGAAAAATGTATTTTCCCTATACAAACCAAGTTTAAATTATACAAACTTTAACAATTCCAAATGTTTAGGTATAACTTTCATTTAGAATGTATCTACCACCTTCATATTATTATAAGTAGTGAACCTTATAACACACACTTTTCAGCTCACTAACAAGAAAACACTAATTATAACTTGGCACTTTACCATGCACTGTGTTCTATCAAATAATGATACTACATTGTATAGCACTACACCATAGGAAACTCTCTGCCACTGTACTACACAACATTACACTTGACAACACTGAACTATACAGCACTGTATTCCGCTGAACCCCACTCTATGCCACTACACTCTACAGCATTCTGAACACTCTATGCTACTCTACGACTCTCTAGTCAATGACACTCCACCACACTCCATTTCATGGCACTCCAGTTGACGAAACTCCACTGTACAACACTCAGCTCTAATGTTCATCACAGCACTACACCGTACAACATGCCACTACACTCTACGATACACCACCCCACAATACGACACACCGCACCACTCAACTGTACAACACTTTACTCCATTGTACGCTACATCACTCCACTCTACTTTATTCCACTCTGCAATACTCCAATCTAAGACACTCTCCTTCACGGTTCTGTACTACACTCCGCTTACAACACTGCAATGACACCCCACACTGCAATTTAAAACATATTTTATTCAAAAATAAAAACCATTAACATACATTTAAAAAAGCAAAGGTCACGATTAATTTATTGTTAGAAGTACCTTGTGTATTCTTTCTATACAAACGCAGCCTAAAATGTACAAACATTCAAGAAATTGTAAAGTTATGTTTATAACTTCAAATTATAATTTCCACACCACCTTCAAACTGCTATGGCATGCACCTCCAAAACTTGTTACCTCACTCACCACACTACATTAACTATAACTCATGCCTTTTTCATGCACTATTTATACTCTGGCATACTACATCACTTCTAGTGTGTGAACATATTAGCATTAATAACAACACTTACAGCTTCTCAATTTACATTATTTGTCACAACACAGTGCATGGTAGAGTTGTGAGTTATAGATAGTGTTGTCTGTTTAGCGAGCTGAAAAAAGTGTGTAACAAAGTCCACTACTTATAATGATTTAAAGCGGTTGATACATTGTAAATTAAAGTTATACATATATAACTTTTTAAAGTTTGTGTAGTTTAAACTTGGTTTGTATAGAGAAAATAAGTTTTCCTAATTATAACTAAGCTTACATTTTAACGTTTTTTTTTCCATTGAATATATGGTACCCAAACACAGAAAAGAAGACTCACAGATTTTAGACTTGTTGCTGAACCTCTGGGGTTGTAAATCCCCATCCATGTTTTTACCTATTTGGAATATTGAAGACAGGCATGGTTGAAGGATTGTTTAACAGCTGAATCATGAAGAACATCATCATGAAGCAACAAAGCAAGTTTTTTACACAATGAATTATTTTTTGTATTGGTTGATCACATGCAGAGCTGAAGCCCACATGTGTTTTGCCACTTATGCAGTTAAAATGTTGTTTAATCAGGGCCAGTGAGATAAGTGAAAGCTTGTATAAGATTACAGTACAATTTATTATATTTGCACTATGAGACTCTGAGATGCAGTATTAGAGGATTGATAACAATTCTTATACAAGGACAGACATATGAATAATCACAGTTATGCAAGGAGTGTCCTTTTTTCTTGAAAAGTAAGCAACATGATTACCGTCAGAGATTCACCATTGGAAAGCCAGGTGTGTCTGGTTTGAAAACACATGTAACTTTATAGCAAGTTTATTGTAGTCTGAAGGGAGTTACAAATGAAAATAAATGAAACAGTTCTAAATAGATTCAGCTTTGTGTGCATTACATGTTTGCTATTCTAAAAGAATAGTACCTGAGCTATAACACTGAACAATTAAACATTGTTATGTCAGATTCAGATTAAAATAATTTGTTGTGTAATTATTTTAAATCATTACAAACTTGGCTGAAAAACAGAATTATTAATACAATTGCATCCCTTACACTGTAGACACCAGCAGCAGAAATCGGCAATAAATGAGTATATTCCTGCGACAGGCCCTATTTATGTATTAAATTTAAATTCTGGGCATACCACCTTATGCTATTAACCAGGGATGCTCTTATGACCATAGTAAAAAAAACATTGTGTGCTCGCTATCACTAGAGATTGTTCCAGTGTCACTCTGAGCTTCTAAAATGTGTGTTCATTTGCTCTGTCAGCAATGATTCCAGTTTGGCCCAAATTGTAGTCTAGATCTGAGCAATCAATGTGAATAATCATTTTTCGGGGGTCTCTCTAAGTTTGTAAAGTGCAAAGTGCTGGAAGCTCACCATGATTATTAGCTCAAACAATGATGCTCTTCATTGGTGCCCCATTTATGCATAGAATCTGCTAGCAATGATAAGGTGTTTGGTTCTACATAGCTGCAGTATTGAGTCCAAGTGCATTGTAATGATGACTCAAGATGTTTATCCAAATGAGCAATGCTTCACTGTTCTCTTTGACCGTGGCTTGTCGATGTTCTGTTACTGCTAACAGCATTCAAGTCGCTGTCATAACCTGTGCTGATACCTGAGTGGATTCCCCCTTCAAGCAGCTAAGTATAACTTCATCAAACATGTCAATTCCTAATGTTCATAGGAGAGGGCGCAACCAGTATCTCCTATATGGAGAAAGTGGTTTGCAGAAACAAGTTATGCGCACTACTGCGTCATCATTCACCTCGCACAGTCTACATAGACTACTTTCAACCCCTTTTGCTCTTGTGTGCCAGCATGCTCTGAGCAGAATTTAACCAAATTTCTGTCTCATTAGGTGTGTTATCATGTCTTTATTCAACGACTGCAATGGATAAGTAGGTGGTGATCCCTGTTCATATAAATTGGTGGCCCATTTGCTATGTGCCTTTCCTTTCAGGGCTCATGACAGGGATGTTCATGTCCCATATGTCTTGTGCTTCTAGGTCTCTCAGTGAGCTATTCATATACCTGTTTCAGCCGGAGTCAGCCCCATTTATCAGTTACCATAATATGTTGTTTAAGGTGCAGGCGAGGCCTCCTTTGCTTTCATGCATTAGGCTAAGAACCTTGCATTTAATATTAGTTTTGGAAGTGAGATTGAGCTCTAAGTGCACTTGAGGTGTGCACTTGGGCAGGATACATAAGTGTCCTATGACAGCTATCTTGTGCTCTGTCCAGCCAATTGACCATTTTGTCTCTGAAAGTTTTGGTGCTAGAGGTAATGGTTGCTAAACATTTGCTCCTCACTGCCTTTAGAAGAGCTTTTGGTTGATGATTCTGAACACACTTTTTTAATTTACGGAAGACTCAGGTTAGAGAGCTGCCGGCTGCTTGTTATGCAAGTACATATGACGAGTGGCACCCCAGCAAAACCTGCCAAACACCAGGATATTTTTAAGTGGTGACTTTGTCCATTTTAGCTCCTCTGCAAAAACAAAAATATTTCTGAGTTGTCTTACGATGACAATCATCACTTTAGTTTTTGCAATGTTAATCCGCAGATCATTGACTTCACAATACTTGTCCATGGTATAAAATAGCCTCTGTAACCCAATTTTTGTCTGATCTAATGACATGGGGCCTGATTATGAGTTCGGCAGATAGTTTTGACCGTCCACAGAACTTCCGATGGGGAGGTTGCCACCATGGTGGATACCTCCCTGCTGGGCCCATTATGAGTTTCACGCTAGGTCAGCAGGCGGAAACCAGAGTTTCTGCCTGCTGGTCTAGCGGGAAACACCCTACAGCATTGTCTCTAGCTCGTAATCAAGCCAGCGGCAATGCTGTAGGATTCAGGGTGCACCAGCACCCTCTCAATGATCACTGCAAAGCAGACTGTGAACATTGCGAGGGTGCTGGCCAGGGTTGTTCTTTTTTTCAAGGAGTCAGTGTTAGGGCTCAGGGTGGAGGGAGGCCGGAGTCGTTTTTAGGGCTGGCTGGGGGTTGGAGGGCTGACGGTGAGGGAGTAAGTGGCAGTTTTGGGGGGCAGTTTTAGGCCTCAGTGTGGGTGGGGGTAGGGATACTTTAGTTTTTAGGTGTGGGGAAGGTTTTAGGTCTCCGGGCGGGGAGGGTCTGTGGCCAGGTTTTGGGGGGGGGTGACGTATTTAGCGGTGGGGGAATGTTTTAGGGCTTAAGGCAGGTGAGGGTGGTGGGGTTAGTTTGTTTTATGTGTGGGGATAGGTTGTAGACCTTAGGGCGGGTGGGGGGTTTCAGAGTGGTTGTTTATTTTTTTTAAACAAGGCCAGAGTTTTCGGAGGGGGTGTTGGGGTCCTTTTTTTTTTTTTGGGAGGTGTAGGCTTTTAGGGCTTAGGGAGGGGAGGAGCTTAGGCTTTGGTTTGGGGGGTGAAGGTTTTTATGGATGTGGGGTAGTGTAAGGAAATGCCTCCTTTGGCATGGTTACCCCCTGACTTTTTGCCTTTGCTGATGCTAAGTTTGGATTTGAAAGTGTGCTGAGGCCTGCTAACCAGGCCCCAGCATAAGTGTTCTTTCACTAACCTGTACTTTTGTTTCCACAATTGGCACACCCTGGCATCCAGGTAAGTCCTTTGTAACTGGTACCCCTGGTACCGAGGGCCCTGATGCCAGGGACGGTCTCTAAGGGCTGCAGCATATCTTATGCCACCCTGGGGACCCCTCACTCAGCACAGACACACTGCTTGCCAGCTTGTGTGTGCTAGTGAGGACACAACGACTAAGTCGACATGGCACTCCCCTCAGGGTGCCATGCCAACCTCACACTGCCTATGTAATATAGATAAATCACCCCTCTAGCAGGCCTTACAGCCCTAAGGCAGGGTGCACTATACCATAGGTGAGGGCATAAGTGCATGAGCACTATGCCCCTACAGTGTCTAAGCAAAACCTTAGACATTGTAAGTGCAGGGTAGCCATAAGAGTATATGGTCTGGGAGTTTGTCATGCACGAACTCCACAGCACCATAATGGCTACACTGAAAACTGTGAAGTTTGGTATCAAACCTCTCAGCACAATAAATGCACACTGATGCCAGTGTACATTTTATTGTAACATACACCCCAGAGGGCACCTTAGAGGTGTGCCCTGAAACCTTAACCGACTATCCGTGTAGGCTGACTAGTTTTAGCAGCCTGCCACATACCAGACATGTTGCTGGTCACATGGGGAGAGTGCCTTTGTCACTCTGTGGCTCGTAACAAAGCCTGTACTGGGTGGAGGTGCTTCACACCTCCCCCTGCAGGAACTGTAACACTTGGCGGTGAGCCTCAAAGGCTCACCCCCTTTGTTACAGCACCCCAGGGCACTCCAGCTAGTGGAGTTGCCCGCCTTCTCCGGCCACGGCCCCACTTTTGGCGGCAAGGCCGGAGGAGATAATGAGAAAAACAAGGAGGAGTCACTGGCCAGTCAGGACAGCCCCTGAGGTGACTCTGACTTTTAGAAATCCTCCATCTTGCAGATGGAGGGTTTCCCCAATAGGGATAGGAAGGTGCCCCCCTCCCCTCAGGGAGGAGGCACAAAGAGGGTGTACCCACCCTCAGGGCTAGTAGCCATTGGCTACTAACCCCCCAGACATAAACACCCCAGAACCTAGGAACTCAGATTCCTGCAACCTAAGAAGAGGAGGACTGCTAAGCTGAAAAACCCTGCAGAGAAGACGGAGACACCAACTGCCTTGGCCCCAGCTCTACCGGCCTGTCTCCCCACTTCTAAAGACACTGCTCCAGCGACGCTCTCCCCAGGGACCAGCGACCTCTGAAGCGAGGACTGCCCTGCATCTAGAAGGACCATGAACTCCCGAGGACAGCGGCTCTGTTCACCAAAGACTGCGACTTTGAAACAAAGAAGCAACTTTGCAACAACTTGCGTTTCCTGCCGGAAGCGTGAGACTTGACACTCTGCACCCGACGCCCCCGGCTCGACTTGTGGAGAACAATAACTTCAGGGAGGACACCCTGGCGACTGCGAGACCGTGAGTAGCCAGAGTTGCCCCCCTTGAGCCCCCACAGCGACGCCTGCAAAGGAAATCCCGAGGCTCCCCCTGACCGCGTCTGCCTGCTTCTAAGATCCGATGCCTGGTAAAGACACTGCACCCGCAGCCCCCAGGACCTGAAGGATCCGAACTCCAGTGCAGGAGTGACCCCCAGGAGGCCCTCTCCCTTGCCCAGGTGGTGGCTACCCCGAGGAGCCCCCCCCTTGTCTGACTGCATCGCTGAAGAGACCCCTTGGTCTCCCATTGATTTCAATTACAAACCCGACGCTTGTTTGCACACTGCACCCGGCCGCCCCCGTGCCGCTGAGGGTGTAATTTCTGTGTGGACTTGTGTCCCCCCCGGTGCCCTACAAAACCCCCCTGGTCTGCCCTCCGAAGACGCGGGTACTTACCTGCTGGCAGACTGGAACCGGGGCACCCCCTTCTCCATTGAAGCCTATGCGTTTTGGGCACCACTTTGACCTCTGCACC
Source organism: Pleurodeles waltl (assembly GCF_031143425.1). NCBI lineage: Eukaryota > Metazoa > Chordata > Amphibia > Caudata > Salamandridae > Pleurodeles > Pleurodeles waltl. Next base: position 414,491,890 of record NC_090447.1, read on the forward strand.
TGACCGGCCCTGAGCTGCTGGTGTGGTAACTTTGGGGTTGCTCTGAACCCCCAACGGTGGGCTACCTTGGACCCAAACTTGAACCCCGTTGGTGGTTTACTTACCTGCAAAAACTAACAAACTCTTACTCCCCCCAGGAACTGTTGAAAATTGCAGTGTGTCTAGTTTTAAAATAGCTATATGTGATTTATGTGAAAACTGTATATGCTATTTTGCTAATTCAAAGTTCCTAAAGTACCTACCTGCAATACCTTTCATTTGAAGTATTACATGTAAATCTTGAACCTGTGGTTCTTAAAATAAACTAAGAAAATATATTTTTCTATACAAAACCCTATTGGCCTGGAATTGTCTCCGAGTGTGTGTTCCTCATTTATTGCTTGTGTATGTACAACAAATGCTTAACACTACTCCTTTGATAAGCCTACTGCTCGACCACACTACCACAAAATAGAGCATTATAATTATCTCTTTTTGCCACTATCTTACCTCTAAGGGAAACCCTTGGACTCTGTGCATACTATTCCTTACTTTGAAATAGTGCATACAGAGTCAACTTCCTACAGGTAGTTTTAGGCCTCACGGCAGGTGGGGGGGTCGGGGTACTTTTCTAAGTTAAGGGGTAGGGTTGTATGGTTGAACCACACATGTGTTTACCACACATACCTTTACTAGCCATGCTTTTACAACAGAATTGGTTGTGAAGGCATGCGTGGTGAAAACGCGGTTGTGCTTCCGACCGCGATGTTCACCCATTCTACCATGCATGGTTCAGTCATACAACCAGGGTTGAGCATACTTTAGTGATATTATCACTACTGCTGAGGTCCCATTTGCCCTGTGAGCTATATTCTGGGTAGAATATGATCTTATTTCCTTCTCTGGTCACTGCATGGTGTTTACTGCTTGAGCTCTCCTAGTACATGGTTTCCATGCTGTTTTTATTTATAGTTAGGTCAGCTAAGAGCATTCTAACTAGGAACAAGAACACAGGAAGAAGAACACGCTACAGTTATTTGAGGCAGGATGCATGTCAAAGAGTTGGTAACTGACAACATTAATCAATTCTGAGGAGAGTCTATAACTGATTGCATTTCCCTTATTATTTCAGCCGGCTGTGGCCTGTCTCGGGTTAATCAGGAGAATGGTTCTTTACCTCATTTGGTAGTTGAACTGTAGTTCTTATTCCTTGTTTTATTGAGTTTCTTTAGCCTCTTCCTATTCTTCCTCGACACGCTAGGCACATTGAAGGGTGGAAATTCCAAGACCTACCTGACTTCGGCACGACTCTGCTCATGGGTCGTAATACCCACAGTGAATTGGTCTTTTTTGTCATCCATCAGCCTTACAACATTACACATGGGCCCATATTTATACTTTTTAGAGCCGCATTTGCGCCGCTTTTTGACACAAAAAACGGGGGAAACTTAAAAAATGCATGTGTATTTTGCAAGTTTGCGCTGCTTTTGCGTCAACAAATGACGCAAATGCAGCGCCAATCAAGTATAAATATGGGCCATGGTGTCCTAGAGACAGGTGTTGCCCTGCTGACCTAAATCAATCTTACATCCCCCACTGAGATATAATTTTTGAATGGCTGTTGACCTTGTTGCTTCTTCTTTTAAGTCCAGTTGTCTCCAGGAGAAATTAAAGCTATCTCCGGGCAACAGGAGCATATATGTTCCTTCCTCATTATGACAGATCCTTGGGCTCCCAGTAATAGATGATTTCATTGGTTGAGTTTCCCATCTATCGTCATTATGATGGAGGATATTATTGTTACTCAAACATCCAGTGTATTCACGTGCAGCCTGGCATCCCTACCATGGCTGCCATTGCGTCACTAATTTTACCCATTATTTGATTTTCCAGTTGTTCATCCGAAACTGTCAGTGCAGGACTTTACCCTATTGGGGTATCAGGAGCGAATGCGGTGATTTCAGAGACGGCGGCGTTCACTTCCTGCTATGTACACAGGGTCTTAGCCTTTATGTGCCCCTTCCAGGGTTCCATGAAAGTTGTATTTTTTCTTCCACTGTGGGCCTTCAATGACCCTTTGTCTGTAACCTCCCTTAACAGGTGCCCCCTCTCAATTTCCCCTTGTAGTTCCATAGGGTCTTAGTGAGCTCTGTTTAATAATTATCACCGTTGGACTTAGTGGAGGTTTAGGATTAGACCAGGATTGTTGTGGGGTAACTTGAGAGGGCTATTCCTGAGACTGACTGTATTTGTGATTGTCTCTTTCATTTGCCAGTAAGAATTCAGTGCTAGGCCAGCCTAGAGAGCACGGACCAGTTCTTCCATGCTCACCCATTGTACCATCCTCATGTTGTTACTTAATTCAGGTTCTGGAACAGAACTAGAGATGACATACCAATCGTTAGGAGCTACCATCGTCCTTCCCACAGCTGGCACGGCATTTTCGCTCCTAGTAGCTCCCTACATTTTTCTTGCCTACTAAAACTTCATTGGAGTGCGTAGGTTGCAATGAAAAAAATCCTCTGATGGCCCCCTTAAAGAAGAGGGTGCATGCCTTGAGATTGTGTTTCTGGGGGGTGAATTACCAAATAGACTCCGTCAAGAGCATGTGCTTGATTTGTTATATTGTGGGTGCTTGTTGGTAGAGTTTCTTTTACCAGCATTCCTTTATTCAGTAGTTGTTGTCTTCCTAGATTATATTAATGAAGGCCTTATTATGTTTATGTTTCTTTTTTGTTTTTTAGGGAGGTTTTAGCCATGGGCTTGTAGTAATAATGAATAATGAACTATGACTCATATTTATACTTTTTTAGAGTCGCTTTAGTGTCATTTTTTGACGCAAAAGTTGCGCAAACTTACAAAATACTATTGGCCCATATTTATACTTTTTTAGCGCCGCATTTGTCTCATTTTTTGCTGCAAAAGGGGCACAAACTTGCAAAATACAATTGTATTTTGTAGGTTTGCGCCGTTTTTGCGGCAAAAACCGACGCAAGTGCAGCGCTAAAAAAAGTATAAATATGGGCCTATTGTATTTTGTAAGTTTGTGCCACTTTTGCGTCAAAAAATAACGCAAATGCAGTACTAAAAAGTATAAATATGGGCCTATGTGTCCTCATGTTAGTTTTCAAATTCTCGAGTTCATTATTGTTCTCCTAGGAGATTCTCAAGGGTCTTCCAGCTCCAGCCCCGTAGATTAGGTGGTCAGAAATGATTTTAAGATGGAATGTTATTGCGTTCCTGTTACAGTTTTGGAATAAAGTAAATAGATTTTAAAATGTAATTAACTCAGCTTTATTTTGCAGTTCTTTGGTGAATTTTGCCTAATGGCTCAGTTGTTCTATTGCACCTCTTGATTTAAGATTTATCTTGCGGCTGAACTTTCATCTTTAAGAAAGGCTGTTCTATTCTGTAGTTCTCTATAATTTTGCGGCATCCCTAACAGTTGAATTTTGCCTTCACTGCTCTCCTCCACTACATTCCACTGAATTTCTGCGTGGACAATATATTGCACCGTGGCCATATATAACCAATAAGCAAACATGAGACCGGCAGCCAGACACGGAGCGACTGTGAGAGGCAGTAAAGGTAAGCTGGTAAGCAAAGATGCAGTGTTGCTGCAGAAATCAAGGCTTCTCAAAGACATACACTTCCACAAATCAATAGGAGTGATGGGAGAGGTGGGAGTGGAGCGCCAGAGGGTTTTCAGTGGATATATAGGTCCCTCATGCCAGCACAAGCCACACTAGCCTTTCTGGCTGCTTCTGCATTTGCTGGGGCCTGCTGCCTAGTGCTCTTACCGCTTGCCACGGCTGACCACCATGGCTCACTAGACTACACTAATTCCCACTCTGTGGCTTGCTCTGCAGCTTGTTCGGCGTTTCCATCACAGTCGCCACCCACTGCCTGCCTTGTAATTTTGAGCAGGTGACGGAGGTGGGAGATGCTTCTTTGCGTGCCCGACCACCAACAGAAAACCCAGCCAACTTTTATCCTCAGGCTTCCATTTAAGCAGCAGCAAGCAAGCAAGCTGCCAGCTTCAAATTCCTCCCACTTATTCATGTGATCTGTGTAGTATATAGAAGTCAGCTACACAATTCGTATGTATGCTTATAATGTGTTTAAAAATAAGGCTATAACTTATAACAAATGGATAATGATCTATCAGATGTTACTTTTACATTGGTTACTTTAGATTTATTACGCAATGATTTTAACAAATCAGCATGATTTTAAAACATGAAACACAAAATATAACACTGCAGTGATATGGTGCTGACAAAACCACCACTGGAACACTGTAATCCTAGAATACTGATCCACATAATCTACATTATACTACCAGAAATTATTGTTTAAAAAATGTAATATTGGGAAAATAAATTATTGAGATGTGAATGGCATTATACCGGTTAGCCCTTACATTAGTATTAGTAAATTGTTAAATGCAGACATTTTATAGAGGAGGCTGTGTTTAGTGTCAAAATTAACATTTTAGACCTGTTCAGATTGTTACACCTAAGGAACATCGTGTAACAGAGTGAGGAAATAAAGCAAATATTGAACTTAGTCTAGATATTTAGGTTAGGGCTGAGGGTGGCACAGTGGTTAAAGGGTGAATTAGTTAGTGATAAAGAGGTATTGTTTGTTATTACTGTGGAAAGTTACGCTTTTTGTGTGGTCACCCACATTTCTTTGCTGAACTTTATTGCTGATTTTTAGAATTTGCACACTAGATCACTGATGTTCCAGTGCCCTGTATACATGCTCTGATCCCATATTCTAAGCTCACCGGTGTCCTGCCTGTTAACACCACACCCCCTTGGGGGAATGACTAACTCTAGGGCAGTGAGTAGAGGTATTAGAAAATTCAAAGTAGGCACCTGATGGTCCCCTTAGAAATGAGGAATTAGTTGTAGAATCTTTAATTCCAACTCCGATTTCCCCGCTAAATCCTCATTTACTATATAAGTTTCACCCACAAGTAAAATAGATATACACTGTTCCCATGCATCTTCTATATCTGATGAAGTCAACAGTATCTGCTGTTTCCACCAATGCTGACGTTATGAAGGGCCTCATAGTTGAGGCCAAGGAGTATCTGCTTTCAGAAATGCTACTCGAAACATGACAAGATATTGCTGATTGCAGGGTTTTTTAACAGATCGTTGTACTCAGTTTTCCCTAGAAAACATCGCAGATAGAATTGCTTGTCATATTTTATTTAAAGTGTACCACAAGTAGCAAAACTTCCACCCCAAACAACCATCAGTGCCAGCAGTTTTCTTAAAAATCCCTCTGGGGAGGAAGCTTTGGGCATGCACGCTGGGAAGATGCTCAACCATGATAAGGTAAGGTGTCTGTGGGACGGAGGAGAAGTGGGAGGAGAGGAGGGAGAGAGAAAGGGGCAGGGGGGAACTTGATGATACTCATGATCCCCATGGCGAGTACAAGGCCTGGTTCTAGAAGCAGTTGAAAAGTTTCAGAGCCCTGAACATTTGTGGTGTTTTAGTGGTGGAATTTCTTTTTGAGCACTTAATTGACAATTTAATTTGACCAATGCTGGGCATGCTCACCCCCAAAACCGTGGCAGCAACCCCTCAATCATACAAAGTGAGATTTTCTTTCAGGTTGCAAAATTTTGCAGTTATGTCCTCTATGTTGTAAGTTCCCTGGTATCTAAAAAAAACACTTTCCTTGGTGGAGTATGCAGAGAAGTGGAAGGCCTGGGATGTGGATAAATGAACAAAGGCAAAATTACTTTCTGTCAGTATAAATGGCTTTGCTCGGCTTCTAAAAGCTAAATTACATTTAGGCCCGTATTTATACTTTTTTAGCGCCTCATTTGCACCGCTTTTTGCGGTTGTATTTTGTAACTTTGTGCTGCTTTTGTGTCAAAATATGACGCAGATGCGGTGCTAAAATGTATAAATATGGGCCTTAGTGTAATGAGGCAAGTTGCTCCGATCAAGGGTTAATATATATAAGTATATTTATTACGTTAAGTTGCCGAAGCACAGAAACGATCCCTCGCCCACCTCCGTCTTTTCATCCGGCTCCAACCGTCCTCTCCTGGAATGTAGAATTCTCGACATGCACGTGCCTGTCGAGAATTCTACAACACAACATATCCACCCCCTTTACAAACAATGAATGACAAAATAGGGGATTAAAACAATAATAGACCATCAAACAAATAAGTACAAATACAGATTGCACATTAAAACAATCGGAAACAAAATTCATGGAGTTAAAACAAAATGGAATGCGCAACCCCATATATCTTAAAACTATATACAAAGTTTTACTAGATACACTACATATGTAGTATAAATCAAAATCAACTTCACTCAACATAATCTCGTAAATATCCTGGAGGTTTACAAGGTCTTAACCCTACTCTTTTAGTTTGAACATTCCCTTTATTCATATCTGTAAGTGTTTTCATTTCTGTCTCATGTTGACTTCCATTTTGCAAATTATCCCTCTCCTGTACATCCACTCTTCCTTTATCCAATAAATCTTCATCACTCATAAACAAAAAAACACTATTCTCGTCTGGAACCCATCTCTGAGAGCATACCTTCCTCTTTCCATTTCCATTACCTCTGCAATACAAGGCTACTTTCCTCTTATTCCACCGTTCACCATTTTCCAAAACAACATGAAATTCACGTACATCTTTAACTAAGTAGGGCCCCCTAAATTTCATAAAACTATTCACCACTCTAATTTTCACCAAATCTCCCTTCTTAATATCCTTTTCCAAAACTGATCGGGATGTCCCTGCACTCTTTTGGATCGAATCTCCTTCCTCTAACACTGACACCAACCATGATGGGTAAACTCTTGTCCATGCTTTCCTGCCTCTCATCGCCTCAAAAGGAATTCTACCCGTAACACTGTGCACAGTGGTGCGATACGCCCACACAAGATCATCAACCATGGTACGTACATTTTTGCCATTCCTTATAGCCATGTTGATAACCCCCTTTACCATCCGATTGCACCTCTCTACCATGCCATTAGCCTGAGGATTGTACAATGCAGTACGGGAATTCTATATCCCTGCGTGTTTAAGGAATTGCTCCATCTCATGGGAAACTAACTGTGTCCCATTATCTGTAATGAGTTTCGTTGGATAACCTTCTTCATGAAAAATCTCCTGCATTGTCCTAATAGTTGCTCTGGTAGTGATCTCCTTCATAAATTTCACTGTCAACCATTTTGAATGCACATCAATCATTACTAAAGCGTACTTTAGATCCCATGGAACACCATTCAAAGGTCCAATGAAATCCATACACACTGCGTGCCACACTATGCCAGGATCTGATAAGGATCCCAATAAACCTTGTTTTCCCACTTTCAATCTCTTCTCACTCTCCACACAATCAACACACCTTTCAACCCAATTACTAACATCACTATCAATCCCTGGCCACCAAAAATTTTCCTTTAATCTTTTTTTCGTTAAAGTCTGCCCTAAATGACCTTCGTGAGCCAACCAAAACAGTTTATATCTCACGCCCACCGGAGGAACAAACCTGTCACCCCTCACAACGATATTCCTAGTGACTATAGACAATTCCTCCAGAATCTTTGCATAGGGTCGAACTTGAGGGTTCAATGTACTCTCTCTCCTTTCTCCACCAACAATTAAATTAATTACGTCCTTCATGACCTCATCTCTTTCCATTTCCTCACACCACTCCTCACGCGATACCACACCTTGAGTGCATTCCAGCACGTCTTAAACACTTGCAAAAGCACCTTCGTTCTCATAGTCCTGTACACGTTGTTTATCTACCTCCTGCCAATTCAATGGCAAGCGAGATAGGCAATCTGCCTGAACGTTGCGCCATCCAGGAATGTATTCTATAGTAAACTGATACTCCTGTAACCTTGCAGCTAATCTGGCTAGGCGTGGAGACACTTTGTTGGCACCCCCGGGTAACAGTACTCTCAACAACGGTTTATGATCAGTGCACAATGTTATCTTACGTCCCCAAACATAAGTTCTGAAATACTCAATGCCCCACAATGCAGCAAATGTCTCTTTTTTAATGACTGAATAATTCCGTTCCGATTTGGTCAATGACCGTGATGCAAAAGCTACAGTCTTTTCTCCTTTGTCAGAGTTCTGCGAAAGCACAGCTCCTAGTCCAATTGAACTCGCATCCACCGTTATAATAGTTTTAGCTTCAACATTGAGAGGTACCAAAACTTTTGCTGCACACATTTCTTTTTTTACGTTCTGAAAAGCCATCTCTTGATCACCTTCCCATTGGAACTTTTGCCCCTTGCGTAAAAGTTTTCTTATACTCTCCGTTTTGTCAGCAAAATTCTTTATGAATTTGGAGTAGTACTCAATGAGTCCCATGAATGACCTCAGCTGTTCTTTATCCTGGGGGGATGGAACCTTTTCAATGGCATCCAAAAGTTTCCTCATTGGTTTTACACCTTGTTCAGAGAGGGTATATCCCAAATACTCAATTTCCTCAACTAAGAATTTACATTTTACATTTTTTTCTTTTTAGGGTAAGACCTGCACTCATAACTCTCTCTAATGCACACTTCAATACTTGGTTATGTTTTTCCAAGGTTTCCCCCCAAATTAGGATGTCATCTTGAAAATACAGCACGTTATCAACCCCTTCAAATACATCACTCATTATTCTCTGAAATACACCTGCCGCAGAGGCCAACCCAAATGGCATTCTTTTAAACTAATAGACCCCTTCCATAGTAATAAACACAGTTAACTCTTTGGATTCATCATGCAATTTGACCTGGTGATATGCACTCCTAAGATCTAACTTAGAAAAGTATTTCCCCCCTCTCAGGAGTAAAACTAACTCGTTAATATTGGGCAAAGGATAATTATCCACCACAATTATCTGGTTAAGTGACCTGAGGTTGACACAGAATCTCAAAGACCCATCAGGCTTACTTGTGATGACCACTGGGGAGATCCAACTTGACGTTTCAATGCGTTCTATAATACCCTCTTGTACCATGTCACAAATCATTTTTTTCACCTCACTCCTTGCCTTAATAGGAACCCTCCTCAATTTGTGCTGCACAGGCACAGCATCTTTCCTTAGCATGATCTTGTGTGTATACCCTTTAAGTTCTCCTTGTCACGGTTTCGGGCGGGTCTGATCAGGATTATGGTTGGGACACCCCTTGAGGTCACCGAATATCCTAGAGAGGTAGTGTGCTGGGGCAGAAGAGCAGCTAAAGGCATAAACGGAAAGGACAGCTATGGACAGGCACAGGAAACAGGAAAGTAAAAGCAGAGCAACTCTTGTGTGAACAAACAGGAAACGGATTACCAGTGGACAAACACGCTGGGGTTGTACACAGAGTAAGGCGCAGAACCTCCCACAGTGACAGGGAATCTCAATGCCTCTGTGCAGTTTGCTCTTACAGATAGTCACCCTGCCAGCCCCATAGAAAGGAGGCAGCAGAAGTGATTCTGTCTCTGGACCCTAGAGCACAAACAAGGATAGTACTTACATACACAGGACACGCTCTTGTAGGTCCAGCTGGAAACACAGTGGCGATTCCTGAGAAAACAGCAATAGCACACTGTCACTGTTAGGCACGAAATACAACGTATAACACTGGACAAGGATGGGGGCTGGAATTAACTCCTGGAAACCAGGAGCCAACCCCAGTACACAGGAGGACACGTATACACTGGTGAAGACTGATAGAACACTTTCCAGACACGAAGAACCAAGAAGAAATAGAAACAGAAGGGAACAACCAAAGAGGCAGAGGCAAGAACTAGGAACAGGCTCAGGCTGAGGCAAAGGCGGGACTAGGACTTGAAAACAGGGCGCAAACTTCTGGCTGGGACAAACAGAGACAGGACTGGGAAACTGAGAACAGGCTCTGGCTGGAACAGGCAAGGACAGGACTGGAATACAGGGACTAGGAAATGAGCAGTAAACAGGACTGGGAAACAGAGAGAAGGTTCAGGCTGAAACCAGGCAGGAGCAGGGCAGAGAAACAGGGAGCAGGCTTTGGAAGAAACAAACAGATACAAGGCTAAGAGATAGGGAGCAGACTCTGGCTGGAACAATCAGGAGCAGGGCAGAGAAACAGCAAACAGGATCAGGCTGGAACAGAACAGGAACACCATCCGACAAGGGGTCTGTAACACAAAGGAATTGAAGTCCAATGCACGACAAGGATCTTGAGGAAATGGCTGCTTATAAGCAGTTCCAAGCTGGGCTGCACAGGAGAGGTTTCAGGTGTGTGTGGTTTCGGACACTTGCAAGTCCTGGAGGAGAGGATCCAGTGAAAAGGAGCAACTGAACTTCTCCCATTGAAAACAATGGGAAACAGAATCCGGGTTTTCCTGACTACCAAGCTGTGCATTATGGGATTTGCAGTTCCAAGAAGCAAATGTAGTCCTACACAAGTGTACCATGGAGAAAAGAGAAACAAACAGGAGTCAGCAAGGGACTCTAAATAGGTGTTCAAGGTGATTCCCAGGCTTCTGACAGTCCCCTTACAGCGCCCCCTGGAAATGGGACGACCGAGTCGTAACACTCCTACCTTATCAGTGAAAACTTCTTTGTATTCCACCAATATATTACCTAAGTTATCATCTTGCAAAGACATGACCCTATTATCTGTCCTGGGATCCAATCTTATGTGTAAATCATACTGGTGATGCCAACCTAGAATTGGTGGACCATTAGTGGCCACATAAACCTTACCCTCAATTTGTCTCTCTGGAAAACTTATATTGGCTAACATGTAGCCAATTATATCTATTTTCTCACCTTGATACCCACCAGGATTGATATCTTTTGGTAGAAGACGCACACTGGGCCATTCTTTAACTAATAAGCTCTTGGGCACAATTGTGTATAATGAACCAGAATCAATCATCAGTCGTACCTTTCTCCCACGTACCATAAAATTTGCAGTTGGTCTGGGAGGTCTATCTATACTTCTTATTTCCTGTCCCGTGTTCTCTATGGATAAAACTCTATCTATTTCCTCGGCCTCCTCCATATGATCTTGATGAATGACACCTACTCTAGATGTTCCAGTACTCTTACACATACGTGCAAAATGGCCCTTTTTACCACATTTCATGCAGTCTTTACCCAAGGCAAAACATGATTTTGAGTCTGCGTTGTGAAACTTACTCCCACATCTCGTACACACCTTACTGTAACACTTGTTGACATTGTTATTCTTATTGACACCCTTGAGCATACGCCCCCCTTTTGTATTTGTCAAAACATAATTTCCTTCTGTCATAGCACAAGTTGTATTTGTTTCAGAACTGCCATTGGCCCTCTCCTTCTTTTCCATCTTCCTCATACAATATTCAGATTGTTCAACAACTTTTGCTATATCGATAGCATCCTTCAACGATGGATTCTTGGCTGCCCATAACCTCTCCTGCATTTTTTTGCTATGACACTGAATGATTAATTGATCTCGTATTAATTCTTCAGTCATCGCACCAAATTGACATTTGGTGGATAACTCTCTTAACCTTGTGACAAATTCGTCAATAATCTCCTCAGATCTTTGTGGTTGAGTATAAAATGTATGTCTTGCCATAACAATGTTGCTTTCTTTCAAAAATCTTTTTTCCAATCTTTTCCGTGCCTCCTTATATACATCCATTTCCGGTTGACCTTCTATTAATAGTTGAGGTAAGTACTTAAATATGCGTTGGCCTTCCTGTCCTATAGTAGTTAAAAGAATAGCTTTTTTTCTTGCTGGTCTCAAATCTTGGCCATCAAGTGCTACCAAATAATTCTCAAAAATGTCAATCCATTCACCCCAAGGAATGGGTAGATTACCTGGTTGTGCAAGGAATGGGGGAGGTGGCACTATACCTTGCGTATTGGTAGCCATGGTAATTCACAATGTTAATATTGGACAGTTTATTGTTAAATATATTTTGTTTTAAGAAAAGTCCTGCCCACTAAGTCTTAAGACATAAATTTAGGCAATATCTAACATTGGTGATAGGCAGTTTCACTTTTGTGTAGTACTTTGATGATTTTTTACATTAAATTGTCCAATTTCAAAAGAGAAGACCGATTTTCTACTCTCAAGATGGCCACCACGCTATTTGAAGATCGCTCCAGCCTGTATTTCTACCCCCAAGATGGCCGCCACGTTATTCGGGGTTTTCTTTATAGGCGGTAGGGGTTGTTTTAAAAAAAAAAAAAAAAAAAAGATTTCCTGCTTACTACGAGCTTCTGCCTCGAAATTCATCCGCGTCGACCCTCTCCTTCGTGCCATCCGAGTTTCAGGAGGGAAGTCGCCATCACCGCTCGCAGTCAGGATCGCGGGTCCACTCTCAACGTTTCCGTGCCACGGTGACGCAGAGGTGGAGGTAGGCGCTCGTCGCCAATGTAATGAGGCAAGTTGCTCCGATCAAAGGTTAATATATATAAGTATATTTATTACGTTAAGTTGCCGAAGCACAGAAACGATCCCTCGCCCACCTCCGTGTTTTCATCCGGCTCCAACCATCCT